>NC_136068.1:127430924-128630924 GCF_964261635.1 Lissotriton helveticus | reverse complement strand
ATAAACACAACTGATAAGCTACATTGCAGAGATTATCAGAAACAAGCAGGTTCAATGATAGCCGTACGTTTTGACTGTTGATCAGATATGGCTTGTGGGCGCCAAACGTTTTAATTTCATTCAAAGGCTGGAATAGAAACTCTTTTGTTCCTTGCTCCATTCCTAATGGCACAGTTCTACTGCATTCAGCCTGGACGAGATTACAAAACAATGTGGCGACTGCCTGAGGCCACATGTACGAGTAGGTAAAAAGTACACAAGATCTCCTGGGAGCACATTGTCATTGTGCAAAATACTTAAAGGAACTTGCTGAGACCCCTCCAGAGTGGACACGTTACCCACCCACTGCTCCCAGAAGCCAGCATCCACAGTAAATGCCTCTAGTTAAACTTTCATAAAAACTAGTCACAATTTACGACCAGTAAAGAGTTTATGAACAGGGCCTATGTAGGAATAGGTCAGTTTGTAAAATTCGGATTTAGAGTGGGCAGGAAACTGTCCTTGTTCATTAGCATTCATGAGGTAGGTCTCAAATTGCGACTCAGTCCGATTGCCGGCCAGCACAGGGATGGAGGGCTGCTATGGCCTGCTGACCACCATGTCTGTGATGGCCTTTAAATAAAGTAAGCTTAACTAAAAAAAATACAGCCTGTAAAGGAACTGGGTTTGGTTTTAAGAATAAAGGGCTAGATGTAGGTAAAGGGTATTTACCGATTCGTAAATACCGAATTTTACCGATTCGGTATTTACAAATCGGTAAATGCTATGTAGGTAAATATTCGGTAAAAATTACCGAATCGTTAAGATTACCGAATCGGTATTTACCGATTCGGTAATTGCCATTGATTCCTATGATTGATTCCTATGGGCCTTGAGGCCCATAGGAATCAATGGCAATTACCGAATCGGTAAATACCGCTTCGGTAAAATTACCGAATAGTCAAGGGTGGCAGGGTGGCACTTTGACACCCTGTTGCACCCCTGATTAGTGCTTGTGTGCCATATGTGTGCCACATGGCACAGGTGTATATGCACAGATTTGCATATACACAGGTATTCGTTATTTACCACCAACTAATAGTTGGTGGTAAATAACGAATCCTTAAGGCCCTGTGGCACTGTTTACAGTGCCACCTACATCTCAAATTACAGATTCTGTAAATTTACCGATTCAGTAATTTACCGAATCGATAAATTTACCAAATCGGTAATTTTTAAGGCCCCTACATCTCAAACTCCAAATACCGGTCGGTAACGGCCGAAATCAGCCGTTACCGACCGGTATTTGCCTACCTACATCTGGCCCAAAGTTTTTTTTAAATGTTTCTTGAAGAGTTGGGAGTGGTCCCTGACTCCCCAAAAACTTTGTATATACATTCACAGATTAGTGAATGACTTACCACCATAACTGGCGAGTCAGTAATTTTTCAATGATTTGTGACCGGGTTTGGCCACAAAGTATTGATACATCTCATATCGAATTGCTATTTGGGAGAGACGCTTACAACACACTCCTTACAAATAACGATTCAGCATGGAGTCGCAAACCCATTTTAAGAGTTGGTAAAATATTTCTGAACCCTAAAATAAAATAAGCACATTCCAAGAAACTGTTTTGCAGTCGAAAACAGGGATTCACAGTGTGCGACAGCCAAAACGTATAGTACCTCTTGCCCTCAAAGTCATATAATCGAAAGTATTTTCAAGGAATTAAACTTTTTTTTTAACTCTTCGATCAATTTTATTTTGTACTTAGTTATAGTTGGAATATTTATTAAAGGTGAAGTTAGCTTCAAGAAGCAGTGGGTATTTTACAAAGAACAGAGAGAATATTTACAATATTACAGACAGGGTTGTGGGAGACCCGGATTGGATTTCCTAAATTCTATAGAAGGGTACTGGCGTAGATGGACAGACATTATGATTAAACTTTATTGCACCGGGGGTAAGAAGACTGCAAAAGGGTGCATGCCCAGTGTTGAGCAGTTACAATACAATACACTTATTCCTGGAACAGTTCAGCGTAGAACACTCCATTAATTGAAGGGGAATGCTACAATTCTGATTTAGAGGGTGATGTTGTGCCATAATATGTGGCAATGTGGCAAAGACTGGGTTTTCAGGGGTTCCTTCTCACATAGAGACAAGGCATGGTTCCACTTCTGATGCCTCCACACCTAAAGTCTCCCCCGCACCTAAATTCTCATGAAGTGTGAGTGCTTTATTTCCATGATTGAGGCAGAGGCCCTCTGGAAGGTGATAGACCACAGACGAAGCCTCAGTGGTTGGTGATGGACCACTGTTGTGTGAGACTAAGCCCCAGTGGGTTGGGGTTGGGAGTGGTACAGAGAGCAGCCCCAAAGGCCATACATCTAATGCAACCTTCACCGTTCCTGAACCCCAAGGCAGAGGGGCCAAAGGGTACACCTACACATGGACAGCTCCAAAGTTTGCTCCAACTCCCCAAACCATCGGAAAGCGGCATCAGTGGCACACAACTTTCTGTACCTGGAACTGAAAGTTGAGGCCAAACTTGACACTAACCCAAATTTCTTTGCAACATACATATTGTGAACCACCTGGACTACAGCAGGTCTACTACCAGCCGGGACTGAAAGAGCTACACTGGAAGCCTCTGGACGTTATTGACTGCAGCGCGCACGCACTTCTTGTCTCTTGCTGTGTTTTTAATACTTTTAACCAACTCGTACTCATTGCGTCATTGCGCTGCTGACCTGTAATTCAGGCGCGTATTTTCCACTGCCACTTCTTTGGGGGTGATAATTTAGTTTAGAACCTTACCTGCATCATAATTGTTTGACACTCCGTATTTTGCGGGATTTAGGGGGCTTCAGGGCGTTCTGGGGCTCGTGATCTACCGCATCGCGGCGATTTAGGCCGCCATTTTGGGTCAGGGAGACCAGGCTGGTGCCGATTTGCGGGCGCCATCTTGGTTGGGGGCTAGAGCTTCCCTTGGAGGACTTCCGCGTTTACGGCTATTTAAGATGCCCAACCCAGAGGTGCGCCAGAGGTAAGCCCGTTTGCGCCCGTTCGCGAACGGGTTGCGACCAGCGCCAGCTATGCTGTCTCTTCTACTCCTTCCCCCTCCCGTTTAGTGTATCCTAGAGAAGAGCTCTTGCAACTCGACTTATGCCCTAATCTAAGAGACCAGTGTGATACCATTAATAACCACCCGGGGATATTATCCTGTGGTCTGCTGAATGTTAGATCACCCAGCAAGCATTATATGGAAATTGCACTCCTTATTGAATTATATGAACTAGATGTGCTATTTCTGACAGAGACATGGACTAGAACCGATAGTATTGTGGAACTAGGCCTGGCATGTCCTTCGGGTTATAAAATCAAACATAAACCCCGTATTGGGAATAGAGGCGGAGGTGTAGGCTTTATCTTTAGGGATTCCTTGGCGCTCTCTGAGTTGGAGCTTAAGGAAGTTCAAGGCTTCGAACTTATGGGCTTTACCTTAAATGGCCAAGGGGGAGCTCTGCATTCTGGATTGTTATGCTATAGACCGCCGGGAAATGCTCTATCAGCTCTTCCGGAATTGGTAGATCTCCTATATGACCTGTCCAATACCCATGCTAGGCGGCTGGTGTTGGGGGACTTCAATCTATGGCCAGACGGGCCCCTGGATTCTGCTTACCGGGAGCTGTGCCAGGCTTGTGGTAATATCCATTTACAGCAATTGGTACTATCTCAGACTCATTTAAAGGGACATGTCCTTGATACGGTGTTTGCAAATGACGCTCAAGTCAGAATTAGAGGTATTTTCCCTCAATGTTGGACCGACCATGCTCTTGTCCATTTTTCCCTATCCCTCCCTGCTGGCACTATTTGGGAAGGCAGTATAGAAACTGGTAAAGTTAGCAGGCAATGGTCTAGGTTGCTGAAACAGTCCAGCCTTCCGACCTTGTTAGCAGGTGTCTTTACTTTGGGAGGTAATGTAGAAGATAGTTATGTGAGTCTATGCCAAATGATTACTGAATCCTTAGACAAAATTGCCCCTCTGAGGAAATCTAGAGATAGGCCTAAACCCGCCATGCCATGGTACACTAAAGATCTCCTTCAGCTGAAGTTGAGATGCAAGCAGGCAGAAAGAGCCTGGAGGAAGCAGTATTTAGCGGAAGAAAAAGCTCTCTTTAAACAGGCCCTCTTGGACTATAAAACGCAAATCAAGTGCGCTAAAGCCAAGTTTCTGGAAGAGACGCTAATACATGCTGTGAAAAAATCTCAGACTCTTTTTAAGATTGTTAAAGATCTTTCGCGTCCTGCTTGTGCTACTAATAATATTCCGGCCTCCCAGTCCTTATGTGACTCTTTGGCGGCGGCCTTTGAGGACAAGATCGTTACCATCCTTAGCGGTTTATCTAACCCGATTACCACCGGTCATCCTCTATTCGCTTCGGTTTTGCCACCTATTGCCGAGGTTGATGCGGAAGTGGCAGGGCTGGTACAGTTAGATAGTTTCCCACCCCCTTCTTTTGATGAGTTCTGTATCTTGGCTAATAGTGCGTCTTCAGGATCGCCCATGGACCCGCTCCCCCATAGATTTTGGAAGGTGTTTCAGGAGGAACTCTTTCCTCCTCTTCATGCCATGTGCTGCCAATCGCTTAGCACTGCTACAGTTCCCGCATGTTGGAAACTGGCGGTGGTCTCCCCTCTTTTGAAGAAGGCTACTCTGGACCCGACATGTGTGGCGAACTACCGGCCAATATCGTTGCTTCCATATCCCATTAAGATCCTTGAAAAACTGGTCACAAAACATCTGTCCAGGTTTTTGGAACTCAATCACTGCCTGGATGTGGCCCGGTTTGGTTTTCGGCCAGTTCATGGCACGGAGTCTGCTTTGGTGGTAGTGCTGGATGACCTTCGTTCGCGTGTCGACTCTGGTCGGGCAGCCTTTTTAGTGCTGCTCGACATGTCAGCCGCGTTCGATACGGTCAGCCATGGGATACTGATCAGCAGACTAGAGGAAGCCAGGGTGACAGACCTGGCCCGGTATTGGTTGGTCTCCTATTTGCATGAGAGGCACCAGGTAGTGGCTTTGCCACCTTTTAGGTCTGCCCCCAGGATAGTGGGGCAAGGGGTGCCCCAAGGGTCGGCTATAAGCCCTATCCTTTTTAATTTATATCTTCGCCCTCTGGTCAGGCTGATAAAATCATTTGGTATCTCAGTTGTGAATTACGCTGACGATACCCAGCTTATCTTTTCCTTTGAAGGCAGGGATGCTGTGTCACAGGAGACCTTTCATCGGTGTATGACAGCCACGGCGGACTGGCTGCGCCTAAATTCCCTCCAGTTTAACAGTGCTAAAACGGAGGAAGAGCTAAAGGTGGGCTAGTTCTGCTTTTTTCTCTTAAACTGGCAGGGACGTTTAAGCAAGTAGAGTCTGATTCCCCAAATATTTTAATTATAGAGTGGACTATTTCACCAGGTCGTGTCCTAGTGGTTACAAATTTTTATAACTCATGGGTCAGACAAACAGACACAGCCCACGTGGATCACCTGGAAAATGTCCTTAACGACTACAGTCATAAAACACGCACTAATTTCGAACTTATAATTTTAGGCGATTTTAACACACACAAATGTGTTTTAAAATGTAACTTAGGCAATTTGGAGGGCCAGACTGACAACGGTAACCTACATTTTGTTCACACCAAAGCGGGGGAGGCGCTTCAATTCTTTCTTGCTAGCCTCAACATGTTCGAACCCCACAGTACAGGTAGTGGTGAACCATTGCCCACTTACAAAGGCTCAGAAAGTGGGTCCGTGATAGACTTTATTTTCATTTCTCAGGGTTTAACCTCTAAGGTGACAAAATACGAGGTAATTGCCTCCCCACATAGTGACCACAACCCAGTTTTGGCTCAGATTCACTGGAGTGACTTATGGAGCAAACACCTGGGTTCTCCTACGGCTTGCACATCGACGGTGCCCAGTGACCAGGGCAGACGGCTTAAGTGGGGCAAGGTGGTCCAGGAAACCTTTATGGCTTCCCTGCTTCCAAAGATAGAGGAACCCATGTGTATCTGTCTAGACCAAAATGCCACCAATAGCGAAATTATTTTAGCTTTTAATTTTATTTGCTCACAAACAGCTAAAGAACTCACAGCTCCCCAATCCCGTTTGCCACTTAAGCCTCATAAATGGTTTGACAGTAATTGTTCTAGAGCCCATAGAGACCTGAAAAATGCACTTAAAACAAAGCCGAGGGATAACATTTTAATTTCCAAATTAAGACGGGAGTATAAGCTGGTTATCAAAACAAGGAAAAACACAATTAAAAATAATGCCTGGAATGATTTACTTGATGTGGATGTTCTACGCAATAGTAGGAGATTCTGGGACATTATAAATAACCAATTCTTCTCGGGAGAGATCAATACAATCTCCGATTGCATTATTAGTGATGAGAAATGGGTTGACCATTTTAAAAATATATATGGCAGTGATGACATTCTGGATGAAAATGGCATGGGGTTAGGTGTGGGGCTTTCGGTAGTAGAATTCAACGAGGAGGAGGTGTACAAGGCAATAATGGACTCCACCAAAAATAAAGCTCCTGGCCCAGATGGAGTCCCGGTAGATTTTTTTAGATATGCCCCAACCACCTGGTCCAAAGTCCTCACCAATCTGTTCAGGGCGACAAATGATGGATACTTCCCAGAAACTTGGACAACATCTGTCATAGTGCCTATTTTTAAAAAAGGAGATAGGGAGGATCCGGGATGCTACCGACCAATTTCTTTAATAGACTCTGCCTTCAAGATCCTGGGCAGAGTACTATTGACTAAATTGAGAGCAAACCTGGAGCTTTCTGGGGGTCTCGCAGAGATACAATACGGTTTCAGGGAGAAACGGGGAACCCTAGAGCAATGCTCAAACCTACATCTACTAATATCCAAGTATACAGTGGCCGGGGAGGGTTCACTATATTTAGCCTTTATGGACCTCTCCTCGGCCTTCGACTTGGTTAATAGGAGCAAGCTCTGGGCTATACTCCGTGAGCTCGGCATTGAGGATTCCTTGGTGGCCCTCATAGCAAGTTTGCACCAGGGGCTCTTTGCGAAGGTCCGGGTTACCAGGGAAGGGCGATGCTCAGACAGCTTCAGGTCAAAGAAAGGGGTTCACCAAGGTTGCATCTTGGCCCCTCTTTTATTTACTATTTATATAAATGACCTCGGGAAGTCTATGTTAACAGGCAATGCAGATGTCCCGCGGGTAGGTGGGAAGCAGATTCCGGCTCTCCTTTATGCGGATGATGCCGTTCTCATCGCCCGTACGGGCATTGGTTTACAGACCCTTTTGGAGCTTTTTGGCTCCTTTATGGCTAACTTAGACCTAAAAATCAATGTAACCAAATCGCACACAATGATTGTGGGCCCACAGAAAAATAAATCACATACAAAAACTTTACTTGTAAGGGTGAGGTTCTCTCCAGGGTCCCTGTCTTTCCATATTTAGGGGTCCTGTTTGATGAGAAAGGCTCTTGGGTTCCGCAGATTAAGGCCAAGAACATTTCTTTAGCTCGGTCCACAGCAGCCCTGATGGCCTTCACGAAAAGATTAGGGGCTAAACCAATGGAGGCTGTGCTAAAAGTTTACAAAAGTAAATGCGTCTCCATTGCTTCATATGGTGCAGCTCTGTGGGGATATGCTAACTTGGATAGTATGCAGAGGGTTGAAAACAAGCTTATTAGAAGAATCTTATCGGTTCCAAATTCTACACCTACCTACTCCATACATGAAGAAGTTGGCCAACCCTATATTACAGATGGACTAAAATTGGCCCCTTTACTTTTCTGGGCCAATACCTGGTTAAACACAGAGTTGTCTTTAAACCACACAATTCTTAAAGATGTGATTGCAAGGGAGGGGGCAATGAAAATATTATGGTTGAAATACATAAAGTCATCATTCACTGCCCTCGGGAGACCAGACCTATATACAACACCTTCAAACATTAGGAAAATGGACATTGCATGGATTAAGAAAGAATTCCAGGGGAGGATACGTTTAGAGAGAGAGGCGTTTGAAGTCAACAAACCATTAGTAAGAGCACATTTGGTCTTGTCCTCTTCCCCCTCCATGGAACCATACCTGCAATTTGTTACTAAACCCTTGCATAGATTTTTATTAACCAGATTTAGAATGAACCTGATCCACTACTCACTAGGCTGTTTCCCTGTGTGGGGAAAACCAGAGCATGCACCACCTTGTGAGTGTGACCAGTTCTCTAATCAGGATACTCTCCACTTTATGTTTTTTTGTGGGCTTTACAATTTGGAGAGCGGAAAATATCTAATACCTCTCCTGAAAACTATGGGCTTTATACAAGTGAGACCAGCCTTGCTTTTTCTTCAACGGTTACCAGATGCACATGTCACTGTCTGTGTTGCAAGTTTTCTAACAGCCGCTTATAGAGGAAAAAACAAAAGAATCCCTAGAACTGTATTATTTTAAACTAAAAGCGAACCAATATATCATTTTTAACTCTTTTTTTATACATTATGGTGTTTAATTAAGTGACTTTTTTAAGGATGCTGTGTAAATTAAATGTACTGTGGGTATTTTTAAAATGTTTTAAATGTATGTATTATTCTTGCCTTTTATGATTTTAACAAAAATCGAATAAAGTGTATTTTGACTGACTGACTGACGGTCAGCCATGGGATACTGATCAGCAGACTAGAGGAAGCCAGGGTGACAGACCTGGCCCGGTATTGGTTGGTCTCCTATTTGCATGAGAGGCACCAGGTAGTGGCTTTGCCACCTTTTAGGTCTGCCCCCAGGATAGTGGGGCAAGGGGTGCCCCAAGGGTCGGCTATAAGCCCTATCCTTTTTAGGTCTTGCCTGTCGATGCGCATGCGCATCGAGCTTGCGAGCCTATTGCGGCTTAAACAACCTTTAACTAAGAAGCAAGGAATCGTGGCGATTCCTTGCAGTGCCCGTGACTTTTAAGCTCAATGCGCATGTGCATTGAGCTTAAAAGCGCGTGCACATCAGTTCCCTCAGCCGCAATCGCCGTCTGTTCCCTCACCCGCATTCCTCCGACACCTTTTGAAGTGAAGCTTATCTTCACTTCAAAGGCCCCGGCTTCTTCACACCCACATGCCGCTCTCCCCGCTCCGCCTCCTCCCCTGCCCGCCGTGTGCATTTCTCCTACACCCCCTCCCCACAGCAATGCCCTCAGTCTGTTTTACAATTTGAAGAGGTAATTGGAGTGCCTCCTCACATTTCACTTCACTGCCTTCCAACCTCATGGTTGAAACTTTAGTCACCATCTCCTGTTTGTCGTACCCCAAGCAGCGGTACCCGCACTACCAATCCTTCTGTTATGCCACATCTCTCAGCTTACAGATTCCTTCGCTCTTTCTTTTACTCTCCACGTTTCTGCCTCTTTCACTCTCTCTTCCAACTCTCTCCCCCCTCTCCATTTACTTACACAAATCTCGCAGATACCCCAAGCAGCAGTGCCCGCACTACCAATCCTTCTGTTATGCCACATCTCTCAGCTTACAGATTCCTTCGCTCTTTCTTTTACTCTCCACGTTTCTGCCTCTTTCACTCTCTCTTCCAACTCTCTCCCCCCTCTCCATTTACTTACACAAATCTCGCAGATACCCCAAGCAGCAGTGCCCGCACTACCAATCCTTCTGTTATGCCACATCTCTCAGCTTACAGATTCCTTCGCTCTTTCTTTTACTCTCCACGTTTCTGCCTCTTTCACTCTCTCTTCCAACTCTCTCCCCCCTCTCCATTTACTTACACAAATCTCGCAGATACCCCAAGCAGCAGTGCCCGCACTACCAATCCTTTTGTTATGCCACATCTCTCAGCTTACAGATTCCTTCGCTCTTTCTTTTACTCTCCACGTTTCTGCCTCTTTCACTCTCTCTTCCAACTCTCTCCCCCCTCTCCATTTACTTACACAAATCTCGCAGATACCCCAAGCAGCAGTGCCCGCACTACCAATCCTTCTGTTATGCCACATCCCTTAGCTTACAGATTCCTTCGCTCTTTCTTTTACTCTCCACGTTTCTGCCTCTTTCACTCTCTCTTCCAACTCTCTCCCCCCTCTCCATTTACTTACACAAATCTCGCAGATACCCCAAGCAGCAGTGCCCGCACTACCAATCCTTCTGTTATGCCACATCTCTCAGCTTACAGATTCGCACTTTCTTTTCCTCTCAACGATTCTGCCTCTTTCACTCTCTCTTACAACTCTCTCCCCCCTCTCCATTTACTTACACAAATCTCGCAGATACCCCAAGCAGCAGTGCCCGCACTACCAATCCTTCTGTTATGCCACATCTCTCAATTTACAGATTCCTTCGCACTTTCATTTACTCTCCACGTTTCTGCCTCTTTCACTCTCTCTTCCAACTCTCTCCCCCCTCTCCATTTACTTACACAAATCTCGCAGATACCCCAAGCAGCAGTGCCCGCACTACCAATCCTTCTGTTATGCCACATCTCTCAGTTTACAGATTCCTTCGCACTTTCATTTACTCTCCACGTTTCTGCCTCTTTCACTCTCTCTTCCAACTCTCTCCCCCCTCTCCATTTACTTACACAAATCTCGCAGATACCCCAAGCAGCAGTGCCCGCACTACCAATCCTTCTGTTATGCCACATCTCTCAGCTTACAGATTCCTTCGCTCTTTCTTTTACTCTCCACGTTTCTGCCTCTTTCACTCTCTCTTCCAACTCTCTCCCCCCTCTCCATTTACTTACACAAATCTCGCAGAAACCCTAAGCAGCAGTGCCCGCACTACCAATCCTTCTGTTATGCCACATCTCTCAGCTTACATATTCCTTCGCTCTTTCTTTTACTCTCCACGTTTCTGCCTCTTTCACTCTCTCTTCCAACTCTCTCCCCCCTCTCCATTTACTTACACAAATCTCGCAGATACCACAAGCAGCAGTGCCCGCACTACCAATCCTTCTGTTATGCCACATCTCTCAGCTTACAGATTCCTTCGCTCTTTCTTTTACTCTCCACGTTTCTGCCTCTTTCACTCTCTCTTCCAACTCTCTCCCCCCTCTCAATTTACTTACACAAATCTCGCAGATACCCCAAGCAGCAGTGCCCGCACTACCAATCCTTCTGTTATGCCACATCTCTCAGCTTACATATTCCTTCGCTCTTTCTTTTACTCTCCACGTTTCTGCCTCTTTCACTCTCTCTTCCAACTCTCTCCCCCCTCTCCATTTAATTACACAAATCTCGCAGATACCCCAAGCAGCAGTGCCCGCACTACCAATCCTTCTGTTATGCCACATCTCTCAGCTTACAGATTCGCACTTTCTTTTCCTCTCAACGATTCTGCCTCTTTCACTCTCTCTTACAACTCTCTCCCCCCTCTCCGTTTACTTACACAAATCTCGCAGATACCCCAAGCAGCAGTGCCCGCACTACCAATCCTTCTGTTATGCCACATCTCTCAGTTTACAGATTCCTTCGCACTTTCATTTACTCTCCACGTTTCTGCCTCTTTCACTCTCTCTTCTAACTCTCTCCCCCCTCTCCATTTACTTACACAAATCTCGCAGATACCCCAAGCAGCAGTGCCCGCACTACCAATCCTTCTGTTATGCCACATCTCGCAGCTTAGATTCCTTCGCTCTTTCTTTTACTCTCCACGTTTCTGCCTCTTTCACTCTCTCTTCCAACTCTCTCCCCCCTCTCCATTTACTTACACAAATCTCGCAGATACCCCAAGCAGCAGTGCCCGCACTACCAATCCTTCTGTTATGCCACATCTCTCAGCTTACATATTCCTTCGCTCTTTCTTTTACTCTCCACGTTTCTGCCTCTTTCACTCTCTCTTCCAACTCTCTCCCCCCTCTCCATTTACTTACACAAATCTCGCAGATACCCCAAGCAGCAGTGCCCGCACTACCAATCCTTCTGTTATGCCACATCTCTCAGCTTACAGATTCCTTCGCTCTTTCTTTTACTCTCCACGTTTCTGCCTCTTTCACTCTCTCTTCCAACTCTCTCCCCCCTCTCCATTTACTTACACAAATCTCGCAGATACCCCAAGCAGCAGTGCCCGCACTACCAATCCTTCTGTTATGCCACATCTCTCAGCTTACAGATTCGCACTTTCTTTTCCTCTCAACGATTCTGCCTCTTTCACTCTCTCTTACAACTCTCTCCCCCCTCTCCGTTTACTTACACAAATCTCGCAGATACCCCAAGCAGCAGTGCCCGCACTACCAATCCTTCTGTTATGCCACATCTCTCAGTTTACAGATTCCTTCGCACTTTCATTTACTCTCCACGTTTCTGCCTCTTTCACTCTCTCTTCTAACTCTCTCCCCCCTCTCCATTTACTTACACAAATCTCGCAGATACCCCAAGCAGCAGTGCCCGCACTACCAATCCTTCTGTTATGCCACATCTCGCAGCTTAGATTCCTTCGCTCTTTCTTTTACTCTCCACGTTTCTGCCTCTTTCACTCTCTCTTCCAACTCTCTCCCCCCTCTCCATTTACTTACACAAATCTCGCAGATACCCCAAGCAGCAGTGCCCGCACTACCAATCCTTCTGTTATGCCACATCTCTCAGCTTACATATTCCTTCCCTCTTTCTTTTACTCTCCACGTTTCTGCCTCTTTCACTCTCTCTTCCAACTCTCTCCCCCCTCTCCATTTACTTACACAAATCTCGCAGATACCCCAAGCAGCAGTGCCCGCACTACCAATCCTTCTGTTATGCCACATCTCTCAGCTTACAGATTCCTTCGCTCTTTCTTTTACTCTCCACGTTTCTGCCTCTTTCACTCTCTCTTCCAACTCTCTCCCCCCTCTCCATTTACTTACACAAATCTCGCAGATACCCCAAGCAGCAGTGCCCGCACTACCAATCCTTCTGTTATGCCACATCTCTCAGCTTACATATTCCTTCGCTCTTTCTTTTACTCTCCACGTTTCTGCCTCTTTCACTCTCTCTTCCAACTCTCTCCCCCCTCTCCATTTACTTACACAAATCTCGCAGAAACCCTAAGCAGCAGTGCCCGCACTACCAATCCTTCTGTTATGCCACATCTCTCAGCTTACATATTCCTTCGCTCTTTCTTTTACTCTCCACGTTTCTGCCTCTTTCACTCTCTCTTCCAACTCTCTCCCCCCTCTCCATTTACTTACACAAATCTCGCAGATACCCCAAGCAGCAGTGCCCGCACTACCAATCCTTCTGTTATGCCACATCTCTCAGCTTACAGATTCCTTCGCTCTTTCTTTTACTCTCCACGTTTCTGCCTCTTTCACTCTCTCTTCCAACTCTCTCCCCCCTCTCAATTTACTTACACAAATCTCGCAGATACCCCAAGCAGCAGTGCCCGCACTACCAATCCTTCTGTTATGCCACATCTCTCAGCTTACATATTCCTTCGCTCTTTCTTTTACTCTCCACGTTTCTGCCTCTTTCACTCTCTCTTCCAACTCTCTCCCCCCTCTCCATTTACTTACACAAATCTTGGTGAGGCACAGGCAGCAACACTCCAAGCTTCCCTCACACACAGAGCAGGTACAGCACAGGCAGCAACAGTGCAAGCTTCCATCACACACGGAGCAGGTACAGCACAGGCAACAGCAATGCAAGCTTCCCTCAAACACGGAGCAGGTACAGCACAGGCAACAGCAGTGCAAGCTTCCCTTACACATGGAACAGGTACAGCACCGACAGCAGCAGTGCAAGCTTCCCTCACACACGGAGCAGGTACAGCACAGGCAGCAGCAGTGCAAGCTTCCCTCACACATAGATCAGGTACAGCACAGGCGGCAGCAGTGCAAGCTTCCCTTACACATGGAACAGGTACAGCACCGACAGCAGCAGTGCAAGCTTCCCTCACACACCGTCACACACCCTCAGCTTCACACACCCTCACTCACCCTCACACACACACACACACACACACACACACACATACAACAACAAAAGGAAGAATAGAAATTAACTATCCTAATCCACACTCTAACTCCAAGATAGAAATCCTGAGTCCTAATTCACCCTAATAAACTAACAGCCTAATTCACCCTACAAATACACCCTCAAGATACGCAACAGAAAGACATCCTAGAAAATAACAACCAAAGTAAAAATACGCGCAATGATGTTTATCAAGCTTCAGGTCACCAAACCAGCAATTATTAGGACAAAATAAACCAACAAAAGAACGAAGAAATATCTGTCAGGATGCGAGGACGAGGATGTACAAACACAAAAGTAAAACAGCCTATTTTTAACTTGGGTAATAAACAGATTCGCACTTTCTTTTCCTCTCAACGATTCTGCCTCTTTCACTCTCTCTTACAACTCTCTCCCCCCTCTCCATTTACTTACACAAATCTCGCAGATACCCCAAGCAGCAGTGCCCGCACTACCAATCCTTCTGTTATGCCACATCTCTCAGCTTACATATTCCTTCGCTCTTTCTTTTACTCTCCACGTTTCTGCCTCTTTCACTCTCTCTTCCAACTCTCTCCCCCTCTCCATTTACTTACACAAATCTCGCAGATACCCCAAGCAGCAGTGCCCGCACTACCAATCCTTCTGTTATGCCACATCTCTCAGCTTACAGATTCGCACTTTCTTTTCCTCTCAACGATTCTGCCTCTTTCACTCTCTCTTACAACTCTCTCCCCCCTCTCCATTTACTTACACAAATCTCGCAGATACCCCAAGCAGCAGTGCCCGCACTACCAATCCTTCTGTTATGCCACATCTCTCAGTTTACAGATTCCTTCGCACTTTCATTTACTCTCCACGTTTCTGCCTCTTTCACTCTCTCTTCCAACTCTCTCCCCCTCTCCATTTACTTACACAAATCTCGCAGATACCCCAAGCAGCAGTGCCCGCACTACCAATCCTTCTGTTATGCCACATCTCTCAGTTTACAGATTCCTTCGCACTTTCATTTACTCTCCACGTTTCTGCCTCTTTCACTCTCTCTTCCAACTCTCTCCCCCCTCTCCATTTACTTACACAAATCTCGCAGATACCCCAAGCAGCAGTGCCCGCACTACCAATCCTTCTGTTATGCCACATCTCTCAGCTTACATATTCCTTCGCTCTTTCTTTTACTCTCCACGTTTCTGCCTCTTTCACTCTCTCTTCCAACTCTCTCCCCCCTCTCCATTTACTTACACAAATCTCGCAGATACCCCAAGCAGCAGTGCCCGCACTACCAATCCTTCTGTTATGCCACATCTCTCAGCTTACAGATTCGCACTTTCTTTTCCTCTCAACGATTCTGCCTCTTTCACTCTCTCTTACAACTCTCTCCCCCCTCTCCATTTACTTACACAAATCTCGCAGATACCCCAAGCAGCAGTGCCCGCACTACAATCCTTCTGTTATGCCACATCTCTCAGTTTACAGATTCCTTCGCACTTTCATTTACTCTCCACGTTTCTGCCTCTTTCACTCTCTCTTCCAACTCTCTCCCCCTCTCCATTTACTTACACAAATCTCGCAGATACCCCAAGCAGCAGTGCCCGCACTACCAATCCTTCTGTTATGCCACATCTCTCAGTTTACAGATTCCTTCGCACTTTCATTTACTCTCCACGTTTCTGCCTCTTTCACTCTCTCTTCCAACTCTCTCCCCCCTCTCCATTTACTTACACAAATCTCGCAGATACCCCAAGCAGCAGTGCCCGCACTACCAATCCTTCTGTTATGCCACATCTCTCAGCTTACATATTCCTTCGCTCTTTCTTTTACTCTCCACGTTTCTGCCTCTTTCACTCTCTCTTCCAACTCTCTCCCCCCTCTCCATTTACTTACACAAATCTCGCAGATACCCCAAGCAGCAGTGCCCGCACTACCAATCCTTCTGTTATGCCACATCTCTCAGCTTACAGATTCGCACTTTCTTTTCCTCTCAACGATTCTGCCTCTTTCACTCTCTCTTACAACTCTCTCCCCCCTCTCCATTTACTTACACAAATCTCGCAGATACCCCAAGCAGCAGTGCCCGCACTACCAATCCTTCTGTTATGCCACATCTCTCAGTTTACAGATTCTTTCGCACTTTCATTTACTCTCCACGTTTCTGCCTCTTTCACTCTCTCTTCCAACTCTCTCCCCCCTCTCCATTTACTTACACAAATCTCGCAGATACCCCAAGCAGCAGTGCCCGCACTACCAATCCTTCTGTTATGCCACATCTCTCAGTTTACAGATTCCTTCGCACTTTCATTTACTCTCCACGTTTCTGCCTCTTTCACTCTCTCTTCCAACTCTCTCCCCCCTCTCCATTTACTTACACAAATCTCGCAGATACCCCAAGCAGCAGTGCCCGCACTACCAATCCTTCTGTTATGCCACATCTCTCAGCTTACATATTCCTTCGCTCTTTCTTTTACTCTCCACGTTTCTGCCTCTTTCACTCTGTCTTCCAACTCTCTCCCCCTCTCCATTTACTTACACAAATCTCGCAGATACCCCAAGCAGCAGTGCCCGCACTACCAATCCTTCTGTTATGCCACATCTCTCAGCTTACAGATTCGCACTTTCTTTTCCTCTCAACGATTCTGCCTCTTTCACTCTCTCTTACAACTCTCTCCCCCCTCTCCATTTACTTACACAAATCTCGCAGATACCCCAAGCAGCAGTGCCCGCACTACCAATCCTTCTGTTATGCCACATCTCTCAGTTTACAGATTCCTTCGCTCTTTCTTTTACTCTCCACGTTTCTGCCTCTTTCACTCTCTCTTCCAACTCTCTCCCCCCTCTCCATTTACTTACACAAATCTCGCAGATACCACAAGCAGCAGTGCCCGCACTACCAATCCTTCTGTTATGCCACATCTCTCAGCTTACAGATTCCTTCGCTCTTTCTTTTACTCTCCACGTTTCTGCCTCTTTCACTCTCTCTTCCAACTCTCTCCCCCCTCTCAATTTACTTACACAAATCTCGCAGATACCCCAAGCAGCAGTGCCCGCACTACCAATCCTTCTGTTATGCCACATCTCTCAGCTTACATATTCCTTCGCTCTTTCTTTTACTCTCCACGTTTCTGCCTCTTTCACTCTCTCTTCCAACTCTCTCCCCCCTCTCCATTTACTTACACAAATCTCGCAGATACCCCAAGCAGCAGTGCCCGCACTACCAATCCTTCTGTTATGCCACATCTCTCAGCTTACAGATTCGCACTTTCTTTTCCTCTCAACGATTCTGCCTCTTTCACTCTCTCTTACAACTCTCTCCCCCCTCTCCGTTTACTTACACAAATCTCGCAGATACCCCAAGCAGCAGTGCCCGCACTACCAATCCTTCTGTTATGCCACATCTCTCAGTTTACAGATTCCTTCGCACTTTCATTTACTCTCCACGTTTCTGCCTCTTTCACTCTCTCTTCTAACTCTCTCCCCCCTCTCCATTTACTTACACAAATCTCGCAGATACCCCAAGCAGCAGTGCCCGCACTACCAATCCTTCTGTTATGCCACATCTCGCAGCTTAGATTCCTTCGCTCTTTCTTTTACTCTCCACGTTTCTGCCTCTTTCACTCTCTCTTCCAACTCTCTCCCCCCTCTCCATTTACTTACACAAATCTCGCAGATACCCCAAGCAGCAGTGCCCGCACTACCAATCCTTCTGTTATGCCACATCTCTCAGCTTACATATTCCTTCGCTCTTTCTTTTACTCTCCACGTTTCTGCCTCTTTCACTCTCTCTTCCAACTCTCTCCCCCCTCTCCATTTACTTACACAAATCTCGCAGATACCCCAAGCAGCAGTGCCCGCACTACCAATCCTTCTGTTATGCCACATCTCTCAGCTTACAGATTCCTTCGCTCTTTCTTTTACTCTCCACGTTTCTGCCTCTTTCACTCTCTCTTCCAACTCTCTCCCCCCTCTCCATTTACTTACACAAATCTCGCAGATACCCCAAGCAGCAGTGCCCGCACTACCAATCCTTCTGTTATGCCACATCTCTCAGCTTACAGATTCGCACTTTCTTTTCCTCTCAACGATTCTGCCTCTTTCACTCTCTCTTACAACTCTCTCCCCCCTCTCCGTTTACTTACACAAATCTCGCAGATACCCCAAGCAGCAGTGCCCGCACTACCAATCCTTCTGTTATGCCACATCTCTCAGTTTACAGATTCCTTCGCACTTTCATTTACTCTCCACGTTTCTGCCTCTTTCACTCTCTCTTCTAACTCTCTCCCCCCTCTCCATTTACTTACACAAATCTCGCAGATACCCCAAGCAGCAGTGCCCGCACTACCAATCCTTCTGTTATGCCACATCTCGCAGCTTAGATTCCTTCGCTCTTTCTTTTACTCTCCACGTTTCTGCCTCTTTCACTCTCTCTTCCAACTCTCTCCCCCCTCTCCATTTACTTACACAAATCTCGCAGATACCCCAAGCAGCAGTGCCCGCACTACCAATCCTTCTGTTATGCCACATCTCTCAGCTTACATATTCCTTCCCTCTTTCTTTTACTCTCCACGTTTCTGCCTCTTTCACTCTCTCTTCCAACTCTCTCCCCCCTCTCCATTTACTTACACAAATCTCGCAGATACCCCAAGCAGCAGTGCCCGCACTACCAATCCTTCTGTTATGCCACATCTCTCAGCTTACATATTCCTTCGCTCTTTCTTTTACTCTCCACGTTTCTGCCTCTTTCACTCTCTCTTCCAACTCTCTCCCCCCTCTCCATTTACTTACACAAATCTCGCAGAAACCCTAAGCAGCAGTGCCCGCACTACCAATCCTTCTGTTATGCCACATCTCTCAGCTTACATATTCCTTCGCTCTTTCTTTTACTCTCCACGTTTCTGCCTCTTTCACTCTCTCTTCCAACTCTCTCCCCCCTCTCCATTTACTTACACAAATCTCGCAGATACCCCAAGCAGCAGTGCCCGCACTACCAATCCTTCTGTTATGCCACATCTCTCAGCTTACAGATTCCTTCGCTCTTTCTTTTACTCTCCACGTTTCTGCCTCTTTCACTCTCTCTTCCAACTCTCTCCCCCCTCTCAATTTACTTACACAAATCTCGCAGATACCCCAAGCAGCAGTGCCCGCACTACCAATCCTTCTGTTATGCCACATCTCTCAGCTTACATATTCCTTCGCTCTTTCTTTTACTCTCCACGTTTCTGCCTCTTTCACTCTCTCTTCCAACTCTCTCCCCCCTCTCCATTTACTTACACAAATCTTGGTGAGGCACAGGCAGCAACACTCCAAGCTTCCCTCACACACAGAGCAGGTACAGCACAGGCAGCAACAGTGCAAGCTTCCATCACACACGGAGCAGGTACAGCACAGGCAACAGCAATGCAAGCTTCCCTCAAACACGGAGCAGGTACAGCACAGGCAACAGCAGTGCAAGCTTCCCTTACACATGGAACAGGTACAGCACCGACAGCAGCAGTGCAAGCTTCCCTCACACACGGAGCAGGTACAGCACAGGCAGCAGCAGTGCAAGCTTCCCTCACACATAGATCAGGTACAGCACAGGCGGCAGCAGTGCAAGCTTCCCTTACACATGGAACAGGTACAGCACCGACAGCAGCAGTGCAAGCTTCCCTCACACACCGTCACACACCCTCAGCTTCACACACCCTCACTCACCCTCACACACACACACACACACACACACACACACATACAACAACAAAAGGAAGAATAGAAATTAACTATCCTAATCCACACTCTAACTCCAAGATAGAAATCCTGAGTCCTAATTCACCCTAATAAACTAACAGCCTAATTCACCCTACAAATACACCCTCAAGATACGCAACAGAAAGACATCCTAGAAAATAACAACCAAAGTAAAAATACGCGCAATGATGTTTATCAAGCTTCAGGTCACCAAACCAGCAATTATTAGGACAAAATAAACCAACAAAAGAACGAAGAAATATCTGTCAGGATGCGAGGACGAGGATGTACAAACACAAAAGTAAAACAGCCTATTTTTAACTTGGGTAATAAACAGATTCGCACTTTCTTTTCCTCTCAACGATTCTGCCTCTTTCACTCTCTCTTACAACTCTCTCCCCCCTCTCCATTTACTTACACAAATCTCGCAGATACCCCAAGCAGCAGTGCCCGCACTACCAATCCTTCTGTTATGCCACATCTCTCAGCTTACATATTCCTTCGCTCTTTCTTTTACTCTCCACGTTTCTGCCTCTTTCACTCTCTCTTCCAACTCTCTCCCCCTCTCCATTTACTTACACAAATCTCGCAGATACCCCAAGCAGCAGTGCCCGCACTACCAATCCTTCTGTTATGCCACATCTCTCAGCTTACAGATTCGCACTTTCTTTTCCTCTCAACGATTCTGCCTCTTTCACTCTCTCTTACAACTCTCTCCCCCCTCTCCATTTACTTACACAAATCTCGCAGATACCCCAAGCAGCAGTGCCCGCACTACCAATCCTTCTGTTATGCCACATCTCTCAGTTTACAGATTCCTTCGCACTTTCATTTACTCTCCACGTTTCTGCCTCTTTCACTCTCTCTTCCAACTCTCTCCCCCTCTCCATTTACTTACACAAATCTCGCAGATACCCCAAGCAGCAGTGCCCGCACTACCAATCCTTCTGTTATGCCACATCTCTCAGTTTACAGATTCCTTCGCACTTTCATTTACTCTCCACGTTTCTGCCTCTTTCACTCTCTCTTCCAACTCTCTCCCCCCTCTCCATTTACTTACACAAATCTCGCAGATACCCCAAGCAGCAGTGCCCGCACTACCAATCCTTCTGTTATGCCACATCTCTCAGCTTACATATTCCTTCGCTCTTTCTTTTACTCTCCACGTTTCTGCCTCTTTCACTCTCTCTTCCAACTCTCTCCCCCCTCTCCATTTACTTACACAAATCTCGCAGATACCCCAAGCAGCAGTGCCCGCACTACCAATCCTTCTGTTATGCCACATCTCTCAGCTTACAGATTCGCACTTTCTTTTCCTCTCAACGATTCTGCCTCTTTCACTCTCTCTTACAACTCTCTCCCCCCTCTCCATTTACTTACACAAATCTCGCAGATACCCCAAGCAGCAGTGCCCGCACTACAATCCTTCTGTTATGCCACATCTCTCAGTTTACAGATTCCTTCGCACTTTCATTTACTCTCCACGTTTCTGCCTCTTTCACTCTCTCTTCCAACTCTCTCCCCCTCTCCATTTACTTACACAAATCTCGCAGATACCCCAAGCATCAGTGCCCGCACTACCAATCCTTCTGTTATGCCACATCTCTCAGTTTACAGATTCCTTCGCACTTTCATTTACTCTCCACGTTTCTGCCTCTTTCACTCTCTCTTCCAACTCTCTCCCCCCTCTCCATTTACTTACACAAATCTCGCAGATACCCCAAGCAGCAGTGCCCGCACTACCAATCCTTCTGTTATGCCACATCTCTCAGCTTACATATTCCTTCGCTCTTTCTTTTACTCTCCACGTTTCTGCCTCTTTCACTCTCTCTTCCAACTCTCTCCCCCCTCTCCATTTACTTACACAAATCTCGCAGATACCCCAAGCAGCAGTGCCCGCACTACCAATCCTTCTGTTATGCCACATCTCTCAGCTTACAGATTCGCACTTTCTTTTCCTCTCAACGATTCTGCCTCTTTCACTCTCTCTTACAACTCTCTCCCCCCTCTCCATTTACTTACACAAATCTCGCAGATACCCCAAGCAGCAGTGCCCGCACTACCAATCCTTCTGTTATGCCACATCTCTCAGTTTACAGATTCCTTCGCACTTTCATTTACTCTCCACGTTTCTGCCTCTTTCACTCTCTCTTCCAACTCTCTCCCCCCTCTCCATTTACTTACACAAATCTCGCAGATACCCCAAGCAGCAGTGCCCGCACTACCAATCCTTCTGTTATGCCACATCTCTCAGTTTACAGATTCCTTCGCACTTTCATTTACTCTCCACGTTTCTGCCTCTTTCACTCTCTCTTCCAACTCTCTCCCCCCTCTCCATTTACTTACACAAATCTCGCAGATACCCCAAGCAGCAGTGCCCGCACTACCAATCCTTCTGTTATGCCACATCTCTCAGCTTACATATTCCTTCGCTCTTTCTTTTACTCTCCACGTTTCTGCCTCTTTCACTCTGTCTTCCAACTCTCTCCCCCTCTCCATTTACTTACACAAATCTCGCAGATACCCCAAGCAGCAGTGCCCGCACTACCAATCCTTCTGTTATGCCACATCTCTCAGCTTACAGATTCGCACTTTCTTTTCCTCTCAACGATTCTGCCTCTTTCACTCTCTCTTACAACTCTCTCCCCCCTCTCCATTTACTTACACAAATCTCGCAGATACCCCAAGCAGCAGTGCCCGCACTACCAATCCTTCTGTTATGCCACATCTCTCAGTTTACAGATTCCTTCGCTCTTTCTTTTACTCTCCACGTTTCTGCCTCTTTCACTCTCTCTTCCAACTCTCTCCCTCCTCTCCATTTACTTACACAGAGCAGGTACAGCACAGGCATCAACAGTGCAAGCTTCCCTCACACACAGAGCAGGTACAGCACAGGCAGCAACAGTGCAAGCTTCCATCACACACGGAGCAGGTACAGCACAGGCAACAGCAATGCAAGCTTCCCTCAAACACGGAGCAGGTACAGCACAGGCAACAGCAGTGCAAGCTTCCCTTACACATGGAACAGGTACAGCACCGACAGCAGCAGTGCAAGCTTCCCTCACACACAGAGCAGGTACAGCACAGGCAGCAGCAGTGCAAGCTTCCCTCACACATAGATCAGGTACAGCACAGGCGGCAGCAGTGCAAGCTTCCCTCACACACAGAGCAGGTACAGCACCGACAGCAGCAGTGCAAGCTTCCCTCACACACCGTCACACACCCTCAGCTTCACACACCCTCACTCACCCTCACACACACACACACACACACATAACAACAAAAGGAAGAATAGAAATAAACTATCCTAATCCACACTCTAACTCCAAGATAGAAATTCTGAGTCCTAATTCACCCTAATAAACTAACAGCCTAATTCACCCTACAAATACACCCTCAAGATACGCAACAGAAAGACATCCTAGAAAATAACAACCAAAGTAAAAATACGCGCTATGATGTTTATCAAGCTTCAGGTCACCAAAACAACAATTATTAGGACAAAATAACACCAACAAAAGAACGAAGAAATATCTGTCAGGATGCGAGGACGAGGATGTACAAACACAAAAGTAAAACAGCCTATTTTTAACTTGGGTAATAAACAAGCACTATTCATCCCGTAAATCGGACGGATTAAACACAATTGTCACGAGTTACACAAAAAGCCGTAGGCATATAACAATAGCAGTTCATCACACGGAATTACATCAAATATAAAAAACATATTACGCAACTTGGATTCAGCGCTAACATCATCAATAAACATTACATATGTCTCTTACTTTCACAAAACAACTCGTAATACAATTAATACATTTGAAGTGTACAATATTCATGGCGAAAAGAGTACTTAGAAACTCAAAGAACAGCTCTTGTACGTCAAATAACAAACAACTGCTAATAATACATTACATAACACTTTAAGAAAATAAATACATTACATATCGCATAATAAAAACAAGACTTTAATTACATTACATAATATTCATTTCGAAATATTACAAACAAAAAAAAACAATGTCAACATTATTAAAAATACACTCCTATTCATTCGTTAACTTAAACATACTACAGGTAGTAAAT
This sequence comes from Lissotriton helveticus, assembly GCF_964261635.1. Taxonomy (NCBI): domain Eukaryota; kingdom Metazoa; phylum Chordata; class Amphibia; order Caudata; family Salamandridae; genus Lissotriton; species Lissotriton helveticus. Next base: position 128,607,176 of record NC_136068.1, on the reverse strand, counting down.
AAAAACACTTACTTACATATAAATTACATAAATAACTAAAATAATTACAATCGCTAACAAAATATGTCACTATTTATATAAATACACTCATAATTATTAACTATTTTATGCATACTATCAATACTACTTTAAATTAGATTAAAAAAACACGTCGAGGAAATCTCTTACCTATCATACGACGCACCAACAGCACACGAACAGGAACACGCCTTCCGCATCCGGCTATTCTCCATGTTCTGGAGAATTCCACCGATTACGTATGCAAATCGGAACGCGACGTCAAAAACGTCGCGCTCCGATTGGCTAAAAAATTGGCTAAAAAAACCCTCAACGCCTCACCCTCACCCTCACTCACCCTCAATCACCCTCACTCACCCTCACTCACCCTCAACACCTCACCCTCAATCACCCTCACCCTCACTCACACTCAGCCCCTCACCCTCACCCTCACCCTCACCCACACTCAGCCTCAACCCCTTACCCTCAATCACCCTCACCCTCACTCAGCCTCAACCCCTCACCCTCACTCACCCTCAACCCCTCATCCTCAATCACTCTCAACACCTCACCCTCACTCACCCTCAACCCCTCACCCTCACTCACCCTCACTCACCCTCACTCACCCTCACTCACCCTCACCCACACTCACCCTCACCCTCACTCACCCTCAACGCCTCACCCTCACTCACTCTCAACCCCTCACCCTCACTCACCCTCAACACCTCACCCTCACCCTCACTCACCCTCAACCGTTCACCCTCAACCCCTCACTCACCCTCACTCTCACTCACCCTCACTTACCCTCACCCCCTCAGCCTCACCATCACTCACCCTCACTTACCCTCAACCCCTCAGCCTCACCCTCACCCTCACCCTCACTCACCCTCAACCCCTCACCCTCACTCACCCTCACCCACACTCACCCTCAACCCCTCACACTCACTAACCCTCACCCTCACTCACCCTCAACTCCTCACCCTCACTCACCCTCAACACCTCACCCTCACCCTCACCCTCCCTCAACACCTCACCCTCAATCACCCTCACCCTCACTCACACTCAACCCCTCACCCTCACCCTCACTCACCCTCACCTTCACCCTCTCACCTCAACCCCTCACCCTCACTCACCCTCAATCCCTCAACCACCCTCAACACCTCACCCTCACTCACCCTCCCTCACACTCACTCACCCTCACTCACCCCCACCCTCACTCACACTCACTCACCCTCACTCACCCTCACTCACCCTCACCCTCACTCACACTCACCCTCACTCACCCTCACTCACCCTCAACACCTCACCCTCACTCACCCTAAACCCCTCACCCTCACCCTCACTCACCCTCAACCCCTTACCCTCAATAACCCTCACCCTCACTCAGCCTCAACCCCTCACCCTCACTCACCCTCAACCCTTCACCATCACTCACCCTCAACCCCTCACCCTCACTCACCCTCAATCACCCTCACCCTCACTCACCCTCACTCACCCTCACCCTCACTCACCCTCACTCACCCTCACAACACATATTGTGTTACAATAGGTGTCACATTTGCAGAAGATAAAACTATCTAGAGATGTAGCATAACGACAAGAGCTGCCATATAAGTCACGTAAATACTAAACATGTTGCATTCAAAATGCTATAGGTGTCACATTTGCTAACGTTATAACTATTGGCATTGTAAATGACAAAGCCATCAATATAGCAATTTTAACATCGCAAAAATAAATTAATTATGTCATTTACAAGACCAATAACTACAACTTTTCTAATGCGATACTTATTGCATTCCAACCCCACTCATCCACGCAACGCCACTCACACACGCAACGCCACTCACACACGCAACGCCACTCACACACGCAACGCCACTCACACACGCAACGCCACTCACACATGCTACGCCACTCACACACGCTACGCCACTCACATACGACGCCACTCACACACGCAACGCCACTCACACACGCAACGCCACTCACACACGCCACTCATCCACGCAACGCCACTCATCCACGCAACGCCACTCATCCACGCAACCCCACTCATCCACGCAACGCCACTCATCCACGCAACGCCACTCTTCCATTTGCAAAAAGAAAAATGTCTAACTATTCTATTGCGAGACCTATTGCATTTCCAATGCTTGTTAATTTATATCTTCGCCCTCTGGTCAGGCTGATAAAATCATTTGGTATCTCAGTTGTGAATTACGCTGACGATACCCAGCTTATCTTTTCCTTTGAAGGCAGGGATGCTGTGTCACAGGAGACCTTTCATCGGTGTATGACAGCCACGGCGGACTGGCTGCGCCTAAATTCCCTCCAGTTTAACAGTGCTAAAACGGAGGTACTACACTGTTCCTTGGACCGCACCCCTCGTCCTCTGCCAGCGGATTTCTGGCCACTTTCTTCCCAGGGCACCGTGGCGGCGGCAGACTCCGCGCGCAATTTGGGTGTCCTGTTTGGACCCAATCTCCAGTTGGATGCCTCTGTCAATAAAACTGTTGCCACCTGTATGATGCTACTGCGTTCTTTGCGTAAAATTCTTCCCCTGCTTCCGACCTTAGCCAGACCAGAGGTAGTGCGCAGCATCATCCTTAGTAGATTAGACTACTGTAATGCGCTGTTGCTGGGTGCCCCTGGCTGTTTGATCGGCAAGCTACAACGCATTCAGAACATGGCAGCTAAGCTGGCCCTTTCCCGATTGCGCTTGGCCTCCTCCTCTCTAGCACTGAAGGATTTGCACTGGTTGCCCATCCTTCAGCGTATTGACTTTAAAGCATCTTGCATTGTCTTCAAGGCCCTTCATGGTCAGGGGCCTGTACGGGTACAAGAGCTTTTTTCCTGGTACACCCCAGCCAGATCTTTACGGTCCTCATCAGCCTATCTAATGGCGGTGCCTAGAATGCAAAGGGTGCGAATGGGTGGCCGTTCCTTTGGTCACACTGCAGCCAAACTTTGGAATTCTCTCCCGCTAACATTAAGGAGCATTGACAATCTTGCTTCATTCAAGAAAGGCTTGAAATCCCATCTTTTTCCTAGGGATGTGTAACTCCTTCTGTTATGTGGGCTAGGTCATTATGAGTCAAAGCACCAGGATACCCTCTGGGTGATAGTTGCGCTATAAAAGTATGCTTACTACTACTTACTACTACTACGTCGGTGTTCAATCTAAACCTCTCTGCATTACCCACAAAGCCATTGCTGATAAAGGCCCATCTAACCAGAAGCTCAGGATCCTGAAACACATAGCGCCGAGACAACTCGTGTCATCAAACAACATCTTCCAGTAGGATACCGTCGTATGAGACAGGTTGGCAAAAGCTTCTCATCATTGGCTCAAACATTATGTAACTCCCTTCAGGCATATGAGCATGGCCTCAGAGTCAAGAAGGGTGTATACTTTGCAGCTTCTGAAACCTAATAAAAAGGTTTCAAATAGAAGAAAAAAAATAACATCCTAACTTTTTGATGAAATGCTAGTTTTTTTTCCACCTTCATTAACATTATTTGCTTCCCACTTTATCACTGTTCCCATTTGCATCCCCATCCAGCCAATGTATCATCTGAAGTGATTATTTCTAATTGCATGAATAAACTGCAAATGATCATTCTGTTTTGTTCCCTGTTTTCTTCTGCCTGATCTGCTGAGGGTGCTGCCTCAATCAAGGAAATAATGGCGCTGTGGTAAGTTGGGAGTTACTTGTGGTTTGGTGCAATGAGACTGATCAAGTGTCTTCTTGTATTTTTCAGTCTTGCCTTCTAATTTTCTCTATGCGTCTACCTCCTCAGTGTGGCCCAGCATTATGCCCCAGAAAAATAACAAGTATTGGCAAAGCCAATAGATTTCAGCTCTAAAAGTCTTAGCTATTGGCGTGGCTAATGCAGCACATGCAAACAAATATGTCAAGATGAATGTGCATGCTTGGCCACCAATCTTGGAATAGTTAAAGAAGGTAAACATCGTTTACAACGCGGTGTTTACACCACAGTGCCTTTACAACGATGCCATTACAACGGCTTTTTTTTTTGCAGAGTTTTATATAGCGCGAACTAGACCCGAACCGAATCAGGTATCAGAGCGCTTTACATAGCACCAGTTACGTTACATGAGGACGGACACACATTCATTTTAGGCACGGGGAGATTAAGTGATATGCCCAGAATCACAGGAGGTTTTGGCGTTGTTACCGAGACTCGAACCCAGATCCCCAGGTCCGAGGTCGAGCGCCCTAGCCGTTAGGCCAACTCCTCTCCCCATGCTTGCGCTGGATGGCGCTGTTGGGCAAGGAATGTTGTAATTTTATATTCCAACACCTTCCCTACTGTTACGTGGACTGGTGTTGGAATATAAAATTATAATATTCCAAAATCCGCGCCCTCCAATGCAAGTCGTTGTAACGACTTGCGTTGTAATGCCCGTGTTGTCAAGTACCGCGATCTTTTAGATCGCGTTATACTGACATACATCCGTTAAAGAAAACCCATTCCAAAATGGCCACTGATGTGAACACAGGCGTCAAGCCGTGTGCAAAAATGCGTCATGACGCATGGTGGCCATTTTAACTTACTGTTCTGACATTGCTAATGGGCATGTTAGAGGTAAATTAAAATATAAAAATGTGAATAGGAAGTGCAGCTGAAGCCCAAAACAGGATGCAAATGCCCCACTAGCAAATTGTAACTGCCCGACCCTAGTAAAAATAAACACATACAAAAGTAAATAAATGAAATAAAAGTAACGCTGGGACAGGATGAGTAGTTTGACCAGACGTTTTGGATGTTTGTGGCAGGTCCTGCTTTTTAAAGGACTGCCCCAGCGTCCTGAAACATTTTATTCAAATAAAATATGGCCCAGTTTATGAGAGAGTGTTAGGTGAGCAAGCACATTATTCACAATGTTGTGCAGTCTCATTTACGCGGGCCCTCTCCTCAAACTAGTGACAGAAGGTCACTTGTTTAGAGTTACCTGCTGTACTGCCATGCCTCATTCATACAACACGGCATAGTTGGATTCAATGAGTAAATGATTGTCTCTGGAGCCTATCGCTTTAGTCTGGGATATATATATATATCAGTAATGAGTTACGACAGTATGTTGTCTATGTCTAGCAAAAGAAAGTTTTTTTTCTATTGGCACTAGCACTTTAAATGGAGCACCTACGCCCCTACACGTTGTCATGTGATCAAGGCCGTGGTAGGCCAAAACGCGTAATGGTGGTGTGGTGGAGAGCAGAATAAAATAACCAGCACCTATTCCTGGGTTCGTCTCGTCATTTTCTGCGTGACTGCTGTGACGTTTTTTTGCCTAAAATACCTTCGGGACTGCTTCCCCGGATTTGGCGAACCCCTCCACGTTTTGGGCTCTTGGGCGAGAAGCTGTGATTCCTGCCGGGATCTTTCTTTCCATACTCTGTAAGGAGTGACCTGAGTGCCCCGGGAGATTGGAAGCTTCGGAACAACAGCAGGGAAGATCGTGGGAGTGGTTCCGGGTCGGAGGTCGGCATCCGCTGACTGAGGACACAGGCTGCATCTGCGAGTACCTGTCTGCTTAACGGAGCTCCAAAGTAAGTCCCGTGTGGAGTGTGCACTGTATATCCGTCACAAGACACAGTTTATTTAACGGATATATACAAGGAACTGTAATTCTAAAGCTCACACCATACATCATGTCCACCGACACGTTGCAGGGGCGAATAGAAGCGGCGAAAAGTATGTTTACTGACTCCCCGGCTGGGGAGCTGGCTGCCAGTACAACGGCAACCCCGACGCAAGACATGCATAGCAATGTGAAAGATCTATTCAAGGCGCTTGAGTAGGCCAGTAAGGCCGAACAATCAAAATGGTGGGAACATTGTTCACTCACTGGATATTTAGAGGTCGGTAGGGTACCACGTGGCTTAAGAAACATGCTTGCGCCATCCTACGAAAACCCCGACCCTCATATGCTTGCAGACTGGGCTGAGTGTAACCTGGAATACTCCAAGAAATTAATGACTATACTTGTGCAATATGCAGAGACTGACAGGGCTAAATTACTGGTGGAAATTAATAGACTTAATGATGAAATTGAAAAATTGCAGAGTTCACCTTTAATAACAAAGTACCGTAAAGACATGGTGGTCCGTTTGAAAAGGGAGGAAGACATAATCAAGCGGCGTAAGGCTTACAAATTTCAGAGGGATCGCCTTGATTATGAGCACGGACAAATTTTCACATTTGCCAAAAAGTATGATAACATCAAAAAATCCTCGCAAGTTACACCAGCCAGCAATGTACAGTCAACATCACAAGCACCTCGGGTAGCTGCAAACGAAGTAACACCCATATCAGATGGCAGCTCCAATATAGACAGTGAGTCTGACAATGAGCAAACCCGAACCCAGCGAGTGGGGTTTCGCAAGTTCACCCCGGCACAAGAAATCGAGGTAGTCCAGCGGGATCGCAGGGAGACCCTCCGTTCAAATGCTCAGGGTGCGAACGCAAACAAAGCGCCACTACAAAGCGAGCAAGGAGGCGGTGCAATCGGCGCCGCAGGAGGGATCAACAAAGCAAGGAAACCGCGAAAACAGTGGAATCGCAGATGAGTCAGGGGGTCTGACAATTCTCAGACAGTAGTCAATCTTACTGATACCCAGCTGACTCCCAAAGAATTGTCTATACTCTCCTTGGGTTTGTCTTATAGCGCGAAATCGAATTTTGACTATGCAGGAACCAAAATAGACCTTTATAAATACGTGCGCAAGCTGAAGTTGAAGAAATATCATAGCTTGCGCAAAAGGACTCAACCAACAGATGATTATGTGTAGTCTACCCAATCTGCAATTGCAACCTCAGATGAGTTTGTCTTGCTACAGGAACTGATTGATATTGGCAATGACTCGGATTTACCTCTACTGAATCCAGCTGTGGGTATGAATACCGCATCAATAACAACCACCTTTAAACCTAAGTCCAAATTTTGCCCTGTGATGTTGAAAGACAATGTTGACCTCTTTCACGAAAAAGTTTCCCAGGAATTAAAAACATTGTTTTTGAAAAGAGGTACTTTTTCCAACAAACACTATTATCGAGACCTTGAGTACCATCAGCTCATGAAAAAATTACATGCAAATCCGAAGATTGTAATTCGGCAATCCGATAAAGGAGGAAACGTTGTTCTTTGGCCCCTGAAAATGTACATGGAAGTTGCATTGGAACAATTGAATGATCGAGCATGCTATCAACGAATAGATGCCAATCAAGTTCAACAAGCTATGGGCATTATCTATTCCAAATTGATGGCATGGCGTAGCACAGGTATCATTTCGATGGACGAATACAAGTTCATGAAAAAGGAAAATCCTGTAACACCTGTTGTGTACTTCATTCCCAAGATTCACAAGAACAGTGTACTTCCACCTGGTCGGCCTATCATCTCCGCATGCAATAGTATTTTAGAAAGTGTGAGTAAATACGTTGACTTTTTTTTTGCAGGAGTTTGTTAGGGCCTTACCTTCATTTGTACTTGATATAGGGGACTTTCTGAGTAAGATAAAAGACGTTGAATGGAAACAGAGCTACTTGTTAATTTCGCTTGATGTAACCTCCCTTTACACCAGCATTTTTCACAGGGATGGTTTGAGAGCAGTCCAGCATTATCTCAAATCAAGACCAAATGGCCTAGCTGAGCACACACGCATGATCTTATCTATGATTACTATGTGCTTAGAGAACAACTTTTTCTTATTCGGTAAGCAACTATTTCAACAGACGAGGGGTGTGGCAATGGGGGCCTGCTTCTCTCCCAGTTACGCCTGTTTGCATATGGGGTACTGGGAGGAGCAGGTCCTCATGCCAAGTTACACTGAAATCATGCATACCAAGGTAGTAAGGTGGCTTAGGTACATTGATGACCTGTTTATAATCTGGGATGGGTCAGTCAATGAGGCTAAAGCTTTCATCACACAGCTCAATGTAAATAATCTAAATTTGCAGTTCACTGCACAGATCAGCGAGACAACTGTGTGTTTCCTGGATGTAGAGGTTTTTTCCAGAGGGGGGAAACTCGAAACGAAGCTATACTGGAAACCAACTGCTGGCAATAGTATCCTCCACGCAGGTAGCCACCATCCTGCCCATCTTATTAGGAGCATCCCTTATGGGGAAATGCTCCGTATAAGAAGGATATGCTGTGATGAAAGTGATTGTAGGGTGGCCCAATCTGCCTGTAAAACAAGGTTCTTACAGAGAGGATACTCACAAGACTGCATAGATAAAGCAATCAGTAGAGCTAATTCTAGAGACAGAATATCATTGGTGCCTAGTTTGACTCAGAATAGAACTATACCTTCTCCAATTGCCAACAATGAGACCCAACTTATCTTAACATTTAATAACCAGCACTTGGTCATTAGAAACATAATCAAACGCAACTGGACATTGATTTCTAGTGACCCGGTGTTATGTAATCTTGTTAAAGAAAGTCCCAACATTACCTATAAACGAGCAAGAAGCATGGGTGATTGTTTAGTGTCTAGCAGCCCAGAAACTAGAAGCACAACGACATGGCTCGATTCTAGCAGGGGGTTCTGTAAATGTGCCTCTTGCAAAGCTTGCAAAAATGGAGTCAGCAGAAAGGAATATACTACATTTAGCATTAAGCCTATTGCCATCAAATGCCAACTAACTTGCCGAACAGAATATGCGGTGTATGTGTTGGAATGCCCGTGTGGTCTGCGCTATGTTGGCAGCACGAGACCGCACGTATACAAACGCATTCTGCAGCACCTAAGGGCAATAACGAATGGTGACATGGCTTACCCAGTGGCTAGGCATTTTGAAGAATTCCATGGTAAAAATCCCTCAGAACTAAGGTATTTTGTAATCAATACTGTGCCTCCTCAGAGGAGGGGAGGTGATCGTGAAGCTATGTTGCGTAGATTGGAGACTAGGCATATCATATTACTAGATACCAAGACTCCTAATGGTCTGAATGCAGGGGAAGACTGTCACACCTATTTGTGAATATGAACTTTTTTTCGTATTCAATGATAAATGGTAAACATACTAATAGTCCGTTTCTATTCCCATCTTTCTATTGAACAGCATTGTTTTTAATAACACAACTTTCAGTTATTTGCACTTATTTACATTTGGTAGCACTTACTTTTTATGCCAATATTTATTGCTAATTTTGCACATAGGCCTGTTTTTCAGCTCATGATATGTCAATTATTGTTTTGTACATGAGGGATTTGTGGTGATGAAAATTCTGAATTCATATCAACAATGGCGGAGGAACATTTACTTTGTATGAATTAGTACATTAATGTTGTTATCTCATAGAATTGCTGCTATATTTATGATTAAATGTATACTTGTATTTATGCTCAAAATTCACATTTATTTTGATATGCATATTTATAACTATTTATCTTCATATATATTTATTGATATATTTATTTATATACTTATATATTTATACAATGTATTTCTATGAGTGACCGTCAGTATTTACAGTTGTATTTATACGGCAATATCCCTTGTGACTATCTATTTCTATGAGCTTTGTACTAAACTGACAGGCTTGGAGCTATTTGCATTTACGCAGTAATGAGTTACGACAGTATGTTGTCTATGTCTAGCAAAAGAAAGTTTTTTTCTATTGGCACTAGCACTTTAAATGGAGCACATACGCCCCTACACGTTGTCATGTGATCAAGGCCGTGGTCGGCCGAAACGCGTAATGGTGGTGTGGTGGAGAGCAGAATAAAATAACCAGCACCTATTCCTGGGTTCGTCTCGTCATTTTCTGCGTGACTGCTGTGACGTTTTTTTATATATATGTGGTAAATAAATAAATAATACCTCTATTTTTGAATGGATAAATGAATAACAGATAGCTCAATAAATAAGAGTCAAGATTCGAGGTAGTAGGAGTTTTGCAGGTTTATTACAGCATAAAGGACAGGAACAGGACAACCTGCACAGGAATAGGATGGCAGGGCCCGGCAGCTGCCGGGGCTGGATCTGGGATGAGCGCGCTAACATTTAATAACAATACACGATCATATATACTAAAACAGTTGCATTACAATACATACGATAGGCGGAGCAGTGGGTGTGGTCAATAGCAGTCGCGAAAGATAAGGGTGAAAGTGGGTGTAACAGGGCGTATACATAGACAGGTGATGCAAACGTAGCAGAATGTGTCATGAATGGGGCGGAAACATGGAGGGGGCTACCTAAGGAGCCGGGACCTCTAACCTGATGGTGCGCGCAAACTGACAATGACGTGTTACTAGGAGAAGCTGGGGGCTATGAACTCTGTGCTAGGAGCAGAGACTGAAGTCTGGAGAGTCAGGGCGACATGTACCTAAACAGTATCTAGTATCTGATGTTTAGAGAACATGTTGATATAAACTAAGAGTCAGGAGGGGAAAGGCTAACGGACTCCAAGACTGGAGCATGCATGATTCTACATGTAGTGCGTGATGAAGAATATTAAATGACCATTAAATGCAGTATTTCTCTTACATGGAGACGTAAAGGCTAGACAATGACGGAAACTATTGATGCGATTCAGTAGCTTAGGAATGCAGAGAAGGAGGGCTGGACTGATAACTAGAATCATAACATACTCTTGGCAGACTCAGAGGCAGAGCCAGGCTGAACCGGGCACTGTGAGGCAGGAAGTAAGTGAAGGGTCAGGGATACAGGTGGGGGCTGTATCGCTCCTCAGCGAGGGCTCAGGAGACAGGAGCTGAATCTAGTGTCCGGGCCCTTTTGAGGCCTAGAAACGGGGACTTTACAATGAAATAACGTGCATACTGAGAAACGTGGCAACGTGACTTTACATAGGCCTGATATTCGTAGTATTCACGAGAACTGGAAACTGGCATACTAGAGATGGACACAACTGTAATTGCGTCTTTAATCGAACATGGGGAATACATATGCATATTAATCATGCACACATAACATATGATGGAGGACGCGTAGGGACACAGAACATGGCAAAATTTACTTTTCCACATTCCCTCCTTGTCACTACGTTTCCATCAGGAAACATCAATATTCATGATACCATCTATCATTTCATACAGTATCATTTGCTCGTCTCGAATTTTCTGGGAACGGGTTTTAGAACGGGACTTGGGACTAGGAATACAAGAGGTAGCACAAATGCCGCAAATCGCAGGGCCACATTGTATACAGAGGCAGCAGCTGAATATGATCGCTACTGCAATACCTAGAAAGGACAAGACTTTCCATCCCCAAGCGGAAATTATATTCCAGAACCAACCGGACCATGTCCAGGTGCCTGGGTCTTGGTGTAACAGATGGGCAATTTTATGGAGTCTGGTTATAGCTGAATAAACAGACGGCGCGTTATTTGGAATGAAAATGCAGCAACTAGATCCGATGACTCTACATGCCCCGCCCCTATCGGCCAGTATGACGTCAAGGACGAGACGATTCTGGAGCACGACAAATCTCATAGCAGATTGCTCTTCGGTTAAGTTACCTAGAGCAGAGGCAGTCTCATTTACTACAGCTTCAAGGGTTCTGGTTAACCTACGGATTAGCTTACTATTCTGGACGGGTCCTATAAAGAAGAAGAAACCTTTATTGAAATCTGCATACTGTTCTAGAGTAGTTTCAGTATAATCGACAATTGGGGACTCAATCTCCCTTCTATGTCTAAGGTGTACTAGATGTGTGTTTCTATGATAATCAGATGGGGCTAGGAAAACAGGTGGCAGTAGGAAGGCAATGTAACAGGTTCCCTCCCAATCGAGGGGCAGACGAACATATGCGGTCTGACAACAAATAAAATAAGAATGACGTGAAGCTTTGAAAATAGATTTCCCATTGTCCCTATACTTGATAATAGTAGTACAATCACTATGTCCTACATGTACGGAACCATTATTTCTAACACATAATTCGCCTTTGACTGGTAGTACTGAAATAGCAGGTAAGTCTGGAGTAGTATCAGACTGAACATTCAGGACCATGAAATTCGAAGAATAATTTCCTAAATTGTAAACTTCGTTTTCGAGATCTAACCCTGTTCTGTGGGGAAGACCTTGCTTGTCTGGGAAACATGTACTGTTAAGAAAAGACATATCTGTTGAGGATGACGTTAACGTGGACCATGCTCCACACGAACCATTATGTGAAAATGGATAAGGAAAGAGTGGCAGAACTCCCTTCGGTGTCTGAAAAGGGGGAAGTCGACCACACACCCAACAATTAGTGGCATTGTTGGTCTGGTGCGAATAATGTAACATGCGGATAAAAGAATTGTTACGCATAGCGAGGCGGTAAGAGAGTTCATGAGGAGGCAGATCACTAAACGTGTGCTCTACTGTAGCATTAGAGGACTTATTTACATGAGAAACTGGAAAATACAGGTAAAATGCATAACTGGTGCAGGAAATCATAATACTGAGAAATAATATGAAACTTAGAAAAACGATACATCGGATTGAGTTTTGACTAACTCTCTCACTATGGGGGTCTATTTTATACATGTCAGAAACCGGTCTAACCGTTTCACCTAGGGGAGGACTTATACAATCAAACTGGCTGACTTATTTTACTAGACCTTAACTTCTTCTTATACTCCTGTTGCGGAGTTGTCTCTAACAGGGAGGGTTCAGTAGTATTGTCTTTTGCGGGACAGTCCTTAAGAATAGTACTTTGGCAGTCTTTTAAATGCTCAGAAATGTTCTTTGAGACAGGTTTCAGTCCATAAAACTTTTTGATATGCGAAAGATGCACCCAGCCTTTTCGTCCCTCCAACTTCACGGCTGTACGGGTGGCGAGGAGGACCTGTCGGGGCTCCTTCCAGCGAGGCTCCAGCGGACTTGAACGATCGAAATTTCGCACTAGGACCATGGATCCGGGAACGATTTCATGCGGTGCCACCTCGGTATTGTCTGGAAATGCGGCGGCAACCTGTGAACGACAAGAGTTGAGGGCAGACATCAAGGAAGCTAGGTAATCTGTCAGCATATTACTTGAAACATCGGTAATACTTCGGGGTCTAGGAGTACCCCACATGTTAGGGGGACGGCCGAAAACGACCTCATACGGGGACAGACCTGATCTGGAATGTGCGACCATGCGCATATAGAGCAGGGCAACTGGCAGAGCTATTAGCCAGTCCACACCTTTCTCTTGACAAACCTTTGCAATTCGAATTTTCAGGGTCTGATTATGTCTCTCCACGAGACCAGCTGCTTCAGGATGGCGTACACAATGGAACTTCCACTGGTACCCTAACAAAAGGGACACGTGTTTCATTAGCTCGGATGAGAATGGCTGGCCGTTGTCAGAATATACGACTCTAGGGAGTCCATAACGGGGGAAGAACTCACGAACCAACTGCTTGGCAGTAGTCGTGGCTGTGTAATCTGGGACTGGATATGCCTCCGTCCACCTGGACAAAGCGCATACAACTACGAGGACATACTTGAAACCTCGACATCGCTCCATCTGAATGTAATCCATCTGGAGGACTTCAAAAGGGTGGTCAGGGGGCTGGAATCCACCTTGTTCCACCGGGACACTTTTACCTGGATTAAACTGGCAACATATCATACAGGTACGGACTTTCTGCTTGGCTGCAGCTCGTAAATGCTTGTTGAACCAAATGTTCTGGATACTGTCTAACATAGCTTTTTCTCCTAAATGTGCTGGACTATGTGCGGTATTGATAATGACTTGAACCATAGAGTCGGGGAGAAACCATGTGGTTCTACCCTTCGTTAACCATCCTTGATCTGTCTGGACCCCTCCTTGTTCGGACCATTTCTTGATTTCATCGGGAGTAGCATGTAACTGGATATCTATGAGATCTTGAGTAGGGTCCTTAACTGTCATACAGGTAGTCGGATCTGGAGTAAGTGTCGGTGTCTTATTAACTGGAATGTCTGGAGTCTGAGCTGTAAGCTTGGCTGTGCGATCTGCTAGATCATTACCTTGGGAAATAGTGTCAGTAACTTTCGTATGTGCTTTGCATTTCATGATAGCAATGGATGTCGGTAAGTGTATGGCATCTAACAGAGCTTGAATAAGGAGACCATGCTGAATCTTGGTTCCATGAGAAGTCATGAAACCTCTCTCCTGCCAGAGCACTCCGAAGTCGTGTACAACTCCAAATGCGTAACGTGAATCTGTGTAAACATTAACTTTCAGGTTCTTGGCGTGTATGCAGGCTTGGGTCAGAGCAACTAGCTCTGCTGCTTGAGCAGACAGGGTGTCAATACGGTGTGTTTCAATAACTTCAGTGTCAGTAGTTACTGCATACGCGGCTACTAGTTCTCCTGTACTTGTTCTCATGCATGAACCATCCACATAAAGTGTCAGGTCGGGATCTGGTAATGGAATATCTGTCAGATCTTGTCTTGGCTTAGTCATAATGTTAACTACTTCCACACAGTCGTGTGTGGCAGGATTTGGATTAGCTGATGGTAACAGTGTAGCAGGATTTAGGACGTTGCAGCGTCTGATCTCTATGTGTGGCTGGAACAGTGTCAATTCATAACCTGTTAAACGTGCAATTGTCAAGTGCTGAGTTTGTGTTCGGTTCAAAAGAACTTCCACGGAGTGTGGAACTTGTACTGTCAGGGAGTGCCCTAAGACTATGGAATCACTTTGTCTGATAGCTAGTGCTGTGGCTGCAACTGACTTGAGGCACGCAGGCAGAGCCTGGGCTACAGGATCTAATGTGCTAGAAAAATAAGCACAGGGCTTGTATTGTCCTGCTTGATCTTGTGTGAGGACAGATAATGCTGTACCTTCGCGTTCTGTGACGAAAAGTGTAAAAGGCTTACTGTAGTTCGGTGTTGCTAGAACTGGAGCTTGACATAAAGCTTTCTTTAACTCATTAAAACTAAATGTATGTTCAGATGTCCAAGGGAGGACAGTCGATACGGCTGCCTCCTGTGTCGTTAACTGTATCAGTGGTTTAGCTAGAAATGCATACTGAGGAATCCATTGTCTGCAATAAGAAGTAAGGCCGATAAAAGCACGTACCTCCTTCTGGGTCTTGGGCTGAGGAAGACTCGCTATTAACTGGATACGGTCTGGTGTCAACTGCCTACCCCACTTGGACAGCAAGTGGCCTAAGTAGATCACTTGCTGGACACAGAATTGAAGCTTCGAAGGGGACACCTTGTGCCCCATCTCGGCAAGGAAATACAAGACTGTAAGTGAGGCTCGCTCGCAAGCACGTTCAGAACGGGCTGTGATCAGTAGATCATCGACATACTGGAGCAGGGCAGTGTCAGTTGGCATGTGAATGTTGTCTAGTTGTCTCTTGAGTGCTTGACTATAAATACTAGGACTTTCTGTGAAACCTTGAGGAGCGCGTGTGAACATATAGCTCCTTCCATTTAAACAAAATCCGAAAAGAAACTGGCTGTCTGGATGAATGGGGACACTGAAAAACGCATTCTTGAGGTCTATGACTGTAAAAAATGAAGCTTCGGAATCAATGGCTGTCAATAGGGAAGAGATATCTGGGACAACTGGGTACTGGGGAATAATACATTTATTAAGTTCTCGAAGGTCAATCACTAATCGATATACTGGAGGTGCATTTGGATCAGTACGTTTCATGACAGGAATGATCGGAGAATTGCATACATTGGAGTCAGTTTCTACAACTACTCCTTGAGCCATGAGCTCGTCAATAATTTTGGATAAGGCTGCT
Source organism: Lissotriton helveticus (assembly GCF_964261635.1). NCBI lineage: Eukaryota > Metazoa > Chordata > Amphibia > Caudata > Salamandridae > Lissotriton > Lissotriton helveticus. The sequence goes on along the minus strand of NC_136068.1, from coordinate 128,591,458 downwards.
ACAGCCTCAGGTGGCAATCTGTACTGTCTGATTCGTGGCAGGACTACACCTGGCTTGAGAGTCACACGATGGGGTGTGATTTGCATAAAACCAACATCAGTTGGACCTTTCGCCCATAGATGCTGCGGAACATTGGACAATCTGGGATCAAAATCTCGTAATACATAGTGACCCTTGAAGTCGCGTAGGAACAATCGTATTCCCTCTGGGGAACAGCATATAACTGCACCTAACTCTTTCAGTGTTTTAATGCCTAACAAATTCTCTGGACATGACTTCGTAAGTAACAGATCAGTAGTGCGGGACAATGGACCTACTTCTAGAGTAACTGGCTTTGATATTTCATTTACAATAGGCTTTCCTGAAAATCCAAGGGAAACATTTCTAGAGCCTGAGAGCGGAGCCCCTGGAACTTCGGCGTGACTTATAGTGGTCCTACTTGCCCCTGTATCAATCAGAAACTTTCTGTCTTTCCCTAATACTTGACTGTGAACATAGGGACCTTCTTGATCTACAGGTATCTCGATGAGAGGCAAGCCTACCTCCCTCTCTAGGCTGTTTCATGAATATGGCTGATACTCTGGGTACTCGGACTGTGCATACTGGTACATCTGCTGTGTAACATGCTGTGTTGCAGCGATAGGCTGCGGTGCGGTAACTGTCTGTTGTGCATTCTGTGGCTGAGGAGTCTGTGTAACTTGCTCTTGTCTAGACGGACGTGGTCTTTCTTTAGTCTTACCAGTAGCTATGTTGTGTTTCAGAACTGCACACTCGTTTATAAAATGACCTGGCTGTTTACAATAATTGCAGTTTCCTTTAACGGGAGCTGCAGGATGACTGGCTTGATTCGGACCCCTCTTCTGACTGTCTTGAGGAACAGATTGTGCAACTAGTACTTTCATTTTCGTGTCTTTCATACGTTTCCTTTCATGTTCTTGTTCTTCTCTGATTCTATTCTGGTGATATTGAAGCATCTGTAACATTTGGGACGGGGTATTAGCTTGCCACGTACTTTCGACTTTCAAAACTCGATTCTTAACTTGTGGACTTGAATTCTCGACTAATTTAGTAACAAAAAGGTGAGGGTATGATTCACTACTCGTCTTGAGGCCACTGTTTATAATAAAAAAATTTTCAAATCTAGAGTAAAAATCACTAGTGTCTTCGTCTTGTTTCTGTTTACATGCTGAGATTGCATCCCAGTCTTCCTTTTTAGTTGCTAATAGTCTGGGCAAAACTTGTATTAACAGTTCAGGTAATTCTTTACATTTATCTCCAAGACCGGTACCTGGTACTCGTGCCTTATCTTCAGCTTCTAGAACTGCCCAATCGATCTTTTTCTCTCCCACCTCCCATTCTTTTTCCTTGAGTTTCTCATATACCCCTGCGGGCAACAGGACCTTTAACATTTTAATAATATCTGGATACGTGTATTCTCCCATACGGAGCATGTCTTTTAATTCTCGGTGGAACCCTGCTGGATCTTTATCATGACAGGGAATTAATTTTTTCATCTCTAAGAGTTCCATCTTTGTGATAGGGGTGTAAACAAACACTCGTTGCATTTCACCACCCTCTGTCTTAACTGGATGCACTTCTCGTAACGGATTCTGTCTGTCTATGTAAAAGGGTTTACTTTCTGGGGGTGAGACATGAACAAAATGCGGGTTCAAAAACGTTCTATATTTGTGGCGCTGTTCTAGAATGACACTAATTAAATCAGTACCTAAACCTTTCCATTTATACTGGAGTAACTCGTTCAGGACATCATGTAACGGACCTGGATCAGAATGTTGACCCTCATACAATGTAATGAGGTGCTGGATCATATACATACCCACCAGTCGCTGCTCGGCTGGGGGCAATTTCAGAAACATTTGTGCCACTATTTCGTCTGGAAAAGTGGTAGAATCAGTAATCCATCGGACTGCTGATCGGACTAGTTTTTGTTCATGCATAGTACTTAACTCGTTATAACCGATTCGTGATTTCAGAATATGGTCGGTGGCTTGAAATACTTGTTCTAGAGAACCTTGTTCTGGTGCCGGGTGGTGGAAAGTTGACTTGTGTTCTAGGTGTAAATGGCGATCTGGGAATCTAGATTTTCCTACATACGCTATTCTGGCGGGATTCTCGTCCTCTACCTCTTCCGCAGAGTCATTTTCTTTCTCGCTTACTTGTGCTGCCTTACGTTGATCATGTAACCTTATTATTTCCTTACGAATTTTCCTGTACATACTCTCTATACTACTGATAGTCTTGTGCTTACCCTCGGCTATATTCTCACTCCACCTTGTCAGGGTTCTCATTTCGACTTGATCTTTGGTCGGATAATCTTGTTCCCTTATTAGACAATTAATCAGAAACTTTAATATCATGAGCTGGATCTCAACTTTCCTTTGAGACATGACTTCACTAATACTTTCTGGATCATCCCCTGTACGGATGAAACGATATATTCTGTCTAGATCTTCCTTCATATTCGGTAAAGTGACCAAGTACTCGGACACCTGCCTAACACGCACGGAAAATATAACCATACTATCCTCGCCTGGAACTGGATCATAACAGCATTCAGTAAGAGCTCGCCTGATTTCTGCAATAGACTGATATTTAGGCGTACGCTGTAACGCACGTTCATGTAACTCGACTGCTCCTGGACGTCTATTTGGCGGCGGGGTCTGAGGAGGACCTCCTCCTGCGGCCCCTAAACTGGAACCATCGACTGACGCTCTACGTGCTGGCAGAGCGGGAATTTGAAATGCAGGCTGGACCGGGGGTGCCGTAGCAGGTACTGCAAGGGGTGCCCCGGTGTCTGGAGGAGCAGGAAGTGCCTGATTTACAGGGACTGGCGGAGCGGGATTTGCATATTCTGGGACTGTGTCGTCCAAATAGGACGAAATGAAAATATCAGCTGCGGTCGGTTTGTGACGTAGCTTGAGCGGAACTAATGGTGGCGGGAAATTACTGGATGCCTCCGGGGTTGCTTTTGGCAAGCCCTCGGCAAGAAGAGGATACATACCCTTAATAAGGGCATGCCTCTGTCTGTCTGACTGTTCGGTTTTGACTCGTTCACCTATCTCGATTAATTCCCTTTCTTGGGCTCGTTCTAAGGATTCTCTACTTAATTCTGACTTTCTGATTTCTTTTTCGGTTCTTTTATGAGATTCTTTGCGCCATAACTCGATGGCATCTTTCTGTGACTGTCTGGCTTTCTTTTTCCATAATGCTTCTTCTACTCTCATGATGCACTCGGCATCCCACGTACCTGACACGGACCATCTATACTTTTCCTCCAACTCTTTGGTATACTCCACCCATAAATCTAGATACAATATGGCGCTTATGCCATGCTTCTGATACATGAAATGACCTGGACTGTCCCTAGGCGGAACAGGAACTGCTGCTTCTAGCAGACCTTTTCTGTTTTTTAACTGACGCAGTTTTGAAAAGAGCGGCATGACTGAACTATAATCTGGACACAATACAATACACAATAAACACGATAATTACTTCACACTCATACCACGACATTACATGAAGAACATTTTTGGATAATAGTTCGAACAGAATACCACCTGGAATACGGAAAACAGAATACATAAATTTTCTCGAGAACAGAACTGACTAGAACAGAAACTAGATGCACTGCTAAAACAGTACTAAACTCACCGGTCTCATAAAGAGACACGTCAGGACCCGCATCCACCGAAGTGGACACTTCGTTTGGGATATGTGTACCACCAAAACCCCACGGACCAGAGTCAATTAGATTGACCCTGTCTAGATACTACCCCAGCAACGGTACTCACCGGGCAGCAAGAACGGAAGGCCTCGGACTGGACTGGACTGCTTCGACGCCGGACGGACGAACTTCGGACTTCTGTTACGGGTGGGCCTCCGGATACCTCGGACCTTGGACTCTCGGCTTGGGCTCTGGTCGGGACTCGCCGCATTCCTCCACCGTCTCGTCTGGATGCTGGACCGCCTCCTCCGTCTCCTCCGTGGGCCTGAGGGATACTTAAAGCAGAAATATCTGCCGGTGCGCAGAAGAGTTCCGTCACGACTGCAGAGGGTCAGGGGGCCGGCGTGGCTTCACCGACGCGTGGGGAAAGGGCAAGTCCCTATTCGGGCGCCATTATGTGGTAAATAAATAAATAATACCTCTATTTTTGAATGGATAAATGAATAACAGATAGCTCAATAAATAAGAGTCAAGATTCGAGGTAGTAGGAGTTTTGCAGGTTTATTACAGCATAAAGGACAGGAACAGGACAACCTGCACAGGAATAGGATGGCAGGGCCCGGCAGCTGCCGGGGCTGGATCTGGGATGAGCGCGCTAACATTTAATAACAATACACGATCATATATACTAAAACAGTTGCATTACAATACATACGATAGGCGGAGCAGTGGGTGTGGTCAATAGCAGTCGCGAAAGATAAGGGTGAAAGTGGGTGTAACAGGGCGTATACATAGACAGGTGATGCAAACGTAGCAGAATGTGTCATGAATGGGGCGGAAACATGGAGGGGGCAACCTAAGGAGCCGGGACCTCTAACCTGATGGTGCGCGCAAACTGACAATGACGTGTTACTAGGAGAAGCTGGGGGCTATGAACTCTGTGCTAGGAGCAGAGACTGAAGTCTGGAGAGTCAGGGCGACATGTACCTAAACAGTATCTAGTATCTGATGTTTAGAGAACATGTTGATATAAACTAAGAGTCAGGAGGGGAAAGGCTAACGGACTCCAAGACTGGAGCATGCATGATTCTACATGTAGTGCGTGATGAAGAATATTAAATGACCATTAAATGCAGTATTTCTCTTACATGGAGACGTAAAGGCTAGACAATGACGGAAACTATTGATGCGATTCAGTAGCTTAGGAATGCAGAGAAGGAGGGCTGGACTGATAACTAGAATCATAACATACTCTTGGCAGACTCAGAGGCAGAGCCAGGCTGAACCGGGCACTGTGAGGCAGGAAGTAAGTGAAGGGTCAGGGATACAGGTGGGGGCTGTATCGCTCCTCAGCGAGGGCTCAGGAGACAGGAGCTGAATCTAGTGTCCGGGCCCTTTTGAGGCCTAGAAACGGGGACTTTACAATGAAATAACGTGCATACTGAGAAACGTGGCAACGTGACTTTACATAGGCCTGATATTCGTAGTATTCACGAGAACTGGAAACTGGCATACTAGAGATGGACACAACTGTAATTGCGTCTTTAATCGAACATGGGGAATACATATGCATATTAATCATGCACACATAACATATGATGGAGGACGCGTAGGGACACAGAACATGGCAAAATTTACTTTTCCACATATATATATATTACAGATGCCAGACTGAAGGGAAATCCACCAAAGGATTAAAAATGCAGGAAGCACGAGGGGCGAACTACAGGTCCCAGAAACCTGTCGACGTGGCCGAACCCACCGGAGGGCGTGTCCCACCTGTGGTTGTCACAGTTTGAAAAAGCGGAGAGACCCGGTTGGCCCCTCTTCCCCATCCAGCTGACATTGCCCAGTGCCCGTGAACAAGGAGCAGGAGCTCCGAAACGCGTTGGGCTGATTCGTAACAAGCGCTGTGAAACCTGATGGAAAAATGAAAATAAAGGACGCTGTTTGAAAATGTAGCCTCCGCCTGGTGTCTCATGTGTGTCCTCACCATGGGGGCACCCTTTGTTGAACATATTTTCGGCCTGTCCCGGCCGAGAGGATTGCACTCCCACTCAATACATGGTGGGCTGCGCGCACAGACTACCTGAAGCGCACTGCAGGCTGACATCAGATTCATGGAAATAATGGAGACCGGCGCTTGCTCCTCACCAGAGAGGTTGAAATTCGGGTATTACAGATGCCGTACTGAAGGGAAATCCACCAAAGGATTAAAAATGCAGGAAGCACGAGGGGCGAACTACAGGTCCCAGAAACCTGTCGACGGGGCCGAGCCCACCGGAGGGCGTGTCCCACCTGTGGTTGTCACAGTTTGAAAAAGCGGAGAGACCCGGTTGGCCCCTCTTCCCCATCCAGCTGACATTGCCCAGTGCCCGTGAACAAGGAGCAGGAGCTCCAAAACGCGTTGGGCTGATTCGTAACAAGCGCTGTGAAACCTGATGGAAAAATGAAAATAAAGGACGCTGTTTGAAAATGCAGCCTCAGCCTGGTGTCTCATGTGCGTCCTCACCATGGGGGCACCCTTTGTTGAATATATATATATATATATATATATATATATATATATATATATATATATATATATATATATACACATATATATATATATATATATATATATGATAACACAACACACAGCTTCTCCTGGAATACTGGAACCCAGCGGAAATTGGCGCAGATGCCGGCGAAGCAGTCCGGTTGCATTAATCATAAACGTGTCCACAAATCAGTGTCTTTGCGCTCTCAGGCAAAAAAGGCAAGGGATCCCAATGTCAAAGAAGCAGTTTTATTACACTACGCGTTTCAGCAATGAAGCCTTGTTCACGTGTAACCACACATAGTGAACACCAGTGTTAAATAAAGTTTTGCGTGCTCCACACCAATGGTCAACACAAAAGTAGGACTCAAAAACAAATGATAATCATGATAACGGCAGACATGTTGGAATGGTCATAACGAAGAAATTGTGCCACAGAAGCCAGTTGCATTACTAATTCATGCAGTAGATGCCACAGTAGACACAAAGACAAAATAAATGACTTGTAATGTATGAGAATACCCCGTTTTGGATTAAACAAGCATAGCGCCCAATCCATCACGTGACTTGCAATCTATATGCTTGTTTAATCCAAAACGGGGTATTCTCATACATTACAAGTCATTTATTTTGTCTTTGTGTCTACTGTGGCATCTACTGCATGAATTAGTAATGCAACTGGTTTCTGTGGCACAATTTCTTCGTTATGACCATTCCAACATGTCTGCCGTTATCATGATTATCATTTGTTTTTGAGTCCTACTTTTGTGTTGACCATTGGTGTGGAGCACGCAAAACTTTATTTAACACTGGTGTTCACTATGTGTGGTTACACGTGAACAAGGCTTCATTGCTGAAACGCGTAGTGTAATAAAACTGCTTCTTTGACATTGGGATCCCTTGCCTTTTTTGCCTGAGAGCGCAAAAACACTGATTTGTGGACACGTTTATGATATATATATATATGTATATATTTAAAATGCCCCTAATGTATTCAGTTTAGTCCTTCAGCGACTATTATCAAGGTCAACATTTAGTCCTTTTTAGGTCAAGCCTCGTCAGCACTTGTGCACTCTGGAGACCTGTTGTATACACGTTGTGGCTTACGTCCCGCCCATTGCTTTTAATTTGTTACTTGGATTGTCCTTCCAAAATGCTTGCTTGCTTGCTATTGGCGAATCCTTCCTCTTTGTCCCTACTTTTTGTTTTTTGTTTCCTTCCACGGAGCAGGGGCCAAGTACTGTATCTTTACGCTTTGAGGTATTGCAGCCCCTCCCACTCCACTTTGTGCCTAGTGCTGCTTTCCCCTCTAGCGTGAACTCAACCCTAAGGTATTAAAGCGCTCAAAATGATTCATGTTTTTTTAAGGCGATTAGGTGATTTACTCAGATCAATAGGATTTTGAGCTGATGCAGAGACTCGAACCTGGCAGCTTGTGCAATGTTTTCAAAGGAATTGAGCAACCCCACCTGTACCCTTTCATGGTATACGTCACTGCTTCCCAAGTTCCGACCATACCAAAAAAAAAAGTGCATTAATGTGCTGTGCTGCTCATAACAGCACAGGTAATAGTGTTGTAAGCTGTTGGGGTGAAGGAGGCTCCTGATGACTCTTTTCAAGGTTCTTTTAATTTAAAAATCATTACAAAATCCATCCAAAACTCACCTTCCTTCAGGGTGAGTGTGAGTTTAAACTCTTGTGTTTGCTGGTGTGGAGACTTTTGGCCTGGAGCACTGCAATTCCCGGGTTAGAAGATGGAGCGAGTCCTGTGTTTAGAGGGAACCTGGGCTCTGTAGAGTGTTCGCTCTACCTGGCACCATGGCCACGGTTCTGGGAGGAAGGAAAGGGGATGTTATCGCCGGAGTGTGGCAAGAGACCGGACGGTCCGAGGCAGACCCAGGTAGCAGCAGCTTATGCACGAGAAAGGGGGCTGCGAGACAGGCTGTGCTCGCATGAGCAGATGCTTATGCCTTAACAGCCATGCCTTGGTGTGCATAAAATGAGATCAATTAACCGTTGCAGTATCGGGAGCGGTACTTACATTTTAGAGTACCGGTTTGCTCCTGAGAAGTTCCGTACTCTCCTATGAAATGTACAGCAACAGTGTTTATAAGTGTAGGTACTATCCCTTTCAAATTGAAGAAGTGCTGGTACACAGTACCGGACCTTCCTGCCTATTTAAAGCACCGCTCTTTGAGAAAAAAAGGAAGGGTTACGCAAAACAAAAATATAATGGGTGGTCTAACTGTAACTGGCAAATCAAGTCATGAACTCAGTTAGCACTCAGTACAAGTGTGTATCTTAGGGGCAGATGTATCATCCGTTTATTTTGTCGCAAACGCTGCGATTCGCATAATAGCAGCGTTTGCAACAAAAAAAACGGGATTTGGAATGTATCATGCAAAAAGCCTCGCAATATAAAGGAATTGCAAATTTAGGAATTCCTTAATATTGCGAGGCTTTTAAGAAATGGCAAATTGCGATTTCTTATTTGAAATGTATTAGGCATTTCAGTATTGCGATTTTTGACTAAGAATTCGCAAATTACCACCAACTTGTAGTTGGTGGTAATTGGCGAATCCTTTTCAAAATGCACTTTTTTTAAATTCTAAAGGTGCCATATGATGCTCATACATGCCCTTAGGGTAAGTATGTGCGCCATATGCGCACACATGTCAAATTCAGGTGTGCAGCAGGGTGTCCTTAAGACACCCTTGCACCCTTGAAATTATTCTCAATTTGCGATTAGTAAATTGCTAATCGCAAATTGAGAATAATTTCACATACATTCCTATGGGCCTCCTGGCCCATAGAAATGAATGGGAAATTATTCCTTTGATTGCAATTAGCAATTTGCTAATCCCAATTAAGGAATTTTAAGAAATCGCTAAAAAATAGCGAATTTCTACATACACACCATTTTGCACTTCTCAAATAGCGATTCCTTAAAAATCGCTATTTGAGAATCGCAAAATGGTATCTTGATACATCTGCCCCTTAGTGTGTTCTCTGATTAAAATAGGAGGTGCATCACCTCCTGCTTTGGTCACTGTGGTGTCAAGGGGTTTATCTAGGTACTGTGCTATAAGACGCTTTTAGCTGATGTCAGGAGGGTGAGGGGGTCTGCCAAGATAAATATGTATTTATGTTGGGCCTGTTCGACATTGCCACCTCCACCTGTATGAGTAAAGCCAATCGCTTTGATGTAACTCCAATTGAGGCACAAGTACTTACCCTTAAGCAGGGCAGAAGGCCTCACTAGGTTGTTCATGGAGTTACTGGTGGAGCACAAACATAGCAGGGCTGTGTCAAGAATGGGGGTGCATCAGGAAAGTACAGTCCTCTGAGCATGAGGTGTGCATGGAGAGGCAGTGAATTCATGAGTACAGTCCTCTGAGTATGAGGTGTGCATGGAGAGGCAGTGAATTCATGAGTACAGTCCTTTGAGCATGAGGTGTGCATGGAGAGGCAGTGAATTCATGAGTACAGTCCTCTGAGCATGAGGTGTGCATGGAGAGGCAGTGAATTCATGAGTACAGTCCTCTGAGCATGAGGTGTGCATGGAGAGGCAGTGAATTCATGAGTACAGTCCTCTGAGCATGAGGTGTGCATGGAGAGGCAGTGAATTCATGAGTACAGTCCTCTGAGCATGAGGTGTGCATGGAGAGGCAGTGAATTCATGAGTACAATCCTCTGAGCATGAGGTGTGCATGGAGAGGCAGTGAATTCATGAGTACAGTCCTCTGAGCATGAGGTGTGCACGGAGAGGCAGTGAATTCATGAGTACAGTCCTCTGAGCATGAGGTGTGCATGGAGAGGCAGTGAATTCATGAGTACAGTCCTCTGAGCATGAGGTGTGCATGGAGAGGCAGTGAATTCATGAGTACAGTCCTCTGACCCTCTGAGCATGAGGTGTGCATGGAGAGGCAGTGAATTAATGAGTACAGTCCCCTGACCCTCTGAGCATGCGGTGTGCATGGAGAGGCAGTGAATTCATGAGCATGGAGAGGCAGTGAATTCAGGAGTACAGTCCTCTGAGCATGAGGTGTGCACGGAGAGACAGTGAATTCATGAGTACAGTCCTCTGAGCATGAGGTGTGCATGGAGAGGCAGTGAATTCATGAGTACAGTCCTCTGACCCTCTGAGCATCAGGTGTGCATGGAGAGGCAGTGAATTCATGAGTACAGTCCTCTGAGCATGAGCTGTGCATGGAGAGGCAGTGAATTCATGAGTACAGTCCTCTGACCCTCTGAGCATGAGGTGTGCATGGAGATGCAGTGAATTCATGAGTACAGTCCTCTGAGCATGAGGTGTGCATGGAGAGGCAGTGAATTCATGAGTACAGTCCTCTGACCCTCTGACCATGAGGTGTGCACGGAGAGGCAGTGAATTTCTGAGTACAGGCCACTGACCCTCTGAGCAGGAGGTGTGCATGGAGAGGCAGTACATTCATGAGTACAGTCCACTGACCCTCTGAGCATGAGGTGTGCATGGAGAGGCAGTGAATTCATGAGCATGGAGAGGCAGTGAATTCAGGAGTACAGTCCTCTGAGCATGAGGTGTGCATGGAGAGGCAGTGAATTCATGAGTACAGTCCCCTGAGCCTCTGAGCATGAGGTGTGCATGGAGAGGCAGTGAATTCATGAGTACAGTCCTCTGACCCTCTGAGCATGAGGTGTGCACGTAGAGGCAGTGAATTCCTGAGTACAGTCCACTGACCCTCTGAGCATGAGGTGTGCATGGAGAGGCAGTGAATTCATGAGTACAGTCCCCTGAGCCTCTGAGCATGAGGTGTGCATGGAGAGGCAGTGAATTCATGAGTACAGTCCTCTGACCCTCTGAGCATGAGGTGTGCACGTAGAGGCAGTGAATTCCTGAGTACAGTCCACTGACCCTCTGAGCAAGAGGTGGGCACGGAGAGGCAGTGAATTCCTGAGTACAGTCCACTGACCCACTGAGCATGAGGTGTGCATGGAGAGGCAGTGAATTCATGAGCATGGAGAGGCAGTGAATTCAGGAGTACAGTCCTCTGAGCATGAGGTGTGCATGGAGAGTCAGTGAATTCATGAGTACAGTCCTCTGAGCATGAGGTGTGCATGGAGAGGCAGTGAATTCATGAGTACAGTCCTCTGGCCCTCTGAGCATGAGGTGTGCATGGAGAGGCAGTGAATTCATGAGTACAGTCCTCTGAGCATGAGGTGTACATGGAGAGGCAGTGAATTCATGAGTACAGTCCTCTGACCATGAGATGTGCCTGGAGAGGCAGTGAATTCATGAGTACAGTCCTCTGACCCTCTGAGCATGAGGTGTGCATAGAGAGGCAGTGAATTGATGAGTACAGTCCTCTGACCCTCTGAGCATGAGGTGTGCACAGAGAGGCACTGAATTCATGAGAACAGTTCTCTGACCCTCTGAGCATGAGGTGTGCATGGAGAGGCGGTGAATTCATGAGTACAGTCCTCTGACCCTCTGAGCATGAGGTGTGCATGGACAGGCAGTGAATTCATGAGTACAGTCCTCTGACCCTCTGACTATGAGGTGTGCATGGAGAGGCAGTGAATTCATGAGAACAGTCCTCTGACCCTCTGAGCATGAGGTATGCATGGAGAGGCAGTGAATTCACGGGTGCAGTGCTCTGACCCTCTGAGCATGAGGTGTGCATGGAGAGGCAGTGAATTCATGAGTACAGTCCTCTGAGCATGAGGTGTGCATGGAGAGGCAGTGAATTCATGAGTACTGTCCTCTGACCATGAGGTGTGCATGGAGAGGCAGTGAATTCATGAGAACAGTCCTCTGACCCTCTGAGCATGAGGTGTGCATGGAGAGGCAGTGAATTCATGAGTACAGTCCTCTGAGCATGAGGTGTGCATGGAGAGGCAGTGAATTCATGAGTTCAGTCCTCTGACCCTCTGAGCATGGGGTGTGCATGGAGAGGCAGTGAATTCATGAGTACAGTCCTCTGAGTATGAGGTGTGCATGGAGAGGCAGTGAATACATGAGTACAGTCCTCTGACCATGAGGTGTGCATGGAGAGGCAGTGAATTCATGAGAACAGTCCTCTGACCCTCTGAGCATGAGGTGTGCATGGAGAGGCAGTGAATTCACGAGTACAGTCCTCTGACCCTCTGAGCATGAGGTGTGCATGGAGAGGCAGTGAATTCATGAGTACAGTCCTCTGAGCATGAGGTGTGCATGGAGAGGCAGTGAATTCAAGAGTACAGTCCTCTGAGCATGAGGTGTGCATGGAGAGGCAGTGAATTCATGAGTACAGTCCTCTGACCATGAGGTTTGCATGGAGAGGCAGTGAATTGATGAGAACAGTCCTCTGACCCTCTGAGTATGAGGTGTGCATGGAGAGGCAGTGAATTCATGAGTACAGTCCTCTGACCCTCTGAGCATGAGGTGTGCATGGAGAGGCAGTGAATTCATGAGTACAGTCCTCTGACCCTCTGAGCATGAGGTGTGCATGGAGAGGCAGTGAATTCATGAGTATAGTCCTCTGACCCTCTGAGCATGAGGTGTGCATGGAGAGGCAGTGAATTCATGAGTTCAGTCCTCTGACCCTCTGAGCATGAGGTGTGCATGGAGAGGCAGTGAATTCATGAGTACAGTCCTCTGACCATGAGGTGTGCATGGAGAGGCAGTGAATTCATGAGTACAGTCCTCTGACCATGAGGTATGCATGGAGAGGCAGTGAATTCATGAGAACAGTCCTCTGACCCTCTGAGTATGAGGTGTGCATGGAGAGGCAGTGAATTCATGAGTACAGTCCTCTGACCCTCTGAGCATGAGGTGTGCATGGAGAGGCAGTGATTTCATGAGTACAGTCCTCTGACCCTCTGACCATGAGGTGTGCATGGAGAGTCAGTGAATTCATGAGTACAGTCCTCTGACCCTCTGAGCATGAGGTGTGCACGGAGAGGCAGTGAATTCATGAGTACAGTCTTCTGACCCTCTGAGCATGAGGTGTGCATGGAGAGGCAGTGAATTCATGAGTACAGTCCTCTGAGCATGAGGTGTGCATGGAGAGGCAGTGAATTCAAGAGTACAGTCCTCTGAGCATGAGGTGTGCATGGAGAGGCAGTGAATTCATGAGTACTGTCCTCTGCCCATGAGGTGTGCATGGAGAGGCAGTGAATTCATGAGAACAGTCCTCTGACCCTCTGAGCATGAGGTGTGCATGGAGAGGCAGTGAATTCATGAGTACAGTCCTCTGAGCATGAGGTGTGCATGGAGAGGCAGTGAATTCATGAGTTCAGTCCTCTGACCCTCTGAGCATGGGGTGTGCATGGAGAGGCAGTGAATTCATGAGTACAGTCCTCTGAGTATGAGGTGTGCATGGAGAGGCAGTGAATACATGAGTACAGTCCTCTGACCATGAGGTGTGCATGGAGAGGCAGTGAATTCATGAGAACAGTCCTCTGAGCATGAGGTGTGCATGGAGAGGCAGTGAATTCATGAGTACAGTCCTCTGAGCATGAGGTGTGCACGGAGAGGCAGTGAATTCATGAGTACAGTCCTCTGACCCTCTGAGCATGAGGTGTGCATGGAGATGCAGTGAATTCATGAGTACAGTCCTCTGAGCATGAGGTGTGCACGGAGAGGCAGTAAATACATGAGTACAGTCCTCTGAGCATGAGGTGTGCATGGAGAGGCAGTGAATTCAAGAGTACAGTCCTCTGAGCATGAGGTGTGCATGGAGAGGCAGTGAATTCATGAGTACAGTCCTCTGACCATGAGGTTTGCATGGAGAGGCAGTGAATTGATGAGAACAGTCCTCTGACCCTCTGAGTATGAGGTGTGCATGGAGAGGCAGTGAATTCATGAGTACAGTCCTCTGACCCTCTGAGCATGAGGTGTGCATGGAGAGGCAGTGAATTCATGAGTACAGTCCTCTGACCCTCTGAGCATGAGGTGTGCATGGAGAGGCAGTGAATTCATGAGTATAGTCCTCTGACCCTCTGAGCATGAGGTGTGCATGGAGAGGCAGTGAATTCATGAGTTCAGTCCTCTGACCCTCTGAGCATGAGGTGTGCATGGAGAGGCAGTGAATTCATGAGTACAGTCCTCTGACCATGAGGTGTGCATGGAGAGGCAGTGAATTCATGAGTACAGTCCTCTGACCATGAGGTATGCATGGAGAGGCAGTGAATTCATGAGAACAGTCCTCTGACCCTCTGAGTATGAGGTGTGCATGGAGAGGCAGTGAATTCATGAGTACAGTCCTCTGACCCTCTGAGCATGAGGTGTGCATGGAGAGGCAGTGATTTCATGAGTACAGTCCTCTGACCCTCTGACCATGAGGTGTGCATGGAGAGTCAGTGAATTCATGAGTACAGTCCTCTGACCCTCTGAGCATGAGGTGTGCACGGAGAGGCAGTGAATTCATGAGTACAGTCTTCTGACCCTCTGAGCATGAGGTGTGCATGGAGATGCAGTGAATTCATGAGTACAGTCCTCTGAGCATGAGGTGTGCACGGAGAGGCACTGAATTCATCAGTACAGTCCTCTGACCCTCTGAGCATGAGGTGTGCACAGAGAGGCACTGAATTCATGAGTACAGTCCTCTGACCCTCTGAGCATGAGGTGTGCATGGAGAGGCAGTGAATTCATGAGTACAGTCCTCTGAGCATGAGGTGTGCATGGAGAGGCACTGAATTCATGAGTACAGTCCCCTGACCCTCTGAGCATGAGGTGTGCACAGAGAGGCACTGAATTCATGAGTACAGTCCTCTGACCCTCTGAGCATGAGGTGTGCATGAAGAGGCAGTGAATTCATGAGTAGAGACCTCTGAGCATGAGGCGTGCATGGAGAGGCAGTGAATTCATGAGTACAGTCCTCTGACCATGAGATGTGCATGGAGAGGCAGTGAATTCATGAGTACAGTCCTCTGACCCTCTGAGCATGAGGTGTGCATAGAGAGGCAGTGAATTGATGAGTACAGTCCTCTGACCCTCTGACCATGAGGTGTGCAAGTAGAGGCAGTGAATTCATGAGTACAGTCCTCTGACCCTCTGAGCATGAGGTGTGCATGAGAGGCAGTGAATTCATGAGTACAGTCCTCTGACCCTCTGAGCATGAGGTGTGCATGGAGAGGCAGTGAATTCATGAGTACAGTCCTCTGACCCTCTGAGCATGAGGTGTGCATGGAGAGGCAGTGAATTCATGAGTTCAGTCCTCTGACCCTCTGAGCATGAGGTGTGCATGGAGAGGCAGTGAATTCATGAGTACAGTCCTCTGACCCTCTGAGCATGAGGTGTGCATGGAGAGGCAGTGAATTCATGAGCATGGAGAGGCAGTGAATTCATGAGTACAGTCCTCTGACCCTCTGAGCATGAGGTGCGCATGGAGAGGCAGTGAATTCATGAGTACAGTCCTCTGACCCTCTGAGCATGAGGTGTGCATGGAGAGGCAGTGAATTCATGAGCTTGGACAGGCAGTGAATTCATGAGTACAGTCCTCTGACCCTCTGAGCATGAGGTGTGCATGGAGAGGCAGTGAATTCATGAGTTCAGTCCTCTGACCCTCTGAGCATGAGGTGTGCATGGAGAGGCAGTGAATTCACGAGTACAGTCCTCTGACCATGAGGTGTGCATGGAGAGGCAGTGAATTCATGAGTACAGTCCTCTGACCCTCTGAGCATGAGGTGTGCATGGAGAGGCAGTGAATTCATGAGTACAGCCCTCTGACCCTCTGACCATGAGGTGTGCATGGAGAGGCAGTGAATTCATGAGTACAGTCCTCTGACCCTCTGAGCATGAGGTGTGCATGAGAGGCAGTGAATTCATGAGTACAGTCCTCTGACCCTCTGACCATGAGGTGTGCATGGAGAGGCAGTGAATTCATGAGTACAGTCCTCTGACCCTCTGAGCATGAGGTGTGCATGAGAGGCAGTGAATTCATGAGTACAGTCCTCTGACCCTCTGAGCATGAGGTGTGCATGGAGAGGCAGTGAATTCATGAGTATAGTCCTCTGACCCTCTGAGCATGAGGTGTGCATGGAGAGGCAGTGAATTCTTGAGTACAGTCCTCTGACCCTCTGAGCATGGGGTGTGCATGGAGAGGCAGTGAATTCATGAGTACAGTCCTCTGAGCATGAGGTGTGCATGGAGAGGCAGTGAATTCATGAGTACATTCCTCTGACCATGAGGTGTGCATGGAGAGGCAGTGAATTCATGAGAACAGTTCTCTGACCCTCTGAGCATGAGGTGTGCATGGAGAGGCAGTGAATTCATGAGTACAGTCCTCTGACCCTCTGAGCATGAGGTGTGCATGGAGTGGCAGTGAATTCACGAGTACAGTCCTCTCACCCTCTGAGCATGAGGTGTGAATGGAGAGGCACTGAATTCATGAGTACTGTCCTCTGAGCATGAGGTGTGCACGGAGAGGCAGTGAATTCATGAGTACAGTCCTCTGACCCTCTGAGCATGAGGTGCGCATGGAGAGGCAGTGAATTCATGAGTACAGTCCTCTGACCCTCTGAGCATGAGGTGTGCATGGAGAGGCAGTGAATTCATGAGCATGGACAGGCAGTGAATTCATGAGTACAGTCCTCTGACCCTCTGAGCATGAGGTGTGCATGGAGAGGCAGTGAATTCATGAGTTCAGTCCTCTGACCCTCTGAGCATGAGGTGTGCATGGAGAGGCAGTGAATTCATGAGTACAGTCCTCTGACCATGAGGTGTGCATGGAGAGGCAGTGAATTCATGAGTACAGTCCTCTGACCCTCTGAGCATGAGGTGTGCATGGAGAGGCAGTGAATTCATGAGTACAGTCCTCTGACCCTCTGAGCATGAGGTGTGCATGGAGAGGCAGTGAATTCATGAGTATAGTCCTCTGACCCTCTGAGCATGAGGTGTGCATGGAGAGGCAGTGAATTCATGAGTTCAGTCCTCTGACCCTCTGAGCATGAGGTGTGCATGGAGAGGCAGTGAATTCATGAGTACAGTCCTCTGACCATGAGGTGTGCATGGAGAGGCAGTGAATTCATGAGTACAGTCCTCTGACCCTCTGAGCATGAGGTGTGCATGGAGAGGCAGTGAATTCATGAGTACAGTCCTCTGACCCTCTGACCATGAGGTGTGCATGGAGAGGCAGTGAATTCATTAGTACAGTCCTCTGACCCTCTGAGCATGAGGTGTGCATGAGAGGCAGTGAATTCATGAGTACAGTCCTCTGACCCTCTGACCATGAGGTGTGCATGGAGAGGCAGTGAATTCATGAGTACAGTCCTCTGACCCTCTGAGCATGAGGTGTGCAATAGAGGCAGTGAATTCATGAGTACAGTCCTCTGACCCTCTGAGCATGAGGTGTGCATGGAGAGGCAGTAAATTAACGAGTATAGTCCTCTGACCCTCTGAGCATGAGGTGTGCATGGAGAGGCAGTGAATTCATGAGTACAGTCCTCTGACCCTCTGAGCATGGGGTGTGCATGGAGAGGCAGTGAATTCACGAGTACAGTCCTCTGAGCATGAGGTGTGCATGGAGAGGCAGTGAATTCATGAGTACGGTCCTCTGAGCATGAGGTGTGCATGGAGAGGCAGTGAATTCATGAGAACAGTTCTCTGACCCTCTGAGCATGAGGTGTGCATGGAGAGGCAGTGAATTCATGAGTACAGTCCTCGGACCCTCTGAGCATGAGGTGTGCATGGACAGGCAGTGAATTCATGAGTACAGTCCTCTGACCCTCTGACCATGAGGTGTGCATGGAGAGGCAGTGAATTCATGAGAACAGTCCTGTGACCCTCTGAGCATGAGGTGTGCATGGAGAGGCAGTGAATTCACAAGTACAGTCCTCTGACCCTCTGAGCATGAGGTGTGCATGGAGAGGCAGTGAATTCATGAGTACAGTCCTCTGAGCATGGGGTGTGCATGGAGAGGCAGTGAATTCATGAGTACAGTCCTCTGAGCATGAGGTGTGCATGGAGAGGCAGTGAATTCATGAGTATAGTCCTCTGACCATGAGGTATGCATGGAGAGGCAGTGAATTCATGAGAACAGTCCTCTGACCCTCTGAGTATGAGGTGTGCATGGAGAGGCAGTGAATTCATGAGTACAGTCCTCTGACCCTCTGAGCATGAGGTGTGCATGGAGAGGCAGTGAATTCATGAGTACAGTCCTCTGACCCTCTGACCATGAGGTGTGCATGGAGAGTCAGTGAATTCATGAGTACAGTCCTCTGACCCTCTGAGCATGAGGTGTGCACGGAGAGGCAGTGAATTCATGAGTACAGTCCTCTGACCCTCTGAGCATGAGGTGTGCATGGAGATGCAGTGAATTCATGAGTACAGTCCTCTGAGCATGAGGTGTGCACGGAGAGGCACTGAATTCATCAGTACAGTCCTCTGACCCTCTGAGCATGAGGTGTGCACAGAGAGGCACTGAATTCATGAGTACAGTCCTCTGACCCTCTGAGCATGAGGTGTGCATGGAGATGCAGTGAATTCATGAGTACAGTCCTCTGAGCATGAGGTGTGCACGGAGAGGCACTGAATTCATGAGTACAGTCCTCTGACACTCTGAGCATGAGGTGTGCACAGAGAGGCACTGAATTCATGAGTACAGTCCTCTGACCCTCTGAGCATGAGGTGTGCATGAAGAGGCAGTGAATTCATGAGTAGAGTCCTCTGAGCATGAGGTGTGCATGGAGAGGCAGTGAATTCATGAGTACAGTCCTCTGAGCATGAGGTGTGCACGGAGAGGCAGTGAATTCATGAGTACAGTCCTCTGACCCTCTGAGCATGAGGTGTGCATGGAGATGCAGTGAATTCATGAGTACAGTCCTCTGAGCATGAGGTGTGCACGGAGAGGCACTGAATTCATCAGTACAGTCCTCTGACCCTCTGAGCATGAGGTGTGCACAGAGAGGCAGTGAATTCATGAGTTCAGTCCTCTGACCCTCTGAGCATGAGGTGTGCATGGAGAGGCAGTGAATTCATGAGTACAGTCCTCTGACCATGAGGTGTGCATGGAGAGGCAGTGAATTCATGAGTACAGTCCTCTGACCATGAGGTATGCATGGAGAGGCAGTGAATTCATGAGAACAGTCCTCTCACCCTCTGAGCATGAGGTGTGAATGGAGAGGCACTGAATTCATGAGTACTGTCCTCTGAGCATGAGGTGTGCACGGAGAGGCAGTGAATTCATGAGTACAGTCCTCTGTCCCTCTGAGCATGAGGTGCGCATGGAGAGGCAGTGAATTCATGAGTACAGTCCTCTGACCCTCTGAGCATGAGGTGTGCATGGAGAGGCAGTGAATCCATGAGCATGGACAGGCAGTGAATTCATGAGTACAGTCCTCTGACCCTCTGAGCATGAGGTGTGCATGGAGAGGCAGTGAATTCATGAGTTCAGTCCTCTGACCCTCTGAGCATGAGGTGTGCATGGAGAGGCAGTGAATTCATGAGTACAGTCCTCTGACCATGAGGTGTGCATGGAGAGGCAGTGAATTCATGAGTACAGTCCTCTGACCCTCTGAGCATGAGGTGTGCATGGAGAGGCAGTGAATTCATGAGTACAGTCCTCTGACCTTCTGAGCATGAGGTGTGCATGGAGAGGCAGTGAATTCATGAGTATAGTCCTCTGACCCTCTGAGCATGAGGTGTGCATGGAGAGGCAGTGAATTCATGAGTTCAGTCCTCTGACCCTCTGAGCATGAGGTGTGCATGGAGAGGCAGTGAATTCACGAGTACAGTCCTCTGACCATGAGGTGTGCATGGAGAGGCAGTGAATTCATGAGTACAGTCCTCTGACCCTCTGAGCATGAGGTGTGCATGGAGAGGCAGTGAATTCATGAGTACAGTCCTCTGACCCTCTGACCATGAGGTGTGCATGGAGAGGCAGTGAATTCATTAGTACAGTCCTCTGACCCTCTGAGCATGAGGTGTGCATGAGAGGCAGTGAATTCATGAGTACAGTCCTCTGACCCTCTGACCATGAGGTGTGCATGGAGAAGCAGTGAATTCATGAGTACAGTCCTCTGACCCTCTGAGCATGAGGTGTGCAATAGAGGCAGTGAATTCATGAGTACAGTCCTCTGACCCTCTGAGCATGAGGTGTGCATGGAGAGGCAGTAAATTAATGAGTATAGTCCTCTGACCCTCTGAGCATGAGGTGTGCATGGAGAGGCAGTGAATTCATGAGTACAGTCCTCTGACCCTCTGAGCATGGGGTGTGCATGGAGAGGCAGTGAATTCACGAGTACAGTCCTCTGAGCATGAGGTGTGCATGGAGAGGCAGTTAATTCATGAGTACGGTCCTCTGACCATGAGGTGTGCATGGAGAGGCAGTGAATTCATGAGAACAGTTCTCTGACCCTCTGAGCATGAGGTGTGCATGGAGAGGCAGTGAATTCATGAGTACAGTCCTCTGACCCTCTGAGCATGAGGTGTGCATGGACAGGCAGTGAATTCATGAGTACAGTCCTCTGACCCTCTGACCATGAGGTGTGCATGGAGAGGCAGTGAATTTATGAGAACAGTCCTGTGACCCTCTGAGCATGAGGTGTGCATGGAGAGGCAGTGAATTCACAAGTACAGTCCTCTGACCCTCTGAGCATGAGGTGTGCATGGAGAGGCAGTGAATTCATGAGTACAGTCCTCTGAGCATGGGGTGTGCATGGAGAGGCAGTGAATTCATGAGTACAGTCCTCTGAGCATGAGGTGTGCATGGAGAGGCAGTGAATTCATGAGTATAGTCCTCTGACCATGAGGTATGCATGGAGAGGCAGTGAATTCATGAGAACAGTCCTCTGACCCTCTGAGTATGAGGTGTGCATGGAGAGGCAGTGAATTCATGAGTACAGTCCTCTGACCCTCTGAGCATGAGGTGTGCATGGAGAGGCAGTGAATTCATGAGTACAGTCCTCTGACCCTCTGACCATGAGGTGTGCATGGAGAGTCAGTGAATTCATGAGTACAGTCCTCTGACCCTCTGAGCATGAGGTGTGCACGGAGAGGCAGTGAATTCATGAGTACAGTCCTCTGACCCTCTGAGCATGAGGTGTGCATGGAGATGCAGTGAATTCATGAGTACAGTCCTCTGAGCATGAGGTGTGCACGGAGAGGCACTGAATTCATCAGTACAGTCCTCTGACCCTCTGAGCATGAGGTGTGCACAGAGAGGCACTGAATTCATGAGTACAGTCCTCTGAGCATGAGGTGTGCATGGAGATGCAGTGAATTCATGAGTACAGTCCTCTGAGCATGAGGTGTGCACGGAGAGGCACTGAATTCATGAGTACAGTCCTCTGACCCTCTGAGCATGAGGTGTGCACAGAGAGGCACTGAATTCATGAGTACAGTCCTCTGACCCTCTGAGCATGAGGTTGCATGAAGAGGCAGTGAATTCATGAGTAGAGTCCTCTGAGCATGAGGTGTGCATGGAGAGGCAGTGAATTCATGAGTACAGTCCTCTGAGCATGAGGTGTGCACGGAGAGGCAGTGAATTCATGAGTACAGTCCTCTGACCCTCTGAGCATGAGGTGTGCATGGAGATGCAGTGCATTCATGAGTACAGTCCTCTGAGCATGAGGTGTGCACGGAGAGGCACTGAATTCATCAGTACAGTCCTCTGACCCTCTGAGCATGAGGTGTGCACAGAGAGGCACTGAATTCATTAGTACAGTCCTCTGACCCTCTGAGCATGAGGTGTGCATGGAGATGCAGTGAATTCATGAGTACAGTCCTCTGAGCATGAGGTGTGCACGGAGAGGCACTGAATTCATGAGTACAGTCCTCTGACCCTCTGAGCATGAGGTGTGCACAGAGAGGCACTGAATTTATGAGTACAGTCCTCTGATCCTCTGAGCATGAGGTGTGCATTAAGAGGCAGTGAATTCAGGAGTAGAGTCCTCTGAGCATTAGGTGTGCATGGAGAGGCAGTGAATTCATGAGTACAGTCCTCTGACCCTCTGAGCATGAGGTGTGCATAGAGAGGCAGTGAATTCATGAGTACAGTCCTCTGACCCTCTGACCATGAGGTGTGCAAGTAGAGGCAGTGAATTCATGAGTACAGTCCTCTGACCCTCTGAGCATGAGGTGTGCATGAGAGGCAGTGAATTCATGAGTACAGTCCTCTGACCCTCTGAGCATGAGGTGTGCATGGAGAGGCAGTGAATTCATGAGTACAGTCCTCTGACCCTCTGAGCATGAGGTGTGCATGGAGAGGCAGTGAATTCATGAGTATAGTCCTCTGACCCTCTGAGCATGAGGTGTGCATGGAGAGGCAGTGAATTCATGAGTATAGTCCTCTGACCCTCTGAGCATGAGGTGTGCATGGAGAGGCAGTGAATTCATGAGTTCAGTCCTCTGACCCTCTGAGCATGAGGTGTGCATGGAGAGGCAGTGAATTCATGAGTACAGTCCTCTGACCATGAGGTGTGCATGGAGAGGCAGTGAATTCATGAGTACAGTCCTCTGACCCTCTGAGCATGAGGTGTGCATGG
Source organism: Lissotriton helveticus (assembly GCF_964261635.1). Lineage (NCBI taxonomy): Eukaryota > Metazoa > Chordata > Amphibia > Caudata > Salamandridae > Lissotriton > Lissotriton helveticus. The sequence continues at coordinate 128,568,788 of NC_136068.1, read as the reverse complement.
AGAGGCAGTGAATTCATGAGTACAGTCCTCTGACCCTCTGAGCATGAGGTGTGCATGGAGAGGCAGTGAATTCATGAGTACAGTCCTCTGACCCTCTGAGCATGAGGTGTGCATGGAGAGGCAGTGAATTCATGAGTATAGTCCTCTGACCCTCTGAGCATGAGGTGTGCATGGAGAGGCAGTGAATTCATGAGTTCAGTCCTCTGACCCTCTGAGCATGAGGTGTGCATGGAGAGGCAGTGAATTCACGAGTACAGTCCTCTGACCATGAGGTGTGCATGGAGGGGCAGTGAATTCATGAGTACAGTCCTCTGACCCTCTGAGCATGAGGTGTGCATGGAGAGGCAGTGAATTCATGAGTACAGTCCTCTGACCCTCTGACCATGAGGTGTGCATGGAGAGGCAGTGAATTCATTAGTACAGTCCTCTGACCCTCTGAGCATGAGGTGTGCATGAGAGGCAGTGAATTCATGAGTACAGTCCTCTGACCCTCTGACCATGAGGTGTGCATGGAGAGGCAGTGAATTCATGAGTACAGTCCTCTGACCCTCTGAGCATGAGGTGTGCAATAGAGGCAGTGAATTCATGAGTACAGTCCTCTGACCCTCTGAGCATGAGGTGTGCATGGAGAGGCAGTAAATTAATGAGTATAGTCCTCTGACCCTCTGAGCATGAGGTGTGCATGGAGAGGCAGTGAATTCATGAGTACAGTCCTCTGACCCTCTGAGCATGGGGTGTGCATGGAGAGGCAGTGAATTCACGAGTACAGTCCTCTGAGCATGAGGTGTGCATGGAGAGGCAGTGAATTCATGAGTACGGTCCTCTGACCATGAGGTGTGCATGGAGAGGCAGTGAATTCATGAGAACAGTTCTCTGACCCTCTGAGCATGAGGTGTGCATGGAGAGGCAGTGAATTCATGAGTACAGTCCTCTGACCCTCTGAGCATGAGGTGTGCATGGACAGGCAGTGAATTCATGAGTACAGTCCTCTGACCCTCTGACCATGAGGTGTGCATGGAGAGGCAGTGAATTCATGAGAACAGTCCTGTGACCCTCTGAGCATGAGGTGTGCATGGAGAGGCAGTGAATTCACAAGTACAGTCCTCTGACCCTCTGAGCATGAGGTGTGCATGGAGAGGCAGTGAATTCATGAGTACAGTCCTCTGAGCATGGGGTGTGCATGGAGAGGCAGTGAATTCATGAGTACAGTCCTCTGAGCATGAGGTGTGCATGGAGAGGCAGTGAATTCATGAGTATAGTCCTCTGACCATGAGGTATGCATGGAGAGGCAGTGAATTCATGAGAACAGTCCTCTGACCCTCTGAGTATGAGGTGTGCATGGAGAGGCAGTGAATTCATGAGTACAGTCCTCTGACCCTCTGAGCATGAGGTGTGCATGGAGAGGCAGTGAATTCATGAGTACAGTCCTCTGACCCTCTGACCATGAGGTGTGCATGGAGAGTCAGCGAATTTATGAGTACAGTCCTCTGACCCTCTGAGCATGAGGTGTGCACGGAGAGGCAGTGAATTCATGAGTACAGTCCTCTGACCCTCTGAGCATGAGGTGTGCATGGAGATGCAGTGAATTCATGAGTACAGTCCTCTGAGCATGAGGTGTGCACGGAGAGGCACTGAATTCATCAGTACAGTCCTCTGACCCTCTGAGCATGAGGTGTGCACAGAGAGGCACTGAATTCATGAGTACAGTCCTCTGAGCATGAGGTGTGCATGGAGATGCAGTGAATTCATGAGTACAGTCCTCTGAGCATGAGGTGTGCACGGAGAGGCACTGAATTCATGAGTACAGTCCTCTGACCCTCTGAGCATGAGGTGTGCACAGAGAGGCACTGAATTCATGAGTACAGTCCTCTGACCCTCTGAGCATGAGGTGTGCATGAAGAGGCAGTGAATTCATGAGTAGAGTCCTCTGAGCATGAGGTGTGCATGGAGAGGCAGTGAATTCATGAGTACAGTCCTCTGAGCATGAGGTGTGCACGGAGAGGCAGTGAATTCATGAGTACAGTCCTCTGACCCTCTGAGCATGAGGTGTGCATGGAGATGCAGTGCATTCATGAGTACAGTCCTCTGAGCATGAGGTGTGCACGGAGAGGCACTGAATTCATCAGTACAGTCCTCTGACCCTCTGAGCATGAGGTGTGCACAGAGAGGCACTGAATTCATTAGTACAGTCCTCTGACCCTCTGAGCATGAGGTGTGCATGGAGATGCAGTGAATTCATGAGTACAGTCCTCTGAGCATGAGGTGTGCACGGAGAGGCACTGAATTCATGAGTACAGTCCTCTGACCCTCTGAGCATGAGGTGTGCACAGAGAGGCACTGAATTTATGAGTACAGTCCTCTGACCCTCTGAGCATGAGGTGTGCATGAAGAGGCAGTGAATTCAGGAGTAGAGTCCTCTGAGCATTAGGTGTGCATGGAGAGGCAGTGAATTCATGAGTACAGTCTTCTGACCCTCTGAGCATGAGGTGTGCATAGAGAGGCAGTGAATTCATGAGTACAGTCCTCTGACCCTCTGACCATGAGGTGTGCAAGTAGAGGCAGTGAATTCATGAGTACAGTCCTCTGACCCTCTGAGCATGAGGTGTGCATGAGAGGCAGTGAATTCATGAGTACAGTCCTCTGACCCTCTGAGCATGAGGTGTGCATGGAGAGGCAGTGAATTCATGAGTACAGTCCTCTGACCCTCTGAGCATGAGGTGTGCATGGAGAGGCAGTGAATTCATGAGTATAGTCCTCTGACCCTCTGAGCATGAGGTGTGCATGGAGAGGCAGTGAATTCATGAGTTCAGTCCTCTGACCCTCTGAGCATGAGGTGTGCATGGAGAGGCAGTGAATTCATGAGTACAGTCCTCTGACCATGAGGTGTGCATGGAGAGGCAGTGAATTCATGAGTACAGTCCTCTGACCCTCTGAGCATGAGGTGTGCATGGAGAGGCAGTGAATTCATGAGTACAGTCCTCTGACCCTCTGACCATGAGGTGTGCATGGAGAGGCAGTGAATTCATTAGTACAGTCCTCTGACCCTCTGAGCATGAGGTGTGCATGAGAGGCAGTGAATTCATGAGTACAGTCCTCTGACCCTCTGACCATGAGGTGTGCATGGAGAGGCAGTGAATTCATGAGTACAGTCCTCTGACCCTCTGAGCATGAGGTGTGCAATAGAGGCAGTGAATTCATGAGTACAGTCCTCTGACCCTCTGAGCATGAGGTGTGCATGGAGAGGCAGTAAATTAACGAGTATAGTCCTCTGACCCTCTGAGCATGAGGTGTGCATGGAGAGGCAGTGAATTCATGAGTACAGTCCTCTGACCCTCTGAGCATGGGGTGTGCATGGAGAGGCAGTGAATTCACGAGTACAGTCCTCTGAGCATGAGGTGTGCATGGAGAGGCAGTGAATTCATGAGTACGGTCCTCTGACCATGAGGTGTGCATGGAGAGGCAGTGAATTCATGAGAACAGTTCTCTGACCCTCTGAGCATGAGGTGTGCATGGAGAGGCAGTGAATTCATGAGTACAGTCCTCGGACCCTCTGAGCATGAGGTGTGCATGGACAGGCAGTGAATTCATGAGTACAGTCCTCTGACCCTCTGACCATGAGGTGTGCATGGAGAGGCAGTGAATTCATGAGAACAGTCCTGTGACCCTCTGAGCATGAGGTGTGCATGGAGAGGCAGTGAATTCACAAGTACAGTCCTCTGACCCTCTGAGCATGAGGTGTGCATGGAGAGGCAGTGAATTCATGAGTACAGTCCTCTGAGCATGGGGTGTGCATGGAGAGGCAGTGAATTCATGAGTACAGTCCTCTGAGCATGAGGTGTGCATGGAGAGGCAGTGAATTCATGAGTATAGTCCTCTGACCATGAGGTATGCATGGAGAGGCAGTGAATTCATGAGAACAGTCCTCTGACCCTCTGAGTATGAGGTGTGCATGGAGAGGCAGTGAATTCATGAGTACAGTCCTCTGACCCTCTGAGCATGAGGTGTGCATGGAGAGGCAGTGAATTCATGAGTACAGTCCTCTGACCCTCTGACCATGAGGTGTGCATGGAGAGTCAGTGAATTCATGAGTACAGTCCTCTGACCCTCTGAGCATGAGGTGTGCACGGAGAGGCAGTGAATTCATGAGTACAGTCCTCTGACCCTCTGAGCATGAGGTGTGCATGGAGATGCAGTGAATTCATGAGTACAGTCCTCTGAGCATGAGGTGTGCACGGAGAGGCACTGAATTCATCAGTACAGTCCTCTGACCCTCTGAGCATGAGGTGTGCACAGAGAGGCACTGAATTCATGAGTACAGTCCTCTGACCCTCTGAGCATGAGGTGTGCATGGAGATGCAGTGAATTCATGAGTACAGTCCTCTGAGCATGAGGTGTGCACGGAGAGGCACTGAATTCATGAGTACAGTCCTCTGACCCTCTGAGCATGAGGTGTGCACAGAGAGGCACTGAATTCATGAGTACAGTCCTCTGACCCTCTGAGCATGAGGTGTGCATGAAGAGGCAGTGAATTCATGAGTAGAGTCCTCTGAGCATGAGGTGTGCATGGAGAGGCAGTGAATTCATGAGTACAGTCCTCTGAGCATGAGGTGTGCACGGAGAGGCAGTGAATTCATGAGTACAGTCCTCTGACCCTCTGAGCATGAGGTGTGCATGGAGATGCAGTGAATTCATGAGTACAGTCCTCTGAGCATGAGGTGTGCACGGAGAGGCACTGAATTCATCAGTACAGTCCTCTGACCCTCTGAGCATGAGGTGTGCATGGAGAGGCAGTGAATTCATGAGCATGGACAGGCAGTGAATTCATGAGTACAGTCCTCTGACCCTCTGAGCATGAGGTGTGCATGGAGAGGCAGTGAATTCATGAGTTCAGTCCTCTGACCCTCTGAGCATGAGGTGTGCATGGAGAGGCAGTGAATTCATGAGTACAGTCCTCTGACCATGAGGTGTGCATGGAGAGGCAGTGAATTCATGAGTACAGTCCTCTGACCCTCTGAGCATGAGGTGTGCATGGAGAGGCAGTGAATTCATGAGTACAGTCCTCTGACCCTCTGAGCATGAGGTGTGCATGGAGAGGCAGTGAATTCATGAGTATAGTCCTCTGACCCTCTGAGCATGAGGTGTGCATGGAGAGGCAGTGAATTCATGAGTTCAGTCCTCTGACCCTCTGAGCATGAGGTGTGCATGGAGAGGCAGTGAATTCACGAGTACAGTCCTCTGACCATGAGGTGTGCACGGAGAGGCACTGAATTCATCAGTACAGTCCTCTGACCCTCTGAGCATGAGGTGTGCACAGAGAGGCACTGAATTCATTAGTACAGTCCTCTGACCCTCTGAGCATGAGGTGTGCATGGAGATGCAGTGAATTCATGAGTACAGTCCTCTGAGCATGAGGTGTGCACGGAGAGGCACTGAATTCATGAGTACAGTCCTCTGACCCTCTGAGCATGAGGTGTGCACAGAGAGGCACTGAATTTATGAGTACAGTCCTCTGACCCTCTGAGCATGAGGTGTGCATGAAGAGGCAGTGAATTCAGGAGTAGAGTCCTCTGAGCATTAGGTGTGCATGGAGAGGCAGTGAATTCATGAGTACAGTCTTCTGACCCTCTGAGCATGAGGTGTGCATAGAGAGGCAGTGAATTCATGAGTACAGTCCTCTGACCCTCTGACCATGAGGTGTGCAAGTAGAGGCAGTGAATTCATGAGTACAGTCCTCTGACCCTCTGAGCATGAGGTGTGCATGAGAGGCAGTGAATTCATGAGTACAGTCCTCTGACCCTCTGAGCATGAGGTGTGCATGGAGAGGCAGTGAATTCATGAGTACAGTCCTCTGACCCTCTGAGCATGAGGTGTGCATGGAGAGGCAGTGAATTCATGAGTATAGTCCTCTGACCCTCTGAGCATGAGGTGTGCATGGAGAGGCAGTGAATTCATGAGTTCAGTCCTCTGACCCTCTGAGCATGAGGTGTGCATGGAGAGGCAGTGAATTCATGAGTACAGTCCTCTGACCATGAGGTGTGCATGGAGAGGCAGTGAATTCATGAGTACAGTCCTCTGACCCTCTGAGCATGAGGTGTGCATGGAGAGGCAGTGAATTCATGAGTACAGTCCTCTGACCCTCTGACCATGAGGTGTGCATGGAGAGGCAGTGAATTCATTAGTACAGTCCTCTGACCCTCTGAGCATGAGGTGTGCATGAGAGGCAGTGAATTCATGAGTACAGTCCTCTGACCCTCTGACCATGAGGTGTGCATGGAGAGGCAGTGAATTCATGAGTACAGTCCTCTGACCCTCTGAGCATGAGGTGTGCAATAGAGGCAGTGAATTCATGAGTACAGTCCTCTGACCCTCTGAGCATGAGGTGTGCATGGAGAGGCAGTAAATTAACGAGTATAGTCCTCTGACCCTCTGAGCATGAGGTGTGCATGGAGAGGCAGTGAATTCATGAGTAAAGTCCTCTGACCCTCTGAGCATGGGGTGTGCATGGAGAGGCAGTGAATTCACGAGTACAGTCCTCTGAGCATGAGGTGTGCATGGAGAGGCAGTGAATTCATGAGTACGGTCCTCTGACCATGAGGTGTGCATGGAGAGGCAGTGAATTCATGAGAACAGTTCTCTGACCCTCTGAGCATGAGGTGTGCATGGAGAGGCAGTGAATTCATGAGTACAGTCCTCGGACCCTCTGAGCATGAGGTGTGCATGGACAGGCAGTGAATTCATGAGTACAGTCCTCTGACCCTCTGACCATGAGGTGTGCATGGAGAGGCAGTGAATTCATGAGAACAGTCCTGTGACCCTCTGAGCGTGAGGTGTGCATGGAGAGGCAGTGAATTCACAAGTACAGTCCTCTGACCCTCTGAGCATGAGGTGTGCATGGAGAGGCAGTGAATTCATGAGTACAGTCCTCTGAGCATGGGGTGTGCATGGAGAGGCAGTGAATTCATGAGTACAGTCCTCTGAGCATGAGGTGTGCATGGAGAGGCAGTGAATTCATGAGTATAGTCCTCTGACCATGAGGTATGCATGGAGAGGCAGTGAATTCATGAGAACAGTCCTCTGACCCTCTGAGTATGAGGTGTGCATGGAGAGGCAGTGAATTCATGAGTACAGTCCTCTGACCCTCTGAGCATGAGGTGTGCATGGAGAGGCAGTGAATTCATGAGTACAGTCCTCTGACCCTCTGACCATGAGGTGTGCATGGAGAGTCAGTGAATTCATGAGTACAGTCCTCTGACCCTCTGAGCATGAGGTGTGCACGGAGAGGCAGTGAATTCATGAGTACAGTCCTCTGACCCTCTGAGCATGAGGTGTGCATGGAGATGCAGTGAATTCATGAGTACAGTCCTCTGAGCATGAGGTGTGCACGGAGAGGCACTGAATTTATCAGTACAGTCCTCTGACCCTCTGAGCATGAGGTGTGCACAGAGAGGCACTGAATTCATGAGTACAGTCCTCTGACCCTCTGAGCATGAGGTGTGCATGGAGATGCAGTGAATTCATGAGTACAGTCCTCTGAGCATGAGGTGTGCACGGAGAGGCACTGAATTCATGAGTACAGTCCTCTGACCCTCTGAGCATGAGGTGTGCACAGAGAGGCACTGAATTCATGAGTACAGTCCTCTGACCCTCTGAGCATGAGGTGTGCATGAAGAGGCAGTGAATTCATGAGTAGAGTCCTCTGAGCATGAGGAGTGCATGGAGAGGCAGTGAATTCATGAGTACAGTCCTCTGAGCATGAGGTGTGCACGGAGAGGCAGTGAATTCATGAGTACAGTCCTCTGACCCTCTGAGCATGAGGTGTGCATGGAGATGCAGTGAATTCATGAGTACAGTCCTCTGAGCATGAGGTGTGCACGGAGAGGCACTGAATTCATCAGTACAGTCCTCTGACCCTCTGAGCATGAGGTGTGCATGGAGAGGCAGTGAATTCATGAGCATGGACAGGCAGTGAATTCATGAGTACAGTCCTCTGACCCTCTGAGCATGAGGTGTGCATGGAGAGGCAGTGAATTCATGAGTTCAGTCCTCTGACCCTCTGAGCATGAGGTGTGCATGGAGAGGCAGTGAATTCATGAGTACAGTCCTCTGACCATGAGGTGTGCATGGAGAGGCAGTGAATTCATGAGTACAGTCCTCTGACCCTCTGAGCATGAGGTGTGCATGGAGAGGCAGTGAATTCATGAGTACAGTCCTCTGACCCTCTGAGCATGAGGTGTGCATGGAGAGGCAGTGAATTCATGAGTATAGTCCTCTGACCCTCTGAGCATGAGGTGTGCATGGAGAGGCAGTGAATTCATGAGTTCAGTCCTCTGACCCTCTGAGCATGAGGTGTGCATGGAGAGGCAGTGAATTCACGAGTACAGTCCTCTGACCATGAGGTGTGCATGGAGAGGCAGTGAATTCATGAGTACAGTCCTCTGACCCTCTGAGCATGAGGTGTGCATGGAGAGGCAGTGAATTCATGAGTACAGTCCTCTGACCCTCTGACCATGAGGTGTGCATGGAGAGGCAGTGAATTCATTAGTACAGTCCTCTGACCCTCTGAGCATGAGGTGTGCATGAGAGGCAGTGAATTCATGAGTACAGTCCTCTGACCCTCTGACCATGAGGTGTGCATGGAGAGGCAGTGAATTCATGAGTACAGTCCTCTGACCCTCTGAGCATGAGGTGTGCAATAGAGGCAGTGAATTCATGAGTACAGTCCTCTGACCCTCTGAGCATGAGGTGTGCATGGAGAGGCAGTAAATTAATGAGTATAGTCCTCTGACCCTCTGAGCATGAGGTGTGCATGGAGAGGCAGTGAATTCATGAGTACAGTCCTCTGACCCTCTGAGCATGGGGTGTGCATGGAGAGGCAGTGAATTCACGAGTACAGTCCTCTGAGCATGAGGTGTGCATGGAGAGGCAGTGAATTCATGAGTACGGTCCTCTGACCATGAGGTGTGCATGGAGAGGCAGTGAATTCATGAGACCAGTTCTCTGACCCTCTGAGCATGAGGTGTGCATGGAGAGGCAGTGAATTCATGAGTACAGTCCTCTGACCCTCTGAGCATGAGGTGTGCATGGACAGGCAGTGAATTCATGAGTACAGTCCTCTGACCCTCTGACCATGAGGTGTGCATGGAGAGGCAGTGAATTCATGAGAACAGTCCTGTGACCCTCTGAGCATGAGGTGTGCATGGAGAGGCAGTGAATTCACAAGTACAGTCCTCTGACCCTCTGAGCATGAGGTGTGCATGGAGAGGCAGTGAATTCATGAGTACAGTCCTCTGAGCATGGGGTGTGCATGGAGAGGCAGTGAATTCATGAGTACAGTCCTCTGAGCATGAGGTGTGCATGGAGAGGCAGTGAATTCATGAGTATAGTCCTCTGACCATGAGGTATGCATGGAGAGGCAGTGAATTCATGAGAACAGTCCTCTGACCCTCTGAGTATGAGGTGTGCATGGAGAGGCAGTGAATTCATGAGTACAGTCCTCTCACCCTCTGAGCATGAGGTGTGCATGGAGAGGCAGTGAATTCATGAGTACAGTCCTCTGACCCTCTGACCATGAGGTGTGCATGGAGAGTCAGTGAATTCATGAGTACAGTCCTCTGACCCTCTGAGCATGAGGTGTGCATGGAGATGCAGTGAATTCATGAGTACAGTCCTCTGAGCATGAGGTGTGCACGGAGAGGCACTGAATTCATCAGTACAGTCCTCTGACCCTCTGAGCATGAGGTGTGCATGGAGAGGCAGTGAATTCATGAGCATGGACAGGCAGTGAATTCATGAGTACAGTCCTCTGACCCTCTGAGCATGAGGTGTGCATGGAGAGGCAGTGAATTCATGAGTTCAGTCCTCTGACCCTCTGAGCATGAGGTGTGCATGGAAAAGCAGTGAATTCATGAGTACAGTCCTCTGACCATGAGGTGTGCATGGAGAGGCAGTGAATTCATGAGTACAGTCCTCTGACCCTCTGAGCATGAGGTGTGCATGGAGAGGCAGTGAATTCATGAGTACAGTCCTCTGACCCTCTGAGCATGAGGTGTGCATGGAGAGGCAGTGAATTCATGAGTATAGTCCTCTGACCCTCTGAGCATGAGGTGTGCATGGAGAGGCAGTGAATTCATGAGTTCAGTCCTCTGACCCTCTGAGCATGAGGTGTGCATGGAGAGGCAGTGAATTCACGAGTACAGTCCTCTGACCATGAGGTGTGCATGGAGAGGCAGTGAATTCATAAGTACAGTCCTCTGACCCTCTGAGCATGAGGTGTGCATGGAGAGGCAGTGAATTCATGAGTACAGTCCTCTGACCCTCTGACCATGAGGTGTGCATGGAGAGGCAGTGAATTCATTAGTACAGTCCTCTGACCCTCTGAGCATGAGGTGTGCATGAGAGGCAGTGAATTCATGAGTACAGTCCTCTGACCCTCTGACCATGAGGTGTGCATGGAGAGGCAGTGAATTCATGAGTACAGTCCTCTGACCCTCTGAGCATGAGGTGTGCAATAGAGGCAGTGAATTCATGAGTACAGTCCTCTGACCCTCTGAGCATGAGGTGTGCATGGAGAGGCAGTAAATTAATGAGTATAGTCCTCTGACCCTCTGAGCATGAGGTGTGCATGGAGAGGCAGTGAATTCATGAGTACAGTCCTCTGACCCTCTGAGCATGGGGTGTGCATGGAGAGGCAGTGAATTCACGAGTACAGTCCTCTGAGCATGAGGTGTGCATGGAGAGGCAGTGAATTCATGAGTACGGTCCTCTGACCATGAGGTGTGCATGGAGAGGCAGTGAATTCATGAGAACAGTTCTCTGACCCTCTGAGCATGAGGTGTGCATGGAGAGGCAGTGAATTCATGAGTACAGTCCTCTGACCCTCTGAGCATGAGGTGTGCATGGACAGGCAGTGAATTCATGAGTACAGTCCTCTGACCCTCTGACCATGAGGTGTGCATGGAGAGGCAGTGAATTCATGAGAACAGTCCTGTGACCCTCTGAGCATGAGGTGTGCATGGAGAGGCAGTGAATTCACAAGTACAGTCCTCTGACCCTCTGAGCATGAGGTGTGCATGGAGAGGCAGTGAATTCATGAGTACAGTCCTCTGAGCATGGGGTGTGCATGGAGAGGCAGTGAATTCATGAGTACAGTCCTCTGAGCATGAGGTGTGCATGGAGAGGCAGTGAATTCATGAGTATAGTCCTCTGACCATGAGGTATGCATGGAGAGGCAGTGAATTCATGAGAACAGTCCTCTGACCCTCTGAGTATGAGGTGTGCATGGAGAGGCAGTGAATTCATGAGTACAGTCCTCTCACCCTCTGAGCATGAGGTGTGCATGGAGAGGCAGTGAATTCATGAGTACAGTCCTCTGACCCTCTGACCATGAGGTGTGCATGGAGAGTCAGTGAATTCATGAGTACAGTCCTCTGACCCTCTGAGCATGAGGTGTGCACGGAGAGGCAGTGAATTCATGAGTACAGTCCTCTGACCCTCTGAGCATGGGGTGTGCATGGAGAGGCAGTGAATTCACGAGTACAGTCCTCTGAGCATGAGGTGTGCATGGAGAGGCAGTGAATTCATGAGTACGGTCCTCTGACCATGAGGTGTGCATGGAGAGGCAGTGAATTCATGAGAACAGTTCTCTGACCCTCTGAGCATGAGGTGTGCATGGAGAGGCAGTGAATTCATGAGTACAGTCCTCTGACCCTCTGAGCATGAGGTGTGCATGGACAGGCAGTGAATTCATGAGTACAGTCCTCTGACCCTCTGACCATGAGGTGTGCATGGAGAGGCAGTGAATTCATGAGAACAGTCCTGTGACCCTCTGAGCATGAGGTGTGCATGGAGAGGCAGTGAATTCACAAGTACAGTCCTCTGACCCTCTGAGCATGAGGTGTGCATGGAGAGGCAGTGAATTCATGAGTACAGTCCTCTGAGCATGGGGTGTGCATGGAGAGGCAGTGAATTCATGAGTACAGTCCTCTGAGCATGAGGTGTGCATGGAGAGGCAGTGAATTCATGAGTATAGTCCTCTGACCATGAGGTATGCATGGAGAGGCAGTGAATTCATGAGAACAGTCCTCTGACCCTCTGAGTATGAGGTGTGCATGGAGAGGCAGTGAATTCATGAGTACAGTCCTCTCACCCTCTGAGCATGAGGTGTGCATGGAGAGGCAGTGAATTCATGAGTACAGTCCTCTGACCCTCTGACCATGAGGTGTGCATGGAGAGTCAGTGAATTCATGAGTACAGTCCTCTGACCCTCTGAGCATGAGGTGTGCACGGAGAGGCAGTGAATTCATGAGTACAGTCCTCTGACCCTCTGAGCATGAGGTGTGCATGGAGATGCAGTGAATTCATGAGTACAGTCCTCTGAGCATGAGGTGTGCACGGAGAGGCACTGAATTCATCAGTACAGTCCTCTGACCCTCTGAGCATGAGGTGTGCACAGAGAGGCACTGAATTCATGAGTACAGTCCTCTGAGCATGAGGTGTGCATGGAGATGCAGTGAATTCATGAGTACAGTCCTCTGAGCATGAGGTGTGCACGGAGAGGCACTGAATTCATGAGTACAGTCCTCTGACCCTCTGAGCATGAGGTGTGCACAGAGAGGCACTGAATTCATGAGTACAGTCCTCTGACCCTCTGAGCATGAGGTGTGCATGAAGAGGCAGTGAATTCATGAGTAGAGTCCTCTGAGCATGAGGTGTGCATGGAGAGGCAGTGAATTCATGAGTACAGTCCTCTGAGCATGAGGTGTGCACGGAGAGGCAGTGAATTCATGAGTACAGTCCTCTGACCCTCTGAGCATGAGGTGTGCATGGAGATGCAGTGCATTCATGAGTACAGTCCTCTGAGCATGAGGTGTGCACGGAGAGGCACTGAATTCATCAGTACAGTCCTCTGACCCTCTGAGCATGAGGTGTGCACAGAGAGGCACTGAATTCATTAGTACAGTCCTCTGACCCTCTGAGCATGAGGTGTGCATGGAGATGCAGTGAATTCATGAGTACAGTCCTCTGAGCATGAGGTGTGCACGGAGAGGCACTGAATTCATGAGTACAGTCCTCTGACCCTCTGAGCATGAGGTGTGCACAGAGAGGCACTGAATTTATGAGTACAGTCCTCTGACCCTCTGAGCATGAGGTGTGCATGAAGAGGCAGTGAATTCAGGAGTAGAGTCCTCTGAGCATTAGGTGTGCATGGAGAGGCAGTGAATTCATGAGTACAGTCCTCTGACCCTCTGAGCATGAGGTGTGCATAGAGAGGCAGTGAATTCATGAGTACAGTCCTCTGACCCTCTGACCATGAGGTGTGCAAGTAGAGGCAGTGAATTCATGAGTACAGTCCTCTGACCCTCTGAGCATGAGGTGTGCATGAGAGGCAGTGAATTCATGAGTACAGTCCTCTGACCCTCTGAGCATGAGGTGTGCATGGAGAGGCAGTGAATTCATGAGTACAGTCCTCTGACCCTCTGACCATGAGGTGTGCATGGAGAGTCAGTGAATTCATGAGTACAGTGCTCTGACCCTCTGAGCATGAGGTGTGCACGGAGAGGCAGTGAATTCATGAGTACAGTCCTCGGACCCTCTGAGCATGAGGTGTGCATGGAGATGCAGTGAATTCATGAGTACAGTCCTCTGAGCATGAGGTGTGCACGGAGAGGCACTGAATTCATCAGTACAGTCCTCTGACCCTCTGAGCATGAGGTGTGCACAGAGAGGCACTGAATTCATGAGTACAGTCCTCTGACCCTCTGAGCATGAGGTGTGCATGGAGATGCAGTGAATTCATGAGTACAGTCCTCTGAGCATGAGGTGTGCACGGAGAGGCACTGAATTCATGAGTACAGTCCTCTGACCCTCTGAGCATGAGGTGTGCACAGAGAGGCACTGAATTCATGAGTACAGTCCTCTGACCCTCTGAGCATGAGGTGTGCATGAAGAGGCAGTGAATTCATGAGTAGAGTCCTCTGAGCATGAGGTGTGCATGGAGAGGCAGTGAATTCATGAGTACAGTCCTCTGAGCATGAGGTGTGCACGGAGAGGCAGTGAATTCATGAGTACAGTCCTCTGACCCTCTGAGCATGAGGTGTGCATGGAGATGCAGTGCATTCATGAGTACAGTCCTCTGAGCATGAGGTGTGCACGGAGAGGCACTGAATTCATGAGTACAGTCCTCTGACCCTCTGAGCATGAGGTGTGCACAGAGAGGCACTGAATTTATGAGTACAGTCCTCTGACCCTCTGAGCATGAGGTGTGCATGAAGAGGCAGTGAATTCAGGAGTAGAGTCCTCTGAGCATTAGGTGTGCATGGAGAGTGTTGGACAGGCCACATGAAGGGCTCGCTCCCTCCCCGCAGGACAGGGGCCGGGCCACCGTCAGCACCATTGCCCGGCCCAGCCGCCATCTTGGACACGGCACCACGCGGCCGTGCGGCCTCAGCCCGACCCCAACCCTGGGCCTGGCCAGGCCCCGACATCCCGGCACCACCCTCCACCCAGGAGGTGAACGGCCCACTTGGCAGGTCAATGGGAGTACGAAGTGTCGATGGCTCTCCCCCGCCAGGTGCCGAGCACCCCCAGCCTCCTCGGGCACTGGCTCCACCCCCCTGCTGGGTGTCTGGACTCCCTCATCCCGGACCTCCCGACCTCCAAGAGCGAGGGTCCGGACATCAAAGGGCGCCAGACCTATAACTGAGGCAGCCCCAGGACAGGAAGGCAGTTGTATCCTGGAGTCGAGAGACACCGCGACGAACTCATCCTTGACGGACTGTTGGCGCTGCCACAGCCCTGACTTGTGAACTATTGTCCTGCCTGCTGGCGCTGCCGCGGCCCTCTGCAACCTTCATCCTCGTGGGACCTGCTGGCGCTGCCGCGGCCCTCTGCAACCTGCATTCTCGTGGGACCTGCTGGCGCTGCCGCGGCCCGTTGTAACCTTCATCCTCGTGGGACCTGCTGGCGCTGCCGCGGCCCTTTGCAACCTACATTCTCGTGGGACCTGCTGGCGCTGCCGCGGCCCGTCGTAACCCTCATCCTCGTTGGGACCTGCTGGCGCTGCCGCGGCCCGTGCCACCTACGACCTCTTCGGGACCTGCCGGCGCTGCCGCGGTCTGACCCCTCCGAACACCGAGCTCGAGGATTGTGAGCTATCACCGTTACACACCCGTACCCGTGGGTACCAAGACTGTCCCGCTACCCCCTTCCCTTACTAGAGACTAGAATTGAGAGGATCATCGTGTCCTGATCGCCCTGTATCGTACCACTCTACTACCCGAAGTGCCTATAAAAGGTGTTACCATAAGCTTTGTGTGGTGTCCATCTGTGGGGGGGAAGTTACCTGTCTGTGCGATCACTGTGCTCGGCCGACCCTCCAGGTCCCCGTCTAACATTGGTGGCTAGCGGCGCGATCCGAACCAACGCGTACCGTACAGACAGTAACTCACCCTACAACTAAAACCACAATGACGACCAAAGAGAGCGGATCGGCGGAGAAGTTCCAGATGGAAAAGCTGGAAGAATACAACCACCGAGAGCTCAAGCAATTTTGCATGGACTTAGGCATTGCTACCACCGGGCTAAGCACAAAAGAAGACTTCAAAAACGCCCTAGAGGCCTGGACAGAGACAAATACCGCAACCCCCCGGGACCCCGCAGCCCCGGAAGTCAACACCACCTGGACGGAGGAACGGAGAACAGGCCCCTCCCATGAAGAGATCCAAGAGCGGGAAAAAAATAGATTACACGAGTTAGACTTGGCACGACTCAGATTAGACGGAGAATTGAAACTGGCGGAACAAAAAATAAACTTAGAACACTTACGGCTCAGAGAAGAGCGAGAGGAAAAACAGAGACAGAGAGACCTCGAAGAAAAAAGACTGGCATACGAGCACGAGTGCAAACTAGCGGAGATCGAAATGCGCAAACTGAACAAAAACCTAGGGGTGCCCGAGCAACCGCACTCCCCGGGTCCTACCGAGCAGAAGGTCCACATCCCCAAGGATGTGGTCCGAGAATATCACCGGAACGACGACATACAGCAGTGGTTCAAGGCCTATGAGATTGCCATGACCGCCCACCGGGTCGCTCGAAGTGACTGGGGAGCCGGTCTATGGGGGAGATTCGTCAACGAGGGTCGTGATGCCCTGCTGCAGCTTCCGGACCATCAAATGACGTCCTATGACCACATGAAGGCCGCCCTCCTCAATCGATATGGACTTACACCCGAAATGTACCGCCAGAGGTTCCGCAACTGCACCAGGATCCCAGGTACGACGTGGTTGGAATACGTGAACTATTTCAGCCGAGCCTTCGAGGGGTGGATCAAGGGTAACAACGTAACCACTTACAAACAACTCTTCAATCTCATTGTGTGGGAGCACCTCTCCAACAACTGCTTTGTCGAGCTCAGGCAGCACCTCCTCGACAGTAAATTGACTGAACCCCGGCAGCTCGCCACCGAGGCTGACCGGTGGGAGAGCACCCGAGTGGCCCGGAGTGGGCCGAATGAGCAGAACAGAACCAACCAAGGTCACCATCGTCCCCGAGGAGGAGGAGGAGGCCCGGGCCGGGGCAGAGACGCCGCCCCGGCCGCACCCACTAACGCCACCCCGGCCCCAGCAGGCCGGGGAAACCCCCCGATGCGCCCGGGGTTCCGAGCTAAAGTGACGTGTCATCGATGCCAGCGAGTCGGCCACTATGCCAGTGACCCGACCTGCCCGAAGAACCAGGCCCCCGGGCCCCGCCAGATGGCGGCCGCCGCCCTGGGAGAAGAACAAGTCTCCGAAGACACGGAGACCTATGAGTCGGAGCAGTTCGAGTGGGAACCCGCCCCCATGACCCTGGCATGCCTAGGAGGAAGAGACATGGTCCCGCGGACTCCCCTGCCCGCCAACACTCGGAAGTACAGCCAATGGGTGAGCATCAATGGGCGCAAGGCCGAGGCCCTGCGTGACACCGGGGCCAGTGTGACGGCCGTCCGCTGTCACCTGGTGACCCCAGAACAAATCCTACCAAACGTACTTTGCCCCGTCCGATCGGCAGATAACTCGGAGAGCCTGTGTCGGATGGCCTGCGTCCCCTTCGAATGGGGAGGAGTGTCCGGCATGCTGAAATTAACTGTCCGTGACGATGCCCCCGTAGACTGCCTCCTGGGGAACGATCTCGAGAGCTCCCCGTGGGCCGCTGTGGAAAGAAGAGAGCATCTGGGGATGTTGGGTCTCCCGGACTGGGCGTGCGTAACCACCCGGTCCATGGCCACCCGCACCATCCCTAGACCAGAAGAACCAGAATGGGCAGCACCTCCGCCCTCGATCATTCCAGAAGAAGACTTCCTCCAGACCGACCACCCGGACCCCACCCCAGAGGGGTCCACACAGCCCCCCGAGCTTCCCGACCTGGCTCAGTGGCGTCAAGAAGGGGGGCCCACCCAGGAACAATTCCGGCAGGAGCAAAAGACCTGCCCCTCTCTCGAGGGATTGCGACAGCAAGCGCTCGCCCAGAGCCAAGGAGACACCACCGGGGCCCACTGGGTTTATTGGGACAATGATCTCTTGTACAGCGAACAGAAAATCGCAGAACTGGGGGCCGGGCGAGTGCTGGTGGTGCCCCTCCACTTCAGAGACTTCCTGTTGAACCTAGCCCATGATGTCCCCCTGGCCGGGCACCTGGGCCAAGACAAGACCTACCACCGCCTGGTGACTCACTTTTTTTGGCCCAGAATGAGAAATGACGTATCCAACCATTGCCGGTCCTGCCCGACCTGCCAGGCCAGTGGGAAGAGCGGCCGCAAACTCAAGGCACCCCTACAACCATTCCCCGTGGTGACCACCCCGTTCGAAAGGGTGGGAATAGACATTGTGGGGCCCCTGGACCCCCGAACAGCACAGGGACATCGCTTCATCCTGGTCCTGGTGGATCACGCTACCCGCTATCCTGAAGCGGTCCCCCTTCGTACGATGACAGCCCCAGTAGTGGGTCGAGCCTTGATGGGGATCTTCTCTCGAGTGGGCTTCCCCCGGGAAGTCGTCAGCGACAGGGGTACGAACTTTATCTCAAAATACATGAAGTCCCTCTGGCAACAGTGTGGGGTCACCTACCGATTCACGACCCCCTATCACCCTCAAGGGAACGGACTGGTTGAGCGATTCAACCGCACGCTCAAAGGGATGATTGGGGGGTTGGAAGAGCCCCTCCGTCGCCAGTGGGATGTGCTACTACCGTGCCTTCTCTTTGCCTACCGAGAAGTCCCCCAGAAGTCCCTCGGCTTCAGCCCTTTCGAACTCTTGTATGGACACCCGGTGCGAGGCCCGCTCAGCCTAGTCAAAGAAGGCTGGGAAATGCCCCCTCTAAAGAACACTCCAGATGTTTTCAAGTACCTCCTAACCCTCCGCAACCAGACCAGAAGGTTCAGAGAGATGGCAAAAGCAAACCTGGAGGCCAGTCAGGAGGACATGAAAAGGTGGTACGATCAAAATGCATCCTCCATCGAATTTGAACCCGGCCAACAAGTGTGGGTAATGTCTCCTACCGAACCATGCGCCCTGCAAGACAAATGGACGGGGCCCTTCAAAGTAATCGAGCGCAAGAGCCCTGTCACCTATCTCATCGATATGGAATCTTCCCGAAACCCTCTCCGGGTCCTCCACGCTAATAGACTGAAACCCCACTTTGTACGCTCCGAACTCAGTCTCCTGATGGCAACCGACAATGGAACCGAGGAGGACTCCGAACCCCTTCCAGACCTCCTACGGTCACGGGAGAAGGACGGCTCCGTGGACGGGGTCCGACTCTCGGAGGCCCTCACCCTGGAACAGCGCCAAGACTGCCGAGTCCTCCTGCTCCAGTTCTCCACCCTGTTCTCCCTCACCCCAGGGGTCTCCCCCTGGTGCTTACACGACGTGGACACTGGAGACAGTCCCCCTATCCGCCATCGGGCCTACCGCGTACCAGATCGGGTACGGGCCTGCATCCAAGAGGAGGTGGCCAAGATGCTCACACTCGGGATCATCGAGCCCTCAGACAGCCCCTGGGCCAGCCCAGTGGTACTGGTCCCCAAAGCGGCCGCCCCCGGCGCCACGCCGGAGCTCCGGTTCTGCGTCGACTACCGGGGCTTGAATGCGGTCACCAGAACAGACGCACACCCCATCCCCCGAGCAGATGAACTAATCGACCGCATGGGAGCTGCCCGCTACCTCAGCATCTTCGACCTGACAGCGGGCTACTGGCAGATCGGTCTCACACCCCGGGCCCAAGAACGATCGGCATTCTCTACCCCTGATGGCCACTATAACTTCAAGGTCATGCCATTCGGCATGAAGAATGCACCAGCAACATTTCAGCGGCTAGTAAACCAGGTCCTGGCAGGACTCGAAGGATTCAGCGCCGCCTACCTGGACGATATCGCTGTGTACAGCCACCACTGGTCCGACCACCTCCACCACCTCCGAGAGGTGCTACAGGCCCTCCAACGAGCTGGCCTCACGATCAAGGCCAGCAAATGCCAAATTGGCCAGGGGTCCGTGACCTATCTCGGGCACCAGGTGGGAAGCGGTCTAGTGGCCCCGCTGCAACTCAAGATCGCTGCCATCCAGTCGTGGCAGTCCCCCATCACCCAGACCGAGGTCCGCGCCTTCCTGGGACTCACAGGCTACTACCGACGGTTCGTGAGGGACTATGGCAGCATCGTAGGGCCCCTCACGGAACTCACCTCTAAAAACCAACCCAAGGAGGTCAACTGGACCCCAGACTGTCAAGCGGCCTTCGAGAAGCTGAAGGCCGCCATGTGCTCCGCCCCGGTGCTCCAGGCCCCCGACTACAGCCGGGAATTTATCGTCCAAACAGATGCCTCCGACCACGGCGTTGGGGCAGTCCTTTCCCAGCTGAACCCCGAAGGACTTGACCAGCCAGTGGCTTTCATCAGCAGACGGCTCCTGGCCCGAGAACGACGCTGGAGCACCATCGAGAGGGAGGCCTTCGCCGTGGTGTGGGCCCTCAAAAAGCTCCGGCCTTATCTCTTCGGCACCCACTTCCGGGTCCAGACCGATCATCGACCCCTGCAATGGCTCATGCAGATGCGGGGGGAAAACCCGAAACTACTACGTTGGTCCATCTCCCTGCAGGGGATGGACTTCACTGTGGAACATCGACCCGGCCAAGACCACGCCAACGCGGATGGCCTGTCCCGCTTTTTCCGCCTCGACGAGGAAAGTCCCCAAGAAGATGGGTGACTCTCCCCGCCTTCAGCTGGGGGGGACGCATGTTGGACAGGCCACATGAAGGGCTCGCTCCCTCCCCGCAGGACAGGGGCCGGGCCACCGTCAGCACCATTGCCCGGCCCAGCCGCCATCTTGGACACGGCACCACGCGGCCGTGCGGCCTCAGCCCGACCCCAACCCTGGGCCTGGCCAGGCCCCGACATCCCGGCACCACCCTCCACCCAGGAGGTGAACGGCCCACTTGGCAGGTCAATGGGAGTACGAAGTGTCGATGGCTCTCCCCCGCCAGGTGCCGAGCACCCCCAGCCTCCTCGGGCGCTGGCTCCACCCCCCTGCTGGGTGTCTGGACTCCCTCATCCCGGACCTCCCGACCTCCAAGAGCGAGGGTCCGGACATCAAAGGGCGCCAGACCTATAACTGAGGCAGCCCCAGGACAGGAAGGCAGTTGTATCCTGGAGTCGAGAGACACCGCGACGAACTCATCCTTGACGGACTGTTGGCGCTGCCACAGCCCTGACTTGTGAACTATTGTCCTGCCTGCTGGCGCTGCCGCGGCCCTCTGCAACCTTCATCCTCGTGGGACCTGCTGGCGCTGCCGCGGCCCTCTGCAACCTGCATTCTCGTGGGACCTGCTGGCGCTGCCGCGGCCCGTTGTAACCTTCATCCTCGTGGGACCTGCTGGCGCTGCCGCGGCCCTTTGCAACCTACATTCTCGTGGGACCTGCTGGCGCTGCCGCGGCCCGTCGTAACCCTCATCCTCGTTGGGACCTGCTGGCGCTGCCGCGGCCCGTGCCACCTACGACCTCTTCGGGACCTGCCGGCGCTGCCGCGGTCTGACCCCTCCGAACACCGAGCTCGAGGATTGTGAGCTATCACCGTTACACACCCGTACCCGTGGGTACCAAGACTGTCCCGCTACCCCCTTCCCTTACTAGAGACTAGAATTGAGAGGATCATCGTGTCCTGATCGCCCTGTATCGTACCACTCTACTACCCGAAGTGCCTATAAAAGGTGTTACCATAAGCTTTGTGTGGTGTCCATCTGTGGGGGGGAAGTTACCTGTCTGTGCGATCACTGTGCTCGGCCGACCCTCCAGGTCCCCGTCTAACAGAGAGGCAGTGAATTCATGAGTACAGTCCTCTGACCCTCTGAGCATGAGGTGTGCATAGAGAGGCAGTGAATTCATGAGTACAGTCCTCTGACCCTCTGACCATGAGGTGTGCAAGTAGAGGCAGTGAATTCATGAGTACAGTCCTCTGACCCTCTGAGCATGAGGTGTGCATGAGAGGCAGTGAATTCATGAGTACAGTCCTCTGACCTTCTGAGTATGAGGTGTGCATGGAGAGGCAGTGAATTCATGAGTTCAGTCCTCTGACCCTCTGAGCATGAGGTGTGCATGGAGAGGCAGTGAATTCATGAGTACAGTCCTCTGACCCTCTGAGCATGAGGTGTGTATGGAGAGGCAGTGAATTCATGAGCATGGAGAGGCAGTGAATTCATGAGTACAGTCCTCTGACCATGAGGTGTGAATGGAGAGGCACTGAATTCATGAGTACTGTCCTCTGAGCATGAGGTGTGCACGGAGAGGCAGTGAATTCATGAGTACAGTCCTCTGACCCTCTGAGCATGAGGTGCGCATGGAGAGGCAGTGAATTCATGAGTACAGTCCTCTGACCCTCTGAGCATGAGGTGTGCGTGGAGAGGCAGTGAATTCATGAGCATGGACAGGCAGTGAATTCATGAGTACAGTCCTCTGACCCTCTGAGCATGAGGTGTGCATGGAGAGGCAGTGAATTCATGAGTTCAGTCCTCTGACCCTCTGAGCATGAGGTGTGCATGGAGAGGCAGTGAATTCATGAGTACAGTCCTCTGACCATGAGGTGTGCATGGAGAGGCAGTGAATTAATGAGTACAGTCCTCTGACCCTCTGAGCATGAGGTGTGCATGGAGAGGCAGTGAATTCATGAGTACAGTCCTCTGACCCTCTGAGCATGAGGTGAGCATGAGAGGCAGTGAATTCATGAGTACAGTCCTCTGACCCTCTGACCATGAGGTGTGCATGGAGAGGCAGTGAAATCATGAGTACAGTCCTCTGACCCTCTGAGCATGAGGTGTGCATGAGAGGCAGTGAATTCATGAGTACAGTCCTCTGACCCTCTGAGCATGAGGTGTGCATGAGAGGCAGTGAATTCATGAGTACAGTCCTCTGACCCTCTGAGCATGAGGTGTGCATGGAGAGGCAGTGAATTCATGAGTACAGTCCTCTGACCATGAGGTGTGCATGGAGAGGCAGTGAATTAATGAGTACAGTCCTCTGACCCTCTGAGCATGAGGTGTGCATGGAGAGGCAGTGAAATCATGAGTACAGTCCTCTGACCCTTCGAGCATGAGGTGTGCATGGAGAGGCAGTGAATTCATGAGTACAGTCCTCTGACCCTCTGAGCATGAGGTGTGCATGGAGAGGCAGTGAATTCATGAGTACAGTCCTCTGACCCTCTGAGCATGAGGTGTGCATGGAGAGGGAGTGAATTCACGAGTACAGTCCTCTGACCCTCTGACCATGAGGTGTGCATGGAGAGGCAGTGAATTCACGAGTACAGTCCTCTGACCCTCTGAGCAAGAGGTGTGCATGGAGAGGCAGTGAATTCATGAGTTCAGTCCTCTGACCCTCTGAGCATGAGGTGTGCATGGAGAGGCAGTGAATTCATGAGTACAGTCCTCTGAGCATGGGGTGTGCATGGAGAGGCAGTGAATTCATGAGTACAGTCCTCTGACCCTCTGAGCATGAGGTGTGCATGGAGAGGCAGTGAATTCATGAGTACAGTCCTCTGAGCATGGGGTGTGCATGGAGAGGCAGTGAATTCATGAGTACAGTCCTCTGACCCTCTGAGCATGAGGTGTGCATGGAGAGGCAGTGAATTCATGAGTACAGTCCTCTGAGCATGGGGTGTGCATGGAGAGGCAGTGAATTCATGAGTACAGTCCTCTGACCCTCTGAGCATAAGGTGTGCATGGAGAGGCAGTCAATTCATGAGCATGGACAGGCAGTGAATTCATGAGTACAGTCCTCTGACCCTCTGAGCATGAGGTGTGCATGGAGAGGCAGTGAATTCATGAGTTCAGTCCTCTGACCCTCTGAGCATGAGGTGTGCATGGAGAGGCAGTGAATTCATGAGTACAGTCCTCTGACCATGAGGTGTGCATGGAGAGGCAGTGAATTAATGAGTACAGTCCTCTGACCCTCTGAGCATGAGGTGTGCATGGAGAGGCAGTGAATTCATGAGTACAGTCCTCTGACCCTCTGAGCATGAGGTGTGCATGAGAGGCAGTGAATTCATGAGTACAGTCCTCTGACCCTCTGAGCATGAGGTGTGCATGAGAGGCAGTTGTTAGACGGGGACCTGGAGGGTCGGCCGAGCACAGTGATCGCACAGACAGGTAACTTCCCCCCCACAGATGGACACCACACAATGATTAGGGTAACACCTTTTATAGGCACTTCGGGTAGTAGAGTGGTACGATACAAGGCGATCAGGACACGATGATCCTCTCAATTCTAGTCTCTAGTAAGGGAAGGGGGTAGCGGGACAGTCTTGGTACCCACGGGTACGGAGGTGTAACGGTGATAGCTCACAATCCTCGAGCTCGGTGTTCGGATGGGTCAGACCGCGGCAGCGCCGGCAGGTCCCGAAGAGGTCGTAGGTGGCAACGGGCCGCGGCAGCGCCAGCAGGTCCCACGAGGATGAAGGTTACAACAGGCCGCGGCAGCGCCAGCAGGTCCCACGAGAATGCAGGTTGCAACGGGCCGCGGCAGCGCCAGCAGGTCCCACGAGGATGAAGGTTACTACGGGCCGTGGCAGCGCCAGCAGGCAGGACAATAGTTCACAAGGCAGGGCTGTGGCAGCGCCAACAGTCCGTCAAGGATGAGTTCGTCGCGGTGTCTCTCGACTCCAGGATACAACTGCCTTCCTGTCCTGGGGCTGCCTCAGTTATAGGTCTGGCGCCCTTTGATGTCCGGACCCTCGCTCTTGGAGGTCGGGAGGTCTGGGATGAGGGAGTCCAGACACCCAGCAGGGGGGTGGAGCCAGCGCCCGAGGAGGCTGGGGGTGCTCGGCACCTGGCGGGGGAGAGCCATCGACACTTCGTACTCCCATTGACCTGCCAAGTGGGCCGTTCACCTCCTGGGTGGAGGGTGGTGCCGGGATGTCGGGGCCTGGCCAGGCCCAGGGTTGGGGTCGGGCTGAGGCCGCGCGGCCGCGTGGTGCCGTGTCCAAGATGGCGGCTGGGCCGGGCAATGGTGCTGACGGTGGCCCGGGCCCTGTCCTGCGGGGAGGGAGCGAGCCCTTCATGTGGCCTGTCCAACATGCGTCCCCCCCAGCTGAAGGCGGGGAGAGTCACCCATCTTCTTGGGGACTTTCCTCGTCGAGGTGGAAAAAGCGGGACAGGCCATCCGCGTTGGCGTGGTCTTGGCCAGGGCGATGTTCCACAGTGAAGTCCATTCCCTGCAGGGAGATGGACCATCGCAATAGTTTGGGGTTCTCCCCCCGCATCTGCATGAGCCATTGCAGGGGCCGATGGTCCGTCTGTACCCGGAAATGGGTTCCGAAGAGGTACGGCCGGAGCTTCTTGAGGGCCCATACCACCGCGAAGGCCTCTCGCTCAATGGTGCTCCAGCGTTGTTCTCGGGGCAGTAGGCGTCTGCTGATGAAGGCCACTGGTTGGTCCACTCCTTCGGGGTTCAGTTGGGAGAGGACGGCCCCAATACCATGGTCGGAGGCATCGGTCTGCACGATGAACTCGCGGCTGTAGTCGGGGGCCTGGAGCACAGGAGCGGTGCACATGGCGGCCTTCAGCGTCTCGAAGGCTGCTTGACAGTCGGGAGTCCAGTTGACTCTTTTTGGGTGGTTCTTAGACGTGAGCTCCGTGAGGGGCCCCACAATGCTGCCATAGTCCCTTACAAACCGCCGGTAGTATCCGGTGAGCCCCAGGAAGGCTCGGACCTCGGTTTGTGTCTCAGGGGGTTGCCAGGACTGAATGGCAGCTACCTTGAGTTGGAGGGGGGCCACCAGACCGCTCCCCACTTGGTGTCCGAGGTAGGTCACGGACCCCTGGCCGATTTGGCACTTGCTGGCCTTTATGGTGAGGCCGGCCTGTCGGAGGGCCTGCAGGACCTCTCTGAGGTGGTGGAGGTGATCCGTCCAGTGGCGGCTGTATACCGCGATGTCGTCCAGGTAGGCGGCGCTGAATTCTTCGAGGCCCGCCAATACCTGGTTCACCAGTCTTTGAAAAGTGGCTGGAGCGTTCTTCATGCCGAAGGGCATCACTCTGAAATGGTAGTGCCCATCCGGGGTGGAGAAAGCGGAACGTTCTTGGGCTCTGGGGGTGAGGCCGATCTGCCAGTAGCCCGCTGTCAGGTCGAAGATGCTTAGGTAGCGGGCTGCCCCCATGCGGTCGACTAGTTCATCTGCTCGGGGGATAGGGTGAGCGTCGGTTCGGGTGACCGCGTTCAGACCCCGATAGTCAATGCAGAATCGGAGTTCAGGGGTGGTGCCCGGGGCCGCGGCCTTGGGGACCAGGACGACCGGGCTGGCCCAGGGACTGTCCGAAGGTTCGATGACTCCGAGGGCGAGCATCTTGGAGACTTCTTCTTGGATGCATGTACGTACCCGATCCGGTACTCGGTACGCCCGGTGTCGAACAGGAGGACTGTCCCCCGTGTCCACTTCGTGCAGGCACCAGGAGGTGACTCCGGGTGCGAGAGAGAACAGGTTTGCGAACGGCAGCAGGAGGGCCCGGCAATCTTGACGCTGCTCGGGGGTCAGGGCCTCAGAGAGTCGGACCCCGTCCACCGAACCATCTCTTTCCCGGGTCCTCAGTAGGTCAGGGAGGGGCTCGGAGTCTCCTTCTGCGCCACTGTCGGTAGCCATCAGCAGGCTGAGCTCTGAGCGCACGAAGTGGGGTTTGAGTCGGTTGGCGTGGAGGACCCGGAGGGGGTTCCGGGGGGACTCCAGGTCGATGAGATAGGTGACGGGGCTCCTGCGCTCGATCACCTTGAAGGGCCCCGCCCATTTGTCCCGCAAGGCACACGGTTCGATGGGGGACATCACCCATACCTGCTGACCCGGTTCAAACTCGATGGAGGAGGCATGTTGGTCGTACCACTTCTTCATGTCCTCTTGACTGGCCTCCAGATTGGCTTTAGCGATCTCCCTGAATTTCCGGGTCTGATTACGGAGGGTCAGGAGGTATTTGTAGACGTCCGGAGGGGTCTTTAGGGGGGCCATTTCCCATTCCTCCTTCACTAGGCTGAGAGGCCCGCGAACGGGGTGTCCGTACAGGAGTTCGAAGGGGCTGAAGCCGAGGGACTTCTGGGGGACTTCTCGGTAGGCGAAGAGGAGGCACGGTAGTAGCACGTCCCACTGGCGGCGTAGGGGTTCTTCCAGCCCCATGATCATCCCCTTGAGGGTGCGGTTGAACCGCTCGACCAGTCCGTTCCCCTGGGGGTGATAGGGGGTGGTGAATCGGTAAGTGACTCCGCACTGCTGCCAGAGGGATTTCATATACTTTGAAATAAAGTTCGTACCCCTGTCGCTGACGACTTCCCGGGGGAAGCCCACTCGAGAGTAGATCCCCATCAAGGCTCGACCCACTACTGGGGCTGTTATCGTACGAAGGGGGACCGCCTCAGGATAGCGGGTAGCGTGATCCACCAGGACCAGGATGAAGCGATGTCCCTGTGCTGTTCGGGGGTCCAGGGGCCCCACAATGTCTATTCCCACCCTTTCGAACGGGGTGGTCACCACGGGGAATGGTTGTAGGGGGGCCTTGAGTTTGCGGCCGCTCTTCCCACTGGCCTGGCAGGTCGGGCAGGACCGGCAATGGTTGGATACGTCATTTCTCATTTTGGGCCAAAAAAAGTGAGTCACCAGGCGGTGGTAGGTCTTGTCTTGGCCCAGGTGCCCGGCCAGGGGGACATCATGGGCTAGGTTCAACAGGAAGTCTCTGAAGTGGAGGGGCACCACCAGCACTCGCCCGGCCCCCAGTTCTGCGATTTTCTGTTCGCTGTACAAGAGATCATTGTCCCAATAAACCCAGTGGGCCCCGGTGGTGTCTCCTTGGCTCTGGGCGAGCGCTTGCTGTCGCAATCCCTCGAGGGAGGGGCAGGTCTTTTGCTCCTGCCGGAATTGTTCCTGGGTGGGCCCCCCTTCTTGACGCCACTGAGCCAGGTCGGGAAGCTCGGGGGGCTGGGTGGACCCCTCTGGGGTGGGGTCCGGGTGGTCGGTCTGGAGGAAGTCTTCTTCTGGAGTGATCGAGGGCGGAGGTGCTGCCCATTCTGGTTCTTCTGGTCTAGGGATGGTGCGGGTGGCCATGGACCGGGTGGTTACGCACGCCCAGTCCGGGAGACCCAACATCCCCAGATGCTCTCTTCTTTCCACAGCGGCCCACGGGGAGCTCTCGAGATCGTTCCCCAGGAGGCAGTCTACGGGGGCATCGTCACGGACAGTTACTTTCAGCATGCCGAACACTCCTCCCCATTCGAAGGGGACGCAGGCCATCCGACACAGGCTCTCCGAGTTATCTGCCGATCGGACGGGGCAAAGTACGTTTGGTAGGATTTGTTCTGGGGTCACCAGGTGACAGTGGACGGCCGTCACACTGGCCCCGGTGTCGCGCAGGGCCTCGGCCTTGCGTCCATTGATGCTCACCCATTGGCTGTACTTCCGAGTGTTGGCGGGCAGGGGAGTCCGCGGGACCATGTCTCTTCCTCCTAGGCATGCCAGGGTCATGGCGGCGGGTTCCCACTCGAACTGCTCCGACTCATAGGTCTCCGCGTCTTCGGGGACTTGTTCTTCTCCCAGGGCGGCGGCCGCCATCTGGCGGGGCCCGGGGGCCTGGTTCTTCGGGCAGGTCGGGTCACTGGCATAGTGGCCGACTCGCTGGCATCGATGACACGTCACGTTAGCTCGGAACCCCGGGCGCATCGGGGGGTTTCCCCGGCCTGCTGGGGCCGGGGTGGCGTTAGTGGGTGCGGCCGGGGCGGCGTCTCTGCCCCGGCCCGGGCCTCCTCCTCCTCCTCGGGGACGATGGTGACCTTGGTTGGTTCTGTTCTGCTCATTCGGCCCACTCCGGGCCACTCGGGTGCTCTCCCACCGGTCAGCCTCGGTGGCGAGCTGCCGGGGTTCAGTCAGTTTACTGTCGAGGAGGTGCTGCCTGAGCTCGACAAAGCAGTTGTTGGAGAGGTGCTCCCACACAATGAGATTGAAGAGTTGTTCGTAAGTGGTTACGTTGTTACCCTTGATCCACCCCTCGAAGGCTCGGCTGAAATAGTTCACGTATTCCAACCACGTCGTACCTGGGATCCGGGTGCAGTTGCGGAACCTCTGGCGGTACATTTCGGGTGTAAGTCCATATCGACTGAGGAGGGCGGCCTTCATGTGGTCATAGGACGTCATTTGATGGTCCGGAAGCTGCAGCAGGGCATCACGACCCTCGTTGACGAATCTCCCCCATAGACCGGCTCCCCAGTCACTTCGAGCGACCCGGTGGGCGGTCATGGCAATCTCATAGGCCTTGAACCACTGCTGTATGTCGTCGTTCCGGTGATATTCTCGGACCACATCCTTGGGGATGTGGACCTTCTGCTCGGTAGGACCCGGGGAGTGCGGTTGCTCGGGCACCCCTAGGTTTTTGTTCAGCTTGCGTATTTCTATCTCCGCTAGTTTGCACTCGTGCTCGTATGCCAGTCTTTTTTCTTCGAGGTCTCTCTGTCTCTGTTTTTCCTCTCGCTCTTCTCTGAGCCGTAAGTGTTCTAAGTTTATTTTTTGTTCCGCCAGTTTCAATTCTCCGTCTAATCTGAGTCGTGCCAAGTCTAACTCGTGTAATCTATTTTTTTCCCGCTCTTGGATCTCTTCATGGGAGGGGCCTGTTCTCCGTTCCTCCGTCCGGGTGGTGTTGACTTCCGGGGCTGCGGGGTCCCGGGGGGTTGCGGTATTTGTCTCTGTCCAGGCCTCTAGGGCGTTTTTGAAGTCTTCTTTTGTGCTTAGCCCGGTGGTAGCAATGCCCAAGTCTATGCAAAATTGTTTGAGCTCTCGGTGGTTGTATTCTTCCAGCTTTTCCATCTGGAACTTCTCCGCCGATCCGCTCTCTTTGGTCGTCATTGTGGTTTTAGTCGTAGGGTGAGTTACTGTCTGTACGGTACGCGTTGGTTCGGATCGCGCCGCTAGCCACCAATGTTAGACGGGGACCTGGAGGGTCGGCCGAGCACAGTGATCGCACAGACAGGTAACTTCCCCCCCACAGATGGACACCACACAATGATTAGGGTAACACCTTTTATAGGCACTTCGGGTAGTAGAGTGGTACGATACAAGGCGATCAGGACACGATGATCCTCTCAATTCTAGTCTCTAGTAAGGGAAGGGGGTAGCGGGACAGTCTTGGTACCCACGGGTACGGAGGTGTAACGGTGATAGCTCACAATCCTCGAGCTCGGTGTTCGGATGGGTCAGACCGCGGCAGCGCCAGCAGGTCCCACGAGGATGAAGGTTACAACAGGCCGCGGCAGCGCCAGCAGGTCCCACGAGAATGCAGGTTGCAACGGGCCGCGGCAGCGCCAGCAGGTCCCACGAGGATGAAGGTTACTACGGGCCGCGGCAGCGCCAGCAGGCAGGACAATAGTTCACAAGGCAGGGCTGTGGCAGCGCCAACAGTCCGTCAAGGATGAGTTCGTCGCGGTGTCTCTCGACTCCAGGATACAACTGCCTTCCTGTCCTGGGGCTGCCTCAGTTATAGGTCTGGCGCCCTTTGATGTCCGGACCCTCGCTCTTGGAGGTCGGGAGGTCTCGGATGAGGGAGTCCAGACACCCAGCAGGGGGGTGGAGCCAGCGCCCGAGGAGGCTGGGGGTGCTCGGCACCTGGCGGGGGAGAGCCATCGACACTTCGTACTCCCATTGACCTGCCAAGTGGGCCGTTCACCTCCTGGGTGGAGGGTGGTGCCGGGATGTCGGGGCCTGGCCAGGCCCAGGGTTGGGGTCGGGCTGAGGCCGCGCGGCCGCGTGGTGCCGTGTCCAAGATGGCGGCTGGGCCGGGCAATGGTGCTGACGGTGGCCCGGGCCCTGTCCTGCGGGGAGGGAGCGAGCCCTTCATGTGGCCTGTCCAACAGCAGTGAATTCATGAGTACAGTCCTCTGACCCTCTGAGCATGAGGTGTGCATGGAGAGGCAGTGAATTCATGAGTACAGTCCTCTGACCATGAGGTGTGCATGGAGAGGCAGTGAATTAATGAGTACAGTCCTCTGACCCTCTGAGCATGAGGTGTGCATGGAGAGGCAGTGAAATCATGAGTACAGTCCTCTGACCCTCTGAGCATGAGGTGTGCATGGAGAGGCAGTGAATTCATGAGTACAGTCCTCTGACCCTCTGAGCATGAGGTGTGCATGGAGAGGCAGTGAATTCATGAGTACAGTCCTCTGACCCTCTGAGCATGAGGTGTGCATGGAGAGGCACTGAATTCATGAGTACAGTCCTCTGACCCTCTGAGCATGAGGTGTGCATGAAGAGGCAGTGAATTCATGAGTAGAGTCCTCTGAGCATGAGGTGTGCACGGAGAGGCAGTGAATTCATGAGTACAGTCCTCTGGCCCTCTGAGCATGAGGTGTGCATGGAGATGCAGTGAATTCATGAGTACAGTCCTCTGAGCATGAGGTGTGCACGGAGAGGCACTGAATTCATCAGTACAGTCCTCTGACCCTCTGAGCATGAGGTGTGCACAGAGAGGCACTGAATTCATGAGTACAGTCCTCTGACCATCTGAGCATGAGGTGTGCATGGAGATGCAGTGAATTCATGAGTACAGTCCTCTGAGCATGAGGTGTGCACGGAGAGGCACTGAATTCATGAGTACAGTCCTCTGACCCTCTGAGCATGAGGTGTGCACAGAGAGGCACTGAATTTATGAGTACAGTCCTCTGACCCTCTGAGCATGAGGTGTGCATGAAGAGGCAGTGAATTCATGAGTAGAGTCCTCTGAGCATGAGGTGTGCATGGAGAGGCAGTGAAT
Source organism: Lissotriton helveticus (assembly GCF_964261635.1). Lineage (NCBI taxonomy): Eukaryota > Metazoa > Chordata > Amphibia > Caudata > Salamandridae > Lissotriton > Lissotriton helveticus. The sequence goes on along the minus strand of NC_136068.1, from coordinate 128,537,513 downwards.
TCATGAGTACAGTCCTCTGACCCTCTGAGCATGAGGTGTGCATAGAGAGGCAGTGAATTCATGAGTACAGTCCTCTGACCCTCTGACCATGAGGTGTGCAAGTAGAGGCAGTGAATTCATGAGTACAGTCCTCTGACCCTCTGAGCATGAGGTGTGCATGAGAGGCAGTGAATTCATGAGTACAGTCCTCTGACCCTCTGAGCATGAGGTGTGCATGGAGAGGCAGTGAATTCATGAGTACAGTCCTTTGACCCTCTGAGCATGAGGTGTGCATGGAGAGGGAGTGAATTCACGAATACAGTCCTCTGACCCTCTGACCATGAGGTGTGCATGGAGAGGCAGTGAATTCACGAGTACAGTCCTCTGACCCTCTGAGCATGAGGTGTGCATGGAGAGGCAGTGAATTCATGAGTTCAGTCCTCTGACCCTCTGAGCATGAGGTGTGCATGGAGAGGCAGTGAATTCATGAGTACAGTCCTCTGAGCATGGGGTGTGCATGGAGAGGCAGTGAATTCATGAGTACAGTCCTCTCACCCTCTGAGCATGAGGTGTGCATGGAGAGGCAGTGAATTCATGAGTATAGTCCTCTGACCCTCTGAGCATGCCTGAGGTCATGCAGAGGGTCCCTATCACCAGGAAGCTTGCACTCACGATGAAGACTGCGAAACTACTGGGGACAGCAGCAAGAGAGGCTTTCCATTCGTGTATCTCTCAAACCACGCAAAAGCGGACCACCATTGACACAAAGTATGGCGCGGGGCGAATTACAACAACTGTAAACAAAAGAGTTAATTTTAAATCCGCACTCCGATGGTTCATGCAAGCGATGGAATAAGTTACCACATCACTTCTCAGAAGTCATTTCATCTCCTCTGTGGCTTCTCTTATTTGTTCTCCTTTCCAGCAGGTGCATGACGCAAAGCCGCCATCTTGCACAGTCTATTGACAGCTTTTCATGCCTGCTTGCTACTGAAACATGATATTTGCATACACTGAAATGAAACAGGAAACAGATACCGGCTTTTTTGAAAGAAAAAGACATGCGCATTAAATAGCTTTTATTTGATACCCTCGTAGGACCTGCGTTACCTTTTATTGAAAGTGATTTTTAGGTCATTTCAGCCTCCCCTCAGGCAAATTATGGGGCAGAGGGTCAGTCAGGCCTCACGGTATAGACAGCAGTATCTTAGCACATATCAGAAGGGAAAGTTTCCACACCACTTCACCGAAATTTCGGCAGAGCGTTTTTTAGGGGGCGTTTACATTTATTTACTTTCATCCATCCCCCAACACTACTACTAGCTCACCCATTAAGTTGCATGTTTCTGCTCTATCATACTCTTGATGGCTTCCCCCTCGCCCGGTCGAGTCGCAGCTTCCCGGGCTCTCCGCTCCTTACGCTACTTATTTTTCACCCTTCCCCTTCCTCTCATCTGATGCTCCCTCCCAATCACCTCTCTCCATTTGCTTTAAAGAAAAAAAACTGCTATGACGCAAGCAACGGTGCCCGGTTTCTAGCACTTTGGGGCATATTACCAAGATTAAGCGATATTTATCGCTTAACACGGTGAGCGGCAATATTATTATCGCCGCGCTCCGCCGATTTTTATGGCAGATAAACCTTGCTATTATCAAGGTTTATCTCAAAAGCGCTAAAAATCGGCCGTAATGCATGAATATCGCTGAAAAGTCAGCGATATTCATGCATTACCGAGCTAATGCTCATAGGCATGTTATCCACCTACCATTGGATAACATGGCTAAGAACTGCTCTGGGCAGGCGTTAGCTTTTGGAGATAGTCGTGCTTAGCGCGAATATTTCCAAAAGTACGCCTTTGTAGGTAATAGGAGATAGAGATGTTAGCGACTGTTTACAGTCGCTAACATCTTGGCACGCCCACTTTGCATGTCATTACCGATAAATATCGCTGACATGCAAAGTGGGCCCCAAGAGGATCGCTATCTCCTACCAGCTGTCGCTAACTGGTGTTAGCGACAGCTAGGTAATAGGGCGATAAAATTATCGCCGCTTTAGCGGGAAAAATTCCCGCTAAAGCGGCGATAAGGCCCTTGGTAATATGCCCCATTGTTTTTAAGTCATGCTCTTCACCAGCACACACCCTCCCATTCACTACCCCAAACCACCCTCCCTTTTTACACCCCCACCTGACTGACAAAGCCAATAGCACGCCCAGAGGCAAGAACTATTGGCTTTGACAATGCTTGTTTTTTAAAAGCATGCAAATATCACCATGAAGTATCCAAAAAGGTTCAGGTCAATTTAGCCTCAGCCATGTCGCTGAGAGAGAGACCTGATCTCCTGTTAGTCACATCACTGTGCCAGTGTGAGAAATGGGAAGGTTTGCAGTTTTGAGTTTTAAAACTCAAGCGCTGAGATTAAGGAAGAAACATAATCTGTGTTTTTTGATGCAGGTTCCCCTTGATTACTTAGTATAGATTTGGTTTGCATCAAGGGATTCCCATAGGCATTGTGAAAATTGGGTCCGATGAACTTTGTAGGGCCATTGTGATATTTTATTACGATTTTATTGAAGTGTGAAATCTCTGTATATGATTTTATTGTGCTTTCATGGCCAAGATTGACCGAATAAAGATAAAAAAGATGGTGAAAGTGTTTCGGAACCACTATTCAGAAGGTGCTGGTGCTAGCAGGGTGTTTAGACTGCCATGAACAACAAAAAGAAGGGAAACATCCTTTACAACGCAACTTTTACCACGCAGTGCCTTTGCGACGCAACTTTTACAACGTAAACCATTACAACGCATTGCGCTGGGGGGCGCTCTAGGATAGGGAATAGGTTTAATTTACTATCCAACACCTTCCCTACTATCCACGGGGACTGGAGTTGGAATAGTAAATTAAACTATTCACTATCCAGCGCCCCAAAGCACTATGCGTTGTAAAGGCATGCGTTGTAAAAACAGCGTTGTAAAGGCATGCGATGTAAAAGCATGCGTTGTAATGTCATACATCCCAAAAAGAAGGCTTGCTCCATTAATGCTAATAAGGATAATGTGCCCTCCTACAGCCTGGTCTGGTGGCAAGGGACAGCCATTGTCGGGGTGCAGTGGGTCCTGCAAACCTACTGCATCAATGCTTTTGCTTCACTAAGGTGAGCCAAACCCCTGGATTTCTCTTGTCAACATTCATGTTTGCTGTCCTAAGCAGCTTCAGTGTGTTCACAATATAGGGCTACCCGCTAATCCTACAACTAAAAAAAGAAACCAAAGATGTTCATTGTATGATCCTTCATTAAAGAACAATGGAGAAACAGAAAAACTTGGTTTCCTGTCTCACTCTACTGCATATCCACTCAAAGATTCATATAGGGTCAAAATAAAAATACACATTTGGGTGAGTCAAGCAATACTTTCAACAGAATGCAGTGAATCAAAGATGAACCTGTTAACTAACCATTATAGGATGCCTATTCTCAGTGTTAATCAGTGCACAGATGCATGCCACAAAGCAGAACTTTGGCTCATAAGTTTAGTTTCTTGTGGTGGCTTCAGAAGAGATGCAGTAGGGCTCGTTCCATCTGGAGACCCGTCCGACAGATGATTCAACAGCAGTCCCAGACATGCAGAAGATGTGACTTCTGAAAATGTCTGCAGTGCTTATAGAACCTTTGTTTTTGGGTGACATTATGCAGAATGCTGCTGGTCACCATTATGCGCAGCTTTGTGTGTTTTTTAACTGCCATTTATATTGCAGTTTTGGGAACATGACCTCGCTCGGGAGTCCTCAGTGGATTGAAATCAGTCTGCGTGGAGTGAGGCACATACATTTGTCTGTATTGTATGTACGCATATGGGGCCTCATTTATGAGAAATGACGCATCGCTGCGTGAAAGCAGCGATGCGTCACTTCTCAGTGCGCACTCCTTGCGACATGATTGATGCGTCATATTTACAGTATGACACATCATGTCGCAAGGAGTTACAGATACGTCAGTATTTCTGACGTATCTGTAAGTGCAAAAGTCACGCATTGCTGGGGTGTGTCACAAAAGTGACGCAACTCCAGCAATGCGTCCTTTCACATGGGGAAAGCCCATGTGAAAGGGCCTGCGTCAGTCTTACACCTGCTGTGAGGCAGGCGCAAGATTTTGACGCAACAGCGTCCTAAAAGTGACGCAGTGAAATCTCATAGATTTCACTGCGTCACTTCTACGACCCTTCCTTGCGTCAATACGCCCCCCTTGCATACATTATACCTGGCACAGGTATAATGTGGCGCAGGGGTTTACAAAGTGACGCATCTAAGCTTTGTAAATAGTGCGCAACAGGAGGCATGTTTTACGCCGCCGATGCGTCACAAAAAGTGACGCATCGGAAGCGCAAAACTGACGCAAGGCCTCATAAATGAGGCCCATGGTATTTCTATAGTGCAAGCCTGGCCAAAAGAAGGGGTCACTTTACATGGTGAAAAAACTTATGGTCAATGAATGCACTGTGGGGCAGTCCTGATGATATAGGAATGTTATTCCAGATCCTGGGTGCATAGATGGAAAAGGCCTTCTGTCCTATTTTTCTTGTTTATACTTCTTAGTCTTTAGTCTGATGATGTCTTGGCTGCAGATGTGCCGGGAACCACCAAGGATGATGAGCTTGCCTGTAAGATAACAGAGGCGCTGGTCGTGATGGCTTTGTAAATGATTCAGCTGGTTTGGAAGATGATGCATGCCCGCAAGAAGAGCCAGTCAGTCAGTCAGTAAGCTTTATTCAATTATTAAAAACAATCATAAAAGCACAGAAGCATTTAGGACATGCACAGTACATTATATGAAATAGCAGCAATCAGGACAACAAATATTAAAATAAGATACTCTTTCTAGCAGCAGTAGATTTTAGGATGTAAGTTGCAGTAAAGAAACAAATATCCGGCTCATGTAATAAAAACAGGAGATTCATAGCAGTATTTACAGATAAAATGCCGTATCTTTTAAAAAGAGGTTTAACCCCTTGCCCGTGGCCGGAATTCCGCTCCTGTGCTGGACATTCCGATCGCGGGCGTGGTCATGACGGCCCCCAGCCGTCATCAGCACACGAGCACTGTCTGCCATCATCAGCATTGAAGGGGTTAAGAAAAACAATGCGGAAGTGCAAATATAAATCACAGATGAGAAGAAAGTACATAGTGCTCTGTTTTGTGACACCGTCACATGGACCACAAGAAGAGCCAATGGCGTCCCATCAGGATAGGGGTGAAGGGGTGAGATGTGCAGTAGCATGTAGAATGCCATTTAGGGGTGCCAATGTGGAGTCTGGGAGGCAATGTAGCAGGGCATTACCACCAACCGGATTCAAGAACAGCTTGAACAGCAGTTCTGAAGTATCTTTCTGGATGGAGCAGTTTGAGAGAGCTGGTACCAGGCCATCTTTGTTTTTTTAACAATGTGTTGCTTGAGATTGGTGTCCTGTGTGAATTCAAGTGATTTTGTATTCAGTGCTAGTTGGGATTTGACACCATCGCGGTGCAAGTCATTGAGCTATGTGTGTACTGTTTCTTGTTTGTTTTTCTTGGCAAATAGCAGGAATTCTGTGTTGTTTGGGTTGAGCTGTAGGCAGGTGCTGGATATGCAGGTCTTGCCTCATGCCTTACCACAGATCACATGTACATATCAGTAAGAGAGACACCTCTATTGGAAGGAGTAATCGCAGATATGTCTTTTATTTACAGTTCTTTCAATCATAACATTTGTCATGTTTTCAAACAAAGATTTGTATGGCTGTTGCCCTCATGTACGCAATGTGTATTCAATCCTTTACTTCAGCTCTCAAACCAACTTTATAGTCCATTGTTTCTTCTTTTTGGTGGCAGGAATATGACTCACAGGAAAGGAAGTGGCAGTGATAGAAGCAAGTGCAAGCCAGGGATGCATTAGTCATTCTGCCACTCTGGCATTTCCCTGACAAACTGCTACCCCTGGGGCTGCTTTCAGACCAGGATGAATTGCCATGACCTTACCATGCTCCAATGGCCCCAATGTAGTAGGCTGATTTGAACATTTTTGCCTGACCTGATATTAGTTTCCAGCCCATCCCTGTGAAAACGTGACTTTGAGGCAGTCAAGTGTTGACGTGACCTACTACTGCAGGCTGAAGTTTCACACTGCTCTGCTTGAAATCACCAGATTTCAAAGTACCGTTTCTTACAAGGACACATAGGACCTCATCACCTGACATCGCCGTAGACAGGTGACCATCTGACAATGAGTCGGCAATCCTGTCCGCCCATTACGATAAGACTGCTGTGCAGGCAGGCATAAAATGCCTTTTTCTACTGTGGCTTCTGCTCCAGCCCGTAAAAAGTGCCACAGCACAAGTCGCAGCAGAAAAAGGCACTTTTCAAACATCCATGCACCGTGTGCCAGGCACCATATAGTGCTTGGCACAAGGTGCATGGATGTGTGGGGGCACCATATGTGCCCCTCTGACCACTTACCAGTGGCCCATGGGGGACAATGGCCTCCATGATAAGGCAGTCGGAAAGGGACATCCTAATACCTATGGCGGTGTTGCGCAGGCACCGCCTCCATTGTAGGTATTAGAGCCCAACCACCACCTGGGCGGGCTGCTTGAGCCTGTCGGAGGTAGCGGTCTTCCCCCCAACCTAATCCCTCCAACCGACGGTATTGTAATCCGGCGGTCAGACCAATGGTCTGGATGACGTGCGGATCGCCACCAGTTGGTGGCAGTCTGCCAGACATCATAATGAAGGCCATAGTGTATAAACTCTCTATAGTTTGTCAGAGAGATCTGTGAATCCTGGTGGAAAACACATTAAGGGAAGCTCCATACCTACATTACTGGGCGCTCCTCGGCAAGATTCATGCTATGACTATACTGAGGATCCAACTGCTGCTGGTGATAACATCTGTATTGAGAAAGTGAATTCCCTAGCATATGTGCCTTCATGTTTTTATGTTAAGTGCTAATGCTCATGTGTACCTTAACATTTGCTAAACCATTTACTAATCAATTGCAATGTTGTTTTTGCACCTGCATGAATACCACTAAAGCCTTAGGATAGTTGCACGTGCATGCATTCTGTTACTCCATGTTGTACACTGCACATTTCTGCTAAACCATGCTAGAAAAGCGTAGCCTCGGTCTGAAGTTGGCACAACGAAGCAAGGATCTGAGAAAGTAATAGAGTCAGCTCCTGCTAGTGTTAACTGTATCTCTCTTCCAAGGTCTTCTCAAATTCCTTCCCAGGGGAAGACCTTGGCACATACTCATTAGTGGATATCAGTTAGTTTCACTTCTGCCACATGGTCCAACTTTCATTCACTTGTATTAAAAAAATAGTATAAATGTAACTGAAAACTGTGCGAGTTTTAGCATTATGTGCTCTAGTTTATTAAGGGAGACACTCTGCCCTGGACCTTTGCAGTAGCAATTGCATTGGTTATTTTCTGAATGCTAGCTGGCTATTATGCATAAAATGCTTGTTTCTATGGGATCCTGAGTATTTTGTTTTCTTTTACATTAATTAAATTAAGCATTAATCGATGCACTGAGGGCACCAAGGTTGACATTAGCCATAGCCGACATGTTACAGTCAGATAGCTGGTCCTCAGTACTTGAGAAGCGTGGCTCAATGGTTAGAGCGGCAGACCCTGGTGCAGAGGTATGGGTTGGGACCAGGGTTCAATTCCCCCCTCAGTGGCTCTTGGACTCAATTTCCCCCGACCTGAGAATTCTCGCCTTGGTGCCTAGTCTAATCATGGGTCCCACTCTGTGACTCTGGGCAATAGCTTGCTTAATCACCACAACAGCCCCAGCAGCGCTTGGATGCCTGGCTTCACCTTGGGGGTGCCCAGGAGTGGACATTTCACAGGAAAGCCAGGATGGGTTCCACAGCGGTATGAATACAGCGCTACGAGACCTCTGGGTAGAAGTGAGCTATATAAATACAAATACATTTACTGTTCTTAGACTTTTTGATGATGGTAGCATTGGAAACCATGGTAAGAGTAGCAGGAGGCAGATACACGCCCTTAATTGAAAGAGGGCTACTTTTAGAATGAAGTCCTTGTGAATGTGATGTCAGAGATTGATAGGCAACACATTTCTTCCAAATTACTGCACTTAAAAGAAAAGTATCATCCAAAGTATTACCCATTAAAAACATTACATATGATATTTGTAATTTGACATTTTCGCATAATTTCAATTTACCAGTGTATCCTTACAGTTTATCTTGTATGTTCACATTGCAGTACACAAGGGACACATTTATATCTCCATTGAATTGTCACACATTAAATAATTTTTCTCATAGAGGTGTTGTATACTAGAAACACCTGTTTTTTGTTCTTTGATGTAGCAGTCTTTATTTGATGTCTCCGGGCCCAAGGTGCAAGCACGACCTACTGGATTTGCCAATGCTTGTTTTATGTCTGTGATTATCCTGGTTTTAGATTGAGAAAAACTGGTCACTCTAGGGATGAGGAGCATCAGCGAGCGAGGGAGGAAAGAAAACAAGAGAGCATGAGTGCAGAGAGGGCATCGAAGAAAGCAGGAGAGAGAGAAGCAAGATGTACTCCCACGGAGTGCTCACTGCAAAATAAAACAAGCACTGGCAAAGCAATAGACCTGGCTTTTTATTAGCGAAAATGGTTGCTGATGAGCAAGTGTGTATGTACGTGTGTGTTTGTATGAATGGGACAGTCACTGAAAGCAGCGATGGTGTATGTAGGTGAATGTGAATTTTGTGTTTTTGTTGCAATTTTTATATAGCTCGAACTCAACCCGAAGGTATTGGAGCACTTTACATAAGCACCAGTTACATTACACAAGGACACATTCATTTTTGTAGGCACAGAGAGATTAAGTGATTTGCCCAGAATCACATGATGTTGAGCCGATGCTGAGGCTCGGACCTGGTTCCCCCGCTCCAAAGTCAGCAGCTTTTGCCGTTAGGCCACATCCTCTCTTGGGGTACATGACATAGATTAACAGTGCAGCACGAATGGAGAACAGTCAGGGCTTTAAGTGGGTTCAAAAAACTTGCGGGGGGGTGGGGGGGGGTCTCTCAAATGAGCGTGGCCAATGTAATTTAGGGTGTGGGTTAAAAACACGTAAACTAAAAATCTCTACTTAGCATAGTGTGCCCCCACTGGTATTTTTCTGCTTCTATCATTGCAGCCAGATATTAATACAACAAATAACATTACACCTGCAACAAACCAGGACTATTGGCTTTAGCAATGGTTGTTAGTTGCATATAATAAATAAACAAACAACGACTTTGGCTTTGTTGTATATAAGATTGAACATTCTTCAGTTCTGAAATGATGAGACTGTGAAAGAACTAAAACGAGACTCTGATGTTACATCAAAGTATTTCAACAGTGTTACTGCTCAGAGTTAAGCTTTTATTTTCCAACGTGAGGGTGAGGGCAGAAATGGAGAACCCGATAGGGACCCGTCTCAGTACCTGCTTTTAGGAAATGCCGGTGCTGAGCACCGCCAAGACCCGGCCCACTTAAAGCCCTGCCACCGTCACGCGATCCTTTTAATTCTACGCTTGCGCTTAGTGTCATGTGGACACAATAGATTAATGTGCATCTTCAGATAATAAATGATTGAATTATGCCTGCATGCAGCAGCCTGTAAAGATGCAAGAGGTTTGCCTGTTTGCTGTGCAGCGCCGCCTCAAAAAGCATCAGCAAGGAAATGCTCCTCTGGAGTTCAAACCCCAAAATGGTGTCGTCAGTCTTTCGTTCCATTGCTGCTGTAAACTTTGTCTTTTTTTAAATGTATTTGTAATTATTATTTTACGTTAAGAATAGAATTAGACATTGGAGGACGACAGGTACCAACTGTCAGTAATTATTAGGTCACCTTAATTGCTCTTGGAATAGTGGTTCCGGCGAGGCGGCCCACTGTAGACTCAGCTCTTGAACTAAGTGCAGAGGGCCGCTTGAAAAGAACAGTTTTGCAGCAATAGCACACAAAACCCTAGGCATTCGACTTGCACACTACCCCTATGCCCAGGGCTGTAAGTGGGGGAACAAAACTTGGGGTGCTCTAAAAGGGGTTTGGCAAATGTATTAAAGGGGTGTGGCCTATCTGAGTAGGGGCGTGGTCTAAATCAAGATAACTAGCATTGTGTGCTTAAGAAAATCATGAAGTCGCATCCAGTCACAGAATCACCCAAAGTAGCATTTTCCCATATATCACAACTGTAAAACACCTTCTTAGACTACAATGGATTAGGTGGGGCAACTAATGTGTAACTAGAGATGGGGTCAGCAGAACGTACTTAGGTCTCATCAGAGAGGTATAGCTATATACAATTGAGCGTGGTACACACAACTGGGCGTAGCCGCTGCATTTAGGGAGTCAGCCGCAACAACCAACATGGTGATGGGAATAATTCTAACATGAATTGCTGTCAAGTTTCGGACTCAGGAATCCACTGAAAGCCTGTGCCATCCTTCAATTTCTGCACTAATGCACAGGATGGAAAGTGCCAACAGGTGCACAGGATGGAAAGTGCCAACAGGCCCAGAAATCAGGTGAGAAAGAGAACCCCTCTGTCTTTAGAGAACCAGGGAATGGGAGCAGAAGAGCAATTGCGTACTGGAGCCCACCTCCTTTGCACAGCTCTGTTTCAAGAGACAGCATCCCCTGTCTTGGTGTTACAAGGGTAGGAAAGCTGACTGGCTGTAGGACTGAGGGCATGTGCTGTACAGATAATACTGGGCATATAACAAGGAATAGATTCCTTATGAAACAAGCCGTACTGGTTTCAGCAGTGAGTGGTACAACAGTGACCCGGGGGCGTGCCAGGAATCTGACTGAAGGACCCTGCGCACTGCTGCAAACACACTTGTAAGACCCACCAGACAAAGTAGGCAAGAAGTAGCACTACAAAGGGGCATGGCAGGAGAGGCGCTAACGGTGACCCAAGAAATAGAGAGGGTGACAATGAGCAACTGTGAGGGCTGCCAACCAGATGTGAATTGAATTATAAACTGGAAAGCGAAGGCAGCTATTGGGCTAAAGTCCAGAAGTCTTGAATATTAATCTCCCCCCAGTGGTGTAACAAAGACCCCCCCGCAGCCCCCACGAGGCGGGGCTCCCCAAGCTCCTGAGTGTGGTCAGAGGGGGCCCCCTCCAGGTACTTTACAGGGGGGCCCTCTCAAGTTTCGTTACACCACTGACACGTAAGTAGCAACAGGGTGACCTGTAAAGAGAAGGCAGGCCCGCCGGTAGCGCGTGTGATCATAATCTCCCACCCTGTGCAACTCCGGTTACCTTAGGATGTGAAGGGGGCTCTGCGGTCCGTGCTGATCTCCGGTGAAGCCGCTTTCGGCGGTGGGATGCGCCTCAGCTTCAGGCAGCTCCTTTCCTCGATGACTAGTTGCTAGGGGACTCCTCGTGCCTCTCCAGACTCAACGTAGATTCGCCTGACTAACCTCCACGTTGCTGGGGGAAATCCTCATTGCTGTGACCAATCCGAGCGCGGCTTGGAAATGACGATCCCGGGCCGGTGGTGGTGAATACTGGCAGGTTTTTTCAAGGCTCCTTCTCAGAGCGGCGAACCCGGCCTCTGGCACACAACACAGCTCAAGGGGCGGCAGTGGAGTCAATGCCCACACAACGCTCGGGGGCAAAGCAGGCGCTACAAAGTTCCTCAGCGGTGCGTTTAATCCGCAAACACAGAGCGCGAGGGACTCGATCCTGGGGCAGATCACGTTTGAAGCAGAGCAGGCCTCATGACCTTACGCCCCAGCTGTGTGCCGATGAGCACACCGAGACAGATTTCACAGGGGGGCAGCTTCACGAAGGCACAGCGCAGAGACCCACACAGCAGCTGGAAGGGTGGGTGCTGGAGAACTTTTGTATCCCTGAGTTCCCAGCTCTTCCTAGGCCTTTGGAGACAGGCAGGCTTCAGAGGGGCAAAGCACACATCACAGCTCCTCTTGAAGTTAAGGGTACACAGCACACAGCAGACAGTCCCTTCCTCAGCAATCACAGAAACTGTAGGTAAACATGTCACACAGCATTCCCCATGTTATCCTATGGGCAAGATAGCCTTTCAATAGTAAAAAAACAAAATTGGCAGCATTTCACTATCAAGACAAGTTACCCACACTAGTAACACCAAACAAAAACCGGGACGTCTGCTCACCCTACCTTTGACCTTTGAGGCCCGAAAATAGAGCCCCCTAGAGCCCCCATTTCGAGGCCCGCCTCAAAAAAACTGGGGGGGCTCAGCCCCCCACAGCCCCCCCCACTTAAAGCCCTGCTTATGCCTCACTGATCCAATTCCTGTAGCCAACATTTCCACCCTGAGACCTTCACTAAGATCTGTCATAAACATTCACCCACATGCGCCCTAATCCTACTTATCGGTGTAGAGCAGCCGCCAATGCCCATTGGCCTAAAAGGGCTTCAGCTGCCCCACGCGGCACACACCACGTGGTCTGTCAGCCCTGCCCCCAGCAGCCAAAGTGTTTAACCATCCTCCGCACATGCCCACCACGACGTCAGACGGCCAAGGGCCGTTCGAAGCTCACAAGGGGTTAATAATCCCCACTGGTTTCAGCTTTGACAGCCAATCAGCCCACTTGCCAGGCGCCCATTGAAGAGGCGATTTGCTACTTAAGAAGTGTTTAGGGCTACATTGAGAGGCAATGAAAGGCCCTGTAATCACATTCCGCCACACCCACAAATACAAAGTAGGGCGCCTTGTCACTTTCTAATAGCAAACAAAGATTGAGAATGCCAAATTTCTTCTGAGAGTAGGTATGATAACTAGATATGCCAGTAAGAAGCTGAGAAAGATTTTGGTATCCAAAGAAGAAGTATGGTCATTAAAGCTGCCTCCTTGCTGTTTCCCCTAATGCGGCCTCTGCTCTCTTCTTTTCGGGGAAAAGGGTTTCCTGTCATATATCTGCGTGCTTCCAGAGACGCAGTTCGGAGGTCCCCGCTTCACAAAGGGTCCGGAGCACTCTGGTACTGCTGTGGCAGATTTTGTGTGCACCAAGGGATTGGTAGAGCTCCGGTACCCGCCACGTTGCTGCAGAAAGAAAAAAGGCGGCTGCCAGGTAACCCACCTGGCTCTGGGTGATGTGCACGGCCACACCGACCCCCGCGGACATTTGGACAGCAGCACGACGGCGGAAGCGGTCAGGGGACTCGAGGGAGCATCTTTTGCGGACACTTCAAGGACTTACACAAGGGCCCACTAAAACGCTAATCCCTTTTTCCGCCCACCCCAGAGGGTTTGAATTCCTATCACCACCTGCCTGGAATCAATACACGGCATTCTGGGCATTGTAGTTTCTAGCAACACAAGGAACTACAATCAGGTGATGCAACAGCTACATAGGGGGCGGAGCCAACCCTTCTTGAACATTAAGAGGGCGGCAGGATGTAACATGATGCGAACCAGTGAGGTGTGTGATTACCTGTGGGCGCTGACGAAGGCACAACAAGCCGAAATGCATACGCCAATGGAAGGTCATTAAAGCTGCCTCCTTGCTGTTTCCCCTAATGCGGCCTCTGCTCTCTTCTTTTCGGGGAAAAGGGTTTCCTGTCATATATCTGCGTGCTTCCAGAGACGCAGTTCGGAGGTCCCCGCTTCACAAAGGGTCCGGAGCACTCTGGTACTGCTGTGGCAGATTTTGTGTGCACCAAGGGATTGGTAGAGCTCCGGTACCCGCCACGTTGCTGCAGAAAGAAAAAAGGCGGCTGCCAGGTAACCCACCTGGCTCTGGGTGATGTGCACGGCCACACCGACCCCCGCGGACATTTGGACAGCAGCACGACGGCGGAAGCGGTCAGGGGACTCGAGGGAGCATCTTTTGCGGACACTTCAAGGACTTACACAAGGGCCCACTAAAACGCTAATCCCTTTTTCCGCCCACCCCAGAGGGTTTGAATTCCTATCACCACCTGCCTGGAATCAATACACGGCATTCTGGGCATTGTAGTTTCTAGCAACACAAGGAACTACAATCATGTGATGCAACAGCTACATAGGGGGCGGAGCCAACCCTTCTTGAACATTAAGAGGGCGGCAGGATGTAACATGATGCGAACCAGTGAGGTGTGTGATTACCTGTGGGCGCTGACGAAGGCACAACAAGCCGAAATGCATACGCCAATGGAAGGTCATTAAAGCTGCCTCCTTGCTGTTTCCCCTAATGCGGCCTCTGCTCTCTTCTTTTCGGGGAAAAGGGTTTCCTGTCATATATCTGCGTGCTTCCAGAGACGCAGTTCGGAGGTCCCCGCTTCACAAAGGGTCCGGAGCACTCTGGTACTGCTGTGGCAGATTTTGTGTGCACCAAGGGATTGGTAGAGCTCCGGTACCCGCCACGTTGCTGCAGAAAGAAAAAAGGCGGCTGCCAGGTAACCCACCTGGCTCTGGGTGATGTGCACGGCCACACCGACCCCCGCGGACATTTGGACAGCAGCACGACGGCGGAAGCGGTCAGGGGACTCGATGGAGCATCTTTTGCGGACACTTCAAGGACTTACACAAGGGCTCACTAAAACGCTAATCCCTTTTTCCGCCCACCCCAGAGGGTTTGAATTCCTATCACCACCTGCCTGGAATCAATACACGGCATTCTGGGCATTCTGGGCATTTTAGTTTCTAGCAACACAAGGAACTACAATCAGGTGATGCAACAGCTACATAGGGGGCGGAGCCAACCCTTCTTGAACATTAAGAGGGCGGCAGGATGTAACATGATGCGAACCAGTGAGGTGTGTGATTACCTGTGGGCGCTGACAAAGGCACAACAAGCCGAAATGCATACGCCAATGGAAGGTCATTAAAGCTGCCTCCTTGCTGTTTCCCCTAATGCGGCCTCTGCTCTCTTCTTTTCGGGGAAAAGGGTTTCCTGTCATATATATATATATATATGGAAACCAAGTCCTTCAATGAGCAAACAAGAGCCTACACGTCGCTTCACCATCAGGAACGGACCACCACAAAGGTAATTTATAAAGTGCAAATTTTATTCCATCTAAGTCACAACATGATGCGTTTCGACCAGGTTGCCCCGGCCTTGATCACATGACATGTCAGGAAAACCCACGCCCTTAAATCTCAGAAGGCATACTCTGGTCACTCCCATTCTAATCATGAACATTGAAAAAAGACACAATTCAAAAAAGTGCAAAGTGCATTTAGCATATTCAACTCGCAATGAACAAAAAACATCGTAGTTTCACAATTAAACATTTCATTGTTGAAACCTCCTATATTAGGTAAGAAATCCGGGGCAAGTGTCCAAATTCTGCTTATAAAGAGAGAATATGCAAACCATACTATAAGATGTAATGGGAAAGAGCAGCCCTCATAATGAGTACACCCAGTGTAGTAATAATGAAGCGTAGCTAAATCAACAGCCTAACTTCTATTAAAACAGTTTTAAAATCGGATGCGAATGTATTACAGCAATTTGAGCAAGGATGAAGAAGCATATCTTCGCCTGCTTATAGATATTACATATAATGAAGATTAAAGTTATAGAGTCAAATATAACAGAAATGCCAAAATAAATATATATATATATATATATATATATATGTATATATATATATATATATATATATATATATATATATATATATATATATATATATATATATAAATAAATAGAATAATCACAGTTTAGTTATTAACAGGTACCTATTAATTCATAAAGTATATAAAATGGATTACAACCCCCTGCTAAAAAAATCCATCAGTAAAACTAGAAAACTAGTAAAACCAATAAAAAATTCCACAGTATAAAACGGTTTCTCTAAATCCATTACCTACAATAAATAAATAGAAAAGACCTAAAATCTAAATTAATATATATACACACATAATTACCATTGATATTTAAACCCCGCACTCACAATTAATTCACATATCATATTTCATATTCAGAGCAGCATAAGAGAACAATATAGACACAAAATTGCAAAATTAATTTCATCTAATCATATATAGCAGATCCAACTAAACCACATTTTATAAGAAGTGAACCAAATCTTCCCCTGTGTTTAGCCCATTCGGTATTTTGGTGTTAAGCCAAACTATGTATTGACTCTCCAATTGGCGTACTCTTTTCTCCCTATTCCCACCACGGATGGATTTGGGGACGGAGTCAATAACATAGTATCTAAGATCCTCCAGTTTGTTCTGATGTACTAATTTTAAATGGCGGGCAACCGGATAGGTTGGGTGAGAGTTTACGATTGCTCGCAAGTGCTGGAGGATCCTATTAAAAACAGGGAGTTTTGTGCTGCCGACATAGGCAAGTTGACAGGTGCACTCCAATATATAGACCGCACACTCTGTTTTGCATGTGTAATAACCATTTATTTTGTTAGGCATGTTAGAAAAGGGATCCATAAAGAATTGTTTATTGACCCCAAACTTACATGCCCTGCATGAAGTACATTTTACAAAACCTTTCTTGTCAGTCAACCAATTTTTCCGATTGGTCACTTCAGGACTAGTTTTTACCAAAGCATCCCGCATTGAGGGTGCTCGTCTGAATGTGATTGTAGGTTGGTTTAAAAGCTCGGGGGATAATGTGATGTCAGTATGCAGGATGGGCCAATGTCTACTAACAATTTTCCTAATTGCCAGTTCCTTATTACTAAAAGTAGTAATGAATCTCACTGTAGGCTTTACACTTATCTGTTCAAGAGCCTCATCCGGCGTGACACTATCATTTAAAGAAGTACCCTTCTTTAGTTTATCCAGGGCTGCTTGTAAATCCTTATGATTATACCCTCGGGCCATAAATCTCTTCTTGGATTCTTCTAAACAAATGTCTAAGTCCTCTTTCCTGCTACAAATCCTATGAATACGCAGAAATTCCCCATTGGGGATACTGTTTATGAGGTGTCTAGGGTGAGCACTGCTGGCATGGAGAATAGAATTCCCAGCTGTAGATTTACGATGTAACTTAGTACAGATGGTCCTATTCTCCACACAAATTTCTACGTCCAAAAATTCCACCCTACTGTCACTAAACTGCGCTGTATATATATATACTAATATAATAAAGAGAGAGCCCAAACCTTTGAGGCGGGTAATCTCAGGAACCACAGCACCAATCACAACACCCAATACAGCGTTGGAAAGGGCAGTTGCAGCAGAAGGACATAGGCTATGCAGACGCCCACCATATACATTTAAAAGGTAAAAGAACCGTGCCAGCAAAGTAATCCCTTGTGGGCGTGTCTGCTTTGTGCTGTGGGCGTGTGCTGGGTGCGTGACAAACACTGGGGACGTGTGGTACGTTCCGCCCTTCATGCCATGTCTCATATCATGTGCTGTGGGCATGTGCAGGGGGCATGGGCGTGTGCGAGGCACGGGATTACGGGGGAAAAAAGCGAGCGTTGTGCCCAATATTTCATTGTTATTTCTTCCCAGGTTCTGTACATTCCAGCTCCGGGTGTCCACCCTGCTCCCTTTAAATACCCCTGCACCCGATAATCATAACCCACCCTTACTCCTTAAAACACCCCAACACCCTTAAACACTAACCCATCTTAACCCTATAAATATACCCTGTATCCCAAAACCCAAACCTAGTCCTGAACCCTATAAATACCCCTGTACTTCAAAACCCAAACCTACCCCTGAACCCTAAAAATACCCCTGTACCCCAAAACCCAATCCTATCCTTGAACCCCAAAATACCCCTGTACCTCAACACCCAAACCTACCCCTGAACCCTAAAAATACCCCTGTACCCCAAAACCCAAACCTAGCCCTGAACCCTAAAAATACCCCTGTACCCCAAAACCCAAACCTACCCCTGAACCCTAAAAATACCCCTGTACCCCAAAACCCAAACCTAGCCCTGAACCATAAAAATAACCCTGTACCCCAAAACCTAAACCTACCCCTGAACCCTAAAATACCCCTGTACCCCCAAACCCAAACCTAGCCCTGAACCCTAAAAATACCCCTGTACCCCAAAACCCAAACCTAGCCCTGAATCCTTAAAATACCCCTGTACCCCAAAACCGAAACCAACCCCTGAACCCTAAAAATACCCCTATACCCCAAAACCCAAACCTAGCCCTGAACCCTAAAAATACCCCTGTGCCCAAAAACCCATACCTATCCCTAAACCCTAAAACTACCCCTGTACCCATAACCCAAAACTATATCTGAACCCTTAAAATACCCAAACACCCCAAAACATATACCTCAGTACCCCAAAACATATACCCCTATACCCATACTTACCTTATCCAAACATTAAAAAAAAGCATGCTTTTACCATTCATGCATTTGCAACGAATTTCGTTGTAAATGTATGCGTGGTAAAAGCATATAAAATGTAATGCCATGCGTTATAATGGCATTGCGGAGTCATGGTACTTTCGTAATGAAAGTATGCGGAGTAATGGTATGCGGAAAGAAAGTTGCGGAATAATGGGTGTTTACCCTCCCCCGGTAAGTACATTGGTGGCATGGCGGCCCACATCTCCAGCAACATACTCATATTTTTTCACCACCGATTTGAAAAATGCACAGGTCTCTCTCATTGATGGCCAGCACCGACATACACTTTTAGACACACCTCCCGCCACAAGTTCTAGAATTGCGAACTTTGGAGCTGGGGAGCTACGTTCGAATCTCGGCATCAGCTCAACATCCTGTGATTCCAGGCAAATCGCTTTGTCTCCCCGTGCCTACCACAAATGAATGTGTTCTTCTGTAATGTTAATTGTGCTCATGCCATGTTGTCGAGTTCGCGCTATATAATATTGCAAGGAAAAATAAAGTAGGGAAACTCGAGTTCACACACTACTGAACGCGCACTCTTAAGTGCATCAGCAGTGCACTGTGAATCAGAGCGTTTCACAAGCCTGTCACAGATAAGAAATGCAAATGCTATTAAAACGAAATCCTACAAAACAATATACTACTGGCCGGCAGCAATTCATACCTGGACAACGTCGGGACGTGCTGCTAGTATATATATATATATATCAGCAAAAAAAGACGAAGCAAACCCAGGTATAGTGCTATAGTGATTTAATTGCTCACCACCACTCCACCACGACGCGTTTCGGTGCCCGAAGCACCTTGATCACATGACAACGTTTTAGGGCGGATGTGCTCAATTTAAAGTGCTAGTAACCAATAAATACATGCCACATCATCATAGACATAAATGATATACTATGATTGTTTGCTAACTGCTTAAATGCAATTTCATAGTGTCATTCGAAAAGGGTAGTAGTATTACTAACTGACTGCGTAAAAGGATATTTGATAAACTAAATCATACTATACAGTAAGCATCAGTACATGTATGAATATAAATATGAATATATATATATATATCAACACACATTTCATTTAGTTAATGTCATCTATATACAACAAGAAGCAGCAAAACTAAAGGGAAAGATTTGGGGAAAAAGGACAAAGCTGTGCAAATAATGCAATGTGCAAATAATGCAATATAGATGATATACAAATACTATCAATAAATATTTGTTAAAAGATTATGCTATATCTAAAATAAATGTTTTGTAATATTACAAAATACCACAATTCTTTTCCTAGCGTATCCTTTGTTACTTACTAGACGTAAGAAACCATCTAGTATTACTCACAGTGCTCGCAGTTCATAAATGATCTTAAACTACTGTAGTGTAGTTATGCCCAAGTGGGCTATAAACAACTACAAAATTTGACAGACACATATATGTGCAAATTTGGCAAATAAATGATGGCTAGAAGCTGTTACGTGCATCCCTATTGTGACAAATAGTGTGAAAATTGTAAATAAAATATTTTTTTATAAGATTTTCAAAATTTCAGTCTGAGGCAAATATTCTATTGGGTAATTCTGAATACACTTAGTTTACATGCTGTATTTCATAAATACGTGTGGCAGTCCTCCCCTGCGTTCAGCCCATTAGGATTCTTGGTATCAAGTAGAATGATGTGACGTGTTTGTAATCTGTGCAGCAATAACTCGCGGTCTCCTCCTCTTCTTTGCGGTGGGACCGTGTCAATTACAAAGTACCGCAAATCTGACGCTCTCTTATCATGTGCCTCACCAAAGTGTCTGGCCACCGGGTACGCGGTGTCGCCGTTGGTAATAGCCCTGAGGTGCTGGAGTATGCGTTTGTACACCTGTGGCCTCGTGCTGCCCACGTAGCGCAGGCCACAGGGACATTCCAGCACATACACCGCGTACTCGGTGCGGCACGTCAGTTTGTACTTAATGATGGTGGGTGTACTATTGAATGGCATAGAGTATTCTGTTCTACTTACCCCATTCTTACAGGCTTTGCAAGAAGAGCAACGCAAAAAACCTTTGCTTGTATCTAGCCACACACTCTTTGTCCTTATCTCTGGGCTACTTGATACTAGGCAGTTGCCCATTGTCTTAGCACGTTTATAGGCTATTTCAGGAGCCCCTACAATCTCTTTGCCTAAAACTGGATCACTGGTAATCAGTGACCAGTTGCGCTTGACAATGTTCCTTATAGTACGGTGTTGGCTACTGAAAGTGAAAATCAATCGTGTTTCACTGTCTGCTGTACAGGTAGCTGCCTTGTTGGCCCTCCCTCTCACTGTCTGAGCCCCAACTGAGTCAAGAGGAATTATTGATAGTAAGGATACCCTATCCAGAGCATTAGCTCTTTCTATGACCGAGCAATTATAGCCCCTCTGTGTGAATCTGTTGCTACACTCTAATTGGGCTGCTCTGCAATCTGCTTCAGTACTACAAATCCGTCTTATACGGAGCATTTCCCCGTAAGGTATGCTCCTTATAAGAAGGTCCTGATGAAAGCCAGTAGAAGAAAAGGCCTGGCTAAAACTAGTTGACAGCACAGGACGTCGGAGGCCATAAGCCTACCGTGGACGTCCGAAAGCCTTTGTTTTTATTGACTGCCTGGGGCCCACCATTAAAACAGTCTTTGGGACACCCAGGACAGTATTTTAAACCTCACTCAGAGCACACTCACAGCACCCTCACGAACCAAAAAAAACCCGCTCCGCAGTAATCTGGCGTTGAAGCACACCTGAGGTACACTCGGTACCTCGGGTGGGGCCCGATGATGAAGCATGCCACCAACCAGGTTGGCGGGTGAGGGGCTTCATACAACCTAATGGTTTTCCTCCACCCGCAGACATACAAACAATTTAAACCAGAGCTAGTTCTCATTGATCGCCTTAGGACTTTAGCAGCGTCCCTGCAAAAGTCATCTTCAGAGGCTCAGTGCGATTGCAAAATCCGGAAGCAGAGCAGCAGCTGTCCTGCGTTGGAGGAGATACCGAACCTGAGCCTGCCATGCCATCAATCAGGGTACTCCCTGACTAAAGAAAAGTGCCTGTACTCACGGCTAGAAAATTTAGAAGTGCTGGTACTCAGTACCAGTGAGTACTGCCCATTTAAAGCACTGCTTTGAAACCAGACTGGAACTGCCAGAAAGGAGCACCTGCCACGCTGTTCAGCCCCAGTGGGTGACTGAAGAGTGACCCCCACCTGCAGTCCTGCATCTCTGGAGCACATGTCGCAGGTGAAAGATCGTCGACCACACCATTCAGCACCACAAGAGCCTTATCTCCTTTGAGAGGCCTGCACTAAGAAATACTGAAAGGCGGTGTCTTAATGGTGCATATGTGAATCTTCAGTTTGAAAGCTAAACGTTGCCTTTGCAAATTCGTTTGTCTTAAAGAACTAACAAACTGCTCTAACCCTATTCAGTGAGATACCTGCGATTGATGTGCACCTGTGCCTGATCAATGTCTGTTCTAGTACATTTGCCTAGCTTACCATTGACATTGGGAAACTTTCTAGAGTAGGTAGGGGCAATCTGTGAGAGGAAAGTACTTCTTTTTAAATAAAGGATAAACACTGGGCTGAAAAATTCACTCTTAAACACCTCAAAAAAATCAAACCTTTTTATTCCGCCTAGTGATTTCAAGATGGTAGTGCAATTTCTAGTCCTCTCAGAACTGCATGCGGTAACATCATCCTCACAAGAACTCTGAAAACGTACCTTTCTCCCCTAAGAACAGTTCTCAACACGGCCGCCCAACTACTAACAGTTTTTAAATGATTTGAGCACATCTCACCCCCCCCAAGAACCTCAATTGGGTTCCCATTGAAGGAAGATGTATTTACATGACTGCTTGCATCACCTACAAAGCCCTTCACACTCATAACCACAACTACCTAGATTCCAAACTTTCGAAAGCAGGAAGAGCCAGGGCTCTGAGAAGCTCCAACACATGTCTTCTCATACCTCTCAAATTGAAAAAGAAATCCTCACAGACTCGCTCATTCTCAGGAAATGCTCCTAGGATCTGGAACTCACTCCCTAGAGATCTCTGCTGTAACCCATCCTTTTCCTGCTTCAAACAGTACCCTAAATACCTACTGCTCACCAACTACTTCTATACGCTAACAAACTGAGTTATAGTCCCAAAGATCACACCTAATCCTACTAGACCCTTTGAGGGGGGTTGTTTCATTGTTTAAGCCTCATCAATGTCATTCACGCCATTACTGTATGCTGGTCTAATGTCCTCATTTTGTAACTACCTTGACTGCCCACATTTTTTTTCTTGGTCTATATATATGTATGTACTTCAAGTGAACGATCCTGTGTTATATATAAAGCGCTGTGATAGCTTCGGGTCTAGTTAGCACTATATAAAACCTATAAATAAACAACCAATAAGTTATTGTGTCCAGGGCTTTAAGTGGGATGAAACAACTGAGGGGGAGGCTCTCTCAAAGGGGTGTGGCCGATATAATTAAGGGCGTGGCCTAAAAACACGTTATCTGAAAATCTGTGCTTAGCATAGTGTGCTGCCTGACCGGTATTTTGCTGCTTCTGTCACTGCATCTAGATATATAGTACAGCAAGTAACATTACACCTACAACAAGCCAGGGCTATTGGCTTCGTCAAGCAACAGCTATGGCTTTTTTGAGCAGCATATTGAAAATGCTTCAGTTCTAAAATGATGAGGCTGTAAAAGAAAGTATGGAAGGAATACCCTCTAAGCATGCACGCACCCATGTCGACATTCACACTCAGAACTCACTGATACAGGCGACTACACAAATTGTCAAAATGATGTATACGTCCTCCCACCTCCCTACTTGGGAATTTGTTACAGGGGGATTACCAGGAGGTCGACTGACAGATTGCTTAACAGTCCCCGAATGGGAGGGATGACTCCTAAACTTTCATCCAACCATATCTCCAATCACACTCAGAACTGAGCAATCTGTTAGTCGATCTCCTGGCAATCCCCCTGTAAAAACTTCCAAGTAGGAAGGTGGGAGGACGTATACATCATTTTGACAATTTGTGTAGTCGCCTGTATCAGTGAGTTCTGAGTGTGAATGGCGACATGGGTGCGTGCATGCTTAGAGGGTATTCCTTACATACAGTGTGGGTCTAGTTAACTGCCACTCGACCCCTTAGGAATCCCTCTTTAAAAATGTAAAGTAGGGATTTGTGAGCACTTATACATTATTTGACAATTTGTGAATTAGGCATTCAGAGATATGGGATTTTAAACATTGTAAAAAAACATGAATTCCCTTGATTAATGAATAGGGAAATGTTGGGGAATGTGTTTATAAAATGGAATGTCCTCCTCTATACACATGTATACCTATTTTTGTTTTTTTCTACATTAAGTGTGTATAGAATATATTACTGTACTACATGAAACAGGAAAGGATTTAAGAAAGTATTGTGTCCTGATAAAGGTGGCTTAATTGTGAATCACCCACCGAAATGCGTTGACACTAGATGTTTGGTAAATTTGTTTAGAGTCAGCAATCACACAGAGACAGAGAATTCTTTTCTTTGCTGGGTGCTGTTCATTTTATTCAAATTAACTGTTAACTGTTAGATGACAAATATTATTGTCTCTTATGTTTTTCCTTACCAGAGAGCCAACACTGTTATGTAACTGCATTTACTGAGGACTATTGTGGGTTTTTAAAAAATATATTTTTATGATATTTTTTCAATGAGATTATGATATTATATGGTTTTAAACATTTTCAAAATATTCATTAAAAACTGTACAAGTGGGGGAGGAGCCACGCTAGCAACCAAGATGGCCACGTAGGCTCCCGGCTCCGCCGACCTCCGACTCCTGCCGGAATATCCTGTCATTTATCCTGTTCTTGCGCCCAGCCACCGTGTGTATGAACCTGCCGTGAGATTAATGATACTATCCCGAGATTTCTACCTGTTCGGCTGACGAAGATATGCCGAGTGGAAGTTTGCGGCCTAGATCTGCCCAGAAGCCGGGGTCGCGAGTACTGGCCCATCCGAGTTTCAGTTCAACAACATCGGCTGTGGTGGTGTGATTGGGTCCGGTCTACCGGAGTGGAAAAAAAATGTTTTCTCGCTTTCTCGGATTTAGGTGGATGACGTTTGGCTGCCTTGGTGAAAGTCGGAGGAGGGGTGACAGCCCTACGGTTGCAGCTGAGGGCGGGGGTCCTGCCCGGTGACCCGGTAAAGGGCCCGCTGGTGTTCGCTGGGTCGGGGTCCCCGCCTGCGGTGGCGGACCTAGGATATCATCGAACCAACTGATAAGTCCCTCTGCAGTCGACTGTTCACGACTCGCCTGTCCCCCTCTGAGAGATCGAACTTGATGGGGGAAGCAATCATGACTGGCACCGATCAAAGAGTAGTGGAACGGACCGGAAGTGACCCGTCGCTACGAACTGTGTTGGCAGCCATTGAGTCAATTCATGTGTATGTCGAAGGCCGCATTCAGACGATGGTGGCGCGCTTGTCTGAGATGGTACGAATTGGACCGGACCCTACTCCACTAAAAGAAACGGTGACGACTGAGACACCCACGATGGCCACTCTGACGGAGGAAGTAGACCCCGTACTGTGTGAGGTGTCGGAGCCTTTGATCAGTGTTTTGGACGATGAGAACAAACTCGATGCCACCAATGGATTGTTAAGCCTACGATCGTGGCCGACTATGGAAGGACTAATTGATGTTCCCACTACAGAGACTTCTGATCAGAACTGTTATCGGAATGAAACTGCGTCACTCCCCTATACATCGGAGCTGCTAAGATGGAGGACGAATCAACGCTGGGAGTTCATAGCGGGGAAGGGAGTCTCTGGACCTGACGGTGTTCACAGCACTTTCGTTCTTCTGCTTTGTCCTGCATTGAGTTCTATTAAATTTTCTTCGTATTCGGACTGCCCTGTGGAAGAGGTGGCTTGTCCGAAGGGGACTCATGTGTTTGATCGGAAGGGGCAAGGATGAGTTTGAAAGACTGGGTTTGACTTACGTATGATGGACACGGGATCTGTTAAACTTATGCTTTAGGAAGGCTGGGCAGTGATTGAAGTTTCCCTTGTAGAGACACATATTTGTTGTCCGATAGATTTCTTAACTTCAATCTGGGGATTCATGGTTCTGGCGGGGGGAGGGGCGACAGGGAGCCCGTACGAATACGCCCTCCTCTACTTCTCTTCTCTACTTTGGTAGAGTTCTTCTTTTAGAACCTAGTTAGTTGGGGCGACAGGCACGCTGCTACTGGGGGTTAGGCGATAGCCGTTTGCAGGGGTGCAGGGTGGGGGGATGGGTTTATTGTTTTCATTTTTTTATCGCCTATATAATTTTTCTCTCTTTTCTATTTTTCTTAGTCTTTCCTTTACTCGTAATATTGTCGAAATATATATATAAATTTCTTTATTCGGTTTTTCGCAAAGGAAAACCATAAAAGGAACATTAAAAAGTACAATTTACATGTTTTCACAAATATACAAATTGCTAAAATAGGTTCCAAAGAAATTCATACAAAGACAATTTTGCAAATATAAAAAGAGAATATCAAAACATTTCGATTCATAGAGATGAAGTTCCAGAGGGCTTTTTACAGGTTTTTCCTATGCTTCATAATACATTTAAAGAAATTAAGAACAATGTAACAAACAGATTCAGATTCCAACATTTGGAGGCGGAGGAAAACAGGCCGGCAATGTCTAAGGCCCCAGCGCTTCAGTATTGGTAATAGCCAAATTTTCCTATGTGGGTGATAGAATTTACAACGCATGATAACATGTAAATTTGACTGGTTTGATTCCCCATCGCAGGGACATGAGGGAAGGCTTAGGTCCCAGCTGTTAGTCACAGGGAAAGCAACCAGTCTAAAAAAAGTATCCAATCTGAATCTTGTCAACAACATTCTCTCATAGGTAGTGACCTGAAGGGTTAAATACGGCTGAATGCCGTAAATTAACTGGACCATATTCGCGTGGAGGACCGAAGATTTTGTCGCCTCGGAAGTCAGTCTCAATGTCTCTAAATGACAGAGGGCTTGTTGCTTTAAAGCTTTCTTCGGGAGGTCAACTATTGACTCCGGGTGGAAGTAATATTTCTCTAGGCCAAGGTCTTTAAGGAAGTTTCTAATGTAGCAGAGCCACTTTACTTTTGAGGACTGGTCAAGAGCCATTGTATCAGCTACCATTGCCTGCGTCAGTGCATTTTTGACAGAAGTCCAAATGCGCCGCCACAGCATCAATGGTTGAATCTTGAGCAAATCCTCTAAGTAAGGAATTCCTAGTTCCAAATGAGAGGCATAAGTTGAAGTGCCTCTCGGGGTAGCTAAAAGAAATCTTAAGAAAGTGTTTTCTGCTACTTGGAGGGCGCTGGTGTCAGTGTGTCCCCAAACTCCCGCTCCGTACAGGGCAATGGCCTGGCACTTGGCACTATAAATTTTTAGTAGCTCCACTGGTGCCTTCTTCCCCAATCTCTGAGAGAAACTCATCAGTGCCGCCATGGATCTTCTCAACAGATGGCATCTAGTCTCTACTGCTGGCTTCCATGTCAATCTATCGTCTATCATGATTCCAAGATATGGGTACTGGGCAGTTACCTCGAGTTTTTGGTTGGCGAGATAGATGTCTTTTGCCCCTTTTTTCCCTTTACCTGAGATCATGACAAACGTTTTTTTGACATTCACTTGTAGGTCCAGACCGCTCATAAAAGTCGTATATCTATTCAAAGATTTCTGAAGTTCGCGCGGTGTGCGCGCGAGAATGACGGCATCGTCCGCATAGAGCAGAGCGGGAATCAGGCGCTGTTTCACACGTGGGAGGTCCTGGGCCCCCCTCAACATCTCTGGCTCCAGGCCGTTAGTGTATAATGAGAAAAGAAAGGGGGCCAGGACACACCCCTGCCTGACTCCACGCTCTACTCCAAAGGATGCCGTCAGCTCTCCATTCAGGCCAAAGCGCACTCTTGCCGAGGCACTAGAATAGAGTTCCCTCAGAAAATCTAAAAGGGAGGAATCCACTCCCATTAGCCTTAAGACCGTTCACAGTTTTGAATGCGAAACGCAGTCAAAAGCTGCGGACAGGTCTATGTAGACCATATAGACCATGTTCTTCTTTGCCTGCATATATTTACCCATAATTAAGCGGAGGTTAAGGGCCTGCTCTATCATTCCGAACCCCTCTCGGAAACCAAACTGGAGGTCAGAGATGATGCCCCTCTCCTCACCCCATTGCTGAAGTCGCTCAAGGATTACTCTCCCAACGACCTTGCCGAGTGAGTCCAGCAATGAGATGGGGCGATAGCATTTCACGTCCTGGCGATCCCCTTTTTTGAAAATGGGGACCATGATAGACTTAGTCCACGAGTTTAGCACTCCCACATTTGCGGCGGCTGTGCACACTCTGGTAAGAATCGGGGCCCAGAGGTCCAAATTGTGTTTAAATATGTCCACCGGGACCCCGTCTGGACCTGGGGCTTTCCCAGTCTTGCTTACTTCCAGGGCCACTATTAAGTCGGGTATATCAAAAAGCAGCGGAATTGGGTATTGTACTTTTGGAAGTATGTTAGCAGTCTCACCTATAGTTACATTGTTTTTAAAAATATTAGTGAAGTGGGCCACCCATGTTTCTTCTTCTATGGCCACTTCAATCTTAGGACTGTTGTTATCAGTAAGATAGGGGGATCTAACAGTTCTCCAAAAAGCCTAGCTATTTTTTGAGAGAGCGCTCGTATGCAGGTCTTCCCAGAGTTTCTGTTTCAGTTCTTGGGTTCTTAGCCTGTGTTCCCTAGTATATTGGCGCCTAAGAAGTTGGATGTGTCCCGCATCTCTGGGTTTATTATGTAGGGCGAGTTTTAATTTAGAAAGAGCTATGGTGCAGCTATGGTTGAACCACCCTTTTTTAGTTGGATTCTTGGACAACGATTTTGCAGTAAGTAGTCCCTTGATTTTCTCTAAGATTTGTCTAAAATTATTTAGGACTTCTTCATGGTTGACCGAGAGATCCAAACATTTAATTATATTGGGATAAGCCAGTTCGACCAGTTTTTTGTAATTTCATTTGGGTTGATTTTTCCCCATTTTATTGTATAGCCATTCTGTTTTCCTAGCGCTAGCTTATTCTGGGCAAGAGTTTTCGCTATTTCTATGTTTCGGGGCTTATAGTCAGTTAAGTAAAGATCCAACCTCAGCGCAAAATGGTCACTCAATGAGTTGACAATCACCTGGAAAGCTTTAGCTATATCTAGCAATCCAGGAGACAAGAAAATATAATCGACTGTCGTTTGGTGACCTCTGCCCACATAGGTCGGTTGAAGGGAGTTTTGATCCAGACTTGGCCGATTAGCTATTGCAAGGTCCAAGTCTGAGAGCAGATTATTCATGGCGTTCCCCACCTTGGTATGTAC
The DNA here is from genome assembly GCF_964261635.1 of Lissotriton helveticus. NCBI lineage: Eukaryota > Metazoa > Chordata > Amphibia > Caudata > Salamandridae > Lissotriton > Lissotriton helveticus. The sequence goes on along the minus strand of NC_136068.1, from coordinate 128,508,786 downwards.
AAAGTGTACTAATGGGGCCTCAAATTCGTCCACTATCCCGCAGCACTGTGATTTCACCTGTGGGCATGGATGGAGGTTGAAATTAACCCTGGGCGAAGAACTACGCTCCGTTCGCGGAGCTTGCGGAGTTTCAGCAACTCCGTGTTCCGCGGAGAACGCGTAGCTGTCGATTACTCCGCGATCCGGTGCGTAGCATAGTTCTCGCGCGCTGAATAACTTTATCGCGTGCGCGGCAATGGCTTACCTTGGTTCTGCGTTTGCTTTATCCCGGTCGCGTGTGCCCAAAACCATAGCCAGAGTGTGAAATCCAAGATGGCTGCGCCCGTCGCGACCGCGTGGGTAGGTTCGCGCGATATTTAGCGCGATCGCGCACTTTTGTAGTGCGAACGAGAAGATGAGTTCCCGAACATGTCTTGCACAACCCGAACACGTTACTTGTGACCCGGAACAGGAAATAAGGGAACGCAAGCGGGCGGGACAAACCTCTTGGGTAACTTAGCGCGCTAGCCATCCCGAGCATGCAGGCAGCGCCCCGAACACGCGCTCCGCGCTCCCGAAGATGAAAAACGGTGCGCGAACGGGTCTAGCAAGCAACTACGCATGTCCGCGGAGCTACGCGTAGGTCGCGGAGTGCAAGTCGTCTTCGCGTAGCTCCGCGGAGTGCGGCTCCGCGAACTACGCCCAGGGTTAGTTGAAATCCCCTCCCCATAAAAGATGAATTGGCCCGTGTCCATCCTTCAACTGATAGAGTTGCATTAATCTCTCCTGAACGTTACGCAACAGAGACAAAAATTGATCATCCTGTAAGTTGTTATAGGAGTTGACCAAAAGGATAGTCTCCTTATTCGCAAATAAAAGGGAGAGAATTTGACAATTTGAGTCGGAATAAACCATGGACACTTTTAGATGATTCAATGTATTTGCTATGTACGTTATTAACCCTCCTTTAGGCCTACCAATTGAGCTGCGCACGGCTGGAATAAAATACGTTTTAAAGCCCAAAAGATGAAGCTCTGTTGTGGACCATGTCTCTTGGAGACAGATTATTTTACATGGTTCCAAAAAATGCAAGGCCGTCCCATCCTCGATCTTTGGGCGTAAACCCGCCACATTCCAAAAGAGGGTGGGTATAGGCAAAGTATCAGCTTTTAGTGCAACGGCTTCAATAGTTGCAGAGGGTGTTCTTATTCTGGGGGTCGTTCCTATTTTGGGGGTCGGCTGGGGTGAATTAGAGTTAACAGATTCAGTTTCCATTAATGGTCAATCGACCATTTCGAGTCCGCTAAATCTGTTACTCAACGGGATGTTATACCAAGGGTCCCAGCGGGGCGGTTCTCTGTGAGCCGTCCTGTGTGTATGTGGACCCCATTCTTCCCAACCTCCACCCTGGTAACGTGATCCCACAAGATGCCAAGAGTTATCATACTCACGATGACGGGGGCCTCCATATTGTCTAGTGTTAGAAAAGTCGATCTGGCGGGGAGGTGGTGCAGCCCAGGATGAATCATAATCGTGGTAAAGGCCATTAGGTTGTCTTGAGGGGTAGAAAAAGGAGAGTGGTTTAATACCTATACCTCCATTTGCGTTCGTATGATTCCAGGAGCAGATATAATCAGCTACACGGGGGTCTTCAAAAGTAATCACAATACAGTCCCCTGGGATCGTTTTTCTACCTTTACCCACCCATGGAGTCCTACGTACTGTCAGGATCCTTCCATGCCAAGTTGGAGGCATGGGACGATTAGTATGTAGCCAGTGTTGTGCCTTGTTTTTCAAGGACCACATAGGTTCCGCATTGTGGTCCGCTAGCTCCGGGACACCAGTCATTACCACTACTGCGTCCGGTGGCAAATCAAAAGGGAATCTAGCCTCCCCGGGTCCTCTAGAAACATTACTATTAACTATTGGAACCGGAGGATTAGGGGCCAGAGTTTGAGTCACCGGGGTTTTGGATGTTACTTTGTTTGTTGGCACTGTCTTCAATATAGGTGTTGTTGTTGACAGGGCATTTCCCTGTGACAGGGTAGTGGCTACACTGGTAGTTGGATTCGATGTACTCTTAGTGTTCGTTATTACAGGTGTTACAGGCCGGGGTACATGCTTTTGAGTGATTGCAGGTTTCCGAAGGGTATTCCCTGGCTTAAGGGAAAGTTGCTTATTATGATTATTTCCTCCCATTTTTTGGACCTCTCCCGATTGATTATGGTGAGGGAGGTTAATCAACTTGGATATCTTAGTCTCCAGCTGCGCTAACTTTTGTTCTACTGGTTGCAAATATAGTTTAAAGAGGTCAGCGATCTTGTTTAGCAGCTGTGAGTTATTACTATCTATTGATCCCTTACTAGTGGATAGGAGAATAGACGATTCCAGGTCGATAGGGGTAGGAATTTCATGAACAACATGATGGATTAATGCGGGAACTACTAACTGTTCTACTCTAGGGGGTGGGTTCTGTGCGATACTAGAAGTATGTTCCATCACATCAGGGGTAGGATGTTTCGGATCATTCTTTCTTTTACTTATTGCGCCCTCCCTCCTCCCCCTTGCTAGGATTCTTTCCTGTGATGTCGTTTGTGGAAGGCTTTGGGGTAATAGCTCAGGTGTTCTTTCGAGGTCAGAGCTTATCTGTGAATCTGAAAGCTGAGAAGCCGACAGATCCACATTGTTAGGCAGACTACGTCTGCCCTCACAAAGCACCATCGGCCCTTCATTATTGTTGTTACCAGGAGCGGGTGTTCTAGCATCTGCCAGAGTACCCATAGAGGATCTTTTGGCGAATGCTAAATCCAGGGACACCCTTTCCTCCGTCAATGAAATACTTTGGTCTATGAATGTATTGGCCTTTGTAATGAAGTCATCCATAGGACCTAGCAATTTACCCACACTACCCGGGGCCTTAGTTTTATTTCCTCTAGTCAATACCATGTTACCTAAAAGGTGACATACAGTAAGCAAGATAAAGGCGAAAGGGGGGTGGCCCAGTCCAGTCTCTCCGGTCCTCGAACGGCCTCAAACGGCCCGCCCTTTGCCCTGGCTTAGCCCCGGGCACTCCCGCGCACTCCCGCGCAGCAGCCGTACAACCTTCTAAAATAGCAAAAGAGAGAGGTGATGTGCGGGGGGGGGGCGGGGCCAGCAGGGAGAGCAGCCCAGGTGAAGCAGATTGGGCTCGCAGGGACTCCTGGGTGATGGAGTCCCTGCTAACGTGCTCGCAGCCCTGCCAGCAACAACACGCCCCAAGTCCTGGCACAGGAGACCGCCCCTCTCCCAGCAGCTGCTCCCGCTGATGTTAGACGCGCTGCGGGACCCGCGGAGCGGGTCCGGCAAGTTGCTGTGGGTTTTCAAGGGGCAATAGTCCGATAGAGAAGCAGCAGCAGTCCGATGACAGGTCCAATCAAGAAGCAGGTAAGCGTCCCACGAACAAAGTCCTGCAGCCTGTTTTTACTCCGTGCTCATTGCACCATCAGGATTCAAGCAAGCCGGGCCGAAGACGGCTGTAATGCCAGAAACCGGTCCCCGGAAGCTTGTTTCCTTCCCAGTGTAAGAATTGGCTTTTGTAGTTTGGTTTGCCCTGTTCCCATCATGCACTGGGACAGGAACAGACTAATTTGCATACAGCCAGGTTCTGAAACTGGGATGGTGCAATGAGCTAAAAAACGGTGTTGGATCTAGCCCTGATCTTTTGACTGGGTGAGAGTATTCTGCTTAATTCAGAGACTCTGTCCCTCACCACCCCTTGTTGTAATTGTTTTTACTCCGTGGGCGGGGCCAGCAGGGAGAGCAGCCCAGGTGAAGCAGATTGGGCTCGCAGGGGCTCCTGGGTGATGGAGTCCCTGCTAACGTGCTCGCAGCCCTGCCAGCAACAACACGCCCCAAGTCCTGGCACAGGAGACAGCCCCTCTCCCAGCAGCAGCTCCCGCTGATGTTAGATGCGCTGCGGGACCCGCGGAGCGGGTCCGGCGAGTTGCTGTGGGTTTTCAAGGGGCAATAGTCCGATAGAGAAGCAGCAGCAGTCCGATGACAGGTCCAATCAAGAAGCAGGTAAGCGTCGAAATATCCGGACTCTAATCCTTAACTTCTAATGTCAGGTTGCCATGACTCTCCCGTTGTTTTGATTTATGGGTGGGAGGATTTCGAGCATCCGCTTCTAAACTGTTTAGCGATTATACTGATGCCAATTTGAATTTTGTGCTAAATAGTACGGACCTCTCGAAGAATTCTTTACTGCTCTACGTATATCCTGTTTTTGTATTGATTCACCCTGTAATCATTGGATGTATATATGGCACCGGATATGTCTGTTTATTTTTTGCTTTAAAACAATAAAAAGAATTATTTTTAAAAAAAACTGTAGAAGTGCCTTCACATTCCGAGTTGAGCAGTGATAGATGTATGTATGAGAGTGGGTGTATGAGTAGAGTTGGTATATGGTGATATTTGGTGTATTAGTATCTCCAAAGGGAATATTTATTTTTTACTTTTGAGTTAATGGGTGCTCGTTTCCTTTGGATTGGTTGAGCCCCCCTCCTTGATTTTCAGGATGACATAAAGTTTCACCACGGTTATTTGTAAAGTATGAAACCCATACATGTACTAATTGTAAGCACACAAAAAAAAATATTAGTGGATGAAAACCTTCATCCAACATTGTTTGGCTTAGATTGCTGGTTAAAAATGTAATGTTAAGTTGTGTTTTCAAGAAACAGTTAATAGCACACATTTCAGGAGTGGGGGAGAGTCAGACCCCTACCCTGGAAGACTCAGGCATTATGTACTGAATTAACAATCTATGGAAGAACCTTGCTGTAGAGAAACCTACACATGCCCAGGCGGAGAGGTAATGCTGTAATTTATTAAAATCATTAGGTTCAGTACCTTTCTGGATGGAGCACACAGGGTTGTAGTTCAAGTCATGGATTCCTGGTATAAGGGGCAGTGATTGCATATTTAGTCTGAGTATGATCTCGGCACACGAGCCGCTGAAAGCTTGAGCCAGGCTCGAGCCTAAACCTGGCTCTGGCTCAGTTCGAGATCCAGTTGGAATCTCGAGCCCATAACAAGCTAGGTTTTTTTGCGTGGCTTCTGTCTGTCTCAGTCCCCCCCCCCCCCTCTACCCAGAGCATGGTGGTATGGAACTACCGCCTTGGGAACCAGGATTGACTCTCCCCTCAACACCTCCTGATTCTGGGAAAGTCCCTTAACCTCCCCATGCCTGTAAAAAAATGTATGTGACCTTGTGTAATGTAACTGGTGCTCGTGTAAAGTCTCTTGGCCTACGTGTCGAGTGTAGCTATATTTAAAACATGCAGTAGATAGATAAAAAGAGATTTAAAAAAACAAAGCCTTAACATAAGAAAAGACAAATAGCTAGCCGTTTACTGGCTGAATTGTACAAAGTGGAATCAGAAAACCTGGATAAATCGCGGCTTCTCTGGTTAAATTGTGTGATCTTAGGCAAATATTTTATTTCACCAAATATCTTTTTATTCATTAAAGCACTCAATTATGTGAGTCCAAACTACTAGTTGTACACAAATATCACTTTTAATAAGTACTTCTTAGTGGCCTGCTATAATGTGCCCTAGTAATATCAAAGCTTCCACGCGTTAAAGGAACACACTTTTTTAATTTTGAAGAGACTTTATTTTATTATAATGTACGTGCTGTTTGTTCTATGATTACATAGCAGATGTTTTCAGGGCTCGGCTGGTGCGCGGGCTCTAAGACCCGAGCCAGACCCTTGGCTCGGCTCTCCCTGTTAATTTGTTGGCTCGCCCACCTCCAGCATGCGTGTTCATGATAGAGGCATCCGTGTTTGCCTCTTCCTAGGACCTTCCCTTGTGGTGCCCTGCCAGTGCACCTGTGCTCAGGGAGCGACGGTTCCACGAATAGCCCGAGCTGAGTCATGGACAGTGCGGTGTCACCCATGAGGGAGTGTGTGGTGCCACCTGACAGACAAAGAGAGCTCTGTGGGGGAGGGGCAATTGTTAGTGGAGACTGGTGAGCTGGGATCAAAGGCTGGAAGGAGCCGCAGATCAGTTTCATCAACAGATGCCTCAACAAGAGCAGCCCCAGGGTAGAGTTTATCTAAATACACCGACCTGGCACCTTTCCCAGGTTAGATCATGGGACCGGTTCCAGGTGCCTGGCACCCTGGCCTTCATCCCTGGCCTCAGTGTGGTACAGAATCATAAACTGCGCCCCTGCCAGATTCTCTCACTCAACAACACTGGTGAAGGATGCAAGCTCTCCCCCAGGAAGCTAAGAAGCCAGCAGGTAGGGCCCCCTTACAGATTACACCAATTCTCAGGGGTGGAAAGACTGGCAAACAACATACACAAACTAAAGGTACACAGTGACCTGGGAAGCAATGCTGGTTTGCAGAGGCGTGTGCAGCTGTGCAGAAAGGTATCTACACATTAACTCAAACCGAGATAAGGGACTAATAAAATAAAATGGCTATAGATACAAAAACAAGTCTGGACAAGATTGCCTTGGGCTTTTATCACGAAGAGTGTATTATTTAATTGACTATGGGGCCAAGGGGATGTTTAGAAGCAAATGTTTGATGCACAAGTTAGATCACATCATTTGCTAGAAGTCAGCAGGAAAGAAAGTTGTGATTAGCCACAGAGGAGCGAGCCAAGGGACTCGAGGATACAGTACTCAGTCTGAGAAAATGTTTTTGTCTAGGAACTGAAATGTTTAATTACTGGCAGGTGCCATCTGAGATGGTAACAGGTCTTATCCTCCCAGTCTGCTGATTGCTAAAACCTGTAAGATACACTGAAGCATGGGGATTGTACTTTCAACACAAATGGATGAATTCAATATGTACATATGTTTATCACAGTTTCAAATGACAAAATATTAAAAAAAAAGTGTCACCAACCATTCTTTGAACCTATTGAGTGTGTGGTTTGACAATACAAACACAAGTAACAGACTTGTCTGCTGATCATGGGGGGAAATGTTTTGTAAGGTTTTAGTGTTTTTTTTTTACAAATTATAATTGGCAGAGAGGAGGCACCATGGCATTCTAGGATAAGGGGAAACCCAAGAGAGTAGAACGGTCTGAGGGAATCCAACTGGTTGTCAGGTGCTCAGCTTTGAGGGTGGATGATCAGGTCTACTCAGCCTCTGTTCAGTGACAGAGTGAGAGCCCCTCTCCTGCACATCCTTGTACAAGCTGTAGTGTGACAATAAGGAAAAAGCCCCATTTACCAGAGAAAGCCCCAAGGGCCAGTACACGTGCTGAGGATGAATAGGTGACTTATTGCCTCGAGACCCAGTCCCAATGCGGTATTTAAAGCAGGCTGCCCCATCGATAGGAGAGCCTTTGACCGATTTGGTCAATCTCTCCTTCGCTCATGGCTCGGTACCGCCGGACTGGAAGAGCACAGTCGTTAAAGCGCTTCTGAAGAAGCCTGGCTTAGATCCACAGAACCTAGCCAATTTCAGGCCCATCTCCTTGCTACCAGGGATTAGTAAGGTTGCCGAGAAACTTGTTAATCGCCAACTGTCCAACTTTCTCGAGGAGAATGGCCGGTTGAGGGACTCCCAGACGGGATTCCGACCGGGTCATGGAACCGACACGGCTCTGCTAGCAGTTGTAGAGGAGGCCAGAAGCACTTTGGATACAGGGGGGTCAGTGGCAGTGATCCTCCTGGACCTAAGTGCGGCCTTCGATACTGTCAACCATGGAGTGTTGACACAACGCCTAGCAGAGTCAGGTGTCACAGGAGTGGCCCTGGAATGGCTGGCCTCTTTTTTGGAGGGGCGGACCTTCGAGGTTTGGGAAGGCAACGCGAAATCTCCTCCCCTTCCACTTCACTGTGGGGTGCCTCAGGGCTCATCTCTGAGCCCCACGTTATTTAACGTGTATATGGCACCCCTGGAGGGTGTGGTGTCTCCGTTTGGCTTTAAGACCATAAGCTATGCGGATGACACTCAGTTAGTGGTGGGTCTGACACAGCTGGAGAAACAGCCTGAAACGCTCCACTCATGCCTAAGAGAGGTGTTTGACTGGATGACCAGGTCATCGCTCAAATTGAACGGCTCAAAAACTGAGCTGATGATCTTGGGCCACTCAAGTTTTGCCCTCTCGCCGAGCAGCTGGCCCAACTGTATGGGCACTCCGCCTGACCCAAAGAAGGAGATTAAGAGCCTGGGGGTCTGGCTGGAGCCTGATCTGTCCTTTAGGACACACGCCAAGAAGATCGCTGGCGTGTGTTATGGACTGCTCCGATCGGCCCGTAAGGTCCTCCCCCTCTTACCTGAATTCTCCCGGAAGCTGTTAGTCCAAGGTCTGGTCATCTCACGCCTGGACTACAGTAATGCACTCTTTCTTGGAGCACCGGAAGCAACGTTCAAAATCCTGCAACAAGTGCAGAACGCGGCAGCCAGGCTGCTGCGGAACGTTCCGGCCAGGCAATCAGCCAGGCCCGCTCTAAAGGCACTCCATTGGCTCCCGGTCAAAGAGAGAGTGACCTTCAAGGCCCTCTGTATTGCTCACAAGAGCATTCAGGGGAAAGGACCTGCTATTCTGAAGGACATGATTCGGCCCTATAAGCCCACTAGAGCCTTACGCTCCGATAATAAACACCTCCTTCAGATAAAGAGAATTAGGAGAGCCCGTTCAGGTGGCAGGAGCTTTTCTGTTCATACGGCACACGCCTGGAACTCCCTCCCACTCTCACTACGCTCTGAACCAAACCTGCTCAGGTTTCGGAAACATCTTAAAACTTATCTATTTCCAGAATAATTCCAGATCTGTTCTGCTCCACACAGGTAGCTTGTTCTGATTCTCTATAAGCGCTGGGATGCCTCTGGGTAACCGTGCGCGGTACAAAATTCGTTAATAATAATAATAATAATAATTGTGTGGATAAAGATTTGGGGAGTGAGTTCACGGATGAATGGTTGAATATGAGGACTAGGGCATGGATAAAATGAGGGGCAGAACTGGTGAACAAAGGAGGCATACAAAAAATGTGGTTTATACATTTAAGAACAGACACATGCTTGGGAATAAGGCAATGGGCTGGTTGGAGACTGAAGGATGGGCATTTGGAGGCTGGGTCTGAGGAGGTGAATGTATGACGTTACAATGCATACTTTTACAATGCATACCTTTACAACGCATTTTTTACAACGCAACATCCATTACAACGCAGTCCATTACAACGCATGCCATTACAACAAATTTTTAAAAACTACCTTTACAACGCATTCCATTACAACGCATACTACCTGTACAACGCATACCATTACAACGCATAACAATAAATTGCATGTATGGTAAGTATTGGATAGTGTAGGGGTAAAAATTATTATTCTAACTCCAGGGGGTGCAACAGCAGGGTAAGTGTTGAATAGTGTAGGGGTAAAAATTACTATTCTAACTCCAGGGGGTGCAACAGTAGGGTAAGTGTTGGATGGTAATGTCATGCGTTGTAATGGTATGCGTTGTAATGACTGAGTTGTAATGACATGCGTTGTAGTGTCATGCGTTGTAGTGTCATGCGTTGTAATGGTTGCATTGTAATGGCATGCGATGTAATGGATGTTGCATTGTAAAAGTTTCGTTGTAATGGTAGTGCGTTGTAAAAGTTGCGTTGTAAAGGTTGTTTCCCGAGGAGGCGGGACTTCTGGAGTCACCTTTGGAAAAGGACCATTTACAGCCGTCAGCATCAAAGACCGCCAGATTCAAGGATGTTTACTTCTTGGGCCAGATGAGTATCCCCAGCCAGATTGTACAAATGCAGACTTCTCCAACAAGTAGCTCGCGAGCTACGGATAGTCCTCCAGCTACCTGTGAGTAACTCTCCTATGTTCAGCCTTGCCTATTAAATTAGAAACTTTTGCTTGCTTGAGTTAATATAAGTACACCAACATTGAAAAGGGTGTGTTTGAAATGAAAATGTGTTTATTTTCAGAACTCCCAGGCTGCTGTTTGGAGAAAAATGGTTGATTATTCAAAATGTATTTAAAGCTGGTGTTTGCGTGATAACTCATGCTGTATTTGGGAGACATATTACTAATATTATTAACTTGATGACCGAGGCATTGCACCTATACCTTTATATGTATTATTCACCTAAAGGCATTCCAGATTGACGCATGTGTTACTTTTCTGCTGGCAAATGTAACTGATTCACTAAAATTGTCACTGCTGCTAACCTTGCATATGGTGGTCAATAATGTAATCTTGTCTGGTGTGACCACTTTTACAACTCTAGCAATAGCTCAGGAGAATTTTCATTGAACATAAGTAGCTCTTATTACAGAAAAGGTTGGAGACCCTTGACTTATGGGTCTCAACATCTTCCATTGTAGGGTTCCTGTTCCTGTAGTGTCACACACCATGCACCCCCATACACCTTTGTTGTGTTCTCTCTCTCTTTGTAGGTTTATCCTTTGTTCCTGTGAAGCCAAAACTTCTTCCGCTGTTTGTGGATCTAAAAGCGGTATGCAGGTGCGCCCAGGGTCCAGTCACAGTTCACCTATTGAATGATACATTTTAGGTGAGCCATGGATAAATGAATGAAATAACTTGTTAAGCGTAGCGAATACCCGGAGGTGTTTTGGCGCTGAAAATGACTGTATCAATGAAGCCCAATAGACATCCATTGTTTAAAGAGCCAGGTTTTAAAATATTTTCTAAAACCTGATAGAGAAGTGGCGGTTTTGAGGTCATGAGGCAGTTGATTCCAGTTCAGGGACGTGCAAGAGACAAAGCTCCTCCCTCCCTAGGAGGAATGTTTAAAGAGGGAACAACCAGAGTGGTTGTATGACATTACAACGCATACTTTTACCCCGACTTGCTGTCGGGGGTGTGCTGGAAGTTGGAATAGTATAATTTACTATTCCAACTCCAGTGTGTGCAACAGTAGGGAGGGTGTTGGAGTTAACTCCAACACTTTCTACCTCCTGCAACACGCCTTTCATGTTGTAACGACATGCATTGTAATGGCATGCGTTGTAATGCTTCAGTTGTAAAGGCTGTTTCCCACCAGATTACTGGCGGAGCTGGAACGGAGAGCCATTATATTGCTGCTATAATAGTTACCTGATACTCCACCCAGGCTCCCTCAGTAATTAGAATGTTTCTATGCTTCAAGGCCTATGAGTTCAGGGCTTGACTGTAACCTTATCCTGTACTCCTACCTTACCATCCTGAAGTCCAGCCATAACCACACCAACCCTGGGGGGCCGGTACATTTCTTAAGACCTGCCCATACTGTGCTGGGCTTCTCTTCCTCTTACTCCATTTCCCCCCGGAAACATCACAGCTCTTGCGGCATTCAATCCAGGGTTCTGGGGCTGGCATCACAGAGTGGAATATTGGTGGACAAGATCAGAATCCTTACCTCCTACAGATGCTCCATCTTAACAATGTGTTGACAGTAAGGGACTGCGTTAATGGAAACTGGAGGAATTGATGAGTGTGTGAATGGATTGATGAAGGAGTGCATGGTGGAGAGGTGTGGCTCACTGGTTAGAGGCGGCAGACCTGTAAGCAGAGAACGGCCCGGGACCAGGGTTCAATTCCCGACGCGGCAGGGTCTTGGACCAGGGTCAACGTACTCGATAATTCTCGCCTCAGTGCCTACTCTAACCAGGAAACACACTCGGTAACTCTGGGCATTAAGCTTGCCTCATCTCTACAACGGCCCCCCACAGATGCTGGGGATGCCTGGTTTCACCCTGGAGATACCCAGAAAGGGACCATCTCACAGGGAAAACCAGGACGGGTTCCCCAGCGGTCTACAGCGCCAGGACACTCGGGTAGAGTAACAGTGCGCTTTACAAGTATCCCACATTTACATTTACATTAATGCAAACAGGGTACACTAATCTTACAGGCTGAAGCCTCAGCAGCAATAGTAATAGTGTTATAAAATGACAAGAATTGCAAGTATTATGCTAGCTTCAGCTTTAGACAACGGCTGGGTACCACTATGCCAAGAATACCCACCTTATATACACACAGTTATTAATATGCCAAAGGTAGGCCGCAGCACGAACAAGCGCCAATGATCTGTCAAGAACAACCATCATTATTCATGTTCAGGTTTTCCCCGTCACCTAGTAAACCATAATTCATTTTCAGATTTGCACGTTCATTCATGCCACAGCTCGGTTGGTTCTTAAGATTTCATCACATCATTCTGTTTTATCTCATTTTACAACCCAGCGCTAGTTCCCAATCAGGAGAATATGTCTTCTCAAGGCTCTTTGTCTCTTTCTCAGAGCCTGGTTCGAAAAGGCCCTCTCTATATTCAGGAAAACATACAGCTTTATCATCCAACTAGGACTTATGGTCCTCCTGCCTGAACTTCATTTGTTTTTCAATGTTTCTGTCTTGGCTGCATGGTTGGTCGCTCGTTTTTTAGGTCGAGCTTGGGTAGCGCATGTGCTTCTTTGCGAGGCATGCTGTATTGAGGTTGGGACTTGAAGCTCCGCCCACTCTCCGCCCACATTTTTCATTGGCGTTTGTCATTGTCCGCTGTAAACTGTGGCTCTTCATTGGTCTAAAGGCTTAGTAGTCCCTCCTTAGTACCGCCTTGTCTCATTTTGTAACCTCCCATGGTGACACCCCCTGTTACATGTCTTGTTGCTCGGTAGGCTTTAATTACAGCCTCCGAGCACTATTTTCTCAAATAGCTTTGTCCTGACTGCTGTTGCAGGCAGGCCACGCTCTCTCCCAATGCTTTTAACATTTTTATAGCACAAATTTGCAATGCAATAGGTCTTGCTTTGGCGAGAGTTTAAGCTATTGGCATTGTAAATGACAATGTCTTTTATTTAGCTGTTTTAAAAACAACATGTTTCCGGTCCAGGGAGGACCTGGCTTGGCAGTTTGGTCTGGTCTGTTCCCATGAGGCACAGGGTCAAGACTGATTTGCATATGGCTGGGTCTAAACTTGGGTGGCATGGTGAGTAAAAGAACAATGGATTTAACCAAGATCTCTTGACTAGGGGTGAAGGTATGATTTATTCAGCATTCCATCCATCATTTGTTTGCGTAGCATGCTTCCTCATAGGGCATGCTTCTCATCAGGCCGGCGCTGCAATGCCTGATGAGGCACCCTATGAGGGGCTCTTTATCAGAGATCTTTTGGTCCCAAGCCGTTAGGTGCAGTATTGGTATGGGGCCTCGTAGGGTAGATGTGAGCGCAAGGTGTAGGGGAGTTGTGCAAAAAGGGCTAAAATGGGGCACAGTGGTACCCCAAATCAATTTTAATCATTGATCCCACTGGTCCCAATTAAAATCAGAAACGTGTGTCACCACTGAAATAATGGACAGCGGTGGCTACGGAATAGCAGTCGACATGTTTCTTGCCTAATGTGTCTGGGGGATCACGTGGCAATTCTTCAGGACCAAATATATCCTACCTGCACAGTGGTTGGTTCCAGTGTTAGTGCCAAGTGTAAACCAAGCACTTAAGCATCATAGAAATGAGGTACCTTATTAGTAGACCAACCTAAAATATAAAAATAGAAACAAAAACAACATAAATCATAAGGAACAACATTAAGAGCAGACTCTGGAGAGATAACATGCGCATTTACATACTCAGGTGGTTAGTCGAACTCCTAAGTGGTAAGCTCTGTGAAAAGGAAGAAACAATGTGGCAAACGTGTGGCACATCTAAGGACTGAGATACAAACGGTGATAAAACAACCACTGTGGTAAGTTTGCAGCAAATCACTCACCCAATTAGGGCGGGTCACTAGCTCCTCAACCAAGATGCCGCCCATATTTGACCTTATTTACTCCCTCAGTGGAGGGTATAACATTGATCTCACACTGTAAAATCAAATGCTATGGGATTCAGAATTTATCCGGTACGTTAAATAGCATCGATTTTCAGTTTTGGGTTGAAATTGGGCATCATTTGCAGTTTTTTTTATGCTCAGTACGCTAAAATCTGTGTGTTCCAGCAGTCAGTGAGCAGTTTTCCTCTGATAGATTTCAGCAGACTTGACCTGTCAAAATATACTTGGGAACATTTTTGTGAAGGCTTATGTTTGTCAGGACACTAGGAAATCGTTCTACAGCAATTCTTCTAAATCACTTACCAATTCTGCTTTATTTGTTCTTCTGAGACGAGGAGTGCTCACCGCTGGTCCACTTAACAGTAGAGTTGGAGGAAAGGTTAGCTATCAATGTTATCAGAATTTACTCATTCAGTAGGATAGTAGACCATGGCACCTCCCTTCTCGTTACAAAGGTGTGACTAGAACACAAATATTATTCAAAAACCCACGCACCATTAGGTTCAGGCTATCACACGCCACTGGGAAACCCTTTACCAAAGCCTCAGCTCTCTCAGAACCTCAGAATAATAATTATTTTTCACTTACATTATTTGCAGCTTCATGGCTGATGTAAACATGGCCAGGCACACCTTGTTCCATAGCTTCTCTTAACCTCTTTCAATGGCCTGTAGAGCAGAATTGTGCTGCTCAGGCTGCCCCTTTTTAGTGCTTCAATAATTTCCCAGCCTCCATCATCCAAGACTCTTGAGGTCATGATGGGAGTGATCTCTCCCTCATTGATATGACATATTGATTCATCATGGCCGAACTGCCTTGGCTCCCCCCCCCGGTCCCAAAGAAGCAGGTAAATAGTCTAGGAGTATGCATAGATACCAACCTGGATTTTAAAGCGCAATCTTGTAAAGTGGCTGGCATCTGCATTGGATTACGTAGGAAATTTAGGAAGATGTTGTCCTTGCTTCCTTTCACAGCCAAACGTGTTTTGATACAGGCCCTGGTCCTCTCAAGACTTGATTATGCTAATGCAGTGTATCTTGGAGCTCCCATAGGGACCATTAGGAAACTACAGACAGTGCAGAATTGTGCGGCCCGGATGTTGCTGAAGATCCCTAGGCGGTCATCGGCTAAAGATGCTCTGGTAAAGCTGCACTGGTTGCCTATCGTGAAGAGAGTGCAATTCAAGGCCATCTGCATTGTCCACAAATCCTTATCAGGAAATGCCCCCCCCCCCCATATGAGGTCTTGGAATCAATCGTATGTGCCCAATAGGACCCTTAGATCTTGTGGAAAAGGCCTAATGTTTGTCCCGAGAATTAAACGAGCAAGAAGAGGTGGACGCCTATTCTCTTATAATGCTCCTAGATTGTGGAATGGTATTCCACAATATTTACGCTCTCTGCCCGATCGCCTTAAATTCCGGAAACTTCGCAAATCTTAACTCTTCTAACTCCTTGGGGATATTTAGGTTGCCCAGCGCTGGGATGCCCCCGGGTTACTATGCGCTTAACAAATGCTACCCAATAAACAATAAACAATTGCTTTACCGCTGTAGCTCTTCATTTAATGTTTGTCCAAAAATATGAGGTCTTCATCCGCCTCATGTCTCAAACTTTTTGTAATCCAGTTTGTTAAAAAAAAAGTAGGGTGCCGACTCTTCCCACCAGCCAGGAGTCTATGGACTCACATCTGAGTTAATTTACAGTCTTCTCCAGACATTGTTTTCTAAAGGACTGTGCCATGCTCTTTCTCAACTTCATTTTCCTGTGTGTATTCTGTTCCCTTACTCTACCACGGGGGAAGTCCATGTGCATGCACCTAGTTTTTCACTCCACTTTATGTGGACACTCCCTCTTTCAACCTGGTCACACACTTATTTTACTTGATAAATGACCCTTCTAGTGGAGAAATGGTCTTCCTGGAGTATCCCTTCAAGCATCTCCAGCACAAGGTTTGCACGGGGGAGTTTAGGGGAAGAGTTGATTGTAATGGCGCCTAGTCCCTCAGTTCTTGTTTTAGATGGTGTTCTTCTGGAACAAAAATTGATCATCTACAACTTTAAATGTTGTCTTATACACCACAGCTTCCTCAGCCATCTCCTCTTCGTAGTCTGTCCATGTAGGGGCTCCTTAGCAACTGTTACATTATGCTGCTTGTTCTCTTGCTCAATACTCACACTTTTTTAATTGAACTTTAAATGCAAAATGCCTTCTCTACCGCTCTACTGTTTTGCTGCCTCATTCTCCAATCTCAATATATGTGTGTGCCTGGGTACATAGTATGGAGTAAGGGATCAGTGTGCATCTGATGTACACTCTTTTGAAGGGGAGTTGTGTCTCTTCTATGTCACTCAAGACTGTGGCTCTTAAGTCTTGTCGTATGGTGTGCACAGAATGGTTTTTTAACCCCGGCCTTCCAGTAGAACCGCAGGCTAATGAATACCTCTCCCTTCCTTTTCAATACAGTTTTACAATGCTTGACACACACACAGTTCCACCTTTTGGGCGTTTTGTTGCTCTGCACATCACCCTTGCTCTCTGTTCCCACTGGTCTTAATAACACCACCCCTCTCCCAGGCCATTTGTTGCCCTGCTTTGGGTGTCATCTCTCCAAGTCAATTCTCCTCTACTCCCCCGTCTTGCACCACCACATCAATGTTGTCCGTAAGATCACCGAACATCCAATCCACAACTTGAGCACACAGGTGTGCCACCTCAATGCCCTCACACTTCACCACATCACTCCCATCTCAACCCTCCTTGTCCTGAACTTTAACTCTCACAAGGGTCCTTCTTACCAGAAAAAGAAATAAGATACCATTGAGTAATGTGGAAACCTTTTAGATGTTTCCTTCGTGTAGTGATGGTGTGTGGATCAAAGTCCTCAAATTGCTATAAAGTTGTGCTCTATTGCCTTTTGTGTGTGTGTTTTATGCCCTGAGTTCCTATTGCCCAGTGAGTGAACTCACCCGACATCCATCGATCTTGACCCACATTTTAATTTTGCTTCTACAGAAGAACACAAGGCTGAGTTGGGAAGTGGGTGCTCCCGGTAGCACCGCCATTCATGGTGGATGGTGATTGCTTCCCTCCTCACCACGCTAGTGGAGACTGGCAGTTCCTGGCACATGATCATGTAGTGCTTGGGCAAAGGTCTAGTCACCTGCCCCTTTGGGAGAGGGTCTAGTAATACCCTCTTGTGGAGAATTCTCATGGCCCCCTATAACAGGGGTCCTTTACGTCCTCTTGAATGTAAATTGTGCGTTGTAGTTGTGTTTGTGGTATGTTTTATATTGAATGTGTTATGTTGCATATCATGCCCTAAGCGCATGTTGGTGCTAACATTGACACAATGGCTAATGTAAAGAAAAAAGAAAACACAAACAAACACATTTACTGAATAAAACCTACAACAAGCTTGGGAGCTTGAAAGAAATGTCACTGGTTGAATAACCAGGTTTTCAGGAACTTTGTGATGTTGTAAAAGAATTTGCTTCAGAAGTGAGTGTGAGTTGAAGCAATGTTGGCTCCACGATGCAGCCACAGAGAGTGCTCTACCGCTACGAGAAACTGGCCTTGAATACGTCACGCAAGTCCAAACCTGTGGAGCGCGGAGTTCTTCATGACACCGCCATATCAGCTCAGAAGTCATAAAATCAGGGTTCAAAGGCATATGGTCTTGTGTATAATGGTCATTGCTTTAAATAGAACTCTATTGTAGCATTCCTAAAGGCAATATAGACTGAATCACAATAGGAACACGGGGGCATATTAGCAAGGGCGATATGGCCGCTTTAGCTGAACTTTTTCCCGCTAAAGCGGCGATCTTTTTATCGCCCTATTAGCAGTAGTTAGCGACCGCTTTTAGGCGATAGTGACCAGTTTGGTGTCAGCTTTGCATGTCAGCGATATTTATCGCTAATAACATGCAAAGTGGGCGTACCCAAACTGTTAGCGACTGAAAACAGTCGCTAACACAGCTGTCGCCTATTAGCAAGGCAGGCGAAGCGATAAGAAAAAATCACGCTAAGCGCGATTATCTCTAGAATATAACGCCTGCTAAAAAGTTGACTTACCTGTATAGTCAATGGGGGGTGGATTCTCACATTAAGCCCCCATTGGCATTAATGCGAGAATATTGCTGGATTTCCAGCGATATACTTGCATTTCGCCACTATCGCTGGATATTTTAGCACAATGGAGAAAAACGTTGCTAATAGCAGGTTTTCTCTGCTAAAATATCCAGCGATAAAAATAAATGCGCTAAGCGTATTTAGCGATAATTATCGCTACTCCTTGCTAATATGCCCCACGGTGACCCACCTAAACTTGGATTAAGACAACGCTGTTTTTAGTGGCATTAATTGTTTGGGAGTTTATACTTAGATCAGAATCAATAATGATGCCCAAGTTGCCAGATTGTTTTTACTGGGTCAGTGGGTCCTTGTTCCTTAGGCAAGCTGGATCACTACTTTTGTGTAGGTGCTTGAGAGTTCGTGTGGAGGGCCAAAGGTGTTCTGTAAAATTACAGTCCAATTGGCGGTCCCCATTCGGGTTGTCTTAGTCTTGTGGCCTGGTGACCATGACAAAAAAGTTTGCACCTAATTATTTATTTGGCGTCTTTAATATTTTGATCAACAAAATTGTATTCAGTAGCGACAGCCATATAGATATTATTTACTGTATTGTAATAAAATAAAGCTGAACAAAAACTGTTGTAGGATTGATTTGTTGGGCCTCTAATAAAGAAATCATAAAACAGACACCTCAAAATATAAAGTGTCTGAAGTTAGTCTGACAAATAGGCATTGAATCAGTGGCGGACGGCACAGGTAAGGGCAGTGGGGCAGTGCAGGACGTGGTGGGGGTCAGGTAAGTCAACATACCTCAGGAGAAGTAAAATTAAATTAAAAAATAACTAAAACCGGGAGGAGCCAAGCTCGCGTCCGAGATGGCCGCGTTTTAGCTCGGCTCCGTTCGCTTTCCTGTCTGGAACGTCTATCCTGTGTTTTATCCTGCCCCGGGAAGTATTCTTTGATAGACTATGGAACTACGACATTTCACAGGTACTTACCGTTTGATCCGTTTGTTCCTGGGTGCCGCGGATCCTGAGCTGCGCCCTTGTCTGCTTCGGGGCCTCCGGAGCGAGTGGGCCTGACACTCCTTGGCGGCGCCCGGGCGGGACGGAGCGCTGCGGCCGGCACTTGGTGGCGGTGTGGGTTCGGTCGGAGAGGCCGTTGTGCAATTAGACCGGTAACGGCTATCCGGGCCTGGTCCGGCGGGCCTGCGGCCTGGTGTTGGGGCGCTGCCTTCCATGGACGGGGTTGACCGTGTATGTGGCTCGTCTCCCCTTTGTTCTCCGGCCCGGCCATTTTGAGTCCCTCCGCCCGGACTCGGAGAACGGAGCCGGTGGCGTGTGGGGAGCCGGCGACTCGCCTTCTTCTGGTGGCCCCCCTTCCTGCTCTGGTGGTGCCTCTGCTGGTGGTCGGCTGTATCCTGTTTGCCCCGCTGGTGCCCGGACGGGGGTCGGAGTTTGCCGCGGCCCCGCCGGGCTTCTAAGATGGCGGCCGGCCCCATGTCTCTCGGCCTGGCCGAGACTGGCGATGCTGGTCCGCCGCATGGCACGTTTGCTGAATACCGTAAAGGTGATCCTACGCTTGGCGACATCCTCGCCGCCTTGCGCTCCTGGGGCGCTCCCATGGCCACACCTATCATTGACCTGGAGGAGGATCATTTTGCCGGGCCTGCTGGGCCCCCCTTGGTTGGTGCGGCTTCATCTCTGTTGTGTGCTGCTGGAACTTTCCTGGAGGTCGTGGGCCCGGCGGCTGCCGTCGGAGTGGGTATACGGATCTCTGCTGCCCGCCTTTATCCTGAGCTCCCCCCTGTGCCGGGGGTCCGCCGGCCGGGTCCCGTCCGGACCGGCCTCGTTGGATCTCCCTTTCCTTTTTTGCCTCGAATGGCCGAACGAAGATCCTGTGATTGCTCCGCCGGATCGGCTTTCCTCATATTGTCGCCGGAACTGTGCCTGCATTGCCTGATGTGGTTGCCGTCCCTTCCTGTTCATCCGGGTCGCACTCGATATGGCTTGTGTGGCTTGCCGATCGGACTCCCTGTTATTCACCTCCTGTTTCGCATGATTTGGTTCCTTGTGCGTTGGACGACTACAGCTTGTGATAAACAAGGACAGGGTTGAGATGAACTTGCCTCGGTGGACTATTATCTTGCGGTATGGTCGGATGATCCGTTTGTAATTGTATGACTATGTTCGATTCTCCTTCATGTTCCTGGAGTTTATCCTTGTGCTTACTATCTTCCCGTGGGCTCTGAGTATTTTCGGATGGGGGGGAGGGAGCTGATGGGGTTTTGATAATATGGCTCCTCTCCCGTTGTTCCTTCCCTGTTTTCCCTTCTTCTTTTTGTCTTTGTGGTTCTTTCTTACTTATCTCTTCTATATTTCGGGTTCTGATTAGGGCGACAGGCACGCTGCCGGGGGGTAGGCCATAGCCTTCTGCAGGGGTGCAGGGTGGGATGTGCGGGGTGGGGGGGGTGTCTGTCGTGTTGTGTTTTCCCCTCATTCTTTTTGGTTCTATGGCTCTTATGTATCCCCCCTTTTTTCGAGACGCGGTGTCGGCGTGTGCCCCCTGGGGTGTGTTTGCTAGCATGGGCCTTCTGGTATTCCTGCCGTCACTGTTTACTGCGCATTCATTCCTCCTGTTACCATTAGTTCCATGTACCGGTCTATTCTCGAGTGCTTCGTTAGCCGTGGGGCGCGTGCAGTGATGCTGCGTTCTTACTTCTCCCCCCTTTTTTCCTATGTCCTTTTCCCCCCCCTTTTTTCTCCTCTCCCCCTTTTTTCTTTCCTTCCCCGGGTTGTTGTGACAGAGGGCTCTTTGTTTTGCAAATCTAATTTTAGTTTTGTGTATTATTGTGTGTTTTCGTAGTGGTGGGAGGGCGCTGGGCAGCGGTTGCAATTGCTTATTATTGTGGGACTCACGTTCTGCCTTTACCAAAATGTAACTGTTCTTTTTGAATTTTCCTGTGTTTGATACTTCTGCTTGCTCGCGGCCCACCACGGCCCTCTGGACTTTACGGATTACCATTATTCTGCGACACCCTTTCTTCTATTATAAAATCAACCTTCTCTCATCCTGTTTGTGATGTTTGCTCAGTGGCTTTTTGCCTTTGCTTCTTGTATGGATTGCTGTGATATCCTCTTGGTGCTTCTGTATTGCCTGATATGTTTCTTTCATTGTGGTGGCCGGCCCGACGGGTTGTAGGCCCGTATCTGTGAGCGCTTTCTGTACAATAAAGGTTTAAAAAAAAAAAATAAAAAAAAAAATAACTAAAACCACTTAGCTTGCGCTCGCCGCATCGCCGACTCGGCGATGCGGCGAGCGCAAGATAAGTGGTTTTGGTTTTATTTTAATTTAATTTTACTTCTGTTCTCGTATGTCGACTTAGCTGACCCCCACCCCGCCACACCGCTCTTACCTGTGCCAGCCGCCACTGCATTGAATAATTTCCATGTCACATCCTCCCGCTGTGGAGGTATGCACCCACTATCACCTCCTGCTATGCCTAGAGAGCTGCATTGAACGAGGATTGACAAAACCGGTTTGGCTGCCTGGGTAGCCAGTTTCGCAGCTCTACCCAGAGATAGTTTAACCTGGCTCACAATGTCTGATGTCTGTCCTCGCCCTGTCATTCACCATCTGTGCCTCCCCCTTTTGTGCTGTCCTGGGAGCTGCAACAGAAGACACCGCCCTCATGATGCATGCTCCCTGCTTCTCCAATGAACACCCTGCTGACCAAGTGATGCTGGCCCCTCCTCTTCAGTGAAAAAGTGCCATTCAGCATTACTTAGCTAGAAATATGTTTTTTCGACGTGGCACACCTTGCGGCTAATCCTGGCTTACCGCCAGTGACTCTTGATTAACATGAATACAATCCCTTCAGAACCAGTATCTTTAATTTTTCTATTCATCTGAACTCCTGAAGAAGAGCTGTAGCACCATCCATGGCCCGTCCATACGGGCGGAGGACCATGCCCCCTCACCTTTTTCCGGAGAGGAAGAGTGTCTGTCAGGCTGAGCAAAGCTCAGTCTGACAGACACTCTTCTTGTTCAGGTTAGGCAGCCAGGAGCTGGACATGCGCTTAAATGCACAAGCTCCTGACGGATTGAGCTGAATTTTGCCAGGCTGAGGATTTCACAGTCCTGTGGGTATAACCGCCACACCCTGGCATCAAGATGGGAGGCTTTGGAGTGGGCCCCAAACTTGAAGCAAGATGAGGAAACACAACAGGGGGACCAAAGTAAAAAGGATGTGGTGGCGGTACAATCATGGGATTGGTTAACGTTGGCATTTAGGAAGGGAGAAACGTGCAGTTATGTCGGGGTAAGTATGTTAAGGATCAGAGGACTGAAACAGGCGGGAGAGAAGGGAGAGAAGGTACAGCTGCAGGATGCAGCACAAGAGTCTGAGGTTAAGGATACAGGAGTGAAGGATGATGAGATAGGGGCAAAAGAAAGCAGAGATTAAACATTAAAGAAACTGCCCATATGGGCATTGCCAAGCCACTGGCAGCCCATTTGATGGCATCAACAAAGGTGTGCATTTGGAAAGGAGAGTACACTGAAGTCTTTAAGCTTTTACACATGGAAGTGAGAGCAAAGGAAGGATCAAAGAGGCCTAGCATGTCCATAACAATAGAGAATTGGACGACAGCATTTCTTATATATGCCAGTGTATACTGTGAAAAGTTCCTGGAGCGCTGCATGGCCTTATTCAAATATATAAATGGAATATGGAAGGCACAATTGACATTAATTGATTAGTCATGGGTATGGAACAATGAAGAATTTTGGGCAAGATTGGCAGAAGATGCTGCTGGGTTATGGGATCAGCTAGACAGCAAATCGTTTTTTAACAGACAATGACGCTAGCAAGGCCAGCCCCGATGATGAACACTGCCAGTGGATGGCTGGTGATTTACAAACCCTTTAAGGGCCGTCCCACCCAAAGTGGGTTGGGCACAGTTGGCATAGGGCAGGTAGGGGGTTCAGGTGCATGCTGAGCCTTTAATAGAGGCCTGTGCTTCAGGGAGTTCTGCTGTTTCTGGCACAAGTGTGGGGGAAAGCACCAAGTTACACAGTGCGGACCACAAGTAGGGGGTGACGGACCCAAGGTGGTACAAGGGGACCGTGGCAGCCCCCTAGTGATAGCGGCAGAGGAGGACAGAACAACATGGGAAAAGGCTAATATGACAATTAAACTGGACAGGTTACAATATTAGACATCTTAGAGTTGGGACCTGAGGGAGACAGTTGTTGTTGGAAGCAGTGGCAGCTGGTGCATTTTAAAAGTGGTGAGGCAGACAGCTGTGAGTGGAATATACAGGCACACCGCACACCCTGCACTCATACAGTGTCCTCACTCACCCTGCACTCACAGCATCCTCACTCACTGTGGACTCAACAGGCACATCACTCACCCTGCCCTAATACAGGCACACCATTCACCCTACACTCACAGGCACACCACTCACCCTGCACTCATATTGCATCCCCACTCACCCTGCACTCACTCAGGCACAACACTCAACATGCACTCATTCAGGCACACAATGCACCCTGAATTCATGCAGCGTTCTCACTCACAGTGCACCCACACAGTGCCTCCACCCACCCTGCACTCATACAGCATCTCCACTCACCCTGCACTCATACTCCTGCAAGCTTCTCTTTAAATGTCCAGGCGTAGGTGCAGGGAGAACAGGACATTGTTAGACTCACTTCGGATGACAGATGATAAAGACGTGGGTCTGCCCCGGATCCAGCGCTCACTCTGCTCGGGTACAAGAGGTCAGTGTGCCACTGGGCATCAGCGTGGTCCATTCAACTCTCAAACCAATAAATGTATATTACTTGTGTAAGTAATGTTTATTGTTTAGTTAGTTAAAACCATAACAATTTAAAACAAGTAGCAAAAATGCAATGTTACAATAAACAGTTAAAAAGCAGAAATTTAACTATAAAATCATTTCGTTTCTTAAAAGTTCAATGTAGTGAGTTAGACCTTGTTTGCCCAACTTCCGACCCTTTTAGCAAAGCTTTTTAAAGGCTTTAATAAATTTGATCAATCTGCCATGCAGTGGGGGGTCTGAGGGGCTTAGGCACGCTATTATTGCGGCTCTGCAGGATCTAATTCCTCTTTCGTTGAAACTTGTCTTTAGAAGAATTACACGTTCAGCCCGCAGTTTTTTACATGTGCAAATTATATGGACGAAGTCTTCTTTGTGATGATTGCACAGCCAACATGATTTAGGGCCTGTGTGCCGCTAAGCCTGGGATGGTAGTGGTCCAAAACGCAGTGCCATAAGTTGTTTTTTTACGTTGATCGAGTAACTTTCGCTTAAATAAGCCGCCGGTGCGAGGGACTTGTAATGGTTTATCACCATCCAGGCGTGTGACCTTGATCTTAAGATATTTTTGTCCAGTAGCAATGAATGGGTTTTTGATGCTTTATTGACAGCTTGTTTAAACGATTGGTACGGCAAGTTTTTGTTCCATAATTCCGTCGTACATGTGGCCGAAAGGAATTTGCAAAGGTATTGATTGAAAGGAGAAGATTTGTCTTGGTTTAATTCAGTCCAGATTGCCTCATTGATTTTTGATGTATCAGCGTTAAGCTTGAAGCGGTACCAGGTTTTCACCGTCGCGTACATTCTGCCAACTTCTTCATTTGTAAGGCCGAATTCCAGACGAACCTGGGCTGGGGAAGCTGATCTTGGAGCCTGGAATACTTTTTTGTAGATGGAGGCTATCAAATTTTTTCAGGAGCTCTCCATCCTCGCCATGGAAGGCCGCGCTGGCATATGTTAGAGTTGGCAGGGTTTTTGCCTTCATTACGGCGAGCAAAGGTTTGTAGGAGGGGCTCTTCAGCTTTTTAGCTAATAGGCTGAAGGCAAATGTTAGTGCACTTGATCTCTGAGACATATATTATTTATGCTCGGTAAGGTTTCTTGAGTTGTTGATGTAAAGACCTAAGTATTTGTATTTTTTTACCTCCTCAAGTTGGATACCGTTAAGCCAGATTGTCTGTTTTCTTAGCTGTTTTGTCCCAATCACCAAAGTTTTCGTTTTGGATGTGTTTATTTCAAGTTTATTTTATGAAATGTAAACTGACATTTCGTTCAGGCATCTTTGCAGGCCGATCTTTGTTTGGCTCATTAACACCACGTCATCCGCGTATGAGAGATGCGAAAGTCTCCGTTCACCAAGCTTTGGTGGATGGGAGTTGGTACAGTCCAGACTTTGAGAGAAGTCGGATAAAAATAAATTAAAAAGATGGGGGGCCAGAACACACCCTTGTTTTAAGCCTCTGGTGGTTGACAGCTTCCTTGAGAGTCTGGACCCATCGCCAACCTTGATCCTTAGCCAGGTGTTTGAATAGAATAACAGAATGTCTTTTAAAAGCCTTTCAGGGATATCCCAGGCTCGCAGCTTTTTCCACAGAAGATGGCGATCAACACTGTCGAAGGCTGCTTTTAGGTCTATAAAGCAGAGGTAAAGTTGCAGTTTCCTCTGCTTACACTTGTTTGCAATTAGCGAAAGACCTAAAATGTTCGTCGTCGTTCCAAGGCCTTGTCTGAAGCCCGTCTGGTTTTCCGGAATTAGGTTAAGGTCGTCAGACCATGCCTTAAGCTCTTCAAGTACCAGGGAGGCATAATATTTGGCCTCTACGTCCAGCAGGGCTATCAATCTGTAGTGAGCCGGATTTGCTCTGTCTCCTCCTTTAAATAAAGGTGTCAGAATCGAACCTTGACAGTTGACTGGTATGATGTTTAGTTTCTCTATTTCTTGATATAAGTTAGAAAGGTGTTTGCCCCAAAACTGAATATCCTATTTGAAGATTGCTTGGGGGATTCCGTTGGGGCCTGGTGCGCTGCCGTTTCTGCCTTTCTTAATTATACGTCTAACTCCTTCAGTCGAAGGGGACGAGTAACTTATGGCTGGAATCGGGGATACGTATTCCTCCATTGGATTTGTGACTACGTTTAATTGCTCCTTCTCTTTTGAAGTTGCGGCGTCTTCTGGGCTGGTGGTTTCTAAGAACACAGTGTGCTTTACATGAACTGCCCCTCAATCATAGGTGTTTCCCACGATTGGTTCTTGCAGGGAGCTTCCCAGAACCTCCCGTATAGAAACTCCGCCCACTCATATTCTTGTATGTTTGAGGATAACACTGTAACCGGTCGGTTCAAGTTGTTGATGATAGTCCAGAACTGTTTTGAGTTGGATTTCTTTGAGCTACAGAGGAGTTCGGCCCAGTATTTGTCGTTACTCTTTCTTTTTTCTTCCCAGAGGTCTTTTTTATAACATTTCCTGAGCTGTCTTGCACTATCCCATGCTGCTGTGTCAGGTGTTGTTCTTTTTTGCATCCTTATGGATTTTTTGAGTTTGCGTTTCAGAGTTCGCAGACCTGCCGTTGTTGTTTTTTTCCGGGCGCTGGGCTGCTTTTGTCCTGACTGCATTAATGTTTTTAGCTCAACTGTGAAATTTTCCCATGCTTGAATTTAGTCCTGGGCTCCAATTTTGCTAGTAATTAGCAAGTTTTTTATTTTTAACTGCAATGTTTCAATTGTGACGTTTGACCATTTTAGACGTTTTAGGTCCACTGTGTGTAGGTTGCCATCAATAGATGTATTTACCTGATGTTTGGCAATTTTTGTCCTAAGATGTATCAGCTGATATGAATGGTAACTCCTGGTTGTGTACTCTATCGAGAAGTGCAATAGGGATGGCATCAGAGATACTGAGATTGCTGCGTAGTCCAGTCTTGACCTTGACTTCCCCCCGTGGAATGTAAACTTCGGGGGGAAGTCGTCTGGGGTTCTACCGTTCAATACTCTTAGCCCAAGAAACTCTAAGGCATTAACCAACCCTTGTCCTACTCGGTCCACTTTTGGCCTCATTGGCTGGAATTGATGTGGGACGGACAAAAATATGTTGTCTGCTGATATAGATTCGTCCTCGTCCGGAGTGTAAATTAAGTTTGAATTAAAATCCCCTGTGAGTATCAAGTCGCACAAGGGAAAAGTACTCCGGATGTTGGTAATGATTCCGATTAGTTGTTTGTTATGGGCCAATTTTTTTGGGGCCGTGGGATGTGTGTATGTGTTCATCAAGAGGACGATTTTTGATCTGTTAGCAGGCCCTAATGTCAGTTTGATCAGTTGAATATTTGGTCCTTCTGAATCCATTTGTTCACTTTCAATCTTTAACTCTGAAGTGATGTAGACTGCCAAGCCCCCTTTTGGACGACCAAAGGTTTTGGTTTTAATTGCTGGAACTGTATAGTGGATGTAGTTTGCCAATGGGCCCAGGTTTCCTGCAAGGCTTTTACGTTGTAATTTTCCCATTTTTTTGGGAGTTCTCCGTTCTCCAGCCATTTTTTTGCCCCCGCGATGTTCCACGAGAGCATCTGTATGTTGCTTGTATCTTGAGTTGGTAGATTGTTTTCCGTTGGTCAGAGGCTTGATTTCAAAGTTAGTACTCCTGGCAGCCATCCCCAGTTGTCCTTAGTCCCGTCCCTTCCGTTTGCCCGATCATTTTGAGGCCCACCTTTCTGTGCTTTAGAAAGGCTGCCTCCAATTGCCCCTTTGAGAAATGTTTGAACGTTTGGTGTGTTGTCGTTTCGCCTTGGACCTTTTCCTTTGCTACGGTTGAGACTGTTATTTAGGGGGCCAGGCTTCAAATTGATCCTTAGAATCCATAATGTGCTGCGTATCTTCTTCGGTCAGCCAGGTGGTCAATGTTTGCTCCCTACTCTTTTGGTGTTCCATTCCTATGAATTCCACTAACAGTAGATTCGCTGACGTTAAGTATTTTAACGCCGGGATATTTGCTGTTAGCTGCAATATGTTCCCTCTATTCAGTATGTCATGGGGCCCTTTTGAATCGTATTCTGGGATTAGCAATAGTTGCCGTTCTGTTGGGACATTGCAATGGCCTGCCTGTGGCGTTGGGTGTTCTTCCTTATTACCGAGTGTAATTTGTTTTAAGTCACCTAAAATTTCGACTTTTATGTTGACCTGGTGGGTCTTAAAGCACCAAGTTACACAGTGCGGACCACAAGTAGGGGGTGACGGACCCAAGCTGGTACAAGGGGACAGTGGCAGCCCCCTAGTGACAGCGGCAGGGGAGGACAGAACAACATGGGAAAAGGCTAATATGACAATTAAACTGGACAGGTTACAATATTACACATCTTGGAGTTGGGACCTGAGGGAGACCGTTGTTGTTGGAAGCAGTGGCGGCTGGTGCATTTTAAATGTGGTGAGGCAGACAGCTGTGAGTGGAATATACAGGCACACCGCACACCCTGCACTCATACAGTGTCCTCACTCACCCTGCACTCACAGCATCCTCACTCACTATGGACTCAACAGGCACATCACTCACCCTGCCCTAATACAGGCACACCATTCACCCTACACTCACAGGCACACCACTCACCCTGCACTCATATTGCATCCCCACTCACCCTGCACTCACTCAGGCACAACACTCAACATGCACTCATTCAGGCACACAATGCACCCTGCATTCATGCAGCGTTCTCACTCACAGTGCACCCACACAGTGCCTCCACCCACCCTGCACTCATACAGCATCTCCACTCACCCTGCACTCATACTCCTGCAAGCTTCTCTTTAAATGTCCAGGCGTAGGTGCAGGGAGAACAGGACATTGTTAGACTCACTTCGGATGACAGATGATAAAGACGTGGGTCTGCCCCGGATCCAGCGCTCACTCTTTCATTTTGCTTGGGTACAAGAGGTCAGTGTGCCACTGGGCATCAGCGTGGTCCATTCAACTCTCAAACCAATAAATGTATATTACTTGTGTAAGTAATGTTTATTGTTTAGTTAGTTAAAACCATAACAATTTAAAACAAGTAGCAAAAATGCAATGTTACAATAAACAGTTAAAAAGCAGAAATTTAACTATAAAATCATTTCGTTTCTTAAAAGTTCAATGTAGTGAGTTAGACCTTGTTTGCCCAACTTCCGACCCTTTTAGCAAAGCTTTTTAAAGGCTTTAATAAATTTGATCAATCTGCCATGCAGTGGGGGGTCTGAGGGGCTTAGGCGTGCTATTATTGCGGCTCTGCAGGATCTAATTCCTCTTTCGTTGAAACTTGTCTTTAGAAGGATTACACGTTCAGCCCGCTGTTTTTTACATGTGCAAATTATATGGACGAAGTCTTCTTTGTGATGATTGCACAACCGACATGATTTAGGGCCTGTGTGCCGCTAAGCCTGGGATGGTAGTGATCCAAAACGCAGTGCCATAAGTTGTTTTTTTACGTTGATCGAGTAACTTTCGCTTAAATAAGCCGCCGGTGCGAGGGACTTGTAATGGTTTATCACCATCCAGGCGTGTGACCTTGATCTTAAGATATTTTTGTCCAGTAGCAATGAATGGGTTTTTGATGCTTTATTGACAGCTTGTTTAAACGATTGGTACGGCAAGTTTTTGTTCCATAATTCCGTCGTACATGTGGCCGAAAGGGATTTGAAAAGGTATTGATTGAAAGGAGAAGATTTGTCTTGGTTTAATTCAGTCCAGATTGCCTCATTGATTTTTGATGTATCAGCGTTAAGCTTGAAGCGGTACCAGGTTTTCACCGTCGCGTACATTCTGCCAACTTCTTCATTTGTAAGGCCGAATTCCAGACGAACCTGGGCTGGGGAAGCTGATCTTGGAGCCTGGAATACTTTTTTGTAGATGGAGGCTATCAATTTGTTTAGGAGCTCTCCATCCTCGCCATGGAAGGCCGCGCTGGCATATGTTAGAGTTGGCAGGGTTTTTGCCTTCATTACGGCGAGCAAAGGTTTGTAGGAGGGGCTCTTCAGCTTTTTAGCTAATAGGCTGAAGGCAAATGTTAGTGCACTTGATCTCTGAGACATATATTATTTATGCTCGGTAAGGTTTCTTGAGTTGTTGATGTAAAGACCTAAGTATTTGTATTTTTTTACCTCCTCAAGTTGGATACCGTTAAGCCAGATTGTCTGTTTTCTTAGCTGTTTTGTCCCAATCACCAAAGTTTTCGTTTTGGATGTGTTTATTTCAAGTTTCTTTTCTGAAATGTAAACTGACATTTCGTTCAGGCATCTTTGCAGGCCGATCTTTGTTTGGCTCATTAACACCACGTCATCCGCGTATGAGAGATGCGAAAGTCTCCGTTCACCAAGCTTTGGTGGATGGGAGTTGGTACAGTCCAGACTTTGAGAGAAGTCGGATAAAAATAAATTAAAAAGATGGGGGGCCAGAACACACCCTTGTTTTAAGCCTCTGGTGGTTGACAGCTTCCTTGAGAGTCTGGACCCATCGCCAACCTTGATCCTTAGCCAGGTGTTTGAATAGAATAACAGAATGTCTTTTAAAAGCCTTTCAGGGATATCCCAGGCTCGCAGCTTTTTCCACAGAAGATGGCGATCAACACTGTCGAAGGCTGCTTTTAGGTCTATAAAGCAGAGGTAAAGTTGCAGTTTCCTCTGCTTACACTTGTTTGCAATTAGCGAAAGACCTAAAATGTTCGTCGTCGTTCCAAGGCCTTGTCTGAAGCCCGTCTGGTTTTCCGGAATTAGGTTAAGGTCGTCAGACCATGCCTTAAGCTCTTCAAGTACCAGGGAGGCATAATATTTGGCCTCTACGTCCAGCAGGGCTATCAATCTGTAGTGAGCCGGATTTGCTCTGTCTCCTCCTTTAAATAAAGGTGTCGGAATCGAACCTTGCCAGTTGACTGGTATGATGTTTAGTTTCTCTATTTCTTGATATAAGTTAGAAAGGTGTTTGCCCCAAAACGGAATATCGTATTTGAAGATTGCTTGGGGGATTCCGTTGGGGCCTGGTGCGCTGCCGTTTCTGCCTTTCTTAATTATACGTCTAACTCCTTCAGTCAAAGGGGACGAGTAACTTATGGCTGGAATCGGGGATACGTATTCCTCCATTGGATTTGTGACTACGTTTAATTGCTCCTTCTCTTTTGAAGTTGCGGCGTCTTCTGGGCTGGTGGTTTCTAAGAACACGGTGTGCTTTACATGAACTGCCCCTCAATCATAGGTGTTTCCCACGATTGGTTCTTGCAGGGGAGCTTCCCAGAACCTCCCGTATAGAAACTCCGCCCACTCATATTCTTGTATGTTTGAGGATAACACTGTAACCGGTCGGTTCAAGTTGTTGATGATAGTCCAGAACTGTTTTGAGTTGGATTTCTTTGAGCTACAGAGGAGTTCGGCCCAATATTTGTCGTTACTCTTTCTTTTTTCTTCCCAGAGGTCTTTTTTATAACATTTCCTGAGCTGTCTTGCACTACCCCATGCTGCTGTGTCAGGGGTTGTTCTTTTTAGCATCCTTATGCATTTTTTGAGTTTGCGTTTCAGAGTTCGCAGACCTGCCGTTGTTTTTTTCCAGGCGCTGGGCTGCTTTTGTCCTGACTGCATTAATGTTTTTAGCTCAACTGTGAAATTTTCCCATGCTTGAATTTAGTCCTGGGCTCCAATTTTGCTAGTAATTAGCAATTTTTTTATTTTTAACTGCAATGTTTCAATTGTGACGTTTGACCATTTTAGACGTTTTAGGTCCACTGTGTGTAGGTTGCCATCAATAGATGTATTTACCTGATGTTTGGCAATTTTTGTCCTAAGATGTATCAGCTGATATGAATGGTCACTCCTGGTTGTGTACTCTATCGAGAAGTGCAATAGGGATGGCATCAGAGATACTGAGATTGCTGTGTAGTCCAGTCTTGACCTTGACTTCCCCCCGTGGAATGTAAACTTCGGGGGGAAGTCGTCTGGGGTTCTACCGTTCAATACTCTTAGCCCATGAAACTCTAAGGCATTAACCAACCCTTGTCCTACTCGGTCCACTTTTGGCCTCATTGGCTGGAATTGATGTGGGACGGACAAAAATATGTTGTCTGCTGATATAGATTCGTCCTCGTCCGGAGTGTAAATTAAGTTTGAATTAAAATCCCCTGTGAGTATCAAGTCGCACAAGGGAAAAGTACTCCGGATGTTGGTAATGATTCCGATTAGTTGTTTGTTATGGGCCAAGTTTTTTTGGGCCGTGGGATGTGTGTATGTGTTCATCAAGAGGACGATTTTTGATCTGTTAGCAGGCCCTAATGTCAGTTTGATCAGTTGAATATTTGGTCCTTCTGAATCCATTTTCTCACTTTCAATCTTTAACTCTGAAGAGATGTAGACTGCCAAGCCCCCTTTTGGACGACCAAAGGTTTTGGTTTTAATTGCTGGAACTGTATAGTGGATGTAGTTTGCCAATGGGCCCAGGTTTCCTGCAAGGCTATTACGTTGTAATTTTCCCATTTTTTTGGGAGTTCTCCGTTCTCCAGCCATTTTTTTGCCTCCGCGATGTTCCACGAGAGCATCTGTATGTTGCTTGTATCTTGAGTTGGTAGATTGTTTTCCGTTGGTCAGAGGCTTGATTTCGAAGTTAGTACTCCTGGCAGCCATCCCCAGTTGTCCTTAGTCCCGTCCCTTCCGTTTGCCCGATCATTTTGAGGCCCACCTTTCTGTGCTTTAGAAAGGCTGCCGCCAATTGCCCCTTTG
The DNA here is from genome assembly GCF_964261635.1 of Lissotriton helveticus. Classification (NCBI taxonomy): domain Eukaryota; kingdom Metazoa; phylum Chordata; class Amphibia; order Caudata; family Salamandridae; genus Lissotriton; species Lissotriton helveticus. The sequence continues at coordinate 128,476,362 of NC_136068.1, read as the reverse complement.
AGAAATGTTTGAACGTTTGGTGTGTTGTCGTTTCGCCTTGGACCTTTTCCTTTGCTACGGTTGAGACTGTTATTTAGGGGGCCAGGCTTCAAATTGATCCTTAGAATCCATAATGTGCTGCGTATCTTCTTCGGTCAGCCAGGTGGTCAATGTTTGCTCCCTACTCTTTTGGTGTTCCATTCCTATGAATTCCACTAACAGTAGATTCGCTGACGTTAAGTATTTTAACGCCGGGATATTTTCTGTTAGCTGCAATATGTTCCCTCTATTCAGTATGTCATGGGGCCCTTTTGAATCGTATTCTGGGATTAGCAATAGTTGCCGTTCTGTTGGGACATTGCAATGGCCTGCCTGTGGCGTTGGGTGTTCTTCCTTATTACCGAGTGTAATTTGTTTTAAGTCACCTAAAATTTCGACTTTTATGTTGACCTGGTGGGTCTTAAAGCACCAAGTTACACAGTGCGGACCACAAGTAGGGGGTGACGGACCCAAGGTGGTACAAGGGGACAGTGGCAGCCCCCTAGTGACAGCGGCAGGGGAGGACAGAACAACATGGGAAAAGGCTAATATGACAATTAAACTGGACAGGTTACAATATTACACATCTTGGAGTTGGGACCTGAGGGAGACAGTTGTTGTTGGAAGCAGTGGCGGCTGGTGCATTTTAAAAGTGGTGAGGCAGACAGCTGTGAGTGGAATATACAGGCACACCGCACACCCTGCACTCATACAGTGTCCTCACCCACCCTGCACTCACAGCATCCTCACTCACTGTGGACTCAACAGGCACATCACTCACCCTGCCCTAATACAGGCACACCATTTACCCTACACTCACAGGCACACCACTCACCCTGCACTCATATTGCATCCCCCCTCACCCTGCACTCACTCAGGCACAACAATCAACATGCACTCATTCAGGCACACAATGCACCCTGCATTCATGCAGCGTTCTCACTCACTGTGCACTCACACAGTGCCTCCACCCACCCTGCACTCATACAGCATCTCCACTCACCCTGCACTCATACAGCATCTCCACTCACCCTGCACTCATACTCCTGCAAGCTTCTCTTTAAATGTCCAGGCGTAGGTGCAGGGAGAACAGGACATTGTTAGACTCACTTCGGATGACAGATGATAAAGACGTGGGTCTGCCCCGGATCCAGCGCTCACTCTTTCATTTTGCTCGGGTACAAGAGGTCAGTGTGCCACTGGGCATCAGTGTGGTCCATTCAACTCTCAAACCAATAAATGTATATTACTTGTGTAAGTAATGTTTATTGTTTAGTTAGTTAAAACCATAACAATTTAAAACAAGTAGCAAAAATGCAATGTTACAATAAACAGTTAAAAAGCAGAAATTTAACTATAAAATCATTTAGTTTCTTAAAAGTTCAATGTAGTGAGTTAGACCTTGTTTGCCCAACTTCCGACCCTTTTAGCAAAGCTTTTTAAAGGCTTTAATAAATTTGATCAATCTGCCATGCAGTGGGGGTCTGAGGGGCTTAGGCGTGCTATTATTGCGGCTCTGCAGGATCTAATTCCTCTTTCGTTGAAACTTGTCTTTAGAAGGATTACACGTTCAGCCCGCAGTTTTTTACATGTGCAAATTATATGGACGAAGTCTTCTTTGTGATGATTGCACAGCCAACATGATTTAGGGCCTGTGTGCCCCTAAGCCTGGGATGGTAGTGATCCAAAACGCAGTGCCATAAGTTTTTTTTTTTACATTGATCGAGTAACTTTCGCTTAAATAAGCCGCCGGTGCGAGGGACTTGTAATGGTTTATCACCATCCAGGCGTGTGACCTTGATCTTAAGATATTTTTGTCCAGTAGCAATGAATGGGTTTTTGATGCTTTATTGACAGCTTGTTTAAACGATTAGTACGGCAAGTTTTTGTTCCATAATTCCGTCGTACATGTGGCCGAAAGGGATTTGCAAAGGTATTGATTGAAAGGAGAAGATTTGTCTTTGTTTAATTCAGTCCAGATTGCCTCATTGATTTTTGATGTATCAGCGTTAAGCTTGAAGCGGTACCAGGTTTTCACCGTCGCGTACATTCTGCCAACTTCTTCATTTGTAAGGCCGAATTCCAGACGAACCTGGGCTGGGGAAGCTGATCTTGGAGCCTGAAATACTTTTTTGTAGATGGAGGCTATCAATTTGTTTAGGAGCTCTCCATCCTCGCCATGGAAGGCCGCGCTGGCATATGTTAGAGTTGGCAGGGTTTTTGCCTTCATTACGGCGAGCAAAGGTTTGTAGGAGGGGCTCTTCAGCTTTTTAGCTAATAGGCTGAAGGCAAATGTTAGTGCACTTGATCTCTGAGACATATATTTTTTATGCTCGGTAAGGTTTCTTGAGTTGTCGATGTAAAGACCTAAGTATTTGTATTTTTTTACCTCCTCAAGTTGGCTACCGTTAAGCCAGATTGTCTGTTTTCTTAGCTGTTTTGTCTCAATCACCAAAGTTTTCGTTTTGGATGTGTTTATTTCAAGTTTATTTTCTGAAATGTAAACTGACATTTCGTTCAGGCATCTTTGCAGGCCGATCTTTGTTTGTCTCATTAACACCACGTCATCCGCGTATGAGAGATGCAAAAGTTTCCGTTCACCAAGCTTTGGTGGATGGGAGTTGGTACAGTCCAGACTTTGAGAGAAGTCGGATAAAAATAAATTAAAAAGATGGGGGGCCAGAACACACCCTTGTTTTAAGCCTCTGGTGGTTGACAGCTTCCTTGAGAGTCTGGACCCATCGCCAATCTTGATCCTTAGCCAGGTGTTTGAATAGAATAACAGAATGTCTTTTAAAAGCCTTTCAGGGATATCCCAGGCTCGCAGCTTTTTCCACAGAAGATGGCGATCAACACTGTCGAAGGCTGCTTTTAGGTCTATAAAGCAGAGGTAAAGTTGCAGTTTCCTCTGCTTACACTTGTTTGCAATTAGCGAAAGACCTAAAATGTTCGTCGTCGTTCCAAGGCCTTGTCTGAAGCCCGTCTGGTTTTCCGGAATTAGGTTAAGGTCGTCAGACCATGCCTTAAGCTCTTCAAGTACCAGGGAGGCATAATATTTGGCCTCTATGTCCAGCAGGGCTATCAATCTGTAGTTAGCCGGATTTGCTCTGTCTCCTCCTTTAAATAAAGGTGTCAGAATCGAACCTTGCCAGTTGACTGGTATGATGTTTAGTTTCTCTATTTCTTGATATAAGTTAGAAAGGTGCTTGACCCAAAACGGAATATCCTATTTGAAGATTGCTTGGGGGATTCCGTTGGGGCCTGGTGCGCTGCCGTTTCTGCCTTTCTTAAGTATACGTCTAACTCCTTCAGTCAAAGGGGACGAGTAACTTATGGCTGGAATCGGGGATACGTATTCCTCCATTGGATTTGTGACTACGTTTAATTGCTCCTTCTCTTTTGAAGTTGCGGCGTCTTCTGGGCTGGTGGTTTCTAAGAACCCGGTGTGCTTTACATGAACTGCCCCTCAATCATAGGTGTTTCCCACGATTGGTTCTTGCAGAGGAGCTTCCCAGAACCTCCCGGAAAGAAACTCCGCCCACTCAGATTCTTGTATGTTTGAGGATAACACTGTAACCGGTCGGTTCAAGTTGTTGATGATAGTCCAGAACAGTTTTGAGTTGGATTTCTTTGAGCTACAGAGGAGTTCGGCCCAATATTTGTTGTTACTCTTTCTTTTTTCTTCCCAGAGGTCTTTTTATAACATTTCCTGAGCTGTCTTGCACTATCCCATGCTGCTGTGTCAGGTGTTGTTCTTTTTATGATCCTTATGCAATTTTTGAGTTTGCGTTTCAGAGTTCGCAGACCTGCCGTTGTTGTTTTTTTCCGGGCGCTGGGCTGCTTTTGTCGGTGTTGGATCTAGCCCTGATCTCTTGACTGGGTGAGAGTACTCTGCTTAATTCAGAGACTCTGTCCATCACCACCCCTTGTTGTAAATAATTTTGTCCACCCTAAGCGTGGAAGGGTATACTCAGACGTGAGTCCCTTGCTCATTGCACCATCAGGATTCAAGCAAGCCGGGCCGAAGACGGTTGAAATGCCAGAAACCGGTCCCCGGAAGCTTGTTTCCTTCCCAGTGTAAGAATTGGCTTTTGTAGTCTGGTCTGCCCTGTTCCCATGATGCACTGGGCCAGGGACAGACTAATTTGCATACAGCCAGGTTCTGAAACTGGGATGGTGCAATGAGCTAAAAAACGTGTTGGATCTAGCCCTGATCTCTTGACTGGGTGAGAGTACTCTGCTTAATTCAGAGACTCTGTCCATCACCACCCCTTGTTGTAAATAATTTTGTCCGCCCTAAGCGTGGAAGGGTATACTCAGACGTGAGTCCCTTGCTCATTGCACCATCAGGATTCAAGCAAGCCGGGCCGAAGACGGCTGAAATGCCAGAAACCGGTCCCCGGAAGCTTGTTTCCTTCCCAGTGTAAGAATTGGCTTTTGTAGTCTGGTCTGCCCTGTTCCCATGATGCACTGGGCCAGGGACAGACTAATTTGCATACAGCCAGATTCTGAAACTGGGATGGTGCAATGAGCTAAAAAACGGTGTTGGATCTAGCCCTGATCTCTTGACTGGGTGAGAGTACTCTGCTTAATTCAGAGACTCTGTCCATCACCACCCCTTGTTGTAAATAATTTTGTCCACCCTAAGCGTGGAAGGGTATACTCAGACGTGAGTCCCTTGCTCATTGCACCATCAGGATTCAAGCAAGCCGGGCCGAAGACGGCTGAAATGCCAGAAACCGGTCCCCGGAAGCTTGTTTCCTTCCCAGTGTAAGAATTGGCTTTTGTAGTCTGGTCTGCCCTGTTCCCATGATGCACTGGGCCAGGGACAGACTAATTTGCATACAGCCAGGTTCTGAAACTGGGATGGTGCAATGAGCTAAAAAACGGTGTTGGATCTAGCCCTGATCTCTTGACTGGGTGAGAGTACTCTGCTTAATTCAGAGACTCTGTCCATCACCACCCCTTGTTGTAAATAATTTTGTCCACCCTAAGCGTGGAAGGGTATACTCAGACGTGAGTCCCTTGCTCATTGCACCATCAGGATTCAAGCAAGCCGGGCCGAAGACGGCTGAAATGCGAGAAACCGGTCCCCGGAAGCTTGTTTCCTTCCCAGTGTAAGAATTGGCTTTTGTAGTCTGGTCTGCCCTGTTCCCATGATGCACTGGGCCAGGGACAGACTAATTTGCATACAGCCTGATTCTGAAACTGGGATGGTGCAATGAGCTAAAAAACGGTGTTGGATCTAGCCCTGATCTCTTGACTGGGTGAGAGTACTCTGCTTAATTCAGAGACTCTGTCCATCACCACCCCTTGTTGTAAATAATTTTGTCCACCCTAAGCGTGGAAGGGTATACTCAGACGTGAGTCCCTTGCTCATTGCACCATCAGGATTCAAGCAAGCCGGGCCGAAGACGGCTGAAATGCCAGAAACCGGTCCCCGGAAGCTTGTTTCCTTCCCAGTGTAAGAATTGGCTTTTGTAGTCTGGTCTGCCCTGTTCCCATGATGCACTGGGCCAGGGACAGACTAATTTGCATACAGCCAGGTTCTTAAACTGGGATGGTGCAATGAGCTAAAAAACGGTGTTGGATCTAGCCCTGATCTCTTGACTGGGTGAGAGTACTCTGCTTAATTCAGAGACTCTGTCCATCACCACCCCTTGTTGTAAATAATTTTGTCCACCCTAAGCGTGGAAGGGTATACTCAGACGTGAGTCCCTTGCTCATTGCACCATCAGGATTCAAGCAAGCCGGGCCGAAGACGGCTGAAATGCCAGAAACCGGTCCCCGGAAGCTTGTTTCCTTCCCAGTGTAAGAATTGGCTTTTGTAGTCTGGTCTGCCCTGTTCCCATGATGCACTGGGCCAGGGACAGACTAATTTGCATACAGCCAGGTTCTGAAACTGGGATGGTGCAATGAGCTAAAAAACGGTGTTGGATCTAGCCCTGATCTCTTGACTGGGTGAGAGTACTCTGCTTAATTCAGAGACTCTGTCCATCACCACCCCTTGTTGTAAATAATTTTGTCCACCCTAAGCGTGGAAGGGTATACTCAGACGTGAGTCCCTTGCTCATTGCACCATCAGGATTCAAGCAAGCCGGGCCGAAGACGGCTGAAATGCCAGAAACCGGTCCCCGGAAGCTTGTTTCCTTCCCAGTGTAAGAATTGGCTTTTGTAGTCTGGTCTGCCCTGTTCCCATGATGCACTGGGCCAGGGACAGACTAATTTGCATACAGCCAGGTTCTTAAACTGGGATGGTGCAATGAGCTAAAAAACGGTGTTGGATCTAGCCCTGATCTCTTGACTGGGTGAGAGTACTCTGCTTAATTCAGAGACTCTGTCCATCACCACCCCTTGTTGTAAATAATTTTGTCCACCCTAAGCGTGGAAGGGTATACTCAGACGTGAGTCCCTTGCTCATTGCACCATCAGGATTCAAGCAAGCTGGGCCGAAGACGGCTGAAATGCCAGAAACCGGTCCCCGGAAGCTTGTTTCCTTCCCAGTGTAAGAATTGGCTTTTGTAGTCTGGTCTGCCCTGTTCCCATGATGCACTGGGCCAGGGACAGACTAATTTGCATACAGCCAGGTTCTGAAACTGGGATGGTGCAATGAGCTAAAAAACGGTGTTGGATCTAGCCCTGATCTCTTGACTGGGTGAGAGTACTCTGCTTAATTCAGAGACTCTGTCCATCACCACCCCTTGTTGTAAATAATTTTGTCCACCCTAAGCGTGGAAGGGTATACTCAGACGTGAGTCCCTTGCTCATTGCACCATCAGGATTCAAGCAAGCCGGGCCGAAGACGGTTGAAATGCCAGAAACTGGTCCCCGGAAGCTTGTTTCCTTCCCAGTGTAAGAATTGGCTTTTGTAGTCTGGTCTGCCCTGTTCCCATGATGCACTGGGCCAGGGACAGACTAATTTGCATACAGCCAGGTTCTGAAACTGGGATGGTGCAATGAGCTAAAAAACGTGTTGGATCTAGCCCTGATCTCTTGACTGGGTGAGAGTACTCTGCTTAATTCAGAGACTCTGTCCATCACCACCCCTTGTTGTAAATAATTTTGTCCACCCTAAGCGTGGAAGGGTATACTCAGACGTGAGTCCCTTGCTCATTGCACCATCAGGATTCAAGCAAGCCGGGCCGAAGACGGCTGAAATGCCAGAAACCGGTCCCCGGAAGCTTGTTTCCTTCCCAGTGTAAGAATTGGCTTTTGTAGTCTGGTCTGCCCTGTTCCCAAGATGCACTGGGCCAGGGACAGACTAATTTGCATACAGCCAGGTTCTTAAACTGGGATGGTGCAATGAGCTAAAAAACGGTGTTGGATCTAGCCCTGATCTCTTGACTGGGTGAGAGTACTCTGCTTAATTCAGAGACTCTGTCCATCACCAGCCCTTGTTGTAAATAATTTTGTCCACCCTAAGCGTGGAACGGTATACTCAGACGTGAGTCCCTTGCTCATTGCACCATCAGGATTCAAGCAAGCCGGGCCGAAGACGGCTGAAATGCCAGAAACCGGTCCCCGGAAGCTTGTTTCCTTCCCAGTGTAAGAATTGGCTTTTGTAGTCTGGTCTGCCCTGTTCCCATGATGCACTGGGCCAGGGACAGACTAATTTGCATACAGCCAGGTTCTGAAACTGGGATGGTGCAATGAGCTAAAAAACGGTGTTGGATCTAGCCCTGATCTCTTGACTGGGTGAGAGTACTCTGCTTAATTCAAAGACTCTGTCCATCACCACCCCTTGTTGTAAATAATTTTGTCCACCCTAAGCGTGGAAGGGTATACTCAGACGTGAGTCCCTTGCTCATTGCACCATCAGGATTCAAGCAAGCCGGGCCGAAGACGGCTGAAATGCCAGAAACCGGTCCCCGGAAGCTTGTTTCCTTCCCAGTGTAAGAATTGGCTTTTGTAGTCTGGTCTGCCCTGTTCCCATGATGCACTGGGCCAGGGACAGACTAATTTGCATACAGCCAGGTTCTGAAACTGGGATGGTGCAATGAGCTAAAAAACGGTGTTGGATCTAGCCCTGATCTCTTGACTGGGTGAGAGGACTCTGCTTAATTCAGAGACTCTGTCCATCACCACCCCTTGTTGTAAATAATTTTGTCCACCCTAAGCGTGGAAGGGTATACTCAGACGTGAGTCCCTTGCTCATTGCACCATCAGGATTCAAGCAAGCCGGGCCGAAGACGGCTGAAATGCCAGAAACCGGTCCCCGGAAGCTTGTTTCCTTCCCAGTGTAAGAATTGGCTTTTGTAGTCTGGTCTGCCCTGTTCCCATGATGCACTGGGCCAGGGACAGACTAATTTGCATACAGCCAGGTTCTGAAACTGGGATGGTGCAATGAGCTAAAAAACGGTGTTGGATCTAGCCCTGATCTCTTGACTGGGTGAGAGTACTCTGCTTAATTCAGAGACTCTGTCCATCACCACCCCTTGTTGTAAATAATTTTGTCCACCCTAAGCGTGGAAGGGTATACTCAGACGTGAGTCCCTTGCTCATTGCACCATCAGGATTCAAGCAAGCCGGGCCGAAGACGGTTGAAATGCCAGAAACCGGTCCCCGGAAGCTTGTTTCCTTCCCAGTGTAAGAATTGGCTTTTGTAGTCTGGTCTGCCCTGTTCCCATGATGCACTGGGCCAGGGACAGACTAATTTGCATACAGCCAGGTTCTGAAACTGGGATGGTTCAATGAGCTAAAAAACGTGTTGGATCTAGCCCTGATCTCTTGACTGGGTGAGAGTACTCTGCTTAATTCAGAGACTCTGTCCATCACCACCCCTTGTTGTAAATAATTTTGTCCACCCTAAGCGTGGAAGGGTATACTCAGACGTGAGTCCCTTGCTCATTGCACCATCAGGATTCAAGCAAGCCGGGCCGAAGACGGCTGAAATGCCAGAAACCGGTCCCCGGAAGCTTGTTTCCTTCCCAGTGTAAGAATTGGCTTTTGTAGTCTGGTCTGCCATGTTCCCATGATGCACTGGGCCAGGGACAGACTAATTTGCATACAGCCAGGTTCTTAAACTGGGATGGTGCAATGAGCTAAAAAACGGTGTTGGATCTAGCCCTGATCTCTTGACTGGGTGAGAGTACTCTGCTTAATTCAGAGACTCTGTCCATCACCACCCCTTGTTGTAAATAATTTTGTCCACCCTAAGCGTGGAAGGGTATACTCAGACGTGAGTCCCTTGCTCATTGCACCATCAGGATTCAAGCAAGCCGGGCCGAAGACGGCTGAAATGCCAGAAACCGGTCCCCCGGAAGCTTGTTTCCTTCCCAGTGTAAGAATTGGCTTTTGTAGTCTGGTCTGCCCTGTTCCCATGATGCACTGGGCCAGGGACAGACTAATTTGCATACAGCCAGGTTCTGAAACTGGGATGGTGCAATGAGCTAAAAAACGGTGTTGGATCTAGCCCTGATCTCTTGACTGGGTGAGAGTACTCTGCTTAATTCAGAGACTCTGTCCATCACCACCCCTTGTTGTAAATAATTTTGTCCACCCTAAGCGTGGAAGGGTATACTCAGACGTGAGTCCCTTGCTCATTGCACCATCAGGATTCAAGCAAGCCGGGCCGAAGACGGTTGAAATGCCAGAAACTGGTCCCCGGAAGCTTGTTTCCTTCCCAGTGTAAGAATTGGCTTTTGTAGTCTGGTCTGCCCTGTTCCCATGATGCACTGGGCCAGGGACAGACTAATTTGCATACAGCCAGGTTCTGAAACTGGGATGGTGCAATGAGCTAAAAAACGTGTTGGATCTAGCCCTGATCTCTTGACTGGGTGAGAGTACTCTGCTTAATTCAGAGACTCTGTCCATCACCACCCCTTGTTGTAAATAATTTTGTCCACCCTAAGCGTGGAAGGGTATACTCAGACGTGAGTCCCTTGCTCATTGCACCATCAGGATTCAAGCAAGCCGGGCCGAAGACGGCTGAAATGCCAGAAACCGGTCCCCGGAAGCTTGTTTCCTTCCCAGTGTAAGAATTGGCTTTTGTAGTCTGGTCTGCCCTGTTCCCATGATGCACTGGGCCAGGGACAGACTAATTTGCATACAGCCAGGTTCTTAAACTGGGATGGTGCAATGAGCTAAAAAACGGTGTTGGATCTAGCCCTGATCTCTTGACTGGGTGAGAGTACTCTGCTTAATTCAGAGACTCTGTCCATCACCAGCCCTTGTTGTAAATAATTTTGTCCACCCTAAGCGTGGAACGGTATACTCAGACGTGAGTCCCTTGCTCATTGCACCATCAGGATTCAAGCAAGCCGGGCCGAAGACGGCTGAAATGCCAGAAACCGGTCCCCGGAAGCTTGTTTCCCATGCTTGAATTCAGTCCTGGGCTCCAATTTTGCTAGTAATTAGCAAGTTTTTTATTTTTAACTGCAATGTTTCAATTGTGACGTTTGACCATTTTAGACGTTTTAGGTCCACTGTGTGTAGGTTGCCATCAATAGATGTATTTACCTGATGTTTGGCAATTTTTGTCCTAAGATGTATCAGCTGATATGAATGGTCACTCCTGGTTGTGTACTCTATCGAGAAGTGCAATAGGGATGGCTTCAGAGATACTGAGATTGCTGTGTAGTCCAGTCTTGACCTTGACTTCCCCCCGTGGAATGTAAACTTCGGGGGGGAAGTCGTCTGGGGTTCTACCGTTCAATACTCTTAGCCCAAGAAAATCTAAGGCATTAACCAACCCTTGTCCTACTCGGTCCACTTTTGGCCTCATTGGCTGGATTTGATGTGGGACGGACAAAAATATGTTGTCTGCTGATATAGATTCGTCCTCGTCCGGAGTGTAAATTAAGTTTGAATTAAAATCCCCTGTGAGTATCAAGTCCCACAAGGAAAAAGTACTCCGGATGTTGGTAATGATTCCGATTAGTTGTTTGTTATGGGCCAATTTTTTTTGGGCCGTGGGATGTGTGTATGTGTTCATCAAGAGGACGATTTTTGATCTGTTAGCAGGCCCTAATGTCAGTTTGATCAGTTGAATATTTGGTCCTTCTGAATTCATTTGTTCACTTTCAATCTTTAACTCTGAAGAGATGTAGACTGCCAAGCCCCCTTTTGGACGACCAAAGGTTTTGGTTTTAATTGCTGGAACTGTATAGTGGATGTAGTTTGCCAATGGGCCCAGGTTTCCTGCAAGGCTATTACGTTGTAATTTTCCCATTTTTTTGGGAGTTCTCCGTTCTCCAGCCATTTTTTTGCCCCCGCGATGTTCCATGAGAGCATCTGTATGTTGCTTGTATCTTGAGTTGGTAGATCGTTTTCCGTTGGTCAGAGGCTTGATTTCGAAGTTAGTACTCCTGGCAGCCATCCCCAGTTGTCCTTAGTTCCGTCCCTTCCGTTTGCCCGGTCATTTTGAGGCCCACCTTTCTGTGCTCTAGAAAGGCTGCCGCCAATTGCCCCTTTGAGAAATGTTTGAACGTTTGGTGTGTTGTCGTTTCGCCTTGGACCTTTTCCTTTGCTACGGTTGAGACTGTTATTTAGGGGGCCAGGCTTCAAATTGATCCTTAGAATCCATAATGTGCTGCGTATCTTCTTCGGTCAGCCAGGTGGTCAATGTTTGCTCCCTACTCTTTTGGTGTTCCATTCCTATGAATTCCACTAACAGTAGATTCGCTGACGTTAAGTATTTTAATGCCGGGATATTTGCTGTTAGCTGCAATATGTTCCCTCTATTCAGTATGTCATGGGGCCCTTTTGAATCGTATTCTGGGATTAGCAAATGTTGCCTTTCTGTTGGGACATTGCAATGGCCTGCCTGTGGCGTTGGGTGTTCTTCCTTATTACCGAGTGCAATTTGTTTAAAGTCACCTAAAATTTCGACTTTTATGTTGACCTGGTGGGTCTTAAAGCACCAAGTTACACAGTGCGGACCACAAGAAGGGGGTGACGGACCCAAGGTCGTACAAGGGGACAGTGGCAGCCCCCTAGTGACAGCAGCAGGGGAGGACAGAACAACATGGGAAAAGGCTAATATGACAATTAAACTGGACAGGTTACAATATTACACATCTTGGAGTTGGGACCTGAGGGAGACCGTTGTTGTTGGAAGCAGTGGCAGCTGGTGCATTTTAAAAGTGGTGAGGCAGACAGCTGTGAGTGGAATATACAGGCACACCGCACACCCTGCACTCATACAGTGTCCTCACTCACCCTGCACTCACAGCATCCTCACTCACTGTGGACTCAACAGGCACATCACTCACCCTGCCCTAATACAGGCACACCATTCACCCTACACTCACAGGCACACCACTCACCCTGCACTCATATTGCATCCCCACTCACCCTGCACTCACTCAGGCACAACACTCAACATGCACTCATTCAGGCACACAATGCACCCTGCATTCATGCAGCGTTCTCACTCACTGTGCACCCACACAGTGCCTCCACCCACCCTGCACTCATACAGCATCTCCACTCACCCTGCACTCATACTCCTGCAAGCTTCTCTTTACATGTCCAGGCGTAGGTGCAGGGAGAACAGGACATTGTTAGACTCACTTCGGATGACAGATGATAAAGACGTGGGTCTGCCCCGGATCCAGCGCTCACTCTGCTCGGGTACAAGAGGTCAGTGTGCCACTGGGCATCAGCGTGGTCCATTCAACTCTCAAACCAATAAATGTATATTACTTGTGTAAGTAATGTTTATTGTTTAGTTAGTTAAAACCATAACAATTTAAAACAAGTAGCAAAAATGCAATGTTACAATAAACAGTTAAAAAGCAGAAATTTAACTATAAAATCATTTCGTTTCTTAAAAGTTCAAAGTAGTGAGTTAGACCTTGTTTGCCCAACTTCCGACCCTTTTAGCAAAGCTTTTTAAAGGCTTTAATAAATTTGATCAATCTGCCATGCAGTGGGGGGTCTGAGGGGCTTAGGCGTGCTATTATTGCGGCTCTGCAGGATCTAATTCCTCTTTCGTTGAAACTTGTCTTTAGAAGGATTACACGTTCAGCCCGAAGTTTTTTACACGTGCAAATTATATGGACGAAGTCTTCTTTGTGATGATTGCACAGCTGACATGATTTAGGGCCTGTGTGCCGCCAAGCTGGCTGCTAAGCCTGGGATGGTAGTGATCCAAAACGCAGTGCCATAAGTTGTTTTTTTACGTTGATCGAGTAACTTTCGCTTAAATAAGCCGCCGGTGCGAGGGACTTGTAATGGTTTATCACCATCCAGGCGTGTGACCTTGATCTTAAGATATTTTTGTCCAGTAGCAATGAATGGGTTTTTGATGCTTTATTGACAGCTTGTTTAAACGATTGGTACGGCAAGTTTTTGTTCCATAATTCCGTCGTACATGTGGCCGAAAGGGATTTGCAAAGGTATTGATTGAAAGGAGAAGATTTTTCTTGGTTTAATTCAGTCCAGATTGCCTCATTGATTTTTGATGTATCAGCGTTAAGCTTGAAGTGGTACCAGGTTTTCACCGCCGCGTACATTCTGCCAACTTCTTCATTTGTAAGGCCGAATTCCAGACGAACCTGGGCTGGGGAAGCTGATCTTGGAGCCTGGAATACTTTTTTGTAGATGGAGGCTATCAATTTGTTTAGGAGCTCTCCATCCTCGCCATGGAAGGCCGCGCTGGCATATGTTAGAGTTGGCAGGGTTTTTGCCTTCATTACGGTGAGCAAAGGTTTGTAGGAGGGGCTCTTCAGCTTTTTAGCGACTAGGCTGAAGGCAAATGTTAGTGCACTTGATCTCTGAGACATATATTTTTTATGCTCCGTAAGGTTTCTTGAGTTGTCGATGTAAAGACCTAAGTATTTGTATTTTTTTACCTCCTCAAGTTGGATACCGTTAAGCCAGATTGTCTGTTTTCTTAGCTGTTTTGTGCCAATCACCAACGTTTTCGTTTTGGATGTGTTTATTTCAAGTTTATTTTATGAAATGTAAACTGACATTTCGTTCAGGCATCTTTGCAGGCCGATCTTTGTTTGGCTCATTAACACCACGTCATCCGCGTATGAGAGATGCGAAAGTCTCAGTTCACCAAGCTTTGGTGGATGGAAGTTGGTACAGTCCAGACTTTAAGAGAAGTCGGATAAAAATAAATTAAAAATATGGGGGGCCAGAACACACCCTTGTTTTAAGCCTCTGGTGGTTGACAGCTTCCTTGAGAGTCTGGACCCATCGCCTATCTTGATCTTTAGCCAGGTGTTTGAATAGAATAACAGAATGTCTTTTAAAAGCCTTTCAGGGATATCCCAGGCTCGCAGCTTTTTCCACAGAAGATGGCGATCAACACTGTCGAAGGCTGCTTTTAGGTCTATAAAGCAGAGGTAAAGTTGCAGTTTCCTCTGCTTACACTTGTTTGCAATTAGCGAAAGACCTAAAATGTTCGTCGTCGTTCCAAGGCCTTGTCTGAAGCCCGTCTGGTTTTCCGGAATTAGGTTAAGGTCGTCAGACCATGCCTTAAGCTCTTCAAGTACCAGGGAGGCATAATATTTGGCCTCTACGTCCAGCAGGGCTATCAATCTGTAGTGAGCCGGATTTGCTCTGTCTCCTCCTTTAAATAAAGGTGTCAGAATCGAACCTTGCCAGTTGACTGGTATGATGTTTAGTTTCTCTATTTCTTGATATAAGTTAGAAAGGTGTTTGCCCCAAAACGGAATATCGTATTTGAAGATTGCTTGGGGGATTCCGTGGGGTCTGGTGCGCCGCCGTTTCTGCCTTTCTTAATTATACGTCTAACTCCTTCAGTCGAAGGGGACGAGTAACTTATGGCTGGAATCGGGGATACGTATTCCTCCATTGGATTTGTGACTACGTTTAATTGCTCCTTCTCTTTTGAAGTTGCGGCGTCTTCTGGGCTGGTGGTTTCTAAGAACCCGGTGTGCTTTACATGAACTGCCCCTCAATCATAGGTGTTTCCCACGATTGGTTCTTGCAGGGGAGCTTCCCAGAACCTCCCGGATAGAAACTCCGCCCACTCATATTCTTGTATGTTTGAGGATAACACTGTAACCGGTCGGTTCAAGTTGTTGATGATAGTCCAGAACTGTTTTGAGTTGGATTTCTTTGAGCTACAGAGGAGTTCGGCCCAATATTTGTCGTTACTCTTTCTTTTTACTTCCCAGAAGTCTTTTTTATAACATTTCCTGAGCTGTCTTGCACTATCCCATGCTGCTGTGTCAGGTGTTGTTCTTTTTAGCATCCTTAAGCATTTTTTGAGTTTGCGTTTCAGAGTTCGCAGACCTGCCGTTGTTGTTTTTTTCCGGGCGCTGGGCTGCTTTTGTCCTGACGGCATTAATGTTTTTAGCTCAACTGTGAAATTTTCCCATGCTTGAATTTAGTCCTGGGCTCCAATTTAGCTAGTAATTAGCAAGTTTTTTATTTTTAACTGCAATGTTTCAATTGTGATGTTTGACCATTTTAGATGTTTTAGGTGCACTGTGTGTAGGTTGCCATCAATAGATGTATTTACCTGATGTTTGGCAATTTTTGTCCTAAGATGTATCAGCTGATATGAATGGTCACTCCTGGTTGTGTACTCTATCGAGAAGTGCAATAGGGATGGCATCAGAGATACTGAAATTGCTGTGTAGTCCAGTCTTGACCTTGACTTCCCCCCGTGGAATGTAAACTTCGGGGGGAGGTCGTCTGGGGTTCTACCGTTCAATACTCTTAGCCCAAGAAATTCTAAGGCATTAACCAACCCTTGTCCTACTCGGTCCACTTTTGGCCTCATTGGCTGGAATTGATGTGGGACGGACCAAAATATGTTGTCTGCTGATATAGATTCGTCCTTGTCCGGAGTGTAAATTAAGTTTGAATTAAAATCCCCTGTGAGTATCAAGTCCCACAAGGGAAGAGTACTCCGGATGTTGGTAATGATTCCGATTAGTTGTTTGTTATGGGCCAATTTTTTTTGGGCCGTGGGATGTGTGTATGTGTTCATCAAGAGGACGATTTTTGATCTGTTAGCAGGCCCTAATGTCAGTTTGATCAGTTGAATATTTGGTCCTTCTGAATCCATTTGTTCACTTTCAATCTTTAACTCTGAAGAGATGTAGACTGCCAAGCCCCCTTTTGGACGACCAATGGTTTTGGTTTTAATTGCTGGAACTGTATAGTGGATGTAGTTTGCCAATGGGCCCAGGTTTCCTGCAAGGCTATTATGTTGTAATTTTCCCATTTTTTTGGGAGTTCTCCGTTCTCCAGCCATTTTTTTGCCCCCGCGATGTTCCACGAGAGCATCTGTATGTTGCTTGTATCTTGAGTTGGTAGATTGTTTTCCGTTGGTCAGAGGCTTGATTTCGAAGTTAGTACTCCTGGCAGCCATCCCCAGTTGTCCTTAGTCCCGTCCCTTCCGTTTGCCCGATCATTTTGAGGCCCACCTTTCTGTGCTTTAGAAAGGCTGCCGCCAATTGCCCCTTTGAGAAATGTTTGAACGTTTGGTGTGTTGTCGTTTCGCCTTGGACCTTTTCCTTTGCTACGGTTGAGACTGTTATTTAGGGCCAGGCTTCAAATTGATCCTTAGAATCCATAATGTGCTGCGTATCTTCTTCGGTCAAGCAGGTGGTCAATGTTTGCTCCCTACTCTTTTGGTGCTACATTCCTATGAATTCCACTAACAGTAGATTCACTGATGTTAAGTATTTTAACGCCGGGATATTTGCTGTTAGCTGCAATATGTTCCCTCTATTCAGTATGTCATGGGGCCCTTTTGAATCGTATTCTGGGATTAGCAATAGTTGCCGTTCTGTTGGGACATTGCAATGGCCTGCCTGTGGCGTTGGGTGTTCTTCCTTATTACCGAGTGTAATTTGTTGTAAGTCACCTAAAATTTCGACTTTTATGTTGACCTGGTGGGTCTTAAAGCACCAAGTTACACAGTGCGGACCACAAGTAGGGGGTGACGGACCCAAGGTGGGACAAGGGAACAGTGGCAGCCCCCTAGTGACAGCGGCAGGGGAGGACAGAACAACATGGGAAAAGGCTAATATGACAATTAAACTGGACAGGTTACAATATCACACATCTTGGAGTTGGGACCTGAGGGAGACAGTTGTTGTAGGAAGCAGTGGCGGCTGGTGCATTTTAAAAGTGGTGAGGCAGACAGCTGTGAGTGGAATATACAGGCACACCGCACACCTTGCACTCATACAGTGTCCGCACCACTGTTCCCTCTAGGCCGCGCGCGCGCGCGCGCACCTTCCCTGACGTCACCGCGCACCACCTAGCGTGGAGCGCGCACACAGGCCGTCGCAAGAGATTCGCGCCGCCCGCCGCTTTTACAAAGCGAGCGGTGCGAACATGACATGAGGCACTTTTAACAGTGGTGACGGCGCTGCGGGCGTGAGGAGTTGCAGGTAAGGAGCGGGAGGCGGGAGGCGGGAGGCGGGGGGCGAGAGACGGGAGGCGGGGGGCGGGGGGCGGGGGAACTGGTGGTTATTGGGAGGCGGGAGGCGGGGGGCGGGAGGAGTGTGTAGGAGATTGTTCAACATTACCTGCTAGTTGAGAACTATATGATGGTGAGTCTTGCATAGGTGAAATGTGCATTAGTGGCTGGGGATTGCTAATTCCTAGCACTAATTTTGGAAGACTGCTGCCTGGCCATGAAGAGTCCTTTATAGGGATGTTTTATGTCGGAGCAAAAATGTCTTCCTCTTCGGACAAATTCCGCCAGCTCCTCCTCTACCAGCATCAGCTCCTCCTCCTTCAGCGCCTTACTACACAGCCTGGGTGGGAGACATGGGTGGGAAGAATCGTCTCCTCTTTCTCTGCTGTTCTTCAGAGACCTTCGGAATGAGCGGGAAAGTCACTTCAATTAAAATCCACGGCGTTAGGGTTGTCTTTTGGAATGCAGGCTTTTCTACCCTGTTTTGCTATTTAAAGGTCCTTCAGTTCTAGGCACAGCAGACACAAAAAACGCGTGGGACACAGGACAGAAAGGCACAAAAAACAAGTGAGACACAGGACAGAAAGGCACAAAAAACAAGTGAGACACAGAACAGAAAGGCACAAAAAACGAGTGAGACACAGAACAGAAAGGCACAAAAAACGAGTGAGACACCGAACAGAAAGGCACAAAGTATTGTAAGCGCTGTACCTAGGACAATGCATTATAGCACTGCTGCACTTACAACACTGCTCGCATGTGTGCATGCACTGGTGCATATAGGTCATTTACTGCAGGAAGAGAGTGAATACTGTCGCTATTTCGTGTGATGATAAACAATTCCCATTTATGCTTCTGAACACCTACAGATTGAATAGTTGCCCTGGTTATGCATGGTAGGCTTCTCCTCAGAATCCAGCTACCTGCAGTGAAACTGACTAATCAGATATGTGTGCCCACCAAAATCCTTTTCCAGCTCCTGCCTCACTCACAAATAACCCTCAGTTTTAACTATGTGAGTTTGATCATTTGTGTTCGTGAACATTAGAGCTACATTTATAAAGACTGTATTAGCCGGTTTATTGAACAAATAACTTTCTTCAAAACCTGTCCGGGTTTAAAGAGAAATCATTTTACAGTGAGATTTGAGAGTCCTTTCAAGCAGTTTTTTAGGAGGGTAAGTTGTAAATGTGCCTCTTAAAGCACCATTATTACTAACAACAGTTTGATTTAATGAGAGGCAGAAAGGCACTAAAAACGATTGAGCCACAGGACAGAAAGGCACAAAAAAAACGAGTGGGGCAGAGGCCAGAAGGGCAGAAAAAACGAGTGAGACACAGGACAGAAGGGCACAAAAAACGAGTGAGATACAGGGCATAAAGGCACAAAAAACTAGGGGGGCACAGGACAGAAAGGCACAAAAAAACGAGTGGGGCAGAAGGGCACCAAAAACGAGTTGGACACAGGACAGAAAGGCACAACAAGCATTGGAAATGCAATAGGTCTCGCATTAGAAAAGTTGGAGCTATTTGTCTTGTAAATGACAAATATTTTATTTATGTGTTGGTTTTTAAAATAGCTAAATGGATAGCTTTGTCATTTACAATGCCAATAGTTATAACTTTCGCGAATGTGACACCTATAGCATTTGGAATGCAACATGTTTTGTATTTACGTGACTTAGATGGCAGCTCTGGTCGTTAGGCCACATCTCTAGAGAGCACGAGAGTGCAGCAGGGGAGAGAAGCACAGAGAGGGAGCAGAGAGTGCAGCAAGGAAGAGAAGCACGGAGAGGGAGCCCAAGAGTGAAGCAAGGGTGAGATGCACGGACAGGGAGCCTGAGAGTGCAGCAGGGGACAGAAGCATGGAGAGGGAGACAGAGTGTATCAGGGGCGAGAAGTACGGACAGGGAGCCCAAGAGCGAAGCAAGAGAGAGAAGCAGGAGAGGGAGTCTGAGATTATAGAAAGGGAGAGAGTTGAGCATAGAAAGGGAGAAGATGAGTTTGGGAGAGAGGCATGAGAGGTGGAAGGCAGAGCAATGGAGATAGACCTGGGAAAGGAGTAACCATGGGGGAGATGAAGATGAGAGCAACAGGGAAAAACTAGTGGTGTTGACTAATGCCGAAATGGTATAAATGATGCTGTGTTAGTGCTCATTGACAATCGTGTGTACCTTGAGGAGAGATGGGAGAGGGGAGGAGAAAGAAGGGAGATTGAGGAAAGAGGGGAGAAAGGGAGGAGAGTGTGGGGATAGAGGGTAGAGGAGAGAGAAGGAAGAGTGTGGTGGGAGATGGTAGAGGGGAGGGGAGAGTGCTTATCCAATTTTGCAAACTGCCCTTAAGACCCTTATTGTGGCGCTGTATGTATGAAAATGCACTATCTTTTCACTTTTTAAAGTAAAATTTTGGAGTGCCATTTGGCGCCGCAGACACGCGTGGTTTGGTTCCTGGCGCACATAGCCATGGTTGCAGCGCACAGAGACCCTCCATTGCCGCACACAGAGGAAAAAAATTAGAGGGAACATTGGTCCTCACTCACCCTGCACTCACAGCATCCTCACTCACTGTGGACTCAACAGGCACATCACTCACCCTGCCCTAATACAGGCACACCATCCACCCTACACTCACAGGCACACCACTCACCCTGCACTCATATTGCATCCCCACTCACCCTGCACTCACTCAGGCACAACACTCAACATGCACTCATTCAGGCACACAATGCACCCTGCATTCATGCAGCGTTCTCACTCACTGTGCACTCACACAGTGCCTCCACCCACCCTGCACTCATACAGCATCTCCACTCACCCTGCACTCATACTCCTGCAAGCTTCTCTTTAAATGTCCAGGCGTAGGTGCAGGGAGAACAGGACATTGTTAGACTCACTTCGGATGACAGATGATAAAGACGTGGGTCTGCCCCGGATCCAGCGCTCACTCTTTCATTTTGCTCGGGTACAAGAGGTCAGTGTGCCACTGGGCATCAGCGTGGTCCATTCAATCAATCAATCAATCAATCATAGCATTTGTATAGCGCACTACTCACCCGGAGGGTCTCAAGGCGCTTGGGGAGGGAGGGGTCCGCTACTGCTCGAACAGCCAGGTCTTGAGCTGCTTCCTGAAGGCGAGGTGGTCTTGGGTCAGGCGGACGTGGGTCGGGAGGGAGTTCCAAGTCTTGGCGGCCAGGTGGGAGAAGGATCTTCCTCCTGTTGTGGCTCTTCGGATGCGGGGGACGGCGGCGAGGACGTGGCTGGTCGATCGAAGGTGGCGTGTGGGAGCGTAGAAGTTGAGGCGGCTGTTGAGGTAACTCGGGCCTTGGTTGTGCAGGGCTTTGTGTGCGTGGGTGAGGAGGCGGAAGGTGATTCTCTTGTTGACCGGGAGCCAGTGCAGGTCTCTCAGGTGTCTGGAGATGTGGCTTCGTCTGGGGATGTCGAGAATGAGTCTTGCTGAGGCGTTCTGGATTCGCTGGAGTCTCTTCTGGAGCTTGGCGGTGGTTCCGGCGTAGAGGGCGTTGCCGTAGTCCAGACGGCTGGTGACGAGGGCCTGGGTGACCGTCTTCCTGGTCTCGGTGGGGATCCACCGGAAGATCTTACGTAGCATGCGCAGGATGTTGAAACAAGACGAGGAGACGGCGTTGACTTGTCTGGTCATGGAGAGGGAGGAGTCCAGGATGAAGCCCAGGTTGCGTGCGTGGTCTGTTGGTTTGGGTGCGGAGCCCAGGGCGGGTGGCCACCAGGAGTCGTCCCAGGCGGAGGGCGAGGAGCCCAGGATGAGAACTTCCGTCTTGTCTGAGTTCAGTTTCAGGCGGCTAGTCATCATCCATTCGGCTACGTGTTTCATCCCTTCGTGTAGGTCGGCTCTGGCGGTGGCGGGGTCGTTGGTCAGGGAGAGGATCAGCTGTGTGTCGTCGGCGTAGGAGATTCAACTCTCAAACCAATAAATGTATATTACTTGTGTAAGTAATGTTTATTGTTTAGTTAGGTAAAACCATAACAATTTAAAACAAGTAGCAAAAATGCAATGTTACAATAAACAGTTAAAAAGCAGAAATTTAACTATAAAATCATTTCGTTTCTTAAAAGTTCAATGTAGTGAGTTAGACCTTGTTTGCCCAACTTCCGACCCTTTTAGCAAAGCTTTTTAAAGGCTTTAATAAATTTGATCAATCTGCCATGCAGTGGGGGGTCTGAGGGGCTTAGGCGTGCTATTATTGCGGCTCTGCAGGATCTAATTCCTCTTTCGTTGAAACTTGTCTTTAGAAGGATTACACGTTCAGCCCGCAGTTTTTTACATGTGCAAATTATATGGACGAAGTCTTCTTTGTGATGATTGCACAGCCGACATGATTTAGGGCCTGTGTGCCGCTAAGCCTGGGATGGTAGTGATCCAAAACGCAGTGCCATAAGTTGTTTTTTTACGTTGATCGAGTAACTTTCGCTTAAATAAGCCGCCGGTGCGAGGGACTTGTAATGGTTTATCACCATCCAGGCGTGTGACCTTGATCTTAAGATATTTTTGTCCAGTAGCAATGAATGGGTTTTTGATGCTTTATTGACAGCTTGTTTAAACGATTGGTACGGCAAGTTTTTGTTCCATAATTCCGTCGTACATGTGGCCGAAAGGAATTTGCAAAGGTATTGATTGAAAGGAGAAGATTTGTCTTGGTTTAATTCAGTCCAGATTGCCTCATTGATTTTTGATGTATCAGCGTTAAGCTTGAAGCGGTACCAGGTTTTCACCGTCGCGTACATTCTGCCAACTTCTTCATTTGTAAGGCCGAATTCCAGACGAACCTGGGCTGGGGAAGCTGATCTTGGAGCCTGGAATACTTTTTTGTAGATGGAGGCTATCAAATTTTTTTAGTAGCTCTCCATCCTCGCCATGGAAGGCCGCGCTGGCATATGTTAGAGTTGGCAGGGTTTTTGCCTTCATTACGGCGAGCAAAGGTTTGTAGGAGGGGCTCTTCAGCTTTTTAGCTAATAGGCTGAAGGCAAATGTTAGTGCACTTGATCTCTGAGACATATATTTTTTATGCTCGGTAAGGTTTCTTGAGTTGTCGATGTAAAGACCTAAGTATTTGTATTTTTTTACCTCCTCAAGTTGGATACCGTTAAGCCAGATTGTCTGTTTTCTTAGCTGTTTTGTCCCAATCACCAAAGTTTTCGTTTTGGATGTGTTTATTTCAAGTTTATTTTATGAAATGTAAACTGACATTTCGTTCAGGCATCTTTGCAGGCCGATCTTTGTTTGGCTCATTAACACCACGTCATCCGCGTATGAGAGATGCGAAAGTCTCCGTTCACCAAGCTTTGGTGGATGGGAGTTGGTACAGTCCAGACTTTGAGAGAAGTCGGATAAAAATAAATTAAAAAGATGGGGGGCCAGAACACACCCTTGTTTTAAGCCTCTGGTGGTTGACAGCTTCCTTGAGAGTCTGGACCCATCGCCAATCTTGATCCTTAGCCAGGTGTTTGAATAGAATAACAGAATGTCTTTTAAAAGCCTTTCAGGGATATCCCAGGTTCGCAGCTTTTTCCACAGAAGATGGCGATCAACACTGTCGAAGGCTGCTTTTAGGTCTATAAAGCAGAGGTAAAGTTGCAGTTTCCTCTGCTTACACTTGTTTGCAATTAGCGAAAGACCTAAAATGTTCGTCGTCGTTCCAAGGCCTTGTCTGAAGCCCGTCTGGTTTTCCGGAATTAGGTTAAGGTCGTCAGACCATGCCTTAAGCTCTTCAAGTACCAGGGAGGCATAATATTTGGCCTCTACGTCCAGCAGGGCTATCAATCTGTAGTGAGCCGGATTTGCTCTGTCTCCTCCTTTAAATAAAGGTGTCAGAATCGAACCTTGCCAGTTGACTGGTATGATGTTTAGTTTCTCTATTTCTTGATATAAGTTAGAAAGGTGTTTGCCCCAAAACGGAATATCGTATTTGAAGATTGCTTGGGGGATTCCGTTGGGGCCTGGTGCGCTGCCGTTTCTGCCTTTCTTAATTATACGTCTAACTCCTTCAGTCGAAGGGGACGAGTAACTTATGGCTGGAATCGGGGATACGTATTCCTCCATTGGATTTGTGACTACGTTTAATTGCTCCTTCTCTTTTGAAGTTGCGGCGTCTTCTGGGCTGGTGGTTTCTAAGAACACAGTGTGCTTTACATGAACTGCCCCTCAATCATAGGTGTTTCCCACGATTGGTTCTTGCAGGGAGCTTCCCAGAACCTCCCGTATAGAAACTCCGCCCACTCATATTCTTGTATGTTTGAGGATAACACTGTAACCGGTCGGTTCAAGTTGTTGATGATAGTCCAGAACTGTTTTGAGTTGGATTTCTTTGAGCTACAGAGGAGTTCGGCCCAATATTTGTCGTTACTCTTTCTTTTTTCTTCCCAGAGGTCTTTTTTATAACATTTCCTGAGCTGTCTTGCACTATCCCATTCTGCTGTGTCAGGTGTTGTTCTTTTTAGCATCCTTATGGATTTTTTGAGTTTGCGTTTCAGAGTTCGCAGACCTGCCGTTGTTGTTTTTTCCGGGCGCTGGGCTGCTTTTGTCCTGACTGCATTAATGTTTTTAGCTTAACTGTGAAATTTTCCCATGCTTGAATTTAGTCCTGGGCTCCAATTTTGCTAGTAATTAGCAAGTTTTTTATTTTTAACTGCAATGTTTCAATTGTGACGTTTGACCATTTTAGACGTTTTAGGTCCACTGTGTGTAGGTTGCCATCAATAGATGTATTTACCTGATGTTTGGCAATTTTTGTCCTAAGATGTATCAGCTGATATGAATGGTAACTCCTGGTTGTGTACTCTATCGAGAAGTGCAATAGGGATGGCATCAGAGATACTGAGATTGCTGTGTAGTCCAGTCTTGACCTTGACTTCCCCCCGTGGAATGTAAACTTCGGGG
Source organism: Lissotriton helveticus (assembly GCF_964261635.1). Classification (NCBI taxonomy): domain Eukaryota; kingdom Metazoa; phylum Chordata; class Amphibia; order Caudata; family Salamandridae; genus Lissotriton; species Lissotriton helveticus. The sequence goes on along the minus strand of NC_136068.1, from coordinate 128,452,077 downwards.
GGAAGTCGTCTGGGGTTCTACCGTTCAATACTCTTAGCCCAAGAAACTCTAAGGCATTAACCAACCCTTGTCCTACTCGGTCCACTTTTGGCCTCATTGGCTGGAATTGATGTGGGACGGACAAAAATATGTTGTCTGCTGATATAGATTCGTCCTCATCCGGAGTGTAAATTAAGTTTGAATTAAAATCCCCTGTGAGTATCAAGTCGCACAAGGTAAAAGTACTCCGGATGTTGGTAATGATTCCGATTAGTTGTTTGTTAAGGGCCAATTTTTTTGGGGCCGTGGGATGTGTGTATGTGTTCATCAAGAGGACGATTTTTGATCTGTTAGCAGGCCCTAATGTCAGTTTGATCAGTTGAATATTTGGTCCTTCTGAATCCATTTGTTCACTTTCAATCTTTAACTCTGAAGTGATGTAGACTGCCAAGCCCCCTTTTGGACGACCAAAGGTTTTGGTTTTAATTGCTGGAACTGTATAGTGGATGTAGTTTGCCAATGGGCCCAGGTTTCCTGCAAGGCTATTACGTTGTAATTTTCCCATTTTTTTGGGAGTTCTCCGTTCTCCAGCCATTTTTTTGCCCCCGCGATGTTCCACGAGAGCATCTGTATGTTGCTTGTATCTTGAGTTGGTAGATTGTTTTCCGTTGGTCAGAGGCTTGATTTCAAAGTTAGTACTCCTGGCAGCCATCCCCAGTTGTCCTTAGTCCCGTCCCTTCCGTTTGCCCGATCATTTTGAGGCCCACCTTTCTGTGCTTTAGAAAGGCTGCCGCCAATTGCCCCTTTGAGAAATGTTTGAACATTTGGTGTGTTGTCGTTTCGCCTTGGACCTTTTCCTTTGCTACGGTTGAGACTGTTATTTAGGGGGCCAGGCTTCAAATTGATCCTTAGAATCCATAATGTGCTGCGTATCTTCTTCGGTCAGCCAGGTGGTCAATGTTTGCTCCCTACTCTTTTGGTGTTCCATTCCTATGAATTCCACTAACAGTAGATTCGCTGACGTTAAGTATTTTAACGCCGGGATATTTGCTGTTAGCTGCAATATGTTCCCTCTATTCAGTATGTCATGGGGCCCTTTTGAATCGTATTCTGGGATTAGCAATAGTTGCCGTTCTGTTGGGACATTGCAATGGCCTGCCTGTGGCGTTGGGTGTTCTTCCTTATTACCGAGTGTAATTTGTTTTAAGTCACCTAAAATTTCGACTTTTATGTTGACCTGGTGGGTCTTAAAGCACCAAGTTACACAGTGTGGACCACAAGTAGGGGGTGACGGACCCAAGGTGGTACAAGGGGACAGTGGCAGCCCCCTAGTGACAGCGGCAGGGGAGGACAGAACAACATGGGAAAAGGCTAATATGACAATTAAACTGGACAGGTTACAATATTACACATCTTGGAGTTGGGACCTGAGGGAGACAGTTGTTGTTGGAAGCAGTGGCGGCTGGTGCATTTTAAAAGTGGTGAGGCAGACAGCTGTGAGTGGAATATACAGGCACACCGCACACCCTGCACTCATACAGTGTCCTCACCCACCCTGCACTCACAGCATCCTCACTCACTGTGGACTCAACAGGCACATCACTCACCCTGCCCTAATACAGGCACACCATTCACCCTACACTCACAGGCACACCACTCACCCTGCACTCATATTGCATCCCCACTCACCCTGCACTCACTCAGGCACAACACTCAACATGCACTCATTCAGGCACACAATGCACCCTGCATTCATGCAGCGTTCTCACTCACTGTGCACTCACACAGTGCCTCCACCCACCCTGCACTCATACAGCATCTCCACTCACCCTGCACTCATACTCCTGCAAGCTTCTCTTTAAATGTCCAGGCGTAGGTGCAGGGAGAACAGGACATTGTTAGACTCACTTCGGATGACAGATGATAAAGACGTGGGTCTGCCCCGGATCCAGCGCTCACTCTTTCATTTTGCTCGGGTACAAGAGGTCAGTGTGCCACTGGGCATCAGCGCGGTCCATTCAACTCTCAAACCAATAAATGTATATTACTTGTGTAAGTAATGTTTATTGTTTAGTTAGTTAAAACCATAACAATTTAAAACAAGTAGCAAAAATGCAATGTTACAATAAACAGTTAAAAAGCAGAAATGTAACTATAAAATCATTTCGTTTCTTAAAAGTTCAATGTAGTGAGTTAGACCTTGTTTGCCCAACTTCCGACCCTTTTAGCAAAGCTTTTTAAAGGCTTTAATAAATTTGATCAATCTGCCATGCAGTGGGGGGTCTGAGGGGCTTAGGCGTGCTATTATTGCGGCTCTGCAGGATCTAATTCCTCTTTGGTTGAAACTTGTCTTTAGAAGGATTACACGTTCAGCCCGCAGTTTTTTACATGTGCAAATTATATGGACGAAGTCTTCTTTGTGATGATTGCACAGCCGACATGATTTAGGGCCTGTGTGCCGCTAAGCCTGGGATGGTAGTGATCCAAAACGCAGTGCCATAAGTTGTTTTTTTACGTTGATCGAGTAACTTTCGCTTAAATAAGCCGCCGGTGCGAGGGACTTGTAATGGTTTATCACCATCCAGGCGTGTGACCTTGATCTTAAGATATTTTTGTCCAGTAGCAATGAATGGGTTTTTGATGCTTTATTGACAGCTTGTTTAAACGATTGGTACGGCAAGTTTTTGTTCCATAATTCCGTCGTACATGTGGCCGAAAGGGATTTGAAAAGGTATTGATTGAAAGGAGAAGATTTGTCTTGGTTTAATTCAGTCCAGATGGCCTCATTGATTTTTGATGTATCAGCGTTAAGCTTGAAGCGGTACCAGGTTTTCACCGTCGCGTACATTCTGCCAACTTCTTCATTTGTAAGGCCGAATTCCAGACGAACCTGGGCTGGGGAAGCTGATCTTGGAGCCTGGAATACTTTTTTGTAGATGGAGGCTATCAATTTGTTTAGGAGCTCTCCATCCTCGCCATGGAAGGCCGCGCTGGCATATGTTAGAGTTGGCAGGGTTTTTGCCTTCATTACGGCGAGCAAAGGTTTGTAGGAGGGGCTCTTCAGCTTTTTAGCTAATAGGCTGAAGGCAAATGTTAGTGCACTTGATCTCTGAGACATATATTTTTTATGCTCGGTAAGGTTTCTTGAGTTGTCGATGTAAAGACCTAAGTATTTGTATTTTTTTACCTCCTCAAGTTGGATACCGTTAAGCCAGATTGTCTGTTTTCTTAGCTGTTTTGTCTCAATCACCAAAGTTTTCGTTTTGGATGTGTTTATTTCAAGTTTATTTTCTGAAATGTAAACTGACATTTCGTTCAGGCATCTTTGCAGGCCAATCTTTGTTTGGCTCATTAACACCACGTCATCCGCGTATGAGAGATGCGAAAGTCTCCGTTCACCAAGCTTTGGTGGATGGGAGTTGGTACAGTCCAGACTTTGAGAGAAGTCGGATAAAAATAAATTAAAAAGATGGGGGGCCAGAACACACCCTTGTTTTAAGCCTCTGGTGGTTGACAGCTTCCTTGAGAGTCTGGACCCATCGCCAATCTTGATCCTTAGCCAGGTGTTTGAATAGAATAACAGAATGTCTTTTAAAAGCCTTTCAGGGATATCCCAGGCTCGCAGCTTTTTCCACAGAAGATGGCGATCAACACTGTCGAAGGCTGCTTTTAGGTCTATAAAGCAGAGGTAAAGTTGCAGTTTCCTCTGCTTACACTTGTTTGCAATTAGCGAAAGACCTAAAATGTTCGTCGTCGTTCCAAGGCCTTGTCTGAAGCCCGTCTGGTTTTCCGGAATTAGGTTAAGGTCGTCAGACCATGCCTTAAGCTCTTCAAGTACCAGGGAGGCATAATATTTGGCCTCTACGTCCAGCAGGGCTATCAATCTGTAGTGAGCCGGATTTGCTCTGTCTCCTCCTTTAAATAAAGGTGTCGGAATCGAACCTTGCCAGTTGACTGGTATGATGTTTAGTTTCTCTATTTCTTGATATAAGTTAGAAAGGTGTTTGCCCCAAAACGGAATATCGTATTTGAAGATTGCTTGGGGGATTCCGTTGGGGCCTGGTGCGCTGCTGTTTCTGCCTTTCTTAATTGTACGTCTAACTCCTTCAGTCAAAGGGGACGAGTAACTTATGGCTGGAATCGGGGATACGTATTCCTCCATTGGATTTGTGACTACGTTTAATTGCTCCTTCTCTTTTGAAGTTGCGGCGTCTTCTGGGCTGGTGGTTTCTAAGAACACGGTGTGCTTTACATGAACTGCCCCTCAATCATAGGTGTTTCCCACGATTGGTTCTTGCAGGGGAGCTTCCCAGAACCTCCCGTATAGAAACTCCGCCCACTCATATTCTTGTATGTTTGAGGATAACACTGTAACCGGTCGGTTCAAGTTGTTGATGATAGTCCAGAACTGTTTTGAGTTGGATTTCTTTGAGCTACAGAGGAGTTCGGCCCAATATTTGTCGTTACTCTTTCTTTTTTCTTCCCAGAGGTCTTTTTTATAACATTTCCTGAGCTGTTTTGCACTACCCCATGCTGCTGTGTCAGGGGTTGTTCTTTTTAGCATCCTTATGCATTTTTTGAGTTTGCGTTTCAGAGTTCGCAGACCTGCCGTTGTTGTTTTTTTCCAGGCGCTGGGCTGCTTTTGTCCTGACTGCATTAATGTTTTTAGCTCAACTGTGAAATTTTCCCATGCTTGAATTTAGTCCTGGGCTCCAATTTTGCTAGTAATTAGCAAGTTTTTTATTTTTAACTGCAATGTTTCAATAGTGACGTTTGACCATTTTAGACGTTTTAGGTCCACTGTGTGTAGGTTGCCATCAATAGATGTATTTACCTGATGTTTGGCAATTTTTGTCCTAAGATGTATCAGCTGATATGAATGGTCACTCATGGTTGTGTACTCTATCGAGAAGTGCAATAGGGATGGCATCAGAGATACTGAGATTGCTGTGTAGTCCAGTCTTGACCTTGACTTCCCCCCGTGGAATGTAAACTTTGGGGGGAAGTCGTCTGGGGTTCTACCGTTCAATACTCTTAGCCCAAGAAACTCTAAGGCATTAACCAACCCTTGTCCTACTCGGTCCACTTTTGGCCTCATTGGCTGGAATTGATGTGGGACGGACAAAAATATGTTGTCTGCTGATATAGATTCGTCCTCGTCCGGAGTGTAAATTAAGTTTGAATTAAAATCCCCTGTGAGTATCAAGTCGCACAAGGGAAAAGTACTCCGGATGTTGGTAATGATTCCGATTAGTTGTTTGTTATGGGCCAAGTTTTTTTGGCCCGTGGGATGTGTGTATGTGTTCATCAAGAGGACGATTTTTGATCTGTTAGCAGGCCCTAATGTCAGTTTGATCAGTTGAATATTTGGTCCTTCTGAATCCATTTTCTCACTTTCAATCTTTAACTCTGAAGAGATGTAGACTGCCAAGCCCCCTTTTGGACGACCAAAGGTTTTGGTTTTAATTGCTGGAACTGTATAGTGGATGTAGTTTGCCAATGGGCCCAGGTTTCCTGCAAGGCTATTACGTTGTAATTTTCCCATTTTTTTGGGAGTTCTCCGTTCTCCAGCCATTTTTTTGCCCCCGCGATGTTCCACGAGGGCATCTGTATGTTGCTTGTATCTTGAGTTGGTAGATTGTTTTCCGTTGGTCAGAGGCTTGATTTTGAAGTTAGTACTCCTGGCAGCCATCCCCAGTTGTCCTTAGTCCCGTCCCTTCCGTTTGCCCGATCATTTTGAGGCCCACCTTTCTGTGCTTTAGAAAGGCTGCCGCCAATTGCCCCTTTGAGAAATGTTTGAACGTTTGGTGTGTTGTCGTTTCGCCTTGGACCTTTTCCTTTGCTACGGTTGAGACTGTTATTTAGGGGGCCAGGCTTCAAATTGATCCTTAGAATCCATAATGTGCTGCGTATCTTCTTCGGTCAGCCAGGTTGTCAATGTTTGCTCCCTACTCTTTTGGTGCTACATTCCTATGAATTCCACTAACAGTAGATTCGCTGACGTTAAGTATTTTAACGCCGGGATATTTGCTGTTAGCTGCAATATGTGCCCTCTATTCAGTATGTCATGGGGCCCTTTTGAATCGTATTCTGGGATTAGCAATAGTTGCCGTTCTGTTGGGACATTGCAATGGCCTGCCTGTGGCGTTGGGTGTTCTTCCTTATTACCGAGTGTAATTTGTTTTAAGTCACCTAATATTTCGAGTTTTATGTTGACCTGGTGGGTCTTAAAGCACCAAGTCACACAGTGCGGACCACAAGTAGGGGGTGACGGACCCAAGGTGGTACAAGGGGACAGTGGCAGCCCCCTAGTGACAGCGGCAGGGGAGGACAGAACAACATGGGAAAAGGCTAATATGACAATTAAACTGGACAGGTTACAATATTACACATCTTGGAGTTGGGACCTGAGGGAGACAGTTGTTGTTGGAAGCAGTGGCGGCTGGTGCATTTTAAAAGTGGTGAGGCAGACAGCTGTGAGTGGAATATACAGGCACACCGCACACCCTGCACTCATACAGTGTCCAAACTCACCCTGCACTCACAGCATCCTCACTCACTGTGGACTCAACAGGCACATCACTCACCCTGCCCTAATACAGGCACACCATTCACCCTACACTCACAGGCACACCACTCACCCTGCACTCATATTGCATCCCCACTCACACTGCACTCACTCAGGCACAACACTCAACATGCACTCATTCAGGCACACAATGCACCCTGCATTCATGCAGCGTTCTCACTCACTGTGCACCCACACAGTGCCTCCACCCACCCTGCACTCATACAGCATCTCCACTCACCCTGCACTCATACTCCTGCAAGCTTCTCTTTAAATGTCCAGGCGTAGGTGCAGGGAGAACAGGACATTGTTAGACTCACTTCGGATGACAGATGATAAAGACGTGGGTCTGCCCCGGATCCAGCGCTCACTCTTTCATTTTTCTCGGGTACAAGAGGTCAGTGTGCCACTGGGCATCAGCGTGGTCCATTCAACTCTCAAACCAATAAATGTATATTACTTGTGTAAGTAATGTTTATTGTTTAGTTAGTTAAAACCATAACAATTTAAAACAAGTAGCAAAAATGCAATGTTACAATAAACAGTTAAAAAGCAGAAATGTAACTATAAAATCATTTCGTTTCCTAAAAGTTCAATGTAGTGAGTTAGACCTTGTTTGCCCAACTTCCGACCCTTTTAGCAAAGCTTTTTAAAGGCTTTAATAAATTTGATCAATCTGCCATGCAGTGGGGGGTCTGAGGGGCTTAGGCGCGCTATTATTGCGGCTCTGCAGAATCTAATTCCTCTTTCGTTGAAACTTGTCTTTAGAAGGATTACATGTTCAGCCCGCAGTTTTTTACATGTAAAAATTATATGGAAGAAGTCTTCTTTGTGATGATTGCACAGCCGACATGATTTAGGGCCTGTGTGCCGCTAAGCCTGGGATGGTAGTGATCCAAAACGCAGTGCCATAAGTTGTTTTTTTACGTTGATCGAGTAACTTTCGCTTAAATAAGCCGCCGGTGCGAGGGACTTGTAATGGTTTATCACCATCCAGGTGTGTGACCTTGATCTTAAGATATTTTTGTCCAGTAGCAATGAATGGGTTTTTGATGCTTTATTGACAGCTTGTTTAAACGATTGGTACGGCAAGTTCTTGTTCCATAATTCCGTCGTACATGTGGCCTAAAGGGATTTGCAAAGGTATTGATTGAAAGGAGAAGATTTGTCATGGTTTAATTCAGTCCAGATTGCCTCATTGATTTTTGATGTATCAGCGTTAAGCTTGAAGCGGTACCAGGTTTACACCGTCGCGTACATTCTGCCAACTTATTCATTTGTAAGGCCGAATTCCAGACGAACCTGGGCTGGGGAAGCTGATCTTGGAGCCTGGAATACTTTTTTGTAGATGGAGGCTATCAATTTGTTTAGGAGCTCTCCATCCTCGCCATGGAAGGCCGCGCTGGCATATGTTAAGAGTTGGCAGGGTTTTTGCCTTCATTACGGCGAGCAAAGGTTTGTAGGAGGGGCTCTTCAGCTTTTTAGCTAATAGGCTGAAGGCAAATGTTAGTGCACTTGATCTCGGAGACATATATTTTTTATGCTCCGTAAGGTTTCTTGTGTTGTCGATGTAAAGACCTAAGTATTTGTATTTTTTTACCTCCTCGAGTTGGATACCGTTAAGCCAGATTGTCTGTTTTCTTAGCTGTTTTGTCCCAATCACCAAAGTTTTCGTTTTGGATGTGTTTATTTCAAGTTTATTTTCTGAAATGTAAACTGACATTTCGTTCAGGCATCTTTGCAGGCCGATCTTTGTTTGGCTCATTAACACCACGTCATCCGCGTATGAGAGATGCGAAAGTCTCTGTTCACCAAGTTTTGGTGGATGGGAGTTGGTACAGTCCAGACTTTGAGAGAAGTCGGATAAAAATAAATTAAAAAGATGGGGGGCCAGAACACACCCTTGTTTTAAGCCTCTGGTGGTTGACAGCTTCCTTGAGAGTCTGGACCCATCGCCTATCTTGATCCTTAGCCAGGTGTTTGAATAGAATAACAGAATGTCTTTTAAAAGCCTTTCAGGGATATCCCAGGCTCGCAGCTTTTTCCACAGAAGATGGCGATCAACACTGTCAAAGGCTGCTTTTAGGTCTATAAAGCAGAGGTAAAGTTGCAGTTTCCTCTGCTTACACTTGTTTGCAATTAGCGAAAGACCTAAAATGTTCGTCGTCGTTCCAAGGCCTTGTCTGAAGCCCGTCTGGTTTTCCGGAATTAGGTTAAGGTCGTCAGACCATGCCTTAAGCTCTTCAAGTACCAGGGAGGCATAATATTTGGCCTCTACGTCCAGCAGGGCTATCAATCTGTAGTGAGCCGGATTTGCTCTGTCTCCTCCTTTAAATAAAGGTGTCAGAATCGAACCTTGCCAGTTGACTGGTATGATGTTTAGTTTATCTATTTCTTGATATAAGTTAGAAAGGTGTTTGCCCCAAAACGGAATATCGTATTTGAAGATTGCTTGGGGGATTCCGTGGGGCCTGGTGCGCCGCCGTTTCTGCCTTTCTTAATTATACGTCTAACTTCTTCAGTCGAAGGGGACGAGTAACTTATGGCTGGAATCGGGGATACGTATTCCTCTATTGGATTTGTGACTACGTTTAATTGCTCTTTCTCTTTTGAAGTTGCGGCGTCTTCTGGGCTGGTGGTTTCTAAGAACGCGGTATGCTTTACATGAACTGCCCTTCAATCATAGGTGTTTCCCACGATTGGTTCTTGCAGGGGAGCTTCCCAGAACCTCCCGGATAGAAACTTCGCCCACTCAGATTCTTGTATGTTTGAGGATAACACTGTAACCGGTCGGTTCAAGTTGTTGATGATAGTCCAGAACTGTTTTGAGTTGGATTTCTTTGAGCTACAGAGGAGTTCGGCCCAATATTTGTCGTTACTCTTTCTTTTTTCTTCCCAGAGGTCTTTTTTATAACATTTCCTGAGCTGTCTTGCACTATCCCATGCTGCTGTGTCAGGTGTTGTTCTTTTTAGCATCCTTATGCATTTTTTGAGTTTGCGTTTCAGAGTTCGCAGACCTGCCGTTGTTGTTTTTTTCCAGGCGCTGGGCTGCTTTTGTCCTGACGGCATTAATGTTTTTAGCTCAACTGTGAAATTTTCCCATGCTTGAATTTAGTCCTGGGCTCCAATTTTGCTAGTAATTAGCAAATTTTTTATTTTTAACTGCAATGTTTCAATTGTGACGTTTGACCATTTTAGACGTTTTAGGTCCACTGTGTGTAGGTTGCCATCAATAGATGTATTTACCTGATGTTTGGCAATTTTTGTCCTAAGATGTATCAGCTGATATGAATGGTCACTCCTGGTTGTGTACTCTATCGAGAAGTGCAATAGGGATGGCATCAGAGATACTGAGATTGCTGTGTAGTCCAGTCTTGACCTTGACTTCCCCCCGTGGAATGTAAACTTCGGGGGGAAGTCGTCTGGGGTTCTACCGTTCAATACTCTTAGCCCAAGAAACTCTAAGGCATTACCCAACCCTTGTCCTACTCGGTCCACTTTTGGCCTCATTGGCTGGAATTGATGTGGGACGGACCAAAATATGTTGTCTGCTGATATAGATTCGTCCTCGTCCGGAGTGTAAATTAAGTTTGAATTAAAATCCCCTGTGAGTATCAAGTCCCACAAGGGAAAAGTACTCCGGATGTTGGTAATGATTCCGATTAGTTGTTTGTTATGGGCCAATTTTTTTTGGGCCGTGGGATGTGTGTATGTTTTCATCAAGAGGACGATTTTTGATCTGTTAGCAGGCCCTAATGTCAGTTTGATCAGTTGAATATTTGGTCCTTCTGAATCCATTTGTTCACTTTCAATCTTTAACTCTGAAGAGATGTAGACTGCCAAGCCCCCTTTTGGACGACCAAAGGTTTTGGTTTTAATTGCTGGAACTGTATAGTGGATGTAGTTTGCCAATGGGCCCAGGTTTCCTGCAAGGCTATTACGTTGTAATTTTCCCATTTTTTTGGGAGTTCTCCGTTCTCCAGCCATTTTTTTGCCCCCACGATGTTCCATGAGAGCATCTGTATGTTGCTTGTATCTTGAGTTGGTAGATTGTTTTCCGTTGGTCAGAGGCTTGATTTCGAAGTTAGTACTCCTGGCAGCCATCCCCAGTTGTCCTTAGTCCCGTCCCTTCCGTTTGCCCGATCATTTTGAGACCCACCTTTCTGTGCTTTAGAAAGGCTGCCGCCAATTGCCCCTTTGAGAAATGTTTGAACGTTTGGTGTGTTGTCGTTTCGCCTTGGACCTTTTCCTTTGCTACGGTTGAGACTGTTATTTAGGGGGCCAGGCTTCAAATTGATCCTTAGAATCCATAATGTGCTGCGTATCTTCTTCGGTCAGCCAGGTGGTCAATGTTTGCTCCCTACTCTTTTGGTGTTCCATTCCTATGAATTCCACTAACAGTAGATTCGCTGACGTTAAGTATTTTAACGCCGGGATATTTGCTGTTAGCTGCAATATGTTCCCTCTATTCAGTATGTCATGGGGCCCTTTTGAATCGTATTCTGGGATTAGCAATAGTTGCCGTTCTGTTGGGACATTGCAATGGCCTGCCTGTGGCGTTGGGTGTTCTTCCTTATTACCGAGTGTAATTTGTTTTAAGTCACCTAATATTTCGAGTTTTATGTTGACCTGGTGGGTCTTAAAGCACCAAGTTACACAGTGCGGACCGCAAGTAGGGGGTGACGGACCCAAAGTGGTACAAGGGGACAGTGGCAGCCCCCTAGTGACAGCGGCAGGGGAGGACAGAACAACATGGGAAAAGGCTAATATGACAATTAAACTGGACAGGTTACAATATTACACATCTTGGAGTTGGGACCTGAGGGAGACCGTTGTTGTTGGAAGCAGTGGCGGCTGGTGCATTTTAAAAGTGGTGAGGCAGACAGCTGTGAGTGGAATACACAGGCACACCGCACACCCTGCACTCATACAGTGTCCAAACTCACCCTGCACTCACAGCATCCTCACTCACTGTGGACTCAACAGGCACATCACTCACCCTGCCCTAATACAGGCACACCATTCACCCTACACTCACAGGCACACCACTCACCCTGCACTCATATTGCATCCCCACTCACCCTGCCCTCACTCAGGCACAACAATCAACATGCACTCATTCAGGCACACAATGCACCCTGCATTCATGCAGCGTTCTCACTCACTGTGCACCCACACAGTGCCTCCACCCACCCTGCACTCATACAGCATCTCCACTCACCCTGCACTCATACTCCTGCAAGCTTCTCTTTACATGTCCAGGCGTAGGTGCAGGGAGAACAGGACATTGTTAGACTCACTTCGGATGACAGAGGATAAAGACTTGGGTCTGCCCCGGATCCAGCACTCACTCTTTCATTTTGCTCGGGTACAAGAGGTCAGTGTGCCACTGGGCATCAGCGCGGTCCATTCAACTCTCAAACCAATAAATGTACATTACTTGTGTATGGATCAGAGAGCTGGCCCAGTGGAATGGAATTGAATTTACATACTTTTCACCATACACAATAACTCTGCATATGTCCATGAAAACAGCACAGGGTTATGTAACTGCTGCCTGCTTTTGACTTCTCTCTGGAAGTACACACAATTTTAACTGCTAGCTCTTATTATTTTCCTATCTAATGCAGACGCCCAGCTCCCCCACAAGACAGCCAGCAAAGCAATAGAGTTGTGAGGGCTGGGGCTGCAGCCTGGCTCAATCCACAAAGGCCCTCGCACCCCCAGAAGGGTTGGGCAGCACTGATACCTGTGGAACTGGTGTGTGTTTTCCCTTCAGGGCCCACTGATTTTCCCTTAAGTTAGCTTGAGTGCAAGTAACAACCTGCTTCTCATTTGCACATGTTACACATTTTATTCCTTCACTGTGATGTTATTTCAGAAATAAAGGATGCATGTTTTTATATTCAGTTCAGCTGCGTGAGACTCAGTGAGTCTGCACAAAGTGTACAAGGTCAAACGAACACCATGCTTTCATTTTCCCAGTGATCGGTTAGCTGCACAGACACAACACTAGAATCCAGCTGCTGTTTTTCACACAGCACTTCTAAATCATATACACGAGAATTGTTCTGTGAGAGTCAGAGGAGGATTTCTTGGAGAGCAGGAAAGTCGTGCCTGGCTGCCCTGTTCTGTATGGCTGCAATTCCAGAGATCTTTTTAATTAATTACTGAGCTCACGTATTATTTACGAGTAGGGAGATTAGAATAGGAAAGTATGTTTTTATCATGGTAAGGTTTTTTATTCTGTGTGGCCTGCTGGCCCTGTTCAGTATTCTTTTGATTTATATATGCCTAATAATAGCAGCACACCAGCTTCATAGCAGAGCACGACAGAGTTAATAAACCTTATGAACTTTTCTCACTTATTTTTCTCTTTTATTGAGGATGATGCATGAGTGAGAAATACAAAAGGGACTGATCTGTTTTCCCTCGGTCCCCTGTAGGCTGGAGTTGTGCTCTGAGATACCAATTCACTTGTCTCTCTGGAAAGGTTAGGAGAGCAAATTAGGCATTATGAGCTACATAGTCTGGATTTGGGGTCACAGGTGCTAATGTGGTGTGTTGACAGAAACCGGACTCAGTACATGGTTGGGTGGATGTAATGCTTAAATGCGCCTGATCCCCAGTGCCCTATCCCCTTGATTTGATCGTTATCCAACCCTAGCCCTGCAGCCGTGGTAGCTGCCCCTATTCTCTGAAAGAGGGGGACCAAAACACCCTAGGAGGGAGCCCTACTGCATCTAGAGTCTTCCTCATCCAGCTATGAATTGAAAACGGCTGAGGAACGACCCGTCCACGTGCCTGAAGAGAGGCCTGCGGCCGTATTCCCCAGGTCCCAAGTATTCCCGCAGTAACCACACTGGGCAGCAGGCCTTGTCTTTGATGCATTTTATCCTAGTTTTCTTCCCTTTGCCTGCCTGATCTGTTTTGGATCGTCGTAGCAGGACGTCCATGTGCCCTTCGCTTATCACCATGTCCCCCTTGTTAATGCATGCTGTCCCCGGGTCACCGACTGATGGGGCTACCAACTCGCTGATCCTGTAAGCCCCAAAAAAATGCCATCGCGAACGCTGTCCTAAAGAAGGAGTAGTTTCTGTCCTGTAACTCCAGTTCTGTAGTAGGGGTATCTCTGTTATAGTCATAATCTAGTGAATAGTCCCGCCCATGTGCGTGGACCCCGGCAATCAAAAATAATCTCTTAAATTGTCAGAAAATTGCAGAACTGCAAAGACACTTAAGAGAGAATTTAAAGACAGATAATGCAGCCTATATCCACAGGCTACACTGTCCAGTACTTCAACTAGAAATTCCACCAAAAGAACACACAAATAGCACAGCCTGCCCAGTTTCTTCCATAGAGAAACTTGCCTCTACCAGTAAAAGCCTCTGGAATGATAGAGAGGAAGGTATGGACAGACAAGCCCCATAGGCTGCCATTATGTGGCTTAAATAGGATACTGTGCCTTTAAGAGAACTTTCCAGAACTTCTCCCAGTATCCCAGAATACACAGCAGGTCCTTCTTACTTTCAGTTCTTTTTGAAGGCGTAACACGCCAGACCTGTAGCATTCCTTACATGAATATCTTTCTCCACCAGGGAGGCGGGAGGGCGCTTATGACTATAACAGAGATACCCCTACTACAGAACTGGAGTTACAGGACAGAAACTACTCCTTCTGTAGTAGGGGATCTCTGTGTATAGTCATAATCTAGTGAATAGAATGGCAAGTCCATCCCCACACCAAAGCGGCGGTGGAGAAAAGAGAAATAACACCACTACTGTGCGAACAGATTTCGCAGCAAAGCCTGCCCAACCTGAGCGTCTGCCCTGGCATCAGTGTCCAGGCAGTAATGCTTAGCAAAGGTATGGACCGACTTCCAAGTGGCCGCCTTGCAGATTTCTGCAATAGGGACATTACGGAACAAAGCAGTCGTGGCAGCTTTGCCCCTGGTGGAATGAGCCTTAGGTTTACCTCCTAAGGTCTTATTAGCTTTTTGGTAACATAGCTGTATGCAGGACACAATCCACCTAGAGATAGACTGCTTAGAGGTCGCAAGACCCGTCCTGACCGATCCATAATTGATAAACAATTGGTCTGACCTACGAATATCTTTGGTTTTATCCAGATAAAATTTCAACACCCTCCTAACATCCAGGGAATGCAGGGACCTTTCCGCTGGAGAGGAAGGATTCTGAAAAAACGTAGGCAAAGTTATCGTCTGGTTGACATGAAAATCAGAAATACCCTTGGGAAAAAATTTAGGGTGAGTACGCATAACAACCTTAGCAGCATGAAATACAGTATAAGGTTCATGGCAACACAACACCTGAATTTCACTCACCCTGCGGGCCGATGTAATGACCACGAGGAACGCCGCCTTCCAGGACAGGTGCTGCAATGAAGCCTTATGAATAGGTTCAAAAGGCTCCTTCATCAATCTGGACAGCACCACATTCAATTCCCATGAAGGCGAAGGAAGCCTGACAGGAGGGAATACTTTCTTCAAGCCTTCCAGAAAATCTTTGATCACAGGGATCTGGAAGAAGGAAGTCTGTGAAGGGCATTTCCTGTAGGCAGTCAAAGCAGCGAGATGAACCTTAATGGAATGAACATTAAGTCCAAACTGCGCCAAATGTAGAAGGTAAGGAAGAATGACATGCTCCTTGCGTGTCATAGGGTCATAGTTCTTGGACTGGCACCAGATACAGAACCTCTTCCACTTGTAAGCACAGGAAGTCCGAGTGGAAGGTCGTTTAGACTCCTTTAGTATGTCCATGCAATCTTCTGGCAGATTCAAATGACCATATTGCACTATCTCAGGAGCCATGCCGCCAAACTCAAAGACGAGAGGTTGGGGTGCAACATCTGTCCCCGAACTTCGTGAGAAGGTCCGGCCTGCACGGCAGCCGTATGTGAGGAAGGAGAGACCGGTGAAGCAGGTCCAGGAACCACCATTGCCTGGGCCATTCCGGAGCAATAAGTATCATCCGCGCCCTGGTCCGGGCCAGCTTGATGAGTACTGCCGGAATCAGGGGAATGGGTGGAAAAGCGTACAGAAAGCTGTTCGACCAGTTGATCCATAACGCATTCCCCAGCGTCCCCCGCTGGGAGTACCTGGAGGCGAACTCTCGGCATTTGCTTTTTTCGGCGGTGGCGAACAGATCTACGTCTGGCGTCCCCCACCTTGCAAAAATTTCTCCTAGCACTTCTTCGTTTATAACCCATTCGTGGTTTTCCTGGAGCAGTTTGCTCAGTGCGTCCGCCTGAACATTCTGCACACCTGGCAGATGGGTAGCGGTTACCGTCAGTCCTCGGGCCAGAAGCCAATGCCAGATCGTCTGCGCCTCCTGCGACAGGGTGCACGATCTCGAGCCCCCCTGCTTGTTGAGGTAATACATCGTGGTCGTATTGTCCGTCTGTACAAGCAGAGAGTTGGTCTGAAAGGACGGATGAAAGGCCTTCAGTGCCAAGTGAACAGCTCTGAGTTCCAGGAAATTGATGTGATACGTGGCCTCCACCGGGGACCACGTTCCGTGAATCTCTAGGTCTCCGGAGTGCGCTCCCCAGCCTTAGAGAGAGGCATCCGTCACGACAGTCTGAGTGGGAATGTCCTTGTGGAAGGGGACCCCTCTGAGGAGATTCTCCGCTGAACACCACCACTTCAGAGACTGAAGAGCATGCAGAGACAGACGTATCCTGTCGTCCAAAGATCCTTTCCTCTGATCCCACTGGTCCTCCAAGCACTCTTGCAACGGTCTCATGTGCAGTCGTGCGTGTGGCGTTAGGAAGATACAAGAGGCCATCGATCCCAGTAGAGAAGACACCGCCCTCACTGTTGTAGATGGAGTGATCAAAAGAGCCTGAGCCTTCTGAAGGAGTGATAATCGTCTCTCCTCCGAAGGAGACACGCTTGCTGACAGCGTATTGATGGAGGCTCCCAAGTACTGTATGCACTGGACCGGAGTCGGGACAGACTTGGACATGTTGATGTGCAACCCCAGCTTGTTCAAGAGAACGCACATCTTCTGGAAGTGTGCTTGAGCTTCCGAGAAGGAGGAGGCCTTGATCAACCAATCGTCCAGGTACGGGTAGACGAACACCTTGTTCTTTCTCAGGTGCACTGCCACCACCGCCATGCACTTCGAGAATGTTCTCGGCGCAGACTTCAGCCCGAATGGCAGTACTGTGTATTGATAATGATTGGCGCCGACTTGGAATCGCAGGAACTTCCTGTGTTTGTGTGCAATGGGCACATGGAAGTACGCATCTTGTAGGTCTATAGCACATAGCCAGTCTCCCTGTTGCAACTGAGGATAAATCTGATGCAACAACAGCATGCAAAACTTTTCTCTGCGAATCCACTTGTTTGCCTGTCGCAAGTCCAGAATGGGCCTGAACTCGTTCTTGTCCTTCTTGCGAACCAGAAAGAACCGGGAGTACAGACCTCTTCCTCTTTGAGACCGAGGTATGTCTTCTATCGCCCTTTTCCTTAACAGGATATCGGCCTCCGCCTGGAGCTCGCGCAGCTGAAACTGCGAGCTGACCGGTGGAATTGCTGGAGGCAGGCTGGTGAACCGAAGACTGTATCCATGGCAAACAATATTCAGCACCCACTTGTCCTGAGTAATTTTTTCTCCACTCTGCCAGAAAAAATTGAACGCTTCCCCCCACCGGAGTGGGTAACGGATGTAGGGGAAGTAAGCGCTCAGGGCCTAGACCCGGCCGGGCCTTTAGTCGCCGTTGCCGACTGCTGGCCGCCTCTGCCTCTCTGACGCTTCTGGAACGGCCTTCGGAACTGCTGCTGTTGTTGCTGCTGCTGCTGCTGTCCCGAAGCCTGGCCACGCCCTCTGCCCTGTCCACCGAACCGTCTCTGGAACGGGCGGTACGATTTCTTGGTATCCTTGGGCTTTTCCAGACCCACCGCCGTGAGCGTTTCGGCCTCCGCCTTCATGCGGGCCATTACATCATCAGCATGTTTTCCAAACAGGGTTTCGCCAGAGAATGGTAGATTGGCAACCCTTTGTTGTGCGACAGGTTTTAGTGACGTGAGGCGGAGCCAGGCGTGTCTTCGCTGGTTAATCCCATGGCAGAAGCCATGCGCCGCCAGTAAGGAAGAATCGGCTGCAGCATTGATGACCTGATTCGCCACCAGCATCCCCTCATTCAACACCTCCTGGAAATCTTCTCTTTTGTCACGAGGCAGGTGTTCCACAAACTGCTGGAGGGATTCCCAGAGGGCTCGGTCATACCGCCCCAACAAGGTCGGGCACTCGCAGCCTTCATGGAAGTCGGCGACGTCCCACAAACCTTTCTTCCAGCCGAATCCAGCCATCTAGATTCCTTATCTGGTGGGACAGTGGATGACGGAGTGGTGGCATGCTGTTTCCGAGCTGCCGTCACTATCACAGAGTCCGGAGGGGGTTCCACTCTTAGAAAAGCCGGATCCGAGTCGGGAGCCCGGTATTTTTTCTGCAGTCTTGAGGGGACCGCCTTAGTCACTGCCGGGGTGAGGAGAAGGTCCATGGCAGGCTCCTCCAGCCCCGGCACCAGTGGTAGTAATGGACGAGACAGATGTTTCTGGTGAAGTGTCTTGAATATCACCTATGTCTTGGGCGTGGGCACCGTCAACGAGATGCCCAATTTCGCTGCACCTCTTAGAAGGACATCCTGAAAGGACACCAGATCATCAACCGGAGACACCCTTGTTTCCGGTGACTCCAACAAAGTCGGAGAATAGTCCCTGGTCCCCGAGGACCTCGTCTGGGAACGAGACCTGCGCCTCCTGTGGCTTCGTCTCGACCTCGTGGACGACCTGTTACGCGATCGTTCCCTCCTCCTGGAGCGAGAGCGCGACCTCCCAGCTCGTGGACGCTCCACAGGCCTCTGCGGAGGCGTCTTCCTTGGCCTATCCTGGGGTCGAGGTTTTGGAGTCCCTTTAGGCGGTGTAGGGAGCGGAGGCAGTGACACCGACCTCGGTGGAGGAATGGGTATCTCCGACCGAGGAGCAGGCCCACGTGGCGGAATCGGCAGTGGTGGTTGTCCTGCGGGAGGAAGTGGTGGAAGAGGAGGATTGATGAGAGGATCCTCTCTAGGCAAAGGAGGCGGGGGCGTCCTAGGCCGCGATGGTGTATAAACCATCGAGTACACCGAGCCCGGTGACTTCTTCGGGGAGGTGACTGCGAATCAGCCCCTCCAGTAGGTGATCGCCGTCTCCGGCGTCCTCCACCAGACCCAGCGTGACTTCTGGCGTCAGAAATCCTTCTGCGCCGCTTAGGAGAGCTGGAAAGTCTCAGAGACGCCGACCTCTTTCTTCTCGACATCGAGCGTCGCTTCTCCGACGTCGAACGTTGCCTCCGCGACTCCGGCGTCGAACGTCGCCTCCGCGATGTCGAGCGCTTCTTCCCCAACGTCGAGCGCCTCTTACGTGACGTCGAACGGGTAGTCCTCGACGATGAGCGTCGACTCCTTCTCGGCACCGATCGCTTGTCCGAGGTCCTCGACGTCGAGGAGCCCCTTGACGTCGACCGGCGGTGTCGCTTTGACGGCGAGCGCCGATGCCTTCTTCTTTGACGTCGATGGGTCGACGCTGACGTCGACGACGACGACGAAGACGCCGTCGACGGTGATCTCGACGGCGGCCTACCCAGGCCTTTCGACGTCGACTTCTCACGCCGTCTCGACCCGGAGCCCTGGGGAGATGGGGAACACACCGTCGTCATCCCTCTCGACGTCATCGTCGAGGCAATCGACGGAGACCGGGACCGTTTGCTGGGTTTCCTGCCTCTGGGGAGCCCCCCAGAGGCCTCAGCAGAGGCAGAGGGAGCCTTCCCAGACTGTCCAGACCCACCTGCAGCCTGCAGTCGTCTCTCTTCTAGGCCTTGAAGCATAATCTTCAGCCTGTCCCTCAGGGTCCTTGATGTAAAGGTCTGACAGATGTCACATTCTTCAGGGACATGTGCTTCAGGAAGACAGAGTATGCAGACGTCGTGTGGATCAGTCTTGGCCTTCGTCCTTCCACATGCTGGGCACTTGTCGAATAGAGCAGGCATTTTAGAGCCCTAAAAAGCCTGAACAAATACACAGGAGAGAAGGGAAACACCAAGTATATCAACTGAAAACACTTTTAAAGCAAAAAGTGCACAAAATTCCAATAAACCATTGAAAAAGGGAGAGCTCAATGCACCAGGGTCCTGTTAGCAGGAGCCGGAAAAAAGAACTGAAAGTAAGAGGGACCTGCTGTGCATTCTGGGATACTGGGAGAAGTTCTGTAAAGTTCTCTTAAAGGCACAGTATCCTATTTAAGCGACATAATGGCAGCCTATGGGGCTTGTCTGTCCATACCTTCCTCTCTATCATTCCAGAGGCTTTTACTGTTAGAGGCAAGTTTCTCTATGGAAGAAAATGGGCAGGCTGTGCTATTTGTGTGTTCTTTTGGTGGAATTTCTAGTTGAAGTACTGGACAGTGTAGCCTGTGGATATAGGCTGCATTATCTGTCTTTAAATTCTCTCTTAAGTGTCTTTGCAGTTCTGCAATTTTCTGACAACTTAAGAGATTATTTTTGATTGCCGGGGTCCACGCACATGGGCGGGACTATTCACTAGATTATGACTATACACAGAGATCCCCTATTACAGAACCTAGCTTCTTGTCCTGAGGAGCATACTCCCCCCAGGACCCCCATCAACCTCTGCACTATTCTAAAGTGGATGGGTCGCCGCCTTGCATCCTTCCGTGCTTGCTGCAGCCTGCCCCAACCTCTCATGGCCTTCCTGCATTGGAAGGCCCTGGTTGGGTCCTCCCCTGTCGCCATTTTTGTGTAATATGCTACCACGCTCAAGTGTGTCTGGGCCCACGGTTTGGTCCTGCCTGACAAGAAAGGCCACTCGATGAAGTCTAAGAACTCCTCCTGGCTTGGCTGCTGACCCCCTATTAGTCCTGTTCTTCCTCGAACGTTTATGGTGCATTGTCCAGTAACTTCTTCCACCCAGGTCCACCCATGCCCACACCTCTTCTGGCACTGGGTCAACCCTCGGTCCGCGTCCGGGGCAAGCTCTCGGAATTCCGCCCACTAAAAACGAGAAATGGCATCGGCTACTAAGTTGTCTACCCCTGGGATGTGTCTCACCCTAAGCGCGATATTTGATCTCAGCTGGCAGTCGACCAGCTTACATAGCAGGGAGGCCACTGCTGGGTATTTTGCCGACCCTATGTTAATTGCTTGTACCACTGCGTGGTTGTCAGACCATGGCGTTATCTGCCTATTAGGTAACCGCTGGGCCCAAATGTGAAAAGCACCACAATTGGAAACAGCTCCAATAAGGATATGTTGGCGGTGAGCCCTGCATTCTGCCAGGATTCTGGCCAGGCCCCCACTGTCCATGCGATCCCTAGGATGGCCCCAAGACCGAACACCCCGCTGCGTCTGTGTAGAGCTCGAGTTGGTGTGCCTGCACCCAAGGCTCCCTCCATATGACGGTGCAGTTAAAAACTCTCAGAAAGTTCGCCCACTGTCCTAGGTCCTCCTTCACGCCCTGCGGCATGCGGACACTGTGGTGTTTCTGTGTCATGCTCCTGGTCATCCATGCCAAACGCCTTGCAAAGGTGTGCCCTGCGGGGATCACCCGTGTAGCAAAATTCAACTTCCCCAGGAGCATATGCACTTCCCCCAGTGTCGCCTTTCTCTGTTGCCTCAGTCTTCCAATGATTCCCTTTAGCTCCGTTACCTTGTCGGGCGGCAATCTGCATGTCCCTGCTACCGAGTCCAGCTCTATTCCGAGGAAGGACAGTTTTGTGGTTGGGCCCTCCATCTTGTCCTGGGCTAAGGGCATGCCTAATTCCTGGGCCAACGCCAAGAAGCTATGCAATAGGTTGGCGCAATCCCCGTGCCATCCCTGCCGATAAAAAGGAAGTAATCTAAGTAGTGGACCCGTCCCCCTTTTGGGACCCGTGTCCCCAGCTCCCACTCCAGGAACCCACTGAACCCTTCGAAGTATGCGCATGATATTGAGCACCCCAGGGGGAGGCATTTGTCATAGTAGTAATGGCCGTCCACTTTGAAACCTAGCAGGTGGTGGCTGTCTGGGTGTACCGGCAATAACCGGAAGGCTGACTCTATGTCTGTTTTTGCCACCAGGGCACCCATCTTCTGCTGCCTTATCAGGTCCACAGCGTTGTCCACTGATGCGTATGCCACTGTGCATTCCCCCTGTTCCAACCAGTCGCCTCCTTTTAGCGATCCATGCCAAGTGGTGATACCACCTGGTCTTTTAGTGGGGGGGAAGTGAAAGGGCCTGCCAACCGCCCCAGTAGGACTTATTTCTCTACCTTTTGCCTAGCCATCCCGGGGTTGTATCTAACTGATTTTAGGTTAAGGCTCTCCCAGGCACCCCTGGATCCTTTGTAGGGGATTGTAAAACCTCGTGTGAAGCCCTCTGCTAGAAGCTGTCTGTTTTTCACCTTCCGATATTGTTTCAACAAATGCAACAGCCTGCTGGCCTTTATGGGGGTTGGAAGCAGCTGTCCCCCGCCTCTGCCCCCGCTGCCCCTGTCTGGGAGGGCCTGTACCTCACTTCTTTGCGCCTGTCTTTTCCTTGTGGGCCCCTGCCCCTGGGGCCCGCTTACATCGGATGGCAGGGTGATTTCCCTTGCATGACCCGCAAGCGTGCCGAAACCTGCACGAGGCCCCCCATTTACAATCAGCTTCATCAAACATCCAGCATATTTTGCCTGGTTTGTTATTACCCTGGGTTTTTCCTTTGAACCCTTGCCCCTCATATTTGCCCTTACTCTTGGAGGGTCGGAAATTGCTCTCTTTTGTGCTGACACCTTCCCTAGCTGCCACCATATGTGTCATGAACCCTTCCATGTCTTGACAATCCCACCCCATTATCGGCCACACCTGCATCATCTCTCTGAAACCCTCATTGTATTTCAGCCAGGCATCGCCCTGATACTGCTGCTGCGCCTCGTGTACCTTTTGCTCGTATTAAATTAGTGCAGCTGCGCTCTGTGGAAATTTCTCAATGAAAACGCATGCCAATGTTCTGAAGGCTTTCAGCCAATTCTCTATTGATCTTTCTACTCTGGGCTTACGGTAGGCGGTTCCCTCCTGTCATTATCCTTTTTGTCTTGCATCGCTAAGTCTAAGCCTGCTTGGTGCACTTCCAACAGTGAGAAAATGTCTATGAAATCTTTGAATGAATGAATGAAGATAAATTTGTATGGCGCTACTTAACCCGGAGGCATCAAGGCGCAGAAGGTGGAAAACAAGCTGAAAGATCAAAAAAGCAACCCAGAAGAGAACAGCTTACCGATAGAATTCTGAGAAAAGCCAGGTCTTAAGATTTTTTTTAAAAAGAACAAGAGACGGCTGAGCCTTAAGATTAGCGGGAAGCATGTTCCACAGTTTGGGGGCAAGGGAGAAAAAAGCTCTCCCTCCCCACCTTGCCTTGGCAATTCGAGGTGTGGTCAGAAGGTTTTTATGAGCTGAGCGCAAGTCCCTGCCGGGAGTGTAGAAGGATACAAGGGATCCAATGTCCTTAGCACCCAGACCGTGAAGGGCACGGTAAGTGAGGACAAGAACCTTGAAATTGATCCTTGCCTGTACTGGTAGCCAGTGGAGATCTTTTCAAATCTCCGAGACGGAAACCCGTCTAGGGGCATCCACAACAAACCTGGCTGCAGCATTTTGGACAATTTGGAGGCGATGAATCAATTTTTTGTTTATGCCAAGGTAAAGGGCATTACAGTAATCCAGGCGAGGGGAAATGAGGGCCACTGAGATCTGTTTCCGAGCATCTGGGGAGAGGTAGTGAGCGAGTTTCCTGACGATCCATAAAACCCCACAGCATGTGGAGACGGTCCTGCCTACTTGCTTATCAAAAGCAAGAGTAGTATCAATGGTTACCCCCAGATTTCGAGCAGAGAGGAAAGGCTTGGGGCAGGTGCCAAGAGCAGGAGGCCACCACTGCTCTGACCAAAGATCCGGTTTTCCCCCAAAGACGAGGACCTCAGTTTTTTCCCCGTTGAGTTTGAGGAAATTCGAGGTCATCCAGCCTGCCACGGCTTCCATGCAGTTCTTAAAATTCAAGGCCGAGGACTCCACAGAATGGGATAAGGAGACCATTATCTGAGTGTCGTCAGCATACGACAGGACTTCCAGGCCATAGGATCTAACCAGTCTTGCAAGTGGGGCCACATAAATGTTAAAAAGAGTGGGGCTCAGGGAAGAGCCCTGCGGGACCCCACAATGCAAAGACTTGGCCGGAGAAAGGAAGTCACCCAGTTTGACCTTTGACCTTTTGGGCATGGTGGTTAAGGAAGGATGTCAGGAGACCCAGAGCTGATCCTTCCACTCACATCTCACCATGTCGCGTGGCCAAGATGGAGGGGGACAGGGTGTCAAACGCGGCTGTAAGGTCGAGCAGGATCAGAATGGTAGATTGACCCCTGTCGACCTTAGCACGGATGTTGTTGACTACCACTGTCAAGGCCGACTCGGTGCTGTGAGCCTTCCTGAAGCCATGCTGAGAGGGATCTAGCAGGCTAGCTTTGTCCAGGAAGGCATTGAGATGTTGATTCAGGTGGGCCTCAAGCATCGTTGCAGGGCTGGGAGGAGGGATATGGGACGGAAATTTTTAAGAGTCCCAGGATCCGGGGTGGGTTTCTTCAAAAGAGGTTTGACAATGGCCAACTTCCAGGCTACGGGGAAGACACCATTTGAGATTGCAAGGTTCATCACATGAAGGTAAGGGGAAAGTAGGACCTGTCTACAATTTTTCAAAACTTTAAGAGGACAGGGGTCTAGGGGAGATCCCGATTTGAGGTTGTAAAGCAGGCCGTTAAGCACTTCATGGGGCAGTAAGGGGAAATCGGATAAATGTCCTCGCGGGGTCAGGGAAAGGCTAGATCCTGGAGAAAGATCGGATGACAAAGGGGAGTCCTGAATAGAATTAAGGGCTTCCAAGTCGGAGTAGATGTCTCCAATTTTAGTATGAAAAAATAGGGAGATCTCATCACAGAGTTTTTGTGATGCAACAACGGGGTCAGGAGATGGAATAACAGACAGGGAATCCACAATATTAAAGAGATCTCTGGGAGTGCGAAGGGAAGTAGTTAGATTGGTAAAATATAGCTGTTTGGCAGCTAGAATTGCGGCCTTATATCCTGTAATAAGGTTCTTATGTTTAGTCCTTTCATCAGGGTCAAGATGGGACATTGGTCACCCCCATCTGCGTGCCCATGTTAACGTTCTGCCCTGGTCGCCCTTCTGTTGGCCCATCCTGCTGCGCCCTGTTTTTCCGCTTTGCGCGCAAGTCTTATCCCTCTCCTTGTCAATCGCGTCGGATCACCTTCCGCGTGTCTCTGAGAGGCCGCCATGCTGGCTACAGACCCCTCATCATCGCTGCTCCCTTTTGTCTCTCAGCTAGACACTAGCTCTGGAGTTGCAGCCCTCTTGCTCCTGGCCTGCGGGGGCTTTTTTGCCTTTCGCTCCCCACCCTTGGCACAGGTGTTTCTTGTGCCAATCTTGGTGGCTGCAGGGGCCGCCATTTTGGCTGCATGCCCCCCACCCCCGGGTTTCCTGGTGGGTGGCTCTGTCGGGGGTGCCTGTTGTGGCCTCTTCCCACGCGCCCAGTCTTGGATCTGCTTGTCCATCCAAGCCGCACCCTTCAGGACCATCAGTGCCCTGGCTTTTTCCAACATTGCCTGCAAGTCGTCATCCAGATCGGGCCCAGAGTCCCCTCTGCACCTCAGACTTTTCCCATTGGCCCCTGTCTGCTCCTGGTCCTCCCTGAAGCGCGCTGGGAGTCGTGTCTTGCTCCCGGCTTGCACACGCTTGCTTGCCATTCCAAAAAACAACCTTGTGCACTAGTGCCTTACTGGTGACTTTCAATGTCTTTCAGCTAGCCGCAGATTGTGCCCAAAATGCTCCAATTTGGCTTCTCTTGTTCCATTGTTCACCTTTCCTGTGCCACTGGGGCCTCTGGGGGCTTGCCTGCTCCTGCTGCAGGCTGTGTCTGCCAATGGGGTCCACCAACTGTCTCCTTTCAAGGCTCTGGCCCTTGTTTAGCAGACCCAGCAACCCCGGCACACCAGAACAAAGACAAATACGCTAAGTGCTGTTCGCGCCTTTTCCCGCTCCCACGCGGTAACCGGAGACCTCCTCTGCTGGCCTCAGGCCTTGTTCTATGCCTCCGCCACCAGGGAGCGTGCTCCATTGCAGGCTCGGAGCCCGAAGACCCCGCTTTGCCCTCCAGGGCTGGATTGCATTAAAAAAGAGGCCAAGTGCCTTTAAGGAGGAGGCTCACCCTGCAGCTGGGTGTGCCCGTCCTCCGACGCATAGTCTTCTTTGTTTCCTGGTGCCGATGGAGCCGCCCTCACGACACCGCTGTTAAAAGCAAAAACGACAATCATGAACATTATCTGCGCCATCTTGTCTGATGGAAGTTCCTCCGCGCACATAGACTGCAGTCATTCTGACCACCGCAGCCATTTTGTATTTCGTTGGTCACCTTTGTTTCACCCTGCCCATATTAGCATCCCTCTGACCAACCTGGTATGTGAGCTGGGGGCTATAAACTATCACCATGACAAACAGCAACACCACTTGCTGCCACAAACTAATTTTTCCTTCTCATCTCGGTTTACAGGCAAACCCATGGACACCCTTCACAAACAGGTTCCAAATACCAAACAGACTCTTGTAAACATGGTTTATTGCACTGCACACAACAAGACTTGTTTTTGCCAACAATGGGACCTATTTTTATCAACAAAACGGACTCTTAGATTTGGCCGGTCTCACATATTTTAGACACTGAAGCAAGGTCCAGCTGCAAGATAAAATTGTCTGTTTGGCCTGGGTGGAAGGAGAATAACTGTTGGGCTTGTGCAACCATGTTGATGAAACAATGTTTGGCTTGTGTGACAACCTGTCCGGGGCGGGGACACCAAGCTTACATGACACTGATCATAAAGATTACTTTGTCCTGATACTGTATAAAAGTGACATGCAGGAGAGCTGTTGTTAGAACACCGCAGCAGATTACTACGGTGTCTTTTGACAGGTTCTCCTCATGAGAAATAAACTTGTTTCTTGTTTCTTGTCTTCCAGTTTCCAGCGCCTGCCTCATTATTTTGATAGTAAATCCAGTGAATTAAAGGTGACCGAGCTGGACGCATAGCTCCATCGCCGGTGCTCACCAGCGCCAACGCTAGATGAACAATGGGGGCCTACCAGTGATGGCTCACTGTAAAGGACACTGTAAAGAAGAGCTTTAACAAAACGAATGCCCTGACCATCTATTATATTAGGTTAAATTTCTCTCCCAATCACCTTGTATTCATTATGCCCCAAATAGGCAAGAAAAAGGTTTTTATTTGAAATTCTACATCAATTGCATCCATAGTGTCATTGTATTAATAATAGCATAGGAATATCATACCATATGGAAGAAAGAGTACACTGTGTATCACAAGGATTATACAACGCCAGTTGCCCTCATGAATATACTTATTGGTTTGCCCCCCCCCCCCCCCCCCACAGTCCAGTTCTCAATAATGCACGTAATGGTCCTTATCCTACAAAACAATTAGTATGATAAACTCGTTTTTGTGTTACAATGAATTTACTGCATCATCTAGGAATTATGCTCATCACCAAGTTTAAACTGTGGGACAGCAAATACCCTTTTGTATACACTATCTCCCAGTTTGTTACATTCACTGCATAGGTTATTGACAATGCTGTTTGTACTGATAGCGATCTTCTTCTCCTACTGTCTGTGCATCTGCCTGTACAACCTGTATGCCACCAAAGACTACAATGATCAGCCGAACTACATGTTTAGCTATGGGGCATCTTGAAGGACCGGGGTTGGAAAATATCAATGTTTCTCTTGGTCCCAGTACTGACAATATGTGGTTGTTGTTTGGGTGTACACTGTATTACACCTTTGTGTTCTCTTTATATAAGTACCTTGCGCCCAAGACTATGGACACTCAGCTAACAAAAATGAGAGTAATGTATGAACAAGAGATACAGGACATTATGGAGATCGAAATAGACTGACAAGCTGGCTAGTTATGTTCAAAGGGGCGACTGTTAAAAGCAAAAACGACAATCATGAACATTATCTGCGCCATCTTGTCTGATGGAAGTTCCTCCGCGCACACAGACTGCATTCATTCTGACCACCGCAGCTATTTTGTATTCCGTTGGTCACCTTTGTTTCACCCTACCCATACTAGCATCCCTCTGACCAACCTGGTATGTGAGCTGGGGGCTATAAACTATCGCCACGACAAACAGCAACACCACTTGCTGCCACAAATTAATTTTTCCTCTCATCTCTGTTTACAGGCAAACCCATGGACACCCTTACACAAACAGGTTCCAAATACCAAACAGACTCTTGTAAACATGGTTTATTGCACTGCACACAGCAAGACTTGTTTTTGCCAACAATGGGACCTGTTTTTTTATCAACAGAACGGACTCTTAGATCTGGCCGGTCTCACATATTTTAGACCCTGAAGCAAGGTCCAGCTGCAAGATAAAATTGTCTGTTTGGCCTGGGTGGGAGGAGAATAACTGTTGGGCTTGTGCAACCATGTTGATGAAACAATGTTTGGCTTGTGTGACAACCTGTCCGGGGCTGGGATACCAAGCTTACATGACACTGATCATAAAGATTACTTTGTCCTGATACTGTATAAAAGTGACCTGCAGGAGAGCTGTTGTTAGAACACCTCAGCAGATTACCACGGTGTCTGTTGACAGGTTCCCCTCATGAGAAATAAACTTGTTTCTTGTCTTCCAGTTCCAGCACCTGCCTCCTTATTTTTATAGTAAACCAGTGAATTAAAGGTGACCCTGTGCCGGGCAGCATTGGGGGTCTTAGGAGATTCTCTGCTTTTCACACCGCAGGCTCTGCTCCTCGCCGCACCAAAAACAGTTGAGCGGATGGGAGCAGAAAGGAGAAGGCGAAAGCTGGCTAGTCTCCGCACCAAGCAGTGCTCCTCATTGCTCCCGCCGCGCCACGAACAGCAAGCGGATAGGCTGAAGAGAGGAGAAGGGGAAAGCCGATGGGTTTCCGCTGGTCTGATCCGGGTCGGTCCATGAGGCAGTCTCTTCACACTCAGCTTCTGGTAGGTCCGTCCTGCTTTGACCGACCGTGATTCCTTCTTCTTCACTGCGAGGTCGGGTTTGTGTCTACTTGGGCCTGTTGCCTCCTATTTATCCCCCCTCGCCTTGTCAGCTCTCCCCGGATTGGGGGGTTCGAGCTTGCCCTGGTGTGACCAATCCTGGTCGCTTCTTTCAAGTGGGCTCTGTGTATGTGCAGGGGAGGAGCTTCCCGCCTCCGGCTGGCGTTTGGCCCGGGCCCCTAATGGGTCCGGCATCGCCTTTCCTGGCGGTTACATGTGGTGTGTTGACATAGTCCCCCCATACTGACTATGGTGTAGCTATGCCATTGGCCGCCCATGGCGGTCCCTGAGTTCGCTGCCCGCGGCGGCCGAAGTAAAGAGCGGGGCAAGAGGGGGTGCTGGCAACATCTTTGTTTCGTTTGCTGCCCCGCAGCAGGCGATTCAATTAAAAAGGGAGTCTGGGGGGTTGTGTCTGCCCTGAGACTGCAGGTAAGAGTGATGGGAGGCCACAGCCCCAAAAAACTCATGCCGGCCCCCTCCCTTGATACGCAGCTGCATTCTGAAGTCCTGTGGTCCTGGCATAATTCTGTTTCTCAGCAGACTACCAGCAACAGAACCTGCTGCTCGAGGTAATGATTGTGGCAAAAGCAAAGCGCACAATGTTAAGATAAAGCTGCACTCTGCACAAAACAACATGGGCTTCACCCGTTACTTCTTTCCTCATGTCTGTCATTTGCCAAATCCACTGCGGGCTCCTCCTCCAGCTTGTCTTCTGCAATACACTGGCATTGAAAAATGCCACACCCACCACCCTGCCGACACAACACTGCCTTGTGCCTCCAGGGTGAGTAACCTATCACCCAGACTGGCACATGCTCAGCTGTGTTCACTTTTCCAGCTGTTAAAAAAGTGTTTCTGAATATTTACTGCCTAAAACAAAGCACCACCGAGCCTTTCATTAAAGCAACTCCTGTTTCTTTTTTTTTCCTACTGTTAGTGGGGCAAACCCCCACTTTGCCCCTTACTACCAGCTGTCCCTGGTTGGAAGGCTTTGAATTTGATTTCAAGTTAAGATACCAAGAGCCATTAAAACGGCAATGGGCAAAAAAAACTTCATTTGGTGCTTAGGCATAAGCAATTGGTATGGACCAAGCTTGCGAAAGAAGTTCATGAATGTTGAATGGAAAGCCCATTTTCAGATTGGCATTTGCCAAACTTGTTTCACCTACTGGGGTGGTTCTGAAGAAGCAAATAAGGGAATTCTGAATGATCCAGCACCTTTCACGGCAGGAGGGGCAACCTGTGACTCATTTAATTGTGAAAGGGTTGAGTAGGGTTCATTATGCCTCAGCTGATTCAGCCATAGAGCTGATCAGTAGACTGGGTCCTTGGACTTAAATGGCAAAGTGTGACATTAAGTCCGCCTGCAGCTGTGACTCCCAAGACTTTCGATGCCGCTTGGTGCAAACCACCTCTAATTCACCTTAATATTAGATATCAAAATAATAAGGCAGGCGCTGGAAAGTGGAAAATGAAGAACGAAGAACAGGTTTATTACTCCAGGAGGAGAACACATCACATTAGACACCGGGGCTATCGTCAGGAGGTGCTCTACCTGCATCTCTGTGGCATGGCCTTTTATACAAGTTTTCGTCCGTTTATTGCATGGTCAAACATTCCTGACATCAGTTTATTGCACAGTTAAAACATCTTTGGAATTCCCGCCTTAAGCTAGTTCCCACACAGACCCAGCAGCTGTCGTACCCCACCTAGATGTAACAGATGATCGCTATCTCGCAGCTGGACATTCCGACAGGATCTAAAAATACGTGGGATCTGTCAGATCTAAGGGTTTTGGGTTATTGATTAAGTCAGGCCCCTTTGTTGGTGAAACAAGCCCTGCCGTGTGTAGGCAATAAACAATGTCCACAGGGGTCGGTTAGTGCTTGGGACCGGACTGAGTGGCCAGGTGCAGGGAAGGAGGTTATAAAAGGGGGCTTGCCTGTGCATGGAGGATGAAAGGACAGCTGGGCTTGGCATGGGAAGTGACTCCGGGGCATTGTCAGGCTGACAAGGTTTTACGACCCTAGTACGTGTGTTCAAGCTTGGTCAGGGTGCTGGGGATGATTGCGAGGTCAGGGTGAATCATAGGTGACTAGCAGGGAATTAAAATGGCTGCGATATCTAAAATGGTTGCTGCTTACGCGCACGCAGAGGCCCTTACTACGCAAGATGGTGCAGGCAATGTTTCACGATCTTCACTTTGCTCTCAACAGTGGCTGTGTCGAACATAAATGAACGCCGCTTATGTATACTTAAGGTTTATCGATTTCCACAACTTCACCCTTTGGATTTCAACTGTTGGATGTGCAGTTTTCAGGTTTCTTTTTCGTTGACAAAGCATTGCCTATGGGCTATTCTATTTCATGTTCCTTTTTTGAGACATTTAGGGTATGATTACAAGTTTGGCTGACCTACCACCTGAACATTGCGCCTGGGACAGCCAGTAGAGCGCAGGGCTGGTGGTCTTTAGACCACCGTATTATAAGTTAAACTCGAGGCCCGTGGTGTGGTGTGGTGTGGTGGTAGGCATGGTTTTCCATATCTATCAATGCATGTGTGTACATTTCGACTACACGTGTCGAATATACACATGTGCATGATACATGTGGAAAAATACAAATTGCCCATTGCAGGAGTCAATCCCATAGGTGGCCAGTCTAGGCAATGGGTATATGGTACAAAAAGGACTTACCTGTAGATCACAGCAAACAGGGTGATATTCTTCGGGGTGAAGATGCTGCTGTGAAGGGGGTACCTAGAGAAAGGAATCCACATCGAACTATGATGGGTAGAACAGGAGAAGGGTGAGTATGCACCCCAAATCCTTTGTTTCCGCTGACTCGAAGCTGGTGGTCCCACCATCACGGTCAGCTTGTCGGAAAATCAACTCATAATACGGATGACGGTAAACCTCGTCAGTACCACCCTATGGCAGCTGCTTTTCCGTGACCATGACTCTGACGGTCACCGGTGTGCTGGCTGTGTTGGCGGTTCAGCCGCAGTCTTTGCAATTGCAATCCGACCATCTCGTTATCTGGCATTCGGACCTCCGAGTTTGAGCAGTCAGACCACGGGTGCAGCGGCCCATGGCCCACCGAACTCGTAAGCAGACCCTTAGTACTTTCTTTCAGAAATTGTTCCCGTGTGTGACAAATTCCGACAACTTGACACATTATCTTAATGACTGATGTTATAGAGGGTTCGCCACTTACGGATGAGTGTTATAAACTACTTCATGAGTTTCAGGCGTTGATGCACGATCTGGGTGTGCCGTTTTTGGGCATGAAATGGATTCCCAAATATAGGAAATGAGATTGCCTGTGGACAAAAAAGGGAAGTTGTTGAGATGTTTGGCCAAGGACAATGTCTAGGTCAGGGATATACAAGTGCTTCTGGGATATTTCAATTTCGTTTGTACAGCACTACAGGCAGGGAGGACTTTTTGTCGACGTCTAGGTTTGGCTTTGTCAGGGGACTCATTGTCCCACCACAGAGTTCAATTGACTGCAGGAGTGAAAGGGGATGTACAAGTTCGGAAGGTCTTTCTACAGGATTTTCTTGATACACCCATGGCAAGGATGGGTGAAAAGGCTGAATGGTCTCTGGAACTTTTCTTGAATGCTGCAGGTGACTCTGGGTTCAGAGTTTTTTGGCAAGGACATTGGTGTGCGGAATGGTGGCCTGAGTATTGGAAAGGCAGGTGCCGTAGCAGCCCCTTTTTGGAATTAAATACATTAGTAAACAGTTTGTCTATGGGGCTGCCATTTTGCCTAAAAAAAGTGCTCTTCAACATCGACAACTTGGCAATAGTCAATATACAGTCAGCTAGAGCACTGGGGATGCTCACTCTCGTTCGCAATGACAGAGATTCTGTAGGCTTATTCCAGGGGCGGACAAAAGACAGCAATATTGAGGCATATGTGGCAGGTTTAAGGGGTCACATGATTCTGCTGATCATTGGTTCTCTATCAGATTCCACGAGGCAGGCTTGGAATGGGAAGAGACATTGGATCAGGGGCTCGAGGGCCCAGCATCAACGAGGGTGAAGAGAAGAGAAGGAAGGGTGTGGTAAAATTATGTTGTTAATAGAGCATGGTTTGTCAGCAATGACCATCGCTTTCAAGTCGGCAGGCTTGTCATTCTTTGGGAAGTTGTTTTGGGGATACGATCAGTCTGTAGGTAAAATGGGGAAGTGGATATTGAAGAGTTGGGTGCGGAAAGTGGAAGAAGGAACATGGTGCGGAATCAGTGACTTTGTGCATTTTGAAGGGGTTACTGAGAAAGTTTCCGAAGGTGTGTGTAGATGGGCAGGAGTGTTTTTTGTTCTCCGTGGTCATGGTGTTGTTGTTTTTTGCTGCATTTAAAATGACAGAGGTTATGAGTTTCAAGAGGAAGGAGGGACTTAAGGGAGAAGGCATTAGGGTGTTTGAAGATGGATCAATGTGGTTGAGGGAAATTTGTCAATTTACGGAGGTACCCAGATGAGAAGATTTGCCCTCTGCATTGGTGGGAGAAGTTTTCACGAGGGGCAAACAGACATGGGGAGGTTTTTCGGCATGCCAATGGTGAGAAACGCTTGGCATCCCAGGTTGTGGGAGCAATGAGGAATGCAATGATTGCAATGGGTTTACCTGGGCAAGAATTTGGTATCCACTCATTTTGGTTGGGTTGGCAATGGAGGCAGATTTTCAGGGTTGGTCCTGTGCGGATATTCAGAATTTGGGGAGGTGGAGGTAAGAATATTATAGGAAGCGTTGCAGGTCCTGGCCATGAACACAAAGAAGCCTAGATTTTCGGATATTCCTTCATAATATGAGCAGCATATCATGCAGAACAATGGAAATTTGGGAAGCAACCAGAGTTTGAAAATCTGGCGGTGTAAATAAAATGGTTTGGTAAAGGTGGGATGCTCTGGCATAGCTCCAACCCAAGTTGGAATTGATGACGAGAGCATCCCCTTGCCCACATTTATCAATTATAGATTTACGAGAGAATTATCTTGTGAACATGAAACGTTTGTCTCTATTTAACTGTGCAAAAGAGGACCTTTTAGAAATAAAAAGGTTGTGGGCAGGGACCACCATGGTTTGGACTGAGCTTTTGCCATGTAGAGAGTGGAGAGGTGCCAAGTAGCCCATGCTATTGACAGGGCTCTGAGGAAGTTTAATTGGGAATTAGGAGGTTTTGCACAGTTAAGGGGATTTTCTTGTTCAAACATCCTGACATTAGGTACAAGATTGTTAACTTTTTAGGAAGGATGGAGTGCATCTATCTGTTTTTGGCATGGATCTTTATTTGCTCCAGATGTGGTGTGTTATGAAAAAGTTGTTGCGCTTCCCTAGCTAATGCAGAGGTATTTCTGGTGGCAGTTGGTTCTAACAACTTTTCAAGTGAT
This sequence comes from Lissotriton helveticus, assembly GCF_964261635.1. Taxonomy (NCBI): domain Eukaryota; kingdom Metazoa; phylum Chordata; class Amphibia; order Caudata; family Salamandridae; genus Lissotriton; species Lissotriton helveticus. The sequence continues at coordinate 128,417,921 of NC_136068.1, read as the reverse complement.
TGGAAATTGGTCAGTTTGAGACCCACTTGAGAGATGCAGGGGGTAAACGAGAGTTGGAAGGCAAGAGGAAGGTAATGGTTTGAGTATGCGCAGTGATGGGTGCATTTTTTGTAGTGCTCCATGGACACCGGCTTCCAATAGGTGCGCAGTTACTCTGGTTTCCCTGGGATTGGCATGCATTCTATAATGTCCACCAGATATGCCAATCATGCCCAGGCAGCCTCCAGACCATCAGGGGTAGTGCCTCGCATCTGCTCTCTGGGTAGACTTGAACACAGGTCAAGGTTTCCCATCTTCCATGCCAGACACGTGGCAGCCGCATCTAAAAGCATTCAGTGTTGACGATTCCTGCGTTTGCCGCCCCACGACTGCCTCAGATAAAATCTCATGCCGCCCAGGACAGACCCCCCCCCCCCCCTTGCTACGCCACTGATGATAGTGCTCAAAGCAATGGAAGGTTTTCGGGTATAATTAAAACAGTCATTCTGCTTTGTTGTTTACCATGGCAACGTCTTACCAGGAAAAGAAGCCTGCCTCTATTGTGTGACGTCATGTAGTACAGGCAATATGTGGATATATGTATTTCACTTACTTTTCATACGCTAAACCAGTGGTTCTTAACGTGTTGTCCATGGACCCCGTTGTTCTGCAATGCCTTTTCAGGGGGGTCCGAGACTTTTTAGAATATTAAATTATATTAGCTGATTAATGATGTAAATATACATATAAAATATTTTTTTAATGTTAAAACGCTCTGTAAATGTGAAGGAATTTGAATTGAGGCTAAAAATTAAGATGGTATCCTTAGCTTGATCGAGTAGAACAGCAAACTGAATCAAGTACGGCTGATTGGGGCCCCAACTGAAGCTCTAGAATGCTATGAAAAAGAGAGCCAAAAAGACAAAGCAATATCCTGGAGAATAGGTATCGCTTTGTCTTTCAGTCTTTTACAAATAAAAGTACATTTAGAAAGAAAGCTCCTGCCTTCCCATTAAAGTGAACATTTTGTTGGTTTTTTTTGTTTAAAAATTAAGTATATTATTTGGGGGGTTTTTTGTTTGAAAATTAAATACATTATAATTTCACACTCTGTGTATTTCTTCGTTTAAACTGTTTTCTGTAGTCATGTGTAATTTTTGAGTTTCAAATGGTTTGAAATTGTCTAGGAGGGGTCCCCGGCTTCCAATGAGTGTCCACAGAAGTCTGAAGTTTAAGAACCGCTCGAATAAACCAGTTGATAGCAGCATTTGTACTGTCCTTTGCCTCCCTCCACGAGTGATTGATCTCTTGTTTTTTAAGGTTTCGTTTCTGCTTTTCGTCATCACTCGTGTTGTTTACTGATGTACGTGCACTTTGCTCCAGCAAACATTTTGCCTGTATCGTGTGTTGTCCTCCCTGTTTTGTGACATTTCACGCTGGACTAGTTGTTTCCACAGTTGCCTTGACAACGGCACACCTGTTGTTGCCTGCATGCACTTAGCTTGTGGTACGTATACAGCCGCCTGACTAGAATACGTATAATCCGGCGCACTGCCACGCCATTACCGTAAATTCATGGCGCCAAATTGATGACGTGTACTAGGAAAGCAAACAGCACGTGGGGCTGAGATGGAAACCGGGAGAACAGAATGGGAGCGGGTGCGGGAGTGGTAGGTGGAGGGCGGGAGTGGTAGGTGGAGGGAGGGAGTGGTAGGTGGAGGGAGGGAGGGGCGGTGGAGGGAGGGGGCGAGCTGTGGTGTCCTCCCACCGCAGCATCACCAACGCAACAAAGGCAGTTTCGGTTTCCTTTTCCTCGGGCTGACTCACAGTCGCAGGACTCACGAAACGGGTTCTGTGGACGTGACCTAGACATCTTTTTTTCATCTCGTGTTGACATAGCAACGAGACAGTAGTTCAAACAAAAAACAGTGCTACTCTTTTAGCTTTCAAACGCTGAGATTTGAAGTAAAGTTCAATAAAACGTGCACTGCAGTTTTAATAGATGATGGGAAAGAAATAAACACATTGGGCCTGATTCACTAAGGTAAACTTATACGTTTTGGCATTCACTAAGTACAAGTTTTATTTTGTTAATAGTAATCTTACGAATGTGGAGACTTCTATTTATTTATTTTTATTTATGCATTTTTATATAGCGCAGACTTTACCCGAAGGTGTCAGAGCGCTTCACAAAGGAACAGAACTGATACATGAGAACATTACAAGTGAGCAAAATACAAAGGCAAACGTTACATTAAATGAAGCAAAATTACAATTGTGCGCTAACAAAGTATAAGAGGTAGTAAACGGTGCATTACAAAAGTGACAATCGTGAGTCAATAAAATACAAGAGGTAGCAAACGGTGCATTGCAGGAGGAAAAAGTGACGTGTGCAGGTTACAAAAAGCGTACAAAATAAATATAGAGGTATAATACTGCAATATATGGAGGACACTCCAGCACAAGAACAAACGTTACGTAGGCACTGGTGGCACTTGTGCAGGTGTCGAAACAAACAAATGTAGGAGGTAGAAAACAGTTTGTTACCGGAGAGAGTGACGGGTGCAAGTCACCCACGAGTCCCAGACACAGGAGGAAGGACAATACTGCAATAAGAGGCAGACTTTCAAACCACAAGAACACACTTGGAAGACACTTCCATAGTCAAATAAAGTAGGTTTTTCAGTAGTTGAAGGGCTTCCTTCAGATAGCAGAGAGGGCATGAATTACATTTGGAAATGTCTTTGAAGAAGGAGAACTTTGAGGTCAGATTTGAAGGCTTGGGAGAAGGAGGTGGTCCGGAGCTGAGGCGGAAGTGAGTTCCAGATTCTCACTGCGCTGCCTGAAAAGGATTGGGCCATCGATCTCTCCTTCTTGAAAGTGGGAGGTTCAAGCAGTAGATTTTCCGCATTTCGTGATGGTCTAGAGCCTCCAGAGAGTTTCAGTTTATTCGCCAGGTAGCGCGGAGAGGAGGAGTGCAAGGCTTTATGGGTGATGCGGGCAGTCTTGTAAATAGCTCTCGCCTCGATGGGGAGCCAGCGGAGGGAGGATAACATGGGAGTGATGTGGTCGCTTCTTTTGGCCCCATAAATGAAACGAGCTGCTGAATGTAGAACAGACTTAAGGGGGGATAGGTGGGATTTGGGGAGGCCAGTCAGAAGAGAATTGCAGTAGTCCAGTCTGGAGAGGACCAGCGATTGGACCAGGGTTTTGAGGTCATGCACCGGGAAGAAGCGACAAATCCCCCAAAGAAGGCGCAGTTGGTATCGGGCAGACTTTGCAATTGAATTAATGTGAGAGAGTAGATTGAGTTTTGTGTCGAGTATGACACCAAGGGATTTTGCGCTGTCGACAATGATGGGATTAGTGTTCAGCAGATTCATCTGGTCCATCCATGATTGCACCGGGGGAGGAGAGAGTGAGGAGGAGAGGAGGAGGAACTCAGTTTTGGAGGGGTTCAGGATCAGTTGATGTGTTGACATCCAGTTATGAATGGAGTCGAGGGTAGAGCTTAGGACAGAGAGATCGTGCGTGGAGGCAACCTTGAGGTAGATTTGAGTGTCGTCAGCGTAGAGGTGATATTTGACCCCAGATTTACTTAGGAGATTTCCCAGAGGTACCAAATAGAGATTGAACAATGTGGGAGCAAGAATAGAGCCTTGGGGAACACCTTGACCCACCGCCAAAGGAGGTGAGAGACTGTCCTCTATTTTGATCATTTGGGATCTATCAGAAAGGAAAGAAGCAAACCATTTAAGCACGGTGCCTTCCATGCCCATTCTCTGTTGAAGGGTGTTGAGGAGGGTGTTGTGGTTGACAGTGTCAAAGGCTGCCGAAAGGTCAAGGAGAATTAGAAGACAAGACCCCCCCGAGTCTAGTATTCTCAGCGCGTCATCGATCACTTGCAGCAGGGCAGTTTCAGTGCTGCAGTTTTGGATGAAGCCGGACTGAAAATTGTCAAGAAGATCATTTTCCTTGATATGACGTGAGAGTTGTTTCGCAACACATCTTTCTGTGATCTTCGCAAGAAAGGGTAGGTTAGTGATGGGGCGGAAGTTGTTGAGGTCATTCGCATCCGCAGTGGGTTTTTTAAGCAGAGGGGTGACCTGCCCAGATTTGAAGGGAACAGGGAGGGAACCTTGACAGAGGGAGAGGTTGACCATAGTGGTCCAATAGGGAAGAGAAAGGGTATAGAAGTCAATGGCAATGGCACTAGGGATGGGGTCGAGCGAGTGGTTGGAGGGCTTTGTTTCGAGGATGCACTTGAGGAGGACATCTTCAGAGATGGGGTCGAAGTTCTGCCAGATGACTAGTGATTTGCGCTCCTCTGAAGGGGTAGGATGAGCGACCTGAACCACAAGTGATTTCACTTTTTCGTCAAAGAATACAGCGAAATCAGCAGCTTTCTTTGTAGAATCCTCCAATTTGGAGGTTGGGGGAGAGTAGTTGGAGGTCTTGATGAGATCAAATAGTTTTTTGGGTCTATTTTTGGCTGAGTCAAGGAGGGTTCTGAAGTGTGATGCTTTCCCAAGGAAGATGTGCTTGTGGTACTCGGATCTTGCTGAACGAAGCGTGGCCAAGTTATCGGTGGAGGGTGCTTGCCTCCAATGTTTCTCCAGGCGTCTTAGGTGCTTCCTTTCTTCATATAGGGATTTGCTGAACCAGGGTGCTGAGGGAATGGGCCTTTTCTTTTTGCTTTGGAGAGGAGCAACGCTATTGATTTCGACTGCAAGGACTGAGAGGCATTGTGAAGTGAGATCATCAACATCTAGGTTCGGGTCTAGCCTTGGAAGTGACAGCAAAGCTGATTCACAGAGGGAAGCAGTGTCAATGTTTTTAGCGTCACGGAACCAGGAGGTAGCCCTCTTAGGTTGGCCAAGAGTGATAGAGTGTGCTAGGAGAAGAGAGAATAGAATCAGGAGGTGGTGGGCAGAGAGTCCACACATAAACAAGCATTTGCAATGCAATAGGTCTCGCATTAGGAAAGTTTGAGCTATTGGTCTTGTAAATGGCAAATTTTGTATTTATGTGTTGGTTTTGAAAATAGCAAAATTAATAGCTTTGTCATTTACAAAGGCAATACTTTTAAGTTTTGCAAATGTGAAACCTATAGAATTTGTAATGCAACATGTTTTGTATTTACGTGACTTAGATGTATTGATATTACAAATAACAATGGTTTTTAATTTTTTAAAGTAATTAATACTTAAATAAAAGTAATTGTAATTTATAATGGCAATAGCTTAAACTTTAGTAAATAACTTTTGTGAAGATTATGTTCAGTGTGTTTTATTGTGGCGAAAATCCAAGAACAGAAGTGAAATATTAACATCATTTTTGTGACATTTGTAATAAAGCTTGAAACATTGAGAGAACATATTTGAACCAGTTGTTGTAGAATAGTTGCACAGATTGATGTTGTGGTGGCGCTGAGTGATGTTGTGGTGGCGTAGAGTGATGCTGTGCCGTTCAGTGATGCTGTGGTAGCGCATAGTGACGCTGTGGTGCCCCTGAGTGATGCTGTGGTGCCCCCTGAGTGATGCTGTGGTGTTGCTATAGACAGATAGACTAAGGGCGATAGATAGCTCGAGGGAGGGCGATAGATAGCTCGAGGGAGGGCGAAAGATAGATCGAGGGAGGGCGAAAGATAGATAGATAGATAAATAGAGTGAGGGCAATAGAAAGATAGATAGAGTGAGGGCGATAGATAGATAAATAGAGTGAGGGCGAAAGATAGATAGATAAATAGAGTGAGGGCGACAGATAGATAGATAGAGTGAGGCAGATAGAGTGAGGGCGATAGATAGATAGAGTGACGGTGACAGACAGATAGAGTGAGGGCGACAGATAGATAGATAGAGTGAGGGCGACAGATAGAGAGAGTGAGGGCGATAGATAGATAGATAGAGTGAGGGCGATAGATAGATAGAGTGAGGGCGATAGATAGATAGAGTGAGGGCGACAGATAGATAGATAGAGTGAGGGCGACAGACAGATAGATAGAGTGAGGGCGACAGATAGATAGATAGAGTGAGGGCGACAGATAGATAGATAGAGTGAGGGCGACAGAAAGATAGAGTGAGGGCAGGGCCGGGAGTTAGAGAAGGAGGTGGGTGGAAGAGAGGAACAGATCAGCACAGCAGAAGAGAACAGGGAGTTAAAGAAGGAGGTGGGTGAAAGAGAGCAGCAGATCAGCAAAAGTTAACAGAAGGGTTAAAGAAGGAGGCGGGTGGAAGAGAGCAACAGATCAGCACAGGAGAAGAGAAGAGAACAGGGAGTTAGAGAAGGAGGTGAGGTGAAAAGGGCAGCAGATCAGCACAGGTGAAGAGAACATAGAGTTAAAGAAGGAGATGGGTTGGAAGACAGCAGCAGATCAGCACAGGAGAAGAGAACAGCGAGTTAACCACATCAATGCTACAGCAATTCATCCTCTGTGCTGCAGATCCTTGAATTCCATTGTTCATGACGAGCTCAGCTCGTCATGAGCACACAAGCAGTGTACTGCATGACGAGCTCAGCTCGTCATGAGCATGGAAGGGGTTAAGGAAGGAAGCGGGTGAAAGAGAACAACATATTAGCACAGGGGAAGAGAACAGGGAGTTAGAGAAGGAGCCGGGGTGAAAGAGAACAGCAGATCAGCACAGGAGAAGAGAAGTGAACACAGAGTTAAAGAAGGAGTTGGGGTGGACGAGAGCAGCAGATCAGCACAGGAGAAGATAACATGGAGTTAAAGAAGGAGGCGGGTGTAAGAGAACAGCAGTTCAGCACAGGAGAAGAGTAGAGACCAGGGAGTTGTGCTGGGCGCTATACATAACTCAAATAATGCGCAAAAGTGAAACGAGCGATGGCAGCGAAGCAGCTGCGGAAGGGACGTACAATGCATGCAATGTCAGAGTGCCTGCCAGAATAATTCACAGCAAATACGATTCTTAAACGGAAGTGACAAGGTCTAAGAGAAAGTTCAGAATGTGCATTCGGTTTCTCAGTTCCACTCCAATTAACAGTTTATTTTCCTTTATTCTTTGTACTTTGCTAGAAAAGTATAAAGGGGAATTGTATTAGTCTTTCCTTTTATTCCAGATTCTGTCAGCGAGTGTTACTTAATGTGTCTGCTGTGGACTGCTATCCCCGAACGATCTTTCTAGTAAACTTCCGCATTAGTCATACTGTGAGAATCAGCCTGCCCGTGTAATGTACTGTAAATAATAAGTTACCTTAATGTCAAACGAGTCAGAGAACCAAGCTGGCCTTGCAACACTGCCACCTACAGCCCGATTAGAGCCACCGCACTGTCATCTGTTTCCAGAGCGTCATTATTTGACGTAATGCTTATAGTAGTGGTAAAAATGGAAAAGAGCGAAGTGTAAAGTGAAGTCTGAATAATTCCTCCCAGGCTAGACCGCAAAAATAAATGCGATTGTTAATAATGTTAATGTTATAATGTTATAAAGGTTTTATTAAGCGCTCAGCTACTCGGACCGAGAGTCCCGGCGCTATCAGACCCAACATAACACAACCATCACGGCCGAGGGGAGTTAATTACAGAACAACCACGTCTTCAACTCCTTCCTAAAGGACAAAAGGGTCACGCATTTCCTAAGTGACAGTGGCAGTGCATTCCAGGCTCGGGGAGCAAGGAATCCAAAAGAGCGACCCCCGATACGAGCGCGCCTGACTGCCGGGACAGTAGCCAGTGAAAGGGACGCCGAGCGAAGTGCTCTGGATGGGATGTGAAATCCCAACCGCTTCCTTAGGTAACCTGCACCAGAGCCATGAAGTGCCTTAAATGCCAAGGTCAGCGTCTTGAACTCGATGCGTTTCCGTATCGGAAGCCAGTGGAGGGATTTCAGCAGGCCTGCAGCGTGAGACCTCCGGCCGAGGCCGAAGATGGCACGAGCGGCCGAGTTCTGCACCACCTGCAGACGAGAGAGAAGATAATCAGGGAGGCCAAGGTAGAGTATGTTAGCGTAGTCAAGCCTGGAACCTACCAAAGCCTGCACTGTGCTTTTCCTGTGGGCAATGGATAGAAGAGGAAGGAATTTCCTAAGCATTCTCAGTATTCTGAAGCATTGTCCTACCAGGCCCAGGATCTGTGGTTTAAGGGACAGACGGGTGTCCAACTTGACTCCCAGATTCTTTGCCATCCCCGTCTCCGCAGAAGGGGGGTGAATATCGGCCGGCCACCAGGACCTCCAACAGGGGTCAGGAGGACACCCAAAAAAAAGGACCTCAGATTTATCTGGGTTGCATTTCAGCTGGTTTATATGAAACCAGCCGAACACAGCACCCAAGCAGTTCTTAATAAGCTCTCCATCAAAGTCCCTGTTCTTGCCACAGGTGAAGAGAAGCTGGGTGTCATCGGCGTAAGAGACAATCTGGGCACCACAAGCCTCCGCCAGCACCGCCAAAGGGGACATATAGATGTTAAAAAGGGTGGGACTTAGAATCGACCCCTGGGGGACTCCAACCTTCAATGGCGGTACTGCGGCTGTGAAAGGCGGGGCCCAGACTGTCTGTTGTCGATTTGAAAGAAAGGACTCAAACCAACTGAACACCGTTCCCCTTAACCCAATCTCCAAGAGTCTAGCCAAGAGGCGGCCATGAGGAACGGTGTCAAAGGCAGCCGACAGATCTAATAACACCAGCAGTGCCTTTCCTCCCTTATCCTGGACCTCCTTGATCGCTTCCGACACCTCAAGCAGTGCCGTCTCCATGCTCATGTTAGCACGAAAACCGGACTGGGTAGAATGGAGGATGCCGTGAGATTCCACAAAATCCGCCAGGACCGCCTGTACATGCTTCTCGGTCACCTTAGCCAGAACCGGAAGCAGCGAAATAGGACGGTAGTTGGCATGGATGGCTGGATCTAATGCCGGCTTCTTTAAAAGGGGAAGGACCAAGGCTTCCTTCCACGATGGAGGCACGACTCCTGTCTCAAGGGAGAGATTCAAAATTGGATTGACCATAGGGTTAATCACATGTGCCAATTTGGCGAGATGCTTGGCCGGACAGGGATCAAGAGGTGATCCCGATCGCATCTTGGATAGAATCTCGAACGAGTCTTGTAGAGCAATAGGAGGGAAATTAGCAAGCATGGGCTGCCCTGACACAGGTTGGGGGACGGGTAGAGCCAGGATGGAAGATGCTGCCCCAGCAACTAGAGGGAAAGTTGCCTGGATACTGATGATCTTATTAGCAAAAAAACTTGCCAATTGAGTAACCCAGGACTTCGAAAAGGAACGTTTAGGAGTGATAGAGGCTGGAGAGGTAAATTCTTTTACAATCAGAAAAATCTCTTTGCTGGTATTAGAGGCCTCCTCAATCCTCCTGGCAAAGTACGATTTCTTTTCCCAAAAAATTGCCTTGTGGTAGCCCTTAACGCACTGCCTATAAGCCTCCTTGAGGGGCTCGTCATAGTTTAAGCGCCAAGCTCGTTTGGCCTTCTTGCAAAGCCTACAACTAGCATTAAGCATGGGCGTGAACCAAGGCGCCGAGGCGCGCTGAGAGTTCCTGAGCTTCCGCTGAGGAGGGGCCAGCTCCTTAAGGCATTGCGCTAACCACGTTTGAAAGAAATCCAGGTCCTGTTCCAAGTCGCCAGTAGACTGGCACGGATGTGACAGTAGATACTGCGCGACCATATCAGGAGAGACTTTGTGAAAGGCACACAAAGGCGGGGAGATAGGACCCGTCCCTCTGGACGAAAGGCTTGATTTAAGTTGAATATCAAAATTGACCAAGAAATGGTCAGACCACAGTACAGGTCGAGGAAGCGCAACTGTGATGGAAGATGTGGAGAAGATCTGATCAAGCATATGCCCCTTGTTGTGAGTAGGGGAAGCCACATAAGGTAGCAAGCCAAGAGGTTTGGTGGTGTCTAGCAACTTGATGGTGTCGGTTGCGTCTGGCAAGTCCATGTGGATATTGAAATCCCCTAGAAGTATGCAGTGCTTAAACTGCACACTCATAGCCGATATCACAGTGTGAAGCCCTCGTGAAAGGACCCAATAGGCCCAGGGGGCCTGTGCACTAACAAGCCAGCGCATTGAGTCGTAACGAAGTATTTCCAGAGCACAGCACCTCTCCGTGGGGTGTCAAGGTGCTCACCCACACAGGTAGCCCGGCGGGTTAAGTGCTTGACGTTCAGCCTATGTGGGATGAGGTTTAGTGTCATGAGTCAGATGACAAGAGCGGTAAGGTAAAACCGAACAACATGTTAAATAACATTAAATATTTACATTTGAAATATAGCACATTTTACACCTGCAGATCTACTCCCAATGTGGATATTACTCCTGGAATTACTTATTGGCGAGTCCTACATCATTTACACGACTGTAGAGCTTTCACCAACACCTTTGAAATGTAAAAACTGCTTTAAAATAAAAAATATGTGATCGCACAGCGGGAAGTGGGGTAATAGGCAACACATTTCTTTGAACAAGACCCTGTTTTACCACACTCATACCTCACTTTCTCTTCGATCACATTCCAAACATAGGGCTCGAAGCTTTAGCACTAAAGAAAGGCTTACAAGATTAGTACACGCATATTTGTGCCTACACCTGGCTGCACAAACATCAAAATTTATGGCACACTCTAGAGATGTCAAGACAGTCCATGTAACAACCCACTGACACCAGAGACGCTTTCTGAAGAGAGGGGGGAGGAGAAGTGAGCCCTTTGAAGCACGCATGGCCTCGCGGCCGTGAAAGAACACATTCCAAACATAGAGCTCGAAGCTTAAGCGCTAAAGAAAGGCTTACAAGATTAGTACACGCATATTTGTGCCTACACCTGGCTGCACAATGGCAGTTTTGTGCAGTCTACATTGCACATGAAATAATGAAGCTTCAGCCAGCTGGGGCAAAAAGAGGATTTCAAGGTGTTTGAGAGACGCAAAAGATTTACCGACAGAAGGCGGGGAGGGCCGTGCTTATGAGAAAATGCACTTGAGGCGGTTGCGTCGTCAGCAGTCATCAGGAAGAGGCCGGCGAACTCTTTCTGCGTTCAGTTTTAGGATTCACCGAGAGGCTATGGCTGCTTCTCTTACTGATAATTTCTGCAACTAAGAATAGATTTGCAAATCCTGTTTTTGTGCTGTGCAGTTTCTTCATATAGGATCCCGGTCACTTCTAGTGATAGGTGTAGCGTAGCGGCCAGAACGGCTGACTATGAGCGAGGGATCATGGTTCGATCCCGGCGCTGGTGGCAGATCAGCATCCAGTGATTATGGACAACAGCTCACTTAATCTCCCCTACGCCCCCACAGCGCCTTAAAACCTAAAGGGGTGATATGTTCGCGCTTTACAACTAAGGATTATTTTAGCACAGTACTAGGGCCCATAACGTGCTGACGAGCAGAAACGTGCACACAATATCGTGCCTTAGAAAGGAAGACTTTCTCTTTTAACTTACAATTATTCATGGTCCAGAAACGTACGAATGTGAAAGTAAACGAATGCAGCATGCAAGTTGCCTCTGGGCAGCAGGTTCTTCCTTTTGCAGCATCTCCCCTTATCAGGACAGGAATACGAAACAAATGAGACGGAAAGTCAGAGGCCAGCATCAAACGGACAATACAGAGGGTCTGTTGCTTGTGTGCTCAGCCGTGACCTGCGCCAAGGAGCTGAGAGCGTTGGGATAAGGGGGTGTAGTACACGTGCTGGGAAGAGCAGCAGCAGGGAGGGAGTGGCAAATGGTTCTTTGCTTAAGGCGCTCTGTAGTGGGGGAGGGGGTGGGGCACGGAGAGGAGGTGGCAGGAAAAACAGGGACAGGGTAGAAGAAACAGTAAGGGTATGGGATAGGTTAAACAAGGGAAAAATGAGTGAGCACCTTCATGGTTGTGTGTGACAGACACCTCCTTTATGCTGCAGTAATATCGGGGAATTCAGAAGTAACGAGTATGTTTAACTAAAGGTAGCCATCCCTCCTATGACAGCTGTGTGCAGAAAAGAGCGTGCACTAAGAGAGTAGCCAATGGGAGAGAGGCTGTGGAATGAGTGTTAGCGTGCTAGAGAGAAGGGGGGGTGTGATAAGCGTGAGGCGAGAGACGGCCTGGCGGCCGTCAAAGTGAAAGCGTGGGCAGTGAATAAATTAGGGGAGGAGAAATGCCTGAGGCACAGCGCACGGCGGGGGATGCCTGTGGGAGGGAGGCTGGTGGCTTTGATGTGCACAGCACACGCTGGGGGATGCCTGTAGGAGGGAGGCTGGTGGCTTTGATGTGCACGCGCTTTTTAGGTCAATGCGTTTGCGCATTGAGCCATGCTTTTCACGGGCACATCATCAAATCGCCCAATGGTTAAGCTCTGGTTAAGCTCTAATATCTCTCCCAAGCTCAATGCGCAAGCGCATTGACAGGCTCGACCTAAAAAGATAGGCCTGCTGTCCTATCTGTTTTTTGTGCAGACCTCTTTGCCCGACTGAAGAGTATCCATCCAAGGTCCTACATTTTTTTATTTTTATTTTTTTATTTATTTAGTGCATTTTTATAAAGCACGGACATTACTCGAAGTTGTCAGAACGCTGTACAATAGAGCCAGTTATGTTACAAGAGACCAGTGGAACACAATAAAACATTACAAAGAAAAACAGGAGACTAAAAATGAAGGTTACATAGACACAAAATCCAAATGATTATTTGTAAAATTTAACTCGTAGTTTCTGAGTACCACGCAGGCCCGATTCTAGAGGGTGGGACAGGCCCACCCAAGGAAACACTGGCCCACCCAAGGCCAAATCAGAACTGAAAAACAAGCGTTTTTCACCTTAATGTTTCTCCGTGGAATCTCCCTTATTGTTTATTTTAATGATTAACACGTTTGACCTAGGATACTTTTAGCCTGTAAACAGATGTTAAGTCAGCACAGTTTATTAGCTGTGCTGGTGCACAAATGACCAGCATGGATATCCAAAAACCTGAATTATGATTTTGGGCTTATTGCATCGTACTTTAAAACTTCAATGCTTTGCAAAGTAAAAAGCTGCCAAAGTTTTTTTTTAAAACATGAAAAGTTGCAAAGTGGCCCTGTATGGCCGCAGAAATATTTCTGCTGCTGCACATAACCAGGAGAATGCTACAGACTTAAAGTTTTGACAAGCAGCATCTCTTACCTTCCCCAGAGCCAGAAGCACTTCAGAGAAAGCAGCTGTTTGGGTGCTGATTATTGTGTAAACAATGTTAAAAGCGAACAGATGCCAATACCTAAAATATCAGATCGATTAAATAATTTGTTGTTTTTTGGCCAGTACCCACTCATCTTCATGGCCCACACATGCTTCTTACAGCCCATCCAAAGATTAAATTCTAGAGCCGGGTATGGTACCTTGAGGGTTTATTCTGGGGCAATAATGAAGTGTTATTGTGTTATCAGAAGCACACATTCAGCCTTGATTTATTTATACGTGGTAAGCATACTCTGTCACAGTTTGACCACAGCAGGGACTACTCCATCTCCGCAGTGCCCACTCTTCTCCGATGGCCTGACAGAGAAGGAGCCTCGAAGAATTGGCTATATGCCCACCCGTCCAATTTAGATGGGCGGACATATATACGCTTTTTTACTGCCTGTCCGCCGGCGGGCAAACCCTGGCTGTAAGGTGCAGTAAAATACTAAAAATGCCCCCCTCGCCATGGGAGAGGACTCCCATGGCAAGGAGGGCATAACTTTTTTTTAAATTTCCAAATCCAAAATCCCACTTTGGGGTTTTATTTTTATATGTAAAGTTAAAAAAGTTTAGAAACTTTACCATACGACTTCATCATGTTGGACAGATATGTACAGCAAAGTTCCAATATACTCACAAGACCTGCCTTGATGGCGGTTACTTTGAATGGTAGAAGTGTCCATTGTGCTTACCGACATTTCTAAATTTGGAAGGCCGGCGCTCCCTCAGGGCGAAGGTGTAATTTACTTAATTGTACTGACAGTGTACAATCCATCCACCAAAATATATATCAGCCCAATAGTCTGTGAAATCATGCTTTTCCACTGAATGGAGGACTTCAGAAGCCCCATGTATTTCATATAGTGAAAATATCGTGATTGATGGAGGGAGTACTCTGTAGCCGCTATCCTGTGAACTGGCACAACTACAAACAAGCATTGGAATAACAAATAGGTCTCGCCTTTGAGACCTTATAAGTGTTTAGCTATGCAGCAGTTGATGTTGTTGCACCAAGGATATTGTGCTGCATAACAAAATACTTATAAGGTCCCAAAAGCGAGACCTATTGGCTATGCCAATGCTTGTTTTTTATACTCTGAGGGTCAAGTTGGGAATAGCCACTTTTTTCAGCATACTGTTAAACTTCAGTTAATTTCTGGTTGCCCGTTGCGTGTGTTGAGAGTGAATTCTGTAGTTTAGCTGTATGGACGCAAAATAAAGTTCCAGCTACAGTTTTCTTAATAGAAGGTGAAACAATTTATTGTGTGGCCAATCTGTAGCGTAGCGTCCTTTTATGGCCTTGTATCTTGAGTTTTCTCACAAAAAAATGTTTTCCTGTGCATTGCTTTGTGCATTATATACAATTGTTTCAGGATGGATATCTGGCACCAGGCTGCAAGTACTGACCCTTCAGAACACGTGACGTGTTTGCAAATACTCCATGCTATTGTCCTTTGGCATAGTTCAGATGAGATGAGGGCTGTACTTTAAATTTTTTTAGCAGGGTCCTTTGGGAATGAATGGGGTTCTTAAAGGGTTGGATGATTGTGTTTTTCACTTCTGAGCATTCAAGTTTAAACTATTCCTATGTTTCTTAATTTTGCTTTGGCATATGTTGTATTCGAGCACAGCTGTGATATCTGATTTGTGTGGGGTGGCCTCAATGAAGCTACACGCCAGCAGGTGTGGAGTGCATGTCCCATTTCCTCTGACCACGGGATGGGTTTTCTATCCCATGTGGATATCGTTTTTTTTCTTTGAATTGGGGATATTCTTAGTAGCCCACGTACATATCACTGTATTGGGCTGTGACTTGTGTTATATTTTAATCTGCCACATTAGAAGGTGCTGCTGGCTTGTTTTGCCGTTCCTTGTTGACAACATTCTGTAGTGCCTATCCAAGACCCCTATTTGTATTTAATCCTGTGGTGATTGTGTTTTTTTGCAACCCCGTTACACGTCCTTGCAGTGTGTTGAGCAAATTTCACTTGAAGTTAGAGAGGGTCCTGCTCTTTTTCGGATATCTTGTCAGTGTCCAATTTTGATGTGTGTTGGATACAGCCATGTTCTCGTCTACCTAGCTCCAATCTTCACTGATCAGCCTGGGTCTGTACGTCGTCTGCTTGTTTACTCATACGTGCACGCAGCTGATGACCCCAGTGATGGGGTGCCTTAGTGGGGTGGAGCTCCCTCAAAGCAAGAACCATTAGTTGGAAAGGGGGATATTGTCAGGACAAGCCCATGGTGGTTCCTCGGAAAACGGACGGATTTGAGCTGTGGATATATGTGTATGAGATAAAGGCTAGAAACAAGGAGTCTCCAAGAGAAACATGTGTACAAGACATCTGTGGCTGAGATAATTAACAGAAAGAAGTACACCTCATACAAGAATCAGAAGCAAATGCAGGACAAACCTACAACAAGCAAAGCAGCAAAGGAAAACAAGCGCGGCCGCTAAAGTGAAAGCTACCGCGTTGTGTTTAATTATCCATGACGAGGGAGGAATACAGCTCCCACATCGCGCGCCGCTGCTAGCTCCTGAGACGCCGTTGCTAGCTCCCGAGACCTAGTGACCATTTAAAGAAAAGGCGGGACATGCACCCGTCTTTGGCCAATTGCGTGCTTTCATTATTGAAAGCCGCACGCAAAGGCCAATGGAATGTTTAGGAGTTGCCAGACCCACACAGAGAAGTGTAGGGGAACGTTTGGAGTGCTTACAAGAAGCCTCCCATAGAGCAGCGCATGCACGCTGCACTAGGCTAGACCTACAAACCTGGAATATTTGTCTGCACCAGCCAGCAGATACTGACCAGTGAGAATAGGGCCAAAAAAGTAATTGACAACTTCTTCCCAGATACCATTAAGTAGACATCTGAAGCTGTTTACTATCTTTGCAAACAAGCTAGCCTGGCTGATGAGGAGTGTTACCCTGAAACCAGTCCCAGGATGCTTGTTCCTGGGCCAGGGAAGACCTGGCTTAGCAGTTCGGGCTGCACTGTTCACCATGAGAAACAGGGTCAAGTCTGATTTGCATATGGCTGGGTCTGAAGTGGGATGGCGAAGTGAGCTAAAGAACGATGATGGATTAAACCCAGCTCTAACATTGACCGGGGTCGAGTGTTTTAAAAGTTTCAGCGCTCTGTCCACCATCTCTTTGTGTTTGCTTTGTTCACCCTAAGTTGGCAGAGTATACCCAGACGTGGGTCCCTTGCTCACTTTGCCACTGGATTCAAGCTAGCCTAGCTGATGAGGGATATTACCCCATAACCAGTCCCAGGATGCTTGTTTTCGGTCCAGGAAAGACCTGGCTTAGCAGTTTGGGTTGGACTGTTCCAATGAGGAACAGGGTCATTACTGATTTGCATGGCCGGGTCTGAACTGGGGTAGCGTAGTGAGGTAAACAATGATGATGGATTCAACCCAGATCTAATAGTGACTGTGGGTGAGCGTCTTAAAAGTTTCAGCGCTCCGTTCACTTTGCCACTGCATTCAAGCTAGCCTGGAGGATGAGGGATGTTACCCCGAACCGGTACCAGGATGCTTGTTTCCGATCCAGTGAGGACCCCTGGCTTGGCAGTTTGGGCTGGACTGTTCCCATAAAGAACAGGGTCAAGACAGATTTGCATATGGATGGATCTGAACTAGGGTGGCGAAGTGAGCTAAAGAACGATGATGGATTCAACCCAAATCTAATAGTGACTGGGGATGAGTGGCTGAAAAGTTTCAGCGCTCCGTCCACCATCTCATTGTGTTTGCTTTCTTTGCCCTGAGTTGGCAGGGTGTGCCCAGACGTGGGTCCCTTGCTCACTTTGCCACTGGATTCACGCTTGCCTGGCTGATGAGGGGTATTACCCCGAAACCAGTCCCAAGATGCTTGTTTCCGGTCCAGGGAAGGCCTGGCTCGGCAGTTCGCGCTGTACTGTTTCCATGAGGAACAGGGTCAAGACTGATTTGCATATGGCTAGGTCTGAACTGGGGTGATGAAGTGAGCTAAAAAACGATGATGGATTCAACCCAGATCTAATAGTGATTGGGGGTGAATGTCTTAAAAGTTTCAGCACTCCGTCCATCATCTGCTTGTGTTTGCTTTGTTCGCCCTAAGTTGGCAGGGTATGCCCAGACGTGGGTCCCTTGCTCACTTTGCACTGGATTCAAGCTAGCCTGGCTGATGAGGGGTGTTACCCCGAAACCGGTCCCAGGATGCTTGTTTCAGGTCAGGGAAGACCTGGCTTGGCATTTCGGGCTGGACTGTTCCCATGAGGAGCAGTCCTTGTGTTCGCTTTGTTTACTGTCTTTGGCCAGACGCCTCCACCAGTTGATTAAGAATTGGGAACTAAACCTTTTGGTACAATAGTCTCAGTGACTATAATGCTTCCATGACCTTTGTGTATGAGGTCAACCACCTGTCATTTCAATGACTTAGGAGTAAGCGGTATTTATATGTTTTATCTGTCGGCCTAACTAATGCAAAGCCTGCTTTTCATGGTTTTTTTTAAGGGAAAGTAGTTATGATGTAGAATATTTTGTGTGTCTTTGACTCTTGGGGATCTTCCCTTGCTGAGTCAAAGAGCACACTCCACCCCCTGGTATGTCTGTAGGGTTATCTGAGGTAGCTTGAATGATGGTGTCTGTATTAATTGCTATTTCTGGGCCTGCACAGCTACAAAGCACAGGTGTTCTTCTGCAACAGAGAATTTCCATGAGTATCAGAACGTCTGACCGAACACCAGCCATGTTTAGATCGTTCGCTGCCTTGTGCACAGATTGGAAGTTGCAATCTTGACCACAAACAATCCATCTGTCTGTTCTCAGTGGCATCTTCACTTATGGTTTTCAAAGATGGTAACACATGCCTGATGATCAGTGACAACTGGGGAAAATGTTCCTTATAGAAATGAGTGAAAATGTTCACAAGCAAAATCCAATGCTAGTGACTCTTTCTATGTGAGAATTTTATTTCTAAGTCACTTATGCAGGCTGCAACAGGTCTGGGCAACAATCTTGGACACGGCAACTGAGACAACGCCAGGTTAAGTTAGACTAGGGCCAAGCCTAAATGAAGTGGCAATGATGACAACTTCAACGTACAGAAACATGCTGCTACCTTCTGCAAAGCAACCTTTGAGGCACCAAAATTGGTTGGGTAACGTTGAGCAAAACACACAAGAACTGGGGTGGCTTGGTGAACAAAATACCGATGGATTAAACCCAGATCTGTGACTGGGGGTGAATGTTTTGCCATTGTGCAACATTCCGTCCATCATCTTGTGTGTTTTGGGTAACGATGAGACCATTGTAATTTATGACCCTTTTTAGTCCGTTCTCTCAGTGGCCCGCTGATAGAAACAAAGTCTTGAATGTTTCTGGTGCTATTTCTGGGTAGTTCCAGAGGGAGTGAAGAGCATATGTAGTGCTGACGCAAGGCCTTCACCTTTATCGGGGTTTGGTCTCCAGCAATCCCTAGAGAATACAGGCAAACCAGGCTTAGCTTGATCCTGGCTCAAGCCAAAAGTCATGCTCTTGCCTAGGTCTCGTCTCATGGGAATTGCAAGACAAAACAGAGTCATGCCAAGCACCCCAGGCAGTGTCCGGTAGTATTTCTAATGCAGTTTTCTTTAGAATCAGAAACTTTAAACAAATGTCACTGAAAGCAGGACATAATTTAACATTGTACTGAAACCTGTTGAAGAAAAAACACTTTACATTTAAAAAAAATAATGTTATAGTATCTATTGTATTTTTTCATTAAATTTGGTGCATGGTTATTACCTGTGCTTCCACATTTCAAACATGAGTACCATGCTGGATTTATTCCTGGGCGTAATACCTCTCTTAGGGGCATATTAGCAAGAACCTCGTTAAAATTATCGCCGTTTTAGTGGCAGGAAATTGCCGCTAAAACGGCGATAATGGGCTTCCTAATATGCGTTATAGAAGCCCAGGTTAGATGTCCTGCACATCTAACCTGGTCTTCTATTGGAATTCTATAACTCATATTAGCAAGCCCATTATCGCCATTTTTGCAGCAGTTTCCTGACGCTAAAACGGCAATAATTTTAACGAGGTTCTTGCTAATATGCCCCCTTATTTTTATAGTCTCTGGAAAGTCAAGTGTGAGGCACATGAATTATTTCCAAAGGCGGCCTGCATCTTGCTTAACCTCGAAGGTTTTTGATTCTCTTCATTGGGAATACATGCATGGCTCCTGACTCGATTTGGGCTAGGCCTCTTTTGGTGTAAATGACTTCAGATTCTCTATGCTAATCCGACAAGTAAAGTAAATACAGGGCAATGTATATTAGAAGCCTTGGCCGTAGCCAGACACACTCATCAGGATTGTCCCCTGTTCCCACTATTTTTTAGGTATGGTGATGGAGACCCTGGCTGCTCAATTATGACTTTTGAAAGCATAGTGGGGGATACAGTTGCGTGGGGTGAATCACGCACTATAGTTATATGCCGATGAGCTGGTGCTGTATGTCAAAGATGCCAAGGCTGACCTGCCCTCTATTGCATGCCTGCTGAATTAATTTGCTGAGGTCTCTGTGTGAATGGGATCAAATTATGTCATATTCCTTTACATTCAGGCGATAATCTCCCGCCCCTCAAGCCCTTAGGCCCCAGGTTAAAACATGAATAGGTATCATTTCAATATCTACCACTCCCCTGAAGACCTACGTCAATGGTAATTTGGGCAGAGCGGTACAAGCTCTTCATGGACAAATTACGTTTTGGTCTACTCTTCCTCTGGTGGGTACAAATCCAAATGCCTTTATTAAAATTAGGGTACTGCCCCATTATTATATCACTTTACTAATTTGCCATTACTTATACCCCATTCCTGTTTATAGAGATAAGTTGCTTGGTAGTTTAATTTGGGGACGGAATGCAGTATGGTGAGTCTATCTACCCTAAAATTACCTGTAGAGGCAGCGGGCCTAGGTCTTCTAGATTTTGACCGATATTATCTAGCTGCACAGCTACAATGGGTTTTGCTATGACTGACTGGCTGATCTCTTGCTGAAACAGGGTTTCGTCCTTTTGTTTTTAAAAAAAAGTTTTTATTGAACAGTGCAAATCACCATGATAAAATGACTTGTATTAACACCATACATTACATCTGTCCTATTTTCTGATTTTCGCCCCTTGTCCACCCCCCCCGCCCCCCACCCCGATGCGCAGACCAGACCTAGTTACAAGATATCTTCTTTATACACATTACATTTCGGGTAAATATATAATCGGAGAGCAAAATATTAACGAGGTCAAGTAGTAAATCAAAACTCACACAGCTTTTATATCCAAATATAATTCTAGACCTGAATGTTCTGTATTTGTAACCACTGTAATATAGGATCCCATATTGCTATCCCCTTTTTGCGTTTACTAAAGCATTTTCTTTTGTAAATGGCTACCTAAAAACTGCAAGTGGCCAGCAATCTAGATCTCCATTGTTGAAAGGTTGGAGCATTTGCGTCGAGCCATGCTGACGCCACATATAATCTAAAAACCGCCATTGCAACAAATATCAGGCCACGCATACCTTGTGGTCGTGGGGGATTAGCTAATAGGTTTCATCTGTCTAACTACAATGATGGCTCACTGCACTCTTTTCTTTTTTCCACCAGTCGTCTTCAGTTGTGCAGTCGCACACTACTACGCATAGCACTAACATGTCTTAATCGGACTTGTGTGCTCACCAACCCCGTTTTGCCCTATGCCCCGGCAGTTCCTCTGCTAGGACTTCCCACACAGACTAGGCAACTCCACCCTGGTCGAGTTCGCTCCTGAATTGACTTGGATTTGTCCACCACAGTAGGGGATTTGTTTGTCAGTGGGGACTTGTTATATTTCCTGACACTTATTCAACCCTGATTATTTTCCGACCTTATCACACATAAAAAAGATATTTCAAGATCTGTTCCGCATTCAGGTATCATAACCTACCACACATGAAGTGTATCAGATATTGTATACAAAGAGACGTGGAAATACATTGATTAAGTGGATTTATGAATGAATGAATGAATGAATACGCATTTATATAGCGCATGGCTACCCAAGGGTATCCCAGCGCATTGGTAGCACCTAATCATTCTTCACTGCTCAGGGAAAGAGAAAGGTTTTCAGCAATTTCCTGAAACGGAGATAGTTAGGTTTCAGACAAAAAGAATTTATGGAGCTTCTGTACAGCATTGGGATCAGGATAGAACACACTTATGGAAGACGGACGTGGCCAGACAATTTCATGATGCCAAGTGGCTTAAAAATCTGGAAAATTTGCCTAAGGTGTAGCAATATGCCAGGTTTAAGTACATCTAAGCCAATAAATAGACCTCATCTGACCCCTAGAGACTTATTAACAAAATGTGTCCAGGGACATACTCAATGTCATCCATCTGATGTTGACCTTACACATATGCTCTGATTCTGCTGATTCCTCTCCTCCAACTTGGGATAAGTGTGTAACAATGTTAACTCGATCAACAGTCGCACTCAGGCAAACTCATTGGAGGGTGTTTTTTTGGGTTTGTTTTCTCATTCAAAACTGGGGAAGGCCTCCACCAAATTTATAGACCTTGCTTTACTTGTGGCTAAACAGAACATCACCATCCACTGTAAAAATCCAGTCCCCCCTTTTGTGCATACATGGATCCTGGTCCTGCTCCCTTGGTTACAATCTGAAAGTGCACTTCTGCGCGGACAAAAATGTGCTGGATAGTGAAGGCACTTTATAGCCCACTCCTGGGTCCATGGTGGAAGAGCTCAAAACTGATAGCAAAAAGGATGATCTTTCTCTATGATTTCACTCCCTACGATTATTTCACTTGAAATTGTGTTTCCGATATTTGGCACTTTATCTATACCCATTATCAGGGTATAAATAATTGCTGTGATTCCCATAATATTATATGCTCATTTTGGAGCCCCCTGCCAATATCTGAATAAATTATCAGTCAAAGGTTCGCCTTGGATATATATATATTTCCATAAGGCAGTTGATTGGGTGAGGGATTAGGGGAGTTGGGGATATCTTTTGTATAGGTACATATTGTGTCTTCTGGACAGTCATTCCTTCTGCATAGTTGTCAGGCTCCTTCACTGTCCCAGCAGGTTGGCAGGCTTCAAGGCATGTCACAACAGGCATACAGCTCTTTCGGCAGGAGATCCAGACTCCCCTCAACTCTGGGAGACTGGCTGTCAGGCAGACATCTGGCCCTGGTTGCACACAGTCCTCTCAGTACTTTGTGTAGCCTTCCCTTCCTTGGCTATAGGGAACTTTGCACAGGAACAACATGCGGGGTAGTGGGTCCCAGTTGTATACACCACAAATGGACACGGGATGTGTGTCAATGGTCTGCAACTGTAGAACATTTTGAGGTGGTTCTCTTTTCAAGGGTCCTTTCTAGGCTGCTCTCCAAACACATCTCTTGTGTAGAGTCATGCCTCTCACAGCAGGGTAGTCCCCAACTTTGAACACCCACAACAGAGACACCAAGAGGTGTGAGATTTCTGCACCTGGCTGTCATCGGCCAAAATAAATGAGTAATCAGGATAAGACTAAAGGGAAGGCCTCGCCAACAGGTTTCCTCACTTGGCTCAGAGGGGTCTGAATTCCCACCCCTCTCCAAATGTCAGTGTTGAGGAAGACTAATGAGAAGCTCCATGTCAACTAAAAGCCGTAATTGAATTTAAGGTAGCTATAGGCCCCCTTCCTTCATTTTATGGTCTGCAGTGACCCTCCTTCCTCAGGAATATGAGCAATATAAGCAATACACTTCCACTGTTTGCGAAAACATGCCTTACGTCCATTTGGTGCAACACCAAGGCCACGGGTATCCAAGATGGATCGTTTATTCTGGCTCACACACACCATGCATATATCATGCAGGATATCCTGGATCCTTCTTAGAAATCACATTATGGCATAGCATACCTTCTCCTTGCCCACACAGTTCTGTGCTCTGAAAAATAAGCTATGACTGATAAAGGCCACCAGACATTCTCTACCCTTGCCACTGGGTTGAGCCAGCATGGCTCGAACTCCGCTATCTTAGGAATCTGTCTGGACGATCAAGGGTTGACGCTAGTCAGGGGCCTTCAGTACAGCTCCATTGTATAGTGCTCGCTTGAGTTCCTCAAAAGCCTTCTGACATCCCTTAGTCCATATCACCCTGTAGTGTAGTTCATATGTTTCCCAATAGGTTCTGCGCATTGGAATAATATATCCTATAGATTTGACGTAGGACTTGGGTCGACTAGGTCTCTATCGAATATATTAAACTTAATTGTGAGTGCCAGCTAGCTCAGAGGTCACTAGAAACTTTCTCGAATGAACAAGAAGGGATTCGTTTCTGACAACCGCATAAATATGACAACTTTGTTTCCCCAAGAAAGAACGTATCTTCAGAGTTGTGGAAACAATAGATAGATATTTTACTCAGTCAATCGTGCATGCTTCGTTACATCAGAGGTGCAGAGAAATAGAGAGACGGGCATTTTCAATAAAAGGATTTATTGAACAGTCTTCTTTCTCATGCAAGTAAAGTGAACTGCTACAATCATAATACAGGCTGCAAAGTATAATGCGTACAGCGTGAAGAGTATTATAAAATAATACTGTAAAAGCATCTTACGGTTTCTAGATAAATACATACATAAATAAAAAAGGCTAAAAGTACTCAACTGGTGCTTCTAAAATACGCCTACGCCAATGTACCTAACCTAAGTCTAGTATGAGGGAAGAAGTAAGTATGGTGTAGCATAGGTTTAGTTTTTTTGCCAAGAATCTATCCAAGATTTCTCTTTAGGGTCTAATCAGCTCCATACCTTAGTTTAGAATGAAGGAGGTCTGGTATCTCTGTCTCGGGACTCGATTTCCCAACACCCCACGAGGGGAGCTTGGAAACACAGGAGCTGGATTCTTGGCGAGAGAAAGGACAGCTTCTCGATCAGTGCATCAGCTGGAGGGTCGGCTTCCTTCGGCGCTTGCTGTAGCGAGCTGCGTCGGGCAAGTAGATAGTCAAGTTGCTTCGAACCACCGTGTCTTTGCTAGAGCAAGTGAAGGCATATTTATACCTTGAAGGTGCCTAGTTTGACATAAAGTCGGGCATAATAACGTCAGTAAAGTACCCCAAGGGAATGGTAGTTCTTTGAAAACTCCATGAGTTCTTGGACAAATCAATATTCAGGCAAGGGGATGTCCCTGACTGCTTAAGCCGATTTTCCAAGAAATCGTTGTGGCTTTCTGGTACGGGTGGAAGTAGCCATGCCTGTATTTGGACTGCATGGGCCATGTCTAAATATGGGTATGATTTCTATGCCTATATTAGGGCAACATGAATTGTACCTATATAAGGTCGTGAATTGGGAAATTTCACTCGGATCCTAAAACGCTATACAACACCCTATATGGCTATTTTCTTCTTCCATGTCAAAGGTGTCTACAGGGCAACTATAATAGTATAGTTAGTCCCAAAGCTTATGTAATACCTGGTGAATCCTAAAAAACACTCACCTGTGTCTGGTTGGTGGGCACCTGCCACTTGAACACACACTGAATATTGGCACCCAATGTGCAAAGCTTCCTGTTATCCACCTGATGACCAAGGTAGATGACAGAGGACTATCCCTACCTACCTCTTGTGGTTGCTTTGATGGTCAATTTCACACCAAGTACCAGACCATCACCTCTTCTAGGTACTTTAGGTGGTACTCCTGTGACTTGCTAAAGGCCACAATGTCATCCATGTTGGCCACAAAGAACTCTTCTAGCCCTAACAGAACATATTCACCAGACACTGTAAAGTAGCAGGGACACTCTTTAGCATTACTCTAAACTGGAATTTTTCCTCTGGCATGGACAATGAAGTCTTCTCCTTGGCACTAGCTGCTGAAGCAATTTGCCAGTAGCCACTGGTCAAATTTTAAGTGCTCAAATATTTTGCAGCACCCAGCCGGTCCACACGTTCATCAGCAGTGGTGAATGGTTATACATCTTTATTAGTGACTTTACGGGGGCCTGTATTTCACACAAACGTGTAAGTCTGTGGATTCTTACTTGGGCATCAACACCACTGGGTCGGCTCAAACATGATTGCTCAATCACCCCTCAAGTCCAACATCTTGGCCACTTCCACTATTATAAAATTCCTAGACTCAGTTAGCCATGCGATAAATCTTGCTGTTCCCTGGCCGACCATCTCTTGTGTCAATGTCATGGACACAGAAATGAAGTAACCCTGGAGTCAGCAAGAACAGAGGGAAAAATCATATCAGCACATTCCTACACTCTTTCTGCTGCTCAGGCGCCAACTCAGGGGGCAAGCTGGACCCCTTCCACTGATCTATCCTCCAGGTCAATGTGCAGCAAGTCTGGAAGAGGCTCACTTTTTTACTCAGCTTCTCCTGCTATAGCCTTGGGGTCCAGCATGTAATCGCTCGAGAGGTAAGCCTTACGCCAGTTCATGTGGCACACCCTCTTGGGTTCCTTGTGGCACCTGTGTCCACCAAGATGTTCACTCAGAAACATTCTGCACTGCCTTGTATAGCCCACACGACTTACTCGCCAAAGCTCTGTGACAAATGGCTTCAGCACCAAACCTAGCCAGTGTCGCTTTCTGGTCACATTACTCCTACATCAGCTCTTGGCTAGCGCACTCATTCTAGCCTGAATGTTTTTCATTGCCTTAGCCATGAATTGGCCGTCAACTTCCTGAGGCCAATCACAGAGGCCACCATATCCTTCTAAGGTGAGTCAGAAGTTCCTTCTCACCTTTATCTGATCAAAGGTGAGTGGGCCACGAATGTACGATGTTACAACACATACATTTACAATGCAGGCCTTTACAATGCAGTTTTTACAGCATAACATCCTTTACAACGCACTCCATTACATCGTAGGACACTACATCGCATTTTTAGAAACTACCTTTACAATGTATTCCATTACATCGCATTATACCTGACCAACGCTTACCATTACATTGCATTTAAGGTAAGTATTGGATAGTATAGGGGTAAACATTACTATTCTAACTCCAGGGGGTGCAACAGTAGGGTACGTGTTGGATAGTGTAGGGGTAAAAAATTACTATTCTAACAGCAGGGGGTGCAACAGTAGGGTAAGTGTTGGATAGTGTAGGGGTACTATGCTTTGTACTGGTATGCCTTGTAATGGTATGCGTTGTAAGGCCTGCGTTGTAGTGACATGCGATGTAGTGTCATGCGTTGTAATGATATGCGTTGTAATGCCTGTGCTGAAGTGACATGCGTTGTAAAGGATGTTGCGATGTAATGACTGCGTTGTAAGTGTAGTGCGATGTAATGGTTGCGTTGCAAAGGATGTTTCCCATGGGCCACACACTGGGTACCCAAAATGAGGTTCAACTGGACTGAAACCTACAGCTTTCTGTAGAATTTCCCTGTCTGCGACAAGAGACATGACAGGTGATGATCCCATTTATCGGGAAGAATTTCCATCATGCTCTGAGGTCTTATTGGACTTTGTACCAACCCTGGCTTTTGTACACTTTACCATTATCTGTACTTCACTAACTCTCGTTGCAGCCGGTGATTCAAATTTGATACTGTGGTGCTGATAAGATTAGCAGTAATGGACACACACTTATGCATAAACACAGACACCAACTTCCTTGTTGACCCAAGCATTCACTCTGAAGAGTTAATTAATCCTTTGGTGTTTGCTTAAAGTTCTTCTTTGTTGAACTTCTTTTAGCAGTTCATTGTAAAATGTCGCGCAGTGTTAAGGTGACAACACAGTCACTCATTTATATTTGGAATTGAGGTGTACGTAGGGAAAATATGAGGGCTAAATGTGTTTGACCTTCTTCTTTTCCCCTCATGTTCTCACCAAGTCCTCAGTGGTGAACGAAGATTGGTGATTTGTACAATTTTTTATGGCTCTTTTTATTAATCAAAGTTCATCATAAAATACAGAATCTGAAGAGGCATTGCGAGTACAAGGTTACAGTATGGTATAAGATGCAAAACTTAGGATGGCCAACGCCACATCCTTTAGCACATAATTAGTAACGTATTAGCACGTTACATAGCAGCGGGTATGAGCGCAACTCTCCATAACTCCCTCGGCCGAAGGCCACTGACACTAAGGGGGTCATTAGTATGGCGGGCGGACTTTGTCCGCCCACCATACCCCCGGGAATCGGAACCACCTACAATGCTTGCGGCGGTCCCACACCCACAATTAGGATGCGCCCGCCACACTGGTGGACGCATCGCGCATTTGTAACATTGTGGCGGGCGGTCCTGAAAGCACCACCCGCCGCATGGCCACAAAGACAAGATGTGCCTTTCAATGCACAACGTGACAGGCACCGCGCGGTGCCTGCCACGTGGTACATTGAAATGCAGGGGGGTAACATAGGTAACCCCCATGTGCAGCCCCCCACCCCCCAGAGCCCCTGGGGGCCCGCAACGGGTCCCCACAAGCAAACTCTGCATGCCTTTCTGTGACGGCAATGCCGCCACGGAAGGGCATATTTCCGCCCCCATTGTACTATGGTTGGCGGTGTGTAACAGACATCGCCACCATATTGAACCATTTTCTGCCCAGTCGATTTGTCGACCGGGCTTAAAAGCGGCATACGGTCTTTCCATCCGCTGCGGACCACCCAGCCATCATAATATGGCGGGGGTCTTTGCTGCAGGGATGGCAGGTGGATCGCCCCCGCCGGGCCGGCGGAGACTACCGCATGGGCTCTCCCTCTGGGCCCTACAGTCCTCAGGTACCCACAATAGGCCCCTGAGCCAAGATCACCCCTGAAGAAAGGCCTTTCTCTTTCATCAAGTAATGTTAAAGACATTCCCATCTGGTATTCATGGGCACCCTGCTCCAGTGCTTGAAATGGAAAATAGAAGTGCAGGTATTCTGTACCAGAGTACCAGCTTGTTTCTGAGAAGTGCTGGGACTCTCCAATCAAAGGTATTACATTTCTCTTGAGAAGTGCTGGTACTCTTCCTCTCCTAACAAAAAAAGTGCAGGTACTCAGTACCGGACCATTTAGAGCACTGCCCTGCTCCATGCATTCAGGGGGAAATCCTTTTTTTTTCCAGGTGTAGCGGAGGGATCATGCGGCCCTTAGCTCAAATGCATCTTGAATGGTTATTTGCTAATATACACAGGGGCGGTCAGCATGGCTTGCGGGTGCGGGCGGGGCGAGGGGGGTCAGCAGTGGGCTGCATTAAAAAAATGTATAATAATAACACTCACCTTACTGCCACCGCTGGGTCCCGTGTCTTCTCTCCTGCTCGCCTAGGTCCAACTCCAGGTTGGAACAGGAATCAGGCAGCCTGGCTTCCAACCCTAAGCCAATTACAATGCTGCAATGCAGCATTGTGATGGGTCTGAGCATTGTGACACGGTGCCCAAAGCTAGGGGCTGGAGGGGTGGGCATGTTCTCCAAGCAGACAGCTGCATTGAGAAGGGGAAAGTGCGCATGACTGGTTTAGGCAGCCCAAGAGGGCCAACAAAACAGTCATAGTGCACTCAGGAGTGGGCAAACTACTCCTCCCCTGCCCTGCTCCGTAAGCAGAGCAGCCCCGCCCACCTACCCGCTAGCAAAAATGAACATAAAATGGTAATAACTAACATTTATTACCATTTTATGTTTTTGCTTCTCACACTTCAAGAAAGCAGTGGGGCGACACTCCTTCACTATACGGAGGAGCAGCCACTGAATATACATTATTCTGCGATCACTTGATCATTATCACTGGTGCAGCAGGTGCAGTGTATGTATGTATGTTGTTTTCATACGAGGTTTGTGTGAACAGAGATACGTAGTGTGGCAGGGGCACCATAGGCCTTAGTACAAGCAGGAAAAATGCCCCCTTGAATACAGTTGTGACTGCTGCCCATTCTACGTGGTGGCAAATGCAAAAAGAACAGATGATGGACGGAATGCTGAGTTAATCAAACATCACTTTTTTGCACTCCACACCATTCCAGTTTAGACCCAGCTATAGGCAAATCAGTCTTGACCCTGATCCTCATGGGGACAGTCCAGCCCGAAATGCCAGCCAAGGTCTTCCTTTCTACGTGGTGGGGCAGCATGGGGAAAAATAAATAAATATACATTTACCTTCTGCTTCCATGCCATGCCTGCCTGTTCCACGCACTGTAGTTCCCAAGAGCACAGGCTCCCAGCTCACCACGCAATCCCAATGCTTCTCTCATACTATTAGTCCCAGCATGAGAGAAGCGCTGGGATTGGGCGGAGCAGGCCCGTTTCAAGCTCTAGCAGGGACTGGGAACCTGTGCTCCTGCGCTCTGCAGATATCTCCGTGGAGCAGCCCGGAGATATCTAAGTGCACATGTAGGTTTGGTCGACCGTGGACGGCCGGCCAAACCAAAATGCTCACTTTGAGTGCCCAATACTCCCCTTCTCCATGCTGGTGACACTGCGACCTGGCCCCGCCCCGCCCCAGACTTTGCCCCGCCCCGCTCCAGACTTGGCTGAGTCAATGAAAAATAAAATGATAATAAAACTGTTTAAATATCATTTATTTTTCATTTTCTACCTTTAAGCAGTGGGGCGATGCTCCTTCACCATAGCGGAGGATCTGCTCCTGCTTAAAACCACTACTGAATGTTTTGTGCCCCTCACACCCATGGTGCCACTCTACCTTTTGAGCTATTGTTGTCTATGTTTTTGTGCCTTATTCATGTGAAAGAGCACAATAGAAGATCAGTGAAGCTTTTTATAGAGGCTACAACTTCGCACTTTGTAAAAGGGCAACTTTTCCACACATTTGCCATTACTTTCTTATGAAATCTGACTGCATCAACATTTGAAGTGGAGCAAGTGCTACATTCACAGTGGGCCGTAAGAGGGGTAGGAATGAGAAGGGAAAAAGCAGCAGTCCTTGTACTACCAATAAACGTACAAATCATAATGAGCATTGTATTGTATTGTTATATATCGCTTAATACCCCTGACGAGGCGTCAAAGTGCTTTTTCGGTGAGTAGCATGCTACTCCGGAACCCATAAAGAATTAGTGGTGAATCAGTACAGTGAAAGATGAAAGTAATTTGAGTGGTGAATATGTTAGTCAGTTATTTGGATTAAGGATAGCGGAGGGATAGAAGAGGGAAAAAGGTTTACATTTATATAGCGCTTGCTACCCCTGATGAGGTGTTGAAGAGCAATTTTGGTGAGTAGTACGCTACTCCTGAACCCATAAAGGATTAGTGGTGAATTAGTATAGTGAAATATGACATTAATTTGAGAGGTGTAGATGTTAGTCTGTTATTTGGATTGAGAGGATAGTAAAGGGATAGAAGAGGGAAGGATTTAGACATTTGATTTTTGTTTGTTTGTTTTGGAGGTCATAGCAGTAGGAGGAGGCTTGGGGTGAGTAAAAGGGATGTCATTCTCCTCCCACTAACAGTATAACCTCTTCCTCCTTCTTCCTTCCCTTTATCTTATCTGCACTACTTCATTATTACGCTGTAGGGATCTCAATACCTGTCTTACCCTCAGAAAGCACATATCAAAGTATTACCTTTTATTTAAACCAATGTTATAACGTCAACACTGGTAGTATCCGGTGCCCGTACAAAGAAAAGCTTCTGTATGAAAATACTATTTTCTTATTATTTGAATACACATAGGGCCTGATTCAGAAAGGTAACTTACACTTCTGAGTAAGTTTAATTCTTAATGGTACTCACAAATTGCACTTTTGTATTAACTTACACTTTAGTAGCAAGTCCCTCTGTGCACATCACCAACTACTGGCATTGCAACACCCTCCCATAAAAAAACAATGGAGGTGGGGACTTAAAATAAATCCCCATAGGAAATAATGTTAAAGTAAATTAAATTATTTAAAATAGTTAAAAATAAAAATATATAAATAAATATGGACCTAAAATAGGTTATTAAATAATATATGATACATTTGTACTATATTTATGTTTTTTTAAAATTAATTTATAATTCATGTTTTACTTACTCAAAAGTGTATACTTACTCAAAAGTGCAGTTTGTGACTTAGGCTGTAAAGGTCAGCTCAGGTGGTCAACGCAGTGAGAGGTTCATCGAGGGATGCTTGCCTCTCAGCTAATAATAAAAGAAATAAAAGAAAACAGGTGGTACCTGAAACAAGTATGAAGCAGGAGCATGGTGGTACCTGCTTCCTACCACAAGCACTGGGCGCGGTAAAAACACCCACAAACTCAACGCGCATCAGTGTGCGGTCACAGAGCTACAAGAATACCGCCCCATGGAAATATGATGATATTTTGGTTTAATTGTGTGCTCTCACACTATCCGTTCATGCGAAATAGAAAAACACTGCACGAAAGGACAATGTGAGTTTAAGAGTTAGAAGGAGAGTGTGACTTTACATGAGGACAGCCGTGCTTAATTTGAGCCAGTGGTTTCCGGTGCTCAGCATTGGCACCACCAGCACTTATGACAGTTTGCCACATTGTGGGCTGTTTGTCTAATTTAGAGAGAGAACAACAATAGCTATTTATTAATTTAATATTCATTAGAAATGACTATTACCTGCCGCCCATGCTAATCTTAAAGCGTGGGGGACCTGGAATAGTCTGAATTGTCACACTTGCGGGAGTGTGATGGTTAGTAGCTGGTTTGTTACTGTCTTTGGCAGGGGCAATGGGTGGCGTAGCCTGTAGGCTGCAGTGGCCTCCAGGTGAGTGCCCTGGCACTTAATTTTTTTTTACAAATTAAGCACTGCAGGACAGGTATGTTGAAAGACAAGACTCCCTAACACAGTAGCTGAGATTATGAACCAGAGCTCAAGGTTTCCGGTAGTTTAAAAAGAAAAGCAGTACTTTTATTTTTTCAGTAACTTTGCTCAATCAATTGCCCCATCTACTGGCCATATAGTGAAACAACAATTTAATATTTTCTATCGCTATGAAACGGCTGTTAAAATGACAATTTATTCGACTTCAAACGACTCTCTCATTTGATTGAACCTCTTAAAATGACATTTTTAAATCCACCATTTACATATATAAAAAAATATTGAAAACGCAATGTATTGATTTAGCCTTGTTGGATGTAGCCTTTGGAAGCCAAATGATACATTTTGCTTCTTTCTGTCTTCGTAAAATCGCCATTCCCTCGTCGATTATCTGTGGGCACATGTTTAACTGCAAGAAAGTGTATGATTGTCAGCTGACCATTTTGTTGTTAATGTAATCGTTCAGCCATTGTATATTTAAAAAAGCTAGTTCTCGATTGCCCTAGAAGGCTCTCACATTGAGTTGGCGATTGGTACTAACCACATACAGTTTTACGCAGGAACAGCAAACAATCATTAACGCACGAAAATTTGTTTGATAATAAACAATTGACTCTTTCTACGAATCCACTAGTTTGCAGGTGCTATGACGTGGAGCAGTGGGAGTCATACTAGCCTGCTCCCACATCTCTGTCATATATGAGGAGATAAAAGTTGGTTGCACATTCAGAAACCACATTCTTAGGAAATCCAACCGTAGTAATGATCCCTATGAGTGCCCTACCTACCATCTTTGAGGAACAACCTACGGATACCTGGTGGCATGATGGTAGCCTTATGCTGGGGTGGGGAGGGACGGTCAAATGGACTAATAATGTTGAGTACCACCCACCCAAATGGACCACCTAAAACTAGCAGAACCACACACGTTGCCTTGGTCTTACCTCCTGTCATACCACTCAATTACCAAGTGGGTCAGTTTCTACAAAACCTCTCATAAGCCCTGTGCATCCCTGGCCAGTAGAACAGAGGGTCCAACCTATCCTGGGTCTTTCTAATGTCCAGGTTGCCTGCCAAGGGCACTTCACGGGCCAGCGACAACAGGAAATTCCTGTGCACAAATGTAACGAGCACCACTTTCAGAGAATTCACAGGTTTACTGGAAGGAAGTCAAATCCCACCACATCCACCATAATGCCTTCCACACATTAGTTCTCCTTTGCAGACCTGTTCCTGTTTAGGGCACTCCATCTGTGCCTTGAGGAATTCCTCCCAGGTAAGTCTTTCAACAGCTAACAACCACTACAGCTCTGGCAATGGCCCAGACTCTAACGCCTGGTCTACTTCTAGTGTTTTTTCTTCCTATTCAGCTGAAGCAGGAGTGTATGCTGAAAACCACTTACTACCTTATCCTGGTTTAGGCAAGCCTGATATGGTCATAGCTTCCTCCTGAGATTAATATGTTTTCTGTTCTCTGGTCAATACTGCTGACGTGTTCCAAGACATAAAGGCTTCTGGTCCTGGTACTGAACCAGGGGCAATAAAATAAGTGGCAACGAGAAATCTAGCAGTTTGCTTCTCTCTCATCCCTACATTACCATGGCCGACGTGCCATTCATTTCTATTTCAGATCGGGCAATTGGGTACAATGTTCTTCCACACTGACTACCAAACATGTGCCACTAGTAGCAGGGAGAATCTCATCAGGTTCGAGATACTTCCTCTCAACCATAGTCATGTATGTTTATCTATTTTATTTCAAAAACTTGTAAAGCGCACTATCACCTTGCAGGCATCCTGACGCTAACATATGTGAACACATCCCCCGACTAATGCTATCGGGTTTTACCAGAATGACCAGATTATACACTGGGGAAGAGGCAAGTTTTTAATTTCTTCCTAAATGGTTGGAGATCCTCCAATTGTCTCAACTCCAATGGAAGATTGTTCCATAATCGGGCAGCAGAGGTACTAAAGGCTCTACCTCCTGATTTTATTTTTTTAAATCTTGGCACCTTCACCAGTCTAGCTGAGGAGGAGCGCAGGCTCCTACCCGGGACAAACCAGGCAAATTTCCTTTTCATTAGTTTCGGTCCAGACCCATGCAGGGCCTTAAAAACTATGCAGATGGACTTAAAGTGGACTCTTTGCTGTACAGGGAGCCAATGCAGCTCCAGAAGAGCCAAAGAGGTAGATGAGCGTCTTGGCCTCCCCAAGGCTTGTTTGGCTGCTATTGTTGGTATCCTCTGTAGCCTCTCTATTAGATATTTCGGAGATTCCAGCAGCAAGGCATTGCAATAATCTAGTCTACGGATGGTGCTTTGTACAACCAATGCTCGAGTTTGGACTGGTAGAATCGGAAGAATTTTCCGAAGGGCTCTAATAGTAGCAAAACAACTCCCCACCGTTTTATCGACCTGTGATTCAAGCGTCATGTTCATGTATCCCTCAGGGAAGAAACCTTCGTACCATTGACACTAGCTTCCAACACAAACCCCCATAGTGTTAGTGGGTATCTGCTTATCTGGGTCCCTTTTTCAAATGGCCGTTGCTGCCAGGTCGAGCGCAACAGGGCACTGTCTGGTCCCTTCACCTAGTCAAAACACTCACTTTTATGGATGCAGATGGTACAGGGTCTTTCAACTGACAATCTTTCTTGTAGTGCCTCGTCCATGAGACACTTTTGAAAAATAATCACCTTGGGATTCAAAGAACCTTCTAGTCTTCTCTTCCCTCCGTTGAACCCTTGGAAATTGCACTGACCCATATCCACTGGTTGAGGACCATTCTATTGAGAGTTCCTCAAGATTTTACTTAACTCGTTTTAGGTTGAGTACAGTTCACTTTCTGGCCGCTTTCCCACAGCACAGCACTTGGTTCTCTTCTCTGCTCTGTTGTCCTCGCGATATCACCAGCCACCAATCTCTCATTCATTTTATGTTGTTTTTACATTACCCCCAGAGTCCAATTTTTATGCCCCATTTTACATATTAATAAATCCAGATCAGCTGAGCCTTAAATTTCTGCAGTGTTTGAACACCAAATGTATCTGCCATGCTGTAATTAGTTACATATCCTGCTCTTTTAGGATTAGGAGAGACTTACAGATCTCCGTAAATGTTTTGTGTCGACCTCTTTTTATTGCGCCTTTTTTGCACCATTGCTGTATTGTTTCACTGCTCGTACTTGAATTGTAGGTTTCTGTTTGTTTTTATTGTACCTTTGTCTTATTTTATTGATGCATTGTTTGTACTGCTCACATTTTAACTGCATATTTTTATTGTGTTTCGTTTTTTATGGCTACGTCAGGCAGATAAAGTATACTGATTGACTAACTGTGAGTTCCTCTCTCTCAAACCTAAGAATGGGAGTTCTTAAATTAAATCAAACCGGATAAGCAGGGATCCAGATGAAGATATATTTAACAAGCCCTGACAAATGCCCTAGACCCGAACAGGCTCAGAGTGAGGGCAGTAGCATGCTGGCACAAATACAGGAGGTTTAATTGAACAATTATAGTCAATAACAAACAATTGTATCCATACCCCATGTACCCTATGAATAAAGGCTAACTTTGGGTATAACTTTAGGTATTTTTAACAGTATATCTTCATCTTCATTCCTGCTTATCCAGTTTGTTTTAATTTAGGAACTCCCGTTCTATGTTTGTTTGAGTCCGCCCTGGTGGTACCATCCCACCAAGGTGTGGATAGGCGCCGTTGACAAAGCATGTCACGATAAGTGAGTGAGGCGTCTACTCCAATATCTTTAGATATCCAAGATGTTAAAAGAGGAACCATTTTGATAAGGTTCATAAGGAGTTCTTCCCCAAATTCGTAAAACATTCTAGTTGCTTTTTGGGTGTGATTTTTGATTCTGCTGGAAGAGTGCAATTGGTCTCATTGTCTCTCGCATCGCATTCTACATTGTGGTAGAAATAGTGAATTATGTTCTCACTAGTTGCTGCTTATTTATTAACATATTTCTCATGTAAATGTAGATTGATCATCTCATATGGCTTGAATCATAACCCCCTCCTATTATGCTCATGCGTCAAGCCCGTCACTCTTCTCCCACTCCTCTCACACATTAAGCCTGCCCATATGTTGAACCCAAAGTCTCTTGCAGTTCTTTGTTGCATGGTACCCAAACAGCTTCACTCCTTCTGTGTTTATCCATAACACCAAAGACTCCTCAACATCATCATGGTGTCATAGTTAGCTAATATATTCTATAATTGTTTTGCAATTTTTACACCTTACCAAATGCCACATGTGGATGAAAACACATTTCATAGTGAACTCATATAAACCCGGGCACTTTATATTTTGATGCATTTCATGCTTTGACATGCTGACATGATGTGTCAATTTGCTTTCTCTCGAACAATAACATAATATAGGCAATTGTATTTATTAAATTAAACATTTCAGTTCATTTATGTCAGTGAGTGCAAAATGTGCCAGCATATTCAAGTGTTTAATCCTGTAGCATTCAAGCATTGGCTCCTGTATTAGAAATTGTAACTTGTTCCAGAATCTGAAACCTTAGTTGGTTTATGCTGTGTCCCGCACTATATCAACGCTTTGCTGTTGGCGCTTTAGGGTTGTGGTTTTTATTCTACATGAGAAAATACCCCTTTTTATCATGGTCACCCATTTTATGCTAAATTGTATTGCTGTTTTTTATAGCCTGCACATTGTAGCAGTGTTATCCAGTGTCCAGTGCATGAACCTCGACTAAAAAAACATGTAAAACATGGCTAACCCTGATTGCCATTTTTAACTTTACTAAAAGGCAATAGTATATGGTGTAGAAACCACACTCATAGCATGGAAAGTTAAATGCCGCCTATTGTGATAAGAAAGCATGGCTTCAGGCCTACCAATGTAGCCTCACTGCTGCAGTTTAAAACTTCATTCTGGCCTGTCAAAATAATCATTTTGTCAGGAGAAAAATCTTAATTTAAATATTAATGTTACCCATATATAGGCCCTGTAAAATTCAATTCAATGGTAAAGTTAGATTTTCACTAAATATTTAGGAAAGGGGCCTTTGAAAAGGTTACCTTTTTCCTGCCTGAAGCACATGGACTTTAATGTCCATTAGCCTCTCTGTAGCTGCTCCATCAGTGCTTGACTTTAATGAGGTGTGAAAATTGCTCCCAGAGCAGAACAATGGCTTAGGCTTGGTGACAGGATTGGCGGGGTGTGTGGCTGGTGTTTCATATCAGCGTAGAAGGGGCAGCTGGGGCTGTTTCAGGAACTTCATTAATTTGAAAGGGGCAGATGTGCAGCATATCCATTCACAGTTTAGTGAAAAGGGGAGTCCCGGGGAAGGGAAGTCTTTGATCTTTAGGCCCCATGTTGCGGATCGGGCACTAGTCCAATTGAAGGGAGAGCTGGCCCAAAAATCAGTTTGGCGTAGCTTAGAAGGGGAGACTGCTCATTTCTCTAAACACACCCCTGCCTGAACCACATGCTACCTCCAAGGGCAGTAGACCTGAGCAATATTGGATCCTTTCTAGAATAGTACATTCTGGGCAGGTTTGCAGTAAACCAAATTGGATGTGCTGTAAAAGTGGACAAGGTTGCCTCGGGAACTTTGTCCCACATTTATTTGAGAGTCTGCAGCAGTTACCCTCAACCCAATGGCTACTAAACTACAAAAATAGACCTCACCATCAACTTCTCTGAACACTTTCTGGACCAGTGGAAGAACAGTAGAAGGACTGCACCTTCTGTTTGACACCGTGAGGAGACTTAAGGGGCTGGACCTGCTCCCACATGTACCCAGGCCAAAGAAATGGACTCCAAGGTTTGGTTGGCTGACCTTCTGTGTGGCAACAGGGAGAAAACAAAACGCAATAGGCCTTTTTAGTGAAGGGACCAGAGACCAGTTGCAACTGGAAGAGGACATGACCCTGATGATGGCCTCAGCTGGAGTGAGGCCTGACTCAAAAGTATTGTCCCTGGGATCCTGGGAGCCTGGGTAGTGTCCAGAAGTGCCCTGAGATTTTGGAAAAATTTGTACTTAGAAAGGATTTGGACTTCCAGACCTCAGGAGGACTGGGCGCAGTGACTCGAGCCAATCCACCCAAGGTGTGACTTTGCTGAGTATGAAAATCAGGTTGGTCCAGCTCAGGCCTTTTTGCTAATTCACGGAACCTCAAAGCAAGCGTATCTATCTTCAGTGCACCCTTCTCTAATACAACCTGTTGCCTTGCCCAGCTGGAGGTACCCAAGCTCCCAAAAAAGAGATTAAATCTAAAAATAGAAATCTAGATCCGGCAAGGGTGCCACTAGATCTGGCTTCCCACTTACAGCTTTTCTCATCAAAACCAACAACCTCCGTGGTACTTCGCTCAATGCCTGTCCTACTTCATAGGGACTTTGATGGACACAGCCTGCTGCTTTGCTTCACTGACGGATTCAGACTTCCGTTTCAGAGACTAAGTCAGAAGGTAAAATCTTTGACCAGGATGAACATACTTTGTGTACCTGATCCGTGCTCCACTGTAGTCAGCCTGAAACTGCACTCTCATTGAACAGTTATTACTGATTGGTCCTTTACTTATTCTTGAAGGAGCTTTTTCTCTTAAATCTTCAAAAATTCTTATCTCCAGAACCCTTTATTGGATTTTTGTTATTTTGTTGTCAATTTATTTACTAAAATTGTCTCTATTTTTAGAAATTGGAGTGGGAATTGTATTCCCTATGCTTTACACAATTTCTCTAAATTAAACTTGCTTAATATGTGCCATAGCTTCAGGGCTGAACTCGGAGTTAAATTATTGAAACCTTTGTCAGATTTGATTACTTCTGGTGGACTACCATACACCCAAAGTATTAACTCATATTTTTACATTACTCATATCTTGTGAATCTCATCTACGCTTTGTATGCACTTATACCAAAATCAGCTTTTCCACCTGGTATAAATGTGGTTTGTAGTGTTAAATGTAGTAAATTGTCTGAGATTTTCCTTTTCACATGTAAATGTATTACTCACAAATGGACCTTTACCACATTGCACACATTTCAAACTAGGAAATGTGCTTTTTTGGAGATGAGAATTGAATGTGTGCTATTGCACTCCTTGGTTCGCTCTCATGATTATGAGTCAAATGTATGACCCTTACAATTTGTGAGTCACAAATAGCATCATTTTACGACTCGCAAAATGTAATTCACAACATTCTCAGACACTGTTAGCGATTCATAATGGGGTTGCAAATTGCCGGCCTCATTAATATTCCTGAGGCAGGTGTTGTTTGTGACCCCATTAGGAATGGCTAGTCCTCCCAGGGATGTGGCCTGCTGGCGTCAGCAGACCATCATGTCTCTGACTGCTTTTTCAATAAAGCAGTCTTTTTTTAAATGCAGCCCGTTTTCCTCAAAAGAAATTGGATGCATTTAACCCGTTAACCGTGGCGTAGATTCCGTTGCAGCGCCGGTGATTTCTTGCGCGGGCGGGGCCGTGTCAGCCAACGGACGTGCACAGCACTACGGAGGTAGTGCTCGCGACGGCCGTTGGCCGATGGGCGCCATGAACGGGTTAAAAAAGAAAAATGAAACGTTTAAGAGTAGACAGTGATCCATGGGACCACTCCTGCTCTTCAAAAAATATTTTTGCACACTCATAAAGGGAAAGGAGTGCCCTGAGGACCCCTTCTCGTTTGCGAGTGGCTTACCATCTACTTGAAGTAGGTGGTAAACTGCGAGTGTTTTGCAACCGTAATTGCGGTTTCAAAACAATCGTACATTGTAGTGCGATTCGCTATTATGGACGGACGCCCTTGGCACGCCCCTCCCTAATATCGAGTCGCAAACCCTATTTTGCGAGCTGGTAAAAGGTTACCGACTAGCAAAATAGAGTTTGTACATGGGACAGACCAATTTTGCGGTCGCAAACAGGCTGATTTTCCATTTGCGACCGCAAAATGTGGTCGTACATCTGGCCCCTATATCTTTTAAATTTGTGTTCCTGGCGTGTGCATAAATTGTGTTTTCTAAATGTCTTCATCATTCTCAATCAACGTCCAATGTATAAGACTTGTTCTCTTAATTTTATAACTTTGTTTTGAGAATGTATTCACAAGCACAAGTTTTCTCCTTGATAGCTCTTTTATTGTGCATTTGCTAATGCAGTTCTTTCTATGGTTCTTTGTTCTCGCATACGTGTATCTCCTCCATATCCTCTTTTTTGTATTGTGTAATATTGTGGATTCTGCTCCATCTATTCCTTTGGGTTATAACCCTTTTGACCCTTAATAACTGATAATATGGTAAATTCACAATTAGACCTCTTGGTTGATGGTTCTGTGCATGTAGCAGATTGTTTCTATCTGAGGGTTTTTGATAATAATGATGCCTTCTATTTCCCTTGGTTAAAGGGCACACTGACATACAAATAATGAATTGCTTCTGCCTGAATTTCCCCAGTTAACTGGATTTATTCATGTCTGTGTGTCTATTTATTTATAAGTATTTTGTACTCCTTTTTAATTTATTTTCCTTATTCTTAATGTGTTTATATCAACATTAACATATGTATATTTCTAAAATATACATTTATATACTTGAGTTTGTACGTATGTGTGTTTATGTACGTTTTTATAATAGTCTCAACCTTCTCCGTTTTTACTTACCTGTCTTCCCGATTTTTTTGTTTTCAATATTTACTTTCCCAAAAGTTTGGCCTTGACTTTAGGTTCAGCTAAAATACTCATGCCACCATATTCCAAAGTATTGTTGTCTTGAATAAGACGGCTGACCTATATTCTTGTAATTTGTTATACGGTAGAAGTTCAATTCTGTTACACACTTCATCTGGGGAGGTATGAGCAATTTTCTTCTAGATGAAACTGGATCCTGTCTCATGTAATGCTCTGTGAGCACTGCAGAAGTCTCTAAGTGCTTCCAACAACTAAAAGCCAGACTATGGCACTTAGGGCCAGGTTTATGTGAACATGTGAATGCAGAGGTGCAGGAGTTCTGGAAATGTTGAATCCTGAAAAGTAGTAGCCCAGGCATGCTTAGTTTCACTCAGCCTAGAGAAGACAACATAAAGAGTAATTATTTTTGGTAACCTGGGAAGAGATATGTTTTCAGGATTCTAACTCAATGAAGATAAGTATTGATGATCATGTTTAGACCAAGATCGCGGAACGGCGTTTTAGTGCTCAA
Organism: Lissotriton helveticus; assembly: GCF_964261635.1. NCBI lineage: Eukaryota > Metazoa > Chordata > Amphibia > Caudata > Salamandridae > Lissotriton > Lissotriton helveticus. Next base: position 128,376,827 of record NC_136068.1, on the reverse strand, counting down.
ACTAGGCAGGATTTGATGCTTAGATCCATGGGCCATCTAATTGCTGGTTTAATTTGCAGAAATCTGAAGGTAAGGATTTCCTCATTTCTTGTCTTTGGTAGTTTCTGGTAATCCAGACAAAGTTTGTGGAGAGGCAGGACCACAGCGTCACGCCTTCCATGTTTAAGTAGGGTTCCAACTTTGACACAATCTCTGTGTCATCTGCATAGCTGTGGAAGATTACATTACAGAATTTGAAGAGATAGAACAGAGAACATTCTTATCCACTTTGGATAAGAATTTGATTTGTGATAATGAGCGGAGAAGGTGGCGGCCCAGATAGGTGGCCCCCTCATCATAGTAATTAAGTTGGGTGAACATAGTTTGTTTTGTTGGGTTAACCAGAAATGTTCCATCTGTGATTGCCTGTGGTTGTCTAGGCTGATTGAATCGAGTTTTTCCTTGTTACAGAATGGCTTGATGTGGTTGTCTTTAAAATACCTAACTAGTTTCCTTCACTAAATGAAGCATTGCGGGTGGTTTAAACCAATGAGAAGCCTTTGGGAAATTAGTTTCTTAACAATGGCGAGTGGGCAGAGGCCAGCCGGATAGTCAGTTTTGGGTCAGGAAGAAACAAGTTCAAGGAAGTTGGTTAGTTGGGAAAGAAATGAAGTTTGATGGAGAAGATAATCACGAATGGAGTCTAGAATTGGCATCGACAAATACTCACTCTGGTGGTGAGAGGTCCGTTTTTGATAAGGGTAGATTTAAGATCAGTAGCTTTGCTTATTGAAGTGACCTACTGGTACATTTAAGAATAGTTTAGATGCAGCAGGTTCTTCTGGGCTCACTTTTATGTTGCGGAGTTCAGGACCATGAAGAGATCTTTGGACAGTTGTAATCTGCAAGACATTTGCAAAGTAATTCTTGCATTATTTGATTTATTGAGTGTCTATATTGTCATTTCTATAAACGTTTGCCTGTTAAGTCCTTGTTGCTGCCATTCCAGTACACGATATTTTGAATTACAGACAATCGCTTAGGAACCATTTAAGGCCTTGATGATGAGTGCAGTTCTGTCTTGTTTTCAGCACTGTCAAGAACTTGAGCCCATTCATGAGTGATTGGAGAAAGCTTTTGAGTGAGTCACTTATGTAGAGAATTGCATTGTTGCAGCCAACATTGCCAGATCTTCAAACCTGCAGTTGTCTAAGGTATTCCAACAGCAGAATGAGCTGCTGGCAGCGATATTAGTCTGTACAGCCTTTTAGGAGGAACCTTAATAGAGAAGGATGCAATATAAGGCTAAGTCCATACATATGAGTACGGCTGGTAAGGTGCTAAGGGCCATATGTAGCTAGCTAAATACCGGTCGATAACGGCCGAAAATTGGTAATTATCCCGTTACCGACCAGTATTTAGCATTTTCTGATGTAGGAGGCAGGTTTTAAGGATTCAGTAATTTACCGATTCCTTATTTTAAGGAATCGGTAAAATACTGATTCCTTATTTTAAGGAATCGGTAAATTACCGAATCCCTAAAAGCTATGTAGGAGGCACTCAAGTGAGTGCATTTTTGCATTCAGGATTTGTTATTTACCACCAACTACAAGTTGGTGATAAATACTGAATACCTTTGAAACAGCAATAATTTGCTTTTTTCAAGGTGCCATGTGGCAGACATACATGCCCTTAGGGCATGTATGTGTGCCACATGTGCACTCATGTACGATTCAGGGGTGCAATAGGGAGTCAATGTGACACCCTGCCACCCTTGAATATGCTCCCCCTATTACCGATTCAGTATTTACCGAATCGGTAATAGTGAATGGCTTCCCATTCATTCCTATGGGCCTTCAGGTCCATGGGAATTACCAAATCGGTAAATACCGAATCGGTATTAAGGAATATTACCGAATCTGTAAAATTTACCGAATTTTTACCTACATTCAATTTACCGATTCCTAAATACTGAATCGGTAAAATTCGGTATTTAGGAATCGGTAAAATTAAATTACCTACATATGGCCCCAAGTCTTCCTGCTGAGAGGATGACATCTTGGCCCAGCTGTGTGAAAATGTAGAAGTCAAGAGATTACAATAAGGGGGAGGATATATTTTGTACTACTGAGGGGTATATATATTTCTCACTACTGAGGGCTGTACATGTTTCGTACTACTGAGGGGTGTATATATTTTGTACTGCTGCAGACCTTAAGATCTAATAAGTTGTTGAAACCACTGAGCATGAGAGAGCTGATGTGAAACTCCATGGATGAAATGGGGATAAAGAATGGCAGCAGGGCACAACTTATTGAACCACCCAGTATAGTCACCCCTAAGTCACAAACTTCAATACTCCCCACCTCAAATGACTAGCTGCGGACCAAAGTAACAGACGTTTCTTTTCAAATATCCTAGCAGTCTTGCTAGGATACTGGAAACAAAACTTTTGAACTACGACTACTCCTTTAGTTACTTCGGTCTGTCTCTACTGAACGCTTCATCAACACGTGCACAACCAAGATACGTTTATCGCAATTAGGCTTCTACAGCTTTGGAAGGATGTACTATGTTTTAACATGCTCTTTATGGCCATTGTGCCGAAATAAAGAATCTGATGATGATGTTTACATTTTAATTAAGATAAGGTTTTCCGTCTCAGGTTAAAGGAAAACAGTGTACCTTGCTTGTTCTGTGATCAGTCAACACTAAGGGGCCCATTAGGATGGCGGGCGGTTCGCCCCCGCCAGGCCGGCGGTAGCCACCGCCGGCCTGACGGGGGCGATCTGCCCAAAACCGTCCTGGAATGACCGCCCCCCCATATTAGTAGGGCTGGGGGGTCCGCGGCGCACAGAAATACCGTTCGCTGCTTTTCCGCCCTGGTCGCACGGAAAAGGGTTTCTATGGTGGTGGTGTCTGTCAGACACCGCCAGCCATATTAGGATGGGTTATTTTAAATGCCTTTCCCATGCAGAGTCTGCATTGGGGGGCCGATGCGGGCCCCCATGAACTCCAGGGGGAGTGGGGGGTGCACATGGGGAGTTCCTATGGTACCTCCCAGCAGTTCCATGCACATGGAAGTGCACTGCATGCCTTCCTGCGATTGTGGCGGGCGGTGCTGAGTGCACCACCCACCACAATGATAGGAATACTGGATGGGCCCGCCACTGTGGCAGGCGAATCCTAATGCCATGCACGGGACCCCCGCCCTTATGGCGGGCGGTCCCTAGTACTGTGTGGATGGCGGGCGGGCAAAGTCCGCACGCCATCCTAATGGGGACCTAAATGCGAAGGCGCGTGCCAGCACAGGGGCTGCCTCGTTTGGCCTCCTTTGCTAACCAAGACCAAAGAGTCAACATTCATGTAAGGAACAAAGGAAAACTTCAAGACGACAAGAGAAAAGTAGATTTAATTTTATTTAAATCCATTTATGAATGCTCCGTAAAGAAAATAATTGCATTTTCTAATCAGGTACACTAGACTCTTTTTAAAGAGTCTGCATAGTGAATATGCCACAGTGCTCTGTTTATTTATGTAGGAAATGTCTGAAAGATATGTTTCAAGTGTGTACAGAAGCTACAGATCATAACTGAAAGTCACAGAACAGAATGTTTTACAATGTTGTTAATGTAACAAAACAAAGAAGCGATATACAACTACAGGTTAAATATAATTCAAATGACAAACAAACGATGTTAAAGGTTCAGTTTTAAAACACAGGAAACAACCAACAGGCCTGAGCGAAGTAAGGGAAAATCAATAGTTATCTTCATCAACAGAATTTAAGACAAGTGGATATCAACTCAGTCTTAAATTATGCGTATTAGATTTAGGTCAGTTTATAATTCACTTAGGCCAGCTATCATTTTAGGGCATCTGTTTATGTAAATGCATTTAATTAAGCTGATGCACTTTAACATTAAAATGCATATTGAGTTCATGTTTTACTTGAATTAAACTATGAATGTAGGTTGGTTGTTGCTTTTTTGTGTTCAACTGTGTCTATATATAGTATTGCTCTGCAGAGGTCAGATAAGTAGTGCATATGTAAGTGTTTTCACACAACTTGCATAAGGGTGTAAAAATATTGTTGTAGATGAAGACACTTCATTAGCGGTTTATGAGCTTATAATATGCTTTTGGTGTTCATGGATTCAGGTATATGCATTGATACATACCCTCAGTTTTATTTTAGCTTTGTAGCAATACTCAGGTTGACTTACTCTCAGAGTAACTGAGAAAGTAAAACCACTGCCACTTGTTTTATACCCATAGCATCAAGATACACAAAAAGAGGGAAGGGCCTAGGTGATATTATGAAGTGGTTGCTGCAGTAAGTGCACATACTTCTAGAGACGGTACTGACCATATTCGCATAACTAGAATAGTCCTTGAGCAGACTACAATGTTCTATAACAGAAAACCATCCTACTACACATGGTTGCAAAAATACTATATATAATACATTCTCAGAGCACATACTGAGGAGGAGGTGAAGGGCCTCCATCATGGGAACTGTATGTATTTTTAACAAAGGGGTGGGTATATGTATATTTACCAAGTATCCAAAAGATACGTGGTAACATGTCTATGCTACTGGTATACTGCATCAGCTGTCAACCACATCCAGTCTCCTCATAGTTAAGAATGGGGCAGTAGCCATCTTTAACATTGGGTGAAGCTATAGTTTGGGTATGTCTCAGCCCAACAGAATCTAGCACCATGAACACACCAAAATCACACAAAGCCACTCAGGATCATGAACCTCAAGGCCAATTGGTAAGACAAACACAGCATAGACCTGCATGCTAAAGAAATTGAGCCAAATGTAAAAATAAAATCCCTAAAGGAGGCCTTTGTCCCAACAGTGGCCCTCATCAAAGCGTTGAAAAGTTTACCCTCTTTCCAACTTCTAATGCAGGGAGTAAGAATGCAAAGAACATAAAAATAAATAATTTTCCCTTTCCTCGCATTTTAAGGCGAATGGTAGTATAAGACACTAATGCAGAGGTCGTCAAACATTTTTGCTCTGGGCAACCCTATGCAAATTGTTTTGAAGTTGGGCCCCCCTTCAAAACTATATGGCAAGGATTTGGGGAGGTGGAGTGATGATCACAGTGGGCGGGGATCATGAGGTCATTTCAGGGGTGCTTTCTATAGTTCGAACTCCACACTAAATGTGAGACTTATAAAAAAGCAACAGCATCAAACAAGAGCAGAACTGACCATAGACACTATTGCCCATAATTGGGGTGCTGTGGGCCCCAGTGCGCTCTCCACCTGCTGCACTAATGAGGACTGTAGCCCTGAGAAGCAGGCTATCTCCTTTTTCCAATCCTTCCCCACCATGTCTATCACTTCAATCTTGAAACAAGTATGGTCTCTTTCTGAAAGCGAATCTGCTACTACATGCTGCCCCCTTTTTTCCGCCAAGGGCGCCATCTTCCCTAATGCTAGCAAGGAAAATGAGCCCCCATGCCCACAATTTATTGTAAAACATAAATAACTCTGATGCAGTGGGACCCTCAGCAAAAGTGTCACTGCACCTGTTTCACTAATGATAGGTACTGCCTTGTTGTTGCCTCTGACCTTTGTTACCAGCCTGGGCTTCCATCTCACACCATACCTCTCTCTCCCATCTCTCAGCGTCCCTTACCTTCTATTCTCTCTGATGCAAAATTAAGGTGTCTCCTCTGCTTAATTTTTCCCCTCTCTTGTACCATTGCTCCAAGGCTCAAAGAAACACTGGCACAGCAAGTATGCACTGCAAGTGCAACAACAATGATACTTACAGCGCTGCAAAGCGGGCTGTCTACTCTGGCCATTAAACTTTGTCTTTACGTCTAGGCCATATTCCCAAAGCAGGCTTTCTGCCACTTTGTGTAAAACATGACAACAAAAAAGCACATTTATCGCCCCCTCCTCCCTTGTTGCTAGGGCCATGTTCTCTGCACAGCAATGGTGACCTTGGCCCTAATGGTAGCATGGAAAATGCCCCCCATGTTCTTTTTCACAGTAAAACTGCCATAACCGGGATCCAGTGCCCACTCGTAGATGGTGGGGGTTGAGGGGTTCCTGTGCCAAGAAACAGATAGTAGAGAACTAAGCAAGAAACATGCCTCCTCTCCATGGTGCCAGCCACCTGAAAGAAATGTAAATGTGTGCAATAGTTAATCACCAAATAAGAAGGCTGCTTTGGAGCCAGTGTAGCTTATAATTAATGGAGTCACTCAGCTTCATGGTGACAAATATTTATTCTTTTTGAGAGGTAATATACGTGTTAAAAGGAGAACGTCCTTTTAATCGACACATATAAACATATTTACACTCAATGTAGTCTGAATGCTCATCATTAAAATTTATATTTTTAAAGCACTTGTTTTATCTTAAATAGTATTTTGCAGCGGCCTGTTTCATACAGTGTAATACCAGTTTAAAATAATGATATTCACAGTGCTCTCTGTCACAGACTGGGGCCTCGTAGCACTTTAAACAAGTCACTATTCCTCACTGCACCAATCAAGATTTAATTCTGGTCAGACGTGAAGACATCTGCAGTGATCCCATTAGCCAACTGAGGTTCCATTAGGTAAACAAGTATATTTCCCTTTGATTCGTTTAACTTGAATTTATTCTTCATTTGAGGTGTATGCATGTTTTATATGCAGTTAACAGAAGGTGGAAAAAAAACAATTTTTAGCCCCCGACTTCACACTTGCTGACCTTTACCCATGCCTCTTAGTACCACCATTCTCACACTTTATTATGGGTTTTAACTGCTGCATCTAAACGAAGAGAGCTTAGAAACGTGCCTTTCGTGCTTCCAGGCTATCTTCATTTACATGTAATTGCAGACCCATTTGAGCCCCCTCAACATCCCTGGGACCACATCCACAGTTTGAAGACCTCTACACTAATGGGACATATGACATCTTTAACCCCTCCCCTGCTGATGACGCAACCGCTCCGTCATCAGCCGCGGTCGCGCTGTGCTGATGACGGAGCGGTTCCGTCATGGCCCGCCCGGCACGCCTGCGCGGCGCGGATTCCGCGCCTGCGCTGAGCGTTCTATTGAGCGGGGCGGGCCATGACGGAACCGCTCCGTCATAAGCACAGCGCAACCGACGCTGGTGACGGAGCGGTTCCGTCACCAGCATGCGCCTGCCGCTCTTCCGCCCCGCCCCCTTAGCACTGCGACGGAATAGCCGCCGCAGTGAAGGGGTTAAAGCAGCTTCTTGGGGTCTGGTCACCTAGTCTGAAAAGGCCTTTAAACTTGGTCACTAAAGCTACACCAGAATGTGCCCAGCAAATGAATGATAAATGCACTCGGTTTGCACAAATGACATAACAAGGAGCACGGATTTCTCTCCTGGCAGTTCTAGGTGGCAACCTACTTGTACGTGACGCAACATCACTAGATATGAAACACTCTGGCATTGCTCTTCCGAGCTGATTCCGGGAGTGCAGATTTATGACAAAGCAGGACACACAGTGGCGGCTGGCATGGCTTGTGGGTAGTGGGGTGGGTGCGGAGGATCAGTGGGTGGGGTCTAGTGTCAGGGGGGGATGTCGCGGTGGAATAAAAAAAGTAATCTTATTTTGAGGCCGGGTCCCGCATCTCTGATCCTGCTCTCCTGCCTCCGACTCCAGGAACAGGAAGCCAGGCTCCCTCCTCAAAGCCAATCACAACGCTGCAATGCAGCATTCTGATTGGTCTGAGCGCTGTGACACAGGGCGCTCAGCCAGGGGCTGGAGGGGTTGGCATGGTCTTCATGCAGGCTGTAATGCAGCCTGCATGGAGAACTGGGAAAGTGTATGTGACAAATTGTTCACTTAGAAGGGATGTATGTCAGTACAACGCGGTTGTTTTTGACGCGGTACTTTACATCGCAGATTTTACAACGCAAGTTGTTACAACGACTTGTGTTGAAGGGTGCGGATTTCGGAATCTTATAATTTTATATTCCAACACCAGTCCCCGTAACAGTAGGGAAGGTGTTGGAATATAAAATTACAAGATTCCTTATCCCACAGCGCCGGCCAGCGCAAGTCGTAGTAACGACTTGAGTTGTAAAAGACGCGTCGTAAATGCACTGTGGGGTAACATCCGCGTTGTAAAGGATGTTCCCCACTTAGGAGTGGGCAAAGCACTCCTCCCCTACTCTGAGAGCAGAGCTGCCCCGCCCCGCCCACCCACAAAGCAGCAAGACAAGAAGCATAAAATAGTAATAACTCTAAGCTATTATCATTTTATGTTTCTACTTGGCACTGCTTAAAAGCAGTGGGGTGACGCTTTTCCGCCATAGCGGAGTAGCGCCAGTCAGGACACAGCATAGCCTATAGGATCGATTTAACTAGAAGGATAACTTCACTATCTAAGGTCCAAGTCTGTAATACAAGATAACATTATTTTACAAAATATCTTTTGCAAAAATCAACTTGGAAAACACACCTTTAACAAAAACATGTTTTTTTGCATACAGTGTATTATTTTGACCAACACATCCTTTTATTTGGTAGGCTGACAAAATATCGAAAATAAAATATCGATATGCAATAATATCGATGTTTTAATATCGATGGTATAGTATATCGATGTGCCATAATATCGACAGACAGAATATCGAGATTAAGGTATGTATGTTAGTAATATCGAAATTTTGTTGTTTAGTGTTATGTATTTTATTTTGTTGTTTATATGTTTGCTAAATATGTTTAGAAATGTATGTTTGAAAATTAGTAATTTTGTTAACATTTTGCGTTTTAGTATTAGAGCGGGTTGTGGGTTTATAGGGGAATAGGGTGGGAAGTAATTTAATAATAATTAATTAATTAATATATGTTTGTAAATATTTTTAATTATTAATTAATTGGTAATAAATTAATATTAATTAGTTAATTAATTAATATAATTTTGTACATATTTTTAATTAATAATTAATTGGTAATTAATTAATATTAATTAGTTAATTAATTAATATAATTTTGGACATATTTTTAATTAATAATTAATTGGTAATTAATTAATATTAATTAGTAAATTAAATTAATTATAGCTAATGTGCTAATATATTTACTTTAGTCTTATTGTTAATTAATAATTAATTGGTAATTAAATAATGTTAATTAATTTTGGGTAAAGGAGTATTTTTAGGGTTCAGGGTCAGTTTTCAGTTTTTGGGTAAAGGGGTATTTTTAGGGTTCAGGGTCAGTTTTCAGTTCTTGGGTAAAAGGGTATTTTTAGGGTTCAGGGTCAGTTTTCAGTTCTTGGGTAAAGGGGTATTTTTAGGGTTCAGGGTCAGTTTTCAGTTCTTGGGTAAAGGGGTATTTTTTGGGTTCAGGGTCAGTTTTCAGTTCTTGGGTAAAGGGGTATTTTTTGGGTTCAGGGTCAGTTTTCAGTTCTTGGGTAAAGGGGTATTTTTAGGGTTCAGGGTCAGTTTTCAGTTCTTGGGTAAAAGGGTATTTTTAGGGTTCAGGGTCAGTTTTCAGTTCTTGGGTAAAGGGGTATTTTTAGGGTTCAGGGTCAGTTTTCAGTTTTTGGGTAAAGGGGTATTTTTAGGGTTCAGGGTCAGTTTTGGGTTTTTGGGGTACAGGGGTATTTTTAGGGTTCAGGGTCAGTTTTCAGTTCTTGGGTAAAGGGGTATTTTTTTGGTTCAGGGTCAGTTTTCAGTTTTTGGGTAAAGGGGTATTTTTAGGGTTCAGGGTCAGTTTTCAGTTCTTGGGTAAAGGGGTATTTTTTGGGTTCAGGGTCAGTTTTCAGTTCTTGGGTAAAGGGGTATTTTTAGGGTTCAGGGTCAGTTTTCAGTTCTTGGGTAAAAGGGTATTTTTAGGGTTCAGGGTCAGTTTTCAGTTTTTGGGTAAAGGGGTATTTTTAGGGTTCAGGGTCAGTTTTGGGTTTTTGGGGTACAGGGGTATTTTTAGGGTTCAGGGTCAGTTTTGGGTTTTTGGGGTACAGGCGTACAGGGTAAAAATAAAATAAATTTAAATTTATTTTAAATCAATTAAATGAAATTAAAAAAAAATTACATTAAATTATTAAGTTTTTAATTTATTTTAAATGTATATGTATTACTTTTAATTTTTAAATTATGTTATAATGTTTTTATTTAATATTTGTTAAATTATATGTTTTTTAAAATTATTTTTACATTATTATTAATACATTTAAAAAAACGATATTTTTTAAATTTCGATATTTTTGTACTACGATATTATTTTTTCGATATTTTTGTACTTACCATTATGTAGATATAATGTCGATATTTTTGACTTCGATATTTTTGTCTCGATATTTTTGTAGGTCGATTTTCTGTCTCTCGATATTTTGTCAGACATTCCTTTTATTTAATTTCGTTTTTATGTATGTATATCTGTTTCTATTTACATACCGCTTTCTATTACACAACACATATATATCGTTGGAGTAGATTCAAATTTGCCACGTCAACCTGTGCTGCACTAGTCCTCCACCTTTTGCCTTCGTTTCTCCCTGCTTTCACCCCTCATTATGACCTGCCTGTGTTTATCTTCACTGTGATGTTGTGCAGTCTAGTAGTTGGGATGGGAGGAGCATCGGGGCTGGGGGAAGAGGCGGAGTATGAACAGGAAAGGGCAGTTAGAGTAGGGACTGGGACATGCATGGAAGCAGAGAATAAAGCTCCATTGAATTTAACCACAAGTGTATGTCGTTATTGGGGTCACGACATGACAACTGGCGACAAGGATGGGATGAATGGTAAACTCACCCACAGAACCCTGCAGGAGCGTCCCGTCCCGAGCAGCGTCCGAAGAGAGAAGTGCTGCTGTAAAAAGTGAGGCTGCCGCCTGAATCGAGAGGCCAGAAGCAGGTGACCCTCTTCCCAAGTCAGGCGACTGTGGGGAGCTCAAGAGGAGCCGAGAGAACAAGCGCCCGGGCGTCTAAAAGAAAAAACGCCTGATCGCGCCAAAACGTGACTCACGCCTGATGCGTGCAAGTTGGCACGCGCCAGAAAAAGCAGAAGTCGGGAGCCCACTCCGACTCTGCCTGTCACCCCAAAGTGTAGAAGATTGCCCCGGCGGTGGACACTGCCCCCAAGAAGGCCTGCTGGCAAGCGCCATCGAGCGCGGAGGAAGACGGAGCTCGAGCGGCCCCGACATCGGAGTCTCACCCCCGATGCGTGAGGTTCGGCAAGTTGTCGCCGAGTGAGCACGGGACCTAGCGAAGCAAGGTGGGAGCCCACCCCAACCCTACCTGAATGTGGCAGGTGCTGAAAAGGTCTGGAGAGCTGGAGAGTGCTGCCCCCGAGTCCGGCTGGCGGTGAGTCCTGAAGAGAGAATGAATTGTGATGAAACCTTGTGGGAGATGAGAGTTCAGTAACGGCGGCCATTTTGAAGTCAGGCAGCCAGTGGGACATTTTCCATGTGTGAATTGCTGGCGGCCATTTTAAGGTCAGGCAGTGTCAGAATTCAAGAAATAACCATTGGTACATGCAAAACAAGCATTGATACCCGCAAACAAACACTGGTGAAAATCCAACAAGCATTGGTTAAGGCAAGAAAATAGAAAACAAACACGAGTAAAGGCCGAAAGTGAGCGAAAACCCGGAAGAGATAGAACGGCGACCATAGCTGACACAAGCAGTGAGCAGGGCAAGATGAACGCCCCAAAGAACACAAGTGTGGTGATATCGTGTCAGCCCAGCCATGTCAACCTCACCCGCTCGAAATGGAGGTGGTGCAGCCGCGGCTGTGGCTGCTCCTGCTGTGCCCATCGTTTCTCATCTACGCCCCCCGGAGCCATTGACACTAGTGGCGGGTGGAAGTATGGGTCCTCGCTGGCAGGAATGGCTGGAAGATTTTGAAGACTACCTAGAAGGTTCGAAAGTCGCCGGCGACAGGGAAAAACTAATTGCACTCCGCAATCTAGTTGGCAAAGAAATTGGGAAAGTGATCAAAGAACTACCGACAGATGATAAAGGGACCTATGATAAAGTACGTGAAGCACTTAACAAAAAGTTTGTACATAAAAGAAATGTGGACTACGAGAGGTATGTGTTTCATCAGGCCCGCCAAGATAAAGAAGAAATGATGAGCACCTTCATTTCACGACTGCGCCGACTGTCACAATATTGCAATTTTGACTCCTTTTCAACTGACGATGCCATCCGATTGAAGTCATCGATGGATGTCATTCAGAAACCCTTCGCAGGCGACTGCTGAGAAAGAGTCATAATCTCGATGAGATTGAAGAGATGACGAGAGTGCATGACCAGGCAGAAGAACATGCAAAAGTCATGGAGACAGGACGTGGCGAAAAAAGGGAACAGGCGTACTGGACTCACAGCTCCGGCCCGCAGAGAAGGTCGGGTGACCACCAGAGAAAGTCTCACCTAGCGTCCAGACACCCACGTCAAAGTAATCAACGCCCCGACTCGAGAAGGAGAGGAAAGAGATCGAGCTACACCAGGAAGCCAGAACGTACGAGGAAGTGCTATCGATGTGGGTATGATTTTCCACACACTGATTCTTGCCCAGCGATGGGGCAACAGTGCCGTAAATGTGGACGCATGAACCATTTTGAAATCATGTGTGGAGAATACAACACGGAGAGGAAGAGTGAGAAGACCAGATCTTGAACTGATGAAAGGCGACACCATGAAAGGCCGTGCAAGACAGGGCAGTGTCGTCCTCTGGCTCGTCACATTCCAGCAGAGAGTCTCACAACTCGCACTGGACTAGGAGGTCAACGTCTAGGGACTCAAGATCGACCTCTCAAGAGACAAAATACACCAATGAATATGTCTGCATGGTGGCAGACCCGGATCAACTAAAAAAATATCCTCCGCTGGACATCGAAGTGGGGACTCACGCCACCAAATTTGTACTTGATAGTGGAGCGTCGCTCAACTACATGCCAGTGACCGAATACAACAAGATGAGACTGCAGCCCATCTTAAGCCCTGCGCACGTCAGAGTATTCACCTGGATGTCGAAAAAACCACTTCACTGTCTGGGCAAGTTCGCTACAACACTTAAGCATGAGTCCACAACAATTCAAGCTTATATTCATGTCATTCATGGACCGGAGGCTGATTGTCTCCTCAGTTTGCCCACAGCTGAAAGACTCAGGCTGGTCGAAATATTGTATAGAGTCCATGACAATCCTGACATCATTCGGAAGTTTCCCAAACTCTTCCAAGGACAAACAAATGCCTGATTCGTTTACACATAAATAACCAGGTGCGTCCTATTGCTCAACATCCACGGCAAGTCCCTTTTCACCTACAACAGGCCGTGGAGGACGAGATTCAAGAACTGCTTCAAGCGGACATTATTGAAAAAACAGACGGTCCCACACCATGGGTGTCCCCTGTAGTAATCGTCCCCAAGAAAGGCACCCCTGAGAAAGTGAGACTATGTGTGGACATGAGGCTTCCCAACACTGCAATTAAACGGGAACGACATCCAGGGCCTCACCTGAGCGACATGATAGCAGCGCTTAATGGAGCCCGGGTCTTCTCCAAATTAGATCTCAATAAGGGATATCATCAATTGGAGTTACATGAAAAATCGAGATACATCACAACATTCGCAACACATTTGGGCCTATTTCATTATAAAAGACTAAGTTTCGGAATTTCTTCCGCAGCGGAAATCTTTCAAGAGGTGATCCGCCAAACCATCAGGCACATCCCAAATTCACTGAACTACAGTGACGACATACTGGTGTATGGATCAAACACTCAAGAACATGATCAGGCTCTGGACCGCGTGTGTCATGCCCTTCTGGAAGCTAACTTAACATTGAACAAAGACAAGTGTGAGTTCCATCAATCAACACTCAAGTTCTTTGGTCACGTCTTTTCAGGAGCTGGGATGAAGCCTGATCCCGAAAAAGTGACTGCGCTCAATACCACCAAGAGCCCTTTAGATGTCAGTGACGTCCGGTCATTCCTGGGCATGGCCAGCTACTGCTCCAGATACATTAAAGACTATGCAACGATCAGTCATCCCCTTCGTGCCCTCAAAAAGCAAGGACAACCGTTTGTGTGGAGCCCCTCGTGTGAGAGGGCATTCCAAGAAATCAAGCAAGCAGTGGCGTCAGCGGATAACTTGGCCTATTTCAACACAAAAAGGAAGACGGAAATCACTGTGGATGCCAGTCCTGTTGGTCTAGGCGCCATTCTGGCCCAATATGACAACGACACGGAGCGAAGCTACATTGTGGCATATGCCAGCCGCAGCCTCTCAGACACTGAGAAAGCCTACTCGCAGCCTGAGAAAGAGAGCCTAGCAGTCGTGTGGGCCTGTGAACATTTCCATGAGTTCATCTTTGGCAAACATTTTACCATGGTCACAGACCACCAAGCTCTTGTCACCATTTTCGGCAACCCCAAGGCCAAGATGCCTCCTCGCATTGAGAGGTGGGGTCTGAGACTGCAGGAATACACCTTCACAATCATTCACAAACCCGGGAAGGGTGAGAATCCTGCGGACTACATGTCCAGACATCCACAGACAGCCCATGAATCACGCCCATCGATGGCTGAAGAGTACATACACTTTGTGGTAAGTGTAGCCCGACCGCCCGCAGTTCCTATAGAGGGAATCAGGGAGGTGACGGCCCAAGACAACATCCTCCAGAAAGTAATGCGTCGGTTATCCACACATCGATGGAGACATGAGAGTGAGGACGAAATGAAAGACTCACAGATACATCATGAGATGCAAGCCTTCCGTCACGTCAGGGATGAGCTATCAACCACCTCAGAAGGGCTCTTGCTGAGGGACCACCGGATCGTCATCCCTAGACAACTACGCCAAGGAGTGGTTAACCTTGCACACGAAGGTCATAGAGGAGTAGTTGCCACCAAGAGAACCCTAAGAGAGAGAGTGTGGTTCCCGCAACTAGATCAAATAGTGGACTCCACGCTGAAAGACTGTCCACAATGCCAACTGGTAAAATCAGGTGATCCTCCAGCTCCACTTCAGATGACCCCATTGCCGGATGGAGTATGGCAGGAACTCGCCATGGATTTCTATGGACCCCTCCAATCTGGTCGGTATGTAGTGGCACTCATGGACGAATACTCGCGATTCCCGATCGCTCAATTTGTATCATCCACCAATGCATCCAGCACAATAGCGGTACTGGATGAAGTGTTTGCTGTGTGGGGTGTTCCCAAGGAACTCAAAACGGACAATGGCCCTCCTTTCAATAGCCATGAATTCAGTGAGTTTGCGAAACACCTGAACTTTCGACATCGGAAGGTCACCCCTTTGTGGCCACAAGCAAACGGCACCATTGAGAGATTCATGGCCACTTTGAAAAATACTTTCCAACAAGCTACGTTAGAAAAGAAAGATTTGCAGGTGGCTCTGAATGAAGTGCTAAGGGCTTATCGAACCACCCCCCACGCGACCACTGGAAAATGTCCTACCACACATGTTAGGTAGGCCCATCAGGACAAGGATTCCTACATTGGAAGGAGCTCTGGCACCGGTGTCCCCGACACGCATTCATCACGAAACTGCTAAGACTGACTGTGCGGAGAAGAGTCGAATGAAAATATACGCTGATGCCCGACGGCATGCCAAACCCCCTTCCTTGCAAACTGGAGATTGTGTAGTGGTCAAACAGGAACAGACCAAGAAGACAGACTGCAGGTTCAAAGATGAACCTCTCACTGTTACCCAACACAAAGGCACCATGATCACGGCTGAGTCAGAGCAAAGAAGAATTATTTGCAATGCATCTCATTTTCAGAAATGCACACCAGGTATGAAGGAAATACTTGAGAAAGACACAGTGCAACCAGACATGAGTGAAGCAACTCAACCAAGCCCGTCATTGAGGTCTGACCAGTCGCAAGGAAATGCGATGATTGACAGTGGACCATGTGTCAGACCACGGAGAGACATTGTCAAACCAAGGAGATTGATCGAAGAAATGGACTAGAAGCGGTTCAAGTTTTTTTTGTTAACAAAGGGGGAGATGTGATGTTGTGCAGTCTAGTAGTTGGGATGGGAGGAGCATCGGGGCTGGGGGAAGAGGCGGAGTATGAACAGGAAAGGGCAGTTAGAGTAGGGACTGGGACATGCATGGAAGCAGAGAATAAATCTCCATTGAATTTAACCACAAGTGTATGTCGTTATTGGGGTCACGACATGACATTCACCTCCCTGGTCATATTCCTGTATCTTTCACATGCCACCGTTCCTCAAATACACCCTGCACCCTCCAGAACCCCAAGGATCACAGAAGAATCCCATCCTTCGGAGCAAATCTACTTTTCCACCATGGGAAGCAAGGTCTCTTTAGAGTTGCGGTCTAGTGTTTTAAGAATGCTGTGACGTACATGGGGAATTTACTGACATAACTATTGATAAAGAATGCAGAGAGTGGGAAATGCTAAGGGTGGCCAGGTGAGAGCTATAACATAGAGCTGAAGTTCATCTGTACCTGAGTAACCAGAAATGAAACGGAGGATTATGAAGTTTTTGATATTCAACCTGACATATTTTGGCGACGCGTTTCTACCCACCCTGCAATGTGGGAAGAAATGAAAAACACCTTCACCCTCTGGAATAATAAAAAATGACTGGGTAACTGTACTGAAAGGGCTTAGAAGTGACAATGGTTTAAAACTAGTGGTGGCCGGCATGGCTCGTGGGTGGTAGGGTGAGGGCTGTTGCATGGGGGGCTGTCACAGGGGGGGGGCTGTCACAGGGGGGGGCTGTCACAGGGCGGGCTGTCACAGGGGGGGCTGTCACAGGGGGGGATGTCGCGGGGGGGCTGTCACGGGGAGGTGTTGCGGGGAGTTGTTGTGGGGGAGTTGTTGTGGGAGGTTCGCAGGGGTGTCGCAGGGGAGGTGTCGCAGGGGTGGTGTCGCGGAAGGGTGTTGCTGGGGAGGTGTTGCGGGGGTCATGGGGAGGGGATAATGGGGGGCGGTACATGGGTGGTTGTGTAGGGGGGACATACTATGCTGATTCCGGGAGTGCAGATTTATGCACATGACAAAGCAGTATACACAGTGGCAGCTGGCATGGCTCGTGAGTGGTAGGGTAGGCACTGAGGGGGTCGGGGGTGTCACGGGGGAAATAAAAAAAAAAATTTGAGGCCGGGTCCCGCGTCTCTGCTCTTGCTCTCCTGCCTCCAGCTCCAGGAACAGAAAGAAGGCAGCCAGGCTCCCTCCCCAAAGCCAATCACAATGCTGCAATGAAGCGTTGTGATTTGTCTGAGCGCCGTGACACAGCGCTCAGCCAGTGGCTGGAGGGGTGGGCATGCTCTCCATGCAGGCTGTAATGCAGCCTGCATGGAGAGCGGGGAAAGTGTGCATGATTGGTTTGGGCAGCCAGAGAGGGCCGACCAAACAGTAATTGGGCATATAGGATTGGGCAAACCACTCCTCTGCTCCAAGAGCAGCTGTGCCCAACAAAGCCCGCTCACCCACAAAGCAGCTGGACACAAAGCATAAAATGATAATAACTAAGTTATTATCATTTTATGTTTCTACGTGGCACTGCTTAAAAGCAGTGAGGCTATGTTCCTCCGCCATAACGGATGAGCCGCCACTGTAAAGATAATTGCCAGAGAAATGATCTTAATTAAATTGTCTCCTTTATGTGATACCAGCAGAGGCTTTATCGGAATCTAATATTATATCACATTAAGTAGCGCAAGGCTCCCTTCATGAAGTAACGAGCAGGAATAAATAAATAACAAACTTTGCGAGGTACCAACCGGAAAAAATTAAAGTGACATTGTGGAATGTAACTGCACATTGTGTAATGCAACTGGTGCTCGTGAAAAGTGCTCTAATGCCTTCAGGTCAAAATCATGCTAAATAAAACTAAAAAAACACAAATAGGAATTAAAAACAAGCATTTACAATGCAATGGTCTCGTCTTTGTTAAAGTTAGAGCTATTGGCATTGCTCATGACATTATTTTTGTTTTTAAAACATATAAATAAATGGCATTGTCATTTACAATGCCAATAGCTTAATCTCTCTCAAATGCAAGACCTATTGCATTTGCACTCACGCCCCCGCCGCCCTACTAATAGACGCTGAAATCTAGCGCCGCTCATTAAGACTGCACTGAGCTCTTGAGGCGAAAGCCGAGAGCGTTTTTACCTGTTTTTAAAAAAATTAACTATTGAAATCTGATTGTCACTTTAACTTGGTGCACTAGTCACTTACTGAGCTCCGGTTGTGCTCGCGCAGTGGATCTAGCGCTGCCGCGGCCCCCAGAGCAAACAATCTCTTCCTGCCGCCAGCTCGGCGAGGCCACAGGCCACGCCCCCGCCGCCCTACTAATAGACGCTGAAAACTAGCGCCACTCATTAAGACTGCACTGAGCTCTTGAGGCGGAAGCCGAGAGCGTTTTTACCTGTTTTTTAAAAAAACTAACTATTGAAATCTGATTGTCACTTTAACTTGTTGCACTAGTCACTTACTGAGCTCCGGTTGTGCTCGCGCAGTGGATCTAGCGCTGCCGCGGCCCCCAGAGCAAACAATCTCTTCCTGCCGCCAGCTCGGCGAGGCCGCAGGCCACGCCCCCTTCAGAGGCCACACCCCCGCCGCCCTACTAATAGACGCTGAAAACTAGCGTCGCTCATTGAGACTGCACTGAGCTCTTGAGGCGGAAGCCGAGAGCGTTTTTACCTGTTTTTTAAAAAACTAACTATTGAAATCTGATTGTCACTTTAACTTGTTGCACTAGTCACTTACTGAGCTCCGGTTGTGCTCGCGCAGTGGATCTAGCGCTGCCGCGGCCCCCAGAGCAAACAATCTCTTCCTGCCGCCAGCTCGGCGAGGCCGCAGGCCACGCCCCCTTCAGAGGCCACGCCCCCTCCAGACCCATAAATCATGTGTATCTCCAGGACGCGCAGCGGGCGTGCCGTCTGCGCGCCAAAGGTAAGCCCGTCTGCGCCCGTCCGCACCAGGTCGGGCCCTGGGGCAAGCCATGCCGGCTATCCCATCTCATACTCTTCACAATCTCCCAGAGAGCTACAGCACCTTGCCCCCCCACTGTCTCCCAATTCCTATAGCCGTGTACACACTGCCGGCCTCTTGTGCCGTGCTCTAAATTCTCCATACGGCCACACACCATCTGTTAAACCGACCAGGAACGCCACTTCCATCAGGGTGTCATATCTGAACACCCGTTCTCTAGTAAAGCACTGCGAAGACATTTTCATCCTGTTGTCTAACAACAACCCTGACATACTCCTGCTAACGGAAACTTGGTTAAAGTCAGAGTCCCTCCCAGATATTTTGGCGGCCCTCCCCCCTGACTATTACATTCTTCATGCCGATCGCCCTGGTGACCGGCCCGGGGGTGGGGTGGCAGCCATCATATCTAAGCGCCTGAACTCGACTTCTTCTTATTCCCTCCCTCTTCCCGAGGTAGATAACTTGCTTGTTAGCTTGGAAACTGATACCGGTGCCCTCACGTTCCTCCTCTTATACCGGCCTCCACACCCTATGCCTTCCTTCCCTACCATTATGAGCGAACAGCTGTCCAATTTATTAACGCAGCACTCTAGGTTCGCCCTTTTTGGTGACATGAACTACTGGTTCAATGATACCAACACCGGTCCCCATGCTATTGCGCTCTTTGAGACTCTCAATAGCCTGAACCTCACTCAACAGGTCACCCGACCCACTCATATCAAGGGCCATATCCTGGACCAGATCTGGACCTGTAATCTGGCTTTGTCCCAGCCAG
The DNA here is from genome assembly GCF_964261635.1 of Lissotriton helveticus. Lineage (NCBI taxonomy): Eukaryota > Metazoa > Chordata > Amphibia > Caudata > Salamandridae > Lissotriton > Lissotriton helveticus. Next base: position 128,357,132 of record NC_136068.1, on the reverse strand, counting down.
CTATATCCCCTTGCGTCTGGTCAGACCATCACTTAGTCAACACTTCCATTACTGTCGACGGCCGGATCCTTGCTCCTCTGATGGCTGGTGGCTCCTCACGAAAATGGAGCACATATGACTCCCAGGGCTTTCTCATGACCCTGGCCGACACCCGCCCAGTCCTCAATCCCACTGATAACATCGACGTCTTAGATAATGACATCGGTTCCTGGCTGAGGTCGGCCAGCGACCAGTTCGCCCCCCTTATCAAATTTCCCCGCACTAGGCAGCACAACTCCCACAGGTGGTTCTCTGATGACCTCAAGCAACATAAGTTAAAAACGCGCCAGTTGGAACGAATATGGAGACGCGATTATTCTAACTCAGCCAGGCTGTCTTACACGGCTGCACGCAGAGTATACAAAACGGCCATCACCCTAGCAAAATCGGAACACTTTTCCAATAGGATCTCGTCTGCGGTTAATAAATCAAAGGAGGTGTTCAAAGTCATGAACGAACTTACCACAGATGACAGAACCCTCCCAGCCCAGACTCCTACTCAAGAGACATGTGACACTCTCAACCTCTTCTTTGTGGAAAAGATCATAAAAATCAAAAACTCTATCCCTTCCCCACCCCAGCCACATCCATCGGACACCTCCTCTAATAACCCCCTGACTCTTACTACCTTCCCTGCTCTGAACCCCACCTCTCTAGCAGAACTCGCTACCCGTGTCAAATCTGGCTCTCCTAATGATTGCTGTCCACCATCTGTCTTACGGAATATCTGCCTCAATCTACCTGACTGTATTCTACCCCTGCTGAATGATTCACTCAGCAGTGGCATCGTTCCTAGTTCTCTTAAGGAGGCCATCCTAGTGCCCCTCCTCAAAAAACCTGGCGCCGACCCCATGGAACCATCCAATTACCGTCCCATCTCCCTCCTTCCCTACTTTTCCAAACTAATGGAGGCCCACGTCACTGGTTGCCTGTCAAATTTTATTGAATCCTCTTGCCATCTTGAGCCCAACCAAGCTGGCTTCAGACCAGCCCACTCTACTGAGGCCGTCATTCTGGCAGTCCTGGACACGCTTAGGAGTAACGCGGATGCGGGGATCCCCCAAGCCCTTGTACTCCTGGACCTGTCGGCCGCGTTCGACACGGTGGACCATAACATCCTTCTCCACCGTGTCGGACAGGCAGGCATCCAGGGCACCGCTCTTAAGTGGGTCGAGTCCTTCCTGACCGGAAGAACACAGGCCGTCCGCCTGGGCCCCTATAGCGCAAAAAAAAAAACACGATCTGTGGAGTCCCCCAGGGCTCCTCCCTTTCACCGCTTTTGTTCAACTTATACCTCCGGCCCTTGATCCACTCACTTCAGAAATGGGACATTATTGTTTACAACTATGCTGACGATTTACAGATTGTCCTCCCTCTCAATTCCCCCCATGCCATCAATACCTTTCACACTGTCATGATCCACATCCAACACTGGATGAACCTGAATCAACTGAAGCTAAACCCCGGGAAAACCGAGCTCCTCCTCCCTGGACTCAGCCATGCTCACTGGGGTCCGCAGTTCTGGCCCTCTGAGCTAGCCCCCCCCCCAGTCCCGGTCAAATCAGTGAAGAGCCTGGGTGTGATTATCGACACCGAACTGTCCCTCAAAGCTCAAGTGGGTGCGGTCATATCATCTTGTATGCACCAGCTCCGGAAGATCCGCAAAGTTCGCCACTTACTTCCACCCGCAGCACTTACCCAAGTTGTCATCTCGCTGGTACTCTCCCGTTTGGATTTCTCCAACTCCCTCTACCACGGTCTCCCACAATCTCTGCTGCACCGCCTTCAGGTTGTCCAGAACCAAGCGGCCCGCCTCATTCATAAAACCCCTAGATGGCAATCGGCAAAGCCTCTACTTCACAGACTGCACTGGCTACCAATAGGCCAACGGGCGGCTTTCAAAGTGGCCTGCCTCACATTCAAAGCCCTTCACTGCACCGGTCCCGCTTTTCCCAAATCCCTAATTATTCCTTATCGACCTACGCGTAACCTTCGTTCAGCCTACCTCCACCGGCTAGTCACCCCCAAAGCTAAAACCAAGAAATTCGGTGGTCGTCGCTTCTCCCACCTAGCCCCCGGATTTTGGAATCTCCTCCCTCTTTCCGTCAAATCCAGCCCTTCCCTTCTGAACTGCAGAAAATTGCTTAAAACTCACCTCTTCCCACCCCTTGGTTAAAACTCCATCACTCACGCTTCTCCCTCACTCACTCAGTCTTAAAGCGCCATGAAGCCTATGGTGTTAGCGCGCTTTATAAGTTGCACTTAACATAACATAACATAACTCACACACAGAGCCACAAGCACCCACACACACACAGAGCCACATGCACCCACACACACACAGAGCCACATGCACCCACACACACAGCCACACACACACACAGCCCAACACACACACACACAGAGAGCCACACACACACACACACAAACACACACAGAGCCACACACAGAGCCACACACACACACACACACACACACACACAGAGCCACACACACACACACAGAGCCACACACACACACACAGAGCCAGCCACACACACAGAGCCAGCCACACACACAAAGAGCCACACACATACACACACAGAGACAGCCACACACACACACACACACAGAGACAGCCACACACACACAGAGCCAGCCACACACACAGAGCCAGCCACACACACAGAGCCAGACACACACACACACAGTCAGCCACACAAACACACAGAGCCCAACACACACACACAGCCATCCACACAGAGACAGAGAGAGACACACACACACACACAGAGCCCCCCCACACACACACACACATAGAGAGCCACACACACACACACACACACACACACACAGAGCCACACACACACACACACAGCCACACACACAGAGCCCCCCCCCACACACACACACACAGATCCAGCCACACACACACACAGAGCCAGCCACACACACACACACACACACACACACACAGAGCCAGCCACACACACACACACAGAGCCAGCCACACACACACTCACAGAGCCAGCCACACACACACTCACAGAGCCAGCCACACACACACACACACACACACACACACAGAGCCAGCCACACACACACACACACACACAGCCAGCCACACACACAGAGCCAGCCACACACGGTTTCGGGAGCTCACGAGGTGTGGGCGCCATTTTGAAGTCAGGCACCGCTATTCCATCCTTGTTTGCATCCCTGGTTTGTATAATGTGTTTACAGAAAGGGAACAACTAACAAGTGAGCGTTACAGGAGTTGGGGTGGAAGTGTCTCGTGAGGCGCAGTGCCAGTTTTCTTATTAAAAACTATTGTGCTGATGCAGTTGTAGAGGGAAGCAGGGAGAGGTTTGGCACCGAGGTTTTCTATGTTTGTGCCGAGAGCTGCTACTTCTACGATGAGTTGGAGGCACGTCTGCCGTGTTGCTACTGCCTGCTGCAGTGTTGGTACTGTCTGATGCCGTGAAACGTGAACCCCAGCATCCTCTGCTCGCTGTTCAAGATGTGGCGCTGGCTGGGCTTCCCGCTGCTGCTGCTCCTCCTCTGCCGGGCCGGGTCACTTCCCTGCAGCTGGGGGGAGAGGAGGCGACGAGAGGAGCAGATAATTAGCACCCTGGCCACCCAAGAGGTATTAATTATCCAGCCCCGCTTCAGCAGTTTCCCTCTGCGGGGGGGGGATGAAGGGGAGACCGCGGAATTGGTGTGTCTCCTCACCGCACCGTTGGATGACGCGCCCGGAGCCTGGAGGCTCGTCCGGAGGGCCGCGCTGCCATTGGTTGCCCCGAGAATCAAAGCAGGAAGCAGACGAGAGCCCACCCCGTGCTCCTGCGCCACCGAAAGAAACCCGGCGTTACCCATGGTGGCTCCCAGGAGTGAGGGAGAGTCCCCGTGGGACCAGCAGCGGAAGAGGAGAGACCGGAGAGGCCCCACGGAGTCCGGGAGGCTCTCCCAAACCCCGCCTGCAGCCCCGCAGAACAGTAACGTTACATGAGGGGAAAATTACAAGTGGGCATGTTACTAAAGCAAAGTTACGTTAAAAGCAAACAAGATACAAGAAGAGGTAGCAAACGATACGTTATAAGAGGAACAAGCGCTCCCCATTTTTCACTGTAAGCCCCGTCCTTTGCAGACTGGGGGGGCGTGACAGATGCCGGGTGGAAGCTGCTGATTTCCTCCATCTTGCTTGGGAATGCGGCTTGGTCCTTACCTACTGGCAACAGGTGATTGTAGTGCTAGAACTTATGACGTCCTGAACACTTCCACTGTCTCCTCTCCTAGCATTACTCGGTACACAGAGAAGATAGCAGTGGCACACCGTAAAGTTGTCTCATTCAGTTTGCTACTGGCCAGAATGCGGGTGGTCTGTAGGTGGGGTAGAGGCAGAGCGCCCAAATTCAAGGAATGGATTGGGGACATGACGTTTTGGCAAGACCAAACATACATATACGCTGACCTCCTTCTAATCTCGTCACGTCCCCGAGATATTTGGGGCACATTCAAATCATATCTCCTGGAGCACCCTGCAGAGACCGGAGATGATCCATGACCCCCCACCAAATATTGGACCTCCCGCCTGAATATTGATTGTATTGTGTGATGTCTCTACACTTGGATGTATTGATTCCTTTTTAATCCTACTCTTATTTGTGTTATCAATTTTATGCGAGACCTGCGTAAGATGCCCCATGCTATGAAATGTCCGCTATCTTTATTATTTTCCTGTTCTTGGAATTTTCATCGTATAAATTCACTGATTAGATGTGGCTGTAATGCATGTATCTATCCATGGAATTTCACTATTATGCTGATTGTCTTTCTCTTCTGTTTTGCTAAGTTCTGAAAAAACTAAATAAACAAAAAAACAACAAAAAAAGTATTTTTTCCAGTCACGAGGTAATGTGGCTCCTCCTTTCAGTGATAGTGCGCATGGGCATTGACTCCATTGTTAGATTGGCTCTTCCCCACATAAGCACCATAAACAAACAGAAATTTACAGCATATCCCTTTGTATATAAGCATTCATTTTCTCTCTAGATATGTACCTATCTGTGTGTATTGCTTTGTATAAACATGTAGAATAATGATAACATATCCAGCACTCAAATTAATTTCATGTTTCACTATACTAATTCAACACTAATCCTTATGGGTTCCAGAGTAGCGTGCTACTCGCCCAAAAAAGCATTTTCAAAAGCCCCATCAGGGGTAGCAAGCGCTCAATAAATACAAACTTCTTTCCCTCTTCTATCCCGCCGCCTACCCTTCTCTATCCAAATAACTGAATAACATAGCCACCACTCAAATTACTTCATATTTCACTATACTAATTTTCAATACTAACCCTTTATGGGTTCCGGAGTAGCGTGCTACTTGCCAGAAAAGCACTTCCAACACCCATCAAGGGTAACAGGTGCTATATGAATTCAAACCGTTTATTCCCCTTCTATCCCTCCGCTATCCTTATCACTCCAAATAACTGACTAATATCCACTACTCAAATTACTTTCATATTTCACCATACTAATTCACCACTAATCCTTTATGGGTTTTCGGAGTAGTGTGCTTGAACAACCCACCAGGGGTAACAAGCACTATATATATATATATATATATATATATATATATATATATACACCTTTTTTCTTCTTCTATCCTTCCGCTATCCTTCTGAATCCAAATAACTCACTAACCTATCCACCACTTAAAATTTACTTGCATGTTTCACTATAATAATTCAACACTAATCCTCTATGGGTTCCGGAGTAGCATGCTACTCGCCGAAAAAAGCGCTTCAACGCCTCGTCAGGGGTAGTAAGCGCTATACAAATGCAATTACAATACAATACAATACATAGGACTTGTGTCCTAACCTTCAAAATCTCTACTTATGCACATTTTACAACAGACTTACAAAAATATACAAAATGCCATTTCAAGAATACATTTGAATTCCATGTAGAGAAAAGGGTGCAGGCAATAGGGAGCTGTTTAACAGATTCCCACTGCCAGAGGTCAAAATGCCTGTAGTTCCGCATCAACATATAAAAGACTTTCAGGGAAACTGAAGTACAGTCTTTCTCACACTATAGTAGACTAAATCTTCTTTATAAGACATGCCCAGCTAAACTGTAGAGTTCCCTGTGTTTGTCCTGAGATAACTGACAGGAACCTCCAGAACACAGTAACATTATTAGTTCCCTCTGGGTGATAACATACAGAGGTTCGGACAGATGCACCAGCCAACGTGAATTGCATACAGCAGTATAATATATCTACCTTCTTCTTCCAAAACAACAAAAGAAAACATACGTCTAGATGAAGACAGAAAGGGAGGGATAATATGGAAAGAAGAAAGACTGCCCAAAATGATTTACATACAACAGTATATTACGTTTACAGAAGGACTGCACAAAGACATTTTTACCAGGACCTTACATCAGTACATAGCCCTGCAATCAAATTGTCTGGTGCCGCTTGTCTCATTATTCAGTCCCACACTCGCAATACCTCTCTTGCTCATATCACCACCACGCATTTCTCCACGGGGAACAGCCATGACAACGCGGGGATTACCCTGCACTGCCATTACAACGCAAGGATTACAACGAAAGTCGTTACAACGACTTTCACTGCAGGGCGCTGTTGGTTAGGGAATAGTTTAAATTTCTATCCGACACCTTCCCTACTGTCAACGTGCGCTGGAGTTGGAATAGAAAATTAAACTATTCCACTATCCAGCGCCCTCCAGCGAAAGTCGTTGTAACGACTTTCGCTGTAATCCCCGCATTGTAATGGCATGCGGGGTAAAAGCCTGCGTTGTAATGCCATACAACCTTCTCCACCATTCTCTACTTCTCGGGATGAGCTTTGCGAATATCTCCATAGCTTTGCATCCCTAATCATCATAAAGCTAATACAATCCGTTTCTTCTACCACCCTTAAACCTTCCTATGCATCAGCCTCCTTCAACATTCTTCCGCTTTGCCTACACAAAGAGGCAACTCACCTCCTGTTCCACCTCTAAACATTTTTCAGCACCACATTCTACTCATACACCTTTTCGACTTCCATTAGACACAAACAATTATTAACCCCTCCACTTTTCCTACCTGATTTGATTTTCACCCAATCTGCTAGTTGAAACGAGCAGCCAATTACCTGGACCTGTCCTCTTTACCTCCATGGTATTCTTTTCAGACATCCACCAGTGGAACATGTTTGTCTTTAGCTCTCTACCTCTCATAACTCTGACTAGAGTCCTACAGGTAGTGCCATTTTGTGCAATACGATATGCAAATAATGTAATCGACATATTCACACCCTTGTGTCCACTAATAGCCATTTGTATTGTACTCTTGATCAAGTGATTTGCCCTCTCCACTATACCATTGGCCTGTGGGTTGTTTAGCAAGGTTCTAACATACTTCACTTCAATGCACCCTCAAAAAACTTTGCATTCAGTGAGAGGTCAACTGCGTTGAATTGCCAGTGACAAGATAAGAAGGGGATCCCTCTTTACGGAATATCTTCTGAAGCACTCAGACTATGTTTTTTGTGGTTATGTCCCTCATAAACTGTAACTCCAACCCCCTAGATGCTACATCCCCTACAATTATTGCATATCATGCAGACTCTTAAGTACTCCATAGGAGATATAAATCCAACCAAATTTTCGGCCATGGTTCCCCTGAACCCTATAACTTCCCACTTGGACTACCTCTCACCAAAAATGGCTTTGCACTCCTTAAACTACATGTCTCCACTAATACTCTCACATCTTCATCCAATCCTGGGCCCAGAACTTCTCTTGCAATCATTCTTCGTCATCATTTCACCAAAATATGCAAATTCTATCAACTTTCTCCTCACCTCTTGCCATGACACATGTCCTTCTGCTCTCATGAACAGATTTAAGTCTCCTGAACATCTCATGATGGGGCTCAAATCACCCTCTTTCTTCCAACCTGACATTATGCATTTTATCACTTCTTGCAACCCAGGATCCCTTGAAAAGGCCTTCTTCCATTCTTCGCATAACACTGCTCCATTCTTGGTCTTCAGCACATCCCCTACACTAGTCGCCAAAATTCTGTCAGAATCCCTCCTACCAGTTTCACTTTGTCATCCTCTCACCTTAGTACCATTCTAGATAAAGAATCAGTTTGTACACATTTCCAACCTTCCACATTCTCCACCTTGTACCGAAATTCCTAAAAACCTCTATGTAAACATTGCCAGCCTTGTTATACTTTTACTGCCTAGCCTAGCTGCAATATTACTAATGACTTATGATCTGTCTTCAACTTAAAAGTAAACCCGACAAATATGTTTGGAAGTAACATGCTGCCCAAGGTGCAACCTATGCAGCCTTTTCAGTTACGGAATAATTGTGTTCAGCGGCATTCAATGACCATGATGCAAAGTGCATTGTTTTTTCTACCCCACCTCTAATCTGGGAAAGAATCGCTCTCAACACGTGAACACTGACATCAACAGTTAAAATACTTTTATAAGTATTGTCAAGAAGGCACAAAAACTTTCCTTTGGAAATTTCCTCCTTGATCGTCTTAAAGTGTTTTTCTTCGTGTTCACTCCTTTCAAACTATTTTGTTTTCTTCAACAGTTCCCTTAAGAATTCAGTGTCCTCCAGAAGGTTTCCACAAATTGGGTAATACTTGATCAAGCCCATAAATGATCATAGTTGGTGCTTCCCTTGATATTAAGGTGCTAATGTTATTGATTTTAATAGGTGTTCCTTTGGCTTAACACCTAGCCCAGACACTGGGTACCCCCAAAGTAATCTATTTTTCCAATAGGAAATGGAATTTGTCCTTGTGTAAAGTAAGACCAGCCTCCTTCAAAATCCTTAATACTTCAGCCAAAACTAGGATTATGCTTTTTCTCTATGCTCCAAAGTCAAGGATATCATCAAAAGACATTCGGACATTATCTATTCCCTTGAACAAAACATTCATCATTATCATCGTCATCAATCGATGTTCGTTTTTGGGATAACCATAAAGCACATAGCATACATAAAAAAAATATAGTAAAATCAAGTAAATTACTAGTCACATAAAATATGCACAAAATTAATCAGGAATTCATTATTAGAGAACAATTATAATTAGCCTGCATATTAAAAAAAGCAGCCCTTCCCACTTCCTTAAAGCCCATACAGTATATAAAAATATGGACAGACCGAAAACAAAAAGTGTGAGGGTGTCATACAAAACGACTTCAAAGCAGTCGGATGATGTGTAGTGCTCAAATGTATACACAGTGGTCTTATCCACTTTCTTCTTGCTGCTTTACACCCCAGACAGCAAAATAGGACCTGGTCTGCACTCTACAAGGTTGGTACACATCTTACAGATTCCGTGGTCATTTTGAATGTGCTTTCGTTTTTCGTTTCAAAGCTTTTATTCGATTACCGGTTAGGTAAATCATAAAAAGTACATCATACAGTTTAAATACAATTTACATAAAACGCAATTATTACATTACAAAATGTCACTTAAATTCATTACATAACACCAAATTACAAGTTAATTCTGGTAAGCGTAGGATCAATGGGACTGTAGCCCGATTTTACTACGTGTCTTCAAACATGATTTTAGAAATAGAGCTACGTTTTTAGCTACAAATTGTGAATCAAGCAGCTGAAGTGCCGGAAATGCTGGCCGACAAGTCCTCAACCCCATTTGTCGGAGAAGAGGGATGATCCATCTTTTACGTAATTGATCGTAGTATCGGCAAAACAGGGTAAGGTGGATAGTCGATTGTGGAGAAACTCCGTCGCACGGGCATTTAATCAGATCGTGAGACCAGTTTAACTCAGTGGGGAAAGTAACTAGACGAAAAAATATATTAAAACGAAACCTAGTTAGGACATATTTATCGTAGTTAGAAAGGTAAAAGGTAAGATAAGGCTGGATACCAGGGAAAACTTGGACCATTAATACTTGCACATTAGTTTGCTTAGATACTTCACAAGAGAGGCGCAATTCCCTTAGATGGTTTAAACAAAGATTTTTCAAAGCACCTCTGCTGATATCAGCTAGGGAGGAAGGCTCCGTGAAGTAGGATGAGCAGTTCAGGTCCTTTAAAAAATTATAAACATATGTTAACCATGGTATTTTATTCCAACACTCCAGAGAAAGACAGTCGGATATCAGGGAGCGAGTTAAGTGGCATTGTGGTTTGTTCCAAATACGGTGCCATAGGAGAATTGGCTGACATTTGATGTTATCGGTTAAGTAGTCAATGCCTAACTCTATATGGCATCCGTAAATTGGAGCACTTTGTGGAAGTGCCAGTAAGTATTTTAAAAAACCATTTTGGACTTTTTGTAAATCGTCTGCAGGTACGTAGCCCCAAACGCCTGCACCATAGGTTGCTATACAGTGGCATTTAGCATGATATATTTTAAGCAACTCAGATGGGGCTGGTTTGCCCAATTTCCTTGAAAAGGAAACAAGAGCCGAGGTTGCTCTCTGATAAAGCAACTTCTTGCTTACCATCGCTCGTTTCCAGGATAATTGGTCATCAATTAAAATACCTAAGTATGGATATTCCCTTACTCGTTCCAATCTGACTTGTTCGATATAAATAGGCTTGGGATTTTTTACCTTGGGACCTGTATACATAACAAAGGTTTTGCTTTTATTAACTTTAAGCCCCAGAGAGAGCATGAACTGGCAATATTTGTCTAGTTGTTTTTGTAGCTGGACTAACGTTCTTGCTAATATGACGGAGTCATCTGCATAGAGTAATGCAGGAATAGGGCGATGGTTAATAAAAGGTAGGTCCTGGTTCCTTACTAACATGGCTGTTTCCAGCCCGTTAGTGTATAAATTAAACAGGAAAGGAGCCAGGACGCAGCCCTGCCTGACTCCTCTTGTAACTGGAAAGGAGGACGAAAGTTCGCCACCGATCCCATATCTTACGCATGCCGTAGCATCGGAATACAGCTCTCGTAAAAACTTAATAAGTGGAGGGTCAACACCCAGTTCATCTAGAATGGACCACAGCCTGGAGTGTATTACGCAGTCAAATGCTGCACTGAGGTCGACATATACTAGATACAAATTACCTCCTCTTGCCCCGACATACTTGCCTATTAGGAGGGTTAAATTTAATGCCTGCTCGACAGTGCCAAGTCCCTCCTGGAATCCATACTGGAGGTCGGTCAGGACGTTGTTTTCCGAAGCCCAGTCCTGGAGATGTTCCAGGATTAGTCGTCCCGCGACCTTCCCCAAGGAGTCCAGGAGGGAGATAGGCCTGTAACAGGCTGGGTTATTTCGCTCGCCCTTTTTAAAAATAGGAAGCAAGATGGAAGAAGACCAGGAGTGTAAAAGACCAACTTTCGAGACCGCCGCCATCACTTGGGTAACGATGGGAGACCACAGTTCCATGTTGGTAACAAAAATGTCAAGAGGGACTCCGTCAGGGCCTGGGGCCTTTCCGGTTTTTGAGGACGTTAAAGCGTATATGATCTCACTTAAGCTGAAATGGAGATCAATCGGATATACTTGCTTCGTCGAGGGGTCGGCTGGCTGCGTGGCCCGTGTTGTGGCGTCCTCAGGGGAACCACCAAAGATCTTAGAAAAGTGGGTCACCCACTCGTCCGCCGTCACAGCCACATCTAGGTGCTGGGGGGTATTTGCTTCTGCCAGAAATGGTGATTTTACTATGTGCCAAAACTGAGAGGCGTCCTTGCTTTGGCAGCTCGCGTGTAGTTTAGCCCATAGATTTTTCTTTAGATCCTTTTTACAGTAAAGTTGAGCCTTTTTATACTCTATTCTGAGTTTGGCTATCAAAGATTTATCTCTGTTTGGGTTATGTACAACCTTTTTTAAGGCGGATAGCGCTTTGCGACAGGCCGAATTAAACCATCTAGGGGATGACAAGTTTCCAGGTTTATGGTGACGGAGTAATTCGGCCCTCATAACTTTTAAAATCTCTTGGAAACTAGATAAAATCAGCTCAGGTGGGGACTCATCTGCCAAACAGATATTAATCCAGGGAAGGGCTTTAGATATTACCTTACTGGTGATTATTTCGGGATCAATTTTTGACCATTTCACAGAAAAACCATTGGTTCTATCCATGGCCAAAGATTGCTGGGACAGTAAACTGGTCCTATTTGGATGAATATCGTCCATGATGATCAGGAGGGTAATACTGTTTGGGAAGTGGTCACTCGATACCTGTAGTAAAATTTCGAAGTTCGCCCTTTAAGGTATAAGAGCATAAAATAAAATCTATAGTGCTAGACAAACCCCTACCGTGGAATGTAGAACTGAATTCAACAGGGGGGTCCACTAGATCGTTTGCATACGACAGTTCTAGTGAAAAGAGACTATCGTTCAAAGTATCACCCAAATGGGTGTGCGAAAAATGGGGGAATGGACAGTCCTCTTCATCTAGAAGCCCACATATGCCTTTCTTATAATTGGTGCACAAGGGAACATTGAAATCCCCCCCCCAGATCACATTGCAGACAAGCAATGGTTGGTTGTTTTGTTGCTCGTTTATAAGAAAAGAAATTTCAGATACACATTTCACACAGTCTACAGGGGATAAATTATTGTAAAAATTAATAAAACAGTATGACATACATTTGTTAAAAGTAACCATTATGATTTGAAAATTCAAAGTGGTATGAAGAACAGTAGTTTTCTTTACTGACAAATTGTTTGAGATGTACACAGCTAAACCTCCCTTAGACCTTCCATGCATGGTGGTACTGGCTGAGGTATGGTAAGTTTTATAGCCCTGTACGTGTATTGGTTCAATTGCCCAGGTCTCCTGTAGGCAGACTATCTGATGGGTGTTTACTAGGTCCAGCCAAGATTTAAGGTTGATATTTGAACGGAGACCTGCGACATTCCAATATAATACAGATAATGACAGAGTAGGGGGGGGGGGTTGGAATACTGACATGTGCTTTCATTTGCGTGTAAACGTTTTAATTAATTACCAACCCGAATTTACCATACAGGCTTTTGAACTGGTAGTGAAGGATTTCATCCCTATAAGGTTCAAAGGAAGGGACAGACTTGATAGCCATAAACTTACTGGTAAGGCTAACTCTTTTCACATACCTGTGCCATTGCTCCAGAACAAATGCCAAATAAGCACCCTTCAGGTTTTCTCTTGTCGCCCTAATTGATAGAGGAGAGGCCAAGGAAGAGAATTTCATGCCCCAAAACCTTCCTCCAAGATGTGACGTGGCGTAGCGATGGAAAGATGCAGTCCTTTTCCAAGTTCATGATTTCGTGTAAACAATTTCTATAACAGTTCTATAGCAGGCCAAAACAATCTCAACAATACATCAAGGGTCTGTAGATGGCTATCCCTCTAATTTCTTTAGACTGGTAGCAAGAATAAATGGAAGGCTGGGAGTAATTTGTAGCAATTTCAGTAAATGCTTCCTAAAACTGGACTCCTTCAGAACCTCAGAAGAATGAGAGACTCAGTTGTTCTAGCCACAATTTCAAACTATGAACTGCAGGACACCGTAGGATTACAAATATCAGCAGTGAGTGATATCTCACAAAGCGATCATTAATTTATATTGCTCATCATTCTAGTGACTGATTAACAGTAGAAAGTGATTAAAGATTGGCAGGGATGATAGTGGGGCAGTATAACGTTTGTTTAACGAGTCGTGTTATTGCTGCTTCACGGTATCGGACCTATTTACAAACTGCAATATGTAGTACCTAAAGTTGTACTACAGTAGTACTACACTCATACTACAAATGATACTTGTAAACCTACTGGTAGAGATATCTGCCTCTTTTATCATTTCTGCGGTATACGTTTTTGTAGTAAATATGAGCGGGACAAGGGGGAGTGGCTGGAAAATGAGGAATACTTACTACTAAATGGGAGGTGTTTGGGGGAATTTAAGGATGCGTTTAGGGAGGGCCTTGCTAATACAAAAACAACCCACAAAAGGGTAAGTCCATTGCAATTCACAAACTACGCTTTTAAAGTTACTTTAGGGTAAAAGGCATCATAACAGGTCAAAATGTCCTCCTGGATAGCCTTGGAGTAAGTCAAGCACCACACATGGCCACTTATAGGTACTGCAATCACTCTAGTAGAAAACAAATGGAGGTAGGGAAATAAAATAACACCCTAACAGGAACTGATTATATTCACATTTAAATATATATAGAATTCGTTTAATTTTGAAAAAAATGCAAATATTTATTTTATTAAAATGAAACAATAAATGTAAACAAAAAATGAGGGCCTGATTTTTATCTTGCCAATAAGGATACTATGTCGCCTGTCGTAGGATCCTTACTCCAAGATAATGATCCGTCTGCTGAATTTAGATGTGGGTGGGCTAAAGATGTAATCACGGTGGAGTCTACTCAGTGGTACACCCCTCCGACGGCCCGATAGAGTAAGGGCTGTCGGAGGTTGACTTGTCTGTCCCTTCCACCTAATTTAGATGGGCAGACATATAGGTCACCTTTCATTGCCCGTCACCGCTAGGAAAACCCTGGCGATAAGGGGCAGTGGAAACTGTCTAATGCTGCCCCCCACTCACTGTGAGAGATAACTCTCTTAGCGAGGGGGGTATTTTTATTTAATTTTCAAAAAGAAAATTCTGCTTTGAAAATAAAAATACTTTTGCTTGACAGAGAACACCGTCATGTTGAAGGAGCCATACATCAACATTTAAAAAGCATTGACAGGCACCATTGTGACAGCTGTTCCAGCTAATGCTTTGGAAATAACCGCTGGTTTGGCAGTCATTTCTAAATTAGGCAGGCGGAGTAGTCTCAGCCTGGTGGGCGTTAATTCCTCCGCCAGGTCAACGAAGAATACTGTGCCCTCAAATATTAAATTGGGGCCTTAAACTTTTATTAAAAATTCTAAATAGGTCAAATTAAATTAGCATATAACTTAACAAAATGTAGTACCTATTAAAAATAAAGATATCAGTGAGGGTTTTAGTATTTCAAAATTGTTGTTTAAAAATTATTAATACATGAAATGAATATACTTAAGCTAATTATAAAATAGCCATTTAATTTTATGAGATAATGTGCGGTTATATGTTTTATCTCTAGCCTAATAAACATTTGACATTAATTTGCATATATATATTGTACATTATATTTCAAGTATATTTTCTAAAAACTTTAATGATTTTCCATATACTTTGCCATGGACAAACTCTGCCAGGGTGGCAAAGATCTCCACCCACATGTGCAAGGTCACTAGTAATAACTTTGCCCTCGTGAATGCTGTTGTAGGCGGCTTCCCCCTGAAGGTATAAAAAGTGTAGCGTTACATCTAGCTATAGTATTCAGTATACGTGCGAGGCCCTATTTAATTAGTCACAGTAATACTACAGCATCTCATGATAATAGTGTTACTGATTAATGCCAGCTAAAGGCGGGCGGCATATTTCGCACATAGTTTCCAATGACATTATGGGGATAAGAGAATTTAGGATATCACAAGGCATTGCTTCCTAACAGTTTTGGGCCATGCTGTGGACCCTGCCTTATTCTTTACAGGATTCCTTAAAGAAGAGGCATTCAATCCTACATCATTCATAAGATCTAGCACTGTCATGCTCTTTCATAATTTTCAATGGATTTCATTTTAGATCAGTATCATCACAGAGGTTGCCACTAACATTGCAGTACTACAACCTACCTACAATGACAGGCTGTCCTTTAATTGAAAGGCTTAGAACCGTAGAGGGCTCTTTATTCTTAGATATTTTCCTAGCCAACAGGTTAATTTTTCTTAACCCCTTAAGTGCTGAGACTTTAACTTTCCCCAAGTCCCACCTCCACTGCTAAGTTAATAACTAAGGCAGTTCGCTCCCCTGCAGCCATAATTCTTTTGCCTAAATATGTGTCCATTTCCCCCCAGATGTTGGAGATCCAAAACCTATTTAGAATTGTTGGTTTCCTATGGAAGTAACCGGGAAACAACCAAAATATTGGCCAGGTTTTATTGTGGAGAAATGGCACAGTACTGTTAAAGGAATGATGAGTTTCTTTTCCTAAATATGCCTCACTGACTAGTCTGTGTTCCCACACTTCTATTTATACAAATAGTACCCCACTTACGAGACAGGAAATTCCACAAAGTACAACATGGAAACAAAGAGCTTTCCTTCAAACTTCAATCATTCTGGTGATGTGGGTAACTGTGGAATATGGGTCTTTGGTCAGCCGACACCCAGGGAAACCTACCAACCGAAGACATTTCTGTGCAAGACAGGAGAGTCTAGGGTGGTGTGGATTTCAATACCCAGAACTCCCTGAAAATATGAAACTTTTCCCAAAAAGAACAAGCACTTACCTTTGGAAATGCTTTTTCTGGTAGCGACTCTATCTAACCGCAGAAAACGGGAGCATAGGAGGGTCAGTAAGGAATCAGCCGTTAGAAAATGAGTTACCGAAGGTAAGTGACTAGTTCTTCTGATACAATGGTCTAACTGCAGATTCCTCACCTTAGGATAGATACACAAGCAATACCTCCCCAGAGGAGAGTGGGCAAAATGCCGGTCTCTGCAGACCAGACTGTCTAAGCAGTAGTGCTTTGTGAATGGGTGGAGTGACGCTCACGTAGCAGCTTGCCATATGTCCAGAACAGCTACACTGCATGCTAATGAATCAGTAGCAGCAGCCTTGGCCCTGTTGGAATGGGCCCGCAAGCAGTCAAGACGCTGCTTCTTAGCTAGTGTGTAGCAGATCTTAAAGCAAAGTACAATCCATCGAGAGATGGTTCTCTTCTGCACAGCCCTGCCTTTTTTGACTCCTGTGAAACCATTAAAGAGCTGATCATCCACCCAGTGGTCTTTGGTATTATCAATTTAAAAGGACAAAGCTCTTTCGGATCCTTAGAAGGATGGAGTGGAGCGAAAAATGTCAGCAGAGTAATGTTTTGACCGATGTGGAATAGGGTCACCACCTTCTGTAGAAAGGAGGGACGAGGGCGAAGAACTAGTTTGTATGGGTAGAAGCTGGTTTATATTGGATTAACTGAAGAAGACTGAAGTTCACTAACCCTCCTGGCTGATGTAATGGGCACAAAGAAAGTATTCTGGCTCTTCAGAGCCAAGAACCTCAACGGACAGCTCTATAGGGGCTCGAATGGGGAAAACACAAAGAACATCAGAAACAAATTAAGATCCCATTGGGACATGACAAAAAGGGTATGAGGAAACAAATGTTGCAAGCCCTAAAGTAAACGTATCACAAAAAGTGATTCAAACAGTAAAGGCTGATCTGGCAACCACAAAAAAGCTGAGACGGCAGAAAGATAACTTTTAATGGTGCCCATAGCAAGGCCTTGGCAGGCTAATGACAGCACAAACAACAAAACCTCCGACAAGGGAGCTGAAAGTAGATCAACGAGAGGCAAGGAGCACCAATCCACAAATTTGTCCCAATGGATGGCGTATATAATTTTTGTTGGTGGTTACCAGGCTGCCAAGATGACATCACAAATCTCAATAAGAAGATTAAAGACATTCAAATGTCGCTGCTTAAGTTCTACGCATGAACGTGAAGTGTGCACAGGTTCGGGAACAGAACCCTTCCCCGTTGCTGTGACAGGAGGCCCTCACAAAAGGGTAGCCTGATCGAAAGACAGATGCTCATGCTCTGGAGTTCAGGATACTAAATTCTCCATGCCCAGTCTGGGGCCACCAGGATGACTTGGGCCCGGATAGTCCTCATCTTCAGGAGAACAGAGAGGAGTGGTGGCAATGGAAAAGCGTACAGTAGTCTCACGTTCCAGACTAAGCTGAACACATCTCTGAGGAGAGCTGCTTTGGGAACTCAAACACACAAACGTGCTGACATTGTGCATTCCAGGCAGTGGTGAATAAATCGAGCCAAGGTTCACCCCATTTTCGGAATAGATCTTGCGGCACCTTCTGATGCAACGCTGATTGTGATACACAAGTCATTGACAGCCAAGCTCATCTGCCCTGGCATTTAGAGATCCCGCCATGTGCTGTACAACCAGAAAGATGTCTCAAAACTCCAACCAAGCCCAGAGATACAGAGTCTCCTAACACAGGTTCGGCCTCACCCTGCCCTGCCCTGACTGTTGCAGTACCACATGGCTGTTGTGTTGTCCATGAACATCTGTGGCAGCCTTCTGTTGATAAATGGGAGGAAAACCTCTAAAGCCAAAAATGTACTTCCAGGTCAGCATATTTATGGAACTTCAGCATGTGCAGAAGGTTCACAATAGTTTGGAGGTGGGTGACGACTATCTGGGGCAAGCCCATCTTCCACAGCCAGTTGTCGAGATAGGAGAAGACTGGAACCCTTGACCTCCGCAGATGAGCCGTAGTCACCGCCATCACCTGTGTGAACACCCGATGGGCACTGTTGAGGCCAAAGGGGAGCACACCAAATAAGAAATGCTACTGGCACTCCATGAAACGCAGGTAACACCTGTGGGTCTGCAGGACGGCAATGTGTAAATACTTGTCCTGGACGTCCAATGCTCCCATCCAGTCCCCAAGACCCAAAGCACACAGAACCTTAGCCAAAGTGAGCATCTTGAATTTACCTTTAGAATACGAATGTCTAATATAGGTCAGAGGCCTCCATACTTTTTCAGGATCAGAAAGTAGGGGGAATAACAACCACATGCTACTTTCTATGCTGGTACCCTCTCTGTAGCTCCTTTGGCCAACATAGTTTGCACTTCCTGACGGAGTAAAGAGAGAAGGTTCTCCATTAGCTGTTCTGGAGATTGTGGCAAGGATGGCGGGACTTCCAGAAATAAAAGGGCATAACCAACTGCACAATTTCGAGCACCCGCTTGTTGAAGGTTATTGCTTGCTATTGGGGCAGGTGGGGCCTGATTCTGCCAACAGGATAAGAGTGCTGTGTTGAGGACCCATAAAACTGGTGGACAGGCGGGAACAGGACAGTACGCTCTGTGTGGGTTCTGCATTGTCTGTGGGAGCTGCGTCTCAGGCCATCAAATAACTAGGAAGCTTGCAGGCATGGGGAGAAGGTTGGAATTGCGGACGCTAGAGGGGCGAGAATTGGACTTTACTATGTGTATGGGTTCCCTGTCCTCTGTGGGAGCTGCACCCCTGGCCGCGAAAGGACTGGGAAGCTAGCTGACCTCGGTGGTAAGGTCTTAATTGCAAATGGCATCGCTCAGATGATCCTAGCAGTTTTTCTCCTGGAAAGTCATCCTACAGAAAGCTAAAGACCTCTTCCTCATCACCCCGTTCTGTGAAAGTTGGTCTGTCCAGGGGTATCAAGTTCAGGGTGGGTTGACACGGTCGGGCAGAGCTGGTTTCAAGTACAAACTGCCTCGAGGTGGCAGCATCTCTGAGCCAGAGAGGATGATAGCTTACTTTTCCAGTGGCATCGGTAGTGCCGGAAACAGCACTGAGGCAACTGGGATTGGCACCTGTGTCAGTCCGGACCCAGAAGAGGGAGCAAACCTCCAGTGTTACCCCAACACAGGCACCTTGTGACTCTGTGAGGCCTGAAGGGACTCCAGAGGGAGTTGTTGGACCAAATATGATGTGCATGGCATCGCAGAAGCTCCAGCTCCATGGTGCTCAGAGAAGCAAAGAGTGGACTTCGCCTCTGGCACCGTTGGTGGAGTGTTGGAGTGGGCCTAGAAGCTTGGTGCTTGCTAAGGCAAGCCAAAGAGCGCTTCAACTTATTCTTGTGCTTCTTCAAGTTACCAGACATTGACGAATTGCAGTGGGATGATGATCGTCTGCAGAAATGGCTCTGAAAACAGGCTAAAGATCTCCCTCAGGATTGGTGTGGAGCCTTCTTCTACCATGCTGCCAGGAGCTCCATTGCCCGTTCACATATTGACTTTGGACGCATCAACTTGCAGTTGGCGCAGTCCTTGGGGTCCTACTTCGACCCCAGGCAGACCAATTGTGGGTTAAAGCCAGACTCTGTGACATTACTCACACTGTTTGAATGCCATGGGTTTGTTGGGGGAATGGTCCCTCACACAAGAGCAAAAATCAAATGAATCGACATTTCGGTAAATAAGAAAAAGTGGTCACAAAATGACAGAGGTAGCTCTCTGGATCTGTGCCTTTGGTGTGAAAGAAAGGTACTGAGGTCAGCACACTGGGGTGGCGCCTATAAAGGCACTACGCACGTTCCCTTCAACATTGACGAAGTTCACGCAGAGTTGCCAGTTGCCACCTACTGGCGTGCAGAGGTACTGCTCGAGATTTTCCGGATCTAGACTGATGCCTGGGGAATCTTCTAAGGTGAGGAATCTGCAGTTACAAGTCTCTATCAGAATAATAGATTTTCTAAACCATTCTGAGAAGGAAAGCTCCAGAATCTGCAGGGATTGACGAAGTTCTGCCTCTCAGTATTCCCACACTTCACAGATAAAAACGGTTCCTGACTTGTTTTGGTGCGTCTATAACTCATTACAGGAGAGGCACCAAAATGCAATGTGTAGACATCATGGCGTTTCCATTGAACTTTATCCATCTTAGCGATGTGGAAAGTCACTTAATTTGGCCTCAGCACAAGACTCCAACCAAGGAAGCCCACGAGCCTCAGACATTTCTGAAAAGTTGATATCCGGGGGATGCTAGCATGGTGTAGCTAATGTGGACCCCACTCCTTTTTCATATCCAGAATGCCCAGCGAATGTCACACTTTGACTTTGCTCACTTTTCGGTGAGGGAAAGTTGTGGAATCTGTTGGGATTGATGAAAGTCCTCCCACCCAGCACCCAGCATATCCACACTTGTTAATGTACCTCATTGTGGAGAAGTGTGGCTCAATGGTTAGAGCGACAGACCCTAATGCAGAGGTCTGGCCCGGGACCAGGGTTCAATTCCTGCCTTGGCTGGTCTCGGCGGATCTTGGGCTCATAATTCCTCGGACCTGATTTCTCACCTCGTTGCCTACTCTAAGCATGGGTCCCACGGTGCAACTCTGGGCAATAGCTTGCTCAGTCTCCACAACGGCCCCCTACAGCGCTAGGGATGCCTGGTTGCAACCTGGGGATGCCCAGGAGTGGACATTTCACGGGGAAAAACCAGGAAGGGTTCCCTAGCGGTATGAGTACAGCGCCAGGACACTCAGGAGTATCAGTGCGCTTTTACAAGTACGGCTAAATTTACATTTACGTTTACATTTACGTGGGTGGGTCATTCACCTGGGACAGACAGTATTTAAAACTTGGACTGTGTAAAGTCAATGTACTGTCAAAGTATCTTCACAAGTTTACAATTTTGATTCGTTCTTATGACTTGTATTATGTCCACCCCACATGGTAGTCAAAGTCTTAATTGGGAGGAGTGTTGTAACACAGAGTGGAAAGACTTTAGCCAGAGATTTCTGTCAATCAATCAATCAATCAATCAATCAACATATTTGTAGAGCGCGCTACCCACCCGCTAGGGTCTCAAGGCGCTGGGAGGGGGGAGTGGGGGGGGGGGGGCGCTACTGCTCGAATAGCCAGGTCTTGAGTTGTTTCCTGAAGGAGAGATGTTCCTGGGTCAGCTGTAGGTGGGTGGGGAGGGATCTTCCTCCGGCGGTGGCTCTGCGAATTCGTGGGACAGTGACGAGGGCGAGGCTGGCGGAACGGAGATGGCGGGTGGGTGTGTAGAATGGGAGGTGGCTGTTGAGGTATTTGGGGCCCATGTCGTGGAGAGCCTAGTGTGCGTGGGTGAGGAGTCTGAACGTGATCCTCTTGCTGACGGGGAGCCAGTGCAGGTCTCTCAGATGGGCAGAGATGTGGCTGTGACGGGGGATGTCCAGGATGAGTCGTGCAGAAGCGTTCTGTATGCGCTGGAGTCTTTTCTGTAGTTTGCCTGTGGTTCCGGCGTAGAGGGTGTTCCCGTAGTCCAGTTGGCTGGTGACGAGGGCCTGGGTGACCGTCTTCCTGGTTTCGGTGGGGATCCACCGGAAGATCTTTCGGAGCATGCGCAGGGTGTTAAAACAAGTTGACGAGACGGCGTTGACTTGTTTGGTCATCGTGAGGGAGGAGTCCAGGATGAAGCCCAGGTTGCGTGCGTGGTCTGTGGGCTTGGGGGCGGTGCCCAGTGCAGGGGGCCACCAGAAGTCGTCCCAGGCAGAGGGGGATGGTCCCAGGATGAGGACTTCCGTCTTGTCTGAGTTCAGTTTCAGACGGCTGAGCTTCATCCATTCCGCGATGTCTTTCATTCCATCCTGGAGGCTCTGGCGGTGACGGGGTCGTTGGTGAGGGAGAGGATCAGCTGGGTGTTGTCAGCGTAGGAGATGAGGTTTAGGTTGTGTTGGCGTGCGATGGCTGCGAGGGGGCTCATGTAGACGTTGAAGAGGGTGGGGCTGAGCGAGGATCCTTGAGGAACGCCGCAGATGACTTCGGTGGCCGCGGATCGGAAGGGGGGGAGGCGGACTCTCTGGGTTCTTCCGGAGAGGAACGAGATGATCCACTCTAGGGCCTTCCCTTGGATTCTGTTGTTGCTGAGGCGCTGTATTAGTGTGTGGTGGCATACGGTGTCGAAGGCTGCTGAGAGGTCCAGGAGGCTGAGGGCAGCTGTTTCCCCGTTGTCAAGCAGGGACCTGATGCCGTCGGTGGCTGCGATGAGGTCGGTCTCGGTGCTGTGGTTTGCTAGGAAACCGGACTGCGAGGGGTCGAGGGATCCGTTTGTCTCGAGTAAGGCGGAGAGTTGTTTGTTGATGGTCTTCTCGATGACTTTGGCAGGAAAAGGGAGGAGCGAGATGGGGTGGAAGTTCTTGAGGTCCGTGGGGTCCGCGGTGGGTTTCTTCAGGAGGGCGCTGAGCTCGGCATGTTTCCAGCTCTCCGGGAAGGTGGCGGATGCGAAGGAGCTGTTAATGATGTCCCGGAGTTGATGGGCGATGATGGAGTCGGCTTTGTTAAAGATGTGGCGTGGACAGGGTTCGGTTGAGGAGCCGGAGTGGATGGTGTTCATCATGCGGGTGGTGTCTTCGGTGCTGACCGGGGTCCAGGTGCAGAGGGTGGTGGTGGGGGGCGCTGGTTCGGTGGTTGGGTGCGTGGCCTGTGCGCCGAAGCTGTTGTGTATGTCGGCGATCTTGCGGTGGAAGAACGAGGCGAGTGAGTCGCAGAGGTCTTGCGAGGGTTCGATATCGTTGTTGCAGGCGCAGGGGTTGGAGAGCTCTTTAACGATGCTGAAGAGTTCCTTGCTGTTGTGGGTGTTGTTGTCTAGTCGTTCTCTGAATGTTGTCCTTTTGGTGGTTCGGATCAGCTGGCGGTGTTTGCGGATGGCGTTCTTGAGGGCTGTCATGTTTTCTGTTGACTGGTCGCTGCGCCAGGCTTTCTCGAGGGTACGGCAGGATTGCGCTGAGTTTTTGAGGTCGTTGGTGAACCATGAGGCTTTCTTGCTGCCGGGTCTGCTGGGAGGTTTCTTCAGCGGTGCAAGGTCATTGGCGCAGTTGGTGAGCCACTGTGTGAGGTTGCGGGCTGCTTCGTTGGGGTCCGTCGTGTTGGTGGGCGGGTTCTGGCTAAGGGAGGTGGTGAGCTGGTCGGTGGTTATCTTGCTCCAGCTTCTTCGGGGAGCCTGTTGCGGGTGGTGGTGGGTCGTGGTTCTCCTGAAGTTGAAATGGACGCAGCTGTGATCTGTCCAGTGTAGTCCGGTGGAGTGGCTGAAGGAGATGTGCTTGCTGGAAGAGAAGACGGGGTCAAGCGTGTGGCCGGCGTAGTGGGTGGGGGTGTTCACCAGTTGCTTGAGTCCGAGGTTGGCGAGGTTGTCCAGCAGGGTGGTGGTGTTGTTGTCGTTGTTGTTTTCCAGGTGGAAGTTGAGGTCCCCTAGGAGGATGTAGTCTGAGGAGGTGAGGGCGTGCGGGCTGATGAAGTCTGCGATGGCCTCGCTGAATTGTGTGCGTGGTCCCGGGGGTCTGTAGTGCGGGAGTGCGGGAGGAGCGGCAGGGGAGAGAGCGAGCGCTGAGGCAGGCAGTGGGCAGCAGCAGGCAGCAGCGGCGTGGGGGCGACCTAGCCTGAGGGCAGGGTCAGAGGTCGCTCCCTGCGTCGCCGCGCGGTCCCCTTAAGAGGGAAACCGGGAGGGAGGAGCAGCTGGGTGGCGGAAGCGGGGCGGCGAACGGGCTTGGAGGGGGCGGGGCCGCAGGGAGGCAGCGGCGAGAAAGTGCGGGAGGGCGGGAGGAGCGGCAGGGGGAGAGAGCGAACGCTGGATTAGCGCTGAGGCAGGCAGTGGGCAGCAGCAGGCAGCTGCGGCGTGGGGGCAACCTAGCCTGAGGGCAGGGTCAGAGGTCGCATATATCAGTGAAAAATAGTATTTTAGGCCCATTCCATGAGGATCACAGGGCATCTGGGAAAGAAAATGTGCTACTATCCAAGCATCTCACATGACCCAGTATTCCACTGGGTCTCTAGATTTCAGAAATGTCCAGGGAGAACCTGGGTGCCAGCCGAACCCAGGCTGAAATTTTGCACTGGAAGAAAAGAGAAATATAGCATTTCGGAATATATTTAACATTAGCAGGGTATTCTGGGTAAGAAAATGTTGTTCCACGGAAGCCAGTGCACCCAGAAATTCCTGAGGGTGTCCAGGTTTGAGAAGTATCGAAGGCTGGTAAGGATCCCTGGTTGCCAGTGGACCGGGCCGAAACGTTGCAGTCATACACTGTGGAATGAGAGATTAAATGGTTTTAGGCTTATTTCTGATGTTCATTGGGAATTCTGGGTAGGCTAATGGGCTGGTATCCATGCATGCCACGCCCTCATGGATTCTCTATAAGTTTCAGAAATAACAAAACTTTGGTAGGGTTCCCTGGGTGCCGAATGGCTCGAAGTCCAAATCCTGCAGCCATTCCCCATGGCAACTGGAAGAAATTGGGTTTTCTTTGGTTGTAACTTTGACATACGGATATAAAGAGAGGAGGTAGATTCACAATTCTGCCTACCCATGGGGGCAGAAATACAGTCAATGCCATTTCTGGTTTTGTGCCTCTGTACCTGCATCTGTAATCTGACATGGATCAAACATTCCCTCCTTTGGGAAACATCCTTTACAACGCAACTTTTACCACGCAGTGCCTTTACGACGCAACTTTTACAACGCAACTTTTACAACGCATTGAGCTGGGGGGCGCTCTAGGATAGGGAATAGGTTTAATTTATTTTTCCAACACCTTCCCTACTATCCACGGGGACTGGAGTTGGAATAGTAAATTGAACTATTCACTATCCAGCGCCCCAAAGCACTATGTGTTGTAAAAATAATGTCATACATCCCCTCCTTTACATGTGGCTAACCGGCCATTAAAATTAGTGAATTTCCCTTGAGACTATGCCTGTGCAAGATGTGTCAGAAAAGGGGGTGGTGATGAACAGAGTGTCTGAATTAAGCAGACCACTCTTACCCAGTCCAAAGATCAGGGCTTGATCCATCACCGTTATTTAGCTCACTGCCCCATCCCAGCTCAGAACCTGGCTATATGCAAATTAGTCTGTCCCTGGCCCAGTGCATCATGGGAACAGGGGAGACCAAACTACCAAGCCAATTCTTCACCAGAAAGGAGACAAGCTTCCGGGGACCGGTTTCTGGCATTATAGCCGTCGTCGGCCCGGCTTGCTTGAATCCTGATGGAGCAGTGAGCAAGGGACTCATGTCTGAGTATACCCTGCCACACCTATAGTGGCCAAAAACGATTCAGAAAAGGGGGTGGTGATGAACAGAGTGTCTGAATTAAGCAGACCACTCTTACCCAGTCCAAAGATCAGGGCTTGATCCATCACAGTTATTTAGCTCACTGCCCCATCCCAGCTCAGAACCTGGCTATATGCAAAATAGTCTGTCCCTGGCCCAGTGCATCATGGGAACAGGGGAGACCAAACTACCAAGCCAATTCTTCACCAGAAAGGAGACAAGCTTCCGGGGACCGGTTTCTGGCATTACAGCCGTCGTCGGCCCGGCTTGCTTGAATCCTGATGGAGCAGTGAGCAAGGGACTCATGTCTGAGTATACCCTGCCACACCTATAGTGGCCAAAAACGATTCAGAAAAGGGGGTGGTGATGAACAGAGTGTCTGAATTAAGCAGACCACTCTTACCCAGTCCAAAGATCAGGGCTTGATCCATCACCGTTATTTAGCTCACTGCCCCATCCCAGCTCAGAACCTGGCTATATGCAAATTAGTCTGTCCCTGGCCCAGTGCATCATGGGAACAGGGGAGACCAAACTACCAAGCCAATTCTTCACCAGAAAGGAGACAAGCTTCCGGGGACCGGTTTCTGGCATTACAGCCGTCGTCGGCCCAGCTTGCTTGAATCCTGATGGAGCAGTGAGCAAGGGACTCATGTCTGAGTATACCCTGCCACACCTATAGTGGCCAAAAACGATTCAGAAAAGGGGGTGGTGATGAACAGAGTGTCTGAATTAAGCAGGCCACTCTTACCCAGTCCAAAGATCAGGGCTTGATCCATCACCGTTATTTAGCTCACTGCCCCATCCCAGCTCAGAACCTGGCTAAAGAAAATGTGCTACTATCCAAGCATCTCACATGACCCAGTATTCCACTGGGTCTCTAGATTTCAGAAATGTCCAGGGAGAACCTGGGTGCCAGCCGAACCCAGGCTGAAATTTTGCACTGGAAGAAAAGAGAAATATAGCATTTCGGAATATATTTAACATTAGCAGGGTATTCTGGGTAAGAAAATGTTGTTCCACGGAAGCCAGTGCACCCAGAAATTCCTGAGGGTGTCCAGGTTTGAGAAGTATCGAAGGCTGGTAAGGATCCCTGGTTGCCAGTGGACCGGGCCGAAACGTTGCAGTCATACACTGTGGAATGAGAGATTAAATGGTTTTAGGCTTATTTCTGATGTTCATTGGGAATTCTGGGTAGGCTAATGGGCTGGTATCCATGCATGCCACGCCCTCATGGATTCTCTGTAGGTTTCAGAAATACCAAAACTTTGGTAGGGTTCCCTGGGTGCCGAATGGCTCGAAGTCCAAATCCTGCAGCCATTCCCCATGGCAACTGGAAGAAATTGGGTTTTCTTTGGTTGTAACTTTGACATACAGATATAAAGAGAGGAGGTAGATTCACAATTCTGCCTACCCATGGGGGCAGAAATACAGTCAATGCCATTTCTGGTTTTGTGCCTCTGTACCTGCATCTGTAATCTGACATGGATCAAACATTCCCTCCTTTGGGAAACATCCTTTACAACGCAACTTTTACCACGCAGTGCCTTTACGACGCAACTTTTACAACGCAAACCATTACAACGCAACTTTTACAACGCAAACCATTACAACGCATTGCGCTGGGGGGCGCTCTAGGATAGGGAATAGGTTTAATTTATTTTTCCAACACCTTCCCTACTATCCACGGGGACTAGAGTTGGAATAGTAAATTGAACTATTCACTACCCAGCGCCCCAAAGCACTATGCGTTGTAAAAATAATGTCATACATCCCCTCCTTTACATGTGGCTAACCGGCCATTAAAATTAGTGAATTTCCCTTGAGACTATGCCTGTGCAAGATGTGTGTCATTGCGATCCATATTATAGAAGAGACTACTGAAGCATCTGCGGGCATTCTTTAATACCAAAGTACCCAAGGGATGTGAGACGTGCATGCAAATGGCCATTGGACCACTGGACACCTGTAATATGGCTCCTAGTGTCTAATGTGCTTTCTACCCCCTTGAAGAACATAAAAAGAGAGTAAACGTCAGAACGGAGGATGCAGAAAGACTGCTTTTGCTCTGCAGTTGAGGCATGCAGTTCAATAAACGCTTGGGGATGCCACCACCATATTCTTTATTATTATTATTATTTTTTTTAAATCAAGCCATGGTGTCTAGTGTGCTCTCTGCCTTCAGAAGGGGGCAGATTGAAGGTAAATCCCTGAAACTGCCGCCTTATACGTCATATAAGGCCAGGCTAGCCACCACCCTATTTGTTTATTCAATAAAAGAAAGACCTGGTGTGTATTAGGCCTTCTGCATTTCTGGGGTGAGTAGTTTGGAGGTGTAGACTACAATATGCCCACCTCAGCGGGGCAGAAAGACTGGTGGGGGCCTAGGTGGATGGCCTTTGGAAGGGTTACCCCTTTCCTTTCATCTCCCTGGTGTTTAGAGAGTGGTTCCTTGTCTGCGGATCGTCCTCATCCAAGGATCTAGGGGGAGGTACCACTGGAAAGGGCAGATCCTACCATTTCCAGCATTAGCCCTCCCATTGGGGTCAGTGCTTGAAGGGACTGAACTTTACCTCTAAACACTGAGCACAGCGAAGAGATAGGGAGTAGACGGGCTCCTTCTACTTTAACTCCAGAAGTGATGATTCCAGCATGCCATTCACAAAAAAAAAGAAAATGTGTCAGACAGCGGGTGAAGCTATTCCTCCATATCCTGTTGTGTGGTCTATAAAGGGAAGCCCGGTGGTGTGAGAACCAGAGGGTTTCACAGCCATTATTAGGAGGATATATGGTTTACTTTCAACATACTTTGAAAGCAGTGCGAGGACTTGAACATCACAACCCCTGCACTTAAGCTGCTTAAAATGTTGTGAAGAGCATGGAATACAACTTTATGTAACAGAACTTTTATTTCTGTGGCCTGATACAGACTACTTCAAACATCTTAGAACATGCATTATGCCATGATCTGTAGGGATTTACTGTATTCTGCATTGAACCACACGTAGCCCATGGAGACTGTTCTTCAAACACTCTTCAGTGAGTTCCTTGAACACAGAGTTAACTCAGCTTACTTCCTCTTCACAGGATTATGTGTCCTTAATAAAACACACACTGTTCTCTTGCTTGTTCTGGCACATACCTTACTGTAGTCTGGTTGGAAGAGCATCATTGCTTGTTGTTTACCGGTTTAAAATGGACAGCATCATTTCTTTGAAATACCCTTATCTCCAGTCCAGGGTTTAATGAGACTATGTGTACGCCCTACCACATACTTTGGTCTTTCAGGGAGCACTGATTCACCATTCACTCACTCAACAAAATGCGGGGCCATCTAGAAATGGCAAAACAACGACTAAATATGTACACTATTGTTCCAAGATGGCCACCACATTTGGAAGGAGCAGACACGTAGGCTGCGGGAGCCGCACTCATAACCACTTACAAAAGCATCTGGAAAATGGATGCTATGGTGAAAAAAAAGGTATTGTTCTACAAATAAAAGCATGTGACAAAACGCGTGTATGGACAGTACTTTTCAGATGTAAAATATACATTTATGCATCTTAATAGAGTCTGAAGGATTCAAATAGTCAATGGAAACAAGTTGAGATTAAAATACTTCCGTGGGCTGATCTGACTGACTATGTATGAAGCCAATCGCTGAAGGGTCTCGAACTAAAGAAGCCAACAGCTGAAGATCTCAAATGAAAAATGGGCAACCCAAACAACCCTTGAGGGCTTGGGCAAAATGAATGATAAGGTATGAATGCCTTCAAGTGATTTATTTTGCAATATTTTATCTCTTCTTAGAGAGTTTCAACTTATTAGGGTCAAATGAATGGATACCTTTCTTTTGGGAAAATGATTCCTGTTATTTGTGCCTAAGTTTAGCACCATAAAAATTTAGTAGCGTCTACGTCTATGTCATTTAGTTTACTACAACAGTGTAATAAGTAAACTCACACATACTATCAAAGAAATCATGCAAAGAAGGTGAAGAAAAAGCTGAGAGGGTGTATATAGAAAAATAGATGATTTTATCTTGGTCAAATACATTTCAGGGTACAAATATAAACAATTACACAGATGAAACAGATAGGTGACACTATTACTCAGGTAACCTCACTGTGACATTAAAGAACACCTTTCTTCAAAGTATTAATTCAAAATAAATCATAGAAGAGAAGATTTTTTTGTGTGAGTTTACTTAATACACTGTTGTAGTAAACTAAATGACATAGACGTAGACGCTACTAAATTTTTATGGTGCTAAACTTAGGCACAAATAACAGGAATCATTTCCCAAAAGAAAGGTGTCCATTCATTTGACCCTAATAAGTTGAAACTCTCTAAGAAGAGATAAAATATTGCGAAATAAATCCCTTGAAGGCATTCATACCTTATCAACAGCTGAAGAAGGCAGGCCCAAAGCCAATGTTATGTTATAAATGTTATGTTATGTTATGTTATAAAGCCTTTTATTGCGCGCTCTATTACTCAGGAGTACCAATATATATGGACTATATTTTATTTTGAGTAAGAAAAGGTCTTGGCTTAATTCAAACCTCCAATTTAAAAAATCACCCTTCCAAGAAGTACCAGCAGCAAAAGAAGAATGCAATATCCCAAAAACTTGACGTTTATATAGAAGCTCACTTCAGAGTCCAGCCCGTAGGTGGAAAAAGTAGGCATTTGGTGGGCATGTTTCATGATGCGTGGTTAGGAAGCAGGTCTAGTCCCATCAAGGGATGCTCTTACTTAAGCTCCAAGGATCTGAACTGGTTTGCAAACTGTTCTTCACTTCGCAATTTGATGTATGCATCACAAAATGGATATCCACAAAGCTCCTGCCAATTGAACATTAATGAGGCAAGGTTGCATTTTGTGAGGAACAGCAGAGTTCCATTCCTGTACTTGTATTCCCTGTATTTCAATGCTTTTAAAAAGCCGCAGTGGTCCCTCAAGGAGAGAAGTAATGCTTTTAAAATATTGACATGCAGAGAAGACAGAGGGAATAGTAAAGTGGTCCTCTGAGCTAATCTCTGCTCTCACTGAATCTTCTTGACCCTAGTGGTGGAACATCCATTACAACTAGGGTTTTACAACGCAAGTCGTTACCACGACTTGCGCTGGAGGGCGCTCTAGACTAAGGAATAGTAGATTTACTATTCCAACACCTTCCCTACTGTACGTAGGCTGGTGTTGGAATAGTAAATCTTACTATTCCTAAGTCCAGCACCCTACATCGCAAGTCGTGGTAACGACTTGCGTTGTAAAACCCTTGTTGTAATGGTACTGCGGAGTAAAACCCGCGTTGTACCATCATACATCCCACTAGTGCATTTCATTGCAACTCCCATTTAGGAGGGGAAGACCCTTTCAGAACCACACATAATTTTATTTGGAAAGTGTTACAGCACCTCGTTAGCCAGTTAGAAATGTTTTCCCACTCACAAAAGTTGCATAGTACATCTCAAAACACTGTGGTGGCAAAGTCTGTAATTTTGCCAGTTGCAGGGTTTGCAAGTACAAAAGTGTTTCATACATCAGACCTGAACATTTTTAAAGTTACAGCTCTCATTTTGAGAAGCCCAACACAGTTACAAATAATTTATCACATGTAAACAAAGTAACATTCTTTACATTTCTTTTTGAGCAAAGTGAAAAATTCTTCAAGAGTGATATGGAAATGGCATACGCTAGGCCCATGGACACAGTAATTAGCACAGGTTACGCTGATGACCTTGATGGGAATAACCTGAACACTCTAGTGTGTCCTCTAAGTTGTAGGCAACTGTCCTGGGACTGTGGTTATTGGGCTAATATTAGTAAAATCCATTGGCATTCCATTAATAATGAAACGGACAACAAACACAATTAGCTACTGCCTTGCTTTATTTTTGTGCAACTAATGTCTTTCCAGCAGCAAGTGCACGGGATAAGGTCAAAAAGATGAAAGTAAACGAACAGAGAGGACTTAAGCACATAAAGTACAGGTGAGAGGGACTGCAAAGCAGGACTCTGGTCAAACAAACAATTAATATCGGTTCATTCTCCTTGTGCCAGTCTCAGAACCTCCACGGTCACTAGCTTTGTTCAAAATGATGCATTCTGGTGTTTAAACATCTGCATCTGTTGCCCACTTCTGCCGTCACACCCCTTTCGATATGCGCCTGCATCGCAATGTCACTTCCTTG
Organism: Lissotriton helveticus; assembly: GCF_964261635.1. Taxonomy (NCBI): domain Eukaryota; kingdom Metazoa; phylum Chordata; class Amphibia; order Caudata; family Salamandridae; genus Lissotriton; species Lissotriton helveticus. The sequence goes on along the minus strand of NC_136068.1, from coordinate 128,325,242 downwards.
TAATCAAGGGCTTGCCTTCCCAACTGTGGTGTACTCAACGCGGTCACACCCTATTGTGTCTAACTGCCCATTCAGTCGTACAGGTCTATACCAAGATGCACACGTCGCAACATTACCATGAACCACTGTGAAGTTGGCTGTACATTACCGTACGCAACAAACAACACGGTCCCTGGTCTGATGGGCCTGACTGTAGTCAAAGTTAACAAGTACTATGCTGGTTCCTATCGAACAACTCAGCCCCTACATTTCCGTACACAGCTGCCAATACTACACCACACTAAGGATTACCAGATATGAAGAAGGCCTTGCCGCTGTGTTCCTTAATTAACAAATCCGTACCAGATCACACATAGCCACATAAGAACTCCACCATGTGTAGTTTGACCAATTGTCCACCAACGCGTCATCGCAGTACCCAACTTTAAACTCAATTCTACATTGCCGTAACATTTTTCAACTCTGCACCACAATCCTTGGTCCAGGTATCAACCAAACCCAACTCTGCTGTATCTGGCTATACACTGGGGCCCAATGAGCCGATATCCAGCTGTCTAGTCAAATAAACGTTCTGTTCTTCTGAGCCACACTGCCACACCAAGGCTGCATATTATGTAGTAATGCCAGTCTTCCCAATACCCTGACTCATCCCATTTTAATTTAGATTTAATCTCCATAAGACCAGCATGTTTAAATGCAGCATGCCTCGAAGAGACCAAAAGTATAAAACCAAACAAACAAAAAATAAACTATACACAGAATAAATACAGTATCTCTGTTACACAGAGCTGGAAGTTTGTGTTGTTTGCTTCCAATCACCTGAGAATGAAGTTCCCCATTTTGTAATTACTTTAAGAGTCTGTCTTCCTTCTCCTCAACTAAGTACAGACTTCAGTCACTTTACTCTTCAACCATTCTGTTTGCCCTTATGTTATTCTTGAGTGGTCCTTACTTCACTAGCTTCAGTCTGGAACCTGCCTTCTTGCCCTCACATTAATGTGGAACATATTTTGTTGCTAGCGAAGCGCATTCACGTAGCACCTTAGTACGGAGGCTACCTTACTGCAGAAACTTCAAGCCCAGCATAAGTTAGACTTCCTTTGCTCACCCCTGTGAACAAATCGCAGAATTTCTTTTCGCAACCAACTTTCACACTCTTCTTTTACACACCACTCGCTCTTCCTTCTTGATGTTCCATCCATGCAGCGCTTCCCACATTCTTTTCTCATATTCGTTTAAATGTCCTCATCCTCGATGCCCAGCTTCAGCATCCACTGACCCAGCTCAAGTAGGCCACCTTGCAAGCCATTACTTTCAACCTCCCTATTTGCTTCAACAAATCGATGCATCCCCCACCTGAGCTGCGACTCCAAGCTGCCCTTTCTCAACGATTCACTACACTCCACTGCCTACCACCCCTTGTCGAAACCATAAAACTCCAGAATTCAAGGCACAGTTCACATTAAGGCCTCATTATTCCACACTAATGCATAGTTTTCACTTCGACCTCTGTTTTCTTTTGTAGCTCAAAAACATTACCATAAGAATTCCTTCTTCTTCAATGAGGTCTCATCTGAAGGCATGCATAGACAGAACATGGAGCAAAGAACCAGCCACAGTTGAAAATGAAGTCGACAGTGGAGGAAACATCAAATGTAGACTTTTCACAAGCCTCTGTCTGCTAGTTTTGCTCCTTTTATAGCATTGTCCTTGCTCTTTGGTTCATCTTTCTCCTTTCCCATTTTTTGCCAACCCACCTGAAAGCCTGGCCTGTCTTGGCTCCTTCAAGGAAACTGTACTGTTCAGTACAGACAGAGAAAGGCCAACTCCGGCTCTGTTGGCCCTGGAGGAACACATTTCTGGGTGAGTCCTGGTTCTAAGTTCCTCCAGATTCACTTCTGTTCCTGCTCTTCTGTCAGTGTGGTCACCTCAAAAGTTGCGGTATGTTCATCTACTGTTGTGGTGCCATCCATGGAGTTGCAAGGCATTGCCACAATTGTATTTCCTCCAGATGTAATTTGTGAAAGGTTCTGAATGGTCGTACCAAGTCCTGCCAGGTTGAGCAGCTGATAGGGGCTCAATACCTTGACCACCGTGCTGCCATCCTGCATGGCTGCTGTGCTTAGTACTGTGAGGTTGGAGGAATCTGGGTGGATTTCTAATGTGTTAGGGAAGCCCGAGCCTGACGATGCAAGCACTGTGTATCCTCCCATCAACTGAGAGGCTGGCGAGTTTACCTGGCTGCAGCCCTTGCTGAGCATGGAAGAAGGAATGCCTGACATCACTTTACTGATAGGGATGTTGGTGAGCTGAGACATGGGCAAACCCGGTGCCAGGGTGAACTGTGCTGACTGGTTAGAGAACTGTGAGGTCATCGCAGCAGGTCCGGAGGTGGCCCTGGAGAGCCTGGGCCTTTTCACGGGTGTGGGCATGCTCACTGGTGTTAAAGTCATGAGTACGTTGTTGAGGTGCTGAGACTTGCTTTTCAGTTCCTTAGCCCGCCGCCGGTGTTCGTCACACTGCTGTTCGAGCGCTGCAAAGAGAACATCAAGAGCAAATGAGTGCAGGCAAAGTGGAAGTTCTGCGTTGAGGGCAACAATTTGATGTAAGTCACAGAGGTCAACTAGAAGACCGGATACCAAGGGCATGTGGATGTGGCAAATGTAAAGCTTTGGCCAGTTTCTGCAAAGAAATAACTATTCGTAATGTGACATTTCTGGATATGTGTATGTACATTTCAAATTATTCTTATTCAGGAAGATGCTGCAGAAGGTTTCACAGTTATATATAATTTAGGTACAGAAGAGTAAATAACATTCCAGGGACCTGCAAAATGTCTAACCTACAAATGCCTCTGTGCTCATGGTCCACTATGCCAGAGAGGTCACATGAAAAATTGAGTACCTATAATCTTAGTCTACCTTTATACGGTTCTTCGTTACATTTTTAAAACACTGAACTCACCCTCCCTTGCACGTGATCCAAAACGAGCTTGCTTCAAAGAGAACATTGTCTTTCAAGAAGTCCAAATTTACTGTCTTTCCAATACTGCAAGTACAGTTATAAGGAACACTCAACCATTTATCAGGTTAAGCACTCTTTTAGTTTCTGGAACTCCTAGGAAACTGAACCCTTTAAGGCATCAGGCCCCTGAAACATCCCAAAACGGAATGGAGTGACAGTCTGTGTCTTTTCATTTTGACACACAAGAAAGCAACAGATAAGGGGCCAAGTTAACAAAAGTAATTCACAAAAGATTCACACAGCCAGCCCTACTACTTTCGAAATACAATATACAAATTCACAATACACAACATGCACAGCTGCCACTGTGGATTGCACTGCAAGTCCTTGTGAGTCATGAAGGGAAGGGCCAGCAAAAGGGTAATCATTTCTCATTGAGACTTGGAAGATTGTGCACACATTCTTTGTGTCCCTCCTAGGACGAGTGGGTTGTGGTGCAATGGACCTTTACATATGTCACTGAAGTCCCATTTGTAATGTGCCCCTCATAAGGGTATTGTGACTATTTCCCCATAAAGATACAGGGTTTGCAATGATGGCACAATAAATGATGCTGAAGGCCCTGGTCTAAGCATTCACAATTGCGTGCAACTAGCCCAGAAGCAATTCATGAGGAATCAGTTTGCAACTCACTGTGTGCAATGAATGATTCATAAAACCTTTGTTGTGCAAAGGTTCAGGCTGATTGCAGTGCAAAATAATGCACAGTGCTGCAAGAAAGTTGGCCCTGAGTAAGGGCAAAGATCTAAATCAATATTTTAATATACCTTCTACTGACTGTAGAAGGGGGCATTGATATGGAGTTAATGGAGATACCCATGATGGAGAAATAGGAATACAGGTATATAACATGTCCTTCTCTGTCATGGGATCTTCATCAATATTCATAAACTAGATATAATAGCAAGATTATATAGGGGGCTGGGTGTTGGGCAAAGTAGGGCATTTTTTTAATGCAGGATAAAATAGTGAAAAAATGCACAAATATACTTCCAGGTCTTGGCCGACAAAGAGGCTTGACCTATTTTTGCCTGTGAACTGGAGGAAACACAATCTAGGCTTCAGTGTGTGATTTGGGTAAAACTGATCACCTTAAAACTCCTCTAAAACATATGTTAATTGGACCTTCTCAAAAAAACACCATCAAAAGCAGTTTTCTTTGCAGAGGAAAAGACTCTAGAGCTATCAACGTATCTGCTGATATTACAAAAAAACACACACAAAAACAAATGAATAAGGTAATGAATGGAGAGATTTGTGTTCATAGGGCACGTATTCTTCTGAGAGGATAACATATGATAGAAGTTTTTTAAATTAAGTTGTAATTTATACACATCATGAAGGGTCCAAATCACACAGGTAAATGTACACATATAGTTTTACTCATGTGCAAAACTACTACTCAACTTAGGAATATATTTAAATTGTTTCCTATTTACCATTCTAGAGTAAATATTTACTACCAAGTGCAAACTGCCATGAATTACCTTCCTTAGAAAAGATGGTATAGCCTGGTAGGCAGGATTAGCAAGTGGAGAGTTAGCACTGCTAACTTTTGACACATAGGCGGAGGCAAAATAATAATGTTGAATATTTATTAAAAAAATAATTAATATTTTTATGTAAAATATAAATTAACTTAAATTATTATTAACGTAGAACTAAAACAAGTCACAGCATGTTAACTTTCAATTAATGTTTTGTAACTAATTAAATACATAAAATATATTAACTTTTCATATTTAAAATTTCTTTAAAAATCCCACCCTCACTATCACTATACGCATAGTATTTATTCAGTATTTTTAAATTGATTTGCCCGATTGATTTTAATTTTGTAATTATAAGTTCTATATAATTATTTTTGTTAAAAAGCAATGTATTTAATAAATAAAAGGAGAATTTAAGGTTCACCTCCGCATATAGTAATGTGATGTGTAACTTCCTGGATATAACAATAAAGAATGTGGAAGGCACTCTTGCAGTGGAGTTATACACTAAGCCATCTGACCGTAACACTATGCTCCACTTCAATAGCCATCACCCTGCGACCCAAAAGAATAACATACCCTTTGGTCAATTTTTGAGAATACGACGCAACTGTACCACAAAAATAGAATATGACAAACATGCGGGTAGCATGTTCAATAAATGTTTAGAGCGAGGATACCCTAGATCGATGGTGAAAAAAGCCTACAAGCGGGCCAAATACTATAATAGGGAGAGCCTTTTTGAACAAAAAACGAATCAAGACAGAACAACAAAACCCATTGTTTTTGTATCCAATTTCTCCTGTATATCTAATAAAATAAAAAAGTGCATCAACAGCAATTGGAAATTAATCAATGAGGCAGGAGAAGTACCGATGCCAAAGCCAATATTTGCCTTTAGGAGAAATAGAACAGTGAGAAACTGCCTTGTAAAAACATACCCTAATAGAAATAATATAAATATGATTAGGACTATAGATGGCTCGAAACCTACTGGTAATGTAGCCTGTGGTAACTGGACAAACTGTCCCCTAATAATATCAGGTACGAGTATGAAATGTGGTAAAATAACCCATACACATAAATCTCTGTTCAACTGTAAGACGCAAAATGTTATATATATGATAAAATGCCCATGTGAGAAAATGTACATTGGGGAGACACAACGAGAAATCAGATTGAGGATAAATGAACACAGATCAGCAATCCGTACAAAGAAAACAGCTGCACCCCTAGTAACGCACTGGCTAGAACATAACCACAAAGTAGAGGATCTGAGATGGTGTGTTTTAGAAGCAATAACCACAAATAAAAGAGGGGGAGATATAACTAGGAAACGTAAACTAAGGGAACAGTTTTATATGTCCAAGTTTAACAGCTACAAAACTGGATTAAACAATAGAGAAGAATGGGAAAGAATCCTGTAATACGCTGTAGTAGCCATAACCTGTTTCAGAAGGGTAATACAAAAAATGTGTAGATGGAATTAATATACAGACATTAACGAAAGAATTGATAAAGTAATGCCCTGACGCATATTTATGTGCACCCCCAGTAAAGCTGAATACACCCCTATGGATGAAATCTCGAAAACCAATGCAAATAATTAGATTTTTTAAATATAGCTTGTGTTGAGTAATTAATTTTATTAATTCAAATAACTTCACATCTCGCTCATGAATTGCGAAATTTGCGAGTATATAACCAAATCGATATGCACTAATGATCAGATATGGTGGAAAGGATACATCAAAGGAAGGTTAGCGCTACCCACACACGAGTCAGTGCATAAGGCAGCTCTTCCCAACCCAAAATGGCCGCCGAATAAACAATAGATCACGTAAATACAGTAAATAACCATACTCAGAGCGCTAAATACGAAAAAGTGGTAAAAAGGCCGTATAGGAATAATTATAGGAATTGCAACAATATAACAGGAAGTCAAGAATGAAAGTTTTGACTTATGAAACATAGCGTTTAACCGTTCCCACTCCAAAATGGCGGGCGAAAAGAGACCCAGTTCGGAATAACATCGCGAAAAATCCTTTAAGTTTATAACCTGTGCGTCAATAGATCGACTCCCAGGAAAGCAGTGGCTGCCACGACCATAAATATTGTAAATGTGCAAAGGATACCGAACGATTTGTGAAATAGAATAGGTTCTAAAAATGTTTTCCCGTTTTTCCGTTTTTTACCTAAATACTAAAATCCAACGGAATATGGCAATGATAACTTAAAAACTTAGATTAAAACACTCGGAACATCCAGATTTCAAGTCAAGGGAAATAATAGATAGTGCATCTGTAATAAAAGGTACACTATAAGATGGCGACGAGTGCACTGGATTAAAACCATCCACCCAATACAACTGGTGGAGGAATGATACACAGGTGACAGTAATCACCCAATAAGACGGAGTATAAATACGGAGGTAAAGAGTTGTAACAATTCATTCTAAACAAGCCCAGGAAGGAGGAGGACGCCGTGCAGTTCAGCTGTCTTTTAAAGGTGAGTGAGTGAGAATGCTGCTTTGACTCTCATCCCCATGGCTAGGCTTAGGCATTCCCTAAGAATTGAACCAAGTGCAGACAGTTTATACGAAGTAAAGTAAAACTGAAAGCCAAGTAGAAAGAGTAAATATTATACTAAATCTCGATGTCATTACATTCTGATTCCCTCACGCAGAGTGGACCGCTAATGTGCTAAAAAAGCCCCACTAAGATGAATCTATAAGGAGAAGAAAATAAACTCAAGCTATTTTCGTTTTGACCATACAGGTAATGATTTCTCCATATAAAATGTATTCTAGTGACATATAAAACCCTATAAGAGTAATAAACATAATAAATTACTCCGCAGAATAAATTGGTTGACGAAATCAACAGGAGGTAGCTCCCAGAGGCGTCCTCCTTAACTCTCAAAAGATCAAGAGTGAAGTGGACCGGTAAGACATGTTATGTTACAACTAGAATGACACAGCCTCTAGACAGCTACAAATAGGCTTTGTAGTTAAAAAATTGCTAAATGTTGTAATAAATCCACTAGAAAACCAGTGCTGTAACTAAAATACATCCTTTTAACAGGACTGAAGTGTGTCCCCAATCTTTCCTAAAACAAGTGACGCCCCACCAAAGGTGCTTGTACAAGGTAAAAATTAACATAAGATCATACAATTGATAAGCAAAGTCTAGATGCATGGAATAAAAGCATAGTCATCTAATGTGATATATGATACAATTCCTTTTAGAGAAAGGAGACAAGGAAACATAGCGAGCGCATGAACAAACGTGCTCAGCTAGAATTATAAGAAATATCACCAGGAAAATTGAACCTGGGTAAGTCAAACACATCAGGTTGAGGTTAAGATAATAAGAGAACTTAGCCTGACGACTTTTCTACTCTTCTACTTAAAACCTATAGGCAGTAGAACATGAGGTGTCTATATAACAGGAATTAGACCCCCCCATAGAATTTGTGGTGTAGCCCATCCCCGGCATTCTCTAACAAAATGAATGTTGAGGAACTGTAGGGTCGTTGTTTTGATGTTCACAGTTACCAAATATTAGTATAAATCTAGAAATGTTATCAGTATCTATGTGCAAATGTACGAAAACATGGGCCTAATGTTATGTATCACTGTATGTTTTCAGAGTATTATAACTGAATCGTGAACGAGTCCTTGAAGAAGGTGCAGAATAAAGAGGCACCGAAACGCTGCGTCGACACTTTTTCGTTCCAATGACAAATCTCTTTTTATAAAATTTATTGTAAAAATGATGGTATAATGATGTAATAGCAATCTTTTAAACATGATGTATGTTTTTGTTTGTGTTTGAAAATCTTATGATAAATTGGACATCCACCCTGTACATGTCGCTATTTATTTTTAATTTGTTTTTATTCTGTTTTATAATAAATGATTGATCAATATTTTTATATACAACACCACTGTTTCATGTCATTGTTGATACTTTTAGGCACCATTTTCACCAAAGTGTAAATTTGGTAACTGACGTAACACTGCAACCCCTTGCGCAGTTATTTAATGCCTCTATGAATAGTAAGAGATCTGATTCATATTGAACCCAGGAGAAGGTACTCTGTTTTTTTATATTTAATAAATAAAAGACCTTTAAATTGACCTTAACATTATAGTCAATTAATTAAAAAATATTGTAGGTAACATTAAATTATGAACTTTTTTATTTTGCAATGTTCTTACTATTTTGTGGGGTGGGTGTTTGTATGTGTATGTCCCCCTGAAACCCCTCCTTACACCCTTCATAAGCCCCTCCATAGCCCTCCCAAATCTCCTATTTGGCAGTCATTTTCCATTTTCTACCGCTTGTGGCTCTACCCACCCTTACATAGTATTATAGCAATAGTAATTTTACATGTGTGGAAATCTCCGCCATGTTGGTTGAGGTCGAAACATAAAAAGAGAAGAGAGGTGGAAGCAGAGGTCTCCCCACTTAGGTTTGTGAGTAGCATTTTGCAGAATCTAAGATATAAGTCTGAAGTACAACTAAACATACAACCAAGCGCAGTTTGTAAATAGGCTCCTTTATATTCCAGGGCAAGTATAACATTTTAGAATGTAGCATGATGATCACAAAATGTGAAATCAAAGTTACACACTTAAATTACTGAGAGAATGGTGAGAAAAATACTTCACTAAAAGAAAAATTCCAAGTTTTATAAATATCTGCAGTGACAATGATGTAAAACAAGCATGTGTTAATTTTGAAAAGCTCACATAAGTGAAAATGAGGCTCTTCAAAGTCCCATAAACAACATTCACAGGAAACAAGATCAAAATTAGCAGCCTTTTGTTCTTACTGAATTAAACATTTCAAGCTCAAGTGGTGAGCTCAATTTAAAGTTACATCAGTCACCCAGCTCTAATGCTGGTTACAAGTATGTAACAGGAGATAAAAACAAGCTGTTAAAAGATAAGGCAGTAATTGTACTACCTGGCAAAATCTCTGTCCAGGCTTCAGTCCTGGACTTCATAAGCATTTTTATAGGGCAGTAGGTGAAAAACGATGACCCCACTGTAGGTAGAAAATATGAAAAAATAAGATTAGCGGTAAGGGAGCAAGATGTATACAGAAGAGCTGCTCTGTAATCTATCTATCTATCTATCTATCTATCTATCTATATGACGTAGGCAGTATTTGCACCTCTGTAGTTAAGGCTGGCAAGATACATACGTTTGCTAGCTTTCATTTTGGTAAGTTTAGAAAAAAATGGTCCTGTTGGTGTAGGGGGTTCAGCTATTGTAATAGTTGGTGAAGGAGGTACCTAAAAGTACAATTTTACATGTGAATTCCAGTTGGGAACTTTCTCAGCAAAACAAAGAAAATGGCTTAACAATAGTGTACCCTATTTTTCATAAATATATTGCCTGACAATGTCCATTAGCCAGAAACGTGTGATGTATTTAGCACTAGATGATTGAGATCATTGTAATAAATTACAAAAAAAGTATACAATTTACACAGACATGCAAGTAGACACAAGAGAGTACACAGACATTTACAAACAGATCAGAGCTCGATTGGAACCAGACCAATAGAAGATTCCAAATATGACAATATATGAAACAAACCTGCCAAATCCCTTGTATACTGCTCCCTTGAGCGATCCATTTGGCTCTTGTGTCCTGCCAACACTTTCTTGACCAAATCCAGCATTCCAAAGTTCTGTACTATGTTGTTCAGCAAGATAGCATCTACAAAAAAAAAAATATATGAAGAGACCGTTTAATACCGAGGCTGGACAGTCATACACAGAAATGATTTCTTCTTAAGGCTAAGAAAGAAACATCTATTCACCGAAGTACTCTCAATCCATAGGCTACAGATTTCCTTCCAAAGGCGAGTATCATAGTCGGTGTAGAACAAGTTACTTAGGCTTTACCAGATAAGGCATTACTGAAGCTATCTAGTCGCGGATTCCTTACCTACGAACTATTCCCAGGCGTCAGACTGGATCTGGAAATTTGTTGTGAGAAGTACCTATGCACACCGGTAGGTGTCCTTAATCGGCTCTGCGTGGCGTCGGCCTCAGTGCCAGAAGTGATGTGTGTAGAAGTCTATATAAGCACCATTCCAGTGTGCGGACATCAGTTTCTTTTCACGACTTTCCACGCCAGGACTACGGAGCCACGAACACCACTGACCACTGGTATGGAAAACAAGGGCCCTGATATGGGAAAGCCCTGTCCATAGAAATCTGTTTGCAGAGCTATTAGTAAGGAATCTACAGCTAGATAGAGGTTCCAGCAAATAGGGAGTTACCGAATGTAAACAAATTGATTATCTGATAGAGACTTCTAGTCGAAGAGTCCTTACCTTAGAATAAATACCCAAGCAATAACTTCCCAGAGGTGTGTCCCACCAAAAAAGTCCTGCAGGACCGAACAGGCAAAGTGCCCATCCAGACTAGACCCGACTGTCCAGGCAGTCGTGTTTTAAGAACGCATGTAGAGAGGCCCAAGTAGCTGCCTGGCAGATGTCCAAGACAGGGACTTTGCGTGCTAACGCAGTGGTCGCAGCCTTGGCACTTGTGGAATGAGCCCTCAAATCCTCAGGGGGTTGATAAGGGCCAATGTGAAGCAGATTTTATTGCAGAGCACGATCTACCTGGAGAAGATCCACTTTTGCATGGCCTTTCCCTTCTTTGCTCTGACATGCCCCACAAAGAGTTCGTCATCCACCCGGAACTCTCTCGTGCAGTCAAGGTAGAACAACAACGCCCTTTTTGGATCCAGTTGATGAAGTCGCTCCTCTTCTTTAGAGGGATGTGGTGGAGAGTAAAATGTAGGAAAGGTGATGGACCAGCCTACATGAAAGGGAAAGATTAATTTTGGCAGAAAGGAAGCTCTAGTTTGTAGAACCAGCTTGTCTGGGTAGATGTTCAGGTATTGATGCTTGGATGACAAAACCTGAAGATCCCCGACCCTCTGGGCAGATGTTCTTGCCACCAGGAAGGCCGTCTTGATGGTAAGGAGTTTGAGAGGATGGTTTCCAAGGGCTCAAAGGCAGCGCACTTCTGGAATGTCAGGACCAGATTAAGGTCCCTCTGAGGCATAATGATGGGAGGAGGAAACATATGTTACAAACCTTTCAAGAACCTACTTACAATAAAGTATTGAAAGAGAGAAGGTTAGTCAGGCAACTGCAGAAAAGCTGATCTAGCAGAAAGGTAGCCCTCAACAGTGTCCAGAGTAAAAAGCCCTGCAGGGCAAGGGAAAGAACAAACAGAAGAACCGGAGAGGGGAGCAGAAAGAGGGTCAACATGTTTCTATGCACAACTTTCCACAAACTTGACCCAACGTCAGGCGTATACAGTTTTGGTGGAGGAATGCCTGACTTCCGGAAAAACATTACTGAATTCGGCTGGAAGGTCGAAAGATGTCAACTATCGCCGCTCAATCTCCATGCAAGAAGGCAAAACTTTGACAGGTTTAAGTGGAGAACCCTCCCCTGCTGCTGTGACAGAAGACTCCCCGAAGGGGCAGCCTGGTCAGAGGACCAATGGCCAAGCTCAACAGCCCGGGGTACCAACCTCTCCCGAGCAAAGTCCAGAGCCACAAGATTGATTTGGGCCTAGTGGTTCCTTATCTTGGAAACTCTTGAGCAGTAGTAGTAAGGCAGAAAGCCACACAGGAGGCCTGAGCTCCACTCAAGATGAAAAGTATCTTTGAGTGAAAGCTGGCTTGGAAACTCCAGCACGCAGAACTGCTGACATTGCACGGTCTCGGCAGTGGCGAAAAACTCTAACCAAGGCTCACCCCACTGCTGAAAAAGACCTTGCAACACCTGTGGATGGAGACGCCATTCGTGATCGGCTAGACATCCTCGGCTGAGTTTGTCCTCTCTGCCGTTCAGAGAGCCTGCCAGAAGTTGAACCATCAGGATATGCCCTGCTGTTCAAGCGATGTCCAGAGATGCAGGGCCTCTTGGCAAAGCCCCACCCTGTCCTGTTTGTTGTAGTACCACATAGTGGTGGGGTTTTCTATTATCACCCATACTAGTCCATTGATGGAGGGTAGAAATGCTTTCAATGCCAGCCGGATCACCTGGAGCTCCAGAAGGTTGATGTGGAGTCTGTATTCTGCCAAAGACCAGAGTCCTCTGATCTCCACCCTTCCCAGATGGGCAACCCATACCATGAGTGACACATCTGTCACAACTGTCAGATCTGGTTGGGAAAGGTAGAGGGGTCTGCCACTGACCCATTCATGTTCATTAAAAACCACTGCAAGTCTTGTGCAGTTCCCTCCGAGATCTGGACCATAATGCTGCACCCACTAAAATTTCAGGTTCCACTGCAGAGCCTGCATATGCCAGCGGACATGTGTCACAAGCAGGATGCAGGAGGACATGAGGTCTCACCGAAATCCAGCATAGAGGCTGAAACATCTGTATCATAGCCCGAATATCCTTGACATTCAGTTCAGGAGGATGAGCCCGAAACTGCACAGTGTCCAGAAAAGCTCAGATGAAAGGGCACGTCTGAGAGAGAGACAGCTGTGACTTCGGAATGTTGATAGTGAACCCCAACGAAAGCAACAGGTCCGCTGTAGTCTGGAGATGGGTGATAACAGCCTGGGGCAATCCTGTCTTCAACAGCCAATCAGCGAGATAGGGGAAGACTGGCATTGCTGATCTCCGCAGATGAGCTGCAACCACCTTGGTGAGCACCCAGGGAGCGCTGGTACGGCCAAAGGGGAGCGTGGTAAACTAAAAGTGCTCGTGGCCCACCGCGAACCGCACCATCCAGTCTCCCGGGTCCAGGGCAGACAAGACTTGAGAGAGCGTGAGCATTTTGAACTTCTTGAGGAAGAAATTTAGACAGCGCAGGTCTAGGATAGGATAGGATGAAGGCCTCCATCCTTCTTGGGCACCAGAAAGAAGTGGGAACAGCAACCATAACATACTTCAGGCATCAGCACCCTCTCTATGGATCTCTTGGCCAACAGAGCCGTCCCTTCCTGGCAGAGCAAGGTAAGATGGTCCTCCGTCAGCCTGTGATAAGCAGGTGGCTAGGGTGGAGGGGTAGTTTTGAATGGGAGGGAGGAGCCTCTGCGGACAATCTGCAGAATCCATCGGTCTGGTATTATAGTAGTCCAGTGGGGCAGATGATGGCGTATCTATCCCCCACTGGGTACCCATGATGGTAAGCACGGAAACTTTAAGGGTTTGGAGGCTGAGACTGCTGGGGGAGTGGGGTAGACAGGCCCAATCTCTGACCACCCAACTCATGAGGCCTGTGGGTACCACGTTCTCAGCCACACAGAGCCTGGGAAGCTTGCACGCTGTGGTGGCTGGGCAGGTATAGACATGACTGGAAGCCTCTTCTGATGCCACAAAAGGAGCCAAAGGCAGATTGGGGGTGGTGAGGGGCCATAAAAAGGACCAAGGACTTGGCTGTAGCCCTGCTGTACTGGTCTCCGAAGAGACGGGAGCCATCAAAGGGCATGTCCATAAGAGATGCTTGGACATCACCTGAAAAGCCAGTGGTCGTCAGCCAGGTGTGGCGCCGCAAGGCCGTTGCCAATTTAACCACTCTGCCAAGTGAGTCGGTGGTATCCAGTCTACATCTGGTTGTGAACATAGCTGCATCTCTCCCGTCGGCCACAGCCTGGGAGAGTAAGGAACTGTGTCCTCCGGGACCATGGGCACCACCTGCGCAACCGAGTCCCATAGAGCATGGGATTAACAGCCCAAAAAGCATGGGGTGTTCACAGACCGCAGTGCCAGGCTGGTGGAAGAAAGCATCCGCTTTCATAAGGTGTCCAGCCTCTTGTATTCCATATTTGGAGGGGCGGTAGGGAATGAGCAAGGATTTACATGGGAGGTAGAGACTTGGACCACCAAGCTCTCCGGGTTGGGGTGTTGTGTGAGAAAATTGGGGTCCCTTGGGGCAGGGCGGTGGCAGCGGGCAAGTGTCTTGTTGACAGGAGCCCCTGTGCTGGGCTTGGGCCAAGTCCCAATCAGGACGTCAGTAAAGGCTTCCTTAAATGGGACAAGAAATTTGCGGGGGTCACTCCTAGCTGAAGCACCTCTGTAATTAAGTTAGCCCTGACTGTCACAGAGGACAAGCTAAGGTCCAGGACCTCAGTCGCCTTTCTTACCAGCTTTGCAAAAGACGCTCCCTCCTCCATTGCCATAGTAGGGGGAGAAAGAATTGCCAGTATCTGGAGAAATATCCAGTCCACTGGCCTACGCCAAGTCCTCACAACAGTTCATTTAAGGATCTAAATGCTGGTATTTCGTAAGGTCCAGTGAGCCCTCCCAAACCTCCCCTCATCCTAGCCCACAGAAATAGGGCTCAGGCTCCATCCTTGAAGGCATGGCTCTGGTTGGCGTCGGACGACGTCCCTCCGGCACTGTGTCGGGATCAGAATGGGGACGGAAAAGCCAGGAGCATCAGCACAGGGACTGGCGCCAGGGAAGGTTGAGGTGATATGACCGGTGCCAGTCCGGTTCCATCTGTAGATACCAGGGGCCTGATTGATGCCAGAGCCGCAAGTGTGTGCAGGACTGGGTAACCATCCCAAACCCGCACGGCCTGAAGACATGGCGGCGGGAACGGCCGCTTAAATATGAAGCAGATGGCCTCATGAAAATCGTGAAGTTGGAGAGGTCGCTCCGGCTCCTGGAAACTCAGGGAAGTGTGGAGCCGACCCAGGCGCTGGCTCAACCGCAAAGCCAGGCCTAAAATGACGACGCTCCCTTATCTTGTTGGCCGACGGTAGAGGTGAAGTCGAAGACCGCTTCGACTTCTTACTCTTCTTCTAGCAGTGGAACTTACCCGAGTGTCCTGAAGACTTAGAGTGCAATGAAAACTTGGGGCTCTGCTTCTGACTTCAAGACCTTCTTCTCACCAAGGATTGAGACCATCGCGGCACCACACATCGAGGCATCAGAAACTTGAGGGACTGTTCCCTCAAGGCCTTTGGATTCATCGTGCAGCAGTCAAAGCAGGTCTTATCGGCGTGGTCGCTCTTCAGGCACCAGAGGCAAACATGGTGAGGGTCCGTCATTGACAGGCATTGCAGGGCTTGAATTCAGCCTTCCTAGATGACATTCCTTCCATTCCAGGAGAAAAACTTCTCAAAAAGGCTTTGACAAAAGTAAAAAAATAGCTAGTCAAAAAGTAACTAGTGGAAGCTCTCTGAATCAGTGCTGAATGGCAGGGAAACAAAAAAACTGACAGTATGCTGAGGTGGCGCCTATAAGGGCCATGCGCATATCACTTCCGGCTAGGACAACACCATGCGGAGCCGATCGATGCAATCTATTGGCGCGCAGGGGTACTGCTCACACATTTCTGAATCCGGTCTGATGCCTGGGGATAATTCTAAGGAAAGGAATCTGCAGCTAGAAGTCTCTATCAGATATAACACTTCAAAGGCCAAGAAGACTAGCCTCATAGTGGGTTGACTGACCTACTCCCAACCTTAACTCCCTCTTCTCTCACTTTGCTCCTTTCATCTCCACATGGATGAAGTAAAACGTTTTGTCAACAAAAAGGAAAATGGAAGAAATGGTGAAATGTATGAATGAATACTTCTAGCCATTAGTTCCTTCACACATGAGTTTTTCCCAAATGAAGAAGAATACCTTAATGGGTAGTGCTCCTACTAAAAGGGTAAGGGCCAGACGTATTAAACACTGGTTGCAAAATACTAGTAGCACTTTGCGACCTGTATTGTTGCGACCACCCTGGTAGTTTACAAACCAACCTATGTACTAATAGGTTGGTTCGCGAAATACTGACTCATTTTGGGTCGAAGTTCGAACTACCTCATGAATATTAATGAAGTAGGTCACAAAGTAAAATATCAGTGTTGTGCAACAGGATTTTGTTTGAAAACATTGATACATAGCATTCTGATTCGGTACTTGGAAGGGATACCTGCAACACGCCCCTTCCAAATACTGATTCAGTATCCATTTCTAAACAAATTTAGCAATTCGGAAATACTTTTTTGAATCACTGAATGCATTTAGTACTTTAGAAACAGAGTTTTAGCATTTGCAAACCCTCTGATTTACAGATTCGGAGGTTTGTGAATGCTAAAACCCTTTGCTCATCTCACCCTAAATGTTTTAAAGCCAATATTCTTGGGATCATGGGACAGTCAGCAGTCACTAAAAAGTATCCAGGTTTGGTACTGTTGTTTACCACCTGTGTTCCGCGGCAACAAAACCGGTGCACTCAACTTGAATAGCCAATTTACACCCTTCATCCCCTGAACTATCTCAGTATAGAGGGGTCATCAAAGTTCACTCAGTGCTTTACTTTAACAAATGAATAGGTGTTTAATAGGTCTGTAAAAATATAGGAATTAAAATTAAGTTATGCATAAAAAACAGAAGGTGTTAGCACCTTGTAGGGTCAAGACACTAACCCAAACATTTTTATAGCTCTTTAGTACTAGGAGGCTCATGACACTTTATAAGCATTCCTGCTGCTTTTTATTGGCAAGAGTTTAATTCTCGCAAAACGTTTGAAAGGTTGGCAAGGTATACAGTTGCAGAGATTATGGACCAAACTCTGGTACTTGAGTACCCTTTGATAACAAGATGGTAGACTAAATGTGGCATTCCTAAGAAATAAGAGGCAGAATAACACGTGTCAACCTAAAATGTAAGGCCTGAAACGCCACCACCAAAATATCTATAACTACATCTAGCAAAGTTGTGGTGCTCCCATTGCTTATGTTGGGTGATGTCTGAGTGTAAGGAGTATGCACTTAGGAGGCGGCCAACAAAAAGCCGATTAGCCAACCATAGGTTAATTTGCACTGTACAATCGAGAAAAAAACTAAACGTAGCATTGCAAACCAAAAGTCTGAAGAACATAGAAAATGGTTTACTTTCTTCAGAATTAGTAGATGAAAAAACAAGTTTTAGAAAGTGCATAAATGTGATTTTTGAGATAAGTTTAGAAATTCGGGGGCGCTAGAGGGTGCGCGGCAAGATGGCTGCACCTGCGTGAGGTTCTGCCTGGCCGAATTCAAATTCGTCCATTATCCGCCTGAAATGAGTAGCATCTAAGGCCTTTGGACACCTGTAGGATGCTGTACTCCCCTGCGGCACAGGCTGGATGTGACTGGCGCCCTGAAAATTCTCTTGAGTGGGTGTTTTTTTGCGGTCTTCGCTGACCTGCCGACTCTGCAGAGGAAATGGCACGTCTGGAGCACACTGACCAGAGACCCCCGCCGTAGTGCAATGCTGGGAGCCAATCGCGTTGGTGAAGGAACGTGAGGAGTTGTGCGCCGATTGCTGAGGGAAGCTGCTGTGCCCAGACGGAGCTGGAGGTTCGGGCCCTGGCTGTATTGAAGGCCCCCTATTGAGGAGATCTGCTGTTGCTGCCCGACGTTGCTGGCACCCGATAGCACCGGCTGCGGTGAGTGGGGACGCGGCTTGCCCCAGGCTTTGGCTGCGGAGGCAGGCTGGGGTCTGGGCTGGGGCCGCGGCCTGCGAGCTGTGGCTGGTGCGGGGTGCAGCATTTGGAGGTCCAGGTTTTGCTGAGAGGCGGCGGGCACGAGTGAGAGACTTGCGGTACAGAGCTGGGATTGTATCGTCGTTGGGGACTGACGAATCACACTCCTGGGTGGTGAATTGCATCTGATAAGCCAATATTAAAATTACAAAGTGTGGAGTGCTCTTATCCCGCAATTGGCTGCCAACACCAGAGTAAATGTGTTTGCTTGCACTGCATAGCTCACTATAACGAGGAGTGGAGGATTGCTTGTGTTGGGGCCTACGCTGGTTGCACCTTGGCAGAACACAGCTAACTGTGGGGAACTGAAGCGCCTCGGCCGGTGGCTGTTCTATTCAGAGGCTGGGTACGCACAGGCTGGGGGCTGCAGCGGCACCCGTGATAACATTGAAGGAGGCTGTGAGTCCCGGGTGACATTGCGTATTCTTTTGCCCCTTACGCTCCTTCTTTGCTACTAGCCACTGGGGTTGTCTTACACCGAAGGAGCCATGGGGAGGACTGATAAGTCACAGTCGCGCCTTAATTCTGAGACACGTAAACCATCTAAAACCCTCTAGAAGGCTGCTTCTGACTCGGAGGCTGATGGCCCCCCCTCGCTGGAATCCACGTTACTGACCATTCAGTGCAGTCTACAGTCGATTGAGGGTACAATGGCTGCGGTAAGCAATTACCGACTTGACCACATGTCCTCTCCATTAGAAAAACAAAATGCTCGCATGGGGGAGGTGGAGCAGAGGGTGTCCGCTACGGAGGATGGCCTGAGTGCAGTTTCTGACAAGACCCTCAATATGGAGAAAGTACTAGCCCTCATCCAGGCCAAAAATGAGGATTTGGAGGCGCGGTCCCGGGCTGCCGGAATCCACCAATGTGGGAAAAATGGAAACCTACATAGAGAACCTTATATCCGATCTTTTTGGCGCTGATCAACTCCCTAACATGTTCATTGTGGAGGGCGCCTACCGGTCTCTTGCCGCCAGGCCGGTGCCGGGGGCCCCGACCCTCCCCATCATAGCTAGACTTTTGAAATATAGGGACCAGGACACCGTATTGAGATTGGCGAGAGCAAAGGGCACTATACAGTACCAAGGTAACACACTGGCTTTTTCCCCCCGACTTCACGGTAGCTGTACAGGCGGCCACACGAGAATTTGGCACCTTGAAAAAATGTCTGCAAGTGGAGGGGCTCCCGTATGCGATGCTGTATTCTGCTCGCCTACGCATAGGGGCGGAAGGGGTTGTAACATTTTTACATCTCCAAAGGCTGCACTGGAGCATACCAAACAGTTAAAGCGCAGGAGACGTCAGGCCAGTACTACACCAGATGAAGAGGAGTAGTAGTGGGATATCTAAGCTTACTATATGTTTACCCACACATATGACGTCTCGTACTGCTCCTGATGTGTTATATGCTCACATGAACCGCCATAGGTACTTGATGGGCGCATGTAGAACTATCAAAACAGGATGTATGCACTGACTGCTAACGGAGATGCCATGGGTGACCTAATTCATTATGATATTGAGATTGCGTAACATTGTTTTTTTTTCCATATGTTGGCTGTTCACCACTGAGTACTCTTGCTCTGGATTTAGTTGAGATCTGTGTACAACACTTTCATGAAGATGTTTTGCTGCCCAGGGGGATGGTGCATTTTGTTATAATACGTGTCTGATATTGACGCATTATTATCCTAGCTCAACTTAGACTTGCTCGGCCACATTCTACACTGTGGGAGGTCAGAAGCACTCTGCACCCCCCAAATGGGAGTACCCCAAATGCTTATTGTTTTTGATGTTGTTGGGTATGTTGGGGGGGGTGGCGGGGTTCTGGGATGGCTTTGGCATGTTGGGGTTGCTGAAGTGGGCGGGGTTGGAGGGATTATCTTGGGGCAGGCTGAATGAGTAAGATCTGTGTTTGCTTACCTGGACCGCATGGGAGTGCAAATAGCCTTATTACAGGAGACGCATTTAACGACAGTCAGCAAATAAAGTGGGTACGCACTGGGCAGGTGCCAGAGTTGCTTTATCCTACTCTACTGGTGTGTTGACCCTGGTGAAGAAGGGCGTCCCTTTTACTGTTGTTCGCTCTGAAACTGATGACTGTGGACGAGTGGTGCTTCTGCATGGGCAATTGGGTGGAAAAAGTGTGTTGCTTGTAAATGTGTATGGCCCCAATGTAGATGACCCTTCCTTCTATTTGGATGTGTGTGGCGTAGAATATCTACATTCCCTCCTGCTGCAATTATTTGGGGGGGTGATTTTAACATTTGCCTGGATGCTACCATGGACAGGGCTGTCAGTAGTGAGATGCGGCCTAAACAAGCTGCGGAAGTACTAATGGGATTAATAGATGCAGGCCACTTCATGACATCTGGCACAGTCGTCACCCCGCTGGCAGGGAGAGTACATTGGTTTCATCTGTACATGGGTCCTGGTCCCGTTTAGACTTTTGGCTCGTGTCGGACATGGTTTGTGCCGGGGTAATTGCGGTGACACACGAGGCACGCACCCTGTCTGACCACTCCCATGTACTCCTTGAATTGCAAATTCCTACTTGTGAGAGATCACCCTTTGCATGGAGACTCCAGCCTTCGGAACTTAATGATTCAGGCAGACTATCGCTGAGGCGATTAAAAACTTTTTTAGGGAGAACAAGGGATCAGTGGATAGCGTGGGAGTGTTATGGGAAGCCCGTTGATATAAAGACTAAATAGCGTCGGTGCTAAGACGCTTCCCTGGCGTACACCACGTTTGACAGGTATTGGGGCTGTGAGTTTTCCCTCCTTTCCAAATCTTATTTGGGCGTAGTTATGGGAAGCATTTTAAGTTACTATCAGAGGAGACTGCACAGAGGCCCAATGTCCGGTGTATTGCGTGTTCTTTGACGGAGGATACAAAAATTAGCTTCCGATATTTCTACACAAGAACGTGAATATGAATCTGATCCCTCCACCGTTAAACTAGCTGCCATAAGAGACCTGGTCACGGAACATAATGAGATGGTAGACCAAGAGTTATTGGATTGCTCCTGAAGGAAAATAGCACGGTCCTATGGCGAGGCGCCCCAGCCGCTCCCTTGCGCAAGAACTGGCAGAGCTGCGTAGCCAGGAGAATATTACAGAACTCATAGATGAATATGGGGTAGCCCATCACTCGACAACGGAGCTCTGCGATACCGTTTTACACCCGTCTATATGCTTCCAGGGCTTTCTCGCTGATCGCAGAGATTGATGCATACCTGGACGATGTTGCGCTGAGGTGGCTGTCCAATTCTCACTGAGAATACCCAATACAACCGTTTGATGAAGAGGACGTTAAAGAGGCCATAATGGCCCTACCAACCTGTAAGGCCGCAGGGCTAGACGTGCTGCCCAGGGAATTTTATAAGGCCTATGCTTCATGTCTGGCCCCTCGGCTGACACCCTCTCTTCGAGAGGCTCTTCTTGTCACATTATTAAAGCCAGACAAGCCCCCGAATAAGTGTGGATACTACAGGCCTCTTTCAATCATCAATATTGATGCAAATATTTGGGCCAAAATGATAGCCACCAGGATACAACCACTAGTTCCTCTTCTGGTTCTGCCAGACCAATCTGGATTTGTTACGGCGCACTACACGACCCACAACTTGCAAACGCTCTTCTCCACCCTACATTACTTTCAGCCAGACTTCCAAGCGGTGGCTGTGCTGCTTGAATTGAATTGAATTAAATTGAAATAAGTTTTTATAAAGCGCGATAGTTACCCGCAGGCGTCCTAGCGCTAATAATTAACAAGTGTGTGTGAGGAGGAAACTGTGTTTATCTGCTGAAGAGGAGAGTTTTCAATTTTTTCCGAAAGGGAAGAAGATTGGGCTCTGAGCGGAGTGAGAGGGGAAGGGAGTTCCAAAGTCTGGCTGAATTCACAGAGAAGGTTCGCCCTCCGCATCTCGCTCTTTGAAACCTGGGGTTGCTCACTCGGAAGGCATGTGCCGATCTAAGCTGTCTGGTGGGAATATATGGATTGACCAGGGCGTGATTTAGAGCTGCTCCTTTCTTCCAAAAAGCACGGTGGGCAATACACAGGCTTTTGAACTCGATTCCTTCCCTAATGGGTAGCCAGTGGAGGTCTTTAAGTTCAGTTTTCACGGGTTGGCGACGAGGGATGCCCAGGAGAGTGCGGGCGGCACAGTTTTGAATTACCTGGAGTTTTTTGAGGGTTGTTTGAGGTGCTCCAAGGTAGAGGGCGTTCCCGAAATCCAGCCGAGAGAGAATAAGGCCCTGAATCATGATCGGTTTTGCCTTTAGAAGGAGGAGTGGAAGGATTTTGCGGATAAGCCTGAGAATACCTAGGCAGGTAGCTGACAGTATTACTGCCTGGTAATTGAATGTGAGTGTTTTATCCATCCAAATTCCCAGGCTTTTAATGGTGTCTTTTGGTTCGGGGTCAGAGCCCAATGAGGGTGGCCAGATGGAGTCGATGGATTTTAACGGGGAGTTACCTAGTATCATTAGCTCCGTCTTGTCTCCATTTAACTTTAAATATGACTGAGTCATCCAAGCACAGACGGCTTCCATGCAGCCCTTTAGATCACTTGGCTGGGTTAAAGGGTGATTCAGTGTTACCACCAGCTGGGTGTCATTAGCGTATGATATAATTTGGACACCGAAAGGGCGGATGATCTCAGCAAGGGGGCGCATGTATATATTAAACAGTGTGGGGCTCAGGGAGGAGCCCTGAGGGACCCCACAACTGAGAGGTTTACTGGGCGATGTAACATTACCCTCGCAGACTCGGAAAGAGCGGTCTGACAGAAAGGATTGAACTAATTCCTAGATCAGAGATCCTCTGTAGAAGGATGTCGTGATTTACTGTGTCGAAGGCGGCACTGAGGTCCAATAAAATAATGGCCGCAGTGCCGCTTGATGCAGCAAAAGCCTTTGACTCACTGCAATGGCCTTTTATGTTCACGGTTCTGAATAGGATGAGCTTCCCTCCTTTTATTTTACAATGGCTCAGGGTGCTGTACAGTGTTCCGGTGGCCAGGGTTCGGGTTAATGGGTGGGTGTCATCATTGTTCCATATTAAGAGAGGCACACGACAGGGGTGTCCCCTGTCACCTATGCTTTTTTCGCTTGCCTTGGAGCCCCTTGCCTGCAAATTACGTCAAAAGCACGCAGCAGCTGCCCTAGGATTTCAGCAGTGACCATTGATCGTCTCCCTCTATGCAAATGACATGTTGCTATATGTTTGCGAACCAGCTATATACCTGTCTGCGCTTCTCCGGGAGTATGTCCGGTTTGAACAATTCTCAGGCCCTGGGATCAACTGGTCAAAATCGGTGGTATTTTCCCTCACTGCGCACACGAAAGAGGTGGAGATGGAATATCCACTGACCTGGACGTCTGATCACGTGAAATATCTTGGCGTATGGTTGCACAGGGATCCTGATATGGTTGTCACTGAGAAATATGGCCATGCGGTTACGCGCATCACGGAACTGGCCGAGAGATGGGCACACTTGCCCCTCTCATTGGCAGACATGATAGCGGTTGTGAAAATGGCCTTTCTTCCTAAACTGCTTTATTTCTTTATAAACATTCCTATAAAATTGAATGTGGCAATGTTCCGCACTCTGCAATCGGCACTGCTAACGTTCGTATGGGGAGGTAAGACACCCCGATGTAGATAGGACCTTTTGGTTCAGCCCTTTGACCAGGGTGGCTTCGAGGCACCTGACCTTCGCTTGTACTACATGTGCGCACTGGTGCAATTTGCACATTATTGGCATTTCCCCCAGCGCTTTCAGCCTCATGTGGCTATAGAATCTGATGCTATCCTGCCAATGCCACTGCAGGCTGCAACCCTGTCGGGGGGATCTGGCGGCCCATGGACTGAAATAAACCCTGCACTGTGCACGGTGGGGGCATGGCGAATGCTGGCGACACAGGCTCAGTTATCGTATCTATACGCTCTATTGCTTCCTTTAGTTTCACACCCTGCTATCTTTACGGCACGTGAGAAGCTGGCCCTACGAGAGCTGGCTGCAGTGGGTATAACTCGGCGACCTCTATAAGAATAGTCAATTTAAAACGTTGCAGGAGGTGCAGAATGTCACAGAACGTGGATTTACATACGTCCGAGTCCATCAGGCCATTCGCACGGTGTACCCAGGGTACCTTGTGGAACACACTACTCTACGGGCATTGCAGGCGATGCTGTCGGGAGAGGGGCGTAAGGGGTTAATCACTAAACTTTATATTGTTTCCCTGCGCGAGCGAGAACAAAGTGATCACTCCTCTTGTCTACGCTGGCAGGCGGCGTTAGGTACTACTATTGTGCCGGAGGTTTGGACGGCATGCTGCCAAGTCACTGGTCGTCTCACAGCTAACTGCAACTTCGGAATTATTCACTTCAAATTCTTACATCAGGTGTACTACTCCCATTCACAAGTACGTTCTGCGAGAGACTGCGAATTGTGTGCGCTGTGGAATGGCAGATGCAGACTTCTTACACATGGCATGGATGTGTGCGGGTGTATTTGCTTTCTGGACTGCTATGGCGAAAATGCTTACCGGTATACTGTTGGAACCTGTGCACTGTACGCCTGAAATATGCTTACTGGGTTTTGTTAAATGCCTTAAACCTTGCAATTGTCGCAGTTTCTACTCTATTTGCGAAAAGGGCAGTTGCGTAAAGTTGGGGTGCCAAGACAGTTCCTACAGTGAAGAAGTGGATCCGCGACCTGATCCATTGCAGGACTCAGCTACAGATATATGAAGAGGAGTTACCAGAGACTTCCCGTCCCAAAGACATTTGGGCCACGTTTACAGCTTACCTGTTATCCCACCCAGACCTACTGTAAATTTCCAGCTTTGTTGCACCCCTTATATCCCTAGCTCAACGGACTCTGTGGAGGTGCCCGCCCGCTACTCTGGCCTATGCCGCCCCCTGAATGTTACCTTGGATCTTGGGTGTTGTTTTTCCCGGCTTATAGTAACCGGTTCCATGTAAGAGCTTATCTATTGCCATCATTGCTATTGCCTTGCATACAACCGTCTATTGAGGTACAGGTATATTCTGAATGTACTAGAATTATGATCTTGTTCTGCCTGGGGGCGAGGGGGAATGGGGGGATTTATGTGACCTAATCACTTTGTACCACTTTGCATTACTTGATTGTTTTTCTACCTCTGAAATTAATATATTAAAAAAAAAAAAGTTTAGAAATTCATTTGGAAGCTCAGTGACTTAACAGATGACACTAATGGAGAGGTGAGGCTAGGAACACAGAACGAAATGCCAATCCTTAGTGGATAGAGACGAGGAAAAAAAATAAGAAAACACTTAATTGTATGTGATTTAGTTTTAAAGTGTGAGTGGACATCCTGTCATCTATGACTCAGAGACCGTCCCTCCGGCCACTGAAAACATTCAAAGGTATAACTGAATGTCAAATGGATGGAGATGCTTGTCCTAGTTATTAGACTTGGTGCTAAGGCCAAATTCTGCTCATCATGGGTAGGTGATTAGTCATGGAGAATCCAACCTGGACAAATTGGTTATTAAGCATTAGTAAGGAGGAATTAAGACAGGTGTTCTGTGCCAAGTAAGAAAAAAACGGATTTGTTGCGCAGCCAAAATTCGAGAAGGAACATGCTCTGAAACTAATAACCTGTAAGAATTATAAATCACACTTTTCCTTAGCTACCTCAGTATGGCCGGGTAGCCAGATCCCAATCGTACATCTGTATAGCCCTTGTACTTCAGTTTCTTACCCTGGACCTGTAGGGGTGGATCCTGTAACCGCAACTGAATCCCCTTTATAGTTTCCAAAAGTTCCTGGTGTAACTCCTGGATCACCTCTTCGAGCAGGCCTGCATCCCTCAGACCCTGCCAGAAGTTGAAGGTATCATCTGGACAGCAAGAAAAATGAAGATAAAGTCAGTGACTGAGTAGAGGTGACCAGCTGTAACAATAGAATCGAGGTAGCAAGAAAACCAAACACACTAAAATTGTTACCTCTTTGAGGTAGAGATATGAACCCTAGCCAGACAGTGAAAATAGATATTTACTACATTGTACGTAGCAAAAACATGCATAATATTCTTTTATGCCAATTAGTAGGGAAAGGAGATGCTCCCTCTTGTGTACCATTGGTCTATCTGAAACTTCTCTTGGAAATTGACTACACTATAAAAAGCAGAAATCATGACTTTAAGAGGAGGCTGTGGAGGGACTTAAGGTAGTACATTCTGGCGATTACATTGAGGGACGTGTCTCCCCAGGCGAGAGGTTTTGCAAGGTAAGCGGCTGCGGGGAGGAGACAAAGGTGCACTTCTGTCATCGAAGACATTTTGGTGAATGGATGGTCATGACAGTGAGGAGCCCATGTGTAGATACTACAATGTGCTGACTGGTCCTTTCCAATTTCAACATTAAAAACCATATTATGTCCATAGGAAACTGTTCAATAATGTACCACTGCTACAGCCAATGAATAATGTTTTGTGAATGCGAGTCTCAATATCACCTGTAGGAAGCTGGTATACCAAAAGAGGTATCCTGTTGAAAGAGTCCAGGCAAATCGCAAATGAATTACGGAGGAACAAATTACACCCCAAATGCTCTCGTTTGTAATAGTGTGGATGCGCAGTTAGGCATATCAGAGGGTAGTGCTACGCATTTATTACACACACAAAGGCAGTAAATTAGACACACTCAATAAAGAAATCCAACTGCAATTTATAAAAGACACATACTTTTATATTCATTTAGATACCAAGATCAACAGAATCAGGTTATGAATTTTTACAGTTTTCAGAAATTTATTCAGAGCATTTTCTGGTTCGGCAATATTAACCTATTGAGGAAAGACATGTATTGCATTCTGACACTTGCCAGTGACTTACGGGACTGTTGTTCTGGATTTGAGGCGAGTAGGGGGCAAGGTCCAAGGCCACACCAACAGGTCACCTCGGGAGGCTCCGGGGGTGTCCGGGTGCATCTGGTGTCCCATTCACTAACATAGGACAACAAGATGCTTGACCCTTTAGATCCTTGAGCAAGTGGGGTTTGCCTTTGGTCCACTTTGCCTCAGGCTGTGGGGGTCGGATGCAGTGGTGTCTTTTGACGTTAGATTTTGGTGCAGGAGTCTCTCGCGGTTGGAGCAAGCCTGCAGAAAGAGGCAGCAGACGGTGACTGGAAGTTGAGTCTGGGCATACCCAAGCGTGGGCTTGGCTCTTGTGGGTCTGGGGACCCCATTAGCATCATCACTTCCCCTGGACTTGGGCTCTGCATAGGTGCTTTGAAGCATCGGATGGCTGAGGTCACAGACACACTCTTTGGTTCGTCCTCTGTGTCAGTGTCCAGTCTTGGCACAACAAGTCTTGGCTGCTGCAAGGGGTCCAGTGCACCAAGGGTTGGTGCTGTGCGGCTCTGGTCGGTCCTGGCATCCCCACACTTGAAGGGAGGATGGATCTGACCTGTAGGAGAACTGCTACCTCTTCCTGGGCAGCTGCCGCAACCGTAGACTCCTTAGGTGGCTGGTCGGTGTACCCGGTCTCGTTTCTTTGGTGCCTGCAGCTACAGGGGAGTAGCTCTAATACTCCAAGGGAGTTCCAAAGCGCTGGCAGCCCTCTGGGTTTCTTGAGGTTCTGCACAGTGGCAGGGTGAACTAGTTGCTCCACGAAGGTCGGGTGCAGTAGACAGGCCAGCAAAGTATCTAGTAATAGAACCAGACACCGCAGGGGTACATCTGCTCATGCAGATATGTCCTCACATAAAATATAATGCACCCTGCCTTAGGACTTACAGCCCTGCTGTAGGGGTGACTTACATATATTAGATGCAGTGACTTTGGCATGACACACAGGAGTGTGTCATGTTGTGTTTTCCCTCACAGTTTGCACCATGCCACGCAGCTTGCAATGGCAGTCTGTCTGGAATCTGTATGTGGGTCCCTTAGGGTGGCATAAGATATGCTGAGTATCCCTACACTAGGTACCACAAGTACCTTTTACCATTTATTAGGGAGCTAAAATCCCTTGCCGCTCATAACACAATTAGACAACACCTTGTTTTAGGGAACAAGCTCTGGCACTGAGGTCTGGCTAGCAGGCCTCAGTGCACTGTCAAGAGTCGAAAATCAGCATCTAGTAGCTAAAAAGAGGGCATCAAATGGGGGCAACTGCAACAAAAGCCCAGTTCTCTACATCAGGCACCTATAAAAAATTGATGTTCTTGCTTTGAAAGTTATGATGGAACATTATTCAAATGCACTGCACTTTTCTGCTTTGCATGGTGCTTTTTACGTGCAGACCAAGCCAGTTCAAGTTGGATGTGGTATCACTGGAGCAGCAATTATTACAGTACTTCTCTATCATGAGAACCTCTGATATTCATAAATGTGTGTGCCTAATCTCAGATTTAACATTATTTTAAATTTTCTCCTAAAACAACAAGCCTATAGAACAAAAAAGTTTATCTTTAAAAAGTCACTTCTTATTAAATATTTTGTGCTATAACATACATTTGACTGAAAGCCCGCTTTAACTTCTCATGAAAAAACACATAATGGATGATAATGGATTACCTTTTACAACAACCAAATTATGACACTGATCACTTAATGCACCATAATTAGTTTAATACGATATGGTACTAGCAAAAAACATATCTGACCACTAAATCGTGCTCTCCCTTTGATCCCTACTCTGCCTCAATTCTACATTCTGTTACCAATTCCGCAGCTCAATTGCTCATTAATCCATGTGATTTATCTCTCAGAGAAGAATTTGTTCCCTCTTGAGGGAATAAAGTCATGGTTCTTCATTTATTAAAGAAACCGTTGGCTGATCCCAATATATTGAGTAACTACTGTTCAATGTACGTTGA
This sequence comes from Lissotriton helveticus, assembly GCF_964261635.1. Taxonomy (NCBI): domain Eukaryota; kingdom Metazoa; phylum Chordata; class Amphibia; order Caudata; family Salamandridae; genus Lissotriton; species Lissotriton helveticus. The sequence continues at coordinate 128,296,329 of NC_136068.1, read as the reverse complement.
TCCCTGTTTCTGTTAAAATCCTTAAAATAATCAGTTAATGACCACATTCTATTTTGGAAATGAGCTCTGTTCCTGACCTCGTACAATCAGGTTTACGCTCACTTCATCGTACGGACACAAACTTGATTTCAGAGTTTGAAAACATTAGATTAAAGGTACATCAGGGCATTCAGCAGCTCTGTTCTACTTGACGTCACAGAGACTTTGATAAAGTAAACCATGAAATGCTACTAGCTTGCCTTAAACAGGTGAGCATCCGAAGAAAGTCTTTGACCTGGTTCTTCCTTACTAGGCATGCATACCTATCTCCTTGCAAGTCATCACTCCACTGAATTCCTAGATTTACAGAGCATCTGTTCAAATCTCTTGGTCTTGTAAATCAAGTATATGACAATCTAGGCCCTCTGCAATAACACTCATCATTTCACAAGTACCGCCTATGAGAACACTTCGATCCATGTCACAAAGACTTCTTACTGTTCCCAAATTTCATCTTTCAAAGGCTGGAGGGCGCCCATTTTCAGTCTTATCAGTCAAACATTAGAACACACTTCTCCCCACACTATTGCAGAACGAATTTGCATTCTGTGACACTGAACACATGGTTTTCTCACTAAGGGCTTACTTTTCACCTAAATCTATGCTTCTTAGCTAGATTTAGTCACACAAGTATACCCTTTTGGATGATAGCTTGTACTCTATACAATCAGAGAAAAGATATACAAAATTGCAGAATAGAATAATCAAGAAGCTTTAATGTCCTACAAAGCACTAGCAATGTCAGTTAAGAAGTTCACTTTTCCACGCTTTTTCTTACTTCGGCTATTTTTCAATGTAAAGAAGCTTTTGAAGCAATGTTTTGGTGTTTCTCAATGTCCTTAAATTGCTTGAGATACCTTTCGTCACTAGAATCGTCTACAGCATCAAGGGTTTTAGCAACTAGAGTTTCAGTGTCAAAGTTCACTTCAATATGACGCTCATGTCAATGCTCCCCACTAAGATCAGCTTCAACAATGGGAAAAAGTACAACCACAAACATTAATTTTTCAGGGCATGATTAGCCCCAGATGGCCAGCCTCTGATTCATCATGTAGAGTGCCCTGTAGCACCTACTACCAAAGATCTAGCTTATTGTGGCCCTTCTAATATCATAGGAATGTCCATGGGCATATGCTCTACAGACTTAGGACAGCTGACCTTGTAGAGACAGATTACGCACGAGAGGCCATCTTCGTCATACAAGAGGCACCATTGTGTTCAAGACGAAGAGAAATCACAGGCCAAATGATAAAATAAACTGCTGTATAGTCCTTGATTGTTAAGCATATTACCCTGGTTACCTGAAATGCTACAATCAATATTTTCCCTGGAAGAAGTCCTAGTTCAATAGGTTAATAACAGGACCGTAAGGAAGCTTAATATCAACACCTCTTCCCCATACAGGCATCTGTTATTTTCAGTACTTTGGGCGCAAACCCTGTGTACATCAAATTCACATTCTCAGTCAGGGAGGAGTTTCTCATGCCAAAGAGGAAACCTGCAAACTGATTCAGTCTTCTATTGGTCTTTTATTTCTAAGGGAGAACCCTGTTCCTCTTATTAGAGAGAATACCCCTGCAATTCATTGACAGTCTGCACCGCTTACAACAGATTCCGCACTCACCCACCATCTACTACTCACCCAGACAAGGAGAGCGAGATACTCACTTCAAGTAAATTTGGCAGGCAGCAGCAAAATTGCTTGGAGCATTAATTTCCTTAGAGCTCCTCGGCCATTGTTCCCGTGCTATTTGGTACTTGATCACACAGTTTGAAGATCCACTGGTTACAGACTAAAGAGTATACTTAAAGATGGTATAATCACTTCAAACCAAATGTTTAGTTCCACCAGCAGCTCAGCAGTGGTCTCTGTTCATGACTGTTGCTATGGTATGGCTTGGAGGTGTCCCTTAAGGAAAAGGTCCAATTAGTAATCTCCACCTATATTATGCCTTAAAAAAGCAAACAATAAGGCGAAAAGGGAAAATTCAGGTTCCTGGTGATCCTCTAAATCCATCTGCAATTACAATAGGAGGGTGGGATGTGAGCAACATATTTATAAGACAGTTTCCACATCCCAATAATTGGGGAACATTTTTAGATTTTCTGTTTCAGGGTCAACAAGCAATGGTGCCAACTTAAAGTTCTGTTTTTAATAGTTTACGGTCTGTCACACATGCCATCTTCAAGTCTATTTAAATAATACAAAGGCGCCTGGTCTTGAGTTTCATGCTGCTTTTTAATTAACAGCAAACTTTGAGCTTCAAATTAATTATAAAGCTCATGTGTCATTTCACTTATTTTTAACAAATTTCATATTTGCTTTCCTTTTTCCATACAAGAGGTTCTAACACATCCTAACATAAATTATAAACACATTGTGCCAAACAAAACATAATTTGATACAATTACATGCATATGAATAAATTATTGGAGATTCGTCTCTCCAACTCACCAAGGGCAGAAAATAAAAGGGTGTCCCGGGTTGTTGGACACATTAGGTTAAAAGAAGCCCATGGTGAAAATCAGTCCTGAAACATATAAAGAAATAAGTAGGCAGGACTGAAATACAACTGTTTCTGGTGTACCTTCGTGTAAAGTTTTGATAAAGATAGTATTGTATTGATTTATTCATATGCATGTAATTGTATCAAATTATGTTTTGTTTGGCACAATGTGTTTATAATTTCTGTTAGGATGTGTTAGAACCTCTTATATGGAAAAAGGAAAGTAAATATGAAATTTGTTAAAAATAAGTGAAATGACACATAAGCTTTATAATTAATTTGAAGCTCAAAGTTTGATGTTAATTAAAAAGCAGAATGAAACTCGAGACCAGGCGCCTTTGTAATATTTAAATTTCTGTGTACTGCCTGGTCCCGTAGGACAAAACCCCTGAATTTATATATCTTCAAGTCTATGGCAGTGGTGTCCGCTTTTCTGAGGTTCTAGAAATCATGTGTATATTATGCAAGGACAGGCTGATCAAATATAACACTTGTTCGAAGGAGCTGCAAAATCTAAAGGTGCAACCAATAGTCTCCTCATTCTAGGGCTGCAAAGGAACTACAAAACGTTGACTACAAGCCAGTTGAAATCATCCTCTTCTTATGTGCAATTTTAGACATGAATTTTGCATCAGTATATCTTTCAAGTACAGACTGTCTTCAGAAAACTTCATCATCTCAGAAACTTCTTTATGCAACACCCAGATGTATCACCTCACTTTTGTGCCGCATGGTGTCAAGTGGTTTAAGCCTCTTGGATGAGAGATTTCATAAGAGATCTCTTCAAAAATGTCCAGAAGATCAATTTTGTCATGAAAAAGGCAATTAGGATCAGTTGTTACCTTGGTGGTGCCATAGTAGGAACATATTGAAGGGGATTTGCATCAAGAAGTCTCTTCCCCACTGTCTCTTATAGAGGCTGCACAGCAGTATTATGAAGCGTACCATGGTAAACTGTCAGTGAAAGGGAAGTCGCTGACCAGAGAAGGTTTGGAACACTTACATATGTTGCTGTAGAGAGACTAAATTAACTGACTTTAAAGACGTTCCATGTATCAATATTGTCAAATTTAATTTTGATCACTCAGACAATAAAGTTACAATGGATTATCCAAGTATGAAATCCAAGCAATCATGAAGAACACTTTAAACATATACTTCTCACGACCTTAAGTCAATGCAGTCCATTTTTGGGGCTTCAGAATATCCTTTGAGATGACATAAGAAGGTATCTCTTACAGGAGAACAAGAGGGTGCTGTCTCAGGAAAGTCTCAGAGATGTCTTCTATGAACAAAGAGTGTTGCCATTCATCATCGAGACCAAAGAAAAGAGGCAAAGTAGTGGCATCCAGAAACTTAGAACCAGACTCCAAGTCTCCTAATATTTTTATAGACAGGTAAGGAATATACCTCTATGCTTTCCAGCTATTCCTTTATCCTGAAGTAGAGAAACATCACACACAAAGATTGTCCTTATAGCTCAAAGCTGGCCATAACAGTGGTGGCGTCCAGTGCCCTTTCCCACTAGCCCACCCCATTGTAAGAACATTACTGATTTCATGCTGGCCAAATCTATTATGCAGTGTATCATGCAAGATCATACAGCACTTTCCTCCACAGTTGCTGCCTCCCATAGACATGTTTTCTTCTTGGGATCTTTTTAATAACCCAAGCCTAAGCAGGGACAATATAATATTTCTGAATTTGCAGATAACTAGACTTGCAATAAGGAATACATCTTCATTCATAAAAAAGAGATATATAGTTGATGTAAATGGGAGGAGGTGCAGTGTCCATGCAGTACAAGTTTCGGCTTTAAATTATGATATGCCCTCATTCAACACAGAGCAGGAAGGCATAGAAATGTGAGTAATTTCTGTTTAAGGGAAAAGACATTTGTACAGCCACTTCTGTAATTTGGTTTGCTATTGTGCACATTTTGCACCCGATTAATCAGAAATGAAGTGCTCTCTCCATTGCATAGGTCCATGGGCCATAGCTTAGCCCATATGAGGGAATGCCTTTGCCCAGTGCCTGTGCTGTGTTATAAACAAAAGAACAAGACAAATGGGTCTAAGGGAGGTGCACTTGTTGTATACCACATATGAAGTAGTGCACAGTCAATTCCCCCCTTCCCCCCAGGGCACCCCTTATGAGGCTGCACTGAGGTCCTAACTATTGCCTAAGGCACCCCCAAGTGCAGGTGTAGCCACACATTACACTCTCCTGAAAGGGAAATCCTGATCCCTCATATTGTGCACTGAAAAACGAACTGGTAGTTTTGGGCACTGAAAGACGAACTGGGGGCTTGAATCTGCTGGTCAGCCTCTCGATGCAGCACTGTCAGCCGTGCATCTATGTGTTCATATTATAAAACCTAGCCCTTCACGTAATTAGCAGGCTACAAATTTGAGTCCAGGCAAAACCATTAGTTTATCACAGCGCTTAGACAGAGGTATGAATACATATGTAAGTGATGTTGTAATGATTATCTTCTATGAGATAGATGCACAATTCTGGATGTGCAAGAATGAAATACTTTCCCATTCAATACCACTATGCAGTATATAGGCCACTTATCTTTTTATCTGAACTTCTGCACAGTGGTCACAATCACAAGATTTGACAAACTCCACACTCAAACCTTGAAAGCAGAGATTCAAGGTGTTGACTGCTTGAATGGTGGCTGCATGTCAGTATCTGTTTGTATCATTTTGTAGTGTTGGGTTCTTTCTACAGCCTGCTTAATAAAGTGATTGCCATTTAGGACTGACCCTGTATGGCAGCCCATTTCCCCAAGATAATTCAGAGTAGTTAGCCAAGTTTTCTGCTTCTTGTGTTGACATTGGCAACTGCTGTCTACCAAATTGTTGTAATGTGTAGCAGCAAATCATGGATTTTGGTGTCAGGAGTTGGCCATTTTGTCATCTTGACATAAGGTCCTGAAGATGATACCACATACAGATGAAACAGGAGTCCGAAGTGTCTACGTTAATTGTGCATTATTTTGGTATCATTTTAGAGTGCCAGCATTGTATAAGATAAGATTCTTTTTGGAAGCTATTCCTTTTCAGGCAGAATTACACTGGTTTTTTACACTAATTTTGATGGATTCTGCATTGATGAACCTTTTGGCATATGTCGGTGTGTGGTGTTTGTCCCCTATATGTGTATATATATATATATATATATATATATATATATATATATATATATATATATATATACACACATATTTTAGTATTAGAAAATATTGAGCATTGAAAAACTGAAACTGAATAGAGTATGTTGCATTTCATTTGACAAATGGTATGTTGTTATTAACTTCTACACTTGTTTTTATACTTCATTCATTTCTATTAGTAGATTGCATTCTTTTGATACCAACACTTTCTGAATTGCTACAACTGGTTATACTAAACGGTTACTTCGGGAGCATTTTTGTGCTTGTTGTTTTTGTACAAAGACATTCAATTGGTGCCTCCAAGTCATCTGGTAGACAGCATAAGACATGAGAAGCCATGCAGTTCTCCAGTTATAAATCTTATAACTTAAACATATCAGTGGCCTGCACTAGCTTTGTGTTTTTCATTAGGAATCAACTTCAGACTGTGTTTTGCCTACCTTTAATCACCTGATAGCAGCTCGAAATCTATTACGTTTATTCCTGGAGTTATTGCAAAGTTTTTTTTCTTTAAAATAATCTTTTTATGTAATTTTTAAACAACAGAGATAGAGCAGCAAGTACATTGCATAACACCTTTGTGTCCCAACTCTGGAGTAGGACCCCCTACAAGTGAGACATGTAAAGCATCATGACTTCAAGAGATTAAGTAAAGCCCACACCTTATCTGGAGCTTTCCACTGTATTAGGGGGAGCCCTCGTCGAGGTCAATGTGATCCAAATCAGAGCCAGTATTCAAACCTCTGTAGTAGCGCCATCCGGCCCAGACTCTCTCCCATTTGCGTGGACAACCCCAGCCCAGATGGATCGACTTTTCATTTGCCATACACTAGTCCATATCTCCTTCCCACCCCACCACAGTTGGAGCCTCTCTAGCACCCCATAAATGTGCAATGTTTTGCTTGGCTACCACAAGGTCCAGTGAGAGCCACAATTTGCTATGTCTTTGTGGTGGATCGTCCCCCCCATATGTGAAGAAGGCATATCTTCGCCGTGTCCGGAGGTGCCATTTCCATTACCCTCTGGAACTCCAGCCAATAGGTTTTTACCACTGGACAAGACCACAGAGTATGGAAGAAGGGGCCCCTTTCACCACAACCCTGAAGACAGTGGTCCGTCCAACAGAGACCCTTGGCCCAGACCGCAGTACAGGAGTAATATGAGTGATGTAAGATCCGTATGTGGACCAGGCGAAACTGTGTATTAGTGGCCACCTCCTTAAAAGCTCCCAGTGCCTCCACCCACTCCCACTCCCAGTCCCAGTCCTCACAATCTCCAATGTCTCGTTCCTAATTTGTTCCTAAGTGTGGGGAGGATGTTTATTGAGTTATTGAGTCATTTCTTGTAAATGAGCAAAACAGTGTTTTTGGGTAAGACCTCCGAGAGGACGCTGTCCTCTAGCGGCGAGGATTCCGGGACAGAGGTGCGATTTGGGATGTGCGCTCTGAAGTCATGGCAAAGTTGCATATATCGGAAGGCTTCAGTGAGGGCTAGATCGTATTGGGCCTTCATTTCCGCCCAGGTAAGCATGTTTCCGTCTTCCCACACATCACCCACCGTGGATATGCCTATGAGGTTCCATGGCCTGAAGCTATATAACCTGCAGACTTGACTAAGGGAATCACTGCACCACAGTGGAGTCATTTCAATGGGCCTCTCCCTCCAACCCAGGAATTACGAGGCTGTCCTTCACTCCCGGGCCACGGTGAGTGTCTGGGGCAAAAACGTCTCTGCATCATACGAACCATAGAGCACCCCCCGCCCGGGTAGCCCCAGTTTCCCATCGACTGAAAAGTTTTCTTGAACATAACCATTGTTCAAACTCTTTAGCCATCTATGGAGATTTACTGTTGTTAACTGTTTTTGAAGCTGCACTTATATTTAATATTGCACAGCTAACTGGTACACATTACATTATATAGTATGAGCGGAATAATTAAATACAGAGAAAAAATAAATATTTATCTTGTTTGTAATAGTAGATATCTTACTCAATCATTTGAGCAAAGCAAACTTTGATTATACTGAGAGGTCAAATATGAGCTCACTGTTATTCACAGAAATATCTCATCGTCCACATTGTGGTCAATTTGCTCTCAATCTCTTTAGATAACAGGGCACTTTAAGACAGTGAAGCCTTATTTGTGGAACAAGTGAACAGTGCAGTTGAGAAGCAACTCACACAAATTTGTGTACAATACCAGTAACAATGCACCTGTTCTGCTCTGTGCAGTTCTTACCTGCAATAGCTGTTGCCGCCCACTCACTTGAATCCTCGCACGTTTCTATGGTGATGGTTGCTGGTGATCCATTCACTGTGAAAGAAACAAAACAGGTAACAAAGGCTGCCTCTTTCAAATTCACTCTGAGTTGAATTAGTTGCTGTACATTCTTGACTTCCCATGATCATGATTACTGTCATACTTTGGAACTGTAAGGATTTTAGAATTAAACCGATCAGAAAAGCAAGTATGGGTCTGACTATGTGCTTGTTCCAGGGCATAAAATATTGAAAAATCGCTTCTTGTAAACATAGTTCTCCATGAAGTGACTCAATGATGATCCCTCTAATGGTTTTGTCTTCCTCAATGTCTAGGATTTCAATATCATGCTTCCCAAACAAGAACAGTGGGAATAACCCAACTCGTGTTCTCGTTGGCTATTATAGGTAACATTCTTGGAAGCGTCTAAAGTGGACTGAAAGTGGAAGCCTAAACAAGCTTTTCTGATGATCAAAAATCACCTAATGCAGATTCTGAAGAAGTTCTAGAATGTTTTTTGCCACTGAGGTGAACTCCTTAATGACAATTTGGTCACCTCATCAGCATTTTCTGGTACATTGGTACTATTTGAGGTGTGGCTGTCAGGAAAGTATAAGATACTTAAGAATCTTTTTCCAATGTATTTTTACTATTTAAAGGGCATTCCACATAAAAGAACATATAATGGTTCACTCAGCGATACTAGGTGCGTAGATCAGAAAATGTACTGTCAACGTTATGCCATGATGCTTGGAGAATAGGAACCCTTCTTTATATTTGTTATAATTGCCAGAAGCAGCTTCCAGTAACACAATGCAGTCAGAGTAAATATTGTGCAGACACCGAACAGGGTCCTATACAGCCTACATATATGATCAAACAACATCTGGTATTGGAGGCTGTATGACACATACAGAACCTACCTCATCTTACTTGAAGACTGCTAGACAGGTCTTCACATACAGAACAAAATATATCTCTGTACTGTTTCACCCATTGCCTTCACCGGATCCCCTTACAGCTTGTGATGCAAGGCCAAGAAAAATAATTGTATTCTTTCTTTTTCAAAACCATGTTTGATATTCGCTAGATAGCAGTTAGGGCTACATGTATAATTTTTTTTACTGAATCGCTATTTAGTAGTCGCAAAATGCGATGTATGTAAGGAATCGCTAAAGATTTAGCGATTTCTTAATATTACCAAATAGCGATTCAGCTCCATTTGTTCCTGTGGCCCTAAAGGCCCATAGGTGCGAATGGTTTGGAATTAGCTAATTTACGATTACCTAATTGGTAATCGCATATTAGGTAATGCAAAACCAAGGGTGTACGGGGGCCTAAGAACAATCTAAAGCACCCTCGAAAAAAATGTGCACGTGTCCTAGGACCAGAGTGCGCTACATGTCAATTTGAAAAAAACATTATTTTTGCATATTCAAAAATTGCACATGGTTACCATCAACTTGGAGTCGATGATAACATCATTTCCTGAATGCAAAAATTAGCATTTAGAAAATGCTTGGTACATGTTGTTAGAGAATCGCAAATGCGATTCCCTATTTGTAGTCCTAATTTTAGATAATCGCAAAAAATTGTGATTACCTAAAATCCACTGCCAAAGCCTTTCATACATCTTGAAAGGCTGTTTTGCATTCGCAAACGGCAGAATTTAGTGATTTGCACTATTTGCATAAGCAAAATGGGTTGATACATGTGGCCCCTAGTGTCTAACTAAGGGAAGAACAGGTTATTTACCTTCTGTAACGTCTTATCTGGTAGAGACTCTATATAGCCACAGATTCCTTACCTTGGAATTACCTCAGGCGTCAAATTGGATCCAAATATGTTTGTTGAGCAATACTCCTGCGCGCTGGTAGGTGGCGTCATTCGGCTCCGCGTGGTGTCGTCCGTGCCAGAAGTGACGTGCGCAGTGCCTATTTAGGCACCACCCCAGTGTGTGGATGTCAGTTTCTTGATGCGACTTTTCACGCCAGAAGCACGGAGCTGCGAAGAACACAGACCACTGGTGTGAAGAACTAGGGCACTGAAAAGGGAATAGCCCTGTACCTAAAAATCGGTTTGCAGAGCGGGGATGTTGGGTGGGTCCGAAAGGATTCTGCAGCTAGACTGAGTCTCTACCAAATAAGGCATTACCAAAGGTAAGTAACTTGTTCATCTGCTAGAGACTTCTAGCTGCAGATTCCTTACCTTAGAATTGATACCCAGGCAATACCTCCCCGGAGGAGGGTGGGTCTGCGTACTCGATTTAGACCAGAAAGTCCTTCAGGACCCAACGGGCAAAGTGCCTGTCCTGATGGACATGACTGCCTAGGCAGCAGTGCTTGGTGAACGGACTGGAACTCCACATGCTAACGCAGTGGCTGCAGCCTTTGCTCTGGTACAATGAGCACGCATGCCCTCAGGGGTTTGGCAGTGGCGCCCACCACATTGAAAAATGGGGAGTCGGGGACGCACGGGAGTGGGAGCACAGGGTGGGAGGGGGTAGAGAGTTTAATAATAATAATAAAAAATAATTACCTGCTGCCGGACACCTACTTTCTCGCACCTTGGTCGTTGGTTCTTACTTGTCCCAGCAGACACTGGGGCTACATCACCGACTCCCTGCCCAATCCCCGCGCTGCTCTCCTGCTAAGAGCAGGGAACAGCCTTCCCTTTCTTGGCCCCTCCATACCCCACAAAGAGATGATCGTTCACCCCGAATGGTTTTCTGCGGTCAAGGTAGAGTGTCAAGGCTGTTTGGGTCCAACCGGGGGAGTCTCTCCTCTTCCTGAGGTGAGGAGGAGCGTAAAAGGTGATGGACTAGCCTACGTGGAACTGGGTGACCACCTTTGGCAAAAAGGATGCTCATGTTTGAAGGACCAAATTGTCTGACAAAAAAGAGATGTACGAAGGCTGAGATGAAAATGCCTGCAGTTCACTGACGCTCTGGAAAGATGTAATTTCCACCAGAAAGGCTGTCTTGGTGGTGAGGAGCCTAAGAGGGCAGGTATGAAGCTACTCGAAGGAGCATACATTAGAGAGGTAAGAACTAAGTTAAGGTACCTTTGAGGCATAACGAAGCGAGCTGGGGGAAACGTGCTGCAGGCCTTTAACGAACAGATTTACAATAGCGGACTTGAAGAGGGAGGGCTGATCTAGCAGCTGCAGAAAGGTGGAGATAGACGATAAATACCCCTTCAGTATGCCCAAGGCAGAGCCCTTCTGTGCTAGGGTAAAGATAAACAAAAGAACTTGGGAAAGGGGTGCAGATAAAAGGTGAACCTGTTTTGCTGTACACTATGCCACACACTTGTTCCAATGGCCGGCATATATTGTCTTGGTGGAGGACGGTGAGTTGCCAAGAAAACATTACAGACTGCTGGAGGGAAAGTCAAAAGCTGTCCACCATTGCTAATCAATTTCCACGCCAGAAGACGGAGCACTGACAGGTTCGGGTGAAGAAACCTCCTCTGATGTTATGACAGAAGATCCTCCCAAAGGGTCAGCCTGATTGGAGGATCGATGGACATGCTCAAAAGCTTGGGATACTAGACTTTCCAAGCCCAGTTCATAGCCACAAGGATGACTTGGGTCCAGCCATTACTTAATCTTCATGAGAACACTGGACAGGAGTGGTATTGGCAGAAAGGAGTACAGAATGCCAAAGCTCCACTTGAGACGAAAAGCTTCTCCAAACGAGAGCCGCCTTGGAAACTCCAACAAGCAGAGCTACTGACATTGTGCATTCTTGGCAGTGACGAACAGATCTAACCAAGGCTTTCCCCACTGCTGAAAGGGACGTTGCACCACAGAGGCACAGAGCTTCCTGACAGAGGGCCCAAAAATCCACAGTGCCCTGTTTGTTGCAGTACCACATGGCCAAGGTGTTGCCCATGAACACCTGCACCAGTTTTCCCTTGATGGAGGGTAGAAAAGCTCTCAATGCCTATCCGATTGCACGGATCTCCAACAGGTTGATGTGGAGTCTGGATTCACCGGAGACCAGAGTCCTATGATCTCTACCTCTCCCAGATGGCCACCCCATCTCAGGAGTATAGTGTCTGTCACTAACGTCAGTAATGGTTGGGTAAGGGAGAGGTGTCTGTCGCTGACCCAATCGTGGTCTGTCAGTCATTACTGCAGATCTTTTTGCAGTGCCCTCTGAGATCTGGAGATGCGCCCACTGGAACTTTAGGCCCCACTGCAGAGACCGCATATGCCAATTGGCATGCTTCACTAGAAGGATGCAGGAGGCCATGAGGCCCAGCAGCTTCAGAATCAGTCTCACCTAAACCCAGGGTAGATGCTGAAATATAAATATCATAGCTCGAATATCCTGGACTCCCGTTCAGGAGGATAAGCCCACAACTGCACCATGTCCAGAACAGCTCTGATGAAAGGGCATATCTGAGAGGGAGTCAGGTGTGACTTTAGCAAGTTAATAGTGAACCCAAGCGAAAGCAGGAGATTCGCCGTATTCTGGAGGTGGGAGAGGAGAGTCTCAGGTGAGCTCTCCTTCAACAGCCAGTCGTCGAGATTGTGGAAGACTGACACCCCTGATCTGGGCAGTTGAGCTGTGACCACGGCCCTCATCTTGGTGAACACCCAAGGGGGGCTGGTAAGGCCAAAGGGGAGCACTGTGAAGTGAAAGTGCTCATTGCCTACCGTGAACCGCAAGTAGCGCCGATGGGCAGGCAGGACGGGAATTTGAAAATAGGCTTACTGCAAGTCCAACACTACCATCCAGTCTCCGGGGTCTAGGGCAGACAAGACCTCAGCCAGACTAAGCATTCTGAACTTATCCTTTTTGAGGAAGTAGTTGAGGGCTTGCAGATCTAGGGTAGGATGAAGGCCCTTGCCCTTTTTCGGGACCAGAAAGTAGTGGGAATAGCAACCGCAGCCTACTACTGGTGCCAGAACCCTCTTGATGCCAAGAGAGATCCGACTTCCTCCTGAAGCAAGTTCAGGTGGTCCTCCGTCTGCCGGTCTAAAGCCAGAGGCATGGGGGAGGGGTAGCCTTGAAAGTGAGGGAGTAGACCTTTCGGACTACCTGAAGAATCAACTCATCTGATGTAATATTTTGCAGTGGTGGACGTGATGGCTAATCCTGCCACCAACCGGCCGCCCATGATCTTGAAGGCCCGGACTAGAAAGGTCTAGAGGCTGCAGAAAGAGAAGAGGCCTGACTCAACCTTTGACTGCCTGACCCACGGGCCGAAATGAACAGCGCCCATGGCTGCTCAGAGTTTGCTGAACTTGCAGTCTTGTGACTGGGATATGGCTGGCATGGCTGAAAGCCCCTCCTGCGTCCACAAACAGGGTAAAGAGCAGATGGGAGAACGGGTGGCCATCAAGAGGTCCAAGGACTTGGCCGTAGCCCATGAGTGCTTAAAGCGCTCCAGGGCTTTGTCTGCCTGGTCCCCGAAGAGGGGTGCCATCAAAGGGCATGTCCATAAGGGAAGCCTGCACATCCCCAGAAAAGCCAGGTTCCCAGGACATCAGTTAAGGTCTCATTGAAAAGCAGGAGGGGTTTCGAGAAGGTGACACTTGGCTGCAGGACTTCTGTGAAGATATTCATCTTGACTTCTACCGAATGGAGCTGAAGGTCCAGGACCTCGGCTGCCAGTCTCACCACCATATCATATGAAGCTCCCTCCTGCATAGCCATGGTATGGGGAGAAAGCAGGCCAGAATCTGGGGAGGTATCCAGTCCATTGGCCTCACCAAATCCTGATACCAGTCCATTTCATGCTCAAGCTGGTCTTGTGAAGGGTCGAGCGATCCCTTCCAATCTTCCTCCATTCCTAGCCCATCAACATAAGGCTGAGGAACCGACCTAGGATCCAAGGGTGCCATCGTCGCAGGCTTCGGCATCTGTAGGCGCCAATCAGGCTCATCAGGATAAGAATGGGGTTGGCAGGGGCGGCCAGGGAGGGATCTTGCAAAGGGCACGACCGGCGCCAGTCCGCATCCACCACCGGATCCATCAGTGCCAGGGCAGTAGCTGCCGGCACAGATCTTGATAGAGCCCCCTTTGAGCCTCCGAGGCCAGAAGACATGTCAGGAGGGTCAGGTTGCCCAAACAGGAGGCACACAGCATCATAGAATTCTTTAAGCTGGGTGGGGGTCGCTCCGGCTCCTGGAAAGGAACAGAAGTACGGAGGTGACCAAGACGCCTGCTCCGCAGAAGGGGGCCTCTAGCGTTGACACTCCTTTGTCACGTCGACCGATGGGTGGAGAGAAGTTGAACACGCTCCAACTTCTTGTGTTTCTTATGCCTCTAACCTGCGAATTCCAGCGGAAGCACAATATTTAGGACTCCTCTCAACTGGGAACGAGACCTCCATGGTAAATGGTGTGGAGTCGAACGCCGGCCCGCAAGCAGCTTTGGGGACCGCTCCCTCAAAGCCTTCGGAGCCATTGCCCGGCAGTCGGAGCACAACTTTGAGTTGTGGTCGTGCTCCAGGGAGCAGAGACAAATTAAGTGTGGATCAGTCACTGACATAGTGCGATGGCAGGTGCCACATGGTTTGAATCCAGAAGTTTTCTTTGACACAGAGGAAAAAACCTACAATCCAAAAACAGTAGACAAACGTAAAAAAAAGCCTGTAAAAAAGTGACAGAGAATAGCTCTCTTCACGGATCTGCGCTAGCTGAGGTGGCGCTTATTTAGGTAACGTAGACATCACAGACAATGCCGACTACATCATGCGGAGCTGCCCGACGTCACCTACCGGCACGCAAGGGTATTGCTCAGCATAAGTCTTCCGGATCCAGCCTGGCGCCTGGGAAATTCTAAGGTAAGGAATCTGAGGCAAGATGTCTCTATCAGATACAAGATGTTTGATACTAAACATGCCTATTTTCAGAGAAGCCTTCATGTAGCTGGGAAACTAGTTTTCACCAGAGTCCAGCACATGTACTCAAATTGGCCCCCCTGTTCACTTATACTGGCATCAATACAGCGAACCAGCACAGGGGCTTATCTGCTTGTGCAGATAGGACCTCACATGTGGTATAGTGCACGCTGCCTTAGGGTCATAAGGCCAGCTGTAGGGGTGGCTTACCTATACCGCATGCAGTGTTTGTAGACGTGGCACACAGGGATATGTGCCATGTCATGTTTTCACTTTTGTCTGAACCAAGACAGGCAGCTTGCAGTGGCAGTCTGTATATGTTTTGAGAGGGGTCTTTTAGGATCCTCACTCCTGTCTATTTAGGGGCACAGATTAAAAGTCAAAGTCTTGCAATATAATAGGTAAATATCTTCAACCTGACAAGGTATTGTTACGTTAAAATGCTTTACCCGCTTGTGCTGCCAAGTCTCCATCTGTGACTGTGTTGCTGAAGTTGATCTATCTCCACTTTGTTAGCTCTGTGGATTTGCTCACTTCTATAGGTATGTTGCCTACACTAGAAGGCTGGTTTCCTGCTTTAGTTCAGGAGTCAGTCGAAACTCTCCTCTTACAACAGAAAATAGCTTGACTCACTTGTCAACAGAGACATTATTTGCACCTAAGCTTTTTCACTTTGGAGTTTAGAAAATGTAATCGTTTGTATGGAATGTTTTAGATAAAAAAAATACTTGCTGGATTTTCCCTTAACCAAGAACATAACCAAGAACATAAAATTTAGTGAGACATTTTAATGCACATTTTCAGAAGTCAGGCTTCTATGATCACATATTCTGGGTTAATTTTAGTTATGCATATTGAAATGTATAAAGTGTGCTAATCACCACAGCCACTAAAGGCCTAGAAATCATGAAAAGACGAGGCCTAAGAATAGGAAGAGCTAGGAAGAGACCATTCTACAGAACCAAGTGTTAGGCTTGAACCTTGATGTCAATGGATTGTGTATTTTCATTGCGGTGGAATAGTGTTCCTCATTGACATTTCCTCAATAATTACCTATACCAGCCAATAGAAAACCTCTAAAGGGGAATTAAAGGGTACCGGACTAGTTAATCTACTAATGGAAAGCATCTTAAGGGGTATACATCAATTAGATTCTTCTTGGTTAAGTAAAGGCTCCCTGCAAGAAAGATTACATACATAGATTTATACCTTCATGTTACTGGCTACATAAGCCTAGACTAACAAATTTAGCTGAACATCTTACTATTAGTAGAAGCCAGTGAAAGCCAGTTTTTAGGTCTCGCGCCTAGTGTTGCAGTGCGCAGCACTGCACGCGCAAGACCTCATGTAGGGGGTTCTGAAAGCTGACCACAGGCTTGGGTGCAATTTCGCTTAAGCGTCCTTTTTAAAAAAACATACAGCACGCAATTGGGCAAAGGCGGGCGCATGTCCCGACTTTGCTCCACCCACTTCCTATTGGTGTCAGTTACGCGCAGCAGCGCGCGTTCACCTCGCTGCAGTGCTCCCTCGCCCCCGCTCCTCTGTGGTGCGCTTGTACCACTGTTTGTAGTTAGAGGTGGGAGCTGCTCCTTTTCCTCTGAGTTTGCTGCTGAGGATTTTATGAAGAGCAACACTGTCGAAATACAGGAGCCACCGCTTGTCTTCCGAGTCTGTTGCTAACGTTCACTGAACACATAAACTAGGTAAGTTTATTTGGACTTATTTTCTTTCCAAATGCCACTGAATTTACTTGGGCCCAACCATGCCTCAATTACCTCTTTAGCATCGCTTGGTCTCCGAGCCGGAGATAAAAAATCTCCTAAGAAGGACGCGCCGGTTGGTATACTCAACGTTTGCCTCCGCTGTGGGTTGAGAGTATTGCAACTCCTGAATCTCTTCAGTGCCCCACTGCCGCTTCAAAATTTTAAATACCTGTTGCGTACCTAAAAGAGTTTTCACTGACGCACACTTCTTTCCGGCTGTGTTTATTTTGTAAAAAGTCATGCTTCGTGTAAGGTGAGTTATAGCACCCCACAGTTTCGCACACTGCTATCAGTCAAAGCAATCTCATTTAGAAAATAAGTACGTTTTTCTACTGCGGCCGCCTTTTTCGCCTGCTCGAGACCACCATCCAGATGACAAAAACATACTCTCAGTAACCCCCAACGTTAATTTCCTCTCTCAACCACATAATAGTGGCAGTGTTGTTCTAGTTGTCCTATGTATGAAGTGGTTTGTGTCATGCATGCATTTTTAGAGGTACTCTTGTCTTGGGGTTCAGTGTCTAGCAGTGAGAAAGAACCAGCCGCGGATGTGAGAGGCGTACAAATTATATTTTTATTTAGGACTGAAACTTGCAGGCAGCTACAGCGCTCGGTGCTTAACCAGAGGGTCAGCTGGACCCTGTGTGTAAGCACATCAGGAACAAGCATTTGCAATGTAATAGGTCTCGCATTACTGAAAGTTTGAGCTATTGGCGTTGCAAATAATAATGCAACATCAATTGCTCAAACTTTCTGTAATGCGAGACCTAATGCATTGTAAATGCTTGTTAAAAAGCACTAGAATAGAACGTGATGAGAGCTAAAAATCAGTTCACACTGTACATTTAACTCCTGATCTGGGAAAGCTCGAGATGTCAGAGCTTTACTTCCTTTGAAATTTGGAAACACAGACGAGTAAACACTTATGGCATAGAACCTTGAACTAGCAGTGATCTCTCCCTTGATGATCTGAAGGTATTTGCTGTATTTCTTTTCAACACCCACACAAAATATGTTGTAAGATATAGATATCATTAATTCATTTGTTTTATTTCGGTTAAAAACCATAAAAGCATTTTTAAAAGAACACATATTAAAAACCTGTAATTATTTTGGTTCAATAAAAACATAATATAACCATCGCAGCAGCAAACATTAACCTGTCAAAAAACTATAATAGTGCCATGTGCAATTTAGTCCTACACTACTGATTAAAATGTTTAAGATTAAGCCTAGGGTTTGTAACATGCTAAAAGGATATAATTCATCCATATGTAATTAATAAAGAAAATAGCTAATACATCATATTCTCATCACTAGGCCCGGGGGTATAAGTTGCAATATTATTCACATACTGGGCATCCCCAAGACTGCTTCGGTCTATACGGCTATGCCTCAAAGAGGTAGAGGCTTCAGGCTGTGTCCACTACATTGCCTGAAAATCATCTTGTCCTTAGATATTTTCATCATAAGGAAAGTGAAGGCAGAAGCATTAGATGGGTTTAGAGACAGATAAGATGGATAGTAATCATTCTCCTCTTCTGTTCAGCAGTCTCCTCCTTATGTCCCACACATAGCCCAAAAACTTGGCAACTGCATGAACTATCACTTCTCTAGTGTTGGATCTAAGTATGCGTAAAGCAGTAGTATGGTCACGTGTCCCCAGTTGTTTACATAAAGGTGTTAGCCACTGTGCTCTGGGTCGAATATAAGCAGGCAGGCAAAAAATGCATGTGCAGGGGATTCTAGTGTAGTAATGCAGAGAGGGAACGACTGTGGTGTCGCTGTGGAATTACTCCATGAACTAGTATGTGCACTTAGGGCAAGCGCACCGAACCTGTACTGCACATATATAGCTTCCTATCCAAAGGGATCTGGATAGTATCTAGATAAGGTTCTAGGAGGAAGATGGATTTAAAATCTGTAAATTCTAAACTGAGCCGACCTTCGTTTGACTGAGTTGCTGCTGTCTGGGCTACCCAGCCCTACTACTTCAATTTTATTTGGTCTTTGCTTGGGAATGAGGCTGGATCCCTTTTTGCCCACAGATCCTCTAGGCCTATATTGGCATAATAGAAGTTTGATGTTCCTTAACCACCCTAACTTATTCTGCTTATCTATTGAAATAACTTATTCTCGGGCCTTAGCATAGGGAGATAGCTCTAGGGTTGAACAAATCCTCTGCCAAAACAGCAGTGGGTGTAGCATAGCCTTATTGTTAATCTTTTTATTCCCCAAATCAACCCTTAGGGGATGGAGTCGTGCACTCTGGGAATGCTGGACTACACTCCACAGGAATTTGTTCTCAACTCTGACGAGGTCGTCGAACCTTTCGAAACCCCACAGCTCTACACCATAAAAGACTGCACTCATCGCTTTGGATTCATAAATCTGGAGAGACCCCGCCACTGGTTTACAATGGATCCTTGTTCTTTGCTCATTGCCCCAGCTATTTGAGAGAGCCTCAAGATAGATTTAGCTACTTGGGGCTCTCAACACCTACTATCAGCTACAGTAATTCCCAGATAACCGAAGGGGTTAACTCTCTCCAATGAGGTACTGCCCAGAGCTGGTATACCCTTATATGACTTATGGGGGTTAATTGTCCAAAATGTTGTTTTAGAGGTATTGATTTCCAGACCACAAATGTTGCAGAAAGTATTAAATCGTGTGAGCTATTTCTGTAGACCCCCAGCAAACATCAGCGTTACAACCTATTCTCCCTCCAGCATTGGCGCGTCGGAGGGGTCCCGCTGCAGATATTGCACAACATTGTTTATGTAAAGAGAGTAGAGCGAGGTGGTCCAAGACACACTTTTGGCGGATGCCCCTACTGACGTCTATTGAATCAGTAAGCTGTCCTTGGTCGCCCCAGCGGACTTTGGCAAAGTTCGCCGCATGAAGGCGAGTTACCAAGGACAGTAACTCATGCAGCATCCTCATATCTGAGAGGCATTGGCACAATTTATGTCTAGGGATGAGGTCAAACGCAGTCATAAGGTCTATGAAGGCCACGTATAAACTCCCCCAGCCCATGATCACAGTCTTCCAGCAGAATCAGGGCCGGTCCTAGCCATGGGCGGTATGGGCAGCTGCCCAGGGCCTCGCGCTCAGGGGGGGGCCGCCGCCGGCCCCGCAGTTGCTGGAATAAATAAATGATGATGGGGAAAAGTGCTGGGCATTGAGCACAGCACTCGTGCAGGGGCCGGGCCGCAGGCCCGCAGGCTGCAGGCAGTAACTAATTAAGGCAGGGAAGGAGGCCTGGGAGAAGTCAATGTTCCGGTTATGAAGGCAGTGGGAGAACAGTGATCCGAGGTTCTAGGACAGGCGTGTCCAGCTCTGGTATTAAAGATAGGGGCATAGAATGTGAGGCCCCTAGGACAGGCTAGTCCAGTCTTTATTATGAACGATGGCTGGAGCTGAAGGTAGAGAGGGCCAGCTGCTTCGGCGGAGCTCTGGTATCAAAGGTTCAGATTTATTTCTGCATTCTTCCGTCCAATAATATCCAGTGTGTTTATTTTGCAGACAGTTACCAGGCCTCGTTCTCCACACTCTAATGCACGTGGCCCGAGGTCGAAGTGCCTGACTGAACACATCGCTCACTTACTTCCAGACCGTCCTTGTCTGCCTCGCCTCTGACTTGACATTGGGGACATCTGTTACCGCCTCTCTGATGCGTGTGCCTACAATCGGCATTTCTGTGATATTCAATTCAAGGGTGTCTGCTGGCTGCAAAGAAAGTGCGAGAGGAGACTTCTTAGAGCTTAGAGCTCTGTATTCATTCAGCCATTATTCATTAGGCATCACTGCCCCCTGGGCCCCCCCTCTCTCTCTTACTTCACCTAGGGTCTCTGCGTCCCATCTTTGAGCAGAGCCTGCTGCTACTTTTAAATCAGCACCTCCTGCACAATACAGGGAACAACACTGTCTGCGCACGCACGCAAAGACGCCTGCACGCCCCCCCTGCGCCCCCCACCAGTTGAGTCCATGTGTCTACGTTAAGGTAAGAGACCTGCTTCAGTTCAATTCATCATTGAGAGTCAAGGGTCGTTAGCCCTAATTATATGAATACCCTAATTATATGAATATATCATAGCCGGAAGATGACATAATAGCCACGGAAGGTGACATGGTTAAATCAATTTCTGCAATGATTAAAACAAAATAAAAACGGATGAGAGGGTACATCAATAGAACTGCTGTGATATACAAAAATTATAGGTTTGAATGACAGGCCTTTTCCAGGAAAGTAACTATAGGTTGGTACACATTCATGCAAATCCCAGCATAGCAGAGCTGAACATTCCACTGTTTCTGTACTAGGGAGCACCAGAAATAAAGTCCATTTAGGTATTGTAAAGATCAGTGAAGTTTCCCCCCTTCTTTTTCCTTTCGCCAGGCACTACATTTTCAAAATCTCTCAAAAAAGCCTTTTATGTGACAGAAGTATGACCCGAACCCCTTTCATTTTCTTGTAACCACTTTCTGATGTTTCCACCAAAGGAAGTATATTGCAATGGATGGGTATTTGACAGGGTATGATGTGTATTTTAATTCTGATAACTACAGTGAAAGGTACAAATACAATTTGTATGGTGCGAGGTGTGTTTTTCTACAGTAAGATGTGGTACATTATGAATAGGGCTTCCGGTTTTATGGTATTTATTTTTTGGGGCATTTCCGTCTGTATTTATCCACATTTATTTGTGGCCAATTTTATCTGTATTTATCCATATTTATTTATGGTTTTGTGGAAAAATGAGGCTGAAATTACTATATTTCCACATTTATTTAACCAGTAAATATGCTGTCATAATTGAATGCCTTTCATGTTTCAATGCTGTAAACACTGGCTGCAAAAGATAAATCAAAGTTCTTACAGGAAGCTTTTCAGGTGTGCATACCTGGAAAGAATCTAAGATCAGCAGCAAGCCACCTATTGCATGTTCCCCGAACAAGAACGGCCACATGGGGAGATAGACGCTTCCTGGTAGCGACCCCCATACTGTGGAACACACTCCCCCTGTATATTAAAACAGCACCAACACTCATTGCCTTCCGTAAGGCCCTGAAAACTTGGTTATTTAATCAATAAGTTCCTGTTCTGAATTTTGTGTATCTTAGAGCATCTCATTGCGCCTAGACACCCTAGGGTATTAGTTGCGCATTAAAAATCCCATAAATAAATAAATAAACAATGCACTTAAAAGGAAATATGCTATTTTAAAAATGAACCTTGTGCATATCTACTTCTGTTAAAGGCTCTTTACTAAAATTCCTTTCTTTTTTAGCCCCATAACCTATCAATCCACAGGCCTGGCAGCCATGGCAGACAGTATTTAGAGTTACTCTAAAAGCAACCCACTTTCCGTTTTTATCCACATTTAAAAACAAGCATTTACAATGCAATAGGTCTCGCAATGACATTGTTTTGAGCTATTGGCATTGAAATGTTATTGTTTTTTCCCCTTCCTGAAGCATTAATTAAGTAATGGCGTTGTAAATGACAATGTCTGTTACCCCCGGTTGTCCCTTGCAAAGCTCACCAGCATGTGCCCGTCATAAAAAGGAATATCTGACAATCGCATCTTAAACATTTTGCAGCAATTCTATAGCTGCGTCGCGTGCCATCAGCAAAGGAGTGTAGATATTACTAGTGCAGCAGGCACAGTGGCAGCGAAACCTAGAGATCTGTGAGGGGCCCTCTGTACCTTAATTATTGGGTATTTTTTTACTATCAAAACAGAGGACAGGGGAACAAATCTCATTTCTTACAATATTCAATTAAAAATTAGCCACTGTCACCAAAAAGCACAGATGATGATAAAACAGCTTTATGAGAGACCTTTTTTATACCCTCTCTGCTTGGCCAAAAGAATCTCTGGCTGACAGAGGGGAGGGTTTTATTAGCATGAATTAAAACTGTGAGAGTTGAGCAGTGAGGGATGACCGCTCCTCTCCTCAGTGATGCGTGTAAACAAACGCCTGCATCACAGTCAGGCTGCCGGTGCTTATTCTTAGAGTTTCGAAACTAGACAGCAGCTGCATCCTTCTGGATTGCTGGTAGCGTCTTCCTACTCCGTCTGGGAACCACGCAGAGGATGCAACATAACGGGCGGCATTTTAATGAAACATTACAGAAAGGGGATCACTGACTTGAAACCCATATCCATTGCAGGCAGCTGGGCGGAGGCAGGCACAGTTACATGCTGCATTCGGACACCCAACTACTTTCATTAACAGTTTCATTCCTAGAAATGTGTGCAAATACACCGTGCAATAGTTCTTCCCCTACTTTTTCCTGTGCCACCCTTTCGTAGTAGAAGTGGTCGCTTCCAAACACAGCGTTCAGTATCTCTGCAGTCCCAAATTGATTCAGAAATGGCAGCAAACTGGTGCGGCACCAGGACGCAGTGTTCACTCAGAAGCTGCTGGGAGAGAGTGGGCCTCGGGATTTCTGGGAAGGGAACCGGTTTTTGGACAGGCAGATTAAAACCAGTGGTTAACCCCGTGTTTAGGTGTCACAGTGCTGCTTACTAGTGCCGCTGTCACCTGGTTCATGCCTCCCCTTCGCCTACCTCACGCCCATGCATGACACGCAGCAGATTAACCTGACAGGCAGCAGATTAACCCAACCATATGGCTGCCGGCCAATCTAGCTACCGCTCTACCCGCTGCTCTCTACCCCTCTGTCCTCGGAGCATGTTCTGTGTATCCTGTGCAGTCTACCTCGTCTCACATGTAAAGCTTCTCACGCTCTCCCAGTCTCCTTTCCCTTCTCCAAGCAGACACTTGCTTCGTTTGCCCTTTCACCTCTGGAGCTGTGTGTTGCACAGCTGCCGACTCCCCGTAAAACACTCGTGGGGCCTGTTCACTTTGTTTTCCCTTCCGTTCCTCATGAGGTGCGGAACTCGGGCAGTGTTCGGTCATAATCTAACTACAGCTCATGTAAAAGGCTTTAATACCCTTGGGCCGAGTTGGCGCTATATACAACTGCAAAATAAATATAATAAAAAAGAAAATAGAGTGGATGGAAAATAGAAATAACAGCGAAGGGAAATTGGTTGAGCGAATAAGAAACGGGGCTAGACTAGACAGAGACGGGAAAACCACGAACAAGAACTGTGAAAGAAACAGAGTGCTGAGGGTAAGAATGGAGTTTTAGAAGCGCAACGGGACAGAGTGGGGAAGTAGAGGAACAGTTTCATGAGGAAGTGCAGTGCTGGCCGCAGCACTGAGCACACAGCACGCAGAGGAACTCCTCGAAAGAGGAGATGGGACAGGCGCCACACTCAGCTGTCTGGGTAGGGGTGTACTACGGGAGGTGGGACACATGCCTACCGGAGGTCCCGGGAGGAAAGGCTGCTTTACTTAACTTTGGCACGCAGCGTGAGGGCTGTTCCCCAAGAAGAGCGTGTCAGCAGTGCGGGAATACATCCAGCTGAACCTGGGGTGTGCTGGGGGTTGTACTAGTGCCAGAACGCGAACAAGGCAGAGCTGTAGTGGAGGGCAGGGACATCCTACTTTGTCATGGAGACGAGGTGAAGCCGGGGCAATGGAGCGAGGCTGACGTGCGCTAGAGGGAGAAAGGGAAACCCGCCCGTAGGGCACCACCTCAAGAGACAGTGCTAAAGTGGCTGTGAGTGGGACACGGGGTGTCAGGCGGGGAAGACCTCTCCTCAGGGGAGAGGCAGGGGCCAGGGACTGCTGCTGATGCAGACAGGGAGGGCGGGCCATGATTTATTGCAGCTCTTTTGTTTCGAAAAAGAAAAAAAAAAAAAGAAAAAGAGGATCCCGCCGGAGCTCATAAAGATAAGAATCCTTTTGCGACACCAGTAAGTCAAGTGAGCCAATCGCTGATAAAAACAAGCACACACGTACCTGTTTTTCAGCTTATCGCGCTAAGCCATCATCTGATGCACATGATTAATGTGCTGCCAAAATCCAAGATCTACTGCGTATGTTGTCCTGGAGGCATGCAGCTGGGGGAGGGGGACGACAATGAGGGAAGAAGGGTGACTGTATATTAAATACAAGTCCCGCGGCGACCCGGAAGCTCTTGGCCGGCCGGCCAATCCGGTCGCGGCCGACCGGAAGTCCCGCCTCCCGAGGTCCGCGAGCTGCCGGCGCATGGAGCGCCCTGCCTGTCCGAATCAGCCCGGGTCCCCAGGAGGGGGCCGGGGAGAAGGAGGAGTGTTGCGCCTGTTGCGGGGCTCCTCGGACCTGAGGGAGCCCCGATTGTGAAGAGGAGACGAGATGCTCCGTGAGGCGCGGAGCGCGAGAGGAGCCCGCCGGAAGAGCGCAGTCGGTGAGTGGGGCCCAGGGCTGAAGTGAAGTGCGTGCGTGCCTGTGTGTATGCCTGGGAGGGGTGGGGGAGGGGGAGAGTGTGCGCGCGTGTGGGAATGTGTGTGCGCATGCGTGACTGTGTGATTGAGAGAGAATGCGAGGTAGGGGATAGTGTGCCTGTATGTGTGCCTGTATGTGTGTCGTATGCCTGCGTGTGCATGCGCGCGCCTGTGTGTGTGCGTGCATGCAGAGGGGTGGGGGCTGCCTGTGTGTGTGTGTGAGCAAGGGATTTGATTTGCGCATGCGCAGCTACCAGACGCTCGCTCCCGAGGTGAAATCTGACCTCGTCAAAGCGCGCGTCTGGTAGCTGTCCACTCTCCTGAATACGGGCCACATTAGGTCTGTAGCAGACTCTCAATGCTCACGCATTGAGAGTAGTCTGCTCGACCTAATAAATACAGACAAGAAAAGAAATGTTTTCTGTCTGTATTTATCTGTCAAAATCAGTAAAAACGAAAAACAGAAAGTCTTAATTATGAACAAGATGAGTCACAAAGGGACGTGTTCCTAGTCAGATATGTCCTGTAGTGTTACTTTTTTCTTCACCTCCTTTTCATGTGTGCTCACCTTCTCCGCCAGTGAGGTCTTCTCTCACTTTGTCTGCATTAGTATGAGTTGAAGTGTGGTGGTGGTGGTGTCTGATCATGATCCTGTGACTTTATGGTGCTTATGCCATTCAATCACCTATTGCGCAATGATTATTACACTGAAGGTGTCTCTATTTTGCTGTTTTCTTGACCCTCTGGTTCCTTTGGAATTTGGGGGCATGTCCAACTAATCATTCAAGGAGACGGCAAGTGTTACACTCATGGATATTTGCTCACCTGTTTTCCATTGCCTCTACTTTTTGTCCATGTTACTGATATCCACATTAGTTTGCTTCACTGATGCCAAATAACTAAGATCAAAAGTCCTGCGAAGTCACTTTCTGTGATGTCACTTGGAGGGGCCTCACATCTTCCCTTTCGCCCGGGGCCTCAGAAGGCCTAGGACCAGCACTGAGCAGAATAAAAAGAAATGGAACTCCTGATCAATTATACCCATGTTGGTTCTAAAGTCTGCTTGGTATGGAGATAAAATGTTGCTCCCCTCAGTCCATGCCAATATCTTAGCCAGGAGCGCTCAACTCACAACCTTTTGGATAGAGTCGATAAGGCTAATTGGTCTATAGTTACTTGGGGAGTATTTATCACCTTTTTAGGTCTCGCCCTGGAATAGCATCCGAAGGATGCGTCAGTCCAGGGTCGGAGACTATAGCGAGCTGACACGGGGGAATGAGGGACAAAAATCTGTCACGCGCTTCTCCCCGGCTGGATTCAGCTGCTTGCACGCGCACCAACATTCACGCATGCGCACATCACAGGCACACGCATACACAGCACTCACGCATGCGCACATACACACGCGCTGCTTACTTTCACTTTGCAACCCCCCCCCCACCAGTCATCGGATTTTTTTACACACGCACGCATGCATGCATACATACACACACACAGACACACACACAGACACACGCGCAGGCACACACGCACACACAGGCACACAGACAGACACACACGCGCGCGCGCGCACATGTCCGCTCCCCCCCTCACACCCCACTCACCGAGTTCTTTTAGTGTGTCCCTCTCTCCTTCCCTCTCTCCTTCGGCAGGCAGCGGGTCATCCTAGTAGCAGGCGGGGCTCTCCACGAGGCAAATCTTCCGGCAATCTTCCGGCTGACGGGCACAGGAGCGCGGGGTAGGCTCCCGTCTGCTTCCTGTCTTTTTGCGGCCCCGCCCCCGTCCCAACACAGGTTGCCTGGCTTCCTGTTCGAGCCGGGCTGCGGGAACATTCAGGAAGGTGCCGCCCCTCACTGCTGGCCGTTTTGCTGGTGGCGCCGCAAATTGAATCATGGCGCCGTTCACAATACTGCTGCAGGCACCTCGCACTGACCCGGGCTATCGCCTTGCCTGTTGCTCAGTTGTTAATTTACTCCCCGCCGAATTATTGCAGCCGCCCTTACTATTTCAAAATTATAAACTAAATACGCCCTCATTCAGACAAGCTACTGGAGCGTCGAGGACCTGGTATCGCTGACCCTGAAGCTGCGTGCAGTTTTACTTCACCTCTCAAACTACGTGAGTACTTAATTTACATTTTTCAGTGTTCCCCAACGTTCTGTGCCACCCGGGTTTTTCACAAGACAAATAGTGCGAAGGAGGTTTCAGGCAGGGCAGGGCCTTATTCAGTCCACTATTCAGCCAGGGTTCCACACATACTGGAAAGTTAGTCCCAGGGCGTGCTTTCTTTTGCAGTGTTTTTTATATGGCGCGAAGGTGACCCGATGGTATAATTGAAGGGTTATTCTAGCGCCACAGTTTCATTACAAGGTCAAGTTCATTAGCTGTTTGGCACGTGGAAATTAAATTATTTTCCCAGAATCACAATATTTTGGGCCGGTTAGTCGAGTTTGGAACCTGGCTCCCAGTGCCAAAGTCAGCAGCCACTGATCATTTTTCCATGACCAGCACCACCATGTTCTGCATCGTGTATGCAGAAAAAAACAACAGATTTGTTTTGCCTTCTTACGTAATGCCATACCAAATTGTAGCAGGCTAGCAGCTGATGCCCCACACCACTCCTGCTAGGCTTCAGTGACGATGGAGCTACTCCACAATTCACAATCATGATCGAACACACCGATGTACGGTACCCAACCTCTGAATGAGGAGGGGCGGGACTGGGGGGTGCTGAGAGGTAAGACAGATTTTGTAGCCATCAGTTTTTGGTGGATGTTCCATTACCTGCCATCTCTACATGACGGTTTTCTGCTGTTTGCAGTCTTCCTCTAAATTGCATCATAGGCAAGCAATCACCAGTCAGTGCAATGGAGCTCAAATGCCACTTCAGATTATAAGGGCACTATGTTAGTGCCGTTCCATTTCTGGTACTTTGCAGCAGTTAAGGTATTAAAGTTTCTCGTTGCTCAGACGGGTGTACTTTCTGATATTTATATGTTTTATCTTATCTTCATTGCTTGATTTGGCTCGCAAGAAAGTGTCACTCAAAGTCTTTCAAATGGCACTCATAATTACACTGAAATTATGAAAATGTCACACACAGCACTCTGAAACCTTGGCAGCTATGCGGCAGCCTCTGTGACAGTGTGACCTGCTTCACTAATCACTAGCTGCGGTAACTGCAGGCTGCTGCTGCATGCAGTGCACACAAACGCGGACTTAGTTTTGGCAATTTAAAGTCCCGTGTTAGCACTGTGCGGCTGTGCCTGCAGTGATAAATTATGTGGCAAGCGATGAATTATGTGGCAAGTGATACATTATGTGGCAAGTGATAAATTATTTTGCTAGTGATAAATTATGTGGCAAGTGATAAATTATGTGTCATGAATTATGTGGCAAGTGATACATTATGTGGCAAGCGATGAATTATGTGGCAAGTGATACATTATGTGGCAAGCGATGAATTATGTGGCAAGTGATACATTATGTGGCAAGCGATGAATTATGTGGCAAGTGATACATTATGTGGCAAGCGATGAATTATGTGGCAGTGATACATTATGTGGCAAGCGATGAATTATGTGGCAAGTGATACATTATGTGGCAAGTGATAAATTATGTGTCATGAATTATGTGGCAAGTGATAAATTATGTGGCAAGCGATGAATTATGTGGCAAGTGATACATTATTTGGCATGAATTATGTGGAGGGGAGGGGCTATAATCATGCAGAAGACGCCATTTTGCTGCTGCATAAGTCATAGGTGGGCTGCATCATTATATGTCAATATGCAACATATTTTATATGTCCCTTTTTATAAAAACAAAATGTAACTACTGCAAAAAAAAATTCTTTTATGCAAACAAATTTAAATACTGCATAAATAATTTTAACAACAAATACTTTATATGTAGCTTTTTATGTACATAAGAAAACTATAGCATAAAGCAAAAAACATTGCCATTTACAATAATAATAGCTCAAACTTAAATAATGCGAGACCTATTGCATTGCAAATGCTTGTTTAAAAATAGGAATTACCTCAGAGCCCTTCCAGGACAGGGGTGGCCCCTGCAATGGCATTGGCTAGAATCAGAATATATGCCGCCTAGTTGTCGACATAGTACAAGAACAAAGCGCCAGAAATACCATTCAGGCCGGGGGTCATAGCTTGTGCGATTGATTTAATAGAGGCCTGGATTTCACAGCTGGTAAAGAGCTCCTTAGAATAAATCAATGGGTGATCGAGCTGGAATATTCTTGAGTCTATGTCTGAAGTGCCTGTGAACAGAAGCTTAAAGTGGTCATACCAGTGCGAGATTGCAATATTACTAGTTGGAAGCATCTCTCACTAGAACTGAAAACAGTTTAGAATCTTGGCAGGCACAGGCGTCTCCAATTCGCCTCCACCTGTTCTCATGCACCTCCCTTTTAGCTCTATCATGTGCCTTTTTACAGGACCTTCTCAGGTCTCTTACTAAATTGGTTGAGTGGTATCTAATGGCAAGAGCCAGTTGCCGTCTTAGCTGCCTACATTCTTAGTTGAACCAGGCAGTCTGGGGGGATACCTACGGATTGAACGTCGGGCGGGGCGAGGAGTCAATAAAATGCCCATCCAGGCGAATGAAAAAACTGGAGTGTCTGCGTGTTATATCTTCCAACCCTTCCATATTATCGAGGATGGCCCTAAAGTCTACTACACACTCCATCAGTTCTTGGTTGAGGGACTGAAGCTTAACCTCATCGTGAATAACCTTTCGCCAGTTAAGGTGGCGATTATCATTCGCTATGAGGAGTTCTCTACTTGCTAAATGGTCTTTAAACCTATTGAAAGTCTCACCGCAGGGAGATATGAGACTCATACACAATGGGTTGTGGCCACTGTCTACAGTGGTGCCATGGATCATGTCTATCAACAGTGGCCATCGCCTCAGATCCAGTGAAAAATAGTCGATGCAGCTTAAACCCTTAGATCTGATAAGGGTTAGCACCTAATTTATCTGACTTGCTCCGCCCATTTGTGGCCCTCTATTCATGTCCCACGGTGATGGCATTTAGTTGTATAGCCACTTGGGATCATTTATGGATTAGAAGCAGGTCAAGTTGGGGAACTAGCCAGTGGTCATCCACTTCACTTTCCTCACTTAAAGCCTCCTTTCCCCGAGGTTCAAATGAGACACTAAAATCAGGGGGTCTCTTTGGTGTACAGATTGACAGAGAATAGAGACTTTTTTTCATATGAAATGTATGTTGTAAGGTTTCATTTTTGATTTGTTATAATGTAATTAAAAAAAATGCACCATTTAAAAACGTGTGCGTTTTGTTAATGCTCTCCCTTTAATATTGACAGAGTGAAAAGTGTGCCCACGTAGCATGGGAGCAGAAAGAAATATAACGTAAAGGTAATTGCTCAAACGTCAAAGCAAATAGTTTTGTTTTTAAGGCACTGATCAGAACATCATGTTTGATGCCAGATAGTAGAGCAAGTTGACTTTACCATGATTGTTATGAACTCAAATTTAAAACTCTAAACAAATATACACATGAAAACAATCGAAGTGAAAAATACTGAATAATTTTAAAAATGATATGAAACCACGCAAGCAGACAATAGCCAAACTCCCTAAAAAAACAGGACTGTGCAACCATGGTGAAATATGAATTTACCGCACTCACTACATAATCCATAATCTGTGGCATACTTTTTATATTTTGATGAAAACATTGGTTTGCATCTCAGACACACCTAACGTTACTGAAATAGCATCACACAGAGCAGGCACTTTACAAAAGATCCCATTCAGGTGCGGACTGCTGTAACCAGACATTTGTAGTGGTGACTAAACTGCTCTGAAAACACCTTCATTTGATGGACCAAGGAGGGGACCTGTCTGTAAAAAAAACCAAAACACTTAAATGTAATTTAATTAAGGTGGATAGAATGACTCTTTGCCAAGATGTGTTTCTTTAACTATTAACAGAAAGTCATGCTCACATCACAGAGATTGTTTTCAAAGCTGAAGCAACAAGGCAGTTAGACTTTAGAAGAATCACAAATACACAATCTCTTTTGAAGGTCTTGTGCCTTGAATCCTGAAGTACCACCTAGTGAAGCAAACACATTATAAATATGAAATGTACCAAGTTATTTTGCAGATCTATTTTGAATGAAACTAGTGCTATGTAAGTGCCGCATAATGTTTCGTTGCTTACTGCATAATTTAGTAAACTCTGCAGCCTAATTTGGTCCTTTGCTGCGGCATAATACCAGGGGTCTTGTGCATAGCATACCTTCATTGGAGACAGGAGTGATGGGGATATACTCCGTAGAGGACTGGCTGCTCAGAGAGACGCGGGCTGCGGACAGATCGATCTTGGTGCTGCGGCATGTGTTGGAGCACACCTTGGAATGTTGGTAAAAGTCCAGCTCCCCCGAGTCCATGATCTTCCTGGGAGTGAAAGGAAAAAGCATCAGTGTACCAGACAACAACATACAAAAAGTCAACCTCCGCGTAATTTAGTTTTCCTCTGCATGGAGAATCTATTAAAGGTTTTTAAAGTTGAGAACTCAAATCGCATCCATTCAAAGAGTGCTGCAAGGCCACAGTACAAAAATGGAAAAACAGGAGCACACTCAGGTCCAACATTGCACGCCTCAATAAAGATCCTGAACATACCTGCTATGGGCCCTCAAAAACAGCACTGCATACATCTGCAATACAACTCTCAGGACCTGTACTGTAGACAATGTGTCAGTTGGAACACATTTCATGCACAGTATTGAAGGCTCCAAGTAATGGGTAGGCTCAGATAGCACTGTAAATAGCTCCAGCGGTTTAGCACGCGCCATCAAAGGCTTTTGCACATCAGCCACAGCAAGAGACCGCTGCAAAGTTGCATTACATGCAGCACTACTAGAGCTTGATGGGAAACCTACTTTCTGCCCAATAGCACGGCATTCTTCCTTTTTAATCTTTACCAATTCCCTGTCCTGATAGTGAGCGACAATACTCAGAAACAACTTGTACGAAGTACTGAAACATCACACTGCCCCGACCTGCAAGAGAGAAATTCTGGAACGAAATTTACAATAGTGGGAAAGGTGAGTTCGTTTTGACCCTGCCTGACAGGAAGATCATCTTTGTATAAGCAACAAAATGCTGAACGCCAACTAGCCAGTGAGCTAGGGAAAAATGTTCCTCAGATATTTCTACTCAACACTGTGCTGGACAATGAAACTTTTAACCATTTGGATTGCTTCTGAAGAAATAACACCTTGTGTTTGGTGTCATTTAATAACTGTTAGGGCTTGAGAGGATATTTGTCAAACCTAGAATAGGTTGTTTAATTTCTAAAATGTCTCCAAAAGTTAGCATGTTAGAAAAGCATTTTAGCACTTTTAGAATATAGAGGGAAATAAACCTCATTTATTCATGTTAATGAAATCCTCCAACAACAGCAACAATTGGATGAACAATTTTAGAAGCAAAACATGTAGGTTGATATTTTGATACTATCATTCTCCTAGGCGCACAGACAGTTTATTTTGGGTTGATAGCTTTGGGTATTAGTGGAGCTTATATTTCAGCATAAGGGTTAAAAAGGAAGTCATAACATATCCTATACTAGGAATGTGGGTACTTACATTAGTGACAACTTCATCTTTTAACATATGAAGCTGAAGTACTGGCCCTGGCTCCAGCCAAAGAGACAAATGGTTCATGGTTATGGGGCCAGCTTGGAAACATACATTCGAAGAACACACTACTTATGAGGAAAGATTGGAACGTGTCTAGCCAAATGAAACCAACAGCGTATATCTCCATGATCCACATGGGGTAAGAGCGCTTTATCAAATTCCTCAAAAACACCATGTGATGGACGGTTCCACAGGAGATTAAGAGAAAGCAAAGGAAAGAGAAAATAAAAAAGAGAGGGATAAAAAGAATGTGAGAGAATAGCAAAGCAACAAACCTGAGCATCACTCCATTCATTCGAATAGCCCTCTTCCAGTCCTTCAGAGTGGACTTGCCAGCTATATGGACAAATTCTTTGGGACTGATTAGATGCTCATTGTACTGAAAAGTAAAGGAAGACTGGGTTTAATAATGAATAGTTTTCAATAAACATTATATAAAAATCTAATAGTACCAAAGGGTGCCACCCTCCTCCTCACAAACACACAACAACAGATCTAAACTATACATTTGTATTGATCTCTGCCCCCTAAACCTTTTCTAAAAGAAAGCTTTTTAGATGAATCAGCTACCCTTCCTTAAGAATGGCCATAAACCACACAAGACAAGCCAGTCCTAAAGACAGTCCGTTCACATTGTACAACAACAAACGCTTCCTAAACAAAGCCTGTTGTATCTTTCAAATTCCAACTTTTACGCTCTTTAGGCAATTCCATAATGCACAATTCACACTCGAGTCCCTTGAAATCCTCTGAATAACATCCCTCCTGCCCTATACTACTACTACAATCTCTGAAGTTAAAACATTCACACCATGACCTCTTCAAAAGATAGCATTTCAGCCCCTGAAACCAATAACCTTTAACAAAGCTAGCACTTTCACCTTGCCACTACAAAAGTCCAGGGACAGCTTTTCTATCCCACTACAACAAACACACCAGACCATGCTGATTCCCACAGATAGTTCTACTGTCAGCATCCTCTCAGACTCTGCTGAAAGAACTCCCTTTCCAAAGTGGACCATTCTATCTCATGTCAGTAAACATTTAACAAATGGATATCTTTTACGTCCTCCACAATTAGTTCCCAGAGTGGATCCTTTCACCCCAAACATGCATCTTTCCCTTAGATAGCCAAACTAATTGGCCACCTGCAACCATTTTTGACAGGCATTGCTAACTAATAATTTCTTCCCAACAGTATTTTATAATCTTGCTAAAACCAGCTCTTCCATATAGCACCACTACGATGGCCTCCAAGGAATGTATCTCTTTAACCTATTGAAAACTCTTTCAAGTAAAGCTATTTCATCCAACCCATCTACAAACCTCTTCTTAGTGTCAACCATTCCAACACCAACATCACTACCTAAAACTCTTACTCAGTAGCGCCTTATACCTATACTTTTATGTAAGCTTCATCTAAAATATCACAACCATTTCTGAAAGACAACCTTCAAATCTACACAATGGCAGCCTCTTACAAAAGACAAACTTTCAATCTGATGCACATGCCATTTCTCTCTAAGGACAACCTTCTGAACTGACAGAGCCAAAAGTCATACAGTGGGCACAGACCCTTGCCAAATATAGTCTTGCCATTGTAAACCACAGCAAATGTTGCCTAAAACAGCCCCTACACAACCACACCCCACATTTTTTTCCCCATGAAAAGAGTCCCTCATTGTCACCTGTACACACTTCACATTGATTCCAGGACACACAAACTTGCTCCAAATCAGGTTCGCCTTGCTATCTCCACAAGTGATAGCATAAGCAAGCTCGGCTTCCACGGTCTCCTCTTCCTCTTCCATTTTCACTTTTCGGTGACCATGCAGGCAAGATGTCAGAGTGGACAAGAGAGAAAGAAAAAGTCAACTACTGTAATAACGTATCATTGCCATTATAAAAAAGTAATCCTTTATGATTCAATTCTGTATATTGATTATAGAAAATGTTTGCTTTGGAATCTAAAGCCATGCAACATTTATTACAGGTAGATAAACTGGAGACAAGTATTCTAAACGGGTCAAACGCTACCAACCAGAATATAAGGTTCTTAAGTATTGCCCGGCGGTGTCGCCTCTTGAACCCACAAGATATTTAACAAATGAAGAGGCAGGCGCTGGAGACTGGAAGGCAGGAAACAAGGTTTTATTTTCTCCGGAGGAGAAACACGTCAGTTGGACAGCAGGTATCGTTCTGAGGTGCTCTAACTTACGTTTGAGGCCTGGCCCCTTATATACAGTGTTTGTGGTTTTTATTACAGTTTACATACATATGATAAAGCTTTGATGTACGGAAAGACATTCCCGGAATCCCCCTTCGGGCCCGTTCCCACACATATCTACAGTAGAAGTCCCCACCCTGGTCACAGCAGGTGATGACTATCGCGCAGCTGGATATTCCGCCAATTCATGGAATGCGGGGTTCGATCGGATCTCATGGGGTGGGGGCTTTGATCAACTCGGGGGTCCTTTGATGAGGGAAGCTTTCTATTGCACGGGGAGGGGCAAGGGATAGTATCGGCAGAGCCGGGTGTCGGCCTGGGAACGGGGAAGACAAACGGGCACACGGGGAAAAGGGGGTTTGCATCTAAGGGCCGGGGATCATGAAAGGGAAGAAGGGAGGTGTCGCGCTGGGAACAGGATGAGGGCCTGGGGCAGAGCAGCGCCGAAGAGGGGTTTATGACTCAAGGCAGGTGCAAGCAGGGGGTTGTCAGCATGTGGGGGCTGCCTGCGAGGCTAGGAGAGGGAGAGACGCGCTGGTTATCAGAAAAGGGCAGGGAAGCCATGGTGTTCAAAATGGCGGCTGTTTACGTGCACGAAAGGGTTCGAGAAGAGCAAGAGGGCGCCGATAATGTTGACGGTTTCAGCCTAACTTTCAACAGTCCTCCCTTTTCAACATATCTAGCCAACTTGCTTACTCAATGTCAATTTTCATCAAATTCCTAACCTCGGTATCATACAATGCCCTCACGCGTTCGCTTCCAAAGTCCGTAGTTTTGGGGAAAATACAACTTGCACATAAAGAACACAGAGGTGGCAGACATTGAATTCCTAAGCATAGACCACATATTACAACTACAGGAATCAGGATAATGGTGAGCAGTCTCCAGCCCCAGTTCTTAACGGTGTCCCAGAACCAACCACCAAGCGACCATTCTTCTTGTTCTTGGTGGACTTCCGAAGAGAGTCTGTGAAGGTGTTCGATGGCTTTGTACACTGAGGGTGAGTTGTCCGGTATGTATGTACAACAGCTGGACCCAATAATGCGGCATGCTCCTCCACGGTCCGCCAGAACCACATCTAGAACCAGGCGGTTCTGAAGAGCCACCAGACGGACCGCTTGGAGCTCGGCAGTGTTGTTAGCAAAGATACCAGCTGTGATGTTCATGGTTGTTTCAACTGCCTGAGTCAGATGTCGGATGGCGCGGCTGTTCGCCATCGGGCCCCAGAGGGGGACGAGTCCTTTCATAGCATCGAGGAACTGCGCTCCTGTTGAGTCGGCTTGCTCAATGTCTTTGGCTCGTTTTTGTCTATGGTGATCCGCTGGGGCCACATAAGTCGGGGGAAGGACGAAGGAGATGAAACAAGTGCCCCCCCAGCCTCTGGGGAGCCAGGTGTAGGCCTTTGTGCCGCAGACGAAGTACATGTTTGGGGATGACACAAAGGATGGTGGATCCGTGGAATCCAAAGTTCTGGTGAAGCGGCAGGCGCTGTGGCCCACCAGCTGTGTCCCAAGTCCTTCTACACACATGTGGCCTGTGACGTTGATGACCGACAGGGCTACAGTCAGAGTGGCAGCCGTTCGTTTCCGCAGATAAGAGAAGGTGGGTCTGGATGGATTGTTAAACACCTGCATTTCGATTCGTTCCTTTTCAGGGATGTCCACGTGGATTGAGTCGTGGGGGGTCAGCGGGCAGAAGTGTGTCTTTGTTTTGTTCCGCCCGACCCCGTGAGAAAAATGCGCTGCGGTTCTGCTGGAGGTGGCATTGTCCTTATAGCTTTCTTGCAGGAGGATCAGCCAAGCAAGGCAGGAGCCGTGAACAGAGAAAGGTGAAGGGATGAATGGTATCGAGTGTCCAGTGGCGTGGGGTAGCAACCCACAGATCCAGCAGTTGGTGGCATTGGTGGCAAGATTGTGTTGGTGAAGTAGCTGCACGAAAGAGTTATTCCAGAACTCCTTTCGCCTTTCTCTTAGTTGAGGAGAGAGCGAAATCAGATAATGTTCCTTCATGGTGGTAGGCTGAGCAGTGGTTAGGAATGCTTCGTGAGCAGGTGCATGTTCCTCCATAATCCAGAGCGTGGTCATGAGGAGAAAGCAGAAGAGGATTGTGATGAAGAGTACAATTGTCTTTGAGCTGTGAAGTTTGTCTGTTCTT
The DNA here is from genome assembly GCF_964261635.1 of Lissotriton helveticus. NCBI lineage: Eukaryota > Metazoa > Chordata > Amphibia > Caudata > Salamandridae > Lissotriton > Lissotriton helveticus. The sequence goes on along the minus strand of NC_136068.1, from coordinate 128,259,292 downwards.
GGGTTTCTGTAGCGGGTATTTCCTGTTGCTTCCATCATCTTCTTATCTGGCGCTTCCATCATCTTCGAGGTGCTCGGTAGCGGGCAGAACCACAGACTTTGTTTAGTTCTCTCCCGGTGACCCTTGGTTGTGTCTAGGTCACCGTTCTGAGATTTTAACTCGGTCCGTGGCCTACTTAGCCGAAGCTCCCTCCTTTCGACGCAGGAAATACCCTTCTCTAGATGGCACAGTGGGATCAGAGAATTTTGAAAGTTCAAGCGCTTCAGTATCCGGATAGCAGGCCAGTGACGGTCGGTCCTTGTTCAGGAGCTCTTCTTGGTTGTCGATGTTTTCCGTCGTGGCTAGGGTCGGAGAGACCTTCTTGCAGTGGTGTGCATGCAGCCAGTGCCGTTTCCCCTCCACACGAAGAGCCGTCCGGGTGGTGATTAACACTTGCCAGGGGCCCGTCCACCGGGGTTCCAAACTCTTCGATCGCTGAAAATTTCGGATCAGCACGAAATCCCCAGGCTGGATGGTGTGGCCCGGACCCCTGGAAGCATCGGGGATGGCCTGCTGCACCTGCTGATGAATGACAGACAGAGTTTCAGTCAATTTATACAGGTAATCAGACATTAGGACGTCCGGGACGTCATGAATGGAGGTAGGTTTTGGGGCAGACCAGACACTCATGGGTCGACCGAAGACAACTTCATAAGGAGTTAAGTGATGTCGGGTGGGAGTAGAGCGCATCGATAGTAATGCCAGTGGGAGGGCGTCTGGCCATTTCAGACCCGTGGTAGCCACTATCTTGGCCAGTTTAAGCTTTAGTGTGGCATTGTGTCGCTCAACAAGTCCGGCAGATTGGGGGTGGAAGACTGCATGAAATTTTTGTTTTATGCCCAATCCCTTTAAGATGAGCTGGATAACTTCGGCTATGAAGTGGGGGCCATTATCACTCCATAAGATACGACAGAGGCCGTAACGGGGAAAAAATTCCTTTAACAGTACCTTTGCAGTGGCCATAGCGGTGTTGTCACGGGTTGGATATGCTTCCACCCACTTGCTAAATGCGCACACCACAACAAGTACATATTTTAGGCCCTGGCACCTGTCTAGCTGGATGTAGTCCATCTGCAGGACTTCAAATGGGTGGTTTGGGACCCCAAATCCCCCCCGGGGTACTACAGTTCCTTTCCCGGGGTTGTGTTGCAGGCATATTAAGCATTGTTGGACCAGGCGTTTGGCGGAATCTGGGATTTTATCATTGTGCCAAACTCTGGAGACAAGTTCGATCATGGGGGCTGACCCTATGTGGGCAGGGGAGTGTGCCATGGTCAGAATGGGAATCAGGTATGAGTCAGGTAGCAACCACTTGTTTGTGGCTTTTGTCCGCCAGCAGCCTTCGTCATCTTTCACTCCCACCCGTGTCCATTCAGTCAGTTCGTGTTGTGTGCTAGCCGTTTGAATGTCTCTGATAGTGTCCTTAGCGTCAGTCCAGTTTTCTGCTTGTGACCTGGTCACGTACATACGCGTGGTCGTCCTATTTTCAGCTGTCGTTCGGGCAGTGATGTCGGCTAGCGCGTTTCCCTGTCCAATAATGTCCGTCACCCTTTTGTGTGCCTGGCATTTGATGACCGCAAGCTTTTTGGGGAGAAGGACAGCTTCGATCAAGGCGGAGACTAGATCCCCGTGTAGAATGGGTGTGCCGTGTGAGGTCAAGAATCCCCTCTCCCTCCAAAGGAGTCCGAAATGGTGAACCACCCCGAAGGCATACTGGCTGTCGGTGTAGATGTTAGCTGTGATTCCTGCTGCTAGGATGCAAGCTCGTGTTAGGGCAATTAGTTCCGCTGCCTGAGCAGATCGTTGCGTGATGCGGGCTGTCTCGATTACAGCTCGAGCCGTGGTGACTGCATAGGCAGCGGAAGTGGTGCCATCGGGGAGTTTGATGCAAGAACCGTCCACCCACAGCTCCCCGTCGGGGTCAGGGAAAGCCGTGTCTCTGAGGTCAACCCTACTTCTAGTCTGTTCGTCTGTGAGAGTCACGCAGTCATGTATAGGGTGAACATTGGGATCGTTCTCTGGTAAGGGTAACAGAGTTGCCGGGTTCAGTGTGGTGCATCTTTTCAGGGTGATATGGGGTGCAAGCAAAGTCAGTTCGTATCCGGTCAGTCGTGCGCTCGTCAGGTGTTGCGTCTTGGTTTGGTTCAGGAGGGTGTCGACTGCGTGGGGTACCAATACCGTGAGGGAATTCGAGAGTACGATCCCCTCACTCTGTCGGATAGAGATTGCAGCAGCAGCCACGGCTCGAAGGCAGGCAGGTAAGGCCCTGGCTACAGGGTCAAGAGTGGCAGAGAAGTAAGCGCACGGTCGTTGTCTCGGGCCAGTGGCCTGGGTCAGGACGGACAAAGCGCACCCCTCCCTTTCGTGAGTGTAAAGGGAGAAGGGCTTTCTGTAATCTGGGGTACCCAGGACAGGGGCCGAACAAAGGGCATCTCGTAGTTCAGTGAAGGAGGTCTGACACTCAGGGGTCCAAGGGAGAGGGAAGGGGATGTCTTTACTTAGCAGAGAAAGCAGCGGTTTCACAATGAGGCTAAAGTTTGGTAACCACTGTCGACAGAAGGAGGTGAGGCCCAGTAGGGAGCGAACCTGTTTCTGGGTCTTAGGGACAGGAGTTTCAAGAATGGTTCGGATCCGGTCGGGAGTGAGTTTCCTTCCTTCTTTGGACAAAAGGTGGCCTAGGTAAGTGACTTGGGGTTGGCAGAATTGCAACTTCTTCTTGGAGACCTTGTGACCACTTTCCGCAAGGAAGTGTAGGAGTTGAATGGTGGCGGTAACCGCTAATGGGGTAGTGTCAGCTGCCAAAAGGATGTCATCGACATATTGTACCAACACCACTCCATCGGGTAACTGGACTTGATCCAGTTGTCGTTTTAGGGCCTGGCTGTAGATGCTAGGGCTTTCTGTGTAGCCCTGGGGTGCTCGGCAAAACCTATATGAGCGGGCTTTTAGGGTAAAGCCGAAGAGATATCGGCTGTCTGGGTGGATGGGGATGGAAAAGAATGCATTTTTGAGGTCGATGACAGTGAAGGTGGTGGCAGTAGGAGGAATCAAAGTCAGGATGGTGGTGATGTCTGAGACCACAGGGTACTGAGGTACCACCACTTTGTTGATCTCTCGGAGGTCGATGATAAAACGGTATGCTCTCTCATCTCCCTCTCCCTGTTTCTTGATGATGGGCAAGATAGGGCTGTTGCAAATGTTGCTAACCACTTCCTCTACCACTCCTGCGTCTATCAGTGACTGGATAATCTTTACCAATGCCTTCTCGCCCTCGGGCGATATCCGATATTGTGGAAGTTTTGGGAGTGTTGCGTCTGGTCGGACAGTAATGTGCACTGGGTCAATCAACATACGTCCTACGTCCGAATCCGTTTTGGCCCACAGATACGGAGGCAGAGTGTCAAGCAGGGATGCGTCAGTGTCGGTGATGGAAAACATGTGTTGGGGAGAGCAATGTCTAAGCAGAACGGGGTTGTCGTAAAGAAACACCCGAACTCCATCTTGAGAACATCTGATCGTCGCTCGGAAGTGTTTTAGTAAGTCAAGTCCCATAATGGCGTCAGGGCTATTGGAGGAGAGCAAAAACGTGGTGTCAGTGGTGTTGTTTTCTACGTCAAAGAGAATCGGGGCAGACAAAGGGTTAGTTGAGGGCGTTCCGTCGAAACCTGTCGATGTTATGAGTGAGCCAGACAAGGGTGCCCTTGGAATCAGTCGTTTAGATAACGCGCTACGGGTTGCGCCAGTGTCTACCAGAAATGGAGACTTGGTACCCAGGACCTTAGCAGTGACGTAAGGGCCCTGCTGGTCAACATAGAGCTCGACTGGATCCCTCCCTTGCCCTTGGCTGTCCTATGCGAAGTCGTGGGCGTCCTCATAGTCGGATTGCTGATATTGGTTCTGCCTGGGTCGATCAAACGTATTTGGTCTGCCTGATCTGTCGTTAGTCGTGTCATTTGGGGGCCCTCGCTGTTGTCCCTTATTTCTCAGTCCATTTGCTATGTCCCTGGGGTCTCTGTTTTTGATTATTTCCAAAAGAACTGGGCACTGGGATTTCCAATGGCCAGTTCCTTTGCAGAAAGCACACTGGTTCTCTCTAAGGTCTGTGCGTCCACTGTAGGAAGTCAGAGTGCGGTCCTGGGGAAATGTAGTCTTAGGGACGTTCGTCTGGTAATTTCCCCGATATTGGTCTCGTCCTATAGTCACCCCTTGCAGTTTGGCAATCATCACCCTCTCTTTCAGGTCCTTTTTCTTTTTCTCTGTTGCCCTATCGTTTTCATTTTTCTGATGTTCATAATATTGGGCCATTTGGAGAATAGCTGTAGGTTTGGAGGCTGCCCAACTACTCTCGCTGGCCTGTAGTTTCTGGGAGATCTCCGATGACAGACCCTTAACATAATTCTGGACAAACAGATGGTGTCCGGTTGCAGTGGTCATGTCCTGGCCGCTGTAATCAGAGAACACCGTTTCAAACCGGGAGAAGTATTCCGATACATCCTCCTGGGGTTTCTGGCGACAGGCTGTTACTATCGACCAGTCCACTTTCTTTTCTGGAATCAGGGTTTTTAATTTCTCTACGATTCTATCCGGAAGGTCTAGAATGGATTTCAAAGGCTTTTGTCCTGGTCCCCGTTGTTTATCCAGATCATCGAGTTGTGACCAGGTATGTCCAAACAGCTCAAGGTGGTCGACTTTCCGGATTTGCTTCCATACATCAGCTGGTAGACATAACCCAAAGAACAAGTCGATGTCAGCCAGGGTCATAATCGTTGAACCCAGGGCTGTACCCAATTCAGTATAAAAGGCAGTGGGGTTTTTACGTAGGTCGGGCAGAGATTTCCGGAATGTCAGAATCTCTTGCCGGTCCCAGGGCTGGTAGACCCAGTTGTACACTACCCTTCCTTTTGCATCCTGGTGGTTTGCATCATCGTTAGTCCCTGAACCTCGGGGTGGTACCCAGTAAGGGGCAGCCTCTCGTATTGGCATCATGGTGTTAGGTTGTTCAGTTTGAGGTTCGGTTGCTACGGGTGTCGCGGGTTTAGTCCCCGATTCTCGTTCAGTGAGGTGGCGGAAAACCTCAAGCGTACGCGTAAGGAGGTCCGACACATCACACTCGCCCTCTTCCCCGATATCGACCTTCCGGTACAGAGCCGTTAGGTTCTCGGGACCTTTGTCTCGATATCGGTCCTCGTATGCATTCAAGATATGGTAACACAGTCGTACGGTAAAATGTCGTCTGTGACTCCCAGTATATGAGTTAAACACATCCGTGATGTGCTCCTCACCTTCCTTCCTTCCTATCAGTGCTTTTGCTATCCGGTCGATCCCTGCTCGCTCATCTTTGCTTAGTCTGTTTGTTCTTGCAGGGCCAGCCCCTCGAGTCTCAGGGTCGCCTAACGTTGTCGTTGATGCAGTATTTAACACAAAGGGTTCGGCAGGCACAGAGGCAATGGGGGCCGAAGCTGTGGCGGTACTTTCGTTTGCACCTGGGGGTGGTGCGTGCTGCGCTAGGGGTTGGGAAGGGGCATATGGAGGGGGCATGTAGATGATAGGAGGACCTAACAGCAGATCCTCGTTGGCTCGTTGTTTCGAGGGTAAATCAGGGTAGAGCGTGGAGGAAGTTCTAACCGGACACTGGCTCGATGTTTCCATTTCTAGTTTCTGTTTAGCTTTCTCTCTTTCTTTTATCTCTTTTTCCAGTTTCTGGGCGGCTAGGTGGGCTGCTTTTCGCAGCTCTTTTCCCAACCTACTCTCAGTTTTCTTTTTACGTTGTTCAGTTTCTTTGCGCCACATGCCGAAACTATCAAGCATAGTGGGTGTTGTCTTGCTTTTACCAAGGGCTGTTTCTAGCGCTTTTATTTTATCATCATCGAAGGATCCTATCAGTGGCCACTGGCTTTCTCGATCCTTTTTCGTGTATTTATGCCATAGTTTGCTATAGGCTATAGAGATCAATCCATGCTTTGTGAACATGTCCTTATTAGGGGTGCCTTCCAGTGGGGCTGGATGGTCCATCTCTAATAGGCGGTCCGGGCTAAACAGGCTACTAATCAGTGGGGAGAAGACAGACATGACGGCTCGTAACGAGGGACAAAAAGTCAGCACTGCCTATCTTATCACTGTGTGCAAAGACTGGACAGAATATTTCTATTCTACGTTGTTTGCAGGCAGTGAATACCTCATGAATCAAATAACAAAAAGACCAATAAATATTCAATGGGGAGAATGAGTAGGTCCGCAAAGATCTGCGTTACCTACCCCTTTCACTATCTGCAAAAAGGGAGGTCTCTTCCCTGTTTGCAGACAGAGAATCTCCAGAAAACAATAGTTTTGCGAACAACAGTTCAGTTTCAAGTAATTATTCAGTGGGGGAGAAAAAAAATAGGCACGACGGCTGCCTTACCTATCCTCCACTGTTTGCAAAGAGAGAGCCTGTTGTTTCTCCGTTTGCGGACAGCGAATCTCCAAATAAATAAAAAGAGCAATACTAGTATTTCCTAAACAGTCAAGCAATTATTTCGCAACTTGTCGTGTTTACACGACCTTACCCGGACCGCATGGACAGTTTCTTGTCTTCCGAATCCAGCGCCCGATCGTCCTCTCTTCTCCGTTATCCTCGCGGCACTCCTGATGGTTCCCAGTCAGGACCGTAGATCACTCGAGAGAGGTCTGTTCGGAACCAGTGAAGTTCGGATGATCGGCTGTCAGACGAGGGTCTATCGGACAGGCGCGCTCCCGATCGTTGCAGTCGTTCACTCTGTCGTCAGGACCTCTCCCACTGGATCCACGAGTCGCTGATGGGCCCCACGCTTGGGACGCCAATTCTAAACGGGTCAAACGCTACCAACCAGAATATAAGGTTCTTAAGTATTGCCCGGCGGTGTCGCCTCTTGAACCCACAAGATATTTAACAAATGAAGAGGCAGGCGCTGGAGACTGGAAGGCAGGAAACAAGGTTTTATTTTCTCCGGAGGAGAAACACGTCAGTTGGACAGCAGGTATCGTTCTGAGGTGCTCTAACTTACGTTTGAGGCCTGGCCCCTTATATACAGTGTTTGTGGTTTTTATTACAGTTTACATACATATGATAAAGCTTTGATGTACGGAAAGACATTCCCGGAATCCCCCTTCGGGCCCGTTCCCACACATATCTACAGTAGAAGTCCCCACCCTGGTCACAGCAGGTGATGACTATCGCGCAGCTGGATATTCCGCCAATTCATGGAATGCGGGGTTCGATCGGATCTCATGGGGTGGGGGCTTTGATCAACTCGGGGGTCCTTTGATGAGGGAAGCTTTCTATTGCACGGGGAGGGGCAAGGGATAGTATCGGCAGAGCCGGGTGTCGGCCTGGGAACGGGGAAGACAAACGGGCACACGGGGAAAAGGGGGTTTGCATCTAAGGGCCGGGGATCATGAAAGGGAAGAAGGGAGGTGTCGCGCTGGGAACAGGATGAGGGCCTGGGGCAGAGCAGCGCCGAAGAGGGGTTTATGACTCAAGGCAGGTGCAAGCAGGGGGTTGTCGGCATGTGGGGGCTGCCTGCGAGGCTAGGAGAGGGAGAGACGCGCTGGTTATCAGAAAAGGGCAGGGAAGCCATGGTGTTCAAAATGGCGGCTGTTTACGTGCACGAAAGGGTTCGAGAAGAGCAAGAGGGCGCCGATAATGTTGACGGTTTCAGCCTAACTTTCAACAGTATGTTTTGATGAAACTTGCAACATGTATCCAGTAGGTCTACAAAAGTCTCATTAACTTTGGGATTTATTGCTTACTTTTACAAAACTGAATGGGCTACATGGCTGGCCTTTGTACAGGCTACAATGCTCTCAATGACCTACATCACATGATGCCAGCTGAAGAGAGAAGCATTTGGTCCCACTGTTACTTTTCTTATAAAAGATAGTAGATAATAGAGAACTTGGCGATTTCACATTCGTAAATCAACCAAGGTGAACAGTCATCAAAAATCATCCGCATTAGACCTTTTATTCAACTGCGCATATAAAACAGGTTCATACACTCACTCAATTTCCCAACAGGAGACTGCACTTGGAAATGGTAGGGAGTTCACCTCATCACTTAGTTCTATGGTATGAAGAATGATGTGAAGGCTTGTTTGATCAGTTTGTTTTTCAGAAGTCTTCTGAATAGCAGCTGATGCAGTTGTGCCATCAAGGATTTACTGGGCGTGCCCCATCCCAGGACCCTGTACTCAAGAGAGACCAGCTCCAGTCCATTTGCTGCTTATATTACCTTCAGTGAAGCTAGGACAACTGTCGAGCATTTCATTTTCCACAGGCACTAATTTCATGCCTTACATTTTCCTACGCCTCTACGCTATTTATTTGCAGTGTGTGCCTCTCTACTAAAAGTCCCCTTTTCACTCCCATGATTCTCAAGACAAAGTAATGTTTTGTTTGATGAAGGGAATCAATCTCTCAATGTTCATGTAATTTACATTCAGTCTAAACAGAATAGAAATGGTGTCAAACTATTGCTCTGTATAACAAGAACCAGTTGAGAAAGAGCCTTAACACTGAATTCTCTTAAGAAGTTAAAGGCTAGTTTGGAATCACTGAACTGGGTCTGGGTCACAGGCAGCCCAATTGTCTTCCATCGAGATGGGCGAGTTGTGAGGGTGGGAGAACAATTGTATGCCAACCTCATTAGTTTCTTCCTTGAAATCAGTCAATATTTTATTTTTGGTTTCTGAAAGTAGAATATTCTCCTTGGAACAAAAGTAGAACAAGCAGATTTCTTAAGAAGAGCTGATGTGGAAGAAACGGGAGCCCCTAGATTGACTCCCAAAATAGGATTGTGGCCCCCCCTTATAGATCCGGTATTTGGATAGAGAGGGTTATAGGTGCCCCTTCCACATACTGAATCAGAAGAGATGTATCAATGTTTTGTGACCGAAAATTAAAAGTAAATCATTGAAAAATCCCTGACTCCCTTACTGCGCTGGTATGCCAGTCGCAGAAGGGAGTGTAAACAGAGAAAAAGTTTGTTGGGGAGTATGCAGTGGTCCAAGGGACCACTGGCAACTCTCAACATTTTTTTTTACCAAATATGTTTTCTTTTCAAATACAGCACTTCCTTCAAGGAAAACAGTCTGCCTTTTAATAAAGTAAACTTTTTTTTGTTTTGAATGCAATCATACACATGGTGGTCTTCTGACTCCAGCAGGCCACCATTCCAGTGACGGCCACCAATCGAAGTGAGTCACAATTCGTGACCCACCTCATATTCATGCAGTAGGTCGGATTACAACACACTAAAAATCATAATTTTACCGTCCGATCTATAAGTACACACTTTGGTTATTAAATGTCTTTACTGATCACAAAAATGCTAGTCACTAATTATAACCTGCTATTTCTGGTTTTGTATATCAACATTATTTTTAACCACCAGCCTACTACTGAACCGAAAATGACTTTGGTAAAATGTCTTTTCACGCCCATACAGTTCACAAGGGGCTTTCACAAAAAAAATCATTCACACTAATGTTCCAAGTACGTAACACGAGTGTGAACAGGATCCATTTACTGCTAGTAGCATCACACATAATATAAAGCACATTTTGATTCATAAATGCTGCTCAATGTGCCTAGGATATGTATCCTTTTAGTTTATCTCGCTCTCCAATTTCAGTTCCTTTCCACGAACATTCTCTCAAATATTCAGAAATATAGAACATCATCCCAAGAGTCGTGTCTGCATGCAAAGGAAAGGTTCAATACAAAGAGGTGGACTAGCCAGTAAGAGAAAAAGGCATTTCTTGGCACAACAGTGTCTTTGTAATGTCTGACATGAGAATGTTACTGGCCAAGCCAAATGGCCTCTCAGAGGCACTGACATGTCAGGAAAACTTAGATTTCTAGTGTTGCTAATGCCAAACCACTGCATGCAGCTCAACTCTACCTTTACTTTGCGGCCTTTTTGAGGCTTGGGCGGAGGACTAGGAAAGTTCAGTGGAATCAACTTTCCACGCTACTACCTTCTGTCAATTTGGTTACTAAGCGTGGCTCAGGATATGTGTCTTGATCTACATGTGTGACAGATAATTTTTGTTACAGAATGAAAACAGAATTTAAAGTCCCACAATAAGACTAGTTTATCTACAATACCTTTTTGGAAATTGTAAACAGCAGAGGCAAATTGTAATCATATTTATATAGCACGTACTACCCCAATACGAGGTGTTGAAGCACTTTTCAGCAAGTAGTGGTGGACATGTGTCTGTAAGTTTGATTGAAAAAGATAAAGGAGAGACAGAGGAGGGAAGAGTTTAGATAGTGTTATGTGGGAGACCATATTAGTTAGATGAGGTTTGGGATGAGTTGAAGGAGGGATAGAGGAGGGAATAGCCTAGAAAGGGTTATTACGGAAATCATAGTCTTAAAATGAGGTTTGGGATCAGTCAAAGGAAGGACACAGGAGGGAAGAGTCTAGAAAGGGTTATATGGGAGATCATAGTAGTCGATTGAGGTTCCAGGTGAGTCAAGGAGGGATAGAGGAGGGAACATTCAAGAAAGGTTTTTAGGGAGATCATAGTAGTAGAATGAGGTTTAGGATGAGTAAGAGAGTGGAGTTAGAGGATATACTGAGTGAGCGATAGGATGAGACAGAGTAGTGCATCAAGGGAGTTGGAAGGCTTTTTTTTCTTTCAACAGCAGGAGTAAAGTAATAAATATATAGATAAAGAACTACATTGAATGTATGTACATGTATACGAAAAATAATAAAGAGCTAATAAATTGTATTGTATAAAGTTCCATATGTGCAAGTATGGATAGAGAGTTAGAAATTCAGATTTTCAGGTGTTGCTGTACATGAAAGCGAATTTATTTGTGGATGTTTCCTCAATACTTAAATAGTGAAGCACTATTAGATGCAATTATTATGCTCATATTTACAGATTGTGATATATAAATAAAATAAACAGAGACCCATAAGTATCTAGTTAAATAACTTATATGAAAAGTATGCAGTGCCTATATGCATGTTAAGCATAAAATAATGTATAAATATATATACATATATGACCAAACCCCTCGTAAACAAAGATGACGACGCTCAATATGAATTGCTGTGATGTAATATGCTTCATCAAGAAATGAATTTGCAATAGTATACTTGATGCAAATATTACGATTTATTTTAAGGCAGAATGGACATTAAGCATTCTGACCATAACAGAGTCTGTTCTCAATGTATGTTATCACGCCATGCAGTAAACAATGTAAATACAGAAGCAAAATGGCACATCGCCATTGGTGAACAAAGCTGCAGAGCCACCGAAAAACTTTTGATCGCACAGCATTATGCACTTTAAACTTTCCTGGAAGCATTGTCATCCTTGTTGTTTACAAAGGGTTTGGTGAGAAATTACAGACTATTGCTGATTCTGAATGAGACGACGTGCCCTTTGGTTTGGATCACGGTGACAGCCAGCAAGACAGGGCACGTATATGTATATATTTTTTTTCCAACCATAAGTAATATATACATTTGTTAAGCACACCTAAAGAATATCCATATATTTTTAAACCATAAGTAGTATATATATTTGTACAAAGAAATGTACATATCTAAATATATACATATAATTAAAATATACATGTTTACATGCATAGGCATATGCTGTACGTTTGTGTTCGAGTGTGGTGGTCATGTAGGAAAGAGCCAACTCTTCAGTAGTCTTCTGAAAGCAAGATAGTTATCCGTGGCTCTCATGTTTGGGGGTAATGTATTCCATAGTCTGGCTGCTCTAACAGAGAAAGTTGTACCACCCATGTTTTTTTTATTATATGCTGGGGTTTTGAGGTCAGGTGCCAATCTGGAGCGGAGGTTCCTTTGTTGTATGTATGTGGTGATTTTATTCCCGATGAAAAAAACAAGTCTTGTTCTATGTATTGCTTTGTGGGCGATACCAAGCAGCTTGAAGATGGATCTTCTGGTAACCAATAACTAATGTAGGGCCCTCAACGCAGGGGAGATATGGGCTCGTGGAGAGTTCTGAATTCGATGAAGTCTTTCATAATTAATAAAGATGATCCGTGGTAGAGGCTATTGGCATAATCAAGCTTAGACTAAAGAAATAGTAGCTTGGACCTTGTGTGGAAATTCTAGGGTCAGGGAAGATGCGTCTCAGAGTTTTCATAGTATAGAATATAATCTTGCTAACTTGTCCACTTGGAGTTTCATTGATAATTTGGAGGCTATGGTAATTCCAAGGTTTTTTACTTACTTAGATACTTTAGCAGGTGGACCCAGATCGTCAGGCCAGGAGCAGAGTGGGTCATAATTTTTCTAATCTCCACATGTGAGTTTTTCAGTTTTGGAAGCATTCAATTTGAGGTGACTCCATGTCATCCACTGATCAACGGTTCTGAGGCAACTGAAGATTTTTGAGTTTCCAATGTATTTGGGGTTTTCCAGTTCAATACGTTTTTATGTGTCATCTGCATAATTATAGCATTTGAAGGTAGGATGTGATTCAGTTGAGAACAGTCCTCTCTATGCTGATTTCATAGAGTCTTTGGATTAGCGTACCATGGTCAACTGTGTTGAAGGCAGCAGAGAGGTCCAAGAGAAATAGTGCAGCGACCCAGTTCCGGTCTACTGTCTTTTTAAGATTACCCCAAATGGGGATGAGGGCAGATACTGTGCTTCTTACTGGACAGAATCCTGTTTGGAAGTCAGTAAGAATGGCGTTATCTTCAATGAATTGTGACATCTGGGGGGATACTGCTCTTTCTATCAGTTTACCCAGAAGAGGTCCATTCGTAACAGGCCTGTAGTTGTTTGAGACACCTGGGTCCCGTTTTTTTTTTTTTTTTTTTTAAATAATGGGTGCATGTATGACTTGTTTGAGTCTTCTGGTAAGATTCCTGTAGTTAAAGAATTATTGATGATTTTTCCTACTGGTGTGGCAGCAGAGATAGTTAAAAGAATGTTCTTGAAGATATGTGGTGGACAAGGGTCAGAGCGGCAGCCGGCTGGCCTGCTTGCTTTGACCAGATTAATAAATTCATCAACAGCTTTGTTGTTTGGTTAATTAAAAAGGTAACAATGTTACATATGTTCATGCTTTGATTAAGTATTCATGAAACCCGTAGTTCATAAAATACACTATAGCTCCTCATAACATTATTCCATTCAATAGGTCTTTACATCTTCTCAGTATAATCAAGTAGCATAATTCCCTTCCTTTATAAAATGTAGCAAATACAATTTTTCATTTATAGTAAAAGGGATAGTTCATGCCAGACTATGGTTTTTAAGTGCCAGTTTGTGAGCCTTGAGGTACTTTAACAGTTTACAATTCCAATGAGGATCTGACAGATCAAGGCCTTGTATAATAGCTGCCCTACATATCCTGATCTCTCTGGCAATAAAATATTTCCTTAGTAAAGTGACTTGTGCTGTATATAAACAAGGGCATATACAAATTAAGTGACCACAAAGTCTGCATGTTGTGGCTCCATTTTGCTTCCAGCTCTGTTGATCCGCTGTTGATCCGCTGTTGACGGTAGCTGACTAAAACAAAGTGTCATCAATCTTTTTTTTAGGTATGCCGGAAAGGTCAGACTTCAGTAGGGTGCAGTTTTATATTCTTGTAGTTTTTAATCACCATCCTGGTGTATGCTCATTGGCTGAAGCGGTTTTTATCTAATAACAGAGAGTGAAACTTTGCTGCTTAATTTCTAACATGTTTGTAAAAGATAGGTACTTCTTCCACAACTCAACTGTACTGGTGGATGACAAAGCTTTAAAAAGATATTGATTATATATGGATTTTTTCTATCATTTTCGGCTTCTGACCATAGAGCCTTATAGAGTGGCGAATTTACTGAGTTTAGTTTTATTTTGTACCAGCTTTTTATGGTTGTGTGCATTCTCCCTACTGTTTCATTTATAGTACGAATTCTAAGCGCACCTGTGCTTGTGATGCATTTTGAGATAGTTAAAAGACCCGTTTGTAAGTTGTGACCTGCAACTTATTCAGAAGTGTAAAATCTTTTCCTTGTAAGACAATGCTAGTGTAGGATGTATTTGGGAGCATATTGCTGTTATTACAGACAACAGTGTTTTAAAGGACCCTCCAGGTTTTTGGCTAATGTGCCTAAAGTGAATGCTAGCGCGTTTGCCCTTTTTGACATGTAATTCTTCTGTTCATGGTAAATTAGTCTTTTGTCTATGTAAACTCCCAAATACGTGTAGCTGGTTACTTCTTCCAGCAGCTTTCTGGCTATCCAGATTTTCAGTAAAGGCCCTGAGCAATTTTGAACAAACATGGTTTTGGTTTTTAATATATTAATTTCCAAGTTGTTGACAATGACATATTCATGCATTTCAGCCAGTGACCTCAGGAGGACAACTTAGGTAACACTTATTTATACCACGTCATCTGCGTATGAGAGATGGGATATGGTTATTTTGCCCAGGCGTGGTGGATGGGAGTTGGTCTGGTCCAGCCGTGGTGTTAGAGCTAACACGAACAAGTTGAACAGGTGTGGGGTCAGCTCCCACCCCTGATTCATAAATTCACTTTGAAGGAATGCAGAGGCTGGGATAGCCTACTTTTGGAGGGGATTGTTGGAAGCGGGTTGGTGGTTGTCCTTTCTTTTAAATAGGAGTGCAACAGATCTGCTTTGGTTGTGTAATGATTTGGCAGTTTGTTAGTAAATTCTTGAGTCATGGGATGAGTGACTTCTATGCATTTAGGTTTACGAAATTCTTTGAGAATTTTATAAAATTGATTTACACATTTAGCATTTTGAATTATGTCTGAATAGTAATTTTGTTTTAGCTTTCTGTATTAAAGACTTGTATTTTCTGCTAAATTTGTGTAGCTGAAATATATCTCTGCAGTTTTGAAATGTGTTGTTTTATCTTTTTCAGTTCTACATTTCTCCATGGTGCTTGCTTTCTTTTGTCCTGTTTTGTTGTTGTTAGTGGTATTAGATATCACACGCTTCCTGGAACCATTCAAAGTTATTGAATGGAATTTATCCGTGATGGAAGTTAGTTGTGTTTCTAAGTATTCAAAATTGAGTTTGTTCTGCGGTCGATAGTGGATGCATTTATGGTGGGCTTAGGTATGTTTATTTGTGATGTTTTGTGTTAGAAAGCTTCCAGATGGTGCTGTGATCATGAGACTGGTGTAATTCTTTGAAAGGCAACTATTTCTGGATTAGCAAAAAAGACATATAGGATGTGTCTAGCGATGTGTGTGGGTTTGTGGACGATCTGATGTAGGTTCAGTGTGTCTAGGCAAGTGATGATAGTTCTTGGATGTGGCATATTGGGTTTGTCAAACCATATGTTTAGGTCACCAAGGATGCATAGGTTGGAGTGTAGTGTCATAACATTTAAAACTGTATTTAGAAATGTGCCCGGGAATGTTGCCTTCAGTTTTGGTTAGATCTATTGGTTTTCTTGTATATATATATATAACAGCTAGTCCACCTCCTCTTTTGCCTATGCAATTTTGCATGACAGTTTGATAGCCTGGAGAAACGGCTTCATGCAACACTGGAGCCATGTCATTTCCCAACAATGACAACAATGACTCATTTATGAAGAGTAAGTCAGGTTGTGTGTCGTAGATGTGGTGCTTGTTTTTAGAGAGTGATCAAGCATTTATTAGTAGTCAGTCTAGAGATAGTATTAGTGTTTGTATTAACTGTATGAAGATAGCCATAATGTTGTTTGTCTATACCGTATTCCACCTTGATCAGGTGTGAGGGGAGTGTTCAGGGCTGCTTAGAAGCTTGGGGGGCTATCAGTAAAGCACAAACTAGTGTGCAGGGGGGCAGGGAGGTGCTCCTGAAGTCAAATTCTCCTTGGGTACAGAAAGGTTCAATACACATGTTGTAGTTCCTGTTCAACCCCACAGGTAAGGCCCAAATCTAAAGCCACTAAAATACTGCTTTTTGCACACTTCAACACATCACTTTTTCAAGCCAAAACAAGCGCTGCATATACTTTCCAGGAAGTAGGATATCTCAGCTTCGCATACTGCGGACGCGAGACGCCGTTGGACTGAGGCCCCAAAGTGCTGCCCCCATCGAGGGAGATTAGTGCCCGGAGGACTATGGCTCCGTTGCGGCTTTAATTTTCACTTGAACAAACAAGTTACAACTGAGAAATCGAGCTGCTCCCTTGTGAATACAGTGAAAAACAGGGCAGTCTTCAATTTATTTGCGCCAAACTTCCGACAGTCAATGTAAATATTCATGAAGTTCCTTGTGTAACATGATTACAAGTCAGGAAAAAACTCTGATTTCAGGAAGCTCCTTTCCGCCCGGATGATGATCTAGATTAATATAGATCGAAACGTCGTCGACAAATACAAGAAAATTCCCCTGTTTTATTGTATATATTTATGTGGATCTATCTTGTTATTATGTGATGTCTTGTTTCACTTTTGGTCACTTATGTCACGTTCTGCACACTGTCACCTATGAGAGCACCTGAAACTTTTTCTATGAAAAACTAAAATTATAAATAAATGAACATTGTATAAAATCCCCATGCAATTAGCTCCTTAGCGTGAATTTACTAAACGCTCTCACCCCCTCCCTTTTTTGATGGGATCTTGTTAGACAATTGTCGAACCATTGTTTGCTTATATATATATATGCATATACTTTCCAGACACAATTTAAACCACAAAATAGATTAAGCAGTCTCTTAAAAGTCCTCTGGTTGGGCCTGGGGTGTATTTTGCCTTTTTAGCTTGTGAAAAAAGGGGGGTTGCCTTTTAGATGCCAAAGCAAAGCATAGGTGAAAAGCAGGAGAGAAATGTAAACCGTCCTGGCTAAAGAAAACAGCAGTTTTAAAATTACAAATTGTACATAAACCAAGAGATACATTTCAACAGTCATGGGTAGAGGAAAAAGAGAAGCATTAAAGTTTCAAAATACACAGCACAAAGTCAGTATTCTTACCACCCGCTTTGCCTTTGCTCCCTGGGCTGTTTAAGACTCAGAGAAGAGAAGCTGGGGCTATAAAAAGAAGGTGACTGCCTTGGGGTTCCTCCACAAACTTAAGGGCCTGTGCATTTGCGCGTGAAGGACTCAGGGATGCTTAGAAGCTTGGGGGCCAATCAGTAAAGCATAAACTGGTGTGTAGGGGGCAGGGAGGTACTCCTGAAGTCAGAATCCCCTTGGATACAGACAGGCTCAATCCGTACTTTGTAGTTCCTGTTCAACCCTACAGGTAAGGCCCAAATCTAAAGCCACTAAAAATACTGGTTTTCGTGCACTTAAACAAATAGTTTTTCTAGCCACAATAGGTGCTACATAAACTCTCCAAACACAATTTAAACCACAAAGCAGATTAAACAGTCTCTTAAACACACTCCGGTTAGGGTCTGGGGTGTATTTCTTTTTTTTTTTGCTTCTAAAATGCGGCGCTGGTGAGGGTTGCATTCTAGAGGCCTTAGCACAGTATAGGGGAAAACCATGAGAAACATGTAAACAGTCACAGGTAGAAGAAAACAGTAGTTTCAAAAGTACAAATTGCACAGAAACTAAGAAATGCCTCATCCCTACCTAAAACCGCTTCTTTCAGTTCTGTTGAAGCGCTGTATGCTGTGCCATCAGCTGCATTTTCAGATTCCAGACTCTCTTCCAGTAGACTTCTGCAGGACAAACAAAGTGGCACTGGTTAGGGATGGCAGGAAACAACACAGAGCCCAGCTTAGTGGAGGTGAGTAGGCAGAATGGTTCAGGTCAAAAAGGCTGCCATGGAAATCTTGCAACATGCTAGGTTGACTATTACTGGAAAAAGTTAAACATCGAAAATAGCAGCATAAGAGTTAACTCTAGCACTAGATATAATTGTATTCTAATCTAGTTATATGAAGGGATATGTGGTTGATTGAGAGAGACTCAGTAAAAGAAATTAAGGAAGCTCACTCCCTACCTTCGAGACCAGAGCACTGTAACTCCGATCTAAATTGTAGCCTGAAAGAAGGTAGCATACTATTTAACTAAATACAAATTACATTTCTAAATTACACAAAAAGGCTTAGTTATGCCTGTTTTTGCTAGAGGTCGAATTAAAATGTATAGTTTTTACGCGAGTTACTCTCACAGCCAGGTTTTTAGTGGCTTGATTTTACGTTCCAAGTAGGCTTGCAGTCTAGTAGGAACAAACAGAAGTTGTGTGGTATAGGAGGGCAAGGAGACGTTGGGTTCATCGTTTTGACTGATGCATTTTTAACTCGCCCGGTGTGCTTTGCCGCAGCGGTCTGTGCAGGTAGGCGCAGTGGGGCAGGAGGCAGGTGGTTGGGGCGGGAGGTAGGGAAATTGACAGTCGACGGAATAGGGAAAATTAATTAAATAAATAATTCCTATTCTGTCATCTGTCGACAACCCCCACCCCCGCCCCATCGCGCTTACCTGCATGGACCGATGCTGGTGCTTTGATCCATGTAAGGAACAAGACTCTCGTGGTCTAGAATCAGAAACCCGGCCATGAATTTTCCACCTGACTGTTTGTTGGGTGATTTGGGAAGACTACCTTCCTCCGGAGACCCTGACAGGGAGAAGAGGGCATATATTTCTCTGTTTAATATTTTTTATTGAAATTCAAGAATGATAAAATAGGATCAAATAATACCAAATGAAGGTAACAGTTTGCTGCCTGAATTCTTCCAACACATTCCCATAATAAAATGTTTCGTTAAGTCTCAGGAATAAACAAAGCAATTCCAAACTCATTAACTGTGAGCAAGCCCTTAGGAGAGACAGCAGACAGTTGTGGGAGACAGTAGACAGGTGAGAGAGACAGCATATAGTTGAGTGAGACAGGCAGAAGGAACAACTTTAAATCAACATTGAGGTGGAGTATGATGAGGGGTTTAGTTAAGTACTGAGGACTAGACCCCAACTACAGCGGACGAATGCCTATGCCCAATCTGTATAAAGGTAAAAACTTTGGGAACCAGGGAGTCCATCACCACAGTATTCAGCAAACCCACTCACCCTCGAATTTATGCAGAAACAACCTTGCATCTTTGCTTTGAGACAAAACAAGGTACTTGTCTCTTTGTGTTACTTTTACTTAGTTGGGTATCCAAACACCACCTCTATACCTTTAGCAAGGTGTCATGAAAAATATCATGGACAAACAGGAGGCTGTGGTGATTATTAACTACTGTTTTTTGCGCTTTGCCATGCTCCAAATAGCCTCTTAGCTCTTGCAGAAATCCAGATTAACCCTCACTGTTCCCCCTAATATAACCATCAGAAGCCCTAGACTAATCTTGGGGTCAACTAGGACTCTACCTTCACTCAAAAGGGTCCATTCACCTACAAAGCTTTGTGCAGTGTGAATAGGATTGTGAAATAAATGTTTTGTTGAAGATGAAACAATAGAGTGCTTTCAGAAAGGGTGTTTTAGGGTCATATTTTGCAAGGTTAAGCATTACTTTACTGCTCTGAATTGTATCTTGGGGATATGTTGTGATCCACTTCTTGGATAGTTCAGCAAAGACTGTGTTGCAGTAGTTCAATATGCAAAAGATTAAAGCCCTTCCAAGATCAACCTAGTTATCTAACTAGAGTAGGGGGGCAAAATGTCCTTGAGACTTTTTAGTTGCTGGTTAGTTCCTCTCACCCCTATGATTATTTGTGAGTGGCAGCAGAGTTTATACAGAAAGAATAGATCCTGTACAGTCTGTAGGTTCAAATAATCATTCCCCATTTATGCACCCATCCACTTTCCAAACATTTTTACCACAGCATAAAGACACCAGCTGTCGGTTCAAGTGGGCAAATTGTCACTAATGGATAAGACAGTTTTGGCCCAAGCTTAAGTTTAGTACAATGTCTTTAACCCCTTCCACGCTCATGACGAGCTGGGCTCGTCATGAGGTAGCCTCCTTGCACGCTCATGACGAGCCCAGCTCGTCATGTAAAGTGCGGTTTTAAAAATCTCAGCGTGCGAGCGGAATTCCGCCCGCACGCATGCGGTTAAGATGTTATGATACAATGTCAATACCCATGCAAGGTGAGGTTGATTGTTGATATGTGGATTGAATTTTATCATGTTGATTAGTGTGTAGAAGGCCTCCTTCATGGATTTCATACTGAAGTCACAAGATATGTGGAAGGTAACAGAGGAATATGGGGTGCCGGTATTGGAAGAAGACTGAAGTGTTGAGGTTAGATATTTTCTCATTATGTTCTTCGTAGGTGCCTGTGGTCTGTAGACTATGAAAGGAGGCTGTCCCATATATTATGGGAAGGAAGTGAAAGGCGAGAAGCTTGAGTGACTTAGGTGGAATTGTGCAGTAAGTGTGCAGTGCCAGGAACAACTATTCCAAACCTGCCTCAATTACACTAATATGAACAGATATGAACCCCAACTTTCACCCAATGCCAAGTCTCCCGGATTCACTCTGGGCACCAAACTCATCCTCAGATAAGACACTGCCAGGTCAACTGAAATGGCCTGGTAGCAGCTCTCTCTACTATAAGGTGAGACAACTTCTCAGAGAAAGCAACTTCAGAATTCTGTTCAAGCCATCGTACTCACGTATGGATGACAGGAATTGACTACTTTGCGGCTGCACAGGCTCCATACTGGCTCCAATTAAGGGTATGGTATAGACAGCAACATGCATTATCAAGGCCCTTAGGAAATACAACCACATCATCCCCGCCCTGAGGGAACTTCCCTGGCAGCCTTTGCCAGTCAGCACTATCTTCAAGATCAGCTTCATCATCTACAAAGCTATAACAATTAATACCCCTGCCTTTCTGGCTGACAATCTCACCATCTCTCTGGTAGCTCTTGGCACACCCACAGCCAGGACACCATTAAACTGGAGACAAAGAAGGGCAAAAAATGAAAAAAACAAGGCAACAGGCTTTCTTCTTCTATGCACCCTGGATCTGGAACAATGTCACTGTATCCATCATTAGTGCCCCTGTAGTACTCCAATTTAGGTAACTCCTGAAGGCACACCTCTTCAAAACAATACTACATATTGGTGCAGTGAGAGTCCACTTTCAATCTTAGAAATCAGCTACCTCTCTAATCACATATTGACTCTGCCTTTGCTTTAGACCCTACTGCGATCAGCTGCTTTTCGGTTACTTTTGTGCTATATAACTATCACATATATATATACAATTCTATATGATTGCATGTCTCCCTCCTGGTTTGTCTATGCCGTGTGTCTGTTTGATGTTTTGCTCTAAGGAGGCGGATGCCTAGGGTGTGTGCAGAGGTAGGTGTAAACCATGTATCATGCTGAAGGGTGACTCAAGGCTTTGATGAGTAATGATGTTGGCTAGGTCTAGAGTGAGGGTGACTGCAGAGTGTATATTTATTAATATGAGTTGTATGAAACACCAAGAGATTTATATAAAGTCACAAGACGGCTCAAGAAGAGGAAATAGGAAAAGGATAGATTTCACTCTGCAGCCAGATTTCTACCTTTCTCCAGAAAAGTGTGTCAATATCACTCCAAGCCTTCCCAGACTACACTGATTTCTGTTTGAAGCAGGAGTAAAATATGAAATTGGATATTTACCCCCACAAAACTCTACACTTAAACCTTCATATCTAGGTAATCTTTTCTTACCGGTCGAACAAAGAAGTCTAGAGAGCAGGTGCTCCCAGTTCTTAGAAGTACCTCAATCCAAAACAGCCCTAGATTAACAGCAATCTTTTTCAAAAGCTGCAACTACTTTTTTGAATCCTCTTCCAGCAGATCTAAGGACCAAACCTTCCTTCATATCATTTAGGTGACATTTAAAAAGCTAATGTTTTGCAGTTGTGCCTAAAATAGGAGCAAGAATTTTCACTGTCCTATGGATTCGCAGAACCACCACCGGGGGAAGATCCTTCTCCTACCTAGCGGCCAAGACATGGAACTCCCTCCCCGCACACATTTTCGGCTGACCCAGGACCATCTCTCCTTCAGGAAGCAACTCAAGACCTGGCTCTTCCACCAGTAGCAGCACCCGAGGCGCCTTGAGACCCTAGAGGGTGAGTAGCGCACTTTACAAATCTGCTGATTGATTGATTGATTGATTCTCTGACAGTGTTTTAGCTCTCGCTCTCTCATACGACAGATCTTGTTGTGCTTATGTCTGTATTAGGTTGTTAAAATATAAATGTGCATTGTTCATGTCTAGATCAGTTGTTGAAATGTAAAGCATAATAATAGTAATTCTGTGCGGGAGCACCATATAAACACATTAAATAAATGAATAGAGCGAACTATGAAAAAAATAAAGGAGATGGGTAAGATAAGAAGAAAAGTCAGAAGGCAAATCAGTGTAGCTGCCAAATGCTTATGTTACACTAGTAAGCTTTGACTTTAATGACACTTATGAAGATTGAAGAGTACGGCTAAGTCCATGAACAGACAACACAAGAATTGTGATTGTAAAACAGTGGTTCAAAGCCTGGTTCTCTCCTAATTAGATTTTGGGGTTTCCCTACATTTCACAATTATTAAGCTGCATCTTACTCCCTTAAAGGCAACCAACGCTTTATGCTCAGCCTTGCTGGTCTCAAACACCAAACACTTTGAACATGTCACATCTGTACTGAAGCATCTTCAAGATGGGATGAATAGTCCACTAAGCACTCCACATTGGAGCCCCTAAACATCAAACATCTTTCCATCTGGAAATCGAAGATCCTGATGAGCACAGATTCATTAGACTTAGAAACTCCTCTCGCTAAGAAACAGCAAACATTTGCTCTAACCTTCACTGGAAGTGCTGTAATGTTTCGGAACTCTCTTCCACTAAAGTTACGAACACACACAGTCCTTCAAAAGAGAACTGAAAACTCCACCATTTCAATCGCTCATCATAAACTAACACTACTTCCCACATCACCTCCTCTCCATCATTTACCCCACATACGCCCATTTGAACTACAATTCTTTAAGGGTGTTTCTGGTGCTCAGCCCCTCACACTGCACCCTACTGTCACACATCTTAAACTCTACATTTTAAAATCTTCCTAAGAAATTCAGAAACTGACAAATTATGTATCCCCTTCCTCTACACAGACTCTTATATTGTAACCTTGATGTTTGCATGTTTGGACCCATTATTGTTTAACGTTAAAAAGATCTCCAATATGTAAAGCACTCCAATACTATAGAGATGTGGCATGCACTATATAAAACCGCTAGATAAATAAATCAATAAAATGAATAAGAGGATATCAAACTGATTTGGCCAGCTAATAGGAAGTGTACACACATTAAAAGGGTTTTGAAATTATCTCATTAATGTGGTTGTAGAAATCTCTGGGAAAAGCAGGGCCCTCACCCACATCGAGATGTGGCATGCTTCTCCATCGGGCTTCCACACCCTAGACGCAACTAAATCCAAGGTGGCATCTAGCACACGAGGTGTGGGAACAAGGGTTTTTGTTTTAGGAATAGTTTTCAAGAATGGACTATATACTCCATGTCAACCAGAGATATGAAGAAAGAAAAACGTTAAAACTGCCTAGAACTATCCTAATATACTAATTTTACTAGTGGATGCCCTGTAAGGATTCAAAATATATAAATATGAGGAATTTAGTATCCCTGTCCTACATATGCCCAATAAGGTCAGCGGTCTTCTTCAGGACCTATACTCTCCGGTTAATTAAGTGCCACAAACCCCACATTTAGGGGGTAAATAGCCATGAAGACTGCTGTTCTCTATGTAATACTTAACTATAGTCAGTTAGATCCTACATTTTCGTAAAACAAACCAACATAAAAAAATTAAGATAATTTCTCTAACATAACTGTACTCCTAAGATTCTTTACCTCTCTTCCTTTTGTGTGCAAGATAGCTAATATGAAGACCACCATTAATAGATTAAGGGATTTCTCAGGAAGATGCATATGGTGGGGATGGTGAATCAAGAGTATACCTCTAGATTAAGTCGTAATTGCAAATCTTATAGTTCTAGCAGTCAAAGTTTTTCAAGTTTTTTTTTTATTTTCACTCATACAAGCCCATTCAGTTCCATAGCTGTATCCAGCTGGCTTCAGATTACCCAATATGATGTTGGTGCATCCGCATGTGTAGCAATCACAGTCCAGCCAAAATGTAATTTATTATTTACTTATTATTTTGCAATGCAAACCTGGCACTAAGGTGTTGGGAAACATTAGATAAAACTCAATAGAACATATGAAAAACAAGCAGGCAAAGATACACACTCTGTACGAATGTATATAGGAATAACATAGAAAAGAGCATGATCATCAGACGGACTAGGCAGACTTTCTATCATTTTATATCATGAAAGAAGTTAGTTTAAGAACTGGTAAAATAAGCGAGTTATAAAATGTTTTCTGAAAGTTATAGGAGTGTGTTGTTTCCTTATGGGTAGGGGTGATGAATTCCAGACTGAAATGGTGACACCCGTTAAGGATTATTTTTTTGGCTTATGTTGTCCTAAATATGGGTAGTCTAGTTGGAGGGTATTCCTTTTTTTAGGCTCCTTGCACCACCTAAACGTGAAAGCACCTCCATTATCTGAATACTGTCTACAACAGTACATACATTTTTTTATCCATATAATATGTCAACAAAAATGTAAGACTAGAGGGTTCCTCGCATTTAACAGAGGCCCACTCGAGAAGTCTGTCCATCTTGGATTTTGACACATCAGAGGGTTTGCTTTAAGCTGTTACATCAAAAAGCGTGCAACGCCCGTCACTGAAAATCTTGCGTTACATTGATAAGCCATTTTTGGCTTCAAGAATCAGGAGCCTACCGCCTGAATAAGATCATTGCTGCATGTGTCGCTGATTTGAGGAAACCCAAGAAAGCCAGTGTTTTTTTACGCAGATCAATGGAGTTCAACCCCCTGTTTTGGCAATAAGTGGATTCTGTGATCTCTTCTGGTCCCTTGAAAAAACCCTGCCCTGGAACAAACTGAGAAGCAAAGGAAAACCAGGCTATGGGTCTCCAAGGCATCCTTCATCCCCTGAGCCCAAGGGGGTGAGCCACTGGGATTGCACTGGTGCTGGCGGCATTTGGCACGTACATATCTGGTGGGTAGAGACTAGACTAGCACAATTCTGCACCAACAATTGGATAGTCCAACTGGTATGGTACACAATGTGACTTTTACATTGGTCTTGTCCTACAAATGTTTTTGATGCAAAACAGCACCAACCCCAACTATGTGAAGAGACAAGTAGTGAGAAGCTGAAAGACATTTCATGATGATTTGGAGTTTGCCAACAGAAAGCTTTTTTCCACGATTCTGAAAAATTATTCAGCGGCCTAAAATTCCACTGATTCCCTTGGGGCAATTCAACAATTCCTCTAACTTGAAGGATGTTTCCCAGTTTTTCTTGAGGACCACTGGGCTCTGCATTTTCCAAAACAAAAAAGTAACATCTGTGCAAGAAGCAAATTCTTGCAAGTGTTGAGTTGCAGCACAGTACAGAAAGAAATCCTTTTTTTGGTACTTCATAATTTCCGAGGTTTCCGGTCTGTCTTCCTGCGTGGCCTGTGCAATTCAAGTCATTTAAGTGGAACTCACCCTTCCTATTACACATTACTCACAGGCTCTTTAAACCACTTTAAATTTGGAACTGGTGCCAAAAAGTGTTGCACACGATCACGACGTAATTTGAAGGTGGACGCTGTTTCCTGTGCATATCAGCCCGGATATTACATAGAGGGATTTGCGCCAGGGGGCAGGGGACGGTACTTTGAAGTAGAAAAACGTACAGTTTTGTTTCTTCTCGGTAAATTGAAATTGCAAGTGTTAAAGGCTATCCATAAAGGGGGGGTATTATTTCCCTTCTTTGCACTTTTTCCGAACACATGGACATTAAGATTAGCAGTAACAAAAACATAGGGCTAGATTTAGGTAAATAGGTTTCACCGTTTCTAAAACACCCAATTTTATCGATTCGGTATTTTAGAATCGGTAAATCCTATGTAGGTAATTAATCAGTAAAAAATACCGAATCGTTAAGATTCGGTATTTACCGAATCAGTAATTACCCATTCAGTATTTGCCATTCATTCCTATGGGCCTGGAGACCCATAGGAATGAATGTCAATTACCGAATCGGTAATTACAGATTCGGTAAATACCGAAAAATTCAAAGGTGGCAGGGTGTCACTTTGACACCCTGTTGCACCCCTGATTAGTGCTGGTGTGCACATGTGGCATACATACATGCCCTAAGGGCATGTATGTCTGTCACATGGCACAGATGTAAATGCACATTTATGCATTTACATAGGAATTCCTTATTTACCACCAACTAATAGTTGGTGGTAAATAACGAATTCTTAAAGCCCAGGGGCCAGATGTAGGAGCCCTAATACCGGTCGGAAACGGCCGATTTCGGCCGTTTCCGACCGGTAATAGGGTTTTCAGATGTAGGGGGCTGAAAATTACAGAATCGGTATATTTACCGATTCGGTAAAATTACCGATTCGGTAAATTACCGAATCAGTAAATATACCGATTCTGTAATTCCAAATGTAGGTGGCACAGTTTACAGTGCCACAGGCCCTTAAGAGTCGGTATTTTACCACCCAATCCTATTGGGTGGTAAAATACCGAATTCAGGTGTGCATGCACATCTGTGCATGCACACCTGTGCAATGTGACACACAGACATGCCCTTAGGGCATGTATGTGTGCCACATGTCACACAAGCCTGTACTTGGGGTGCTGGAGGGTGTCAAAGTGACACCCCCTGCACCCTTGCAGAATTCGGTATTTACCGATTCTGTAAATACAGAATCGGTATTTCCCATTGATTCCTATGGGCCTTGAAGCCCATAGGAATCAATGGGAAATACCGATTCTGTATTTACAGAATCGGTAAATACCGAATGTTACAGATTCGGTAATTCTGAATTTAAAATTACCTACATCTGCCTCCTTCCTATTTACCTACTCTTAAATACCGAATCGGTAAAATTCGGTATTTAAGAGTAGGTAAATCGGAATTACCTACATCTAGCCCCAGAAGCACTGTTTACAGTGCTTCCTACATCTCATTTACCGATTCGGTATATACCGAGCCTACCTACATCTGGCCCTGTTCGTAGGCACACCAAGAAATGTTCACAGATATTAAATGAAATTGTATGTGCACTCCTCGGATACAGTGGGGTTCTCTCGCCCTGCCCACGTGAGACAGTAAAAAGAGAAGGGAGGAAGAGGAAGACGCGATGAAGTAAAGAAAGTGGAAGGAGGCGAGAAAAGCAGGAGACGGATCCTGCGCCGCCCACTGGCCAGGTCCCAGCAGGGAGCTCAACCAGTCCTCCTCCTGACAGGCCAGTGCCCGGTTGCCATGACAAAGATGTGGGCGGCATCCGAGCTGGCTCTTCTGCAAACATGCCTCACATCCCCAATACCTCGTTGAACGAACAGGCATTGGCAAAGCCAATAGGTCTGCTAATTTTAGGAATCTGTGTTCTATGTCAAAATGGCCATTTATCGTTTTGTAATATGGGTTTGGCTGCATAAACAGAAAGAACATAAACAGAAAGAACACAAACAGGAACCTAAATGCACAGACATATCCAGACGTGCGCACACGCTTACAGAAACACACCCAATATGCACTCCGGTACACTTCCACACATCTATGTGCATTGATACAAGACACATTGATAAGGGCACAAGACAACAAGTGAATATTGGATGGATGGATAGATGGATGGATGGATGGATCGAAGGCTGCGTGGTGTTGGATGACTGCGGGTGCATGAGGTGGATGGTTGTAAATGGATGGCTGTCCAGAGATGTTTTAAGGCATGGGCAAAGTAGGCTCTAGCCCACGGCCACCAACCTTCTAGGGGCCCCATCATTAGGCTTTCAGGACAGTCCCAGACAGTAGCATAGCGTAAAAATGATGGGGCAACCTTCACGATATGAAAAGGGGCTCCCTGGTGTCCAATATCTCATAAATATACAAAGGCTTTGCACTGACTGGGGCCCCCCTGAATGACAGAGGTTTGTCAATGATGATCAGACCATAGTTGCTTAAGGTTCGAACGAGCTGAAAATGGATAATAAATTCAGAGTTGTTCCAAGCAGGGGGCTTCAAATTATGTTTGGCCCGGGCCCCTTAAATCCTTAAGACAGTGGCGTAACGAACCTTGAGGGGCCCCCCTGCAGGGTACCTGAAGGGGCCATGTGCTGGTGTGGGTAAAATATGGATGCATATAAAGTCCCTAATGTGTTTAGGTGGTTGCAGGGGATGGGCACATGCACCAATTTTTGGGAACAGGGGTTTCCTTTCCATCATGGAAGGCAGAATTAAAAAACCTGCAAGATAAAGAGATAGGAAGTGACAAGTGGTAGAAAAAAGCGACATGAGGTGGAATCAAGAATAGGCAGCTTTAGTATTTGTCAATCCTCTATCCAGCAACTTTGGTGGATGGCTCACAAGAAAAAACGTTGGGACCCGGTCCATTACTATTACGTTTTTTTTTAACTAATTACGCAAAGCACATGGGGATGGGTGGATGGATACACAGGACTATTTTGCCATGCCTATTTTGCAGTACCTATTTTGCCATCCATTACAGTGGCAGAGCAAGCATGGCTTCAGACCTACTGCTGTAGCCTAACTGTAACAGTGCAAAAAATGCACCGCGGCCTGTCAAAATGACCTTTTTTGAAAGGTAAAAAATCCCTTTTAAATATTAGTAAATCACCCCTATGGAAGCCTCCACAACCCACAAGTTCTGGTCCATAGTATTAAAAAGCAGGCAATCACCATTGTGGTAGCCCTGGGTGTTTCTGATTGTGTCACTTTTATTTACTGATGAAGTGGGTCAAACAAAGTGGTTTACAACAGCTTGTGATGCTCACTGTGCCAATGAAAAAAATACAAAGAACCACAAAAAGTGATGGAGAAAGGACCACTAAAAGGATTGGTTAAGATGCACTCCTTCCTCGAGTTTATCAAAGCAAGATGTAGATTAACTGACCCCCTACCTCAACCCCCACAATGATCAAGCGTCTGTCCTACGGCATTTGTCACACGGATGGAGACCCAGAGTGGTTCTCTATGGTGTGGAAGGGCACACTATGTGCAATCTACCTACTGAGCAGGACTATGGTCAACTCACCAGGATGTAGATGAATGCAAGTGATGATATGGAGAAGATTACAGTGGCAAGGCAGGTCTTTTTACCTGATCCTTCTTGGGAGAGATGCCTACCAACCTCTCCCGTATTTTTTAAAGTGGTATTTCTCCCACATTTTTAAAGTGGTCTTCCAGTCCCCTGCAACTGGTTCCTGCACCCATCCATGTGGGACAGGGAAGTCATGTATATAAACGTATCTGTGTGCGTATAGGATGTACGTTGAGCTTGTGTGACACTAGTGACCATAGCCACACTGGAACCCATTTTGGACTTGCAGCATCCAAGTAGTGCACAGGATGGAGGGTTAGAAAGAGCTTACCTGACAGATATGAATTGAAGTCCCCTGCTGGACATTCCAAGTGTTCATTATTACAGGTCTCGCTTTTGGGTGTGGAGGAGAGGAGAAAAATGTCCACTTTGAATCTTAGAGCATTTCCTCTGCACCCTTGAGGGTCAAGTGCTAAAGGGGTGTGCTCAGTTACACGCTCAAAAGTGAGGTTAAACCCCAGGACAGCGTTGCTAAAAGGTTCCTGTTGAGTGGCTATATTTTGAGCTCTGTAACCTGATTGACACGGTGTGAGGATTTGGGTGTATTATGGTATGGCTGTTAAACCTTACCATGGAATACACTCGCAAAAACTGTCTTGCGGCCACTCAGGCCCATCCGTACAACCTAAAGCTCAACCCTGGGTAGCTATGGCTTCGAACAGCAAGGTTTAAACAAAAGAACTAGTGTAAAGCATTTAACAGTGTCAAACACTGACATGAGAAAGCCACGCAACATGAAAGAAATACAACACCAACTTAAAAAAGTAGATTATATTTTAATTGATTTTAGAGTCCAAGATGAGCAAATACCACCGGGGGGTTCCTGAGATACAGATTTTTAACCAAATCTTAATTTTTAATCCAAACACAAACATGCATTGGTAACTGTAAAGTTTGAAAAGTTTGTAAAAGTTAGTTAGACTACTCCGACCTGGATTGGGCGCACAGCGACCACATCTGACAGGGAGATCATCTGAGAGGAGGGTGATTTTTAGTCTAGTTCCACACTTTACAACATGACCGCCATAGACAATAATGGATTGGTACTGAGGCTATCCAAGATGAACATACTCAAGGATGCTCCAGGTGATGTGCAGTCGGCAGGGATGCCTTTGCGGTAACTGCTCGGTCGACGGGTCAGGTTGGGCAACTTAGGCCACAGAAGTTGGGGTCCCTCGAAGCCCTCTTTGAGACCATAGAAGGCCAGCTGTGGCTGGGCTACCGATCTCCGTGTACAGCGGCCCCCGCAAAATTCTTTGGTGGGGGCTGGTGCCTCTCTTGCGCGACTAATCTGGACTCCGATGACACTCCTGGGTCCGGCTGACTCAGGTGCAACTTTTGGCCGTTGAGGATCATTCGCTGGGGGTGCCCAACGGCAGCTAGCATCAAATCTTCTGCGGGGGCTAGAAACTTGCCGATGTTGACTACTTTAGCTGTGCTAACTCTGGTGCAGGTTCCAGGGGGTCAGTTCATTGTTACTTTGAGTCACTTTTTTGGGTTGGAGCACATCTTTTCCATGGCTATGTGTGACATCTAGCAATTCCAAAGTCCCCTCTCAAGATGTAAGGACCCTGGATGTCAGAAGCTTGGTAGCCAACCCTAGAGGCGTGGCTACCTGAGGGCTACACACCCAGAGGAAAACCGCATTGGGTACTGGGTTTCCCTCTATGTCCCTGCCACCAGCCTGTCTACCTGAACAAATGACAGCCCATCTGCAGTGTAAATGCCATCTGCCCCCAAGGCGGCTTCGCCTTTGAAGCTTATCTTTTTGGTTAACACCCGGGGAGGCGTCCTGGGAAGGGGAGGTAATCCCCCCCCCCTGTAGCAGGCTGCTATTGTTCCTAAGCCTAGAAGACATTCACAGTACTCCCCAAAATGCGGTCTGTTGGCCAGTGCCTTGTAAAAGGCTACTGGACAACTGGGTCACAGAGTGGCAACTTTCTACAAGTTGCATTTGTTTAATAGCGGTATTAAATTCGACCTGAGCATCAGGTCGGGTTTAATGCCACAAGTAATTTGATACCTTACAGTGTGGGCACTGTAAGGTAGTCTTACTCATATGTAAGCCAGACCTATGGGTCAGCTGGTAACCCTGTGTTAGCCAATGGGGCTACTAGCCTTTCCACAGAAAAATGACAATGTAGAAGTGTTGCTGTTAAGACATATATAAAAAAAACATGTCCTACTTAATAATATACAGCTCCCTGTCTCGGGGCTTTAAAGGCCTTCCTTAGGGGAGACTTACATACATTGTGTAGGGAGATGGGGGCTTGCCATTCGTTTACATGGCAAAGTTGAATTAGCAGTCTTACCACTACCCTTCCAGTCTGCAGAATGATGGATTTAACCCAGGTCTCTTGACTGGAGTGAATGTTTTGATTTGTTCTGCATTCCGTCCATCAATTGTGTGTCTTTTGCTTTCTCCCCCTAGGTGCGCCAGGTATGCCCAGAGGTGGGTCCTGGGCCCACTGTGCCACTGTAATCAAGCTATCCTGGCTGAAGAGGGGTGAAACCATGGGGGGTATGAGCTCTTGAAGAAAAAAGAAAATGTATCTTTGGTTGTTCAATGTCTCTAATATTCTGTTAGGTAAGTAGCTATTTTTACATCAAGCCTACCAGACAGCACAGTTGTCTGACTGCAAAAGACATATTGTGGGCTTATCAAGAACACAGAGAGGCTTGCAGCCTGCGCATTGCTTACCATTGGTTAGCTTTACCGCCCCCCTCATTTGTCTACTTCTTATACTCTACTCTAGTTTGCCTTTTCCATCTTGTGTTTGTTCTTCCCTGGAGTATTGTCATTTTGCTTGTGACTTTCCACTGCTCCCATTTAGGGAACTACTGTTTTCTTTTGTCTTAAGCACTCCATGAGAGAGCATGTGTTTTTTAGATGGTACCCTTGTGTGATTCTCTCCCCCTCCGTGGTGCTTTTTTTCACTAGTGTGATTCTCCCCTGCCCATATCAATGTTGCACTCACCCGTGTGTGCTTCTCCCCCGCATTGCTTTCTCACTTTTTTACCCCCCCCCCAGCTCAACGCTGCTTTCTCTCGCCAATCTGCTTCTCTCACCTGTTTGCTTTTTCTCTGCTCCCTTGCTCATCACGTTTCTTCCCTTTCAGGATCCTTAAGTTGCTTGCCCCACCCGAAAACCTTTGTTGCTTCCACCCACAGCCCTTTATATTTCTTCTGCGTCACCGGTTTGCTTACGCCCACTGCACTTAAAAAAAGAAACACTTTTGCATGTTTTCCTTTATATTTACTAATTCATCTTGGATCAGTAAACAAAAGAAACAAGCATTTGCAATGCAATAGGTCTCGCATTAGGAAAGTTTGAGCTATTGGTATTGTAAATGACAAATTTTGTATTTATGTTTTGTTTTTGAAAATAGCGAAATTAATGACTTTGTCATTTACAATGCCAATAGTTATAACTTTCGCAAATGTGACCCTATAGCATTTGTAATGCAATATGTGTTGTATTTACGTGACTTACATGTATTGATATTACAAATAACAATGGTTTTTATTTTATTTTAATAATTAATACTTAAATAAAAGTTATTGTAATTTATAATGGCAATAGCCTAAACTTTTGTAAATAACTTTTGTGAAGATTATGTTCAGTGTATTTTATTGTGACGACAATCCAAGAACAGAAGTGAAATATTAACATCTTTTTGTTACATTTGTAATAAAGCTTGAAACATTGAGAGAACATATTTGAACCAGGTGTTGTTGAATGGTTGCACAGATTGATGCTGTGGTGGGGCTGAGTGATGTTGTGATGGCGAACGAGTGATGCTGTGGCGTTCAGTGATGCTGTGGTAGCGCATAGTGATGTTGTGGTGCCCCTGAGTGATGCTGTGGTCGTGTTGAGTGATGCTGTATGCTATGTTATGTTTTGTTTTGCTATCCTATGTTTTGTTTTGTTATGCTATGCTGTGTTTTGTTATGCTATGCTGTGTTTTGTTATGCTATGCTATGTTTTGCTATGTTATGCTATGCTATGTTTTGCTATGTTATGCTATGTTTTGTTGTGGTTTATTATGCTATGCTTTGTTTTGCTATGCTATTTTGTGTTGTGTTTGGTATGCGATGTTTTGCTATGCTATTATATGTTTTGTTTTTCTATGCTATGTTTTGTTGTGTTTTGTTAAGCTATGCTATGTTTTGCTGTGTTTTGATATGTTTTGTTATGCTATGTGTTGTTGTGTTTTGTTATGCTATGTTTTGTTATGTTATGCTTTGTTTTCTTATGCTATGCTATGTTTAGTTTTGCTATCCTGTGCTTTGTTGTGTTATGCTGTGCTATGTTTTGTAGGGTTTTGTTATGCTATGCTATGTTTTGCTAGGCTTTGCTATGCTATGTTTTGTTATGTATGCTATGTTTTGTTATGCTATGCTATGTTTTGTTGCGTTTTACTGTTTTGCAATGCTATGTTTTATTATGCTATGCTTTGTTATGTTATGTTATGCTATGGTTTGTTATGTTATGCTATGTTTTGTTCTGCTATGTTTTGTTATGTTATGCTATGTTTTGTTATACTATGCTATGTTTTGTTTTGCCATGCTTTGTTATGCTATGCGTTGTTTTGTTATGCTATGCCATGTTTTGTTGTGTTTTGTTATGCTGTGCTATGCTTTGTTGTGTTTTGCTGTGCTATGTTTTGTTTTGTTATGCTATGTTTTGTTTTGCTATCCTAAGCTTTGTTTTGTTATGCTATGCTATGTTTTGCTAGCCTATGATTTTTTTGTTATGCTATGCTATGCTGTGTTTTGTTATGCTATGCTATGTTTTGTTATGCTATGCTGGTGAGGGTGTGTGAGGGTGAGTGAGGGTGTGTGAGAGTGGTTGAGAGGGTGTGTGAGGGTGAGGGTGAAAGGGTGTATGAGGGTGAAGGGGTGTGAGGGTGAGAGGGTGTGGGGTGAGGGTGGGTGGGAGGGTGAGAGGGTGTGGGGTGAGGGTGGGTGGGAGGGTAAGGGGGTGTGAGGGTGAGGGGTGTGTGAGGGGTGAGGGGGTGAGGTTGAGTGGGTGTGTGAGGGTGAGGGTGTGAGAGGGTGAGGGGGTTTGAGGCTGAGGGTGTGTGAGGGTGGGTGAGAGGGTGTGTGAGGGTGGGGGTGAGAGGGTGTGTGAGGGTGAAGGGGTGTGAGGGTGACAGGGTGTGAGGGTGAGGGTGGGTGAGAGGGTGTGAGGGTGAGGGTGGGTGAGAGGGTGTGAGGGTGAGTGGGTGTGTGAGGGTGAGAGGGTGAGTAAGGGTGTGTGAGGGGGTGTTAGGGTGAGGGGGTGTTAGGGTGAGGGGGTGTGAGAGTGAGGGTGTGTGTGAGGGTGTGAGGGTGAGGGGTGTGAGGGTGATGGGTGTGAGGGTGAAGGGGTGTGAGGGTGAAGGGGTGTGAGGGTGAGGGGGTGTGAGGGTGTAGTCCAGATGGCATGTATGCTCCATACATAGGTTGTCCCCAACTGCCCACGCATATCCCTCCCGCCAACCGATCTAATCCAGGCACATACATGCATTTAAGAAAGCAATTCTGTAGGCGGTAACGAAATAGGTGAGTGTGGTGCAAAGAGTATTTATCCCACACGGGCTAGAACAATGCCCTCTTCAACTTGAGAGTCGGCAGTTGGGCGGCTAGCCAGAGTGTAAGCCCTGAAAGGCCCCCAAATGTCATCGGCCCGTGAGTATCGAGGCAATGTGGTGGAGACTCTGGACATTGGCTAAGATGGTGCTGGACCCTAGGTACTTTCAGCTTATGGACTCGTTGTCGCAGCTGACCCCACATGAGAAGCTTATTTGGTTCTGAAAAGTTTAGTGCTCTGAAGTGGACATATACTTAAAGCCAGTCCTTTCAAAATAGTTTAAATAAATACATAAACTAAGCATTAACACCTCATGAATCGACTTCTGAAACTTCTTCAAAAGGAAGACCGTTCAAAAGTTTATCCAATGCAGAAGAAAGTTATTCTAGTGGTATACTTCCTCCTGTGGCTCCTGACTGGGCTATAATATGGCTCTTGAGTGGATGGCATATTCTGTGAGTTCCCAAAAAGTCGAAAATTTACCATTGTGCATAGGAGAACATGTATGGGTGTACATAAATGATTTTTTTTTTTTGCGAATCGAGCCTCCTGTATCTGCACTGTCTTGTACCCTCTTGAAGACGTTTCTGCAGAAACCATGAGGTTGCTACTCATTTTGCAATGATACAGTGTCCAAGTTAGAGGGGCAGAACCTGCAGTCAGTATTCCACCGAGTGTAAACAATGCTGTTGCCCATTCAATAATGTTTAGCAATGTGTTGACTTTTGGTGATCTCACATATGTTCACCCACGTGACTTTGCTTCAATGGGAATCTCGAGCGGCATCCGAGATTTTGAGCACATTTCGGAAGTGTTTAACGCTCCCTGTTTAACAACGTTCGCAGGTGGCTATATCTGCTTTCACGGACATTTTCAAGACAAAGGAAAATAGTGGGAAGTGAATACAATTGTACTTAATTTAAAATACTTTTTGTGGCCTGGCAGTTATCCTTTAGGGGATAGCTTGTTATTATAAGCCAGCCTGAGACAGCCCCTCGTCTGAGTGAAGAGCGACTTTCAGGTGAGAAACGGCGGAGGTATTATTACTGAATATTATTAGAATCATTGAAGTTTACTCCCACGGATAGGAAACGGTGGCGGCTGACAGGGGACAGTGACGGCTATTAGAGCTGACGCTGGCTGCCTCCTGCACAGACACAGTGCCCTTATATGCTGCAGTTGTGATGCTGTTTTGGAATCAGTGGAGACACCCTGGTAGAAAGGGAAGTGCTTTGTAGATACGTCAATGAACAAAACGCGCATCAGAGGATGTCTCTCGAGTCCAGGAGGGGCGCCAGAGTCGGTGTCCTTCTTTAACCCCTTGACCGCGGTGAAAATTCTGCCGCGGTGCGGGTGATTTACGGCATGGGCGTGGTTCGGACGGCCCCCGGCCGTCCTCCGCACACGCCCACCGTGACGTCGGACGGCCGCCGGCCGTCCGACGCATGGAAGAGGTTAATCTCTTATCTCTAGTATCGGAGACAAGAGCGTAATTACAGGAGCATCCGCGCAATGGGAAACCAAAAGTGTTTGCTTTTAAAAGACCAGAAAGTGGTCCCGTGATACTGGAGCCGCCTGGGAAGTTCAAATAAGACAGTATTCCTCTGGCACTTTTGACCTATTTTCTTATTGTTAAGTATTGGCAGAAAAAAAGGTTAACATTTGTACAGAAAAAAATTTCGATTAACAAACTCTCGGGATTGCGTGGGGGGTCGGGGAGCAGGGGAGCGGCGTTCCTTTGAAGTCGGTGGGAGGGAACGCGATAAAACAAACTCTTGGCATTGCTGTAGGGGGGCGGGCGGGAGCGCATTGCAATGAAGTCTGATGGCGGGAGGCGGGGGAGCAGCTTGGGAGGCAGCATTCCATTGCGGTGCGAGGCTGATGGGTTTGTGCACGCGCGTCTCACACGAGTGCATCACATGAACTGCACGTAATCCGTGCTTGTTCAAGAGTTTGTTTCGCCTTCTACACACTTGGCTATTAATCCCTGCGGGATATAATAGCCGAGACCTAAAAAGGCTTCTGCATCATTTGGTAGGGATGCGTATGAATGGGTGGCATGCCTACAAAATTATGCAAGCAGCTGTGCCATGGGCTTCTTTTATTTTTCTTTAGCTATGCCGCACAGCATTAGGGATGCTGTACAGCTTCACTAATAAACAACTGTGAAAGCCAATAGGTCCCGAAGTCTGGACCAATTGCCTTTGCCGATGC
This sequence comes from Lissotriton helveticus, assembly GCF_964261635.1. Classification (NCBI taxonomy): domain Eukaryota; kingdom Metazoa; phylum Chordata; class Amphibia; order Caudata; family Salamandridae; genus Lissotriton; species Lissotriton helveticus. Next base: position 128,222,280 of record NC_136068.1, on the reverse strand, counting down.
TTGTTTGTGTAGTGGTCTTTTTCATACAAACTATGAACTTTGTTATACTACATTTTCTTAGACTGATCACACGGACTTTGACAAGTTCTTTCAGCTAGCCTAGTTATCAGTGCACTGTAAATGAGCTAATGAACCAAGACCGGTTGGGTTTGTTTAAACACTCGGCTTCAAAGAAAATTACATGTCTAGGTTTTTGGGAACCCAAGAAGCAAGTTGTATGTAGGCCTTATCAGGGTCCTCACAGGTGAACAGGTATACATGCTTTATTGGCTGAAAAACGAGTTTTAAATATGTATTTTTCCAGGTCTCCTGTCAAAATGTGTTGTCCAAAGGTTGTCCTAGGATTATTATTTCGCAGACAGACAAAAATATTGATTACTGCTACGCTAAACCAGATGAGTGGGAGCACATAGGGTGTTGAAATTAGCTACGGAGATAAAAACTAGTGCAAGTTATACAGTGGACAAGGCCTGCAATCATTTGCTGAAGTATCAGAATTTCCAAATTTGGTTCAATATACAATGTTACTACTGGCGGATCAGAATATAATTAGACCCAAATTCTAAAGACGCCCGCTAAAACAATTTCAACGCATCCAAGACCAACCTGAGGTGTGATGTCTGCAACCTCAGAGGGACGGTGGGGTCCTTCCCCTGGGGATGTTGGGTCAGGACAATATCTAGAGCATTTAAAGTGAGTGTATGCATATCCACTCTTAAAGCATTTGAGATGCGGTTTGTCTACAGAAGGACAATCCACAACATAATGACATCATACCTATTTACAAAGTAAAGCAATGTAATCAGCATGATCTATGGTCTCTGAGGGTATTACCCAGTGAAACCAGCATGCTAGACTGACAACTCCTCTTTGGCAAGCCATCTTAGCGCTACAATGGACGCCCTACCCAGTTTTTTCAGTCTGTATGAACAACAATACCTCTAGGCAAGATCTTCTCCTCTCGTTTTCCAACCACATAAATACAACCATGCACACTGACTACTCCCTAAATACCAGTTATTCCTCATGAAAACCAAAAATATGAAACAGGAGCAAGTGTACAGATTGCGCACAGAGTCCTTGGGGACGAGAAATCCCTACAAAATCATTCAGTCTTGTATCATACAGCTCTTCGCCTCGATATGTGTGCAGAGCGCGCCCAATGTGCCTGCAAAGCTTTTCCAAAGACATACGCAATGCACAAGCAAACCTCCGCCCAAAGCCTCTTTCACTCCGCCTCCAACAAATAAAATATGGAGAGAGAAAAAAAGAAAAGCTAATCAGCCTGACTCATATCATATCCAGACAGGCTCGCTTCTCAGCATATGTTGTTGCAGAACTGCAATTAGAAATAGGCACAGGAAAAAAAAACCTTAAAGCAGCCACTCCTAGCAAGCAGTCAGACACATATGATTCAGCATAACTAGTTTTAAAAATGGTGTTTTGTTTTTTAACAAGAGTATTTCAGCTCTGCTCTGTTTCCTAGTATCAGACCAACCCACACGACTTTAAAAATGAAACTGTGAGATTTAGCCAAAGTTGGTCACTCTTAGCCCATGGTTGCATGTAAAATCTACACGTTTAAAGGTTTTATATTGGGCCTGCTCATGTGACTTACTGCGATTACTGTTACAATTATAGTATCACCAATCTGGTGTAAGCGTAGAGCAGACGCTGTAGCCTAGCCTTGAAAAGGTCGCAGAGCCTTCTGATGAGGTCACTATAGACATTAAGGGGATGATTACAAGCTTTTAGTGCATACATCATCAGTGCTTTGTTGCCCTTCTGGTTTGGGTTGCACTCTGTTGATAAATCCTATACAAAACATTAAAACAATTCCACTATGCAAAAACACCTGCAAACGTTCAATAGTATACACTAGACACGACACCACACATGCATCCAACACACACAATGGTAGGTTGCCAGATGGGGTTTTAACATGTTGCACACAACCATGCACCACAAAACCACACCAAACACAAACATCCAGACAGCCAACAGCACCATACCTAAACTATCTCTAGACACTGGAGAAATATGTTACCTCCCTAAGACATGTGTAAGCAACCCGTTAACGCCCTTGGGAGACCTCTCGGACACCAAAAAGGCATGGACAGAGTTCACTTAACTTGAAACTGCCACTCAAGCTGAGACAGACTAGAACAAAATGCCCTCAATATTATATTATCACAAGAGGGCGGAGTCTGTGGCGGAAACCCAGGAATCGCATGTAGTGGCGCTCTAAGTCTGCGATACAAAAGCCATTTAAGGGATTTCTGTGCAAGGATCTCTAATCAGAGTGTTACCTCCCAGTCTTGATAGAGGGCGTCAACACGTGCACGGATGGATTGTGTGGACTCAGCGAGTGTTACCGGAAGTGGCAGGTGGGAAAAAACCAGGACCTGCTTAGATGCAGCCATACTGCATCCTAGGTAGAAATACCAAGAGCTAGGCATGCCTATATTTATACTCCATTTGTACAAAGCAGTCCTGTTGCTTAGCTGCCACTGATTCCCTAAGATGGGTTTGCTTCCTTCCATACATGTGGAAGGTGTATTTCTCCCATCTCAATCTCTGTCTTAAGCCATTCAATATGTTTCTCTTAGCTCTTTAAACCTCCCGCCCTTTTGCAAAAACATAAATTGCAAGTCATTTTCTAAGTGTCCCAGGTGTAAAATGCCAATATATATTAAAATTAGCTAGGATGGATTGTTGGAAATGTGTCAGTGCATCCTTGCACAGTAGGGCTCTGTAAAGTGTAAGCAATTTTTTACCTTTCTGTGCGATTTGCTGTGCTAAAGAAACGCATGTTCGTTCCACACCCATGGCGGCACACTCACCATCACCCACCGCATTGGTTGGAAATGATCTTCCGATGATAACATTCTCACTTATTCAGTGCATTTAATTAATGTGAAACATACTGCACGTAGCACACTCACTTGTCAGGAGCATTTGATTAATCGGATCTGAATCCGCTCAGTTGTACAGCACATTTAATTATTCCAAAACAGTGGTTCACAAAAGACAACATTCTTATCAACTACAGCGACCTACAAGATATACTGAACAATTATGCAGTGCATTTTATTAACCTCAAAGGGGCCAATAATGCACAATGTTGTTGCTCACAGACACTTCTTTTTTGGATACAGTGCTTAGAGCATATAATGTTATCTGATAAATTGCACCAGAATGAGGCATATTCTTGTTTATAAAGGAAATTTAATAATTCTAAACACGTAGCCCAAATAATTTATAATTCACACATACTATGAACATTTAATTATTCCCTCACAACAACCATAGAAGCTCTTATTCGGGAAACAACCATTACAACGCACTATCTTATAGCGCAGTCATTACAACGCAACAGCTTTTACATTGCATGCCATTACAACGCATTAAAAGGTAAGTAATGGGAAATAGTAATTTTTACCCTTACACTATGCAACACTTAGCCTACTGTTGCACTCACTGGAGTGGGAAGAGTAATTTTGACCCCTACACTATCCAACACTTACCCTACTGTTGCACTCACTGGAGCGGAAATAGTCATTTTTACCACTACACATTCAACACTTACACTACTGTTGCCCTAAAAGTATTATGTGTTGTAATGGTATGCGTTGTAATGGAATGCGTTGTAATGGAATGCGTTGTAAATTTAGTTTCTAAAAATGTGTTATGGCATGCGTTGTAAAACCATGTGTTGTAATGGATGTTGCGATGTAAAAACTGTGTTGTAAAAGTTTGCATTGTAACGCGTCTTATTCACATGAATCCAGGATGCATTATTATTTTGACAGAGTGGGCCATGGTATGAGGTGCATACTCATTCGGCAAAGGATATTCTGATTAAGTTCCCCAATCCAAGCTATGCAGGAAAATAAAGACTGTGTCTCACCGGTGCTGCGTCATATTCGTAGCTACCAATACAGTTTTCACATCTTCCATCCCTGAGCCATCAACCATATTGTCGGGTGTGGTCACCACCACCACCTCCTCCACATGCATGCTGACGTCGGGGGTAGCCATGGTTAGTCAGCGCTGTGACAGCGCTGACAATGTGCGTCACGCAGCTGGATTTCTGTACAAAGTGAAGAAAAGATGTTAGTGAAGCAAGGACAGCTACTCTTTTTTTTTTTAATTGTTTTATTGGAAAATAAAGAGTTATGACATATCATCACAAGGACACCACTAACATCAAATCAAATGTATGACAGATCTACAGCGTTGCATATCATGGAGCGTATAATGGGTCAAAGCAGTACTGAGAATGTTAAAGTAGTGCAGAGAGACAGTCATACCGTGCAGATCGGAAATAAAATATAACTTTATATGCAATTATAAAAAATAATACACAACTTGTGACTCATTGAGTTAGTTGGATTCCGTGAGCAACATTGTACGAAGTACCGGTCTAATACCATTGGCGGTGTCGATAGTGCATATGCGGTAGCCATCCTGTAGCCGTGAGAGATGCACTTAGGGGAGCATCGAACTATCAAGTGCATCAGAAGATCTGACTATAATCTGCTCAGCATGAGGGGGGACCGGTGGTGTGGAAGCAGCCTGTGACGAGTGAAGCGTGCGCTGCAGGTGTGTGCGATACATGCACCAAATGTCAGAGGGGCTGGAGTGAGGCGTAGATCTCGGACTGAACATTGCAATACGCCATACTCCGGAGCCAGGCCGACCTGGTTGGGCGAGCCCTAGCTCCCCAGAGAGTAGCTATCTCGCACTTCGCCAGTAATCAGGCAATCGCTGTAAAGCGCCTGTAGCACAGTTTGATTTGGTGAACCAGCCCCAGCAGTCCCAACTCCGGCGAGGGTGCCAGAGGCGTTTCTATTATTTGAGCTAACACAGCAAACACTTCCTGCCAATATGTTAAAATGTAGGGGCTGGATCAGGACATATGAGCAAAATCGGCATTCAAGGCGTCACACTTGGGGCAATTAGTTTGCTTAGAAGGGTCAAATATGGCTAAGGGTCACATGATTCTATGAATGAATTTAAAATGGAGCAACTTATGCCTATGATTAGGGGTCACCCTGTGGGTTTGTTCTGAAGGACAGCTACTCTAACAGCAGTAAAATAGGTTTCAATCACATACAAAGTTTGTAACCCCACTTTCACAGCTGTAGCCAATTACACTAACGCATAATTAGATGCTCAAAACATGTAGACAAAATCACACATACCACCTCTACCCATCCTAAGGGAATTGAAGATGTTACAGAATCTTCAGCAATGTTTGTTTATTACTGGCAATGAGTCGGTGGCATTGTATCATGTACAGTCACCTCATGGGTGAAAGTGAAGTGACAACTTTTTAGGGGGGTTTTAGACCCGTCCGTTTAATGGTAAACGGGGTGCAAATCCAATTTGCAATTGGGTTTATATTAGCTTCCTTTAGGAAATAAATGCCACTAGCATTCGCTCCAAGCTTGCATGGGCAATTACTATCAGTTATGCCTGATGGCAACTGCCCATGCAAACCAGTGCTCAAATAGTAACTGCATGCCAATTACTGTTTCTGCATGCTATTTCTTTTTCAGTTACATGAGTGCAAATTTGGTACAATGAATACCAACAACTATACATTAATATTATTTGTCATGGAGCAGGGAATTTACACCAGGTATAGGTTAATGTGCAACAATGCTTAACAAATATGGGAATAAGAGTAGCAGTTGTGCAACCGATTATGCACAAGGTACAGTCAGTGGATTCCTAGAAGCCTAATTAAGCAGAATATTCAGTACATGCTTTTTTCCACCCAGCCAATCTTCTCTCTGGCCACTGAATTAAAAAAGCAAGAACAATTGATAGTATAACATTTCTGTTTTACTGGATCTTAGATGGGGAACAATCCCCTGAATCCAGAAAGAAGCATTTTAAAGATGTGTGTATGGACCAACTGCTGATGTCATTTACCATTTCTATACAACTGTTGTTTCTGAATCCAGTAGGAACACATATCAAGAGGTTATATATATATATATTAATCTTCCCAAGTGCTTCTACCAATTACAAGTATGCATGTCCTATGGAAGAAAGTAGTGATCCTAATATCAACTGTGTGAAACTGAGGTGGATTACATACTCTGTGGTTTGTAAGTATTTGGTACAGATGTGCAGGACAGTTTCACACAATATTTACAGGGGAGGAAGAGGAGCAGGAATAAGTGACAAGAGATGTTCTAGCACACTGTGTGCAAGACTAGTGTGCCCTTATGATCACTGAAAGACAGTGCTAAATTATGAGCAGTGAGGATATGAAGTTATATATTTGTTTTAACAGTAGTATGATTAAGCACCATGTGTTCCATGTAGTCAACGATTCAAGATGTGACTAAAGTATTAAGGTTAATGATTTGAGGGTATTTACTTATAGTGCTGGGCTATACAATTCTCTTCATACATTCAGTCTTAGAGGAGTTTATTGCTGCAGATAGGAACAACACAAAGACCTTCCACTTTACTGTCTTGTAATCAGGAAAGAATACTCATATTTTTCTCTGGAAAGTCTTCTGATCAGGGAAGAACAATTATATTTTTCCTATAATATTAGCCACAAGTTTTAAGCTATTATGTAACATTACATGTTTTTTGAGAGCACAGTGTTCACCAGTTCCTTAGCCTCTTGGGGCCAGAGGTACGAACATTTCATTCTGGGAGTCTCGAATTGCAATTTTTTGTGACTCGAAATTAGAGACTCACAAAATGAAATGTACTAATTTGTCTCAGACACATTAGCGATTCCCAATGGGGGTCGCAAGTGACCTGCCTCATCAATATATATATTTTTTACACAAATGTTATTCATTTTATGTATAAACACATTACATCTGTCAGTGGTTACATCTTCTGACTAACAAATTGCAAGGTTAATAATTTCAAGATTTGGTACAATTACATGTTTAACAGACTCAGTCATCGCAGTAATAATAATAATTCAGTCTTTATTTGGCATGGAGAAATACCATAAAAGATACAATATATCAATACCATAAAAGATACAATATATCAAAAATAAAAAGGTTACAGGTACATACTTTAAAATACAGTTCATCAATCTGGGTTCTGCATAATACAACTTCAACCATTAAGTAATGCGTTTACACATCACGTATGACCTATCCCTCACCCCTCTAATTCATCTTCAAACTTGGTTTGGGCCTATAGCACACCATAATTTAAAAGTTACGGATAGAAAGGAAAAATGTTTTTAAAAAGGCACAGTGTTGGTAGAACGCAAGCGGGAAATCTATGGGCTTCCGCTGCCCCTTGTGATCCTTAATCTAGATGCAGCCCTTTAAAAATTAAGGATACAAAAAAGTGTAAAAACATCTGGGGCCAATTTCAAAAATAACAAGGCCACACGCACTTGTCTAAATCTGGCTTTCTTTAAAATACCCTCCAGAAAAAGACTTCTGGGGTATGAATAAAATGTGCATAATAAAACGAAATGAAGGGTGTCCTTTGGAGACCTGTGGTTGCAGCCACAGGGCCCCTTCATTTCTATTGACGATGTCAACCCTGCCGGCTCTGCTAGTACATGATGCAAGAGGTTTAACCTGTACCAGGTCATCAAGAATCTATCATGGGCACTGCTTAAGCAAGACAGGTATGGTTCAATGCCCTTCGAAGACTTAACTACTAGGTGTTCTCTCACCGACCGTTTGGCTAACTCTCTGTCTTCCCTAAGCATCAAAGCGTACTTGAGGAGCCGATCCTTGACCAAGGCCTTATCCTGCATGCTCATTTTAGAAGAATTAGTGAATAAGTCTACACATCCCATTTTCTCAAAGGACTCCTTCACATATTTAAGCCAGTCATCACAGTAGATTTTTCACATTTGTGTGCATAATGAGAGGGTTACATACAATTGTCTGGATATGCTTTTCAGGTGATTAGGTTTCATAACTCCAACTTTCACCCCTCAACCCCCTCCCACAAAATATAAATCCCTTACAAAAACATTAAAGCGATGCTGCTATGTTCCGAGTGCCTGAGTATTATAATATATCCTTACGGGGTGACTGAGCTGGAACAGTAGGGGTAGAGAGAGGTAGGGAGAGAGAGGATACATGTCAAGGGAGGGGGTACATGATCAATTCAATACATAATGCTTATCTTTAACAGGTGCCCAGGCAATTAGGCACAGGCTGAAAACACAAAGGGGGAGGGGGGGCCCTGCTAGTCCCTCAATCTTCAGGTTCGGCTACGGTATGTACCCTGACATTTTCTAAAAGTTGGGCCCGTTACATTGAAACCGTCTTTTTCCTCAGTCCCTTAAACTCCTCGCGCTGCAGCATCTCTCTTTCAGCCTTGTATTACCTGCGGTGTTAAGTAAGCCCTGTGTAGCATTAGCGACTGTATAGATTTAAGTTGGACATTGCGGGAGACTCGTCTGGGATGTTCTAGGATCTGCGTCCATTCTCTTTCAGTGAATTCCCTGGCTATCGCAGTTTGCCACTTCTGGTGAAGGGACAATAGTGAAATGCCCATATTTATACGTATCCCCCGGTATAACCATCTAACCAGATGGCTCCCATAACCCATTATGTGTAGTGCTTGCAGTAGTTGGAAGGTAGGGGGTTCCTTCTGGTCCACCAACCAGTGCCAGCATATGTTATGTGTAATTGCAGCGCGAGTTAAGAACAGTGTACTTGGAACAGCATTAGTTTGTGTAAACTCATCATGGGGCATTACATTACGGTCTAGGAGTAAATCCACCACTGTTTCAACTCCGGCCTCCACCCAACTCCACAACTTAGTAGTTGATAACATTCCCCGCAAGGTTATTAGGCCACACGGCGGAACATTTGGGGCATATGGGGTGGGCATTTTGGAATATTTCAGTGCCAGCTTCCAGTAATGGGAGTGCTATAAAGAGAAGGAAGGTAGGATCGCTTACCCGTCCTGCACAGGGGCATAGTAATGTCTGTAATGATACAAATTTTAAGTGCTCAGGAGAGAAACCTATTTCGAATAAGTTATGGTCGGCCAGCCAGTACGCCAACCATTGTAATTGCCCGGCTAAACAGTATCCCTTATAATCCCAAGCCCCCATGCCCCCTTCGGTGCTCAGCAACTGCATTTTGGCAAGGACAATCTATGTCGACTCGGTCCCCAGAGCAATGAAGTTAGTAATGTGGAGAGTGCTTTGTAGATCCATGCTGGAAGGGCTACAGGGAGGTTAACAAATTGGTATAAGAGTCTGGGTAGCATGACCATTTTAGATACAGCCAGTCGACTAGCGGTCATCTGTGGGAAGGTGTTCCAGAACACCACTTGAAATTTTAGGGACTTTAGCGTTCGGACCACAGTTCCATCTATGGTATCAGAAGTGGTTCTGTAAATATGGATGACCAGATATTTAAAAGTTATTGGTTCTACCCTGACTGCAGTTGACCGAACTGGAGACTGGGTGAAGTATAAGTATCATAAAAGGAGTATGCCACAGATTTTGAAGTGTTGAGATGTAGGCCGGATATTTGCCCAAATTGCTTGAAAAAAAGAGGCTATAGGTTGCATATCCATACGTAGGTCTTTAAAGTACAATAACATATCGTTGGCATAGAGCGACACGGGGTGATTTGCCAAGCCAACCGGAATATCATATGTTGTCATAGCGCATCGTAAATGTTGTACTAGGGGCTCCAAGGCTAGCAGGAATAGTAAGGGCCAGAGGGGATAGCCCTGACGTGTAACACAAAAAATAGTAGAAGTAGGTGGTAAACTGCAATCGTTTTGGGACCGCATTCCGGTGTTGGCATGCCCTTTCATAATAGCGCCTGGCATAGCCGTTTTTGCGAGTCAGTAATAGGTTACCGATTTGTAAAATAGGGTTAGTACATTACAAAAGCAGTTTTCGTGGTCACAAACGGTCCAAATCTCCATTTACGACTGCTAAAAACGTTCATACATCTGGGCCCTAGTGATTGCCCATCTTAGAATTTAGAAGCTTTGTGAAGTCTGTCTAAGTTGGTTTTTCCCGTAGCAATGTGTCTGCAGGGGACCATGGCCTGGCTGGTTATGGTTCACCCTAGTTCCTGCCAAGTTGAGATTTATAAGGATAGCTGTAGTATATTTTCAGTTCATAAATGAATCTATACCAAAGCATCCTCTTTCTGGTTCTTGGCTGTCTAATGGCAGCCTTGCACCAGTTTGTATGTATGTACCGAAGTTCTACGCTAGTGCTTTTGTATTTGGAAATGAGACTAGTGGTTATCTAGCAGGTTCTGATTATCAAAAAGGAGAACAGCACAATACTTGATAGATGGAAACCTCACTCTCTAACACAAGGGACATGGGCAGCTTATCAGTCTTTCGTCTTGCTGTATTGTGTTGGAAGCAGAAGGAAGATCAATTAGTGTTTTGGCTCCTGACACTTTGCAGTAGCAGTCGGTTGTTAGACTTGGCATCTTTTGGCGTGTTTCCCCTGAGTTTTTGCTTTCTGACCTCCCGGTTATGACTCTGGCTTAGTGTTTCTGCGCACTTTTCTCACTGCTGATCAGTGGTATAGTGCAAGTGCTCCTGTGGTAAAATGTGTTGTGGGGTGGTGTTTCTATGATTGGCCATTTGATTCATGAGTCAGTCCCTATTAACGTGCACTGAGTGTGCCAGGGCCCGTAAATCAAATACTGTTGGAGGGCTGCAGCACTGGATTGTGCCACCCACCCAAACAGCCCGTAAATGTAACTCTGGCCTGCCATTGCAGAGCCTGTGTGCAGTCTGGTACTGCCATGTCGACTTGGCAAGTGCACCCACTTGCCAGGCCCTCACCTTCCCTTTTCTTATATGTCAGTCACCCCTATGGTAGGCCCTATGTGCCCCTGTGGCAGGGTGCAGTGAATGTGAAAGGTAGGACATGCCTTGCTGTGTGTGGCATGTCCTGATAGTGAAAAACACAATTGGTAGGAATTCACTATTTCAAGGCTACCTGTTCCCCATAGGACAGAATAGGAAGGTTGTTTCTAACATCTTATAAACATAACTGGCCCTGGTAACTAGGTAGGAAAGCACACAGCAAAGTGGTAGTTCCTCCTCACTGCTTCTCTGGCTCTTCTTCTTGGCAGTCTTCTTGGTCCAAAAGAGTTCTAAAGTTCAGGGGTATGGGCCCCAATATTTATATTCCAAAATCCATTGATCTCTTAGGCACAGAGTGTCTGTGCCCAGCCAAAACCAGTCCTGCCTTCTCTGGTGTGGCTTCCTGGCAGGAGGTGGAGACGGCATTATCAGAGGCAGTCCAGGCCCATTCAGTTGCAAGGAAATCTCCTCCCCCTTTCCTGACCCACTTAGACTATCCGGAGTCACTCCTGCTCCCCAGCCCCTGTCATCCAAAACCCAGATAGTCAATCCACAAACCCAGCAGAGGCACACTGGATGGTTAGGCAAGAACTTACCTACTTTCTAAAAGTGCTATTTTCAAACACAGAATGTAGCAAACATTTGCAATGCAATATGTCTCACATTTGTGAGAGTTCAAGATATTGGCATTGTAAATGACAATGCCTTTCATTTATCTGTTTTAATAATTAACACATAAATAAAAGGCATTGTCATTTGCAATGGCAAAAGCTCAAACTCTTGTAAATGCGAGACCTATTTAATTTCAAAGAAGCTGCAGCCATTGTCCCGGGCTGCTTGGAAAGTGAACGTGCGCATGGCGCGCTGAATAGTGCAGGAAAGCATGTCATGCCATCAGTAGGAGAAACTAATTAAAGAAAATAGTGCTTACAGACATAGCATGTACCAACAGAAGTAAAAGGGCCATTCCTCATGGGAGGTTACAAATAAAGACAAGGCGATACTAAGGCAGGAGTAACAAGCCTATTAACGAATCAGAAGCAAGCATTTACAAAGGACAATGACACAAGCCAATGAAAAATATGGGCGGAGAGTGGGCGGAGCTTCAAGTCATACTTGAATACAGCATGTCTCGCAGAGCAGCGCATGCGCTGCCCAGGCTTGACCTAAAAACGCCCCCACCGGTCCAAAACTAGCCCACACCCTTCTGGCCCATCGGGAAAATGTCCGGGGCCCGCCACAGCCAGTCAGACCCATGCCCTACTGCTGATAAGTCTTACAGTTCATAAAACCTGCATTTGAGGCAGTACAGTTCATACAGACATGCACACTATTGAATAATTTCCCCCAAAAAAAACAGATCTACCCAGGTTCACTTGAATTTCAGAAGAGATATAAAGTCCAGTCTCTTTTTAGAATGTAATACTGGGCTACCTCTAAGGGTACAGCCCTAACTGGGTGATATATGTTACTTGCTCTGCTAAACTCACACGTCTTTGTTTCCACTATAAATGCGTAGAAGGTGATCAAACGCCACTGCGCCAAGCTTGGAGCACTCTCTGGGCATCACATGCATGCTACCACCAAGACCTGATAGCACAGCTACCATCACCTCCCTCTTATCCGAGAACCTCAGAAGAGGAACCCCGATCCCTCTTCTGCAAGGCGCTTCAGGGGCCCGACATGAGGTATGATGTCATCATGACATGCTATAGAAATGACACAGTGTAATGCTGCAGTTCAAAAGTTTGCATGCCTCGGTGCTGCCTACTAAAGCATTGACTACCCATCCCCTTGCTGATGACATTTGGTTTCAACAGACATGCACCTTTTCCTTGGGCAGGAATCGCCCTCCACCCTGTTCAACACGGTGTGAAAGAGAAAAGCAAAACGTATTTGGCGCAAAGATGAATGAATGAATGGACCAGAACGAAGTCAGAAGCACCAGCACAGCATTACTTATCACAACATTATGACACAGAGCCAATCCGAAACCTGCAGTGTGAGGTTTATCCCTACTGGAATGTCAAGGACAGCCAATAAGTGCATAGCGTCAAGAGGCTGCTCGCTTCACAGTGGGCGCTATCTGAACGATCTAATTTTCTGGGAAGGCAAGAGTAGCAACTGCGTGTGCCCATACACCCAGCCCCTATTAAAAAAACTGATTCAAGTTCATTTAATTAAGAAAATAAAAATAGCAGGTTATTAATTGTCAGGCTGAGTTGGAAGTAAGCGAGGGCTTGGAGTGCCACGGAGGTGCGGATGTAATGGGTGACCACCCCTGACATCTTGCGGCAGCGACACGGCGCCTGCCACTAATTGCCAGGGCGCGAGGCGGGTGATCAATGGGCAGACACCGCCGTCGTGGGACCTCATTAATGGAGAGTCGAGAGGACAGCTAATGCAATTTACAACAAGCACTGACCAGCAGCAGCGACAGCGGCCAGCAAATGCTAAATTATATGGACGAGCAACAGTCCGAGGGAGTTACAAGAGATACGTAATGCTGTGGCTCAAGTAATGGGGAGGCACATTTGGGTTACAAGGAAGACTGGACTGACTTGTCTGGGTTAATGAAAGCAGGCACTAAAGTAGCACTTCGTGGGAAAAACGCACGGGGAACGCAATCGCAGAGACGGTGACAGAAGCTGGCAGAAAATGCTGAAAGAAGTTGAGCTCGCTCCTGGCTATCACTTTAATAGCGGTGCGCCCCAGTTAAAGGTAAAGTGAAGGTAAAGTGCGGAATCTGGTGCTTGGGAAAACAAGCAGCAGCTGTTTTCGGGAAGGAGTGGTGCATGCGTGCGTGCGCAGTCTGCTAATTTTCAAGCACTGCACTTGTGCTTGTGGCGCGCCCCTGCTCGCTTCCGGGAAGGTGGATGCCGCCACAAGCACGAGTGTGTGCTCGAAAATGACCAGAGCGACAGCTAAAGGTCTCCTATGCTGTGCATGCGCGCTGCGTAGGCGAGACCTAAAAATCACCTTCACTAAAAGATGCATCTTTAGATTTTGAGTTCAGGCATACTAAACTTAATTTTCCTACCTGGTTCCTGGGGCCAGTTATGTTTATAGGATGTTATAAATAACCTCCCCATTCTGTCCTATGGGGAACAGGTAGCCTTGCAATAGTGAAAAACTAAATTGGCAGTAATTCACTATCAGGACATGCCACACACACCAGGGCATGTCCTACCTTTCACATACACTTCACCCTGCCCATAGGGTTACCTTGGGCTACCTTCAGGGTGACGGACATGTAAGAAAAGGGAAGGTGAGGGCCTGGCAAGTAGGTGCACTTGCCAAGTCGACATGGCAGTGCCAGACTGCACACAGGCTCTGCAATGGCAGGCTGGAGTTACATTTACGGTCTGATTGGGTGGGTGGCACAACCCAGTGCTGCAGCCCACCAACAGCATTTGATTTACAGGCCCTGGCAAACACAGTGCACTTTACTAGGGACTGACACATATATCAAACAGGCCAATCATGGAAACACCAATCCACAACACATTTTACCACAGGAGCACTTGCACTTTACCACTGATCAGCAGTGAGAAAAGTGCGCAGAAACACTAAGCCAGAGTCATAACCGGGAGGTCAGAAAGCAAAAACTCAGGGGAAACACGCCAAAAGATGCCAAGTCTAACACATGTCCCCTCCAGCTGAAAGTAGAGAGAACCACCCACCCTCCTGGGAGTTCTCTTCACTAAGGCGGAAGAACCTGGACAGACCATCTGCATTGGCGTGTTCTGTGCCAGGACAGTGTTCCACCGTAAAGTCCATTCCCTGTAGGGAGATGGACCACCTCAGCAGTTTTGGATTCTCACCCCTCATTTGCATTAACCATCTGAGGGGCCTGTGGTCTGTCTGAACCCGGAAGTGAGTCCCAAACAGGTAGAGCCTCAGCTTCTTCAGTGACCAGGCCACAGTAAAAGATTTCCTTTCTATGGCACTCCACCTTTGTTCCCTGGGGAGTAGTCTCCTGCTAAGGAAGATTACAGGCTGGTCTAGGCCCTCTTCATTCAGTTGAGAGCACCGCTCGCACACCATGCTCTGAAGTGTCAGTCTGTATGACTAATTCCTCGGAGAAGTCGGGTGCCTTGAGCATGGGTGCTGTGCACATGGCGGCCTTCAGGGCATCAAAAGCCTTCTGGCAGGACTCAGTCCAGATCACATTCTTGGGCTGCTTCCTGGAAGCCAGCTCTGTCAAGGGGGCAACAATGGTGCCATAGCTCTTAACAAACCTTCTGTAGTACCTGGTGAGACCTAAGAAGGCTCTCACCTCTGTCTGGGTCTTGGGGGGCTCCCAAGCCAGAATGATGACAATCTTGGGCTGTAGGGGCGCCACCTGGCCCCTTCCTACCTGGTGTCCCAAGTACACCACAGAACCCTGCCCGATCTGGCACCTACTGGCCTTGATCATGAGGCCTGCCCTCTGCAGCGCCCTCAACATTTCCCTGAGGTACTGCAAGTGTTCTTCTCAGCTGGAACTGAACACTGCGATGTCATCCAGGTATGCGGCACTGAAATCACCAGTCCAGCCAACACCTGGTTGACCAACCTCTGAAAGGTGGCAGGGGCATTCTTCAATCCAAATGGCATCACCCGGAACTGATAATGTCCTTATGGGGTTGAGAATGCGGACCTCTCTTTGGCCCTATCGGTCAAGGTAATCTGCCAGTACCCAGACGTTAAATCAAACGTGCTGTGGAACTTGGCAGCTCCCAACCGATAAATGAGCTCATCAACTTTGGGGATGGGGTGCGCGTCAGTCCTGGTGACTGCACTGAGCTCACGTTGGTCCACACAAAACCGCAGTTCTGGAGTGGCACCGGGTGCAGCAGCCTTTGGGACCAAGACCACTGGGCTGGCCCAAGGCTCGATCACCCCTAACGCCAACATCTTAGAGACCTCCTCTTTAATGCTGGCCTTGACCCGGTCAGTTAACCTGTAAATCTTGTGCTTCACAGGAGGGCTGTCAACCGGTGTCCACGTCAAGGGTACACCGGTGAGTAACACCTGGGGTCAGGAAGAACAGTGGGGCAACCGATCCCAACAATTGGTGACAGTCGCTCTGCTGCTCTGTGGTCAGTGTATGGGAGAGGATCACACCTTCCACTGACCCATCGTGCTCCTTGGTAGACAGGAGGTCAGGGAGAGGTTCACTCTCCTCTTCCACCCCATCATCTGTCGACAGGAGCATGCTCACTTCGGACCTCTCGAAGTGTGGCTTGAGGCGGTTCACGTGGAGGACCCTCAAAGGGTTCCTTGGGGTCCGCAAATCCACCAGGTAGGTGACATCTCTTTTGCGCTCCATCACTTCAAACGGCCCAGTCCACTTGTCCTGCAAGGCACAAGGTTCCACTGGGTCCATGAGCCACACTTTCTG
The DNA here is from genome assembly GCF_964261635.1 of Lissotriton helveticus. Classification (NCBI taxonomy): domain Eukaryota; kingdom Metazoa; phylum Chordata; class Amphibia; order Caudata; family Salamandridae; genus Lissotriton; species Lissotriton helveticus. The sequence continues at coordinate 128,206,070 of NC_136068.1, read as the reverse complement.
CCCAGGTTGAAATTCGACCAGAGGGGGATTCTGGTCATACCACTTCTTCATTTGTTCCTGGCTTGCTTCCAGGTTTGCCTGAGCAAGTTTCCTGAAGCGGGCAGTTTGGTTTCTGAAGGCCAGCATGTAACTAAACACACCCTGGGAAGCTTTCCTGGGAGCTGCCTCCCAGCTTTCCTTTACCAAACTCAGAGGTCCTCTCAAAGGGTGACCATACAGAAGCTCAAAGGGACTTAACCCTAGACACTTATGTGGCACCTCCCTGTACGCAAAGAGAAGGCATCTCCAGAATACGTCCCACTTACGCCTCATGGGTTTTGTTAGACCCTAAATCATGCCCTTCATGGTTTGGTTGAATCTCTCTACCAGATCGTTACCTTGTGGGTGGTAAGGGGTGGTGAACTTGTAGGTTACACCACACTCCTTCCAAAGGGATGTCATATACTTCATATGAAATTGGTCCCCCTGTCAGAAACCACCTCTCTGGGGGACCCCACGCGGGAAAAGATCCGCATTAGCGCCCGGCCCACCACTGGCGCCGTCGTTGTCCTGAGAGGGATTGCTTTTAGGTACTGGGTAGTATGGTCCACCAAGACCAGGATGTACCTGTTGCCCATGGCTGTCTTGGGATCCAGTGGCCCCACAATGTCCATCCCTACCCTTTCAAAGGGTGTTCCAACAACTGGAAAAGGTTGGAGAGAAGTGGAGTGTCATAAAATATCACAGTAGAGTTTCATAGAGAGGAGTGCGCTTTAGAGTGGAGTACAGTGGTGCAGAGTAAGGGAGCGTAGAGTACAGTGAAGTATCACAGAGTGGAGTAGAGCGTTGTAGAATGGAGAAAACTGTCATAGAGAGGAGAGGCATAGCATGGAGCATCCTAAAGTTGCACAGAGTGCCAAAGAGTGGAGTGGTGTAGATTGGCCTAGAGTGAAGAGGTAAACAGGGGTGTAGAGTGTTGTAGAGTGGAATAGCACAGAATGTCATCAAGTAGTGTGTCATAGAGTGTCAGAGTAGAGTGTTGTAGAGTGTAGTAGCGTAAAGCGGCAGAGAGTGGAGTGGCAGAGTGGAGTTGAGTGTCCTAGATTGACGTGGAGTGGAATAGAGTGGAGTGGCATAAAGTAGAGTGGAGAAGAGAGTCGTAGAGTGGTGTGTCATGGAATAGCGTAGAGTAGTTGTATTAAGAGGAGTAGAGTGTTGTGGAGTGGAGTGGGGTAGTGGGTGAGGTAGCACACTGCCATTACAGACAACAATTTTTCAATTGAAACAACCATTACATTTGCACGGACGTTCAGTTTTACTGATAAGTCCAGCGTACAAATGATAGTGTGTGGAACGGGCATCAACTAATGTATTAATCAGTTTTGATTGTATTAAAATATTTCTTTCCACCCCATTTTCAAATTACAAAAAAATTGCTTCATTAGTGCTTTGATAATTCTGATACATTCTGAAATATTTGCACAGTTCATGTACAGATATTTATATTTTGTTGTGTGTTACAAACAAATATCATCAAACAGGCTTCCTCCAGCACACCCCCAGTACCCAGCATGATTGTCACATAAATCCTCTCACTTTGAAGTCGGAAAAAGAAAAGTAAACAACAAGCTCCCTCAGAAGATAGAGTCCAATATTTGACCTCTGTCTTTGAATGCACAGCAACTGAGAAAAGATAAGAAAAAAATGCAAAGGCCGATTTACATAAAGTGAGCACTTGTGGAAGAATATTGTAAAGAAGCTATGCTCCACAGGAGGGACAAAGACATACTGACAGGTCTAAAACAAAGCCAACAAATTGAAAGCAAGCAACTGTGAGTTAACAAACACAAAGCCAATAATAACCAATGGATAGACTGCATTCCCCGGGAAGCCTTCTGAATGTCCCCAATAAGTCTTTGCATCTGCCTCTCCTTGGGCTCTTCTTCATCCTGAACATACTAAAAAAATCATGATAGGGCTGACACTCCTGGCAAAGCTACTGGCACTTCCCTATAGCAAGTTGAGGTTGATACTTCATCAAGCGCAGCCTACTTTTGTTTTTCCTCACAGACTTTTGGTTTATAAAAAGGATTCTCTTTTTGAACAACATGCCAACAAAATTGACTGAGCTGAATTGGGGGTATATGTTACTGGAAGCTTGATTTTTAATGTAAGCTATGAACAGATGACACAAATCTGCATGAACTATATCATGTTCGGTGTTGTAATAGTAGACAAGCACATTGGACTTGCTTAATTTATTTTCAATATAAAGTTGTATTACCTCTATATACCAGGGTTTTTACTTTCAAACTCTATCCATATAGTGGTCATTGATTTATCTTTGTTGTGCAGGCAGAAAAATCTTATAAAATTAACAATGCTTACATGCAATTAAGTTTGTTGGGCTGAAATGTTCCTACTTATATTCCGTGAGCTAGATAACTGGTACCAGTGTAGCTCCTAAATTTTCCCCAGACAGAAGAACCTTTTTCAAAGAATAAGACCTGGTTGTTTTTAAAGATGCTTCAGGAAGAATTTCTTTAATAAGGTAATAAGTCTTTGGTTGATACTAATAAAGGATGTTCTTCTACTTTCAAGCTGGATCACCTTTTTTTTTATTAAATCATGTGTTCTCACTTGTCCTGTGTGTGCTCAGGTTAACATTCCTCATCAAAGACAAGTGGGTCTTCTTCAACGGGTACCTAAAATTCCTAAACCAAGACAAGCAATACCCATTTATTAAGAGCATTTCATTGCATGAAGGTTTTACAACAGTTATAATATTGGTTTATACCTTAACTAAAACCGTCCATTTTCACCTATGCAGATGATTACCGGAGTACTTGTCATCAATAGCTTCTTTAAAATTGTAAACGTTTCTCTTGTAATTCACGTTAATATCGAATTGTGGGTTTTACTGTATATTTAAGTTGAAAAGGGTGTATGTGAAGGATTAGGAAATGAATTACCCTACAGTCCTGCTTGCCATCTGCAATTTAATGGCAAAACTGCACTTCAAGGTCTCTCCCACTGGCTACAATACTTTGTAAATAACATGCAAGCTAACTAAAAAAGCTTAGCTCCCTAAATCCATGTCTTTTGTACAGGTCCATGGATACTTTGCAGTTGTAAGGTGAGCACTCCAGTGGCAAACGAGGGTCTGTGGTTGTGTAAGGTAAACTAAAAACACAAAGGGTCCTAGCACATACTGGGGTTATGTGTCCACGGTTCAGTTAGCTGGTGCACTTACAGAACGTAGGGTAGACAAAAGTTCTTGCAGACAACTGGATAACTTGTATTTAAGGTTCAGCACATTCAAAAGGTAATATGGCTGAGAATTTGAATAGTACACATTCTTCAAACATTCAGAATAAGTGTGAGCAGCCTCAAACAAGGGAGCACCGCTGAGTAATAGTTGAAAGGGTAGACACCTAGGGCCCAATTAGTATGGCGGTACCCTCAGGAAACAGGACCGCCCGCTGAGGGTGCGGCGGTCCCGCACTCCCGATTAGGATGCGCCCGCCACACTGGCGGGCGCATGGCGCATCTGCAACATTGCGGCGGGCGGTGCAGAGAGCACCGCCCTCCGCAATGCCACAAAGGCAGGTTGTGCGTCTAAATGCATGTGACAGGCACCGCGCAGTGCCGGCCACGTTGTTAATTAAAAGGCAGGGGGGTACCATAGATACCCCCCATGTGCATCCCCCCCCCTCGAGTCCCTGGGGGTCCGCAATGGGCCCCTGCAAGCAGACTCTGCATGCCTTTCCATGGTGTAATATGGCTGGCTGTGTCTTTAGAACAACACCACCATATTGAACCCTTTTTCGCCCGGTCCACTTGCGGAAAAGCGGCGGACGGTCTTTCTGTCCACTGCGGACCCCCCAGCCATTGTAATATGGCCTTTAGTATTCCTCTAACAGAAGGAAATGTGATGATACAGGCTCCCACAAGGGCCAATGGTCAGTGAAATCTTGCTACAGGCACAGTCCTTCAAAGTTACATCTCAGTCATTAACATGCTATTCAAAAGTCTATCTGATCATGATGAGCTGGGCTTCTTTAAATGTCCTTGTAGTTCCCTGGTGGCTCCCTTTCTTTGTTTTGTTGTCATCCTAGTCAGGCTGCTCCTCCTGTAAACCGAATCCAAAAGGTTTCCTTCAGCCCATAGCAAATCTCTATTTACTTTGTAAAATCAGGTTCTCCCTATTGAAAATATGGTTCTTCTGATGCTTCAACTTTTTTGTAGCAATTGTTGAAACTGCAGTGGGCCATAACTTGCAGATCGCAGGGAAAGTTTTGAAAATTGTAGATAATTACCACTGAAAATCATCTTTATAAAATTGTTGTTGGAGATAAAGAGTTGCTTTTGGCATACTTAGTGCCATCCCATTTATTGCCTATTAAAGTGGCACCTCGTTATGGTCTCTTTGGTATGTAATTTGATTAATCCAGGGGCAAACTGCCCCCTACGTATGTTCATTTGGTACGCATTTTCACAAGATAAGTACCATGGACATACATTTTTTCTCCAGTTAAGAGCCTGAATCTGTTTCTGTTGTATAAATAAGAATTATCAGTGTGGAATCAAGATTGGATATTGCCACTTTTATTGCGGTTCTTATCAGTTATTATTATCAGTTCTGGCTCCTCGTTTTTTTCTTTTCACAGAAACCTGGGGTGCCAGGAGCAGAGGTGTGGGTTGGAGGGCTTAAGGGGTTATGAGTCACAGATTGATCTACTACTTTGAGAGAAGGAGTGCTGAATATGAAATGTAGGCAAATATGGTGCTTTGATTTGTCCAATAGGCAACCTGGGCCTTATTTTCATGAATTGTACTGGATATGTAAGTGCTGTGTACTGGATGTCTCAGGAAAAAAGAAGTGCGATATGGATGTCATGCGTCTGAGTAGCCTATCTTCACTATGGACTAAAGACACACTAAAGGTGTATTGTTTTAAGAACACCATGTACTCTCTCGCAGGTATGATGTTAAAGGGAGGGTGAATGGCCCAGGGATCCTGATACTGGATATGAATCCCTAACGTAAGTGGAGGAACTTTGCTCAAGGTTCGGGACCTGAACAGCCTTGAATAAAAAGTTGTAGGAGGGGTTGTGAACAGGTGTTCCTCCTTTCCAGCGTTATATTCGTATCAAAAATGATAATTCCATGCTTGAAATCAACACAAGAATCCAGGTTGGTGTGAGTGAAAGTGATTCTTTTTATTCATCACCTTGTTGTGTCCATTTCACTCATTTGTGATTTTTCATGAAGTAAAATGTGAGGGAAAATGTACGACTACTGCGTTGCAACATTGCTGTAGGCAACTGTGCATGATATAAACACAACTTACCTAGCTGTCAAATGGTTATACTTCGTAAGTGTACATTTTAGCCAACACGACTAAGCATCCTGGCACGTTTAGTTTATTTTTGCCTATAGAGTATGAGCTCAAAATATTGTAATGTAGAGTTTGTTGATGAACAAAAACAGAGTGGCTTAGGAATACATTCGGAGCACGAGAAGAGTACATATGTATTCACCTCCACACTCTACTTATTTTTTAATAAAGAAAATGCGTAACTGCAAAATGGGCGATTCAATATGTATCGGAATATAACAGAATTTACCATTCAGTATGTTTGCGACATGGTTGTAGTAAGGAAAAACCTCAAGTAATTGAAACCTTTTCTACCCCACGATGACCTCAAGACAGTAGTCCAATTCCTAGTTCTCTCTAAAATCGACTACGGGAACGCCATCCTTACAGGGACTCCAAAAGCTCACCTAGCCCCTCTAAGAGCAGTGCTAAACATGGCCGCTCGACTCGTATCTGGAGTTAAAAGATTTGAACACATCACTCCAGCTCTCAACCGCCTCAATTGGCTTCCCATGGAAGGGAGATGTATACATAAACTGGCCGCATCACACACAGAACCCTTCACTCTCCTGCCCCCAACTACCTAAATAACAAACTGATAAGAGCAGGGCAATCCAGAACGCTGAGAAGCTTCAACTCACTCCTAATTCCTCCGAAAATGAAAAAGAAAACCACCCAATACCTATCGTTTTCAGGCAACGCTCCTAGGATATGGAACGCTCTCCCTGGAGTCCTCAGATGCAACCCCTCCTCCTCATGTTTCAAAAGGGACCTGAAACTCCATCTCCTAAACAAATACTTTCATGACCAACGTCAACTTACCTAGCCTACTATATCAGAGTTGTCTCCTCTCTCCCTGGTCATTCAAGGATAGTGGGTGACCGGACTATGTCTTTTTCACCTTTTTCTTTTTATTGCTCTCTCCCCCTCCGCTGCACTGCATATTTATTTCCCATGCTGTATTTTTTCTTTGGTTTGCTTCCTTACTGCCGGCCTACTATGTAATGTAATGTCCTTCTGCTGTTTTACTGTGTGTATGTAAAGCGCTGATACCTACGGGTTAAGCTAGCGCTATATAAAACTTTAAAAATACAATAAAAAATAGGTGGGGTCCGTATTATACTGTTCATATAGGTTGATTAATCCATGTGAGACAGTTAATAAGTGTGTCCTCCTGGACCCATCTCCACACAAAAAAGTCACAGCTCGCAACTTGATAAGTATTGCATTTAATGAGATCCTTCTGGCATGTAAATAGGAATCCAAAGGTAAGTTTCCATTTGAAAACAACTTGATAATTTTCGAAGATCCTATCCTGGGGTGGTAACTCAGTTAAACCTAAACTACGCATGGACAATGTTTTAGCTTTGTTTGACGGAATGTCGATGAGAAGCGACCCCATGTAACAACTAATGTTGTGTTGTTAAAAATACTTCGCATTCGAGTAGTAAAGCTGTTGTGTTTTCTGAAGGGGTGTGCGAAAAACAACAATTCCCAGGATGCAAGGCGCGACTAAAGAACCAGGAATGGGGAGGGGGGTCAGAAGAGGCATGTTACTACACATCAAGCAAGGTGTTATTGGTGATTTTCAACAATCCGCATAGTTTTTTGAGAAAAATCTACTTTTTATTAATATTAAAGGACAATCGACAGCCAATTAGTCCAACCCGAAAGCAGGGCGCGACGTTTCCGTTTAGGGCGCCCGGGGAATGTGTCTCCTCAGAAATCCCTCCTTCAGTGGTTTTCCACATAATTCGTAAACCCGCCCAACCCGGGCGTTTTTCCTCAACGGACGTTATTGTGGACGATCATGAGACAGTTGGCCGAACGTGTGCCCCCACCCCCTTTGAGCCGTTACCCCACACGCACAAAACGTTCAAGAGACGACAAGAAGGGGGAGGGCAATGGAGCACGTCGGCTGCCGAGTGACGCACAGCGGCACCTCGCTCCGTCTCGCGCCGTCCTTACGCCGCAGCCGCCTGGCCGTCGTCGTCTTCAGCGCCGCGACGTCCTCACGCTCCGCAGGGACCGCAGGATGGACGCGGTGCGTGAGGGGCAGGGGGAGGCAGAGCGTGGGCTCGGTGGAAGCGTTGGGGAGGAGCCCCGGGAGCAAGAAGGCGCGCAGCGCTTACCTCGGTGGACGCCGGTCTCTGCCCGAGCACCGTCGTGTCGCGCGCCCTGTTGCTGACGCACAAGATAAAAGCCGAGGAGCGAGGCGCGTGCACGAGAAGCGGTGGTGTGTTTTTTCCTTGGCCGCGCGCGTTCCCCGCGTTGTTAAACTTTTCATAGGCCGTGAAATTGGGAATCGAATGGTTCTTGTACGCATGCGCTTACTTTGCACTACTCCACTGATGTATAATGGAAATATTGTTTGAGTTTGGAGCTAACAGAGAGGGCGGTTAATGCTAACATCCGTGAACAGGGTGCAACTGGTTTCGCGTTTATGGAGATCGCAAATTTAATCCGCTTTGGGTTTTTTATAATGTTGTATGCAATGTACGGTCTGGGTTTTTTAACGAGTGCCAGTAAGTAGTTCTCTATTGTAATACATGAACATTGGGTGGAAGTTGTCACCGGGCGCAAAAAGGTGTTTATTTGTGGTAACTTTCCTTTTATGCAGGGTTATTCATTTATTTGTTGCTTTATGTCCCGTACTAGGTTCATAAAGGATGCAGAAAGCTTTACATTTGCAGCAACAACGAATAGGTGGATTTTTCTTTTTCTCGGCGTACAAATCCTATTGTTTGGGTACAAGGACAACATTTTGTCATTTATTTTTGCCCACTTAAGTAGGTCCAACATCCTTCCAGACCAACCGGTTACCTTGCTTGTTAGATTACCACAGTACTTTTCTGTGAAAGAAGAATGTTTCTCACTAATACTCCCTTAAATGTTAATCTGCTTGAAATAGGCACTACCTTTGGAACCAATGTTTTTTTGCCGGGCAGCTAAAGTTGATCTGCCCTTCCTTTACTGTGTTGTCTCTGCTTCCTGCCAGTGTTCCAGCAAACAAATGATGGACGGAATGCTGACAATGCAAACATTCTCCCCTCAGTCAAAAGATCTGTTTAATCCATCGTTCTTTTGCCCACTATGCCACCCCAGCATCCTCGGACCGGTTGCAGGGTATGTCACCCTTCATCAGCCAGGCTAGCTTGAATCCAGTGGCACAGTGAGCAAGGGACCCACGTCTGGGCATCCCCATCCCACTTAGGGCAAAAAGTGTTACAGCAAACAAATGGACAGAATGCTGGCAATGCAAACATTCTGCCAGGCCAGACTTTTATTTTGGTATAGGACTTCAACCAGCAAGCGTTCAGTACCACTTATTCAGGAACAATAAAGACCTGTTAATCACAGTGAGGGGTGATCCCAAACTTTACAAACTCATTTTGCTCTGTGGTCAGAGATTGCTTATAAACATGGGAAACCTCTCCCCTGTTAAAATAACTGCCAGTGCTTAATGCTTACTGGAACAAAGTAATACCCAATGTAATGCTTGGTCTGATGAAATATATTAGGTCGTAGGCTCAAGGGACAACTTAACACGAATGTTCATCGCAGTGAATGTTTATGGAGGACGTACGAAATTGTGTTGTGGTGCATGCGGGGTATGACAAACTTTAATATTTACAATAATTTCAACTACTAAATGTAAGTAGGTTACGTGTTTTTCTAAAAGTGCAGCTTTCCCTTAGATGTGTATGTTGAAACATAGGCTGACATTTAATAATCACAATTAAATCATGTGTAAATCGAAAATAATACCACCGTCAAGGACTCCTCATAAGCCAAATTAGCAATCAAGAAAAATCATGGTCTAGTAAGCATTCTTTTCCATTTCAACAAACACTATCCAAGGCCAATTTTGGAACGAGAAAAAAGGCTCCAGAGCTGGCAAGAACAAAATATTCTTTTTTCCTATTACCTTTTTCTTCATATAATGTGACTGGCCCAATAAAATTGCTATATTACTTGCACTGTGGGTAGTGAGAGAATACGCCGCAGATCACAGGCTGTTCCTATTGGTAGAATGAAAGACTTAACAGTGCTCCCCATGCTTCTCGTCTCCGCTTGCTCTTGCCAAGGGGAGGGTATTCCATCCCCTTCAGTTCCATGAATGTGAAATGTTTAGAAGTGAAAGCATGCGCTACAGACAGGATTATTTTAACCCGCTGCAGACTTTGCTTTTGGATTCTTTCCAGTCGCCATTTTCTAAAACTGCATTTCCGAAGTATGTTTGTCTTCAGATAATTTATAAGGTCTAGAAGATGGTCTAGTGTAGCTATCCCGTCACCCCATTTTGCTTACCCCACACTAGTTTTCAATAAAACACGTTTTACACTTGTTTCATTTTTTTTTATTCAAATCGTTTTTATTGAAGATTGGAGAAAATGAAAGCAAAGACAATACAATAAATCCTTCAGTACATAGATGGATGCACCATTGGCACAATGACGCCTACAATAATGAACTGAACAGAGAAAAAATAGGGAAAGGAGGAATAGGAGAAAAAGGAGGAAGAAGAGAAAGAGGACAGATGTATCAATATATCAGTAGCAATCGGTTTACAGAAGCATGGGACGCATTGCAGGTAACAATAAGTATACAGTAAGCATTCAGGCATGGGGAGCATTTAAACGTGGAAAATATGGGGCCAAACAGAGACACTGTAGTCTATAAAAGCAGACAGTCTGTTGAGATTTGTATCACGGAGGCTCAAAGTGGGAGGATGACGCGTCCAAGGAGGACCACAGTTTTTTGTTAGAAGGCTTCCATGTGGCTGACTGTAGTGCCGGATTGTCTGCCCCTCTCAAGAAGGAAAGCCATTCCAGCCATATTTTAAAGTTGACTTCAGCAAAATTCTTCCATTTACAGAGGACGACCTTGCACGCCAATGTCAACATGATATCTAGCAGTTGTCGGTCATGTATGTCAGGTAGTTGTGCTTCTAAAGGGGCCAAAATGACATATACAAATTCCTGAACGGGTGTGATTCCAAATACTTGTTGAATATATGCAAATATTTTTTTCCAAAATGATCTTAGTAGGGAACAATCGAAAAGCATGTGCGCCAGGTCTCCAGGTGCAGCCTGGCAGTTCCAGCAATTAGGCATATCCTTCAGATTACATTTAAACAGCTTCTGAGGGGTCCAAAACACTCTGTTCAACAACATGTATTTCGTTTGACATAGAATTGGGGACACCTTATTTGATAGTGCAGTTTTGTGTATTACCTCCCAATCAATCGATATACCTGTCGAGTTAGGGTCCGACTCCCACTTGCTTTCAGTTAATTTATGTGCTTTCTTGGGCAGGGGGAGGAGCAATTTATATATTCTGGATACAAAATGGTCAGCATTGTACAGTAGCCGGAGACGTGTCGATAGCCATGGTGAACCAGTAGTGAGGGCACGTCTAGAGATGGCGGCTTTCAGTTTCAAGAATTGGTAGAATTCTATGGGTGGCAAATTAAATTTCTCTTGCGGTGTCGAAAAATGTATGGGCATACCGTTTTCATAGAGGTCATTCACCATATGGATACCATGTTTAGCCCACAACTCCCAATAAAGGGTTTTCCCCTCTATCCGAAACATAGGGTTATGCCATATCGAGACTAGGGTGGATTTCTTAATCACCGAATCAGTTTTATGGGACTGGTCAAGCCTGAGGAGCGCCCTTCTGGTATTTAATAGGATGTATTTGGAGTGAGGTAAATGGGTCAAGTCCATGCTGAGGAGAGCCGAGAGGGGTGCATGAGCCATTAACGATCGCTCAATAGATAGCCATACTGGAGTATAGGATGGAGAATCAACTAGCCAAAGAGCCCCCTGCTTACAAAGGAAAGCCGTCTGGTAGTCCCTGAACGAGGGTAGGCCCAGGCCGCCCTTTTCTTTTGCCAATTGCAACTTTTTCAATGATATCCTGGCTTTTTTCCCTCGCCACAGAAACTCTCCAAACAGTCTATCTACTTTTTTGATGAATTCGTCGGAAAAAGTCATTGGGAGCATGCAAGCCAGATAATTAACCAGAGGCGTGCACATCATTTTAAGGGTCTCAGCCCTACCCCACCAGGACAAAAACTTGGGCGACCAGCTATCTAATAACGTAGAGATCTTTGTTCATGTTAGGCCCTCATTCACCTTTAGGGTTGTTATTAAGTCTTTCTCAAAATCTAAGCCTAAATATTTAAAAGCTTTTGGCTGCCAGGTGAGGCCAGATGAACCAAGTATTTCTCTACTCCCGATGTTATTTAGCAGCTTGACTTCCGTTTTGTCCTTATTCAGCTTGTACCCTGAAACTTTAGAGTACTCGCCAATTGTGTCCATTAAAGCCGGGATAGCCTCGTCAGCTTTCTCCGTTAAAATGAGCACATCATCAGCGTATGCAGTTAATTTCACAGTGCAGTCATCAAACGGAACACCAGCAATGGCCTCATTATTCCGGATATGGTATAGGAAAGGTTCTATCGCTAGTAAAAACAGAGATGGTGATAATGGACATCCTTGTCTTGTTCCCTGTTTCAAGCAGAAGGATGAAGAAAAGGATCCACCCGCTCTAACCCTAGCTGTAGGTCCGGCATACAGAGCCATTACAAGTTAAGTGAATGTCGTCCCCAAATTAAATTTGTGTAAAACTGCCTCAAGGAAGGTCCAATCTACCTTGTCGAAGGCTTTTTCAGCGTCTAATGTGATTGCCACTGTGGGGGTACTCAAAAGTTTTGCTTTTTCTAAGGCGTGGGCTAATACTCTGGTGTTATCGCTAGACAGTCTGTGTTTTAAGAAACCTGCTTGGGATGGATGTACGAGGGTAGAGAGAACTTTTTGTAGCCGGGTTGCTAGAATCATGGCTAGCAACTTACAATCTAAATTAATCAGGGAAATTGGCCTATAATTTTTTGGTAACGATGGGTCCTTGCCATCCTTTGGTAGAACTGCGATAGTCGCCTCTGCCAGGGTACCCCTTACTTCACCTGACTCAGTGAATTCATGGAAAAGATGCAGAAGAGGTTCAGCTAGATCTGTTGCAAAACGTTTGTAGAATTTAGCTGTAAAGCCATCAGGGCCAGGTGCCTTCCCACATTTCAACCTTCTGATTGCTTTCTCCACCTCCCCAATTGAGATCGGCTCATTGAGGCTGTGTTGTTCTTCCGGACTTAGCTTTGGCAGATCACTCTCCTGCAAGTACCCTTGAATTTTATCCTCATCAACCAAGTCATTTTTAGCATACAGGTCCTCATAAAAGTCTTTAAAGACCTCAGTTATTTTTTGGGGATCAGAGTGGTTTACTCCCGTAGAGTCCTTTATGACATTAATAGAATTTTTCTGCACTTTGAATTATAGATATGCAGCCAGGCTTTTACCAGCTTTGTTAGATTCGCAGAGTTTAAAATTTCGCCTTCTGGTCAGCCACACTCCCGCCCTTTCGCTTACTAGCTTGTTATATTCGTATTTTTTATTAGTCATGGTATTAAGCGTCTCTCGATCCCTTGTCAATTGGTGCCTGTTTTCTAGATTAGCTATCTCTGTTTCCAACGCCTCTAATTTTGCATTACAATCTCTGTTCATTCCCGAGCGGATTTTGATGCACACACCCCTTAAGGTACTTTTCAATGCCTCCCATCTCACCAGATCTGAGGTGTCCCCTCTCCTGTTTATATCCAAATATGATCGGATGGCTGTTTGGATGGCAGCCTTATTTTGTTTAAAATTTCTTCATTAAGTCTCCATGATGTCTGTTTAGGGGAGGGTTTAATGTTGCTGATGGAGAGGGAAATGCAGGAGTGGTCTGACAGTACTCTCGGTTCTATTGAAGTATCCTCTATCCTTGCAACTCCATTTTGTGTAATAAGGATGTAATCAATGCGAGAGTACGAATCGTGAGGGGAAGAATAAAAAGTGTAATCCCTGTCAGTAGGGTTTTGTATTCTCCACGTATCAACCAGATTAAAGCGTTGACACAATTTAATGAAAGCATTATGTGATTTGGTCGGTTTAAACACACACTTCGAATCTCTGTCCAGGACAGGATCAAGTGGAAGGTTAAAGTCACCCCCTAGTATATGTACCGCCGTGTCAGGTATCGTTTCAATCTGTTTGACTAAGTCTTGCCAAAAATTTAGATCACTAGTGTTAGGTGCGTAGATATTCGTGACAAAGAATTCTGTGTGGTCTTAGGCGAGCTTTACTGTGACCCAGCGTCCCTTTTCGTCTGATGATGAAGACAATAGTTCTATCTTGGATCGTTTTGATAATAATACCAGAACCCCATTCTTTTTACCAAGTGCACTTGACCCAACAACCTCAGAATAAAACTTATTACGTAAAGTATAAAACTGTTTAGTGTCTAGTTTGGTCTCCTGCAGCAGAACAATGTCCCCTCTCTGTCTACGCACATAGTCTAATATCTTTTGTTTTTTTATGGGTTGGTTCAAACCTTTAACATTCATAGACAGAATTTTTAGCTGGTCAAGTGAGGTCGTTCCAAGCGGAGTGGTGAGCGTAGGGTGTAACATTTATATTATTACATGTATCATGAGTGCATTATAAATCCCAAGCAGTAGCGTGCCATACAACATCTTATATGAGGAGTACCCTGTTTTAACCACTATGTGGCTAAATTGACTGAAACCATGAGCAGGCGTTTGGGCATACAGGTATGATACATGAGTAATCCAAGACCGGATATACAGATACAGCATGTGAATGATACAACTTGTCCATTCAAGAGAAAAGGGATAGATTGGAAGAGAAAGGAAAAGCAAAGAAAAAAGAGGAAGTAAAAGTAAAAATGCAAACCATAACATACAACACATCTGTGAAGTAGTGAGGCGATCCACGTATTGTTACCCTGTACTTTGCCGGGCCCACAAAGCCAAATTGGTATCCCCTCGACTTTAGTAGTGGCCGTAGGGCTAAGAAGGCCTTCCTGATTTCTACAGTTTCCCTACTGTAATCTTGAGAGATATAGATCTTTGCGTCTCTCCACAGGATTTGATAGTGTTTCCGAACAAAGGCAAGTATTTGCTCCACATGTTGATAGCGCAGTGGCTTACAGACGATGGGCCTTGGACCTTTTTGCGTCTTAGTGATTCTTCCTGGCACTCTATGTGCCCTGTCGAATTCCAGAGGGTTGGCAAAAGTTAGGTTTGTGGCTTTAGCAAACCATGATTCCAAGAACTGAATACACGACCCTTCTGAATCTTCGGACCCCTCCGGAACCCCAAAAATGCGCAGGTTCCCTCTTCTATTTCTATCCTCCAACTCAGCTAGTTTCCTAGTAGTTTGGTCAGAGGAGATGTGCAGGTGTTTCAGTGCCGTTGAGGTCCTAACCTCTATATCTTCCAAACGACTAATCCTGGACTCCGTTTCTGTCAAACGCGCATTAGTGTCTCTGATATCTTGACGGATTGCCACCACTTCCTCTTTAGTGACCGTGGCTAGGTCCTTCACTTCATCTAGCCTATTCAATATCATATCAAGTGTGTCCGGAGTGACTTTCTTTGGTTTATTCGGTGATCCCGGGTTCGAGTGCTCCGATTTAAGTCTTTTAAGGGTACCCTGGTCTTTGGTCTCCATCATGGCTGCTTAGATCCTAGATCTGCTTAGATCCTAGAACGGAGCCCTGAAAGTCCCTCTCGGCAAGTACGTGGGGTAGATTTAGGCAACACAGATCTATAGAAGAGAGTGGTCGGCCAGATCTCAGTTCACTGGTAGCTATATCCCTTCAACAAGTGGGACCGGAGGTACAGGCGTCACAAACATACATTCATCACTGTCATTGGAGAGAACACTATGGAGAGGTCGCTGTGTCATTAGAGAGAACACCGTGGTCTGATGTCAGGTACCCCAGGCACTTATTATCATTGGAGATAGCACTATTGCTTTGGGGAGCTCACTTTGGTCTGATGTCAGGCAATCCAAGCGCTCCGCAGCAACATTAAGCCCCCATGACCAGATTGGAAATCACTGTGGAGAGATCACTGTGATATTGGAGAGCTCATCGTGATCTGATGTCAGGCAGTCCAGGCACCCAGCGCACACATGAAGGCCCCATGGCCAGATTAGAAATGTGCCCCTATTTTCCCCCCAGTACATTTGCCAGCATTGCTTGCCTGGCGTTTTATTCAGGCTAATTTGGACAGAAAGCAGTGTGGAAGTCACTTCTCGAACTTTCAGGCATTACCGAGTGGCGGCCGCCATCTTGGTTAAGGTGAAGGAAGCCCCGACATGGCCGATCGCACTTTACTCACGCGATCATTGTCCTCGTCCTGCAGCTCAAAAACATTGCTGAGCGCTGCTGCTTCCACATATTTCAATCTCCTTTGTGACGGCGGATTTCACTGCTTCGCTTGGGATTACTCCGTGCCTCGTTTCCTCTCTTCTGCTTGGGCTGCCGCCATGAATGTCCGGAGCCTCTTGTGGTACAACTCCTGATCTGCTGCAGCTACGGCCACGCAGGACAGCTCACCGCATTCAGGAAGTGATCCAGTGTTCGGATCTCTGGTCACATCTATGCTGCAGGCTCAAAAAAGCGTCCCAATTCCCGATGGAAAGGCTCCTGACGGGAGGAGAGACGCTCTAGACCGCCATCTTTCTCGGCGTCCAAGCCACGCCCTCCACTTGTTTCATTTTAGTTGCAAATTGGGTTTGTGATTAAAAAGAGAAAATTATTCACATCACCCACACCTGATCTCTAAACATGTAAAGCCACATAAAGGGTGGGTGCCGCATTTGCGTAAAAAGTAAAGAAATAGTTTTTTTTAACAAAGTGTTTTGCAACACTTCAAGAATAATTTCTGTGAGGTATCATATAGTAAAACAATTTTGATGTATGCCAGTCTAAACAAAAGAAGAACGATACCTAAACAGTGTAAAACCGTTATGGACAATATGAAACTAAATCAGTGGCCCAAGTCTTAAAAGGAGCGAAAAGTCTGAAAAGTGCACCTACATATTCAGGTCATTGCATTGGTGTACATGTACAACGTTAATTCTTAAGCATTTACTGACACCCCTAAAAATTGTATTCCTAACAAACTAACTTATGTACTACATTTTTGTGTGAGTTGATACCCATTTGTTTACGTGCCCAAGCATAAATCTGCTGGGCGATTGCAAATGCACTTTCTCTACGCTGCTTTTTTTCCCCACTTTGGAAAAAAGATTACTCTTGCCCATATTAGGAGTAAATTTAGCACCTTTTCCAGTGTGAGAAGAGTTTGGAGAGGAGTTACTGAACACCCTTGGGTATGTTAGTTTGTTTGCACACTGACTCATAAGATGTTGCAACGCTGGAACTACTATGCTCACCTACTTCCAAACCCCGTTTGTAAATTCGCGGAAAGGTTGTAATATAAAAGCTTAGCTAGACTTCCTGTCCTAGATATAAACAGAGAGGCTATTATTGGAGTATTAATACAATGTTGCTGCAATTTGTCGCATTCCTGTATTTCCCCAAAACTGATAACTATGTTTTTTATAGGATAAGTAGATTTCATAAGCATCCCCTACCCAGCACAAGTGGATATTTTATACAGTTCCACACTCCTGAGCTGTGAAATGTTGAGATGCTAGGATGGGCAAGTGATGTCGTCATCTTGACGTGTCCATGGGTAAGTGAGTCATCTCTTTGAGAATAGCCAGATTTATTTAGACATTCTGAATTCAGTGTTTGTTCCCATGGATGTTCCTAATGCTTGATGGCAGTACGTTCCAGAGCGTGGCTGTTTACATCAAGAAGAAGGTGCCATTACCATATAATTTCTTGAAGCGCAGGAATGAATTGGCTAGAATGGAAAAAACACTTGATCTTAAACCCAACTTACAAAATTCTTTAACAATGAGGTTAGGCCCTATTATGTGAAAACGGGGACTTTCTGTTGGAATAGAAATCCATAGAGAGAAGTGTTGTAGTAATCTGGGGCTCTTTTTTTACCAAAGCCTGACCTGGCAGTGTCTAAATCAATTTAGGGCTGCTTATACTCAGAGCTGTGGAGGCTGTATTCATGTTTGCAAGAAGGCTGGGTCATACACAGATCAAAGAATTGACTGAGATGTATCGGAGTAAATGTGTTTCCGTGGCGACATATATATATATAAGGGCACCGGGCCGATTCAGCAGGTAGAAAATAAGTTTTCCCGTAGGTTGTTGGCTACTCCTAATCTTGTCCTCCGTTTATGTGCTTTTTAGAGTTGGGTCTGGTACCAATAGGGGATAAGAATGTCTGCACCACTGCTTTTATGGTTAAGGATTTGGGGGAACTCTGATGCTCAACTATCAATGGATGTTTTGTAGGATTGTCTTTAATTGGACAATGCATTTATTATACCCTGGCTTAGTTATATAAGGAAACCATTCGTACAGCTGGGTCTGCAGGAAAACGCTGTAAACCTGGCAAGTGTTGACCCAAGCTATTTCCAGAGCAATGGAGGCTTTTAGGCACAAGCAGGGCAGAGCTTACCAAGCAGCCTTTAACAAATCGCATGTGAGCCGCTTTTACAATCTAATGAATCTGACATAGGTGTGAGCCTTGCCTTTCTTGGTTTTTGAATTGAAACCTTGGGTGTCATTTAATTATATTCCGAATAAGCCTATTGCACCTTGTAGTTGCCTTTCCTTGACTATAGCTTGGGGAGAACCATTGTCTAGATGTCCGTGCAATATTACTACCACTCAAAGCACATAGCACTTTGTTGTATTTTGCGCTCAGTATGCTTATGCCAGAAAGCGATTTTTGGTCCTTTCTTTCGCTCGTTTAACATGAATTTCCTTAAGGAGGCTTTTGAGCAACTGCTAAGGCGAGAGTATGAGAATGTTTATCTGGTGGTGGGGGCGTATTGTCTGCCGGGGGGGAGGGTTTGGTCAGGAACTGATAGGGATCAGTGTAATTTGCCTACCCTTTGTCATAAGTCTTTCTAAGAACTGACCCCGTTTAAACTTTTAATATAACTTCACTACCATGTATGTGTTCTTGAACCTTGAGATGTGATATTTATGAAATGTTTTTATCATTCTGAACTTTTATGGACATGATCGGCTGAAAAAAAAGTTTTCTGACTAACAAGAGCACCCTTTTTAGGTGCATCTCTGATATTTTTGTTGAAGCTGGGTCTGGTGTAATTGATATTCTTGTTGGTGATGAGAAGAACCCGATTGAAGCCATTTATAAAGGGCAAACAGCGACTTCAAACAAAGTGGTACATCGCTATAATGAAAAGTAACAAAAAAATCCCTCAGGTGTCCTTATACTATAAGAAGAATTTAAGTTGGCGAACAGCAATGCTAGGTAGGCACTGTCAGTAATTGAAGCTGTCAAATGCTAAAGATTATGGGTATACAACATGAAAATTGCCTCAACCACTTACTTGAACGAAAAAACGTTTTCAGGTTAGAAAAATATTTATTACATCCCAACCAGGCTTATTCAACCATTGCTTATTCAATGCCAATTATTTGTAAATTTTAGAAATATATTTTAACATCAATAGACAGAAATAAGGACTGTACATTAAATTTATATACAAATGGTTTGATACACATAGAAACAAAAGTGTCAAAATAATATTTAAAAATCCAACATCCTACAAAAAAATTAATACATAAAATAAATATCACATACATATAGAATCAATGAAGGATTGATTCTATTTGTATGTGATATTAGTTTTCTGTTATGTATTAATTTTTTTGTAGATGTTGGATTTTTAAATATTATTTTGACACTGTTTTGTTTCTATGTGTATCAAACCATTTGTATATAAATTGAATGTACAGTCCTTATTTCTGTCTATTGATGTTAAAATATATTTCTAAAATTTAAAAATAATTGGCATTGAATAAGTATGCCTGGTTGGGATGTAATAAATATTTTTCTAACATAAAAACGTTTTTTCGTTCAAGTAAGAGTGGTTGAGGCAATTTTCATGTTGTATGCCTAATACGGGTCTAGCCTTAACCATGTTTTCATAGACCTATCTCCTTTGGGTTCCAAAGATTATGGGTAAACAGGAAAGTCTTAAGCTGTTACCTAATGGCAAGACAATTTGGTTGCAGATAGTGGTAGGGAGTTCCAACCTCTAGAGGTTATGTCCAGTGATTATCCTCCTTGTCTGGCTTTTCAAAATGTTGGGATTTTGTCCGGACAAAGTTTGGATAGTAAGTCTCCAGAAGGGATGTACCATGAATAAGTGGCCATGTAAGTAATCTGATTTGTATTATGATCTGTTTTATGACCCAAACGCAGAGCCTCGAAGTTGCATCTCTTGTGTACTGGGACCCAGTGCAGATTTTGAAGTGGTGTCTTTCCTTAGAAAATGTATGTTGATTTAGTTGCCAGTCATTTGAACAAGAGGAGGATATCGGTGAAGTGATCATACTGAGTGGGCATGATCGACCTTGGGATGGCCTGTGTGAAAGATCTTTGTTCTACCAGTCAGTTAACTCATGAAATTAAGGAACATTGGCCCTGGTGTTCAAAGCAATTTCTGTTGAAAAGCCTGCAATTAAAAAAAATCATTAGGTTTGCGCCCACAAAATGGCTAATTGTTATGCATTAAACCCATTTTGCAATTTGCTAACGGGTTACAAATCACTACTTTTTAAGGTGTGTGTTTTGCACGTCCGTTCCAAATAACGATTTGTTAAGAGATGTATCAATCTTTTGAAACTAAACTGGTTGCAAAACCATAAAGAGTTACCGGCTACCGTGTTGGGATGGTAACCCTTTTGCAAAAGAAAAGGAGGTCACAAATGGACCTCTTCTGTCTAGTAAATGTTTTTAAAAAAGCGTTGGATTCAGGGAAACACTGCCAGCTCTCAAACTTTGCAAAAAATACGTGTGTGTGTGTGTGTATATATATATATATATATCAGTACAGGCCTGTTATCAGATGAATTTCGTTTCCTCAAGAACGATCACCCTGTGATGCCGGAAGTGTATTTCATACCCAAAATTCATAAGGATGTTCAAGTGCCAACCGGTAGGCCAATAATATCGGCTTGCAACATCCTCATGGAAAACACCAGTAAATACGTGGATTTCTTTTTACAAGAACATGTGAGGTCATTGCCTTCATTTATACTTGATACAGGGGATTTTTTTAGGAAATTGGATGATGTTATTTGGTATGAGGATTTTTTGCTTATTTCTTTGGCTGTCTCGTCGCTCTACACGAGCATCCATCACAGAGATGGACTTAAGGCTGTAGAGTACTTTTTAAACAAACAATCCATATGCTTTTATGAACATAACAAAATGTTAATGGCCATTATTTCTATGTGTCTGGAAAACAATTTTTTCTTATTTAAAAAACAGGTATACCAACAAATTAGGGGCGTGGCATGGGGGCCTGTTTCTCCCCCAGCTATGCTTGTTTGCATATGGGGCTGTGGGAGGAACAGGTCCGCCTATGAGGAAATCATGAGTAACCACTTAATACGTTGGTACAGATACATAGATGATTTGTTCATTATTTGGAAGGGCACGGAGAGTGGGGCCCTACAGTTTATTGAGCATATCCATGAGAACAATTTGAATTTGAAATTCACAGGCCAGTTAAGTCGCGAGTCGATCTGCTTTCTTGATGTTGAGATTCTCATTAAAAATACACAGCTACACACTAGACTACACAGGAAGGGTACGGCTAGCAACTCACTGCTACACGCAGCGAGTCCTCACCCAGTGCATTTGATCCGCAGCATCCCCTTCGGGGAGTTGCTGCGCATCAGAAGAATCTGTAGCACAGATGATGAATGTATCAAAGCACAGATCGAATGCCGGACAAGGTTCCTCTCACAAGGTTACATTCCTAGTGTAGTGGATAAAGCCATGGCCAAAGCTAATGAGCAGGGCAGAGCACAGGCATTGGTCAGTAGAATACCTAAAGACAATCTTCCAGGCACAGAGCAGCCCACTAGACCCATTTTGACGTATAGCAACCAACATCATACTATCAGAAAAATTGTCAATAAAAACTGGGCAGTAGTAAGGAATGATCCTGTGCTTGGTGATAAATTAACAAGGTCCCCTAACTTAACATGTAGAAAAGCCCGCTCGATGAGCAACTCACTAGTCACAAGTAGTCCCGAGGTGCTTTAAATACAACTTGGTTGCTAGGCAGTACAGGCTTTGTCAGATGTGCAGTCTGTAAAGCATGCAAACATGGTGTGAGTAAGACATAATTCACCACACCATTTAAGAGCAGGCCTACCAAGATTGATAAAAAACTCACCTGTAAGACGGAGTTTGCGGTGTATGTGCTGGAGTGTCCTTGTGGGCAGCACTAGGCTGCAGATCCACCAAAGGATACTGCAGCACAATCAACAATGGAGATGTGGCTTATCCCGTTGCCCGTCAATTTGATGAAATGCATGGCAAAAAATCTTGTGAATTGCGTTACTTTGTGGTGGATTCAATTTCTCTGATAAGAGGTGGAGACCGTGAAACTCTTGAGAAAACTGTATCCATTTCTAAAATGTATTAACTTGCACTCCATTACTGAAATTATTGTTTTAAATGAATTGATGCACGTATATTGTTATGATATATGATTTAATGTATGTATATATGTGTGTCTTTTATGGCCGTTTGGCCGAAATAAAGAAATAAATAAAAATAAAAAATGTATTTGGTTTTCATAGACTCCCAATGGGTTAAATTCCAGTGAGGATTTATATGCGCATTTATAATATCTCATTTTCAGTTTGTGTATATTTGCAAGTATCCATAGTTCCATGCTGCTGCTTCTGAAATCCATGTTTTCATACCAATTTTGTCATATTTTGCACATTAGGTATGTTTAGGTGACACATTTGTTTATGCACTAGCACTTTATCCGTAGACTTGGTCTATAGGTTCATTGCCCACTTGGGCTTTACTTGGCACTGTCTAATTGTGGCATTGTTTACAGTTCTTGTTGTGCAATATGAAAAGTTTAATGCTGCTACATCATTCATGATGAGAAAAGGATATTATTTATTTTTATATCTTTTTATGGCATAGGCATATAACTATTTTTAAACAACTGTACATATATGTGATATTTTGGTTGTTTAATTCCTTAGACTGGCCTATTGATGATAATGTTGACAGTACTATCAGGTTTGACTTGTATTTATTCCAAGTTCATTCTGAGAGGGTCGAGTGATCAACGTATTTATACTATTATTATTCGTGGTTTTGCACAATACTAGCAATAAGAACTGCTTTGCCAAACAAAACATTATAAAATATCCAATTTTTTTTATGTCTTTGGTTAAGCACTGTTTTTTCAAAGCACTTTCACTTTAAAAAGAAGATATTGTGGTGGCGCACATGCGGAATGGCCGCGGCGACGTGAGCCGTCCGGTGTTAAATCCTATAATTATCCTGTGTTTCCAGCCTTACTAATTGCCTGCAAATGACGCCGCTGTGAAGAGGACAACTGGGGGAAGCAGCGGACGGAATTTTAGCCTCCCACCCCTCGTACTGCCGGTGGGCCGAGAACTGTTGGCTCCCTGCGGGGTGCGGCACTCTGGGGTGTGGAGCCTGGAGAGTTCACGGGAGTGCCGGGGTCCCCACGAGGCGGACAGGCCGCGCGGAAGAGCGCGCGCTCGCACTGCGGAGACGGCTGCACCGTGAGCACTACAGTGGTACTGTGTGGCAGATAGCGAGAGCTCTGGCGGCATTGTGTGGGGACCTGCAGGCTATAAGGAACGGCTGCCATGGTGTTTAAGCCGTGGCTCTGTGTGCCGGTTCCCATGTGGATGGCAAGATGGCCGCGATGGAGACCCGAGCCTGGGATGCTCTCCTTCTAGTGAGCACAACTGCGAGATTGTGCCATTTATTCTGCCCACAACTGCCGCGACGCTGGGGGGCTGATACCATGCCTTGGTCTTGTTGAAGTCGCTCCTTATTGCACACGCTGTAGGAGTTGGAAGGACAGTATCGGCTTCGTGGTTCGGCATGTGCTCTGGGCCCTGGATGACCGGCCTGTCAACCACGCATTGCACACTGTGCGGAGCCGTCCCTGTGACTGCGTTGGGATAGAAACCTCTGGACTGCACAGCACTGGGGCTGACTTGGCTGTCATTGTGGCGTTATAGGGCCTCTGCCCTCTAGGTACATCATTATTTAGGCAGTAGCGGAGCTCGCGCTGCGCCATCTCTGACCAGGAGGCTGAGCCTCGCCGGCTTGATCCACGTTTGACTGGGCATCATTAAATTCTGCTAAAATCTTAGTGACCCGGAGGGATTCCCCTTGGCACAGTGGTACTGCATCATGGGAAAACCTGGATGCACGACCACCGCGCCTCCCCTTTGAGACCAAAAGGGGAGCAAAACAGGCGCAAGTGGACACTGATAGGGACGAGACGGGACATATGGCGGATAACGCTCAGGGTCCACACACGGATATGTAGACCATTCTAACAAATGTGACATGGGTTTGCCACAATTGTTGATAAGGTAGACACCCTCACCACAGGAATGGATTCTATTGCCCATAAGTTGGAAGCTCATGAAAATCGGCTTAAGGAGGCGGAACAACGTATTTCTGACACTGAAGATGTCACGGAACAGCTAAAAAAGGCTATGACGCAAATGGATAAACTTATGCGTGTTATTGACGACAAGAACGAAGATATAGAATCTCGCAGTTGGCGTAACAACGTCTGAATCCTAGGCGTGCCGGAGAGCACCAATACGCCTGGAGCACTATGTTGAACGAATGTTGACTGCGACGACAGATGAAGGACTGCTCTCATCTCAATTCATAGTGGAGCGAGCGCATAGGTCCCGCGGCCGCCTCCTGTGGCAACCCCATGACCCATAATCGCTCGTCTATTGAATCATCGAGACAGAGATGTAGTGTTGAAGACGACCCGCGAGAAGAAACAACTCACTTAGGAGGGGGTTACATTTACCATCTTCCCTGACTTTACCATGCGGGTGCAAGAAGAGAGGAAGAAATTCATTGATGTAAAGCAGAAGCTTCGACAAGAACAAGTGGACTATGCTTTGTTATACCCCGCGAGGTTAAGGGTGACGCATCAAGGGAAACGGACTATCCACACGTCGCCCCAATCTGTGGAAAAATTCCTGAAGACACTACGAAGTCAAACGAGGAGAGCTGCCGCGCAGGAGAATGCAGATGAGCTACTACTTTCTGATGTGGAGTGATGAGATGTGCTGTGCGGGAGCGAGACGCATTGCTGTGTGATCCACTAATAACTGACATTGGGAATGTTGATATGGTTTCTCGATATGTACCACTTGAACGTTAACTTTGCTTGGCCTACTGGCCTGGAACTATAGAGCTGTGTTGAATGCTTATTATGTACATGTTGGACTGAGCAACACATTTCTGAGTTGCACCGGACACCCTTGCCGATGAATGGTCGCTGACGGTAATAGTTGGTTTCCCGTTCAGAGGCAAGGTTTGCGTGCGCTACCTGGTGTGATACCCCAATCGGAGTACCCCTACTGCATTCGGGTTGGGATAATGGGGGGGGGGGGGGGAGTACTGTGTTTTAGTTTTTTGAAGGGGGGGGTGGAGGGTGGAGTTGGGGGGAGACTGGCATGATTGGGATGTGTCAGTGGGTGGGGGGGGCAGGGATGGTTATGACATGCAACTTGTTGGTACCACTGAGATGTGGCATAGACTGCGGAAGAGGCTGCTCTATCCTACTAGAAGGCAGAAATGCGATGTTGATTGTTTGACACACCATGGCTATGCAAGGTCCTGATTTGAACTTAACGGTAATGTCTTGGAATATTAAAGGACTTAAGGATGCGAGGAAATGCAGACAGGTGTTGGCCTATTTAGATAGACATCAGGTGCAGATAGCACTATTGCAAGAAACACATACATCTCCATGTTACCTCCACTTTTGCTAGTAAATGGGCGGGCATCAGGAACTTCTCCTCTTATTCCTCATACGCAAGGGGTACAGCCATCTTGATTAAAAAGGATGTCCCATTTACACTTCTAGGACAGATTCTGGACCCGCTGGGAAGATATATCATTATGTGGGGGCGATTAGGGGCTGACTCAGTGACTATTGCTAACTGCT
Organism: Lissotriton helveticus; assembly: GCF_964261635.1. Lineage (NCBI taxonomy): Eukaryota > Metazoa > Chordata > Amphibia > Caudata > Salamandridae > Lissotriton > Lissotriton helveticus. Next base: position 128,180,660 of record NC_136068.1, on the reverse strand, counting down.
ATGGCCCTAATGTAGATACGCCAGAATTCTTTACTATGCTATGGGGCAAAATAGTGAACATTGGCTCTACACATATACTCGGGGGGGGGACTTTAATGTTGCTATGGTGCCCGTTCTGGATAGGGCAGATGGGGTGGCGCAGTACAATAGTAGCGCTCGGGAAGTGTTGCGAGAAATTGTAGAGGAGGAAGGTCTTGTGGATAGCTGGAGAAGTCTGTATCCTGGGCGGACGGAGGGAACTCATTTTACTTCATATACAGGTACATGGGCAAGGTTGGACTATTGTTTGTTACCTAGGGGGCTAGCTACCGGACTTATTAGTGCTGCACAACTGGCCAGGACGTACTCTGATCATTGTACTGGTAGGTACACTGCAGATACCTGGTTATAATAGGCCCAGGCCAACATGGCGCCTTCAACCAACTGTCCGTTTAGATGTGGTTTTTAAAACGGAATTGGAGGAAGAGATAAAAGATTTTTTCCCATGCAATAAAGGCTCAGTGGAGACTGTTGAAGTCATATCGGAGGCCTTTAAGGTCACAGTGCGAGGATATTGCATGTCTAAAAGCTTCGGGGTTCTGCAGGACATACTGCAGACGATGAGTAAGTTAGAACGGGAACTGAAAGGGTTGGAACGGCGAATGACAGGGAGTGACGTAGGACAGGCACATAAGGAATTTAGACTTAAACTATCGGAATATGAGGAGCAGGCCGCAAGAGAAACGAAATTCTGAGGCCGACACTGGGTAGCACGTGCTTACGGGGAAGGTGAAAGACCGGCTAAGGCTCTCTCGGAGATTACTTGTATCCCACGCTTCTGTGGCAATATGACCGGGTGGGGGGGACATGTAGAGACACTGCGCGCATCTTAGAGGTTTTTACTGCACATTACACCCAACTATGTACAACACAGAATGCTGGGGAGGTGGACGTAGAGGCCTACATGGGAGATGTTGCCCTTTGTTGGTTGAGTGATGTACACAGGACGTTCTTGAGTGCTCCGATTGAGTTGGACGAGATTAGAGAAGCGATAATGTCCCTGCAAAATGGTAAAGCGCCAGGGCTGGACGGATTACCTGCTGAATTTTTTAAATGTTATATAGACGTCATGGCCCGGTGTTGCTAAAGGTTTTCGAGGAGTCTCTGGAGGTGGGGGTGCTGCCTCGGTCAATGTGCGAGGTCGTCATAACGTCCTTATTAAAGCCTGGTAAAAACCCTGAGGTCTGTGATTCATACCGCCCACTTTCTTTAATAAACTGCGATGTGAAAATCTTAGCCAAAGTGCTAGCAAACCGACTGTCACTCCTAATGACACAGATAATACTTCCAGATCAATCGGGATTCGTGCCGGGTAGGGCTACTACAAATAATCTGCATACCCTCTTTTCCTTAATGCAAACTGTGGACCCTACGTTCCCGGTTGCGGCAGTGTTCCTTGATGCATCCAAAGCATTCAACTCTGTTGAATGGCGATATTTGTTTGCTGTATTACGAGCCATGGGTTTCCCTCCGCTTTTTATCTCTTGGGTGCAATTACTATATAACGCACCTACCGCTAGAGTACTCATCAACGGTCATCTTTCCACAGCAATCTCAGTAACGAGGCACTAGACAGGGTTGCCCACTATCCCCGCTCCTTTTTGCTACCGCTATAGAGCCGCTGGCCTGTAAATTGCGGCAGCCACATAGAGAAAGTGCGTTTAAATGTTTCCAACGCCAAATCTCGATATCACTCTATGCGGACGACGTCACGTTATATGTCGTAGATCCTCAACGGAATCTGAACCCATTGCCCTGGGAGTTTCTGATGTTTGGCGGCATGTCAGGAGTGCATATAAATTGGACGAAATCGCAGTTCTTTCTGCTTACGCCAGCAGTTACAGACTTTTCCTTAGATTATCCATTGGAATGGTGTCACAGTGACCTTCGCTATTTAGGTATTCAGGTCTCTAAGAACAGAGAAGAAACACTTCGACTAAATTATGGGACTGCCATTACTAAATTGACCGCCAGTGTGACTTGGTGGATCTCCCTTCCCCTGTCAATGGCGGGTAGAGTCTCGCTTATTAAGATGGTGGTCTTGCCTCGTTTCTTATATTTATTTCTTAATATCCCGTATTATCCAGGAGCTTTCTTTTTTAAAACGGTACGTACAGAACTGATGCGATTGGTATGCGGTGGGAGGCAGCCAAGGCTTCGATGGGCAGTCATGACACAACCTTATGATAAGGGGGGGTTCGATATACCCAACGTCAAAGTTTATTATATGAGCATGCAGGGACACTATGCGTATCATTGGATGGCACCCACACCGTTCATGCACCAATTGGCGGCGGAGGATTGGCTGCCGCGACCGCTCCTCTTAAACGGCATCATACATGGCCCGGTGGAGGTAATAGATACGCAGCCTTCCAGGGACACTATGCGTATCATTGGATGGCACCCACCCCGTTCATGCCACAATTGGTGGCGGAGGATTGGCTGGCGCGACCGTTCCTCTTAAACGGCATCATACATGGCCCGGTGGAGGTAATAGATACGCAGCTTTCCACAATCACATGCACGGTTGATGCATGGCGACGTATGGCAAGGCTCCTGCAGATCACATTGTTGTACTCGCCACGACTGCCTCTCACTTATCACCCGAAAATGGTTTTATTGCAGGAGGCGGGGTTTTGGGCCTTGTGCAGATGAGTCAAAATAGCTACATGGGGGGGGGCTTATTTCTAGATGGAGTGTTTCGCACCATGCCCAGGTTTTTTAAGGATATGGCTCCTACTCCCCTGGATGTATTATATTACACACGGCTAAGACAAGGAATGAGGGAGGTTCTGGAAGATTTTCCTAAGGAGCCTGTCAATATGGCGCCATTGCAGCTTATGCTAAATTCTGCAGATGGGAAACACTTCGTATCAAGTTTATATAATAGTGTAAGAACGAGTAGACAGGAAATAGAGGGGACAGCTAGATCACATTGGAGTGAAGATATAGGGAGAGACATCACTGACAAACAATGGGCATACTGTTGTGGACTCACAGGGACTATCTCTGCTAGCTGCAGATTTAAGGTCATTCATTATAAGTATCTACAGCGGATATATTACACTCCGGCAAGGAAATATAGGTTTCCATTAGCTGATCATGACAGATGTGAAAGATGCAGGAGCCCCGGAACTGGTTTTCTACACCTCGCTTGGGAATGCCCGGGTGTAGGGGATTACTGGACACAGATACACATAGCATTAGAAGACGTGTTCGGCATTACCATTGATAGAGATCCGCTGCTAATACTGCTAGGTTACACTGCCACTATACCCCAAGGTTGTAGAAAGTTATTGGATATTTTGCTGCTTCTGGCTAAATGACGGCTTGCATGTCGATGGGGCTGGGGGAGAGGCCCAAAGTTCAAGGAATGGTTGCAAGATGCTATATATTGTCAAGAACAAAATATGCTATATGCCGAGACTCAACCAATCGCATCGAGGCCTAGCGACATATGGGGTCCTCTACAGGAATATCTCACACGTACAAGAGACACTGATGCTGTGGGGATGTCTCAAGATGCTGCTTAGGGCCTGGCGGATAGGGGAAGAATGTCTGGGCCCACCTAGGCATTGAATGCCCGATGTGCCTGCCTTAGCACATTATGTATCAATTGTAAAGTCCCATATATTACTGTTTAAAGGGTTGTAGACTGCGGAGCCACCCTTATGCTATTGTGTTCAATGGGTGTGGTTAACTGTGTATTGCTGAAGTTACAATCCCACCGGGAGGGCACAGGTCACCATTGGTGTCGTCAAGGATGGGAGGGGCAGCTTGCCTATGGAATGTAAAAAAATACAATGTCATACGCCTCCTGAGATGGATCACAAGAAGCATGTCAATTGTTGTGTTTATCACTGAAAAAGTATAAATAAAGTTTTAGAAAAAAAAGATATTGTACCTAGTAACGTGTCATGTGATCAAGGTCTCACGAAGATCGAAACGCGTAATGGCAGCAGTGCTGGGCAAACAATAAAAGAAAAGAGCACTGCAAATTGGGTTTGCCTCGTCTTTTCCAAGGATTAGGAGTCGGAGAAGAGTATACAGGATATATATATATATATATATATATATATATGAGTATACAGGATAGATATATATATATATATCTATATCTCTATATCTATCCAACCATTGCAGAATCCCATTTAAAAATGAAGCCTCGTGAAGGTAAAGTAAAGCCCACTTTATTGGTAACAAACAGCCTGCCAGCAGGCTCATTTAGGAAGCATAAGTGTCCATAGTTCAGCCGCCAGACGCGCTTCAGGCAAAGTGCCTTTCATCAGTGGCGTTAATTGGCAAATGCCGGCTGAAGCCGCTTACAGGAGAACACTCCGTCTTTCATCCCCTGCTCAGGTAGGCGTGGCCTCATGCGAGGCCTGCTGGGTGATGTAGTCTTCTCCTAATAATCCACAGTGGGCGCGCCTCCACACCTGCATGGAGAAATCAGCCTTGTAAAGTCAATCTTCCAGGGCTGCACCTGCCCCGCTTTGCGTGCTGTTCACCGGGGCACCGGAGCTGGCCTCCTCTGCAAGATTACAGCTCCGCCTTCACTCCTTTAATGACAGCACCATCTGAATACCATCAAGGATCCGCTGTAGCGACAGGCTCGTTTCTCATGACCAGGAAGGCCTCTACAAATCCAACCATTGCTGAGAAAAATAAACAAGCATTTGCAATGCAATAGGTCTCGCATTAGGAAAGTTTGAGCTATTGGTATTGTAAATGACCCATTTTTTATTTATGTGTTGGTTTTGAAAATAGCGAAATTAATAGCTTTGTCATTTACAATGCCAATAGTTTTAACTTTTGCAAATGTGACACCGATAGCATTTGTAATGCAATATGTGTTGCATTTACGTGACTTAGATGTATTGATATTACAAATAACAATGGCTTTTAATTTTTTTAAAATAATTAATACTTAAAAGTTATTGTAATTTATAATGGCAATAGCTTAAACTTTTGAATCTGCACTCTGAATCTGCACTCTGCACTCTGAACCCTGAAACTGCACTCTGAATCTGCACTCTGAATCTGCACTCACAATCTGCACTCTGAACTCACAATCTGCACTCTGCACTCACAATCTGCACTCACAATCTGTGAGTTAACTTAGCCTATTTAGCAAGTTATTTAACAGTTCCATATTTTCATTTGAAAACAGTAACCCTGTCTATGTCAGACCCATCAATTGCTGTTATTGTCATACTTAGGCAGTAGTAAAGCCTATTTTCGCATGTGTCTAGCACTTGTGTTCGAGATTGTTAAGGGACAATAATGCAAAGGTAAACACACTGGTGACTACGATTTTGAACATTGGCTTTGCTGGTATGGGTTGCTTTTTCTCATGGAATCTGGCATACGGGGATAGGGCTCCCACACCCGACCTAGGAGCCTACCCCTGCTTCTTGTTTTACCTAAAGTTCTGTGCACCTAATAGACTTTTAACACCTTGGTCGGGTGTGGGGTTTTGATCCTAATCTTATCCACCTTATTAAAGGTAGTTGTTCATCCCTCAATATTTTCCTGGATCTCCATGTTCCAGACATCTCACACACTGGCCATGAGGCACCATGCACAGGATCAGCGTATGACCACGCACACTCACACTAGCTATCATGATGCCTCTCAAAATGGTGTAACTTAAAATGCAGTGCCTGAACTCCCAGATCAAACGCCAGGCCTTATTGCTTTGCCTTAAACAGAAAAAGGTGCAAATGGCACTATTGCATGAAACCCGCCTACTCAAAGCTGACACTAAACGCCTGCATTCATACTGGTTCCCTGTGCAGTACCATTCCTAATATACACGCAAAGACTCACAGGGTAGCTATCATCCTACGCAAAGGTCTGTGTTTTCATATAGACAACACACACAGACTGCGAGGGTCATCAAGTAGGGATATGGGGAACACTAGGCTATATTCCAATAATTATCTCCCTCTGTGGCCCCAATTAGGACAGGGAAAGTTATTTCAATTGCCTCTTTCTTGGAATCTCTCAATTTGCCATAGGCAACATCATAAAGGGAGGGGGTTTCATTACCCCACTAAATGTAGAGTTGGACTGCTCCCACCCCAGACATGGCAAGCCCCACTCTCTGGCCACGCTGTTACAAGGTTGATGAGATATAGACTTTGAGGACGTAGAGTTCCCACCACTCACATAAAAAGGATTACAAGTTTCACTCCAACGTCCTTTGACATACCCACACCTTGACTATTTCTTGATCTGTCAGATCTTATTACCCAGACTAATAGACTCGACCATTGACATCCAATTACTGTCAGATCATGCACCGGTCTGGTCTGACTGTTGAACACCTCTCATCCACAAAAGCCATACCCAAAACCTTGGGTTGTAAACCAAATCAGGTTAAGAGATCCAACCCTAAGGGAATGTATTGGGTAAATAATTTAATGTTATTTAGTTGAAAATGACAATGTTGCAGTATCTCCCCTGACCCTCTAGGACGCGTCAGTTTTTTTTTCTTGGGGAACTCACATACCACATGACGACAAATGAACACCTTGCCAAACAACGTAAGGTAGATTTAGTAACTCGAATTTCCCAGGTTCAAGAACCGATTTAAAAAGGGGGCTCGACGAGAACGAAGATTTTGGTAGACTGAGAAGGGAACTGGAACAAATTCAAATGAAAGAAGCAGTCCAGAAACAATGTCAATCAAACCTACTACAAGGAGTGAGATAAGGCCAATAGCCTTCTGCCCTACAAGATTAGAGTAGTGGCCTTGTAAAATTATATCAAGTTGATAAACAGAATTGAAATACGAGGCTTCTTAAACAAGTACAATAAAAACTCACCGCCGCAGCCCGGCTTGAACAGGAAGCCAGGCAACCTGTGTTGGGACGGGGGCGGGGCCGCAAAAAGACAGGAAGCAGACGGGAGCCTACCCCGCGCTCCTGTGCTGAAGCGCGCCTGTGCCCGTCAGCCGGAAGATTTGCGTGTCAGCTAGCGGGGCTCCCGTGCTCGTGGAGAGCCCCGCCTGCTGCTGAGGATGACCCGCTGCCTGCCGCTGCCTGCCGAAGGAGAGAGGGACACACGAAAAGAACTCGGTGAGTGGGGTGGGAGGGAGGGGGGGGGACATGTGCGCGCGTGTGTGTGTGTGTGTGCGCGAGTGTGTCTGTGTGCGCGAGTGTGTCTGTGTGTGTTTGTGCCTGTGTGTGCGCGTGTGTCTGTGTGTGTGTGTGTATGTATGCATGCATGCATGCGTGTGTAAAAAGATCCGATGACTGGTGGGGGGATGTAAAGTGAAAGTAAGCAGCGCGCGTGTGTTTCAGTCTGTGTGGTGGCTGGCTGTGTACGCACGCGTGGACGGAGGCGACGTGCGCGTTCGCGCACCCAAATCCAGGGGAAAAGCGGGTAACACCCTCTTGTCCTCCTTCCCTCGTGACAGGCAACATTAGGTCTCCAGCTGTTACCAGCTCGACCTAAAGAGGACAACATGATAAAGTGGTATAGACACACATTGTACAACTTTACACCACATAATTAGCCTTTTCTTGCCACATAATTTAGTCAATCCTGCCACATAATTTAGTCCTCCACTGCCATATAATTCCTGTGTCCCTGATTTATAAGTGGTGTTTCGAAAAATTCATACTGGTTCACCAGCTTGCAAGTTGCCATTCCTCCCCATGGATGGCACACCCTGCGGGTGCTGGGTGTTGCAGGCTTCCCTCGAAACCAGTGTGCTCTTCGCAAACTTTTTTAACGCTGGGCCCTGTCCATTGACCCAAAAAATAACTTTGGGCACCCTCTCTAAAATGTCATAATTATTCTATTAAACTGGTAATGTTTAAATATTTCTACCCTTTTGTAAACATTGCAGGTAAGTTATGCTACTGTTTTAAAAATGCAATAAAATACATGATTGCCAAACATACCATTCTGGTCTGGCAGGCCTTACAAGGTGTAAAAGTATCCACAGTGTGATTATTAGAAATTGGGATGGGGGTTGAAGAATAAATGGATTCCCTGTCCCCGGGCCAGTATATCAATTACAAAAGATGTTAGTAATGGTCCAGGAGTTGGAACGTCACTGCTGTTTTTGTTTTAGACGGGAGTCCTTGACCTGTAGGTATTTGACTAAGTACTTGCAGGACTATTCTATGTGTTTGGAAATAAAGCTTGTGTGTGTTTACTGTTGTTTTTTTTACATTTTGGACATTTACTGCTCTCACTGTCTGCTTCCTAGCTCACAGACAGAGCGGCCGCGCATTTCCTTGAGTAAGCGCCCGTTTCCCGCTAAATATCTCTGGTTTCAAAAAGAATTACCGGGGGGGACCAGAAAGACAGCGGTACATATATTGAACTCATCCGACAGGGGCGTACTGTGGGGCCGGTACCTGTACTTTACATTCCCGGGACAGTAACACTGCAAATTAGAAATATGATACATATTCATCAACACTCAGCCCGGTGAGATTCAACAACCAATGAATAATTGACTCCCAGACGGGCATAAAATATTTAGTCGCTGCTACAACTTTTATCGAAGCACGGAGTACAACAACGTCGAAAACTCGTATCTTTGCCGCACGTGAGAGTCGCGGGGCATGGGGGGCTGTTTGATGGCTAATAATGCTCTTAGAATAAAAGGACACAGGGAGGCGGTGCCGGCGGGCCTCCTGGTCACAGAGTAATAAACAGGTGATTTTAAAAGGGGTCACCCCTTTAGCGTGTGTCCCTTCCTGATATGTCAAACGCATAAAGTATGGCCTTCTAGGCTACCGTACTCGGTACTTTCAATTATTTATCTGAGAAGGACTTTCGAGAAGGCCCCCCTCTCACCCCGAGTTCCACGACACCCTGACCCTTCGCCATGTCTAGTTTTACATTTCAAGTTAGCACGCAGCTGGAAGTGTTTCATTAGCACCTTTCGGATTTTTAAATGGTGTGAGATCTCTCTCTTTTTGTTCCATTCTTAAACAAGTACAATAAAAACTCACCGCCGCAGCCCGGCTTGAACAGGAAGCCAGGCAACCTGTGTTGGGACGGGGGCGGGGCCGCAAAAAGACAGGAAGCAGACGGGAGCCTACCCCGCGCTCCTGTGCTGAAGCGCTCCTGTGCCCGTCAGCCGGAAGATTTGCGTGTCCGCTAGCGGGGCTCCCGTGCTCGTGGAGAGCCCCGCCTGCTGCTGAGGATGACCCGCTGCCTGCCGAAGGAGAGAGGGACACACGAAAAGAACTCGGTGAGTGGGGTGGGAGGGGGGGGGGACATGTGCGCGCGTGTGTGCGTGCGAGTGTGTCTGTGTGTGTGTGTGTGTGTTTGTGCCTGTGTGTGCGCGTGTGTCTGTGTGTGTATGTATGCATGCATGCATGCGTGTGTAAAAAGATCCGATGACTGGTGGGGGGATGTAAAGTGAAAGTAAACAGCGCGCGTGTGTTTCAGTCTGTGTGGTGGCTGGCTTTGTGCGCACGCGTGGACGGAGGCGACGTGCGCGTTCGCGCACCCAAATCCAGGGGAAAAGCGGGTAACACCCTCTTGTCCTCCTTCCCTCGTGACAGGCAACATTAGGTCTCCAGCTGTTACCAGCTCGACCTAAAAAGTTTCGATATCTATGGCCGCGGAGGATGCGCGCACCCTCCCGAGCACGAGCTTCATGCGAATTGGCTGTAAACACTCCAAATCAGGAAGTGTTGGCAGCCACCTTGTGCCTTAGAACCGAGGCACAAGAAATCAGGAAAACAAACGCCAAAAAATAGAAAAGGGGGCAGGGTAGAAACGCCCTGACCCCCTAGGCCTGCTTAGGGGGGGTCCCACAAGGACCCCCAGGACCAAAAAAAAGATTCCTTGTGCCTTGGAACTGAGGCACAAGAAATCAGGAAAACAAACGCCAAAAAAAAGAAAAAGGGGCAGGGTAGAAACACCCTGACCCCCTAGGCCTGCTTAGGGGGGTCCCACAAGGACCCCCAGGACCAAAAAAAAAGATTTTGTTTTTAAAAAGGGCAATATGCGCGACGGATCTGGCTGTGAAAAAAACAAGCATTGAAAATGCAATAGGTCTCGCCCTCGTTTAAGTAATTCTGTTTTGTAATTAGGTGGCTTTTTAGCTTTGCTTTTATTAGTATTTTTCAAACTTTCATGTACATAACATGCATATGTATGCATGCATTTATATTTGTACTTGTATAGATGGAGTTGTGTGTAGTAGGGAGTAGTGTGTGTAGTAGGGTGAGTAGGGAGCAGAGTGTGTAGTAGGGAGCAGAGTGTGTAGGAGGGAGCAGAGTGTGTAGGAGGGAGTAGAGTATGTAGGAGGGAGTAGTGTAAATGGGAGTAGAGTATGTAGGAGGGAGTAGTAGTAAGTAGACTAGTATGTGTAGTAGGGAGTAGTGTGTATTGAGTGTAGGGAGCAGAGTGCGGAATGCGGAGTAGGAGCACAAGAGCTGAAGAAAAGGCTGTGGATTAAAGGAGCGCACACGCAGCCAGGGGGCAGCACCAGGAGGTGTGGCGGAGGGCCGGACTCGCGTGGCCAATTAGGGGCTGAAGCACCAGGGGCGCCACTTATGCACAAAGCGCACATTTGCATTAGTGGCTTTTGCTTGAAGTATCCTCGATGAAGAGCGTGGAAGGAACTTGGTGAAGGCACTGACTCCACCCTTCAGGGATCGCAGGGGAGGGGCAGGCAGGAAGGGACGATTAATGTGGTAACTTGCACACAGGGACTTCTTTGTGTGTATTAGGACTCCAAAGTTACTGATTCTGCACTGTGTTTGGGAATGCATGCATGTACAGTCTATTTTTTTGTGGCTTTAGAGATGGACACATTCATAAAAAAAAAAATAGGCTCGAGGAAATCAACTGGTTTATCCAGAATCACAAGATGCATGAACCTCTTCCCAAGGTCTGCAGACTGCGAGGGCACAGGACTCCTCCTCTATGGTTTCTGCGATTTCTGCCTTACCGTATGTAATAGTTTTCTTTTTGGCAGATGTTTTTGTAAATTAGAAGTGTGGATAGGGAAATGCCTCGAGTTTGGGCAAACAACAGAAAACATGCCTGACACGAAGAGTGCTGTAATGATAACCCCGGGAGCAGGGCCATCGGAAACCAAGATGGTCGCCATGATGCTGAGTTTTCTCTTTGTCTGCCGTCCCACTTGGACGGCCTGCTTTCCTTCTGGCGTAAAAGGTTTTTATTATCTTTATGGGCCATGTGTTTAGCCCCATAAAAATAACAAACCTTTTACGCCAGGAGGAAGTCAGGTCAGTCCGTCCAAGTGGGACGGCAAAAATAGAGAAAACTGTACGTCACCAAGTGCTCTTTCCCAATGGCTGGCCACCGTTTAGCATAAACGGTGACGCCAGCCAATGGGAAAGAGGGGTGGGGCTTAAAGCCCGCTAGTGAAAGCTTCTCAAGATCATAGGATCTCGCTAGCGAGACTGCGCATGCGCAGCATACGCAGGCTCAACCTAAAAAACGTGCTTCGTTATAAATTAGCCCCCAGGTGGGCCAAGTCCCGGGGTCAATGGTTTTATTATAATGGGGGCCCAAAGGGGCGCCGCGGACTGCTACCCCCAGGGCTTGTTTAATACATGGGGGTGGGCTCAAAGGCCCCCCAAGCCCCGGGGACTGCCACCCCCGGGGCTTCTTCTTTAAATTATTGGTGGGGCACATGCCCCCCCCCTGCATCCCCAGGTCTGAAATAAAAGGGTGGAGGCTCAAAGCCCTGGGGCTTTTTTAAAATATTTGCGGCGGCTCATGCCCTCCCCTGCAGCTTGAATGCCCCCCACACACCCGGGGTCCGCCATCGGGGGGGGGGTCTGTGACGGAGCCCCGGGGACCACCACTCCCCGGGGCTTTGTAAATGGTGGGAGGGGCGCCCTGGGGACTGCCAACCCCCAGGGCTGACTACTGCTGTTTGCTATGGCAGGGCAGGAGCCTCGCGGCTCCCGCCCTGTCATAGCACACTGCTTTGGTTTTTGGAAGAGAGAGCAGGGAATCCTGCTCTCTCTTCCAAAGACCAAAGACAATTGCTTTTCCACACAGGGAGCTGCATCTTAGCAGTTCCCCGTGTGGAAAAGCAATGCCGGCTCCCGCAGGACGCGGGGAGCCGGCGGGACCGGGGACCCCCCACAGTCCCCAGCGGATAGAGCCGGCCCCGGGGGATGGGGTCCCTGTGGCCATATGTGGGGAATTAAGTCCCCTTTAATCCTGAGAGACCCTGGGTCCAACTAGCCCACCATGTATCTCCAGTAAGCACCACAGAGCTGCGTTGCAGAGAGGTGGTCCGAGGCCATGCCCCATTTTACATTTCTCTGCAATGCAACTCTGTGGCACTTACTGTACATACCTGGTGGCTTAGTTGACCCTCAGGATTCAAGGGGACTTTTTCCCCAAACTTAAAACTCCCACAGGGCGTGTTTGCACACATGTCATCTCAGGCCGTCCCTCCCTTAACCAGTGGGCAAACTCACCCTGTAGCGCATTTTACGAGGTAGTTTTAATCCTCCTGCCCTATTATATACTAGGGGCTTTCAGAGGAGGTCATTCTAATCACAGCGGTACCCCAACGCATAGTGTTCCCTAGTGTATGTAGCTGTTTTCACTGTATTCTAAGTGTCTTTTAGCATACCACTGGCTCTAGGCCTGGTTAGTTATCACCAGTACCTGTCTGAAAAAGTTGAGGGTACAGGATAATTTTGTAACAAGGCCTCTTTCTGCACCTCTGTTGGTTCTTTCTGCACGTCTTGCTTCTTCCTGCACTTTTCTTCGACTTCGAGGACTTCTGGTGCTTTTTTCTGCATTTCTTTTCCTTTCTGTGCGTTTTTTTCTTCTTTCTTCACATGTTCTCCTCTGTAGGCATAGTTAGAAATAGTTGGTTTTTTGAGGATCAGTATGAGTGTCTGTATGGTTTAGTGGGGGGTATTACTTAGTGCATAGATGCATGAATGAGTGACTCACTGTTTGTATGTGTTGAAGACAACGTGTGCAGTACTGTATGGGTGGATGAGTGTGTGTATGGGTGTGTTAGTGAGTGAATGACTGTCTCAATAGTGTCTTTATGAGTAAATACATATGTTTTAAAGTAGTATATGTGAGTATCGGTGTATATAAGTGAGTATATGTGAGAGAGTTCCTGTATAAAATAAGTATGTGTTTCTATAAGTGATTGTTTAAGAGATTATGTGTAATTTCTGTAGAAGTAAGTGTGGTGGTGTATGTGTATAACTCGTATATGCAAGTAAATGGATGTTTGATACTTTGTTTGCATGTGTGACTGTTAGTAACTATGGAAGAGTGGCGGTGTGTAACAGGATGTATAGGTATATGAGTAGATATGATCAGTGAGTACATGTACGAGTGACTGTATAGGACTGTTGGCGAATTAGTGAATATGTGTGTAGATCTTGGAATTACTGAATAGGTGTGTTGTAACTGGTATTGGTGTGTCCATTGTTTTGAAAATGTTAGTTTCTATTTTTGAGTGTGTGTATCAAAGGTTAGATCAGGGTGAGAGGAGGTTTTCCACTCTATCACAAGGATGAAGTAATCGGTGTTGTCATTTGAGATGTCACTGACCATGTCATAAGTGATGTAATATGTGACGTCATCAGCAGTGCAATGCGGGCGCGCGAGTAATAGTTAGCTGAACTAACTATAACAGGGAAATTTCTATGGTTTTCTACGAGTGAAATGTCCAACTAACTTTAACGCCCCTGAAACCTGTGGTTTTTTCGGTGAATTTCTAAGGTTTATTTCACTGCTAATTTCTAACTATTACGTGCCTGAAACCTATGGTTTTTTCAGAGAATTTCAAAGGTTTTTTAAATGCTAATTTCTAACTAACGTACCCGAAACCTATGATTTATTCAGTGAATTTCAAATGTTTTTAAAATGCTAATTCCTAACTATACGGTGCCTGAAACCTATGGGTTTTTTAAGTGAATTTCTAAGGTTTTTTAAAAATGCTAGATAACCCATATAGACACTCATGTAGCTACTTACCAACCCATGCAGCCACTTATACACAAAGTGAGAGACTGATACAGATATTTACATATTTAAACATTATTCACTAACCCGTGTATTCACTAAGATACACTTAATCACTCAGTTATACAATCAATAAAAAAAAATCATCCATTTAGACACTTATATACCCATTTATTCTTCCATCGACCTTGAGATATACATATATAAAACATATTTAATTGTCAGGGAAAAAAAACATTCACTGGATGATGTCATCAGTAATGTCAATTGAGATTTCAAGAGGTATGGCACTTACCATGTCATGAGTGATGTAATGTGTGACGTCATCAGCAGTGCATTCCGGGCGCGCGAGTTATAGTTTGCTGAACTAACTATAACAGGGACATTTCTATGGTTTTGTGCGAGTGAAATGTCCAACTAACTAAAACGCCCCGGAAACCTATGTTTTTTTCAGTGAATATATATATATATATATATATCAGAAATGCCGCTTTCAAATTGCGCTGCACCGATTCTCGCCAGCCAACAAAAGAAACTCGGACACGGACCAAATGGGCTCCTGCTTTTCTTTTTATTGCAGAGGTACTGTCAAAGACGTTTCGGCTCAACGGAGCCTTGTTCACATGACAACGTTTTGATAGTGGGACAGCCCTTTTAAAGTGCTAGTGACGATAAATAATGAGTATCACCTGTGAATATTCTTAGCATAGACATTGAAGATATACTTCCAGCTACTAAATGGTAGCATTTAACTTTTATAAAATACATTGCATAACAGTCAAATACTTTAAGTAGATACCAACGTCATAGATATATGTGCACATCTTCATATGAGCGAATCCTTAATGGCAACAATAATCACTGTAAAATACATAGAGATGACAAGTCTGCTTATGATTGTACATATGAGGGTAATAGGCAGAATACAAGAAATAAAGTGCAAATGCATAGTTCATTATATATATACATTATTGATTATTTTAATAACATGTGCAAATATCATGAAATGTGCAAAATGAAGCGAATGTCAATAACCTATCTACAATAAATATGTGCAAATACGCTATTTGTTCTCTTCCTAAGGACCAATATTACTAATGGAACTCTAACCCCCATATTCTGTAGTCAGACTTTGTCAAAACCTACTGTCATTATACCTTTTCCACTCATATTGGTTATTACTCTAGTGCTATATTTCAAAGTCAGATTCAACCTTCATGTTCTGATCGTAGTTCTACTACTTGTAGATTATTTAAAAAAGCAATATGAACACAGTGCATGCTACTAAAGAAAAAATATAGTGATTACTAAAACCAAAAAAATAAATAAACTAAACAATGTTAACCAGTGCATAGTGGATTCTTATAATCATTGTTAGTGGCTCATCAGAAAGCAGCAGCTAAAGTCGATCATGTTTAGGAACATCTATTCTGTCGCAGCCAATTCATGGTGCCTGCACAAGACTCTCCCAGCCGGGTTCATCTCGCGCATGACTCCCATGTAGAGGAGACATGAATAGTATGGGATTCAGGGCAAGCAAGTATAGAGGTCCTCCGTGATGTTGAGGCCTATTGGGGCCTTAGTGTTAAGTAATAGAATGTACTTGGTTTCCAGTCTCCTTAACTTGGTTTCCCTGTCACCTCCCCTTCTGCTGTTAATAATCGCATCAATCACCCAATATTTAAGATTGGTGTTGTTGCTCTGGTGACATTCCCTAAAGTGGCGAGCCACCGGATAGGTATTGTCCCCATTGCTAATAGCGCGAAGGTGCTGGAGGATTCTCCTGTGCACAGCATGCTTGGTGCTGCCTACGTACTTCTTTTCACAGGGACACTGTAAAATATACACTGCAAATTCTGATTTGCATGTTAGCACTTGATTTATTGTGTGCTGTGTATCAGTGAAACCGTCTCTGTAATTCCTGGTGTTAATTCCGTGTTGGCAGGCTTTGCAAGTTTTGCACTTGTAAAAACCGTTATTTTCCTGCCACCATGGGGATTTTGCATAAGGCTCTGAATTGGTTACCATTATATGGTCGCGCATAGATGGCGCTTTACTGAACGTGAGTGATACTCTTTTGGGGAGGTCTTTGCCTATAACGTTATCCTTGGTAACGATAGGCCAATGTTTGTCACATATTTTACGAATCTGTTTGTGCTGTTTATTAAAGCCAGTTATTATTCTAAAACAGTTTGCCCCTGGTTTCTTCTCACCTTGAGAGCTCTCAACAGATGTTATTTGGTGTTCAGATTTCTTGACCAAGAGTTCATCCCTCGATAGGACCATTGATTTTTGTATGGCACTCCTAATTACTTGGATTGAATAACCCCTTTCAAGAAAGCGAGCTTCGCTCTCTTTTTGCGCATGTTCCAGATCTCGGGGATTGCTGCAAATTCGTCTCAATCGCAACATTTCCCCATAGGGAATGCTGGAGATCAAATGTGCTGGGTGCGAGCTGGCCGCATGTAGAATGCTGTTTTGTGCGAGTGAAATGTCCAACTAACTAAAACGCCCCGGAAACCTATGTTTTTTTCAGTGAATATATATATATATATATACATATAACATATGTGATTGCATACCTGGTGGTCTGCTGACCCCAGTAGGACACCATCTTTGTGACGATGGCCACCTGTAGCGAGTTGCAGTTCTCGACCCATACCTCGTGAGGTAGGTCAGATTGTGACCCACTATGATTATGTAAACCGACCTATTAGAAGACAAGTTGGTTTGCAAAATTGTTTTCATTTCTTAAAAATTCGGTGTGCACTTTAATACCACTTTTTGCAAATAAAATGTTTGTACATCAGACCTTGTGTGGTTGCATTGAGCAGCTTAACTGTTGGTCACAGATTGTAATGTAATATTTTGTCACTGTGCAAGGGTGATGGCAGATAAAGGGTCCCCCTTTTCCCCATTGGGCTGAACTGAGGTTATTAGAAAAATAACTATCACATTGTAGGGGAAACCAGAAGGGACGAGGAACAGGTAGCGTATTCAGTGGTGGCATGGAAGATGTCATCCCTTTTTGCAAACCGTTCAAATTACTATCTAGAAAAATAATGAAAATCAATATATGTACAAAGGAATTAGCATTATACACAGTAACCCACAAGTTGTATGTGTCTATTAACCTGTTCAAAAGAAGAACTAAGATGATACCACAGGAAATATCTCTGAACCAAGAAGAGGCGCCTTCAGTTAACAAAAGTACGAATAACATGGAGCAAGCCATGAAAAATAAACTCTTTTGCTGTTGAGTATAATATCTTGAGTGAGAAGAAGCTGCAAACCTTCATGGATATAAGAGCAATACAATAGCAAAGTTGCTGGTCACAGAAGTGAGTACACCAAAGCTACTTGCTGTGTTCTGGAAGTATATGTGTGGATTGTGAAGGTAGGGCCTAACGCCCAGCCCTGCCCCTCTGGTGCTTCCTTGATGTCACTGATGGGTAATCTGCTGATGTTTCCGTCATGACTTTCTTTCCATCTCTCTGCCATTTGATCAGTCCTAGGCCCCCAACTTCACTCTGCAAGTTCTAATTGCCCATGGAAATCTGAACACATTTCCGCATTGTTGAGGTGAGGAAGCTGATGCTCGGAAACGGAGCTCGGAGTGTAGTAGAACGTTTCAAAGGGTTGAAGGAAAGGGTATTGTCACATATACCTCTTTCCCCGTTTCCTCACCATGCAGGCTCTCATTAAAAAAAAAACCACGAATATCCCTTATTTGAAGGCTCTACACTCTGTATGATATATGGCACTGATTGGCAGTACGGCCAAGTGACCAGTAATAGTTCAACTTTAATGGCTTTGAGGAGAGGTTCTTTCTAGTACCCCTGCTGTTCTGCTTATACCGTGGCAACATGCCTAAAATAAGGCAAAGTCGTGTGCTGGGTATTTTTTGAAATCAATAAAAAGGGAAAGAAATACTGCTTGATGACCTCTTTGGATTCTCTACATGTTCCACACATCTATTGTCTCATTTAACTGTTTGCATCAACACATATCTAAGAATGCATGTGATTTCAGATTGTGTTAATTATTTGTCCAATATTTTATCTGGACTGTTATAGATATCAAATGGTGTGCTGTAACTGCATTTTTTAGTGTCTTTACGTGCTTATTACTTTCTAATGTGTCAATGTTAGACCTGTCAGCCCTTTGGGTGGTCCCTCCTTGTTTTTCTTCCCTTTTGCCTTCTATTTTTTGTTTAGTCCACTACATTTTTTTGGTGTTGACCTTAGGTCTCTGGGCGCTCCATTGTTACTAATTAACAACGAAACGCAGGTGCTCCTCTAAAATGGAGGAAGAGTAGGAGATCCTCACAAAATGGTGGCCTGCCCAGATTACCTCACAGCTTGGGGCCATAGGGTTGTCATGAGGGGTTCCAGAACCTTCTGGTCCACTCTAGACACTCTGGGCCCAGGCTATATAAGATGGAATGTTGGGCGGCCATTTTGTACAGTGAGGAGTAGGGTTAGTCAGGAGTTAAGGCTCCTAGGTGGAGAGGTTGGCACACTGAGGGGGGGGGGTTTGACTGTCTTTGGGCCTGCTACCCCTTTCTGCTGACGCTACCCTCTGCCTGATGACCTAGCCCTGCCATCATCCTTTTTCCCGGGGCCAGCTTCCTCTTTGGTACTCCCTCATAAGGGATCCCTGGTTAGCCCTGGTGAGCTGAAGATATTTGAGCCGGGAGTTGAAGGGTGCGAGATGTTGCCACGACAAGGGCCCGAGACCTTTGCCCTAATTCTCCTCATCCTGACTGCCGTCCAGAGACCTGAAGGGACTGCCTTGAGGCCGTACTCCTAAGCCTGCCATTGTATTGGGCATTGCAGAAGTTTTACTGTTACGGACCCTGGGGCTGCGCAGCGCTTCCTGCGCCTGTTTGCACTCACTGCCGCTGGTCCGTTCCCCGCTGTTGAAGAGAGCGCGCATTCTGGGCCTCCCTGCGCTGTGAGGCAATCGGCGTGAAGCGAGAGAGCTCCTTCCGCTATGGTTGCCAGGTGACGGAGGCCTGGCGACGCTCCGCCCGACGAAACCAGAGGGAGGCGCCGGCAGGTGAGGGGCGGGCTGAGAGGAGGCCGGGCCTAATCGGAGCTCTTCCCAGTGAAGAGAGCTGAGGGGAAGAGAGTCGCGGAAGTAGGCGGAAAGGCCAAATCCAACTCCTGACAGGTCTTTGGTGCGAGACCAGCCTCCGGAGTCCTACTGTCACCGTTGAAAACCTTAACCGAAGTCTGAGGCTCGGTCGAGAACACCTTATGTTTCTGCCGGTTCGTATGACAGACCTGCCATCACTAAAGTAAGCTGGGATTTTGAACTGGAGGGAGGGGAGACTCCGCACGCCGTAACCTTTGCTGGGCCCTAACTTTGGTCAGTCTCCCTGGCCCAGTGGAAATCGTGACTGAAGTGCCCTGAGAATCAATTCCAGCAGAACTAAAACCCGAACAGGGGCTCCTAGTATGGTAAAATTGCAGCAAGGGTTTGTACTGTCTATATACAGCCATCCTAGATATAGCACCAAGCCAGTAACAGATCGAGAGCATGGTTGCTTGTTGGAAGGAATAGATAGCCATACTTGATTAGGAGTAGTAACCCTACAACAACACTGGAATTGAGACCTGCCTACCTTGAGTGAAAGTGTTATACATACAAATTAAAGCCTGTTTGATTCAAAATATTGACCTGCCTTTCTAAAGTATATGTAGCACAAATTCAATGCTTATGTAATTTATCGTATTGGCCTACCTTTGTCATTCAAGGCATTCAGCTGCATGATTCTGCTCAAAAGTGTAATAACTGTGGAGCTGCCTATGGAACCTTTACATCTCTTGTTTGTAAATCAAATGTGTCCTTGCCAGTGATGTAACTTTTACACCTACCTGTTTATGACTGTTATGATTAGGTATGGTTCGCTAATGTAACTAGATTTTATGCTATGTCATGAGTTTACAGGAGAATGTAATTTGATGCTAATGTCTTGAATGTAGATTTATCAAATTGTGAGGCAACTGAAAATCTAATTGAAAGGAAAGATAAAGCTTTTCTACCTTTTCTAAATACGGTGTGGTGTCATTTTTAAGTGGAGGTGCGCTGAGTTACTGTGGTGAGTGTGACGCAAGTACAACAGAAATGCCCTGGAGGTAGGCCTTTCCACTTGGTACCAGGCTACCCTAGGTGGACCGGTGATCCCGGGTCCAACAGCCAATAGCACCTCCGGGTAGTAGGTGCATCAAGCTACTCCAGCACCCCGTCCTAATTATAACATCATTATTCACACGCAACCATTGTTAATTACGAATACGTTGTCCATATTGATGTGCGGTTCTACCTAGTAGGGACCACTACTACCTATCAATCATTTTTTGCCTACAATATTAGCAGAGGTAAACGGTTTTCCTCTGAAGGCCCTTAAAAAGTGTTATCTACCATTGCTCAACCCAAGTAACCTTCTACAGAACTTCCATAGGCCTTCAGCAACAAGTAGTGGCTTTGCATTTGCACTATTGTACAAATACACTAATAGTTTGTCCAAGTCGCGTCATTCTCTTTTTGAAGGAAAGAATCCCCAATTTCCTTTGGTATGGACTGTTGTACTGAGTCATTGCTCATGGCAGACAGCTAAAAATCTTGGTGTCTATTGAGAATTCTTAAATGGAAGGGGCAAAAGTAGCGTCTAACCATGAATTCACCTATAAATGTTCAATATTTTGGAGTATAATTCTTGAACCTTTTTTCAAAGACAGTTGAAACAAAGGTCCTCTCTGTCAAGCTTTACCATATAACCATGCCCCATGGGCCTTACCCTATATTATTGAGGGTAGGTTGCTCTTTTGTTAGGACACAGGATACCAAGACTAGTACTTTCATCTGTGTGCCTCGCAATTGAAGACAAGGTTGTTAGATGAACCCTTCAAATCTCTAGATGCTATGCATTTCCCTGATCTAGATAAGAGGAGAGTCTAATTCTGTTCAAGAAATGGGCCTTTTGTTTAAACAACTAGGAGCAGATAAGAAGTAGAAGAATGGGGTATGTATTATATTGCATGAAAATATCTGGAACGCAACTGATTACACATGGGTGAAAGTGCAAGAAAAGACAGATGTTAGAGAATGCAGGTTACATGTAAGTTGAATTTCATTGGGGATAAGTGCTTGAAGAGCTGTGTTTTTGTTTCTTGAATTACCTAACAATCCAAGAAATCCCAGTGTCCATGAGGATATTGCTCTAGATCCTGAGTGCTTAGATGTGTTACAAACCTGAAACGCTGGTAGGACATGGTGACATGATCGGCAATTATAATCTTCCAATTCTCCTCTCTAAGAAGACTTATGAGCTGTGTGTATTAGAATTCCTAGCCACAGCAAACACAATTTCCACGGGGAAAATGGGGTTTGGGGAGAATACCTGGTTCTTCCATCCTTATACCCTGGCCTTATTCTTGAATCTAGGTTGAACGCGCTTGCAAGACTTATTCAATGGGAAATTACGTTTTAGGACATTTACATATGTAACAGAAATTAGGTATTGTACGGTCGCTCTTTAATACCTTCATTATCCTTCTCCACATTTATTGTGTTTTGCAAAGGTCTTCTATAATGGTCCAGGGAAAACCACTTTTAGGGTGTACCTTTATACCAATGTAAGCTTAGGACCACCAGAATGCCAGGACGGAAACGGCAAGGAAACCGGTCTGGGGTAGGACGTTCAGAAAGAACTACAAAATCACAGTGGGAAGAATACAGAATATTTGCATTCGGGTTGGTAAGTAACGAGGAAGGAAAATGGACAGGGGAGAGAACAACGCCATAGAAACGAGGCCACTTAATGAACTAAATGTGAACAGGAGCCATGCAACCAGGAAAGTTGTGAGGCAATGCGGGTCTACTGTTGATTATCCTTATGCCTCCCAGAAGTAGATGATGGTGTTCTTGGTCTGATTGGTCTGGTCCTACACTGCGCCGGACCTAATACTCACCCCATCTCCATTTAAAGATATTCATACCTTCCAGCCTACTTGATTAAACTGCTGTTTCAGAGCTGTCAGGAATTTTTCCCACGTGATGTAATTTGTAGACCCTGACTTGTTTTAACGTTACTCTTTCTCCAGGGTTCTGGCACAAGGGCCCTTGTCTTCAGGGTTTTCTTTGGCCTTTTCAGCTCCAGACTGGTGTCCTTGGTCGTGGTGTGAAGCTGTTCAAAGAGGAAGTGTTATAGATGGCTTTGTAGGTGATGGAGCTGTTCTAGAAGAAAATATGTAGAATGCCTGTGTTTTTAGAGTCACTATTTTGCAGGCACTACATTAGCAGTCAGCCCTTTAACTTAACCGCATTTGTTGGTGAAGGTTTCTAGGCATCCCCTGGTGCACTTACTGTACTGGTTGCAGGGATTCTACACAGGAACAGAACTCTGCTAGGGACCATAGAACATTGGCATGTAGGGATTGAGTCACCATACCACCTCAGTACCTATGAGCCCGAGTCAGACTAGCTATAGTACCTCACTTGCCTTCCTAACCTTACCAGAGAAACAAGCAAATTGGAACACGACCCTCTCTGGATCACGGTAACAGGACACACCCTTTCGCTCTCTGACTCGTACTAGTCCACAATAAGATAAATAAAAGACACGAAGGAAGTTTAGAATGTTTATTTAAACTATTGTGTCCTAAAATGCAGTATTCGTGCCACAATTCGAAAACCAATACGGATCAGAATCACTGTTAGCATGGGCACTGAACCATACACTAGAAAAATCTGTGTCATGATGTAAGATAGAGTAGCCTAAATCCCCCCCCTCCCACCCATAGCTAAATGATTATATACCAAATGCCTCTGGGATTAGTGGCAGACCCCATACCTTAACATATACAGATGGATGTTCTACATCTCAGCTGACGTAGTGATCTTGTCTCTGAACTCTCACTGCATGTGTTTTCTTACTCTCTTGTACTCAGTTATATGACAAGACACATGCTCATAAACAGCAGCTGCGCTATCGTGTTATGTCTAGGTGCTAGTGCCTGACCAGAGAGTACAAGGGGCATTGTTGCTTGACCTGACCATGTCTAGGATGTGCAGACTAAATCCCAGGAAAATATCAGCACGTGAAAACATATGCAGGCTCCGTGTGAAAGTACAGTGTGGCACAAAGCAAGTGTTTACATAGTAATGTGCAAATAAAAGTTAGGCCTACGACCTGCACATTTAGGTTAATGGGGAAAATACAAGGGCCCACACTGGAAGCACACAACAAACACAAAAATGAAACCTGATGTCAGTGACAAGGAACAAGTGTCAGACCCTGCCAACAGTCTGGTGCTGTTGGATGTGCATTACATTCTTGAATTGGAGGACGGTCCTTATGATGAGGATGAAAACCAGCAGGTGTACGAGTATCAGCCTCCGACCTCTTGGGAAAGGCTCTCAAAGCCGTTATGATTATCCTTATTCATAGCATTTCCACAGGGATCCATTCTAGGGTGCAAATTTCTGTGGCATTCATGACCGCTTTCCAACAAAAGATGGGCTCGTTTCATGTAAGTCACATTCCGAACTATGTCAAATTTGTTTTACTTAGAATCCTATGTACGTCTCAGCATAGATTTAAAAAAACTCTGTCACTTCAGCTTCTATTGACTGGCATGACGGGTGCTTAGAGAACTTGGGGCAAAGTCTGCTTTATTTCTGCAACATTAATAAATACTGTGAATGCCTTGGCCATACTGGGGCAATATGATCACCAGATTTGGCACAGCATTTCACTGCTTATTAATTCCATCCCTGAAGGTAGGAGAGAAGTAGAGAATACCATTATCAATTAAAGTGCGAATGCATCTGCTGCAATTATTGGTGCAGTGATGACAGTTTCCTATACAAGCTTCTCTTTGCACGCAGACGCAACAATCTTGCATAGGAATGAATTGGCCCAAGTCCATTTCCTTTCTTGCTTAAATCTAGGCAAATATTTTAGCCCTGACATTTGACGGCCAAACTCCATTTGGAAAGCATGTAAAGGACAATCTGCAGAACATCAAGGGCCACATGGCACCCTCCCTGGTAGATTCATAGTACAGGTGTCTCATCACTGCTTCTTTTCAAGGTTCAAGAATATCTCAAGCCTACACAGGAGGCTTCTCCCACTACGAATCACAAGGACAACCATATTACCCTGCAAGAAAATTGGGGTGTGATGGATGTTTCTCTCCAGGCAGAGAGCAGCGCCAAGGCTATGGTAACACATTGGCAGAGGAAAAAGGAGCATCCCAACTGTGTTTCTAGGGCAACCAGAAGAGATTTTGACTTCCACTAGCCTCGCCCCACCTACCGGACTGGGGCCAGTCGTTGAGGGAGAACCTCTGTTTTTGCTCCCACTTGGTAGCAATAACTACGGATTGCTTCAAATAGTGCAGTCTGGTCCTAATCTAAAAATTATACAGAAATCACCTGCTCAGAAAAGCACACATGAGAATTAGAGGAATCAAGGTTTTTACTCTAGATTTATTCCAGCGAAGATAAAATCAGATTAGGGAAGCTAATACTAGACCTTTGCAATTGAAACAACTTCCTGAAAAAATCCTCTTGCTGAATAAAACCCAGCAATATAGCCTTAGCATACTTCAGGAAGGGTAGAACCTCAGTGTCTCTATTTCTTCAGGATGCCCATTTCCATGTCTTTATACTTCAAATTCACCGGCAAAACCTGCAGTTTGCAGTGGAAGGGCACTGTTGTCTCCGGGTGCTTCTGTTTGGTCTGAAGTCCGCACCCTAGATCTTTACAAATAGCTTGTAGCAGTAGCTACCTTTTTTTAAAGAGAAGGTCACTGAGTGTATCCGTGCCTGGACGACTCGCTTTTTCAAAGCTGTATCTAAGGATGAAGCTTGCGCCTTGCAGCAGCATGCATCAGCCGATTCTAAGAATTAAAAGTAGCATGGTAAATCATCTATCTTGCGGCAAGGTTACTGTAACTAGGGGCAATCCTGGACATTCAACTGGGTAAGGCTTTACCCTCAGAAGAAAGTGCTACAAACCTACAGGCCAAGGCAATTTTCTTCAAGCAAAAGGTGCATGTCAGGATTTACCTTGCATCAACCTGATTCCTTTATGCAAGCTCAATACATTCTTCAGGCAGTAGAGGTGACTGACTCATGGAGGAAACAGTAACAGTCACCAGATGGCTCAGATAAGCCCTGCTGTGATGGAGCTTACCGTCTAACTCCAAAGCAGGTCTTCCGTTCCAACCTCCAACAAAAAGGATAATCATTAAAAAATATACTGTGCTTAACGAAGGTGTGTATGCAAGCAAGAGCTGTCCATGAGAGGCCTCTGGTCAGGGACAAGGTTTGCAAGTATTTCCTACCAAAGTTTTCAAAACTAGCTATGCACTGGAGCAACACGTCACGCCGCGCCACTCTAAAACTGGAGGTTTGGAGTGATGGACAACGCAATATAATATACGCAGATCCCGTATTCTCTCCCGTGGATCAATACCGTGACGATATTAATCTGTGCTTGTCACTGCAAGCCGACGTTTTGGACACTCTTTCCTATACATTCATTAGATGTTTTCTAGTTTACTGTTTGAAATGAATAAAAATTAGTGCCTTCCTTGAGCACCATTAAGGCGTCTACCACTGCCTATCGACGTTCGGGGCTGAACTTCAAGGATCCTTTGGATAACCACTGGCTTTGATACTAACGACCACGCAACCTAGGACTGTATTAGCAATTTCAACTTACGTATTCTTTTTGAAAAACTGACTGATTGCGGATATATTTATAGGGATCCTTTGGATAACGACTGGCTTCAATACTATCGACCACGCAACCTAGGACTGTAATATCAATTTCAACTTACGTATTCTCTTTTTGTGAAACTGATTGAATGCGGATATATTTTTGTGCCCTGAGGAAGCTCTCGTTGTGGGAGCGAAACGCGTTGGCTGATATTCTTAATCAACTGGTTTTAAAATTGTAAATATTTTGATCTAATAAAGAAGTGAATTTTTCATACATCTTTGGTCTACTGGACTTTTTAAGTTGTGCACCTCCATCATTGTTCAACTTTCAAAACTAGCTATGTTGATCTGGATGGACTATATGACCTCAAAATACTACATTGCAAAGGGGAATGAGGTCCCGTTCTCTATCTGCAGAGGCACAGATGTTGTGGTACTGAGCCATCATTCATAAGGTGGACTTTGCTTTAGACCTTCTACTGGAATGGCTAAACAACTAGGCAGATTTGCCCAGCTGTGCGCTTTCAGATTGCCATGAATTGGAACTCCAACAGAATACGTATTTCAAAAGTGGGCCAGCCAACCATAGTCCTGAAATAGTGGAATGCCTTTGTGTATGCCTTTCCTGCATTTACCCTCCTCCCCAGAGAGCTGAAAAAGGCAGATTACTGTGATTCTCTGGTGTGGCCTTGCTAGTTTTGGTACAGTGAACATCTGAGGCTATCATCATACAATCCATTTGAAGATTCACCCAGGCTACTCTCCAGACACAGCAAAGAGAGTCTCCGTCACAACCTTAATTCATTGACTGAGCCTGACTGCATGGTTCCTGACCAGTTAAGAGTACGGCCATTGGA
This sequence comes from Lissotriton helveticus, assembly GCF_964261635.1. Lineage (NCBI taxonomy): Eukaryota > Metazoa > Chordata > Amphibia > Caudata > Salamandridae > Lissotriton > Lissotriton helveticus. The sequence goes on along the minus strand of NC_136068.1, from coordinate 128,154,060 downwards.
ATATTGCTTCAGACCTCAGAGACATTTTAGCATAGGCACATGCGCCATACACAGTTGAGACCTACAGCACTAAGTGCCTGATTACTGGTGTATATGCCGTTCATCACACCTGATAAATAACAATACCACTGAGTGCATATTATCGGGTACACATATTAAGAGTTAGTGGGGAATAACCATCCGGATTATGGTGTTTTACGCACCAAAATCCACATGATGCAGTAAATAACGCATGCTTTTCCCCTGTTAATTTACTGTAGCGGTAATTATCCAAACTCGTATTTCTGGCCCGTGAGTAAATGGGCTTACGGATGGGGCAGAGTTAACTGGGCCATTTGTAAGCAGACTCTAAATGAAGAAGATTCTGCACATGATGCAAAGATAAGGGCCCTAACCCAATTTCCATGCAATGCTGTCAGGTGCTACCGTATTTTCTAGAGCTAGCAATGCATGGTCTCAAGTATTTACTGGTCAGGGTTTACTTGGTGGAAATTATAGATTCCAGGAGGCAGAAGCCTCATCTTGCAGAGAACTATAAAACAATTCTTGAAAGCACTCCTTAGTTTCTTTCTTCTAGTGAGGTGTCCCCATGTTTGGTGGGAGTTGAACACCGGCAATTTATGCGTACCTGAAATATTGAGGAAAAACATGATTCTGGTAGCTCTCACTTCAGCAAGGAGAGCCTGACAATTTCAGCTGGTCAACATAAAAGAACCATATCCTCGCTTCACCAAGACAAGGTGATTCCTGACAAATTTCCATACAGACTTTCATTTGAAATAAGCTCTCCTCCTGCGATATTTCTTCCCTAATCCATCCATTTTTGAGGAGCAATCCTGGTATTTGCTTGATGCCCGCATGTGTATCAAATTCTACATGGAGAAAACCAAGGGCTGGTGTACTTCAGATCAATAATTAGTCTTAACCCATCCAGGAAGAGGCCGTCCATTGCCTAGATAATGCATCTCGTGTTGGCAGTCTGCCTGCATCTCCTCACATAACAAAAAGGCAAAGCATTCACTCTGGGCTGTGTAAGGGCATCATCCACCAGATGTGTAGCAACAATCACACTGTATGTTGGAGTGTCTTTACAGGAAATGTGGAGTGCAACCACATAGACAAACATGTCAGAACTCCACGCTCTCCAGGATCCGGGTGATGCTCAATGGGTCCACCTCCAGACCTCCCCAAGCTTGGTTGTCTTAAAGAACCCAAGCCTAGAAGTGATCTGGCGAGGGAAAATGTGAAGGGCCGGAATGAGACGGCCAGGGGGGTGGTTACCAATCTGGAAAACAAAGAAAGAGCCCGTCAATACCCCTCCGGGGCACCTAGTCACCTCTAACGTCTGATACGGTATTGCTCCTACCTGGCTAAGAGCACTCGCAGGAAGGACCTCTCTGTGTCTGACACTCTCCTCCTGCGTGACGCCCCCGTGATGTTCCTATGGGAACATAAACACAATGTTATTCCCCCCTATAACTCCTCGTGGACTCTAAACTCGGCAAACATTTCCATATACCTACCGGTTGCACTCACTCTGAGAACCACGAGGAACCCGTCAAAAGAGGCGAATCTAACGTCTCTAAGCCACAACCAAAAGCCCCTCCTGTTCTGTTAAGTCACAGAAGCCTATCCCAGTATCTGATGAGTTCACAACAACATTCCGGTAAACAGAAAAGAGAAAAGGAAATAAAACGACGAAAAACCGAGGCGGCTCCAGAAGAAGAGAACCGGCTCGCCTTACCCCTACAACACCGGAGTCAACAAGGTAATGGGCTCCTCAGTTCCAGGCAAGCCGTTGTCCGTCCCGCACCACTGGAGTCAACAATGTAATGGGCTCTTCAGTACCCGGCGAACACTCTTCATGTTTTCCTGAAACGCTCCTCCTCGAAAGAACACTCCCAAATTCGAAGGACCTCCCGGAGCCTGTGTCTTCGCGCAAGGACTTGCGAAGCACCACAGCGTCTCTACGGGAATCCCAACGACCCGCTCCTCTGCGGCCACCAAGGTCCACTGAAGGCTGTGTCTTCGCATAGGACACCGCGAAGCACCACAGCGTTTCTCTTCACACCAGAGGAAAAGTCGGGAGCGGTGTCTTCGCAAACGCCACCCAGCGAAGAACCTCCACAACTCCCAGGCGTAACAGCCGTCACGCCTATAAGCTACATCAAGGTCCGACCCTGCTGTGGGCCCTGCCCTGCGCGCCAAAACAGCGAAGCACCACGGAACAGTATTCCAACGGGCATCCGCACCGCTCTCTAAGCAAAACAATCACAGATCCAAGGCAACCCGATTACCATTTCCACCGAGTCTTTATAGGTCCCGCCTCCCTACCGCTAAGTCTTCTGGGACACGTAGTTCCAATGTTAGGCAGGCGCGATATGCAAGGCATCAGACCCTGACAGTATGTCCTCCTCCCCGGCGCCTCCTAGAGCCAGGTTTACCAGGGTTGCGGGCATGGAAGGAACGCACCGCTCTTGGAGCATGGACACCCGCACATGGCTCCCAGGAATCCTCCTCCGAGGTGTACCCTTTCCAGGAGACCAGATACCACAGCCGGCCCTGACGGGACCGGGAATCCAGGTTTTGCGCACCTCATACTCCAGTTGTCCGTCCCGCACCACCGGGGGCACTGTCACGCGTCAGCGACTGCTGGCCGGTTTCAGGAGGCTGCAGTGGAACACCGGATGTATTCGAGGGGAGGCAGGCAGTTTCAACCGATACGCCACTGGGTTCACCTGACGGACGACAACATACTGGCCGATGAAACGAGGATGGAACACACTGCGATATCTGAACCTGATGTTCCTAGTGGATAACCACACACGGTCCCCTGCCTTATACTGGGGCCCGGCCTGCCTGTGGAGATCAGCCCATTTTTTGTACGTGAGCTTAGACCGCCCCAATTCAGCCTGTATGCGTTTGTGTACCAACAACAAGTCCTTGACCTGAGCGTGAACAGAAGGATGGTTCAGGACCTCCCGAGGTATGGTCAATGGCAACGTGTTGGCATGATACCCGGTGTTTGCTCTGAAAGGGGTCTCCTTGATGGAACTGTGCCAAGAGTTATTATATGAGAGCTCCGCCAACCATAACAGCGAGACCCAGGATTCAGCGGCCTCCGTAGCGTAACATCGCAGGTACTTCTTGAGTGTCTGGTTTAACCTTTCGGTCTGGCCATCGGTCAGTGGATGAAAGCTCGTAGATAAGGCCACCTCCACGTGCAATGCCTTACACCATGCCTTCCAAAAACGAGCAACGAATTGTGGTCCTCTATCAGACACAATGACCGTGGGCAGGCCATGCAACCGGACCACCTGTTGTAACAACATTTGGGCCGTTTGGGCTGCGGTCGGCAGGTTTCTGCAGGGAAGGAAATGTCCGGCTTCTGTTAAGCAGTCTACCACTACTAAAATGGCGTTACACCCCTGATCCATGGGCAACCCCACCACAAAATCAAGACTGATGGTTTGCCACGGCCGAGAAGGTGTGGGCAACGGTTGCAACATCCCCTTGGCCTTACTGGCCTCCCCTTTGGCACGGGCACACGTGTCACATTGGGAAACCCAGGTTTTCACATCACCCGCCATGTTCTCCCACCAGAAGTATCGTTGCAAAGAAGATAGCGTCTTCGTACCTTCAGGGTGCCCTGCCAATACCGCATTGTGGCACCAGTTAAAAGCTTTCTGGCGAAGCTCATGTTGCGGCAGATACAGTCGATTGCAAAACAAAGGTACCCCGTGCTGTAAAGAGCAACGTTGATCTTTCCCGGCCCATTCCTGCCATTGGGCCATTGGGCTTGGGTCTTGTGGTCTTTCACCTGAGCCAAAAAGCCCTTACATTCGACATAACTTGAGGCATAACTAGATAAGTCCCCAACAGTGGGCTTGGATGCAGTTCTGACCAATATAACGCCTGTTGAGATTTCCTACATACCCGTGATATGGGAGCTTCTGTCATTGAATTAATGTCATGAAGAGGTGTATACAGCAAGCAGTCTACCAAAATTAACGTCACCAATAGACAGGATCAGTTATACATAGATCACTGTTAAATGGTGACAAAACTGTAAAAAACTGTAACAAACTGTAAAAAACTGTAACAAACTGTAAAAAAACTAAAATTAAAAAGCTGTAATCAATATCATTTTAATCATACATGACAATTATTGAGATCCTTTGCACATACAGGACATCGCTATGATGCAAGTCATACCAGACTGAATCCATCTTTTGCCATGAGTATAAAAAGGTAGCTGTTACCACCTATTATTATTATTATTATATGGCGAGGACCAAATCCCAATATGAGTACCTTGGAGTACGCTAACGGCCGAATTAGCAATGCGTACTACATGTCCCATAATACCACTTTTGTACATGTAAGGCACTGTTTTGACTCGAGCTGTGGCAGACGCAATCCAGTTCTAGACATAGGCACGATTAAGTCACTAATATAGCCCCTTGCAAACATATATATTTGCCCAGATTCTAAAGATCTATGTATGACTTTCTTGATTTTTGTAAAAAAAACATTGACTAATGCGAACTACATGTCCCATAACACCATAGGTCACGTGATATTGTAGACACGCCTACCCAGGAAGTGAAAACTGTGGCGTTTCACGCATTCGATACCTCCCCATACAGCCAGAGGGACGCTGGAAGTACCGACGGATAGGTAGGAGAACAACTCTTTTGTTTTCCTGCTTGCTTTGATACATGGAAAATAATAATTTTCACACGAGCGTTCATACTTAAAGTGGTGGGCTTCTGAGATTTAAAAATGAAGGTCTCTGACACGCTAAAACATTTGCCCGAGTAACGTGATCAAGGCTATTATTTGTCCTTAACGGGCGTTCAGTTATATATTTACTTAAAGATTGAGTAGGTACGGGGCGTAAAATGATAGCTTTTTTAACTGATCTCTTCGAGTCAGATAACTTCGGACCACGGAAGGAATCTGTGAACCGATCGAGTTCCCAGCCTGCCCGTGTAACATGGTGTGATTGTTGCACGTTCATGGACAAACACAATGGGCATGATAGATGCATTAATGAATACTTTCAGAGAACGCCAAGAAACTAAACAGAATGAGAGCCTGTTAAGACGCCTTGCTCTCAAAGATATAAAAGCTTGTAAACTACGGGTGTCTTTCACTATTACGATCAGGGCATGACTCAGACACTCCCTATTGGTGGATACTATGGGGATACCTGTACTGAAAAGGAAAAAAGAAGAAAAAAAGTTTGTTCGTGTTATGCATGCAAACGTTTCAATGACCCTGCACACAGGGAACTGACAGAATGATCCGCAATTTACAGGCACATTGGAGACAAGAGTGATTATGTTGTGAAGTCAGCCAAGGCTGACATGTCTTTGTATGTCTTTTCTTCTCTTATAGAGCGGTGCTTCAACTACCTGCGCTGTTTGCCAGGTGAGGTGAGGCTTTACTCTCCTGCATTAATTGGTAAGTGAGAGGACAGAGATTGAGATGAGTTGTCTCTGTTAAACTAGTATTAACAGTAAAAGGAAGAGAATTGAATAATATATCTTTTTTCTGTGCAGCTATGATATACCAATCAAAGTGTATGTTTGGATATCGGATATATACTAACTTTTGTCTGTCTTTCTTTGTTTTTTTGACTATGTGTTTATGTCTGCAAATGATTATCACAGCCGGGAGAATGATTCTTCAATAGAACCCAGGTGAAAAATTTCCTTTTTAAATTGTCACACCACATAAGCAGTAGCGACATAGGTCCTGAGGAATGCAGTGGACACCTGTGGGGTCCTACAAATCTGCAGAAACATGTCGACCACAAACCATTGGTAGCTATTAGTTAAAACTACCAACTTCGCTCTACTTTTTATTCTTTAGAAGCATTGAGGTTTGTAATAAATTGGTTTGCCTCATATCTATCTAATTTTAATTCACATATAACACAACTCTTCACTGATTGCACGTATCACGTATACTTCATATGCACTGCTTTATGGTAGCCCCCTGGGACCCAGTTATATTGTCATTGGTTCTTGTCCAGAAAACTTAATCATACTGGAGTCAAACAACCATCCCTCATGGTTTGAAGGAACCCACATGATGAAAAGGGCGCCCAGGAACAGCTACTGATGGGTATTTTCCTCTATCATGAATGAGGTACCTCTTATATATTTTTAGTGAAATATTGTCACTAAATATTCTTCCAAACACATTGTCATTTGCATAGAAATTCGGTTCCTATTGACCCGCCACTATTTTTTGTATTTAGCGCATGCAATCGGACCACCTGTTGTAACAACATTTGGGCCGTTTGGGCTGCGGTTGGCAGGTTTCTGCAGGGAAGGAAATGTCCGGCTTCTGTTAAGCAGTCTACCACTACTAAAATGGCGTTACACCCCTGATCCATGGGCAACCCCACCACAAAATCAAGACTGATGGTTTGCCACGGCCGAGAAGGTGTGGGCAACGGTGGCAACATCCCCTTGGCCTTACTGGCCTCCCCTTTGGCACGGGCACACGTGTCACATTGGGAAACCCAGGTTTTCACATCACCCGCCATGTTCTCCCACCAGAAGTATCGTTGCAAAGAAGATAGCGTCTTCGTACCTTCAGGGTGCCCTGCCAATACCGCATTGTGGCACCAGTTAAAAGCTTTCTGGCGAAGCTCATGTTGCGGCAGATAGTCGATTGCAAAACAAAGGTACCCCGTGCTGTAAAGAGCGACGTTGATCTTTCCCGGCCCATTCCTGCCATTGGGCTTGGGTCTTGTGGTCTTTCACCTGAGCCAAAAAGCCCTCCACCATGACCCCACATATTACCTTTTCGGGGGGTATAATGGCTTCTTGAGCAGCTATACGCGTGTCAGCTCCCTCGCTTTGTCTGGACAGCGAGTCTGCTTTCCGATTGTCAATGCCAGGACGGAATGTAATAACGAAGTTGTATTCCGCAAAGAACAGAGTCCATCGCATCTGCGATAAGTGCCGAGCGGTCTTCATAAACTGCAGATTGCGGTGGTCCGTGTATACCGTGACAGGATGTTGAGCCCCACACAGGTAATGTCTCCATTCCTGGAAGGCTCGCTTGATCGCCAAGAGCTCCTTTTCTGCCACGGTATAATTCACCTCCGCGGGGTTCAGTTTTTTGGACAGGAAGGCCACTGGATGCAAGTGGCCTGTCTCCCGGTCCCTCTGGGACAGTATCGCCCCAATAGCCAGATCCGAGGCGTCAGCTTCAATGATAAAAGGGATATCCACCTGAGGATGGCACAAAACAGGCGCTGAGCAGAACGCCTCCTTGAGATGTATAAAGGCCTTGCTTATCTCTGGGGTCCACCTAAAAGGAACTCCTTTTCTCAGAAATCTAGTGATGGGGGCTGCCAACTGAGAAAAGTGTGCGATGAACCGCCTATAAAAGTTGGCGAAACCAAGAAATCTTTGCACCTCTCTCACGTTCTTAGGCGTTGGCCATTCCTGCACTGCTGCCACTTTTCTGTCCGCCATGCTAAACCCCTGAGGACTCAGAATCACCCCCAGGAACTCCACCTGTCTTACGCTGAACTCGCATTTGCTTAACTTACAATACAGATGGTTCTCTTGTAAGCGTTGCAAGATCATGCCGACGTGTTGAGCAGGAGAGGCAGAATAGATGAGTATATCATCAATGTAGACGACCGCTATGCGGTCCAGATAGTCTTTCAGAACGTCATCAAGGAAGTATTGGAATTCCGCAGGGGCATTACACAGCCCGAACGGCATTACTAGATACTCGTACAAGCCATATCACGTTTTAAACGCCGTCTTCCACTCATCTCCCTGCCGTATCGAACCAGGTGGTATGCTCCGCGTAAGTCAAGGCGAGTATAAATCGTGGCCTCACGCACCTGGTCCAACAGCACGGGGATGAGCGGAAGTGGGTATCGGTTTCTTACCGTGTTCTTGTTCAAAACGCGATAGTCAATACAGGCTCTCAAGTCCCCGTTAGCCTTGGCCGTGAAGAACAGAGGAGAAGCTGCCGGGGAACGAGAAGGGCGAATGAACCCTAACGCACAATAGTGGTCCAAGTAGTCACGCAGATGCTTAGTCTCATTTTCGGAAAGGGCGTAAACCCTACAGGAGGGTATGGTTGCACCATCCACTAAGTCGATTCGGCAGTCATACTCGCGATGTGGGGGTAGCGACTCCGCCTCCACCGCGCTGAACACATCCTGAAATGCTGCGTACTCCCCAGGTAACTCGACCTCCTTTTCTGCCGCCGTGGCCACCTGATGAACCAGGGCAAGAGTCAGGGCAATGGAATTGTTCTCATGCATGCACTGCTGCAAACACTCCCTGGATTGGAAGCGTATGCTCTTTTGTCGCCAGTCCACAGTAGGGCTGTGTCGCCACAGCCATGGCATGCCCTTTATGATTTCGTACTGTGGAGCCTTTATGATATTAAGAACTATGTTCTCCACATGATCTTGTGGACTCCCGGGACAGGTTAACTCTAATGACCGTCCTGAAGCCTTCAGAAGCGGTCGCTCCCCACGCAGCTCCCCGCACTGCTGTGGTATCGTAGCGCTTTACACTGCCAGATTCCCTTAGTCTCATTGCTCCTCAGGGATGTGGAATTCCTATAGCCCGACGCCCAGGACATATTGTTTGGGGTCAAGGGCAACAAGTTTTAATGTGTATTTTGTCCTTGGGACAAGTAGGCCCAACCCCCTGCAGCACAAACCCTTTGGCTGCCAGTTTGCAGTAGCACATTAAGGGCCAGGGAAGGGCACTGCCTGAAGTTAAGTTATTATTTGTGTGCCTATGTTAATGCTGTTCAAACTTGTATTTATGGTTCACTAAATGAAATCCTTTATTATTAGGGTGAGCGCTCTAAGTAAATGTAAGTTCTGACTGCACTACTGACAGTGGTTACAGTATAAAAATGTGTACTCACGGTTTCAAAGTTTAGCAATATGAGGCTATGCATAATGCTCCCAGAATGCTCTCTGATTAGATGCAAATAATTGCAGAAGCTTGAGAGCAAGATTAATTACTCTTTCCTTTCAATATAAAATGTTCCAAAAAAAATTCAAGTAGGAAAAAAAACATTTTGCTAAACTACTGTGAAATTCTAGGTACCGTTTCTTTGCAGCATCATTTAGTAAAATGTGTTGATGCATGCTAGTATTTCGCAAAAATGCTCATATTGGAAAATCAGTGTAACCAGCTTCAATAGGATCATGAGAAACATAAAAATAAACAAGCATTGGCAAAGCCAGTAGGCCTGAAATTAGCGGTCAACCCTCTAGTTTTGTCAATACGTGACTTGTTTTGGCATGGTTTCTGTAAAGCCTTCTTGATGTGAGAGCTGCTGGGCCCTCACCATCATAACAAACATTGGCAAAAGCAAGAAAAAAATTGGTCTAAAAAAAAGCACACACTGCCACATCAGTTACTGCCACTGAACAAAACCACTCTGTGTACCAACATACTCCACGTGAAAGAGCCCAACGCCGCCGCCCACAGCCAAGCCAGCCGATACAGAGAGAGGGAGAGAGAATTTTAACAAACACAAAAGGTTGTGGTCAATGCCAGACCAAACTAGGGGCCCTATTACTAAAGGAAGTCTCAAAAGTGCACCCCTGGAATATGTCCTTGCATTAAGTGCAGCTATATGGCTTTCCTGAATTCACAAGAATCTACAGAAGTAGGGCAAGAAATGCACTTCCGGAAAATATCCATGAACTGCAGTTTATCATGAGCAAATATGCATGTGTAGACTCGCTCATGGGAAAACCCAAGTGTTTGCAAGGTCACCCTCCCATCAACCACTCTTCTCCCAACTCTGGAAGAAGGTCTATGTCCGCCACTGTCAGGAGCAAATCTCCAACACCTCTGAGCATGGGAAAAGTCTTAGAGAAGAGTTGTTGAAAACCCATAAAACATGCAAGTCAGTAGATCTGCACAGACCCAAAGGGCATTCCAACCCTGGAACCACCGCTCACCACTACCCCCAGTCCCAGCATGCAGATCCGCAGAAACGCTGCAACACAAAGGGATTGCTAGCACTCAAAAACCACCACGGCATGAGCCCTGGCACAATCAGAGAGGCTATACAAGAACTCCCATACAATGAGACTGCTGCCACAATCCGTCGCCAAACCACATGGCACCAAAGGGACAAGTGGATTTTGTTACAGGACAAGTAGATTTATGAAGCAACTTGCCCCATGGACAAGTAGATATTTTAATAAATTCCATACCCCTGCTCCTACTCCCATTGTTGCCTGTTTGCTATTAATTCTTTTATCGTAGCGCTATATTTGTAAAACGCGCATTATTGTCTGTCTGCTGTTCTCTTTAAATATTTATAGTAGCGCTAATCAAATCAAATCAAAATAGGCTTTATTCGATATTTACATTGAATATCATAAAAGCATTCAAAATATTGGTTAAAAGAAAATCTTCTTACATTTATAACGTTTATAACACTTAATTATCAAAGAAAAACAAAATATAAAATTTTTAAATATAAACATTTTCCTGAGAATTAATCTTAAGAAGAACACAGTATTTAGAAACAGACCAATGTACAATAGGATCTTTAGCTGTTTACCGAATCAGGTTGTACATGCTAACGAATTTCTAAATTTAAGTAATCATTTTAAAAAATATTCCATTTTACATATGACATCCTTGTCCTCTAGCTCTTGTAGGCGTTCAAAGGCGTCTCTACAGGACCTTAGACCCCATTTTTTCAACAATGGTCTCAATAAAGATTTCCTAGGGGTGGTATAATAAGTACAAAATAATATGGAGTGAATGTTTGATTGAACAGAAGTATGATCACAAGGGCATAGGCTCAAATTTCGCGACCAATCGTTACATATCGGGAAAGTTATTAGGCGAAAAAAGGAACCCAACCTAAATCTTGTAAGCAACATTCTTGTGAAACAGGAATAGTCACTGGAAAGATATAGTTGTAACCCTTTATTCACAGTGATCCTTTGATAGGCCTGGATTGATTTATTTAATTTCTGGGTCGCCCACCTTTTGGCTTCTAGGTGGTCCAGTAGGGTCTTTCTCAGTTCTTTTCTTGAGATATTTTCCAGTGTTGTTGGGTCAGTATAATACTCAGGGCGATCTATCTCTTGGAACATCTTTTTAACATATGTTAGCCATTTCATATGTTTTACCCCCTCCAGATTAAGAATATCCATTATTATATCACGGTTTAGAGCAGTTTCGGTAGTGGTCCAAATTTTATGCCATAGAAGCGGTGGCTCAACTTTTACTAGATCAATGATAAACGGTAGGCCTAGCTCTATATGCATCATATAGACTGATGTGGCTTTCGACGTCGCTAACAGGTATCTTAGGAAGTTGTTTTCTGCCACTTGGATTGATGAGATGTCATTTTCAATACCCCAGAGGCCGGCCCCATAGATAGCTGTAGAAACACACTTGGCTTTATAGATCATGATGAGTTGTTTAACTGGCCTCCCTCCTATTTTACTTGCAAAGTCACGTATACCCCCAATTGCTCTGACAAAAGCAAGTTTCCTAGCTTTGACAGCGGGCTGCCATAATACCTTCCTGTTTATGTTTATACCAAGGTACGTGAAATTGTCAACTGTCTCCAGTTTTTGATCCTTAATAAAAATAGGGCATGGAATTCTCTTTCTGCCCTTACTGCAAGCCATAGAAAAGGTCTTCCCAATGTTGACTTTCAAGCCCCTTTCCTGCATATAGTTGGTAAATGCAGCAACAGCACGTTGTAGCCCCAATCTTGTTTGTGAGATGATAGCCGCATCATCGGCATACAGCAAGATTGGGATGGCTTGGCCTCCCACCTTAGGGTAGTCACATTCAATGTTTTTTAAATGCTCACCGATGGCATTTATATAGAGTGAGAAAAGCAGGGGAGCTAAGATGTAATCCTGCCTAACCCCTCTATTGATGGTAAACCTTGGCGAGCATTCTCCCTTCAAGCCAAACCGCACCCTGGCACCAGCATCTTTATACAGTTTCATTATGAAGGCAAGAATTGATGGATCCATCCCTAAATGGTCAAGAGTTTCCCATAGTTGGTCATGGACCACACAGTCAAAAGCAGAGCTTAAATCTATGTATGTTATGTAGAGACTTCCCCTCTTAATCACCACATATTTCGACATAATGAGATGTAAGTTCAAGCTCTGCTCGACTGTACCCCTTCCCGTTCAGAAACCATATTGCAATCTTGAGAGTATGTTCTCCTCTTCTATCCACTTTTGCAAGCGTTTCAGGATGATTCGCCCCGCGATCTTCATGGTAGAATCGAGCAAGGAGATAGGCCGATAGCATGATGGTAGGTGCCTATCTCCTTTTTTATATATGGGTATCACTATTGCTTCAGCCCAGGTTGGAATTTGGCCAGATGCATTAGCTGAATTCAAAACAGCGGTTAATATTGGTGCCCACATATATATCTCGGTCTTAAAAACGTCTGCAGGGATGGCATCCGGACCAGGTGCCTTCCCGGACGGACACTCCCTTATTGCTTCGATCACCTCTTCATGTGAAAACACAACGTTAGCAATACTTTTGCTCCTGGAGGGAAATGTTAAATGTGGAGACAGGATGGAATCCAATGGGGTGCCATTTACAAGACTAGGTTTACTGTATAATTCTTGAAAATGGGCAGCCCAGGTATCACCATCAATTGCAAGGTCCAGGTGTCTCTTAGGTGTTTTTATCCATGGGAGTGGGGTGTTTAAGAATTTCCAGACAGCTGAAGAGTCCCTATTTTCACTTGTTAACAAGAGAGTCTGCCAAGCTTCCTTCCTCAGAGTATTTTTCCTGTTTTTGATGGCAAGATGGTATCGAAGTCTAGCTTGACGTATCTCCATAACTTGTTTAGGTGTTATATGGAGAACTTTCTTCAGAGATTTTAGGGCTCTTGTGCACTCGTTATCGAACCACCCTTTTGGGGTAATAGGGCCTTGCTTGAACTGTCTTGTGAGGAGCATTTTGAGACTCTTGAATTTTCAAGAAGGCTTCCAGGATTGATTGAGGGTGTACATTTATGGACAAGCAAGTGTGTATCTCCTCCCATCGCAGCTTAAGTAAATTTTTAAGGAGATTAGCTGGATTAATTTTATCCCATTTGATGGTATAACCATTAAGTGTACCTAATCTAATGGGTTGTTCATAGTTAAGACCAGGATTTTCGTGGCTAGGGCTGGGAGAAGGTAACACAATAACTAAAGCAAGAGGATAGTGATCACCAAAAAGGTGGTCCAAAGTATCCCAACAAGATATGAAAGAGGCATGCATCTTCGAAAAGAGGATGAAATCGATGGTGGAATTTATTGCTCTTCCATGGAATGTCGGTTTAAATGGTTTCAAGGGGAATGATAAGACATTTGCAAAATCTAAGTTAAACGATGCCATGAAATTATTTAATAGTTCCCCTGTGTTTGTATGCACAAAGTGATCGGGCATTTCGTCCTCTGATTCCTTATCGTTTGGAGGAGAAAAATCACACACCCCCCTGGAATTGTTTTGGCAGATATGACAGTTAAAATCACCCATGAGTGCTGTCACACATTCCCCGCCCCGCATTTCTTTGATCGAAATAATAGAATGAGACAAATCATCTAATGTTTTCTCCAGACGATCTAAGGGGATGTTATTATACAAATTAATGATTAAGAGACTCAAAGCTAAGCCCAAGTCCATAACTATGATTTGGTAGATATCCCCTAGTACACATTTCCGTATCCTGTGTCCCACGGCTACACTTACATATATACAGAGTCCCCCCGGTGTCTGCCCTGGTTGCTCTCTATTGCTGCTGAATGAAAAGTTTGGAAGCCCAATAAATGTATCGGGGTAAGCACCCAAGTTTCCTGAAAGCACAGGATAGAATAGGAGTTAACTACCTCCAGCCATGCTGGTTGAGTAATTTTTGAAGATATCCCCGCCAAGTTCCAACTAAGAATGTGTAACTTGGAGGATAGATCTTGCGTTACCATACAAGTAGTCAAAGGTTTTACTTTAATACACTGGTCAATTGGGGGAAACGATGTACTGGGGGCTGTATATTTATTCCATTTACCAGGTCTTCTGATATCTTGGTATTTTTCGGGCAGCTCTTCATGGATGGTGTATTTGAGAGTATACTAGCATTATCCTCCCCCTCCACCCTTTGGTTCTTCTCGAAAGGGAGTCAATCTATATCCTCCAAGGCATAGAGCGGTTCGTAGTAATTATTACAAGGGAAATTCCAAGTTGGAGTTATTGGCGGGAAAAAATTACCATAACAAGGTTGGTCATATCTAGGAGTTGAATAGGTTTTATTTCTCCACGACCTGCCATTTTGGAAGTGTGGATTGAAGGTGTTACAAATTTCACCCCTATTTCCCTGTCCTGGATTTTGGAAATTTCGCAATGGTCTTTGATGGTATTGAGTTGTGCGGTTCTCGTAATGATGTATGGAGCGATATGGTTTTGGGGGCATTACGGCTTCTGGGTAGAAATATAATAAGGATTTGGGTGAAATCGGGCCTTTATTGGTAACAGTGAACCAGTCCAATATGTGGTTTGTGACTCTAGGATCTTTAAAAGTAATTATAATTACATCGCCCTCAATGTCTTTGGGGTGTAAGCCCACCCAGCTAGTTCTCCTCACCATGATAATATCACCGTTTAGGTGTGATGGCAATGGCCTATTATTTTTTAGCCAATAAATGACCTTATTTTTGAGACTAACAGGGTCTTCATATCTTACTTCAGATTGTAAAGGTGGAACCCCTGTTAGAATAATAACATTGTGAGAAGCTGCTGGAGGTAGATCCACATGTCTCTCACCCAGTGATCTCTTATGTTTCTGGGCAAAGATTTTCGTATCCCGCGTGGATTTGGTATTCCCCATTCTTGCCGAATCCATGAGAGATTTCATTTGAGCTGACTGTGCTTGAGGATCTGCGGGCAATTTGGATGAAACCTTAGAAACTTTGTTTCTTCCGCGCAAAGCAGCTGTGGGAGTTGGTATGGTAGGGATTTTAGATACTTTTACAGTTATATCAGGGTTGGACGTTTTTACCTCTTTTGTAACTTTCTCTTTCTCTTTAAGAGTTGGTTGGGAATTTGCCATATCATTACTAATTAAAGGGTTTGGGGTAAGGCATCCTATGACGGTATCCAATTGAGTTCCTAGTTTCCTTACTCTCTCCACTATTGGCATGAGTAAAGCTTTCATAAGGTGCTCCATCGCATCTACAAAGTCTTTCATAGTTGGAGGAACCTGAGCAATCAGTGTATTACTAAGGACATTGGGTGCGCCTTCAGCTATTTTATGTAGTTCTTTCATTAATAAGTCCTTTTGGGGCATAATTTTGTGGATAATTGTAACAACCTGGCATAAGCTTTTTTTTCCTTCGCTTTTTTGGTGGAGATCTAAGTACGACCTTTTTCCTTTTCACCGAGTTAGTGCCTCTCAGCTTTTTAGGGGCTTTACTTTTAAAAGTAAATAAGTCACATTGTCCTCGCTGTCCCGCCTCTGAAGATTTAGGTGTCTCCATGATACATGAGCTTTCGTGAATGTTAGGAGGCTTAGGGGTATCAAGGTCAATGAGATCAATAATTAAATTACTGCTAGGAAGGGGTTGCTCCAGTTGGTGGCTGGTGGAAATCTGATCTTTGGGAGACAAGCTAGACTGAAAAATTAAAGGAACATTGTCCGTATTGAATAGGTCGTCATCAGAAGTATCCCGAGTTAGGTGATCCAACTGGACATCTGGGATAGCTTTAATAACAGTATCCCAGGCTGTGTTTTTAAGATGCTCAATTGATAGCCGTCGAGCTGCACGGCGCTCTGCCAGAGCCAGCTCTCTATCAACTTCCACCTTGGCTTTTATAAAATATTTATCCAGTGGGCCCAGAATAGAAGAACCTACCCTGGAAGGTATACCGTCCTGAATGGGTGTAGACATACCCGGCTGGTAATCCCGATCTAACAATATGTTGAAATGAAATCTCGTAACTTACTGGTAAACGACAGGGGAGTGGCCAAGCCTAGCCTTGTCTGGCCACTTCGCCCCGGGCTGCGACCCGCGCGCGTCCCGCGGTGCGCGTTGGTAGCCTTGCTTAAGTTCCTGTTGGGCGAGAGGGGGCGTGGCACTGGGAGGGGGCGCGGCTCACACGGGAAGAGGACCCAGCTGGTGATGGTGGATGCTGGTCCTCGCAGTCCCGGGGCCGCGCCTCTTGCCTCCTCTGCGGCCAGGCAGTTGGTCTCCTTCCCCCACTCAAAAGCAACAGGCTGGAATAAGTCTTGTCAGCTACTCCTGTAGCGACGTGGAAACAGCACAGGGCAAAAGAAACCTCACGGCGAGCGGCACCCGTGTAGCGGGGGCCGCGAGGAGTGAAGAACGTTTTTGGTGGGGGCGTGGCACTGGGAGGGGGCGCGGCTCACACGGGACGAGGACCCAGCTGGTGATGGTGGATGCTGGTCCTCGCAGTCCCGGGGCCGCGCCTCTCGCCTCCTCTGCGGCCAGGCAGTTGGTCTCCTTCCCCCACTGAAAAGCAACAGGCTGGAATAAGTCTTGTCAGCTACTCCTGTAGCGACGTGGAAACAGCACAGGGCAAAAGAAACCTCACGGCGAGCGGCACCCCGTAGCGCTATATTTCGAAAGCGCGCATCCAGTAGCATTGTATTGTGCTTGGCTGCCTTAAGCTGAATAATTTCATTTGTGCATAGCGTTAATTTAAGGTTGTATCTTGATTTGAGCATAGCGTTTATTTAAGGTTGTGCCCCAATCCAGTTTCGCTTTTGGCCTGCAGCCATTTTGTTGTTTGTTGTTGTGACTCCCTGCCCAGACCTCCACCCCGCTACCGCCTCCCAGCTGCTCCTCCCTCCCACTGATACTGTAGGCTTTACTTTTCTGCATTTACGCTGTGACCGTCCTGAAGCCTTCAGAAACGGTCGCTCCCCACG
Organism: Lissotriton helveticus; assembly: GCF_964261635.1. Lineage (NCBI taxonomy): Eukaryota > Metazoa > Chordata > Amphibia > Caudata > Salamandridae > Lissotriton > Lissotriton helveticus. Next base: position 128,137,104 of record NC_136068.1, on the reverse strand, counting down.
CAGCTCCCCGCACTGCTGTGGTATCGTAGCGCTTTACACTGCCAGATTGCCTTAGTCACATTGCTCCTACTCCCATTGTTGCCTGTTTGCTATTAATTCTTTTATCGTAGCGCTATATTTGTAAAACGCGCATTATTGCCTGTCTGCAGTTCTCTTTAAATATTTATAGTAGCGCTATATTTCGAAAGCGCGCATCCAGTAGCATTGTATTGGGCTTGGCTGCCTTAAGCTGAATAATTTCATTTGTGCATAGCGTTAATTTAAGGTTGTATTTTGATTTGTGCATAGCGTTTATTTAAGGTTGTGCCCCAATCCAGTTTCGCTTTTGGCCTGCAGCCATTTTGTTGTTTGTTGTTGTGACTCCCTGCCCGGACCTCCACCCCGCTACCGCCTCCCAGCTGCTCCTCCCTCCCACTGATACTGTAGGCTTTACTTTCCTGCATTTACGCTGTGACCGTCCTGAAGCCTTCAGAAGCGGTCGCTCCCCACGCAGCTCCCCGCACTGCTGTGGTATCGTAGCGCTTTACACTGCCAGATTGCCTTAGTCGCATTGCTCCTACTCCCATTGTTGCCTGTTAGCTATTAATTCTTTTATCGTAGCGCTATATTTGTAAAACGCGCATTATTGCCTGTCTGCTGTTCTCTTTAAATATTTATAGTAGCGCTATATTTCGAAAGCGCGCATCCAGTAGCATTGTATTGTGCTTGGCTGCCTTAAGCTGAATAATTTCATTTGTGCATAGCGTTAATTTAAGGTTGTATTTTGATTTGTGCATAGCGTTTATTTAAGGTTGTGCCCCAATCCAGTTTCGCTTTTGGCCTGCAGCCATTTTGTTGTTTGTTGTTGTGACTCCCTGCCCGGACCTCCACCCCGCTACCGCCTCCAAGCTGCTCCTCCCTCCCACTGATACTGTAGGCTTTACTTTCCTGCATTTACGCTGTGACCGTCCTGAAGCCTTCAGAAGCGGTCGCTCCCCACGCAGCTCCCCGCACTGCTGTGGTATCGTAGCGCTTTACACTGCCAGATTGCCTTAGTCGCATTGCTCCTACTCCCATTGTAGCCTGTTAGCTATTAATTCTTTTATCGTAGCGCTATATTTGTAAAACGCGCATTATTGCCTGTCTGCTGTTCTCTTTAAATATTTATAGTAGCGCTATATTTCGAAAGCGCGCATCCAGTAGCATTGTATTGTGCTTGGCTGCCTTAAGCTGAATAATTTCATTTGTGCATAGCGTTAATTTAAGGTTGTATTTTGATTTGTGCATAGCGTTTATTTAAGGTTGTGCCCCAATCCAGTTTCGCTTTTTGCCTGCAGCCGTTTTGTTGTTTGTTGTTGTGACTCCCTGCCCGGACCTCCACCCCGCTACCGCCTCCCAGCTGCTCCTCCCTCGCCCCTCCCCCCTCCACTACTCTCTTATGACAGATGCATCTGCGCGCAGCGTTCACGCGCAGCGGTCGCGCCCTATGCGTGCCGAAGGTGCGCCAAAGGTAAGCCCGTCTACGCCCGTCCGCGCCTGGACCGCGCCCAGCGCCAGACCCCCTGGCCCCCGCAAATTCCTCCCCGCTCGCATAACATACGACGCTGCAACCCTTTCTGCCCTTAACCCCGCCCGCCCACCTACCTGCTACCAAGCCGCCCCAGGACACACCCATTGACCCTTCACCTACCACTCCTGCAAGTTCGACTGCATCAGAACCCAAACCAAATCCACAAACTCCAAACAGAGCTCCGACTCTAACCAACTAAAGTGCATCCTGCTCAACACCCGCTCGGTCCACAGACACGCCATTGAACTCTGGAACCTACTCGACACTACATCACCGGATGCCGCCTTCCTTACAGAAACCTGGATGAACGCATCATCAGCTCCCGACCTCGCCATAGCCATCCCGGACAGCTACAAAATCATCCGAAAGGACCGCACCAACCAAACTGGAGGAGGCATCGCCATCGTCCATAAGAACACCATCCGCATCACGACCAGTTCAGACGGCAACCTCAGAACCGCCGAACACATTCACTTCCAGATCCTCACCGACCCCAAAACCACACTCGGAGGCACCCTCATCTACAGACCTCCAGGACCCCGCACACAATTCAGCGAAGACATCTCTGACTTCATCAGCCCACATGAACTCCCTTCCGAGAACTACATTCTACTGGGAGACCTCAACTTCCACCTGGAAAAGAAAAACGACAGCAACACCACCACCCTTCTGGACAACATGGCCAATCTCGGACTCAAACAACTTGTTGACACCGCCACTCATTTAGCCGACACACGCTCGACCCTATCTTCACCTCCAGCAAGCACATCTCCTTCGATCACACCACAGCGCTCCATTGGACGGACCACAGCTGCGTGCATTTCAACTACAAAAAGACCACGACTCACAACCCCCCACAACCTATTCCTCGAAGAAATTGAAACGAAATCACCACCGACCAGCTCTTCACATCGCTCCACCAAAACCCCCCTGCCAAATCATCGGACCCAAACCAAGCAGCCACTAACCTCACACAATGGATCACCCACAGCGCCGACGAATTAGCCCCCTTGAAAAACCATCTAACCAAGCAAGGTAGCAAAAAAGCCCCCTGGTTCAACGATGACCTTAAGAAATCCAAGAAGTTCTGTCGTACTCTCGAGAAAACATGGAGAAAAAACCCAACCACTGACAACCTAGCCACCTTCAAGAACGCCACCCGCAAACACCACCAACTAATCCGATCCACCAAGAAATCAGCAATCAAGGATCGACTTGACAACAATACCCAAAACAGCAAGGTACTATTCAACATCGTCAAAGAATTTACGAACCCCACCGCCGGCACCAACGACATCACCCCCTCCCAAGACCTCTGCGACTCTCTATCTTCATTCTTCCACAACAAAATCGCCGAAATACATAACAGCTTTGGAAACCTGTCCGAAAACCAGTCCACTTCATCCACCTCCGAACCAAAACCACACTCTAACAACCTTTGCGCCTGGAACCCAATCACCACGGAAGACACCATCCGCCTGATGAACTCCATTCACTCAGGATCGCCAACCGACCCATGTCCCCACCACATTTTCAACAAAGCAGACTCCATCATCGCACCCCATCTCCGCGATGTCATCAACTGTTCCTTCAACTCCGCTACCTTCCCGGAAAACTGGAAACATGCCGAACTCAGCGCCCTTCTAAAGAAACCCACAGCAGACCCCACCGAGCTTAAGAACTACCGCCCCATCTCGCTCCTCCCATTCCCTGCCAAAGTCATCGAGAAGGCCGTCAACAATCAGCTCGCCGCCTTCCTCGAATACAACAAATCCCTTGACCCTTCGCAATCCGGCTTCCGAGCCAAACACAGCACCGAAACCGCCCTCATCGCAGCAACAGACGATATCCGAACACTACTGGACAACGGAGAAACAGTTGCCCTCATCTTACTTTACCTCTCCGCAGCCTTCGACACAGTCTGTCATAGCACCCTCACACAACGCCTCAGCAACGTCGGAATACAAGGAAAAGCATTGGAATGGATCATCTCGTTCCTCGCCGGAAGAACCCAGAGAGTCCGCCTTCCCCCTTTCAAATCAGAGGCCACCGAAGTCATCTGCGGCGTACCACAAGGATCCTCACTCAGTCCCACCCTCTTCAACGTATACATGAGTCCCCTCGCATCCATCGCACGACAACACAACCTCAACATCATCTCATACGCAGACGACACCCAGCTGATCCTCTCCCTCACCAAAGACCCAAACTCCGCCAAAACCAACCTACACAAAGGAATGAAAGAAGTAGCCGAGTGGATGAAGAACAGCCGTCTAAAGCTAACCTCGGACAAAACGGAAGTCCTCATCTTAGGGTCATCCCCCTCTGCCTGGGACGACTCATGGTGGCCACCGGCCCTGGGAACCGCACCCATACTCACGGACCACGCACGTAACCTGGGCTTCATCCTTGACTCCACCCTCTCGATGACCAGACAAGTCAACGCCGTCTCATCATCATGCTTCAACATCCTACGCATGCTCAAAAAAATCTTCCGTTGGATCCCCACCGAAACAAGAAAGACGGTCACCCACGCACTGGTCACAAGTCGACTGGATTACGGAAACACCCTGTACGCCGGAACCACAGACAAACTACAGAAAAAACTCCAACGCATCCAAAACGCCTCAGCCAGACTCATATTGGACATCCCTCGGCAAGCTCACATTTCCGGCCACCTGAAAGACCTCCATTGGCTCCCTGTCAACAAGAGAATTACGTTCCGTCTCCTCACCCACGCACACAAAGCCCTCTACGACCTAGGACCCGAATGCCTCAACACGCGAATATGCTTCTACACCCCCTCCCGCCAACTACGATCGTACAATCAAGCCCTCGCCGCAATTCCGCGCATCCACAGATCCACCATGGGGGGAAGATCTTTCTCCTACTTAGCGGCCAAAACCTGGAATTCTCTCCCCACCCACCTCCGCCTTACACAGAACCACCTCTCCTTCAGAAAGCAACTTAAAACTTGGATATTCGACAAGTAAAGCACACCCCCCCCCCCCCTCAAGCGCCTTGAGACCCTCTGGGTGAGTAGCGCGCTATACAAATTGATGAACTTGAACTTAATGCCTCAGTATGTTCTGTTATGGGGCCCGACTTTAACGGAGTGCCATCCACCGCCAACACCGGTTCGGGATGTATGGCACGTACTCGCGTCAGCCCTAACCGCTGCACCAACCCCTGGTCGAGGAAATTCCCCGTAGCCCCTGAGTCTATCATAGACCGGACGGGATATTGGGTTTGTCGCACCGTTAAGTGCATATCCACTATGATGTGAGCTTCCGAGGTCGTATGTTCTGCTATAGCCACGGAGGGTATCTGCGATTCGGGTTTCTGCACCTCCTCCTTTCTCACATTAGAAGACGGAGGTGTCTCCTCGGTGCCTCCCACCACGCTCACCGCTACCCTTTTCACCGGAAAATAGGTATTTCTTCTCTTGGGTTTACCCGGACAATCGCGAACATAGTGCCCTTTCTTGCCGCAGTAGAGGCATAATCCCTGAACAGGACGGCTTTCCCTTTCTGCCCTAGGTAAGGGCGATCTCACGGCCCCTATGTCCATTGGTTCGGGTCCCGCCTCTTTGGAGATCACTTGAGACCGGTTGTCTGGTTCTTTTACGGGGAAGGGCCTATCCCCCCGTCGACCTCCCCCATGTCTAGCAGACATCCGATGGTCTAATCTCAGCGTGAGGTTTATCAGATCGATACAGGTGGTGGGCTGGGGATCGATTTGCGCCAACACGTCCTTCATCTCGTCGCATAACCCTTGATAGTATAGAGACATCCTCTTTTCCTCTGGCCAGGCGGTCTCCGCAACCAGATGGTTGAACGCCGTCATATACGCTACCAGGTCCCGTTTTCCCTGTCTGAGCTCTAACAGCTCCTTATCCGCACTAAAGGTAGTTGCCCGCCGATTGAACACCCTCTCGAATTCCTTCCTGAAGTCATCCCAGTTAGACAATAGAGGGTCATGGGTCATCATTGCGAACCAATGGGACTGCCCAATCAGCCGCGTCCCCTGTAAGATAAGAGATCGCAAAGGCTACTCTAGAGACGTTAGTCGGAAAGGATGCAGGTCTACACGAAAAATCCAAGGCTATCTGTGTGAGGAAGGCCTGAATCTTATGGGGATCCCCAGAATACCTCTCCGGGGTGGCCAAAGGGACTGGCGGGGGCACCGTCACGTGTATATGGGGGTTAGACGACGATGCGTCAAAGGGGTTACGCGCCTGCCTATCCACCCTTTCTCTTAAGGCTGCGGTCTCTGCCTTGGAATCCGCCAGTTCTTGCTGTACAAGCACTAATGCTTGCAGCACATCATCCAAGGATGCCATGATTGAGGAATCACTCGGACCGTTTCGTGGGCCTTGGATTCTGTCAGAACTCCACGCTCTCCAGGATCCGGGTGATGCTCAATGGGTCCACCTCCAGACCTCCCCAAGCTTCGTTGTCTTAAAGAACCCAAGTCTAGAAGTGATCTGGCGAGGGAAAATGTGAAGGGCCGGAATGGGACGGCCAGGGGGGTGGTTACCAATCTGGAAAACAAAGAAAGAGCCCATCAATATCCCTCCGGGGCACCTAGTCACCTCTAAATTCTGATACGGTATTGCTCCTACCTGGCTAAGAGGACTCGCAGGAAGGACCTCTCTGTGTCTGACACTCTCCTCCTGCATGACGCCCCCGTGATGTTCCTATGGGAACATAAACACAATGTTATTCCCCCCTATAACTCCTCGTGGACTTTAAACTCGGCAAACATTTCCATATACCTACCGGTTGCACTCACTCTGAGAACCACGAGGAACCCGTCAAAAGAGGCGAATCTCGCGTCTCTAAGCCACAACCAAAAGCCCCTCCTGTTCTGTTAAGTCACAGAAGCCTATCCCAGTATCTGATGAGTTCACAACAACATTCCGGTAAACAGAAAAGGAAAAAAACGACGAAAAACCGAGGCGGCTCCAGAAGAAGAGAACCGGCTAGCCTTACCCCTACAACACCGGAGTCAACAAGGTAATGGGCTCCTCAGTTCCAGGCGAGCCGTTGTCCGTCCCGCACCACTGGAGTCAACAATGTAATGGGCTCTTCAGTACCCGGCGAACACTCTTCATGTTTTCCTGAAACGCTCCTCCTCGAAAGAACACTCCCAAATTCGAAGGACCTCCCGGAGCCTGTGTCTTCGCGCAAGGACTTGCGAAGCACCACAGTGTCTCTACGGGAATCCCAACGACCCGCTCCTCTGCGGCCACCAAGGTCCACTGAAGGCTGTGTCTTCGCATAGGACACCGCGAAGCACCACAGCGTTTCTCTTCACACCAGAGGAAAAGTCGGGAGCGGTGTCTTCGCAAACGCCACCCAGCGAAGAACCACCACAACTCCCAGGCGTAACAGCCGTCATGCCTATCAGCTACATCCAGGTCCGACCCTGCTGTGGGTCCTGCAAAGGAAACCGTGTCTTCGTGCCAAAACAGCGAAACACCACGGAACAGTATTCCAACGGGCATCCGCACCGCTCTCTAAACAAAACAATCACAGATCCAAGGCAACCCGATTACCATTTTAACCGAGTCTTTATAGGTCCCGCCTCCCTACCGCTAAGTCTTCTGGGACACGTAGTTCCAATGTTAGGCAGGCGCGATATGCAAGGTATCAGACCCTGACAAAACAGGCATAACTTCACCCAGGACTTAATTTCTGGAAGTGAATGCAGCAACTGACTTAGTGGGATATGCAATCCTAAGCAACCTGTTTCAGTAAGGTGATCCTACTATCTTCAGATGTTATGTAATACTTTCTATTCTGATTCATACTTTTATTGAGCACAGCAACAGCCAACTCATAAGCGGGCCTGTTTTGTCAAACACATGTTTTGCACTTTGAAGCACAAGCACTTTATTATGTTTTTTTACTCATTTCAAAGCAGTTTGAATAATCAGCCTGAAGCACAAGCACTTTGTCCATGCTTTTATATACTTGAAAGGATTGTATAGATAAGTAAACTGAGACTGATATGACTCTTATCCATAGCACAACATCAATAAGCTTACGTTAAAGTATAAAGAGAGACAAGGCTGATTTATGTATTTTTGTCTGAATGTATTTATATTGTGAGATTTAATTAACTGTACAATAAATTACCTACTATTCTGATTCAAGCCTGTGGATATTTAAAAGATCCCATGCCTGAGAAGAAATTATACTTACCTGCAATTCTAGTTCTCCAGTGTTGGTATCCGTTATATATTCACATGTGACCATCCCTGCTCTCTGTTGAGAAGCACACTGCTATATATGTACTATTCACCCTTGTGCTATGGAATCTGAGCTATAGTAGTCCTTGGTGGAATAAGATATCTCAGCACTTCCACCTTATTGGCTGATGTCAGGGTTGTCTACAATGAAGTGGATTTTCTGCAATGCACACACTGTTTACTGCTATTTAAAGTTACCATAGATCCCCAACATGGTGACTGGGAATGATACAAGTACGTGAAAGACATCAATTCTAGATAACTGGAGTTACAGCTAAGTAACTAATTTCTAAGTGAAAAACTGGTCAGCAAATGAGGTCTACTTGGAAAAAAATGCTGAGCTCCCAAAAACACCTCAGGTGGTGTAGTAATCCAGGTGAAGATGACTTTGATGATATCAGCTGTGGTTAAGCTTAGATCCAGGAACCAAGCCTCTCCCTTCACAGTCCCAGAAAAGACTGAAAATTGGTCATCAGAAGGAAAGGGTTAATATATTTGCCATGGACTCAATCAGGGCACCTTTTCTTGATACACTTTAAGAGGATTAGGTAGATTGGTTGCTGTTATAAATGTTTCAGTCGATTTGGCTGCAGGCTATTGAGAGCAATGGCCAAAAAATGTCTGGCTTTGCAGCACTTCCTTCAGGATGGAAGTCAATATAAGATATACCTTTCAAGAGCCACACATGTGGCAAGCATGTTGACAAAGCTTTGCTAGCAAATACGCCTGATGGTGAAAAGGAAAGATCACGGACATTGCAAAGTAAACCGCTGTATCCCCATTCAAAAGACCACCTTATGGACAGTAGGGTGATAACACCATGGCAGCAATACCAGAGACCTCAGAAAGGTGGCAGCATAATTTGGAAAAGAAGGTGAGCTCCTGCTGACTGAGCCAAGTAACAGTTAGATGCCCTTGACTTCTTCTCTAAATCCACCTCCCACTTTAGCTTTGCTGGTATGAGAAATAATGCAACAGCATTTACTGCATGGCAGGCCACAATATCCAGAGATGGATTGTGATGTCATCAGTTACGGTCACTTCCCTGTAGACCGACTACAAGGAAGTAGTACGAACCTCTCCGGATCCTTGAGGAGAAAACCAAGAGGGGCTTTGTCAGTGTTGCAGGCAGTGCTGGGTCTGGCTCTAACCCTTAATGTGGATTAAATAGGAAGAACTAGATGCACATTAGCACCAAGATTTAAGGAATTGGGATGACCTGGATTGAGGCGCACCTTTTCTGCGACGGGCATTGCAGAAGTAGCAAAACAGTGAGCACTTATTCAACAATCCACAATTATAACAGCAGGAACATTTTGACCAAAGAGGCATCTTTAAAATGGGTGAAAGTTGCACCTTCAGGAGCTATCAGCAGGTGGGCACTAATAGAAGAAATTAAAAGGAGGGTAGTGATATTGGCCCTCAAAGACTTCCTACCCCACATCGAATAGGACTAGTTAGAATATACACTCACAATATCCTGTGTCTTGATATACACATGAAGAAACAAGATGTTGACTATCCAAAGAGATTCAGATGTAGCTCTGGAAAACTAAGCACAACTGGGCAGATGCTCTGATCAGAAATTGAAAAATACATTTTGTTCATAAGTTGAGGGTGATTTAGAGACCTTTTCTGAAGTGATTCTGAATCCTTGTTGCAAGAAATTTGGCTTTTCTACTAATTTTCCTATTTCCACAAGTGGTATAGAATATGATAACTAACTAAGCGTGGTCCAGGCAAAACTAATTCACAGACGTGTATGTTATGGGACACACCAATAAAGTTCAAGCTGGACTCTCCTCTGCTGACCCAGAGCCAAGGGTAGGTCTTTCAACATAACCCATTATCCCTGCATGACTGCTGAAGACTTACACTTTAAATCTCCAGATTCCTGAATGGCTGTAAATGAGGGTAGGCAGAGCGCAATCACATCAAAGACAAATTCCTTTGTAAGAGATTCTGAATCTGAGCTTGTTCGAAGAGACACGATTTTCTGTTACTTCTCAGGAATTTCTACATTACCTGTTGCAATTGACTCCCTTGGACTCTCAAACTGTGTAATTAGAGTACATGTAACCGCCATCTACTGCAATACCTGAGACTACTGAGCATCTCCACAGATTGGTAATAGAATTTATGAGGGAACTGTTTTATATTTCCGCACTGATGTCAAAACAAGCTTCCTCACAGAGTTGTACACCGTAATAGGGTGTCGATGAGGACTCCTTTTGAGGCCATCCAAAGGCTCATACTCTAGATTTTATTTTGGAACGGCCAACTCTTATTGACAATACCTTCAAAGAAAAGTGTGTTGCAACTTCTTGCTTTTATTATTGAGGGCTTGGTTCTCAGATTCCACAGTCAAATTCAAAACGAAGCCCCATTTTATCCCAAAAGTTGCCCTCTCAGTTTCATCTTGGCCAGCTTATGGTTCTACCTACTTTCTTTCTTCAACCGTCTTGCTCTGGACCATGATGTAGCCAGCAAGATCACTCAGAATAGAACTTGCTGTTCCGGGTACATTGCCTTTTCCAGTTACAACAGAAGTTAGTTTTGGGAAGAGTTGCGGGGGGAGTCCGTTATATATGGAATAGAACTGGGTACTTGTCACCTCGTGGCTTTGCCTGAAACTGCAGAAGGTGGTGCAAGAGCTAGTGGGGACTCCTAGGAGGAATGGACACAGCGAGAGAAGATGTTCTGTAGGTATCAAAGGCGTATTGGCCAGTCAGCCACAAATGGTGTGCATTTACTAAATATGAACGAACCAGTTGAGCTGGCAAGGGGAGAGGAAAAAGGTGTGGAAACATTTTTAAACATATATCTAAATCTGCAGCAGCATAAAGCACTTCTAACTTATTACCTGTAGCCATCTAGCACTCTGTGTCTCACATCCCATTAAATACTTGCCCTATTGGTGCATCTCCCATTACTTTGCCTCCTCAACTTTGAGTCACTAGTTTCCAGGCACGGAATTAGCTGTCAGTACATTGCAAGGGGCAGTGCGTCGCAGGCAAGCCTATGTAAGTTAATAATAATAAAAAGATATGTTCTTAAACTAATTTCTTAAAAAATATATAAAGTAAAAAGATTAAGAATATTATAAATGGTAATTGGATTTAAAAAGTACAGTTGTATATATAAATACAATTAAAATAAGCATTTATCAGTAATAAATGATAAAAAATCGAAAGGTAATGAACTAAAAAAGAAACTAAGCATACTAAAAATATTTCAAACCTACATGGGAATTTACAAATTTGTGGTACTCCTAATGTAATGACTCCTGGTGTGACTGTGATGTACTCACCCCTGATGAACTGGTCTGTGAAGTATTGACATACAGCTCTCATTTAGTTGCAGCACATTGACTACAGCTGTTTTGAGCCTGTGGCTGCCTTCCCCTCATCTCGTCTGCTTCACGGATTGTCTTGTCACAATATCCAAAAGGCACATAACATAGCAGACTTCTGATTTCGGTTCGACCGAGTGAGGTGTTGAGACAATGAAAAGTGCAAGAAGCACTACCCTAGCAGTCTTATAAAGTCAGGTACGGGTGCTACATTTTGAAAAACTCTCGTCCATGGTAGCGGATCATCCCCCTAATACTGACACAAAGCTTGTGTTTAGACTTTCCGGACTTTATCTCAAGTTGAGGGTGCTGGAGAAGTATATGCTTTACATAGTAATGCAGTAAGTAGATAGTGACCTGGGGGTCAGTGTAGGAAAGCAAAGCCCACATAATACTATTCCATTGTTGAAAAGGTCCTCCATAATTCCCATCTACCCACCCTTACCATTAATCTCACCTCTAGGCTGGCAGACAGTTTTACTCTTGAATAGGAATGGGTGCTTTTCTGAAGACTACTGCTGTGTTGTGGCAGTTTGTCAACATGGAAGTACCACTGAACGGAATTGAATAAAAATACAGGAAAGAAACGGTAAAAGAGAAATTCCGGATAAACACATTTGGAGTGTGTGCCTAGAAGATTACTACGGTCAACTGTGCTACAATCTGCAGATGCAAACATCCAGAGTGCCCATATCGGGTCTCTTTAATCTTGAAATATGGTTCTCCATTTAATAGATCCTCAGCTGATCCTATAATCATGTCAATGTTTCTACTCTGTCGTTAAAAGTGATTGAAAAGGCGATTAATTTACAACTCTCTTAAGATTTTGAAAGAAGGCTATTATATGAATACTGCCCACAGTGTTTTTTCCCAGTGCATGACACTGTAGTAGTGTTAGACCCTGTGCTAGATTATCTCTTTGAAGTTCTGAATCGGTGTGGTTTTGCTGCCCTCACCCTTCAGAAATTCCAGTTGTATTCACTGTAGTGGATTATTCCATCCTAGAATTTAAACTCCATGGTGGCCCGTCAGAAGCTGGGTGCTATCTTGGATCAGGTCCTTCCTAGCAGAGGAAGGAAGAGGGCAGCCATGGAGCATGGTGGGAGGCAGCTTGCAAATAAGTTTGATAGCCTCCCTTAATTTAATGATTCCCACTGAGCTTCTGACCAGTCATATGTGTACCCACATTTGCTTTAAAAGAAAAAGTATACATTTATTTAGTCCTCATATCACTTGAGGTGTGCATTTACCCAAGCTGTTGCAGCCTCAGATGCTCCCCAATGTTTTCGTCAAAAGTCAGTGCCTTCTGTACTTAAGGAGAGTCCATTGTACTGTCATTGACTGACAGTAGAGGTATAATCATTGGACATTCTTTTCTTTAAACGCTCTTTCATGCAAGTCCCAGATGGAAAAATTGCAGGGGTGACCCTTATTACTCTCAAAACGTTTATCCACCTTGCATATATAAATTAGTGATCTCCACCAATCCAGCCATGTAGGATACCCCGGCAGGAACCACCTCCTGCATATTTCCCTCCTTGCCAGGAGAATAAAAAACAACAGTATCCAGTTCATGATGATTAATTAGAGCCTCTTTCGCTCACTTCCCCCAGTGTCTCAGAAAATGTAACTTACCTCTTACCCACTTGTTGCCAGAAATGGATCAGTTACGGTCAACCCGACCACGGAACAACCGACAATACCAATCCCAATTCTCAGGTGAGAGATAAACCAGGAACAGATTCTACCAATGGGGACCCTAGCAATAACTGAGCAAAGCATCATCCCTCACCCAAGTGCCACGGATCCGTTATCAATACCCATCTTCAATTTATCCAACCATATCATGTCCCACGATGAGACCCAACTCCTCAGCAGGTCTCAGCTTTGTGCCCACTGAACGCACATATTTTCTGGAAATTCAGTCCAACCTACTACAATTCTTCCGCCGAATCAGACTCAAACAATTTTTTTCGGACAGCCCATCCTACCTACCTACCAACCACAACTCTTTTTCAACCTCCCTAACTCTCAATCCCACATCATCTTCCATGCCAGCTGAGATACTAGCCTTCGAAAGCTTGAGACCTCGAAACACAATTTGAATATGTTCCGTATAACCTACCCCTATCAGAGAAACAAGCCTTGACCAACCTCAAAAACAAACCGAAAATCATAATCAAGCCAGCGGACAAAGGCGGAGGGATTGTAGTGATGGACACTGACAAATACGACCTTGAGGTCAAGAGACAACTAGCAAACATAAGTCACTATTGCCAGCTCACCAAAGATCTTCTACCTGATCTCAAGAACGAAATACTAGAGACAACGGGACGAGCTAGATCCCTCAACATCATTTCCCATAAAAAATTCAACTTCCTAAACAATCAACACCCACGCACACCAGTCCTGTATGTACTCCCGAAAATCCACAAAGACAGCACCAACCCACCTGGTCAGCCCATCGTATCTGGATGCGGGTCCATATTGGAACCACTGGGAAAATACATTTATGCCATCATAAAGGCATTCGTTCCCACCACAGACACATTCATCTGAGATACCATGGACCTCATCCTTACCATTGAAGACAGACCCTTTGACACCAACACGGATCTAATGGCTGAATTAGACATTGAAACACTTTACACCAATATTCCACACAGTGAAGGACTCCAAGTAATTGAGACTTTGTTGGATACCGGGCCCAGACCCACACTTATTCCTACTGAATTCATCATGGACCTTTTACACATTGCCCTAGAAAATAACTATTTCCTGTATTGCAAAACTTTTTACCTCCAAACCAAAGGAGTCTCTATGGGGACCTGTTTTGCTCCAAATGTTGCTATCCTTTTCGTCCACAACCTTGAAAAAACCCACATACTCGCCTCTACCAATCTATTCCTGAACCACATCACACTCTGGCCTCACTATATCGACGATATCCTGTTACTTTGAAAAGGTACCACGGAATCTCTCGACCGTTTCCTCCCCTGGCTCAACCAGTCCCAGTGATGCAAAATCCAATGATCTCCCATTCCTAGATGTCCTTATACATGCTGAAGATGGAAAAATCGGGACCTGTCTTTACCGAAAGCCAACAGAGAGGAACACCCTCCTCCAGTATTCAAGTTACCGCCCCTGGGGTCTCCGGGATGTTCTCCCATATGGCCAATTCTGACGGATCCGAAGGAATTCTAAATGGCGGAAAGATTACTTCAGAGAATTGGACAACCTCATCAATAAACTGATCGAGAGGGGCTACCCTAAACGCCTAGTCACTAGAGCACGCAAGAGAGCTTAGTATTGCCATTGGGATCTTCTCCTCACTCCCCAACCTAAAAAAAACATGTACAGGATACCTTTTGTCTCCAGATTCAGCCCCTGTAGCAACAAGCAAGATCATCAAACGCAACTGGCCTCTGCAAAAAAAAAAAATGATACTTTCAGGGAGCCCCCGCTCTTCTCATATCAACGGGGTGACAACCTTGCGACTTATCTAGTTCATGCCATCACATGGCCAACAAACACCAAAGGCAAAAACACAATCACTGCTGCCTGGAGCCTGCCACAGACTCTTGGACATTACAAATGCCTAAACTGCTCAGTGTGTGACCATACACAGAACACAAAGGACTTAGAAATCAACAATAGATCGTTCCCCCTAAAAACCCTCACCAACTGTAGATCACAGAACATCATCTACGCCATCCGATGTCCCTGTGACCTCGTATACAATGGCCAGACCACCCCAATTGGTCAAACAAAGGATCATCCCGCACAGAAGCAGAATTCACTGTAAAGTCCTCACTGCTCCATTGGTTTCCCACTGCATTGAAAAGAACACAGCGAAACAGACATCACCTGGCAAGTGGTAGACCAGCCTACACTTCCCATCAGAGGGGGTAACATTAGAGCCCTCCTCAGCACTGTGAATGTAAATGGATCACCATTTGTGACTCCGTCAACTCGGGGTTGTATACGATTGACGAATGGAATAGTACAATCCTACTTTGAGCCCCGCTGACTGTTCCTTTCTCCTCAGATACCTCACTCCTTCAGTTTAGATTCAATGTCATTTGCACATCTGCAGCTTCCTGACATCTAGACTTATTGCACGCTCTACCTAACTTCAATCTCAGTTCACCTGTACCCTTAGAACTGAGACTTCTTGTGTAATGCTGCAGATACCTTTGCTCTATTGTGCTTAAAGGGCGGTACCTTTCGCTTATAATCAATTGCATACTTATCCACCATTTAGTGGTTTATGGTGTATATTTATTGATTTGTTATATATGCAGGATCAACCACTCATGTTCGTTTGGCATACTTTGTTTTATTTAATTTTGCCCTCTTTGCCCTGTAGCGATGCATTAGACGTATCTGCCGTCCTGCTCCCTCTCCCCTTCCTTCCCCCCTCCCTCCTCCAGCCCCTCTCCCGCGTCCACTGCCGTCACTCAAGACACTCCCCGCTGCGGTCCTCATCATTCTAGACACTCCCCCTCTCCGCGGTCACGTGTCCGGGTGCAGTGTCAGCACACATAGGCCTTTCTAGCTATAAGCTTTCGCTTTGCTCGCGCTGGTCATACCGCACACAACCATGGCGGTAGACGGCCGAGTAGCACGTCGTCCCACGCCTGGATGCTTCTTAACTTCCCAGGTAAGAGCTTTGCAACCACAGCTCTGTAGTGTTTGCGTTCTAGTTCTTGCGCGCTACGTCACAACGTAGCGCGCGTGGTGGCCATCTTGGGCGCTACTGCGCATGCGCGGTGGCGCGATTTCGGAGATCGGAGCTTCCACACGCTCGTGCTCTCCTATATGTGTGTTATATCAATAAACCCCTAAAATCCTCAGTCCTACCTCCAGAGTGCTCTTTTAGGCACATACCATCACATTACAGTGGCGATGAGGGCGGGATGCCCTTTTGAGGTGAATACTCACAAGAAAAAAAAAAGAGGGACAAGACTGGACCAGCAGGAAGATCGAGGACAAGCTAGCAAGCACCACGGAGAACAGCAGCAAGATCAAAAAGGTACAGGAAGGGCAGACACAAGGCAGGAGAGCGTGGCAGAGGCAGGGAAAAACTGTAGGAGATCAGCGCAGGGGCACCAACACCAGGGTGCATGCACACCAGAAGAAAGGAATGACACAGGCAGGCCCATAGTGGCAGAGAGCGGAAGTGGGAACTAGCGCAAGGTGGAGCACCCACGGACCCGCGAGACCACACCCACAGAGGCCCTGGCAGAATTGGCGAGGAGTAGAGACGGGGGCTCAGAAGGACCCCAAGAGAACCAAGGACGCGGCGAAGGGGCGACTGCACCGGGCAGTCCGAGAAGCCAAGGGGAGGAACAAGAAAGACACGCGGAAATGAGCGCAAGCGTCGTCACTCACGACGCCGATCCCGTTCTTACCCAGGCCGGGAGAGCCTCAGATGAAGTGGGAAGACTGGAGAGAGCACTTCATGAATTATTTGGAAGCATTAGAAGATGAGAACGGTGAAGCATTCCCCAGCAGTAGGAAGAAAAGGCTACTCTTGCACAACCTAGGCCCCGAAGGTATAAGGGTATTTCAAAACCTGGTGCCCACGCCCCGGCCAAAAGCAGATGATGATGTATTCAGGCATGCGATAGAAGATCTGAATAGTCACTATCGTCCAGCAGTATGTACGTCCATTGATCAATATAACTTCCAGCAGAGGAAGCAAGAAGTGGGTGAAACCATAGACGTCTATGTCGCAGCGCTAACATGCAAATTCGGAGTTCTGCACAACGAATTCATAAAAGATCAGATAGTGATGCACACCACCAACAAGAACGTACAAGATAAACTGGGGGTGAATGGCGACGCCACGCTCAAAGAGGTGATTGCCATGGTGAAAAAGGCTGAAATGTCAAAACGATGTGCTGATGCGGCCAAAAGAGAACCGGTCCAGAGACCCATGGTAAACAAAGTAGATGACGCAGAACCATCTGGAAGGGGCAAGGCCGCGCCGTGGGAAAACAGAGGACTGAACAAGTGGATGGGGAAGCCCGGACAGACGAGGAAGTCGAACAAAGAAAGCATGTCCATGTGCTACAGATGCGGAAGCCAGTCCCATGCGGCACATGACAAACTATGCCCCGCGTTCAGGGCAAAATGCATGTTCTGTGGCATAGTGGGTCACTACGAGAAGGTGTGCCGCCGCAAGATGAAAAGACCCATGGTGAAGTATGTGGCGCAGGACCAGCAGGAGGAAGAAGATGAACAGGATGAAGAGGATAATGTGATGTGTGTAGAAGGCCAGGTGCTGGGTATCGAATGCAGGCGATCCCGCAAACCTCAGTGTGACATGGTGATTGGAGGAGTGAAGATTACAATTGTGATGGACTCGGGGGTCCCCGTACACCATAGTCCAAAGTCAGTGTGGAACGAGAAATTCAGACCTAGTCTAGGCCCACAACTGGAACATTCTGACATAAGACCGGTCACGTACACTGGAGAACCCATCCCGATGGTGGGGTTTCGAGTCCTGACTTTTGAATTCAAGGGGTGCAGTGCGCAGTGCAAACTGTATGTAGCGGAGAAGGGTCCGTCGGTCCTAGGATGGATGGACCAAGGAGACCTAGGAATACAGTTGGATCCCGGAGGAGACACCCAAGTACTGATGACAACCCCGGAGCGTTGGCCGGACTTTGAGAAAATGAAGCAGGAATATCCGAAGGTCTTCGGAGGGAAGGTCGAAGGTTGGAGAAATTCACACACAGAATAGACCTTAAAGAGAACACCCTGCCAGTATCACATAAGGTGAGGAACATACCACTCGCAGTGAAAGAGGCGGTACAGCAGTAATTGCGCAGACTCGAGGAGAACGGAATCATCGAGCCAATCGATAGTTCAGAATGGCTGGCGCCGCTAGTAGGGGCCATGAAGCCGAATGGCAAGGTTTGCCTATGTGTGGACCTTCGGGAACTGAACAAATGCATCATTGTATAAAAATTCCCACTGCCGCGCATAGAAGAAATGCTGGCGAGGACGAAAGGAGTAAAATGGTTTTCCACCATTGATCTCACTTCTGCATATCATCAGGTGGACCTACACCCCGCGAGCCAGAGACTGACGTCATTCATAACACCCTTTGGATGTTACCAGTTTCGTCGCTTGCCCTTTGGTCTCGCTTCAGCAGCGGCAGTCTTCCAGAAACTGATGCACCGCCTGTTTCAAGACATAGAGGGAGTACAGTACTTCCAAGATGACATCCTGGTGATGAGAAAGGAACTGGAAGATCACGACAAGAAATTGGATGTGATGCTTGGGGTTTTAGAGACCAATGGGCTAACAGCTGAATGGGAGAAGTGCCGGTTTGGGATGACGTCCGTCACCTATTTGGGGCACGTGATTGGAGAACATGGTATTACACCCAAACGCGCGAATGTGAAAGCCATCTGCGACGCCCCTGCTCCATCCAACAAAGAAGAAGTGAGATTCTTCCTAGGAATGGTCGGAGTACTACAGTAAATTCGTACAACACTTCGCCACCAAGACGTACCACCTGAGGCAGCTCATAAGTGACAAAACGGTGTTCACATGGACGGAGGAGACGCAGAAAGAATTCGACACCCTGAAAAATGACATTAGCCAAGCAGTTCCGCTACAAGGGTACGACCCCCAAGGGCGATCGGTATTAACAACGGATGCCAGCGAAAAAGGGCTGGGGGCAGTCCTAATGCAAGAGAAGAAAGATGGGACAATGGAGACTCTCAGCTTCGCATCACGATCCCTATCGGCCACTGAACAAAAGTTCAGTGTAATCGAGAAAGAGATGCTGGCGGTAGTGTGGGCCATGGGGAAGTTTCACCAATTCCTATGGGGCACAAGGTTCCAACTCAAAACCGACCACAAGCCCTTGGTCAATGTACTAACCTCAAGCGGACATGCGAGTGCGACACCGCGCATCGCCAAAATGACCTTGAAACTTCTTGACTACCGATATGATGTGGAACACATACCGGGAACTAGGAACAAGATAGCCGACTACCTCAGTAGAGCGTCGGCCATGGAAGGAGCTCCCAGCGAAGCAGAAGAGAAGGAGGAGATGGTAGCCTTGATGGACGACCCTGAACGAGTGATAAGCAAACAGGAATGGACGGAGGCGTATGAGGCCGATCAAGACATAGAAGAGATCAAGGAGTGTATACTACACGGATGGCCCGAAAAGAGACAGCTACGGAAGGACCTCAGGAAATTTTATGAAGTCCGAGAGGAATTGTCAGTGGGAGATGACGGTATGTTTGTGTACAGAGGTGACAGGGTAGTTCCACCGACAAGGCTGATACCCCGCCTACTGGCGATACTGCATGAAGGCCAT
This sequence comes from Lissotriton helveticus, assembly GCF_964261635.1. Taxonomy (NCBI): domain Eukaryota; kingdom Metazoa; phylum Chordata; class Amphibia; order Caudata; family Salamandridae; genus Lissotriton; species Lissotriton helveticus. The sequence continues at coordinate 128,117,600 of NC_136068.1, read as the reverse complement.
CTAGGGATCGTGAAGACAAAGATGAGGACAAAGCAGATGTACTGGTGGCCTGGAGTAGACCTCCAGGTGGAAAGACACGTGAGAGATTGCGACCAGTGCCAAAGGGCAGACCAAACTCTGAGTAACCCGTGGGAGGAAGTGTCAGTAGACATCCTAGGCCCAGTATTGGACAACCAAGGCACACCCAAATACTTGTTCATCCTGGTTGATAGGTACTCTAAGTGGCCCGAAGTACACATTCAAGAGGAAATGGACACAGATACTGTACTCTGATTTCTCACATCCCTTTCCCTAAGAGAAGGCATTCCCAGATCCATTCTCAGTTATAATGGGCCACAGTTCACTTCGGACAAATGGGTCAAGTTTGCTGAGAGGAAAGGCATCAAGATCAAACATACCTCCATATATCACCCCGCCAGCAACGGCCAAGTGGAGAGATTTAACAGAGTTATAATGGGCTCCATAAAAGCTGCCATCACAATGGGCAAAGATTGGGAAAAGGAAGTCCAAAGCATGCTGTGGGCCTATCGCATCACACCCACGAGCACGGGGTACAGCCCATTCCAGATTCTGAGGGGACGACACCCCTTCACTAAGTACAACGTAGCGTGGAAAGAAAAGATTGTAACCAGCAAGTGGTCTCTGCCGGTGGTGCAGCACAATCTTGAGAAGGCCCAGAGGATTTATGCGGAACATTACAATCGCAGGAGGAATGTGAAGGAAACAGCCCTGAAATAGGGGAGTGGGTGAGAGTCAAACTAGCAATACTGAAAAGGAAAGGAGATAGCAAATACACCCCACCCCTGCAAGTAAAAGAGGTATATGACAGAGCAGCTTTGCTCAGCGACGGAAATGTATGGCTTCAAGACCGCATGTCAAAGTACAATAAAATTCTGCAATGGTCCCATGAAGACAATGTGAAAAAACGACAAGAGTGAGAGTCAAGGGGGTCGAGGAAACATCTCCTGGGGAAGTAGAGATCCCAGGATCCAGTGATAACAATGACGAGAGTGAAGGCAACGAGAGTCCGGTAGCAGTGGAACAGCCGGGAGAGGAGAGTGTGAACCGGGGGAGAGAAAGAACAGGCACCCCAGAGGATAGAGTGGTGAGCCCTGCAGAGAACAACCGTCGGGGGGAACCATCCACCCCGGTAAGGCGCACCAGGGCAGGCAGAGTGGTGGTAAGGCCCACCAGGTTCCGAGACTTTGAACTTGAGGGAAACTGAGAGCTTCCTGAGAGCCCCAGACTGTAAGTTTTCTGTTGGTATAAAAAGGGGAGATATGTAGTGTCTGCGTTCTAGTTCTTGTGCGCTACGTCACGACGTAGCATGCGTGGCGGCCATCTTGGGCGCTACTGCGCATGCGCGAGTGGCGCGATTTCGGAGATCGGAGCTTCCACACGCTCTCCTATATGTGTGTTATATCAATAAACCCCTAAAATCCTCAGTCCTGCCTCCAGAGTCCTCTTTTAGGCACATACCATCACATTACAAGCTCTTACCTGGGAACTCACTGCTATTGGCGCCATACCGCATTCATTATTGCCCACATCTCCTATATTACCGGGGCTTAACTCGAACGCTTCTCTTCACAGATCCGAGGCGCACACTGATTTTCAGTGGCTCCAAGATACCACCGCACCGCTGATGTACTCCGAGACACGGCTGCCGTACAGCGATTCCCAACGCCACTTCAGGTAACTACTTACACGCCGTTCTGTCTGCCGCGCTTGCCGTCCTACCGGCACAGCCCTCGCCCCGCCCCATCCAAACTCCACTGACTTGCTCGTTTGTCCACAGATTCGGAGCACGCTCAACTGACTGTGCCCTTCCCTGCACCTATCATGCCGATGTCTTTTGGGACACGGCACTCTCGCAGCCATTGAATTTCGTGCCAGGTAACCACCTTTTGTTTCATGAATACCACTCATGCACCACATGCGTTGTGCGTACACATCCCGCACCAGCCCTCACCGGATAGCTGTTTAGTCCCACACTCTCCTCTTAGGCTTCTCACCACCCAGCACACTAGGGCCCTCCTCTGTGTGGGTCACGCATCCTTCCCATGGAGCTTTATCATCCTCGCTCATCAGACCCCTGATACCACCCCATTCACTTCTCCATGTAGGTCACACATCCTCACCAGTCTCATCCACCTACCACTAGCCCAGCCGCACACCTTGTTCCTCCGGAGCTATGCCATATTCGCCCATCATACTCCAGCCTCTTGCTTTGGAGACCACCTCATTCACTACTCACCAGCACCCCCCTTAAGCGCTTCTGAACTCACCCCTTCCCCCTAGCAATTCTTTCGCCTCCACTACCCCAGCTAACCACACCAAAACCCCCACCACCACCACTGCCACCTCCGCCGCCGATTCGCCCATACGATTGTCCTCGTGTTCCCAACCCTGTCCCTCCCCGACCCTTTCTCCTTTCCCTCCTTGTACAGCACCGTCCAAATCCTCCAATCCGGTCCTGAAGATGATCCTAAGTCATTGGATCAAAACGTCATCGACCTGTCAGCGCACCCCTCTATTAGTTCAAAAGAAACTGTTAACAAACTGTGTGATAAAATTGTGAATCATTGACTTGAATCACCCTATTCACTATATATATCTTTTCACGTTTGCACCTTGCGCCATTCCTTGCTGATCACATATTGTCATTTGCGTCGCCAACCTTTATATCACGTACACAATCGAGCATCAAGTCCAATTCAGGATGTTCACTGAATTTTTTACCTACAGTGCTGTCACAACTGTATTTCTCTCTATTGTAAATTGTATCCAAATATATGATGCCATGTGCACATTCCTAAAAAACCTCAGAGAGTCCAGTCCCTTACTTCCATAGGTCTACGGAGATGTAGGATTTGCCATACTTAAGTACTTTCAGTTTTGCGGAGAAAAAGAGCGTATATTTGAGGTGGAGATGGTGTCGTTTACGTTATAGTCCTGTAAACGTCCTCTGCTGTTGCACTGCTGCTGTGTAATCCTAGATTATAGATACTCTTGCACTTTCAAACAGGAATCGACGTTTCTGCCTTGAGTAATGGAGGCAGTTGTGTAAAATAGGTCCCCACTGCCCCCTTGGTGCGGAGGTCCCCGACCTCCGGTGGACCCCCTCCGGCTCTGTGCACGGGCGGGAGCCTCTGACCTGAGAGCTCCCGACTGGGTCCGTGGGAGGGGAGGCCCCATTCATGTACTTCGCATGGGGGGCCACCTCAAGTTTTGTTTCACCAGTAAATGGAGGATGGTGTATTTGTAACAATAATTTCGTAATCCTATGAGGGGCACCTGAAGGCAGGGAAGGGACCAGAGACCTGTGTGCCTATGTTTGAATCATGCATTCCATGTTTGAATCTTCTCTTCACTCCAGCAGTCCACTAAGGCATAAGTTAATCTACCCGTTGTCAGCGTTGTAGTTCAGATGGTGGGTCCTTTTTGATAGGTCTTTCAGTCTTCTCATGAGGTCAGTAACTGTGATCCGTGCATAGGATGATGCCTCCCCAGTATGGGAGAACCTACCTGTCTTCTCATTGTAGACTCCCTCCCCACCCACCTACGGCAGACCCAAGACCTACTGACCTTCAGAAGACTCCTCAAGACCTGGCTCTTCGAGCAGTAGCAGCACCCCCCTCCCCCAGCACCTTGAGACCCCCACGAGTGAGTAGTGCGCTTTACAAATGATATGATTGATTGATTGTGCACCAACTTAGGTAGCATGTATGACCAATGTATTGCGAGAATCGTTCCAGTTTGATGGATTGGTACTTATCAGACTTACACTTCGCAACACCCCAATCAGTGATGCTAGGTGTAGCGTTTGGTTTTCTCTGTACGGTGGGCCTCAGTTGGGTGTGCAAACGTCTCCCTACCCTTGGCATGCACATGCAACAGATGTTGTCCTAGCAACAGGCCATTTAACCGTCTCTGCTGCCAATAGTCTATATCAGTATGGTGATAGGTCTATCATGCCTGGACAGTGATTAATTCCTATAAAAAAAACTACAGCACCAGGATTACCATACAGCACACTTTTCACAAAAAAACCTCCAGTTTATGCAGTACTGCTTTGGAAAATGGGAAGCAAAAGATCAAATGCCATCCTGGAAGAACCAGACATCGAATAAAGAATGTAGTTTATACAAAAATAAGGAAGACACTCTTGCACACATTCTGCGTTTGCCCGAGTCATCTGACAGAAAGATAATGCTGAAAAGAATCTTCAGAGAACTAGAAATACGAACATGTAGGCAAGCTGTAACCCATTGGCTGGGTGGCTACTCCATACCGCTTATATGCCAGTGAGTAAAACTTATAAAAGTAAACATGAAAGCATTAGAGGAATGAATTTAGGGCACTAGCACCTTGATAAAGAACTGGGAAGTATATTAAATCTGCCCCTTAACAAAGGGTTTACGTAATGTACAAGGGAAGAACAATAATTTCGCTGAGCTGAGGAATTTGAGGTCAAATCTAGAGAAATCGGTGTTAAAAGAGCGTTTAAAACAAAAGAACAAGGACAATGCACTTTTAAATCCAGAAAACAAGAAAGAAGACACTTGAATTAAAATGTACCTCAGCACAATAGCACTTTAAACACTAGCTCTTGCACATTGAATAACGGAATCTCGTAAAGCCCAGAGAAAAACTGTCATGCACTGAGTGGCGAGTTTTTCAAGTTGAGGCCACACAACAACTGTATTAACGTCATTTTTATATTCATTATTAATTTGGAGTTATATGACCGTTTTAAAACAATTTGTCAGAAATATAAGTTTATAGTCAAATTTTATGTAATGAATGAATGATTGTGTAACGGTTTTTAATGACCAAAAACATAAATAAATTGTATATATATATATGTATATATATATATATATATATATATATATGTATATATATATATATATATCCAAATATCCAAAACTAAAGGTTGCCCCCATGAAAACGCCTTCACACAAGAGAGTTGTCACAAGAGAGTTGTACTCCATCATTTATTGTGGGCTGGAGACAGAACAGGCTCCTTCCTTCGGTGCAAATAACTGGAGCCAAACACGTTTCGGGCAACACTCTGCCCTTGATCACTGGCTAAAAAACACAGTCACGGCCAGCATGCAGGGAACTCATTATACACCAATTACAGAGTCCCGCCCCTGTGGGCGTTGGTCACAATGCCTTCTGGTACTCGTCGTTCCCCTTCGTTTTCCGCAGTGGGTGCAAGCCTAGCTGTGGTAAAATTAATTGTCTCTTACCCATGTGGGTTACTTCCAGAAGGAGAACAGGTTACTGCTGCCATTACTTTGACCCACAACCAAGGACTCTCTGTCCTCTCGGCTCCCCAGAAGTCCATGCACCGCAGGTCCGCTTTAGGCAGAGGGGCGTTTCCGCGGCCGAACAAAGCCGCTTTAAATCCAAAACTAATGGTTGCCCCCATGAAAACGCCTTCACACGAGAGTTGTACTCCATCATTTATTGTGGACTGCAGACAGAACAGGCTCCTTCCTTCGGTGCAAATAACTGGAGCCAAACGCGTTTTCGGCAACACTCTGCCCTTGATCACTGGCTAAAAAACACAGTGACGGCCAGCATGCAGGGAACTCATTATACACCAATAGTCCCGTCCCTGTGGGCGTTGGTCACAATGCCTTCTGGTACTCGTCGTTCCCCTTCGTTTTCCGCAGTGGGTGCAAGCCTAGCTGTGGTAAAATTAATTGTCTCTTACCCATGTGGGTTACTTCCAGAAGGAGAACAGGTTACTGCTGCCATTACTTTGACCCACAACCAAGGACTCTCTGTCCTCTCGGCTCCCCAGAAGTCCAGGCACCGCAGGTCCGCTTTAGGCAGAGGGGTGTTTCCGCGGCCGAACAAAGCCGCTTTAAATCCAAAACTAAAGGTTGCCCCCATGAAAACGCCTTCACACAAGAGAGTTGTACTCCATCATTTATTGTGGGCTGCAGACAGAACAGGCTCTTTCCTTCGGTGCAAATAACTGGAGCCAGAGGACAGAGAGTCCTTGGTTGTGGGTCAAAGTAATGGCAGCAGTAACCTGTTCTCCTTCTGGAAGTAACCCACATGGTTAAGAGACAATTAATGTTACCACAGCTAGGCTTGCACCCACTGCGGAAAACGAAGGGGAACTACGAGTACCAAAAGGCATTGTGACCAACGCCCACAGGGGCGGGACTCTGTAATTGGTGTATAATGAGTTCCCTGCATGCTGGCCGTGACTGTGTTTTTTAGCCAGTGATCAAGGGCAGAATGTTGCCCGAAACGCGTTTGGCTCCAGTTATTTGCACCGAAGGAAGGAGCCTGTTCTGTCTGCAGCCCACAATAAATGATGGAGTACAACTCTCTTGTGTGAAGGCGTTTTCATGGGGGCAACCTTTAGTTTTGGATTTAAAGCGGTTTTGTTCAGCCACGGAAACGCCCCTCTGCCTAAAGCGGACCTGCGGTGCCTGGACTTCTGGGGAGCCGAGAGGACACAGAGTCCTTGGTTGTGGGTCAAAGTAATGGCAGCAGTAACCTGTTCTCCTTCTGGAAGTAACCCACATGGGTAAGAGACAATTAATTTTACCACAGCTAGGCTTCCACCCACTGCGGAAAACGAAGGGGAACTACGAGAACCAGAAGGCATTGTGACCAACGCCCACAGGGGCGGGACTCTGTAATTGGTGTATAATGAGTTCCCTGCATGCTGGCCGTCACTGTGTTTTTTAGCCAGTGATCAAGGGCAGAGTGTTGCCCGAAACGCGTTTGGCTCCAGTTATTTGCACCGAAGGAAGGAGCCTGTTCTGTCTGCAGCCCACAATAAATGATGGAGTACAACTCTCTTGTGTGAAGGCGTTTTCATGGGGGCAACCTTTAGTTTTGGATATATATATATATATATATGTATATATATATATATATGCACCCAACGCCCACTCAATTAGGAATGAGCCCGACATATGCTGACTTGCCAACAGGATTTATTTGAGCAAAAAATAGCAGAGTTCAGGAAACGCCAGGCAGACGCATTTCTAGCGGAGATGAGCGCTTTCATCAGTGCCGGTTCCCGTTTCCTTTTCTCAGAGCCTTGCACCTGGGGGTAATTAAAGTGTCCTGAGCAGTCTCTGGCCACTCCTTCGTTGGTTCCTCCCCTCCTCTGTTCGATGTTATGCTGCCTCCTGTGCACGTGATGTGACCAGAGGAATGCTGGTACAGCGAGTCCGATGTGCCAGCCCATCCAGTGAATGGCTGACAAATGCACAGTGGCTTGTCTCACTGCGTTGCACTCCTCCGTTTCCTGCACACAAGGAGAGTGATTTGCAATACCTGATGGGGCCCCTGCAGACCCGCTGCAGCCTCCTTCCCCGAAATAAAAGTCCCAGTATAATACCATGAGACCTCTCGGTGGGGTGAGAGCGCTGTATTTTCGTACCAAATCCAAAGTTTTGCTGTCTTGGCGCCTCACACCAGACCAAGAGGGCATGTCGGTAAAGCCAGTGAAACAGCATACTGGCTATTAACATGCACCCAACGCCCACTCAATTAGGAATGAGCCCGACATATGCTGACTTGCCAACAGGATTTATTTGAGCAAAAAATAGCAGAGTTCAGGAAACGCCAGGCAGACGCGTTTCTAGCGGAGATGTGCGCTTTCATCAGTGCCGGTTCCCGTTTCCTTTTCTCAGAGCCTTGCACCTGGGGTAATTAAAGTGTCCTGAGCAGTCTCTGGCCACTCCTTCGTTGGTTCCTCCCCTCCTCTGTTCGATGTTATGCTGCCTCCTGTGCACGTGATGTGACCAGAGGAATGCTGGTACAGCGAGTCCGATGTGCCAGCCCATTCAGTGAATGGCTGACAAATGCACAGTGGCTTGTCTGTTTTGGATTTAAAGCGGTTTTGTTCGGCCGCGGAAACGCCCCTCTGCCTAAAGCGGACCTGCGGTGCCTGGACTTCTGGGGAGCCGAGAGGACACAGAGTCCTTGGTTGTGGGTCAAAGTAATGGCAGCAGTAACCTGTTCTCCTTCTGGAAGTAACCCACATGGGTAAGAGACAATTAATTTTACCACAGCTAGGCTTCCACCCACTGCGGAAAACGAAGGGGAACTACGAGAACCAGAAGGCATTGTGACTAACGCCCACAGGGGCGGGACTCTGTAATTGGTGTATAATGAGTTCCCTGCATGCTGGCCGTCACTGTGTTTTTTAGCCAGTGATCAAGGGCAGAGTGTTGCCCGAAACGCGTTTGGCTCCAGTTATTTGCACCGAAGGAAGGAGCCTGTTCTGTCTGCAGCCCACAATAAATGATGGAGTACAACTCTCTTGTGTGAAGGCGTTTTCATGGGGGCAACCTTTAGTTTTGGATATATATATGTATATATATATATATATATGGATATATATATGTATATATGTATATATATATATATATATATATATATATATAGATAGATAGGTCTATGTGTGCATCAGACTATTGAGCCTCTCACCTCAGTCTGTCAACCCTTCAGTCATTGGCCTCCTCTTTTACCACCTACAGAAGGCACTCAGTTCTTCACGTCTTCTTTAGATGCACCCTAAGTCATCTGTAGACGAAAAATAACAAGGACCCCCTGTTGATACAACTGAATATGTTATACAGGGAAAATAAACAATGTGAAAAATAACCATCAAGTATGATATCACCAGGGAGGTAACGACAACACAAGGCGCAACATACAAATTAAAAGTACAAAATTGTGCTTTATTATTAAGTATATGTACTCAGGATAAAACCATTGGGGTTCAAATATATAATCAATTTATACACTTGACCTATTCTAATTAAAAAACAACACTAATTGACAAACAAAATAAAAATATCAATGACACAATTAATAAATTCATAAGACAGTGGCAAACAATAACAATCTTCGACGCGCGTTTCGGCGTTTGAACAAGAACGCCTTCTTCAGGAGCCACAATTAAAATCTGAAAAACATATATAAGGAGGATTAAAATCACCATTGGGGGAGAGGCATTTGCCTCTCTACATAGTTTTAATACATAAACATATTACCATTGGGAGAGAAGTACTAGCCTCTCTACATACTTTTCATACATAAACATATAACAATATTGTGAACCGCCTTGCATATCAGTGAAGTTCCCTGCTTAGTAGCCAAACTGTAGCGCTACATAAGTTACAACAATTATATTATAATATTTGAGCAGTAGTGTAGTTGCATCCTACCCAGGTCCTACAAGATACTCAGACCTGGACTCATTACTGTTACCTTCTCAACATTTACCAAAATTCCGGAGAATCTTATTTCAGACCGAGTTATATCGTGACACTATTTTTTTATAAATATAAAAAACAGCAAACTGGTAATTATAGAAAGGACAGTCTAATTTATCATTCCTTTTGGTATCTATTCCTTGAGATTATACTGACTCAAAGTACCGCTGCATATTGTTGATGCCTCCCATTATTTGGTTCATATGAACTGGTAGCTATATTTTAGATTAATCGGGAATATTTTCTTGTATTACACTTGATTCTAGCTACATTGTCCTTACCAGGAGATCGCGAGTTTTGACTTGTTTCCAAGTGATGGCTGGAACATAGGGGGACACTCTGTTTCTAAACGGGAGGGCAGTTGATGGACCCCAGTCCGTATCGATATATCCTACCAATCCAGCTAAAGTACTAAACAACAACAAAGTGGATAAATATTTTCTGTCTCTCGTATTAAATAGGATTTATTTTTACACATGTTATACAGGTCTTACCTAGTATTAGTTAGCAAAATGTATTGCGGTCGCCCTGAATGGAGGCATCCAATCTTTAAAAGTGCTGAGAATCACAAAAGATAAAAGAGGAAAACCGAACTCATTACCTCACCACAGATGGACATAAAGCAACAACTACTGTGTCATTGTATGATGGGTACAGAATCTTACCTACAGAGTGTAACCCAAGGGGGTTGCTATTTTCAAAGCAGACGGCTCTTCATCGGTATAGCGCTCGTTACTTTGGGTAATTTCTTTTTTTAAAATAATAAAAACTGTGGGTATAAGATAGCAGCAAACCCACCGTCAGTATTCTCATTATAAATTTAAGATTCCACAACAGTGTCAACAAATTGCACGACACCATTTTCAAAACTGATAACTGCCCGACACCATTTTCAAAACTGATAACTGCCCGTGAATACACCCTTCATGTCCCCCAGCTGCAGGGACGCTATCAGTGGGCGTGGAGTCTGCGGGAATCAATACTACCGCAGCAACCTAGGGCTTCTCTATTTTAAGGTTGGAGAGCGCTCTTTACTCTACTATTCGCATCAACCGACCGAAAAAATAAAATCACGGGTATGGGGCATCTGCTGGGAAAGCGATAAATGAGATTCACCGGATCGGTATACAAGCTGACTGCCTTAAACACACACTTAATTTTGATAAAGAAAAGGCGCCAGGACTTACCAGCAGATGGTAAGAGGGGTTGATGGTATTAAAAGTCACAAGAGACCACAGTCGGTTGATCTGTTCCCTTGACGATATCTTTTGGACAAGAGGGAAAAATACAGAACTCAAATTACGGCAAAAAACACTAAAGTGTCTTTTCTTCCTAAGAAATACAATAAATCAGCCGTTCGCTTACCGAGAATAAGTAGGAATATAACGTTCACATCAACCCGCGGGCGTTCCCAACGATGGATTCCTGGCGTCCCGCGGCCGTTGGAAAAGATAATCGGTTCGCGGACACACCTACCTATGCTTAAATAGGCATGATGTAATTGTCCCTCGATGTGGTTGGTTGGCCGAAAAAGCACTCCTACATCACGAGTGCTCTCGGTTGCAGGAGTATAGAAGGTGGACTATGCGAGCCATATATCCGGGTCACTTAGCTAGATGTAGAAAAAGGACTAAATAGTACACGTGCCCTGGAAACGGTATGATGTGTGCTATGAGTACTCTCGGTTAAGGGAACATGGAAGTAGGACTCCGTGAATCCTATAGCCAAATCGCTCAACTGGATACAAAGAAGGGACTACATAGCGTGGATGCACTGCAACTCGCATAATATGCGCTACTATGTTGCAATCTATGTATACAAAACCACGTTTTAAAGGATATAGATTATTGGGCATAACACAAACTAATAGTTAACAATAACCTTACCATTATTGTCAGGAGATCGCCGATATCACAACAAACATGGGAAACTATCGTTACAGTGAAACATATTTCAATATGGTCCATCTAATAATCAAAATTTATGGGATGCTCAAAAAATGTGCATCTCAAGTTTTGTATACATAGATTGCAACATAGTAGCGCATATTATGTAAGCATAGGTAGGTGTGTCCGCGAACCGATTATCTTTTCCAACGGCCGCGGGACGCCAGGAATCCATCGTTGGGAACGCCCGCGGGTTGATGTGAACGTTATATTCCTACTTATTCTCGGTAAGCGAACGGCTGATTTATTGTATTTCTTAGGAAGAAAAGACACTTCAGTGTTTTTTGCCGTAATTTGAGTTCTGTATTTTTCCCTCTTGTCCAAAAGATATCGTCAAGGGAACAGATCAACCGACTGTGGTCTCTTGTGACTTTTAATACCATCAACCCCTCTTACCATCTGCTGGTAAGTCCTGGCGCCTTTTCTTTATCAAAATTAAGTGTGTGTTTAAGGCAGTCAGCTTGTATACCGATCCGGTGAATCTCATTTATCGCTTTCCCAGCAGATGCCCCATACCCGTGATTTTATTTTTTCGGTCGGTTGATGCGAATAGTAGAGTAAAGAGCGCTCTCCAACCTTAAAATAGAGAAGCCCTAGGTTGCTGCGGTAGTATTGATTCCCGCAGACTCCACGCCCACTGATAGCGTCCCTGCAGCTGGGGGACATGAAGGGTGTATTCACGGGCAGTTATCAGTTTTGAAAATGGTGTCGGGCAGTTATCAGTTTTGAAAATGGTGTCGTGCAATTTGTTGACACTGTTGTGGAATCTTAAATTTATAATGAGAATACTGACGGTGGGTTTGCTGCTATCTTATACCCACAGTTTTTATTATTTTAAAAAAAGAAATTACCCAAAGTAACGAGCGCTATACCGATGAAGAGCCGTCTGCTTTGAAAATAGCAACCCCCTTGGGTTACACTCTGTAGGTAAGATTCTGTACCCATCATACAATGACACAGTAGTTGTTGCTTTATGTCCATCTGTGGTGAGGTAATGAGTTCGGTTTTCCTCTTTTATCTTTTGTGATTCTCAGCACTTTTAAAGATTGGATGCCTCCATTCAGGGCGACCGCAATACATTTTGCTAACTAATACTAGGTAAGACCTGTATAACATGTGTAAAAATAAATCCTATTTAATACGAGAGACAGAAAATATTTATCCACTTTGTTGTTGTTTAGTACTTTAGCTGGATTGGTAGGATATATCGATACGGACTGGGGTCCATCAACTGCCCTCCCGTTTAGAAACAGAGTGTCCCCCTATGTTCCAGCCATCACTTGGAAACAAGTCAAAACTCGCGATCTCCTGGTAAGGACAATGTAGCTAGAATCAAGTGTAATACAAGAAAATATTCCCGATTAATCTAAAATATAGCTACCAGTTCATATGAACCAAATAATGGGAGGCATCAACAATATGCAGCGGTACTTTGAGTCAGTATAATCTCAAGGAATAGATACCAAAAGGAATGATAAATTAGACTGTCCTTTCTATAATTACCAGTTTGCTGTTTTTTATATTTATAAAAAAATAGTGTCACGATATAACTCGGTCTGAAATAAGATTCTCCGGAATTTTGGTAAATGTTGAGAAGGTAACAGTAATGAGTCCAGGTCTGAGTATCTTGTAGGACCTGGGTAGGATGCAACTACACTACTGCTCAAATATTATAATATAATTGTTGTAACTTATGTAGCGCTACAGTTTGGCTACTAAGCAGGGAACTTCACTGATATGCAAGGCGGTTCACAATATTGTTATATGTTTATGTATGAAAAGTATGTAGAGAGGCTAGTACTTCTCTCCCAATGGTAATATGTTTATGTATTAAAACTATGTAGAGAGGCAAATGCCTCTCCCCCAATGGTGATTTTAATCCTCCTTATATATGTTTTTCAGATTTTAATTGTGGCTCCTGAAGAAGGCGTTCTTGTTCAAACGCCGAAACGCGCGTCGAAGATTGTTATTGTTTGCCACTGTCTTATGAATTTATTAATTGTGTCATTGATATTTTTATTTTGTTTGTCAATTAGTGTTGTTTTTTAATTAGAATAGGTCAAGTGTATAAATTGATTATATATTTGAACCCCAATGGTTTTATCCTGAGTACATATACTTAATAATAAAGCACAATTTTGTACTTTTAATTTGTATGTTGCGCCTTGTGTTGTCGTTACCTCCCTGGTGATATCATACTTGATGGTTATTTTTCACATTCCCTAAGTCATCTGTCCCATGGTGGCGTCCACAACCCCTTTCACTGTAGAAACACATTGTTCTTCTATGCTGTGCCCCTTCTCCTAATCATACTGTCTCTCCACTCCACTCGTCAGGTCCAAAAATGTGGGTATGGTAGTATGTCAACAGCTTAAGCCGTTCCTCTAATGCCTGGCCTATGTGGGTCGGTAGGATATGACCTTTTGGTGGTGCTTAATTAGCTTTAGTCTGAGCCTTGTTCATCTACAGGCAGTTACTGATGTTGCATGCGTCATTGACGTGGTCCTTATAAATCTGTCTGAAGCACCAAATAGCTGCATAGTTTTTGTTGCACATCAACATAAACCTGAGATTCCTCGAGTGCCAAATGATGCAAAACTGGCAGTCTCTATGCCACCTTTTTATTCTTGGTTCTAAAATACTTACTATTGAGTTTTCTTCAGGTGCAAAAAAATGAGAAAAAATGTACCTACTGCTCCCTCAATCCTCTGGCTCAGAGCATCCTGACCTTTGATAGCTAATTGCACAACTAAGCTGATGACAGGAAGACCTTTATCTTGCTAGGTGGTGGTCTGATGGCATTGGTGAGCCATTCTAGAGAGAGCAGGGAACTGAATGTGCAACTAGTAGCCTTCCAAGATGCAGTTGATGGAAATTAGGGCAGCCAAGATTTAAGGACCCAAGAGTTTTGCTCTTCAAAAATACAGATATGCTCTTAGCCAGCCTCATAAGGCCAAACCCTGGACTCAAACGAGACAAGAATCTTGGTGGTCACACAGAACAGTTGTTCCATTATGTTTTTTCGCCTGACTATGATTTGATTACAAACAATCTGTAATATCCAGCAAATGTCTCTACATTGGGATTATGAAATCTTCCTGTACCTTGCAGATTCTACCCCATTTTGTGAGAAGACTTCTGGTCTTGCAGAACTCAACTGCTGTTCCTGGATGCTCTACGAAGAGGCAGGATCACTCCTTTACTCGGATATGCGTTAGCTTGAGAGCAACATGTATTCACTTTATGGTCCTATGTATTATTTCAAAATAATGAATGATTTGATTAGCCCTGAATGTGCTAAGAACAAGACTCATCCTACCCAGGATCTCTTGCAATGTTTTTATTTTATTAAAACCATGATTGATGGCCTCGAAAGGGGCACTCTGCAAGAGGGAGTAGAAAGTCCAGAGTCCAATGGCTGCAATTACAGAGATCTAATAGATATTAAGAAGGCAAGGGTGATTGGAACGGAGATCACAAATGTCTTCGAGATACCATCGGTGGAGGAATTCAGTAACATGGCTCTAGGCATTTCCCCCGGTTCACCTTTGGATCCTTTGCCACATAAAATATGAAAGGAGTTGGGAGCAGAATTGTTCCCAATACTCCGCCAGATTTGTAATCAATCCCTTTTTAGTGGCTCAGTACCGACCTGCTGGAAACAGGCACTGGTGAAACCCCTTTTTAAAAAAAAGGCAATGCTTGATCCAGTTAGCCCAAAAAATTATAGGCCGATTTCCTTGCTGCCTTACCCAGCAAAGATTGTAGAACGACTGGTTAGCAGACTGCTCTCAAAACATCTGTAAGCTAATAATATCCTAGAGGATGTGCAATTTGGTTTCCGTCCTGCCCACAGAACGGAGACTTCCCTGGTGACTGTGATGGACGATCTTCAAATGCGTGCAAACAGATGTCAATCAGAAGTACTTATCCTGCTTGACCTGTCTGCAGCATTCTACACAGTCAACCATGACATTCTCCTAAATAGACTCAAAGGTGGGAATAGCTGGCACGGCCCTTAGCTGGTTTCAATCCTACCTTTTGAATAGGAGACAGGCAGTGGCCCTTCCCCTCTATCAGTCTGATTTTATAGATATCTCACATGGCGTTCACCAGGGTTCTGCAATCAGCCCGATATTATTTAACATCTACATGAGTCCTCTGATTGCTGTCATAAGGGCGCATAATATTAATATCGTAAATTATGTAGATGACACTCAGCTTATTCTTTCCCTAGATGGAGAACAGTCCACATCCCTTGAAGTGTTTCATGCTTGCCTGCGAGATACAGCACAGTGGCTGAGAGAGAACTCGCTACAATTCAATGCTGCTAAAATCGAGATTCTCTACTATGCGGTAGGGAAGTCTCCCCCCGTACTTCCTTCGAATTTCTGGCCATTAGCTACAGCCAGCTCACTGACCCCAGTGGAGAAGGTACGAAATCTGGGAATTATGTTTAATAATAAGATGACGCTTGAATCGCAGGTCAATAAAACCGTGGGGAGCTGTTTTGCCATCATTAGAGTCCTTCGGAGAATTCTTCCGGTCCTGCCAGCTCAAGCTCAAGCATTGGTAGTACAAAGATCCATCTTAAGTAGACTGGACTATTGCAATGCCCTGCTGCTGAAATCCCCGTAATATTTGATAGAGAGGATACAAACGATAGCAGCTAAATTAGCCTTGGGGAGGCCAAGACGCTCAACTACCTCCTTGGCTCTGTTGGAGCTGCATTGGCTCCCTATACTGCAAAGAGTCCAGTTTAAATCTCTTTGCATAGTTTTCAAGGCCCTGCATGGGTATGGACCGAAACTAATCCAGAAGAAATTCACCTGGTATGTCCCTGGTAGGAGCCTTCGATCCTCCTCAGCTAGAACGGTGAAGGTGCCAAGATTTAAAAAATAAAATCAGGAGGTAGAGCCTTTAGTACCTCTGCTGTCTGATTATGGAACAATCTTCCACTTGAGTTGAGACAACTGGAGGATCTTCTTCCGTTCAGGAAGAAATTAAAAACGTGACTCTTCCCTAGTATATAATTCTGGTTATTCTGGCAAAGCCCTGTAGCACGAGTCCAGCTGGGCACACATACGTTAGCGCCAGGATGCCTGCTCGGGGATAGTGTGCTTTACAAGTATTGAAAATAAATAACAAATAAATATTGCTCAACAGACCTTCTGTACCCTAAACTTCAGCTACTTTAGGAGAAACTATCATACTTTTGTTTACATTCAGTATGATAATCAATTAATATTGATGATACACCAAGTTTTTACGCCCCAGGAGATCATTCCTCGACAGCCTCCTGATCTATGAAACGCATTTACCTTTAAGATCGGAACTCATGTATGTTTTAAGGTGGAATTAAAAATCCATTCTTTAACTGCTGTTTTGTAATGTTCTTTTTTGTGTGTTTAATCTAGTTAACTTGCAGCACTAAAAAGCCTTGGATCTTAAAAAAGCATTTATATATGCTTGACTGGGAATACATGTTTGCAGTATTAAAAAAGGAGGGATTGGGGTAAAGGTTGGTTTGGCTTCAATCAATCTGAATTTGCATAGCGCAGCTTATCACCTGTAAAGGCATCCTTGTGCTGCGGGCAGTGCTGCAGGGGTGATCAGTTGAACAGCCAGGTCTTAAATCCCTTTTTGAATTCCAGCAGAGAAGATGACACAGAGGTGCAGTGGGAGGTCGTTCCAGGACTTTGCAGCGAGGTATGACAAGGAGCGACCTCTACTGCTGCTGCGGCGGATGTGGGGTGTGTTGGCGAGGCGGAACACAGGTGTCAGGAGGAAAGTAGAGGTTCAATCTGTGGTTGATGTAAACTGGTCCCTGATTGTGGATCACCATCTTGAGCTGGCATCTCTTTACAATGGGGAGCCAGTGGAACTTCTTGAGGTGCGGGGTGATGTGGGTCCATTTAGGGAGGTCTGGGTCTAAGCTTGTCAAGTTACTTTACCCAGAACCAATGGGCAGAGTCAAAATTGGACAGCTGATCTCTGCTCTATTTCTGCTGCAGCGCGGACCACAAGAGGGATGCCCACTGTCACCTCTGCTCTTTGCTACCGGATGATGGAGCCCCTGGTGCAAATATTGCCCCAGACGGCTCAGGGCTGGGCACTGGTGTTCCACAGGGAGATACATGCAGTGTCTCTATACCCAGACAATGTCGTTCTTGATGTGAAGGGCGTGTAAGATGGTGTAGATATAATATCTGAGACTTGAATGTATTTAAGGCGGTATGGGGCCTGGGAGTAAACTGGGCAAATATGTATTTATTTCCTCTACACCCGCCCCATGGAAGAAATAGTGATCGTGAACTCTCACCACAAAGTGGGAAGCTCACACATTTCGATGTTTGGGCATTAATATATATCTCTCCCCCATGGATTTACTTCCCCTTAAGATGCAGAGCCGGGTTGCATTGTCAAAAATGGTGATGCTATACTGGCAATCACTCCCGCTGATGCTTTTAGGAAAGGCGGCACTTTTTAAGATGATGGCGCTTCCGAGGTTCCTATATGCCCTGCAAAATACGCCTTTCTTGGTCCCCAGTCCTACTTCTGAACCATAGAAACAGAAGTCACCAAACTCCTCTGGAATAACAAACCGGCTCACATAGCTATGAAAAACTTCTGAACCAGGTATGATGGTGGCATCGCGCTCCCGAGTATACAAGTATACTATTGGACATCCCAATTAACTGTCATTAATCACTGGCTCCATTTCCCGCGCACGGACTCGGCCTATGGCCTCAATAGACTAGAACTGGGCGAGGAAGGATTATATCTAGCACTCTATAAGGAGACTCGGGCCCTGATAGATCCAACAAACCACACACTCCAGGTGTGGAACATAGTGCACAGAAAGTTGGGGTGGCATAACAAGATCACACAAGCAATGCCCCTCTGGGTCATGGATAAATTAGGTAGGCTGGGTAAGAGCAAAGGCTTCAAACACTGGGACAATTATAGGGATATTCAGGGTCAGAAATCTCTGGATGCGGGGAAAGATGGTCCCTTTCACGCAGCTTCAGGAGCAATATGAAATGGCACAGACGGATTAGTTCCGTTACAGCCAGATCAAGAACGCACTAGAGGCAGTGATTCCCCCTGATACTACTCCACCCGAGACCTCACTGCTAGAGGATAGACTACTAACGGATCATATGACAAGAAGAGCAATCTCCATGATGTATCGGAATATTATCAACAACGTGCCTGACCCCATGCAAAGGCTTCAAGGCAAATGGCGGGAGGAGTTGGGAGACATAGATGACACTGATTGACAGGAAGCTCTTGCGTCACCCAGAGAAGTAGCAATCACATCCAAGCTGCGCCTTGTACAGCTGAAGGTACTCCACAGAATTTATTACACCAGAACCACTCTATATAAAATAGGGAGAGCTCATACCCAATTCTGTTTACAGCAATGTGGGGTGATTGGTATCTTCTTTCATACACTCTGGGATCGCCCCGCAATAATGTCATACTGGAAATAAGTCATGAAC
Source organism: Lissotriton helveticus (assembly GCF_964261635.1). NCBI lineage: Eukaryota > Metazoa > Chordata > Amphibia > Caudata > Salamandridae > Lissotriton > Lissotriton helveticus. The sequence goes on along the minus strand of NC_136068.1, from coordinate 128,098,880 downwards.
ACCATCACAAGAGTTAGCGGGAAACCAGTCCCTTGGAGCCCTAACGTTGCATTTTAAATATTTGGGAAGCAACAAATCTTAACTACACAGCGCAGATGTGGGTAACACTGGTAATGATGCTGGCTAAAAGAAACATTGCCAAACATTGGGGTGGGACCGCCGCACCCACACTCGGAATGGTGCAAAGATATGGACAGGGCCATGGTGGCGGAAAAGATGGTGTATGTGCATAGACATTGTCCTAGAAAGTGGATTTAATTGTGGGGGAGGGATAAAACACTTGCAGACTTGCAGGGGGGAATATGTGCATTACCGACAGTGCCTCGTGAACCGGAACTGCCTTAATGTAAAAGACGCTGAGGTATGCGCTGATATAAATGCACGAAGCAACATATGAGAGATGTTATAATCTTGACACACGATCTGTACTTTATATGACTGTATGTATTCAATATTTGTAATGTATACAAACAACATAACTGTGCCACTTATGGTAAATAAAAAGAACTTTAAAAAAAATGGTGATGCTGCCAAGACTCCTCTATTGTTTTACGAACCTGCCTGTGCTCATCCCTTGTAAGATGTCCTGCATACTGGACGACATTCTCTGGGATTTAGCCAAGCCCCAATTGCCTACCTCCGCAGGGGGCCTCGGGCCGGAACCTTGAACATTATTACCTAGCAAGCCAACAAGGGTCAGCCTGCTGACTAGCGGGAATTAACCTGGGAGAGAAATTCCCCACACTGGGCAGAGAACAGTTTCTTCCAAAGTCATCACTGCCCGTAAACCCTCAATAGGCTCCTTTGTATAGCCTATGACTGCTATCAGAGGGTCCTGACGTGTTCGCCAGGCACACTGCCATATCCACCGGATATAACTCTGAGCAACCTTGCCGGCCTTCACGCGTCAGTGAGCAAGGAGGAGTTGGAATCCTGGCACTCAATGGGAGTGTGTCCACTGGGGCACCTGTATCAGGACCACACTTTCATCCCATTTGATGTATTGTCAGAGCAGACTATCCTCCTGGCAGGAAAGTTCCTAACACACCAACGGTTGACTGCTGAGATGGAACGCCTCTGGGGCACGGTGGCCACTGAACCACACACACAGTCCCTCGCCCAGGAGCTATTTACCCTGGGAACTGGGCAGCGCCTTGTCTCTTGGGTCGTGAGGGCCATCCCCTACAGAAGAGCAGATCCACTTGCCGGGCTGAAGGGTTAGTCGGAGCATGACTTGGAACAGCCCTTGACACCCAAGGAGTGACGGAGAGCGCTTCATTAGCCACGTAATCTCCGAAACTCATGATCCCAATACATTCATTACAACATCCTTCACCGAGCCTACCTGACCCCAACTAAGCTGCATAAAATGTATCCAGCGACATCTCTGGAGTGTCCCATATGTATGCACTCTAGCGCAGATTTATTACATATGTTCTGGAACTGCCCTAAAGTGCATCTGTAGGGAGGAGGTCTGTGCAATACTTCAAAGAACTATGGGTCGATCAGACCTGAGAAAGGCCTAGTTTTGCTTCCTTTGACTCCGCCAGAGGGCACAAGGGCGGCAACATGCTTGGTTGATCTGGCATTCGCACTGGCCAGAAGTGCAAACACAATGCGGTGGAAGGCCGCTTCGCGCCCCGGGTCGGTAGGCGGCAGTGCTACAGTTGGATACGGCGGCATTGATGGCACAGCACAGAGAGGAGCTGCGTGGCCACCTCTGATGCACCATAGCTACATCTGGGGACCACATTTTGCATGTTTTTCAGAGTGACGCCAACTCGCTGCAGACGCAGTAACGCACACCAATTTACATTCATAGTTTTTATTTTTTTTGTTGCAGTCATTATATAGCGCAAACTCGACCCAAAGGTATTGGAGTGCTTTACATGAGCACCAGTTACATTACACAAGGACACATTCATTTTTTGTAGGCACGGGGAAAGTAAGTGATTTGCCCAAAATCACCGGATGCGGAGCTGACGCAGAGACTCGAACCTGGTTTCCCAGCTCCAAAGTCGGCAGCTCTGGCTGTGAGGCCACATCCTCTTACCCAATTAGGCCAAGACCATGATACACCTGGTGGGGTAGACATGAGACAAACCACACATCAATGGAACTGTCCACAAAAAACGAAATTAGGCCGTATGTTGTTTTACTTGTTTGTTGTGTATCCCCGAAATCCCATATTCACTGTGATAATTGCCTATGATTCACTGCCTTTGCCTTAGAACTGCTGGCACTTGCTGTAGAACAAGCACTGCAGACAGCTGTTTCCTGTTTTTTTGTGTTACTGAATTTCATGCTGTATCGTATGCAAAATTCAATAAAGACTTGGGGGTAAAAAAACAAGCCCCTAGTACCTCTGCAACTGAAACTTAAAAAAGGCTGTTCTTGGAGACAGTGTAAAGCCTGTGTGGAAATAAGGAAAGAAATAGTATGGCTTGGTCAACATGATAATCCTAATCTGCTTTCAAGTTCAATTTACTGTAATAAAACACTCCTAGAGTATTGTGCATCAAAGATGCCCCTTGTAAAAACGCTGCAAACACAATAAGATAATGGACGGAGCGCTGAAACTTTTCGGACATTCACCACCAGTTACAGATCTGGGTTGAATCCATCATCGTTCTTTAGCTCACTTCCAGCTATAGGTAAATCAGACATGTGAACAGTCCAGCCCAAACTGCCAAGCCAGGTCTTCCCTGGACCAGAAACAAGCATCCTGGGACCAGTTTCAGGGTAACACCTCTCATCAGCCAAGCCAGCTTGAATCCAGTGGCAAAGTGAGCACATACCATGCCAATTTAGGGCGTACAAAGCAACCACAAGGAGATGATCGATGGAGCGCTGAAACTTTTCAGACACTCACCCCCACTCACAGATCTGGGTTGAACCCATCATCGTTCTTTAGCTCACGTCTCCAGCACACTTCAGACCCAGCCTTATTCAAATCAGTCTTGACCCTGTTCCTCACAAGAACAGTCCAGCCCGACCTGCCTAGCCAGGTCTTCCCTGGACCGAAAACAATCATCCTGGGACCCATTTTGGGATAACACCCCTCATCAGCCAGGCTAGCTTGAATCCAGGGGCAAAGTGAGCAAAATCAACACATCCAGGGACCCTTTTTGGGATAACACCCCTCATCAGCCAGGCTAGCTTGAATCCAGTGGCAAAGTGAGCAAAATCAACACATCCACTACCGTAAGGTATGTGCAAATTTGTGAGATAACCCTACGATATAGAACAAGAATGTGGGATCTGGTGTTGAGCATGGTTATCCAAAAGGGACCAGGAATAAAATGTACCCATGATTGATTTTGATGCTGGAGTGCAAAACCATTGTTGTTTCATAGCATTTTAGATTTCCTTCTCTCTAGCTACCCATTTCCCGCTTCACTTAGCCAACCATATCACAGTTCAACCAGCATGCAAAAAATCAACTTATCTACATAAAATGTGGGAGTTGGATTTATTAACATTGTAATTCTATTTGTTGATTGTTCACATGTAAAAAATAAAGAGATGCCGACTATCTCCGTGGAGGACTCTAAGGCGGAGGATACAAGTTGTTAATATCCAGTGTGGAGGACAGCTGAGGTGCCCCAAGCGCAATGTGTGTAGAATACTTAGACAAAAAGATGATGAACAAGAGGTACAGAGCTGGGGGAAGCATATTGGAAAATGGGTACAGGAAGGGGTCTCAGGCTTGAAATTCCAAGGATAGAATGATCAAAAGTTGCATATAAGGGAATGAAAGAGAGACATGTTTGCTTCATTTTCATGGTAGTTGTTGCTGCTGCAGTCTTCATTCGTCTGGCACTGACGGTGTTAAAACTGCATTTAACCAGAGATGTCCTCCCTCTGCTCCTTATTCTTGCGGACCTCAGCGGCATGTAGCTCCTGCGGAGACAGAACCATAGCTTAAGACATCAGCCAAACAAAGAGATCTCACCATTAGGGAATTTGCCATTGCCAACTCCAGCCATTATTGCAAGGAAGTAGCGTGGTACGACAGCTAAATTTATACAAGGTTCGAAGGCTGATTTACTGAAATTGGACTAGTATAAAAAATGTCCTTGATAGATTTCATACAGTGTAAACGCAGGCAAATCATAATTATCACCAAACAGTGCCGGATTAAACCCTTCATCGATCCATATGCAGCCGAAATTTCGGGATCCACCTCCAAATTATCTCCTAATACGTTTTTTATTTTACCAACCAACAACTTAATTAAACCAATTTTATTATAAAACTAAACATTAACCGTTATTGTTCTTAAAAATATTTTATTTTAATAAACTAACAAAACTTTTTTATTTTAATAAACCAACAAACTTTAAATATTCCCTTTCCTCAATTTTTTTGTGATGAAATCTTTAAGGGTATCTTGGAAGTCTACCTTATGCAACACATCATATTCAGTGGCCATAATAGCAAGTGAGTTAGGTCGTTCTTGTGGCATTGAAGATTGATGGCAATTTATAAAAGCTTGATTGTAATTTTCTTTCAAGACCAATTCAATATTGTTTTGATCGAAGTCACGGACCCCTAAAAGGAGTGGGGCCCACTGGCTGGTGCATACTTTGCCTATTTGGTAATATGGGACTGTCACCAAAGCAAAGAGTTTACCTTCCATCCCATACAGTCACCAAGAATTCCACTGGTCGCTCGTACAAGATTAGAATTAAATTCAGGCATAATAAACAGGTCTCTTCAGGTAGCAAAGCCTTAAGTCAAAAAATCAAGTTTTAAAATAAGTTAACATGAGTGCTTTTGTTTGTGGATGTTGACTGACCCTAATTGAAAACATGAACGAATTCGAAACTGATGAAATTGTAGCTATACTTTAGATTGGTTTTAAAATATTTTAATTGGTAAAAATGTTGAATGGTGTTGCAATGTTTAAAAGTTCTAAAAATAGAGGAAATATGTACTGTTTACTACTTTGTTCTTCCGCATCTGCTTTTCCACCCTGAGATATAGTCAACTTGCTTGGAACAGTAATGACCTGGTTTAGAATTTGGCTGATGGTATCCTTTGTCACAAAGGTGACGGATATCCCATCCGCCATATTGTAAGTGACATAGGATGTAATGTGCTTGTAATACGGCAGGCCGTACATCCGTCATGTCTGTGATGGAGTATCCCATCTGCCAAACTCTAAATCAGGGGCTCAGTCGCTAATAGCATTTCAGAGAGCAGGGAGTAGCAATGGGGAAGTGGAATGAGAGCAAAACTTGCAGATCAGTTGTAATTAGAAGGTGAAAGTTGTGTAACTAGTGTCCTGTTCTACAGCTTCATCATAATCCCTACTTAAAGGATCACTTTCAACTTGTTAATGCGAAGAATTAGTTAGTAGCTTTAAAAAAAGAAACAGGCTAGATGAGTATCATGTAACCATCTCTTATAAATTGATTGTCAATCTCCTACTCTACTTGTCCTTTCTCATTATTGTATGTACAATTGGAATATAAAAAGTGCACCAAATCTTCACCGTGTGCTTTTTTCTGATATGGGGTCCTAGCACAGCAAAAGGCCAAGAGGTTGGACTTTGTTGGTACTGTACCAACAGCTCCAGATGTCTTAGGGCTGATGCAGGACAACTGGTCCACCCAGTCAACATTGAGAGATTTGATTTTGAGAGCCTCAGCAGCAACATGCTCAACTTTGGGGCACGTTTTGCTACCAATATGTATTTATTTGGTAATGGGTTTTTGATATAAAGCTACTCTTACCCAAGATGAGTGCTAGTGCACTTTACATACGACACACTAAAGTTAAACATTATTCTGAAGTTATCTTTACATACATCATGGGGAAATTTATAATACTAATAACTTCTAAAACATTCTCAGGTAGGAAAAATAAAAGAATGAAAAGAAATGTAGCCAAATGCTGTTGCAACATGCAAGGTAAATATCAACACAAAAAAATTAAAGAAAAGAGAATGAAGGGCAGAGAAATAGGAATTCCGAAGGAGAAAATTGATGTGAAATTTTGTTGATGTCAATGGGATTCACTGCGAGGCATATGTCTCAGCATTCGTCAAAGAATTCCACGTTGACGGTGCAGGATGAGGCACCTCATCGCACAAAAGAACTACAAAGACTCAAGGGCTTCCGCTCCATAGTCCAATTCTTCCAATTACCACTTAACGCCAATAGACAGTCACTACACCTGAGGATCCTTAAGCCAAGGGGTGTCTCATGCCAGGAGGATGGACAAACGTCCATAAGAATAGCTGCTCTCCACTTTATGGTAAAACAACTCCAGCTTCAGGGTGCACCCAAGATAAAATCGAAAGTCAAAAGAATAAAGGGATTGGGTCCTTTAGTTACTAGTAGAAGCATGTTTAGAGACAATAAGTTTGACTTTCGTATAAGTGATAGAACTTCTTCACTGATTGATGACTGTTTTTGTGTGTGTGGTTCTGGTGGCCATGCAGGAAGCCTCCGTATAGGTCTTGTCCCACTTGTGGAAGCCATCAAGATCAGGTATATCCTACAGTTGAGGGGGGACACCCTTGAAACCACTACCCTAAACCTCAAACTCCCTACCGTTCTTGATGCTGTGGGTGTCTCAGGGCATCGTCTTAATGCATCTGCACCTGCAACCGGATGTACTTTATTTTCCTTTGGGTTTGAACTCTACATCGCAGACGCCCTGCAGAGCCCCAACCATAACAACAGGGTTTACCTTCGATGCTGCGTTACCTTTCAAGTCTCATATCAACAAACATAGGCTACATGTTTCGGCCTTTTGAATATCTTGAGAAAGACCACCTCTTTTGTGCCCAGCTCGCTTCTAAGAAGTTTGGTGCAAGCCCTCATGACCAGCTGTTTGGATTATTGCAACACCATTTTTCTGGACCTTCCTGCCTATTTGTTACAGCAGCTGCAATTTATACAGAACGCTGGGGCAAGGCTGAACCAAGGTTTACTGGGATCAGCCAGGACGGCTCATCATCTCTCTGAGTTGCATTGGCTTCCTGAGTCCAAACGCTGCACTTTTAAGGCTTTCTGTTAATGCCATGAAGCAGTTCACAGGGTAGGTCCATACAACAACGTAACAAGTCTATTGACCTACCGTCCTCCCTCATCCATGCCCAACTTTCCTGCTCAGTTTGGGGACCTCATCGCCCAGCTCTCCATTAACAATTCTAACATACTGGTCTTAGGCGATTTTAATTACTGGCCTTTGGACCCTCACGAATCTCCCAGTTCATTAGCCTTTACGGACCTCATGTCAGGTCTGAATTGCACTCAGCATATCTATTCGCCTACGCACTCAAAAGGACATATCCTAGATCAGGTGTGGTCATCTGGCTTGGACATTTCAGCTCCCCTCATCCTGCCATGCCTATGGTCAGACCATTTTTTAATTACATTTACGCTAGGGATTCCCTGCCCCACCATTAAGCCTCAAGAGACGAACTTCCTGGCCCGCAATTGGAATAGGTCAGACCTAAATACTTTTCATTCTATTCTTAGCTCCTCTGCTCCTTCTACCCCCGACCCACTTGCCTCTATTGACACCCAGTCACTAAACCTCACTCGTTGGCTCACCTCCGCCGCTGATGCAGTAGCTCCGCTAAAATTAGTCAGAGCCAGACGCGGCCACGATGCTCAAAGGTGGTTCACCGAGGACCTGAGAGCCCTTAAATTAGGCCTCCGCCAAGCAGAACGACGTTGGCGTCGAGGTTACTCCCCTGAGAATAAGGAGGCATTCTCCTCTTCACTGAAAAAGTATAAAATCGCTATAGCTCTTGCTAAATCCACTTATTTTTCCACTAAAATCATGGACTCTACAAATAAGTCGAAGGACATATTTGCCATTGTGGAAGAACTATCTAACCCAGCCAGACTTACATTAGGGCCACTTCCCTCTCAAATCCTGTGCGATTCCTTGAATGCTTTCTTTATTGAAAAAATAGCAAAAATTAAATCTAGTATTGCTGCTCAAACCTTACCTGCTCACTCCCCAACCTCTGAGCCCTCTAAATACTCCAACTCTCACACTCTTACTGCTATTCCCCCCATCGTGATGGCTACTTTTCTTTCGCTCCTGCACAAAATTTCTTCTGGCTCTCCTCGTGATTGCTGTCCTCCCTCGGTTCTTCGAGCAGCTTTCATCTCCTGTCCTGAGCCCCCCCTGGCCCTCATAAATAGCTCTTTGGTCACTGGGGCTGTCCCCTGCTCTTTCAAACAAGCCGAGGTGGTTGCCATTTTAAAAAAACCTTCAGCAGACCCCTCCATTCTGAGCAACTACCGCCCTATATCCCTTCTCCCCTTCCTTAGCAAAGTTCTGGAATCGCACGTGACCCACACACTCAGTTCCTTCATTGAGGACTCGTGTGTCTTAGATTCTAAGCAGGCAGGGTTTAGACCTGCGCATTCAACGGAGGCTGTCATTCTCTCCGTGATGGATGAATTGCGCAGAGGGGCTGATGTTAACACCCGACAAGCCCTGGTCCTTCTGGACTTATCGGCCGCCTTCGACACGGTCGACCATGGGACCCTGGTCGACCGTGTCGAGGAGGCCGGCATCCGAGGGACCGCCCTTGACTGGGTTCAGTCCTTTTTGACGGGACGACAACAAGCTGTCAGGCTGTCTCAGTTCTCTGCCACTCAGGTTGAGCTGTCCTGTGGTGTTCCTCAGGGCTCTTCATTATCCCCTCTTCTTTTTAATTTGTATTTGGCCCCGTTACTCCGTGCTCTCCGCGGGTTGAACGTTATCGCGTTCAACTACGCGGATGATATCCAATTGATTTTTGATATTGATTCTTCTGAGGATTCCATCTCTATTTTTCAAAATACACTCTGCTTCATCAGTGACTGGATGAGCTTAAATCACCTGAAGCTCAACCCCAACAAGACTGAACTAATTCTTGTCGGGGGAGCTTCCAACCCATGGCAACCTTCCATCTGGCCTGCCAGTCTTGGAAGCCCTCCCTCTCCTGTCCACTCTGCCAAAAGTCTGGGTGTCATTATCAGCAATGATCTTTCAATGACTCCCCAGATCAGTGCAGTGGTGTCCGCCAGCCACTTCCAACTCAGGAAACTCCGGAAAATATCTCGCCTTCTTACCACCGAAGCGCTCACGTTAGCACTCCTGGCGTTAGTGATCAGTCGACTCGACTATGCCAACGCGCTATACGTCGGTATTCCTGAGTACCAACAGAGAAGACTCCAGCTGATACAAAATCAGGCTGCTCGCCTGATTTTTCACCAGCCTAGAGATCAGCACGTCCGTCCACTCTTAAAGAGTCTTCATTGGCTGCCGGTTTCCGCCCGCTGCCAATTCAAGTTAGGCTGCACCATTTATAAGTCTCTCTCTGGTTTAGGTCCCTCTTTTATCTCCTCTCTTCTTCACTCTTACACTCCGTCCCGTACCTTACGCTCATCCCAAATGGCCCTGCTATCCGTCCCTAGGTTCAAGAGGAAAAAACACGGGGGCCTGAGGTTTTCTCTTTTGGCCCCATCCTTCTGGAACTCCCTTCCTCTCTCCCTCAGACTGGCACCTTCATATTCTGGCTTTAGATCACTTCTTAAAACCTTCCTTTTTACTATTTCGTATCCTTAGATTCTGTTTCCTCTTTATTTTTCACCACGCCCCAGCACAGCGCCAAGAAACCTAATGGTGTTAGCCGCGCTCTATAAATTTTTTTCAAATCAAAATCAAATCTATTTACTAAGTGCTGCCTGACTAGGCATTTCTGTTCCTCAGCAGCCCTGCTGGTCAATTTACCGAGAATTCATGTAAAGTGAACAGGGCAGCGCATTCTCAGTTGTCACTGCTCCAACCTGAATACTCTTTTGTTTACTATTTTTTGCAGAGTCCAACCATCTGCATTTGCACAAGGCTTGAAAATTTATCTATTTCAACTGTATTCTTTTCTCCACTGTTTTCTAGTATAGCGCCAGGACACCAAAAGTAACCACACACTCTATGAAATTGAAAACTAAATTGAACTAATCTAACCTTAGAAGAGTGCTGCAGTAGAGCAATGTCTGCAGTGAATGAGCAAGGCAGACAGGGAAAGGCAAGGGTGTCAGACTGGCATCTGAAACAGAAGAAGGACGAGCACCATGCTGCCACAAACAGCACGTGCAAAACACACATGATGGACGGAATGTTGCACAATTGCAAAACATTCACCCCCAGTCACAGATCTGGGTTATTTTGCTCACCAAGCCATCCAGTTCAGACATGGCCATATGCAAATCAGTCTTGGCCCTGTGCCTCGTGGGAACAGTCCAGCCCGAACTGCCAAGTCATGTCTTCCCTGGACTGGAATCAAGCATCCTAGGACCGGTTTCTGGCTATCAGCCGTCTTCAGCCAGGGGGTGAATGTTTTGCCATTGTGCAACATTCCGTCCATCATCTTGTGTGTTTTGCTGTTCACAAACAGCACGTGCCCATCGCGGAAAAGGAGATTTGCGAAACAATTGTCAATAGGAACACACAGCTTGGTCATTTCAGGTATGTTTTCCATGAACTACAATTCATATTAAATGTTTGTTGTGTTTGATTGATATATACAGCATGGCAAGTGCTTTACAAAACAGTATGAATTATACTAATGTTATTGAGGGCGAGAGTTACGTAAAATCCTCTGCATTGTCTTACAGCAACTACCTTTAGTTGGATTGTCACTGATGGAATTTGCATTGTAATAATCACCGTCATGCGGTAGAAAAATGGAAGTAATTACATCAGCGCTTTTCTCACCAGGGGTTGATGTAATGCATCCACCAGGAATCCAAAAATCTAGAATTCAGGTCGATAACAGTAAAGGTCATGTCTGCTTAGCAAGAGGACACTTCAGAGAGATTGAAACCTGCTCCTGTCTACACATCCCAGAAAGGTCTAGAAATGGCCCTGACTCCCGCTGGCCTGCCCAAGACCCCCACTTATTTGTCTGCCCTTCAGTTCGCACCCACCTCAGCGATCTCATCTACTGCTCAAACTCTTGTTGACAAAGGAGTTTCTTTGTCTTTGGGAACTTTGAACTACCGCACCTTGACCTAGTAGATGGCTTAGGATTTCATTGGTCTCACTGGTCAAAACAGCAAACACAGAACAGCCTTTCTTCTGTGTTAAAATCCGAAACGTAGCCATTTTGCTGTGGTGACAGCCCTGTCAGCCATGCGCCTGATGACTGTCTTGAGAGATCTTTTAACCAATTGCCTGCGCATTTGGGACAGCCATGTTCTAGCAATGGCCAAGTTGGGTGTGGTGAGCTCACCAGCCTCACATGAGGCACTCTGTGTTTATCTACACTAAGATGGCATAATCAGTCACACAGCACAATCCTCTTGTAAGGGTGTGGGCACTGGATCTGGTGACATCTGCAGTGGTGGTGAGAGCTTTGCTGAAACTTCTGCAGAGATAGACCTACCCAGCGGCACAGACTCTATCTCATTTTTGGTTTGCTTGTGCTTATGATTGTTTTAGCTCTGCAGTTTGGTGAGGGGAGACTCCATGGAAGGGCGAATGCACGTGGCAGCACAAATTAAAGTTGTCGGCAATTTGTGCCCAAGGCAGAATAGCTCACGATGAGCAATGTGGCACATGATGGGTAAGGGAGGGTATACTGTGGAGGTACTGACCAGCTACCTCAGTGGTCCGGCACCTGAGAACCTGAGTTATGGGATAGCTGTGTCCCAGATACCAACTCCTTCCCCACCGATCACAATATATTAACATGGGTGATACTCCTGTGAGCTGATTCAAATGTGAAAGACATTTCAATAACTCTTGAAGGTTGCTGACGCATAACAGCAGAAAGCTGACCCAAATCCCTCTTTGTTAATAGTTCAAGGTATGAGGTCTTAAGCTAAGCCATACCTCAAAAAAGTGTCCAAAAAGGTGTTAAACCCCATCCTGAACCCTCACATCAGAATTAAGTGGATGCAAAAGAAATTTAGAATGTTGCCATCAAACCAAATCTATCCACAATTACAGCAAGAGCTTCTTGGTGAAATTGTGGATAGATATGGTATGTTTCAGATGTCCCGGTATGCATATTTTTACATATCCGTTGTAAAGTGAGCTATCGTTTTTAAGGTTGGTTTTGAACAATCGGCTCTATGAACACAACTTATTGTTCAGTTACCAAGTTTAAATAATATTTCTGGCCAAATGACCTTTCCATACACTGTCACACCTAGCTAGCATATACCTCTTAAAATAATATAAAACCCCACTAAAAACGAAGTAAAATAATTTGCAACAACATCTGTACCTATTTCATACCAAAATCATTCAATGTCTTAAAAGCTGTCTGATAATATCAAAATATATGCAAAAACAAATGAAGCTTTAAAATATTCCTGACATACATAAAAATAAGGCACTGATATGCTTCCATTCTATTATTGGGCCACATATATTTTTTTACTAGTTCATTAAATCACTTATCCTACATACTTTGCACTAAAGTAATGTGTGCATAAAGCAAGATTAATTTAAAGAAGTTCTAATATTTCAAAGTCCCCTTCATTGTAAAGCAACCTTGAAAACTGTGAATTGTAACCATTGACCCTATGTTAAGGCTACTTAATTGACATCTGGCCACCATATGTCTTTTGCCTTTCAAGGTACTCTAGTTTGCGATGTTTTCATAACTTGGTAAATCAAGTTGATCAACAGAAAATGCACAGCCATTTTTGGATCACCAATACGTTTTATCCCTAGATTATCCCAAGATTGGTGTCAATTTCCTTTGCCAGATATTCTCAAGAAGAGGGCAAAGAAGCATAAAATCATGAAGGTACTTCTTACAGGAAAAATCACACATACAGCCACAATAGGCCATTAACCTTTTTAAGAAATATCAGGCTAACAGAGGACAATTTGCTATATCTAGAGCAAAAGGGTAACATTTTTGTGAATTGAAAAAAAATCGACTAAATAGGAATGTTTTTTATTTATTTGACCAATTTATAAAATGCCCCTCCAATTAACTATATTAATTCTTTCCTATTTTTGGATGCCTTCCTTCATCTCGAGAGGCTTCTGATTGTACAAAGGTTGGTGAACAGTGTAAAAGAGACAAACTCCCCAACTTCTCAACTGTTTTTTGAAGCGGATTTCTTGAGTCCACCAACAAAAATAATCTCGCATATTCCGTCGAAGCCCTGTCGACTGGGAGATTGAAAGGATTTTGCTGTCTTCACGACATAGCTTAATGGACAATTTTTTACTCTTGTTCTTATTGAATTAAATGCTGCATCTGATTTGCAGCTGGGTTAAGAAGTAGAAACTGTGAAGAAGTAGAAACTGGCTCTAGAACATGTCATTACCAATGTATGAGCCACATACCATACAGCTTCCTAAAATAGCCTATACTGCAGCAAAACAAGCATTGGCAAAGCCAATAGGTCTGGTGTTGGTAGCCATTCTTTTGGCTTTGTCAATACTTGTTTTGTTTCATCATGGTTTTTACAAAATTATTGTTGGAGAAGCTGATTGGGCCTCATCAATCTAAAAAAAAAAACATTGGCTAGGAAATTATGGGACAGATGTAGGTAAAATCAAATTTGTGAATCCTTAACAACAAATTTTACCGATTCGCTATTAAGGACTCACAAAATTGAATGTAGGTAGGAATCCTTAATATTCCTTAAAAACGAATCGCAAATTGAGATTCGCTAATAAGGAATACCTACCCATTCATTCCTATGACTAGGAGGCCCATAGGAATGAATTGGAAGATATTCTCCATTTGCGATTTGCTATTAGTGAATCGCAAATAGCGGGCGCTATTTCAAGGGTGCCAGGGTGTCAAAAGGACACCCTGTTGCACCCCTGAAATGTGCATGTGTGCACATGTGGCGCACATACATGCCCTAAGGGCATGAAAGGGTGCCACATGGCACTTTACAAAAGGAAGCAAGTGCTTTTTTAATGGAAATCCCTAATTACCACCAACTTGAAGTTGGTGGTAATTAGCGATTCCTTAAGGCTAAAGTGCACTTTCTATTGTGCTACTTACATTGCATTTAAGGAATCGCAATTCCTAAAATGCAAGAGCAAAATAAGGAATCGCAATTTTGCGATTCCTTATTTTGCTAGTAGGTTTAAACTCACCTACATTGTTTGCAGCCAAATAGCGATCGCAAATGCTGAAATTCTGTGAATTTCAACGTTAGCGCTCGCTAGTTGGCCACCTACATCTGGCCCAAAATGTTTTTGGTTTCAAAAAGCACACATTGACATAGTTAGTCCCTGGCACCTTAGGGAACTACTTTTAGCTGTAGATGTGCTCCTTGTGAAAAGCCGTCACTCACAGTGAAGGTATCCAGTGGCTGAAATGGGCTGGTCTATTAGCCCTTGCTGAATGGTGTAGTGGATGGAAGAAAAATGTGAATGACACAATAACAGACCAATCGATGAAAAGGGCTGGCTGAGGGTCCCTAGAAGTAAATTTATCATACATATCTTTTTATTAAAATCAAAAGGTCTTGGGTAGCACCAACCCTAATTACCTGTGAAAAAAGACTACTTCATTTCACAAAACTCACTAAGTAGTGAGCTACATATTTGGCCTCTATTGTCACCTCCTCTGATATGCACTTTTCAAGACCAATTGTTTTAGACTGATTTCGCGCGGTACAGGAATACACCTACTTTTTCCATTTGATTATTCCATTGGCAAAAAACATTACATCTCCCTTTTTTCAAGTGCCAGCTAAAGGTCAAGGGGATCAATTTAGAAACATATAATATTACATTGATGAGCTAAGTTTGAGAATCTGTTTGTGTTATGGTATTTACTAAAGAGTCAACAGGGTGTAACCGTACGGGCACCTGAAAGACATGCCCTGTAGGGAACTCCTGTGATGATTTCTATTAAAGACTTTCCAGATGAATAGAGCACCATCGTGGTTTCCAGAACAGAAGAGTTCTCCTAGGGATAGTTCCGCCTGGCACAGTTCTGTCATGCAAAATGTTCTTCACCGAATAATATGCTTGACACTCCATCCTTGCAGAAACAAGATTTTGACAAGACCCCTCAGAAATTAAAGATTACATAATTACCTAAGGCATCTCAATAGAAATATTGGCTGAGAAGGGGTCTATAAAAGGAAGCGAAGCTCAAATGGACTGTTTTGTGTTCAGAAATAGTCCCACCTCTGTGGACCATTTATGTAACAAACAAGAGTTTAAATATATGTATCCTTTCTTTTTTCCTCTGTGTCAGCCTATGTTTGAAGAACATCATGATAACAAGCTGTGACGGGGTGAGGCTGCCAGTAGAGGAACAACACAGTGACTGGTGGGACTCCACTCCCCTGTTACCCCATACCTTTGCTTCTCAACAGCCGCCTGAACCCTCGTGGACCGAGGAGCGAGAAGCATGCTGGCCAAGTGAGATGGAGGACAGCGATCCCTTTAATTTCCCGACTTGGGAAGACGTAGCCCCGCCCCGCAACACGCTCGAAGGAACTTCAAAAGACTGCCCGGCCCCGGAAACAGCGGACGGCGTTTCCCAGAGGGAGACAGGAGCAGCGAGATCGGCGAACAGAGAAGACGGAAGAGAAGGAGAGCGTAGACAAGAGTCCGGGAGCGGAGACATCGACCCGAAGCCAGGAGGCCACCGGATCCACGAGTCGCCCCACCACGCACCCACGGGAGGGGCGTGGCTCCAACAGGTACGGGGCTGCGTAGCGGGTTAGGTAGGAAACCGGGTCCACCCCCCGGACTGACTAGCGCCTTGTGTAAATACTCCCCACCACCATCCCTTTCCTTCCCTTCACGAGCACCTCCCTCACTGCGTGCATAGAAAACACAGCTGCACGGGTTTCCTTCACCCCCGGTCCCTCTGAACCTTGTTGTCTCGTATTGCCGTCTGACACGGTTTCTCTCTCTCTCCTTTTTACACGCTTTGGAGTCGGAGAGGAACTGCGACGGAACCCGCCCCGTGGTCTAGTGTGAAGCAAGCTGGATTCACAGAGGAAGCCACCCTTCGACCCTGCAGCGTTCGCGAGAGAAAGGATCACGAGTCGGCAAAGACGCTGCTATATAAAAATAAAGCCCTCTTTGAAGCCTCTAATTAAAGACTCCACCTCTCTCTTGGCATCCTCCCCTGTGAGCATCCCAATAGAACCTGATATACCCACAGGCAGCCCCCCTGCCCTGGGACACAAGCCTTAGAAACTCACCAAAAATCTATAATCCTTCCACATTAAACTAGTGTTGGCTAGATCCTGATCGAAGAGTAAGAAATAAGTATCAATAAAGCAGATCCATTGGGAAAGTACTCTCAAGACGCTTGGTAATTTCTTTGGAAGTGCTCCCATCTCATTAGTTATTTGACTTGTGTTCCTAATTGTGGGGAATTTGAGTAGCAGCACCTCCTACTCTGATGAGCACCAGGAGAACTGGCACATAAACGTCTGTCATACGTGTATAACCGTGGACACCAATTCATTCCACCATAGCTATTCAGTTTGGTCAGAAGTGACAAGACTTTCCCTGTGAAAAACTAGTTCCCATGATTCTTAA
Organism: Lissotriton helveticus; assembly: GCF_964261635.1. Taxonomy (NCBI): domain Eukaryota; kingdom Metazoa; phylum Chordata; class Amphibia; order Caudata; family Salamandridae; genus Lissotriton; species Lissotriton helveticus. The sequence goes on along the minus strand of NC_136068.1, from coordinate 128,082,362 downwards.
AACTATCAGATCACATTACAGAGTATTTAATGCATCAGTGGGATGAGATAAGAAGTTTTGGGGCAGGTTATGATAGGAAAGTGGGAAACAATAGGAAGGTATATCTTGCCTTGTCGCGAAGTCGTTCCCTCAGGGCTGCAATGTGGGCTTCGCGGATCTCCTTGCTGAGCTCCATCTTGTAGTTCAGCTTCTCCTCAGCCATCCGGCTGAAGTTGTTGTTGTCTTCTATGGCCTTGTGGAGCACCTCCCTCTCATGCTCGCGTTTCTCAGCCAGCTGCCTCAGCACCTGGGCCTCCTGGCTCTGAAACCATAATACGGGTTAGAGGTTAGATTAAACATGTGAAATTGCATAGGTTCTGTATTCAGAATTCACAATTATTTGTCTAACACAGAGGAAACTATTTGTCATGTTGCTGTTTATTTAGCCCTGAAGTCCTTTTTTCATCAGGGTAAGAGGATGATTTGTTATACAGAAAACTACATCAGGATGTGGTGCCCTTTTGATGACTATATGGGAAGTGCCAGAAATGTTTGCATTTGTATCGTCGATCGACAAGAAACCCAAGTTGTGTATAACTTTAATACGTGGATCACCAGTGGAGAAGGAAACCCTGAACTTCAATGCCAAGTGGAAGCTATCACACAGAGAAAAGAGGGATTTAGGACTAGACATGCTTCCCATCTATGCCCTTCTATACAATTGTGAGGGGAGCTTTTCTGTTGCAAAACCTTCAACTGCTTATTCAAAAAGGGGTTTCTGTTTGTCCACACATGTGCAAGTCCCTCTAGTTAAGAAATTACCATTTCATTAGACTATGTGGTATTGGGTGGTCTGTTCCACTTTGATAATTTTGGTAAGGCACCACTGAGAAGATCTGTTTTCTTGGAACTTCCACAAACAGTCTTTGGCGTATTCTGGTGTTGATCAGGTGTCTATAGCTATTTCCCTCAAGAAGGGTAAAAGACTGTTCTAGATTTCTTACAGCAGAGGTTGAGTTTAGCTCTCTCCAGGGTATAGGTATGCCTATCTTAGTATCCTAAGACCTGTAAGGGTACCTCTATGTGTATCTTGGAACTTGTGTCTCTTGGGCTGATTGAGAATGCTGTGTGTAACCCAAATAAGTTTAGTTTTCTACTTTCACCTAGGCAGTGTGTGGTATCAGTACACTTTCTTGTGCCAGGCCATACCCAGCAAGAGTATTTTTCTATGGACCATCATTAAAACAAGTGAAATAGGGTGTGAAAAAAGAAATGATTACTGCTCAAAACCACTGGTAACTATGTATCACTTTTCTAGTGTATCTTCATCTGTATTTTTATTTGTACAATAACCTCCAAGGCTCAGCTTTGACATCTGAGAGCCCCTGATACAGCCACTGACTTTAAGCAGGAATTTGATCCAACTCAAATTTTCATAGTACGTACTTAAACTATTTTTGCTGTGCCCCTCAAGGATACAGATACTCTAGCATCCCCATGTTTTAAAAAATATCTAAAATCTCAGTCGGAATTTATCACATAAAATCTCAGTCGAAATTTGAACACTTTTTTTTGTCCTGGGTGTTCAGTTTTTATTTTAAAAAGTAGGAGAGGTCTCACATGTTACTCACAGTATTTCTTTGTGCTCAACCACACAGACATCCGCCCCTTTCTTGGCCTGTACGATTTAAACCAAGTTCAACAAGCGAATTACTTTCTCATGGACATCCGGTTCCAAGTTCTTATGGTATTGCCGCAAAGGCATTGGGGGGGGGTCTTCAATGTGGATATTTTTTTCCCCATCAAGAATATGTCACCACAATATCTAACATTTTCCATAGTAAGTCTACAAGTGTTCCAAAGAGTGTTCTCTTTAGTGGTCTCTTATGTTCATCTGCAGGGTGTATATCTTTACCAATATTTGTAGCTCTATTGAAGGCACTGTCTCCGCCTTACACCATTTATGACTGTAGTGCAACACTCTTCACAATGTGGTATGTTTCATTAGCCAACAGAAATCCTCCTATCTGCTTGCCAGAGAGTGTCATTTATAGGAGCTGCTCTAGACAACTTTATCAGAATAGCCTGTCCTGCCTCACTTACTATAGAGGTCCTCAAGCAAACAATCCATGGGTTCAGTACAAGACAACGCACCTTCCACTGGTGCTTTGAGAGCGCTTCGGCTCACTGCAACTAATATCCAGAGATTTCCTTTGGCACGTCAGAAGATGAGAGCTCTCCAAAACTATCTGGACCATCACTGGCTTCAAACAAGGGAAACTAAGGCAATGACAAATCATTGTGTCCAAAACAAGCTCCATGACATTTTCTTGGGAGACGTGAGAGATCAACCTGTAAAAGGCATTCCTTTTTTAAAGAACCTGATCACCTGAGTATATTGACAACCAACATCTTTCAGTATGGTTAGTTCCTTTAAAATGATAGGGACTGATTCACAGATACCTTTATGAGTGCAAGTAGTACTAATGGAGAACTCTTTTCTGTACTCTTACAAACCTTTGTGAATCAGGCCCAAAACATCCAACTCCCTATTGATACAAGTTCAAAGAGGGCTCAGGTCTTTCTGTTTGCACCTCTCTATATGTATATTCCTAGAATATTCCTATTTTAGGTGTTTGGGGCGGATTCACAAAGGCATGTAAGTGTCCGTAAAGAGGTATTACAGGAGTACCACTTTACATGCTCTGCAGTGCTGTTATGATTAGACCCCATAGCATGTCTGAACCTTGTCACACTCTCTTGAGGTTGCACACTCAAGCAGCACTTTATTTTGTTTACATGCTGGCTTCCACCTCCACTCCCTCATTTGTTCCTGTGTTGCTCATGGTTACATATCACATCACTACCAGTAGTGCCATCTTAAACATTGCAACCTGGTTACCTTCCTCCTCTCTTCGGCAGCCTCCAGCCTCTTCTGCACCTCCCCCAGAGACACATCCTTCTTCCTGGGGGGAGATGCAAGTGGGGGGCTCTCAGGAGAGAGATCTGAGGGGGATTTCAAGATTACTTCGAAACTCTGCCCTGATGCCCGCTTGCCAAGCTCCTTCACCTCCATATCTGTTTGAAAGAGAACATGGTTACTTCTGTCTGACATGACACACATGTGCCAGATTCTCTTGATGCAGCTAAAATCCCTTTTTAACAATGTGTCTATTAACATTTTTTTTAACCATTATATCATACTTTTCTTATATATATGTGACTTTTTATATTTTCACCTAACTATTTCAGGTAATGATCTTCTTGTGCATGCACAGTTTTTTGTATTTGGTCAATAGTAATATATTATGCCAACTTCTCTAGTTTCACCCCTCATCTCCTTAGTTCTTTATGCTTTAGTCTGAGTCTCTAGTACTCAGTTCACAAGTGCCTTATGATCCTTTCTCAAGGTAGCATGTCTCCTGGAGTATTGTCTGAAGTCCATATCTATATTTTCCCCTGTGAGTTATGTCATTGGACCTTTGCAGTATGATTGTCCCTTCATGTGTGATTCTGTGCCGTGGCATTCATATCTGTCTCCTATTCCTCGTTTCTGTTGACTGCAGCGGTAGGAAGTCTCCTTTGGCGGGCACTGTATCAACAATGCATCCCATGCCTATACGGGGTCTGTGATTCTTAGATTCTTACTTGTGCTTCTGATTGTCTTGACCCCTGCCTCAACCCATTTCTCTGTTTTCACTTTGCACTTGTTACCGTGAAGGGCCTAGGCAATTTAAAGTCCCTTGAGTTCTGGCGCTTTGCTAGGATTAGTTACAAGTCTATGTATTGACACTTAATGTTTGTTTTTTTGTTGTCTTGGCATGGCTCCTAATAAAGGGGTTGTTTCAATTCCTTCTGTCTGTTAGCTCATTTAGTGTGGTAGTTACGTTTGTCCAGGACTCTGCCAGTTTATTATATGACCATACCAAATGGAGGAAGGAGGCTTCCCCCCTCCACATCTAACGGAGCATCTGGATAACTGGGATGTAAGGGCCCGATTCACAGAACTAATCTGAGACAAAATCCTAAACTTACTACATTTGGTATTCACAGAAGGCACACCATTTTGTGGAATGTTTTATTCATGTAAATGTAAATGTAAATGTAGTATACTTGTAAAGCGCACAGCTGCCCCAGCAACGGGGCGTCCCGGCGCTGTATAACTCTGGGGAACCCGTCCTGGCTTTCCCTGTGGGATGGTCCCTTGCTGGGAATCCCCAAGGTGGAGCCAGGCATTCCCGGAATTGGTGGGGCCGTTGTGGAGATTAGGCAAGCTAATGCCCAGAGTTGCCGAGTGGAACCCCTGATTAGAGTAAGCACCGAAGCGAGAATTATCAAGTCCGCTGACCAAGGTCCACGACCCTGCCGCGTCGGGAATTGAACCCTGGTCCCGGGCTGACTTCTGCTCTCAGGCCTGCTGCCTCTAACCAGTGAGCCACACTACTACTGTCCGTCTTTGTCTGTAAATATCTTATTCAGAAGCATTTCCCAGAGAGGTCTAGCTAGATTGTTAGGAGCTGGGAACCATTCCTTAGTGTTTTTTGTATATTTGTGGTCACCACTTTGAAGCTTTTTCCTACTGTAAGAAGTTTTTGTTGGGTCTTGTCTATGGGTGGTTCATCGGTATATGAGTTCCAGGCCTGCTGTAGGGCATGTGTCAGTCTATTATGAGTCAAAAACGCTTCTGCTGATAATTAATCCTCTCTACGGTCTCCAAAGGTATTCTTTTCAGCTTCGTATAGTCTACTAGTTTATTGATGCCTACCTCTGACCAATTGACTTCCTTGCTCCTAGTTACTGCAAGTGGAAATAAGCATGATTTAAATCTGTTCATATGTAGTCCTGAAATTTTGCCAAATCTTAAAAGCAGACTGAGTGTCAGTTCTAGTTCCTCAGCTGGGTTTGAGTAGTATAACTGAATGTCATCTGCATACATTGATATTTGTGTGTCAAATCCCCTTTCATTCTTGTCCTCTTCACAGAAGTCTAGAGGTCCAGTTATCGCATGTGCAAAGATTAGTGGGGATAATGGGCATCCCTGCCGGTGCCCATTCCCACTTTACACAAATTTGATATAGTCATGCCCGTTCGTACTCTAGCTGATGCTGCGCCGTATAGGGATTCAAGCCATTTATATCTTGCGCATCAAAACCTAATGCCAGCTGGCAGCCTCAAATGCTTTCGCCATATCAATGGGGGCGATGAGAGACGATTATTCATGTTATATGAAATAGTTACCTTAGATTGTAGGATGTTTGTTGTGGTATAAATCCTGACTTATCAAGACGAAACAACTTTGGTAATACTTTGAGTACCCAGGTACTGAGTAGTGCATAGCCAGGATCTTGCTCAATAGTTCACTGGCTGTGCTAAGCATGGAGAGCGGACGGTATGAAGTCATGTCTAGTGTATCTCGATCTGGTTTGAGGAAGACCACTTCCAGGGCTGCTCTAATGGTTTAGGAAAAACACTTGCTATTTGTGATGGTTCATACAGTTAGAGTAATTGGCTTGCCTGTTTTGTCCCTTCTGCCAGTGACAGCCAGTGCAGCTAAGAGCAGTGGGGCGGGTGGGGGCGGGGAGTTGACAGATGACGACGAGGGAAAATAAAGTTAAAGAAAAAATAAAACACTTACCGTGCACTTACCACATCACCGACAGCGATGTGGCGAGCGCAAGGTAAGTGTTTTTCTTTTTTGTTAATGTTATTTTCCCTCGTTGTCGTCTGTCGACTCCCCCCCCACCCACCCCACCGCTCTTACCTCCACCGGCCATCACTGCCTTCTGCATGTGTATTATTTCTGTATTCTCTAATGTTTGAGCACCTCAAACTTTCTTTAGTTTCAGAGTATTGTTTCCTTGTGAGTAGCAATTCCACTTTAGTAGTTGTATAGCCTTCTAACTGCTTATTTTGTATCCTCACTGTGTCTTTGAGAGATTGTAATACCTTGTTAATACAGGCGTAAGCACGTATCCTGTGTTCAATTGCATCCCCCTTACTACAATAAAGGGCTCCCATGTTGTTCTAATGTCTTTTAAAGTTTTGTTATTGGTAAAGTAATGTCTCATGGCCTCTCTGATCATGATCCAGAGCTAGGGCTACAGCTCCCATGTCGATATAGGAGTTTGCAGTTTTCTCCAGGCCTTGGTGTATAATAGTGGAGAGTTATCTGACAGTGGTACTGTATTGTTGTCTCCATAGCACTCATGTGTGGATGAGATTAACATGTCCAGGTTTATGTGAAGATTATGTAGAAGTGAGAACTATGAGTATTCCCCCGCATAAGGGTGGGTATTTGTCCAGGTTTCTCTTATGTTCTAGTTCGTCATCCACATTGTGATGTCATCTGCTGCTCCAGCTTTGAGTGTTTCCAGTTTGGGGGGCTCTCCATACTCTACCAGGGGAAATGTCCTTTAAAATGAAGCTGGAATTACGCTGTGGCTTTACAGCTCCGGCAATAGAACAAGCATGTTGTTACCATGCATTTGTTTAGTACTCAAGTCATTACAACGACTTGCTTTAGGGGGGCTCATTGGTAGAGTGGTGTTGGATTTAAAGTACAACACCTTCCCTACTGTTCCACAGACTGGAGTTGGAATAGTAAATGAAACTATTCCAAAGTCCAGCGCCCCTCTGAGGCAAGTCATTGTAATGACGTGTGTGCTAAAGGAACGTGTCGTAACAACACACTTGTTCTAATGACAGCGTTGTGAAGAAACACATGTGAGTTGCCATCATACATTCCTCCAACAGGGCTGGAGCACTGGCCAAAGTTTATGCAGATATTGTATGGGACATATTATCGGGGTGTATAGGATGACCAATAGTAAGGGCTCCCAGGTAGCTTACCTGTGATCCATACATATCTACCTTCTGTGTCTGTTTTATGGCTTATGTATTAGAACTGCAGCCTAATTTGATCCATAGCTATACCCCACCTAGTGTAAGTTGAGTGCACTTGTTGTTATTCCTTGTTCCCCTGTAATATGGGTCTGCTGAAAGATGGCTACCTGGACAAATTTGAATTTCAGTTACGCTTGAACTTTAGGACCTGGAGTTATAATTCATGTCCCCATTATGATATTATATTTAGATCCTCAAGTCATTAATTAGATTAAATTAGCGTCTATTGATTGCAAAAATGTTCTGTCGGGGCGCGGAATGAGATCGTACTCTCTGTAGTGCACGCTATTACTGTGTACCTATTGTGGCAAAATATATAGTTTATCATCAGTCCTCCACCCCAGACCAGGAAACAAACACAAAGGCACTCAACATTTCCCTGCCCATTTTCAACCATAACAATTGATTTCCCTACTTCAACTCTGTGGAATTCAATAACTTTTGAATTTGCTGTACTCTGTATCAGAGAGGAAGAGGGGCAAAGGCTCCTAGGCCCACAGTCTTTGAGCTCAGCTCAGCATTTTCAGCATTAAGTTGCATGATCGTCCTGGTTTCACTTCTAGTTCTAACATCTATATCCATACTAATATTATAAAGAGAGAGCCCAAACCTTTGAGGCGGTAATCTCAGTAACCACAGCACCATTCACAACACCCAATACAGCGTTGGAAAGGGCAGTTGCAGCAGAAGGACATAGACTATGCAGACGGCCACCATATATATATTTTTTTTTTTGCAGAGTTTTATATAGCGCAAACTTGACCCGAACTGAATCAGGTATCAGAGCGCTTTACATAGCACCAGTTACGTTACATGAGGACACACATTCATTTTTGTTAGGCACGGGGAGATTAAGTGATTTGCCCAGAATCACAGGATGTTTGGCGTCATTACCAAGACTCGAACCCAGATCCCCAGTTCCGAGGTCGAGCGCCTTAGCCGTTAGGCCAACTACTCTATACATTTAAAAGGTAAAAGAACTGTGCCAGCAAAGTAGTCCCTTGTGGGCGTGTCTGCGTTGTGCTGTGGGCGTGGGCTGGGGCCGTGACTAACGCTGGGGGCATGTGGTACGGCCATCACATCGTGGGCTGTGAGCGTGTGCTGGGGGCGTGACAAACGCTGGGGGCATGACAAACGCTGGGGGCGTGTGTCCGCCCTTCATGGCATGTCAGTCGTACATACAAGCGCCAATTACGTTGCTGCGCATCAAGGGGCATGCTGGGGGTGTGAAACGCTGGGGGCGTGTGTCCGGCCTTCATGCCATGTGAACGCAATTGCGCCGCATCAAGGGGCACGCTGGGGGAATGTGCTACGTTCCGCCCTTCATGCCATGTGGGTCGTAAATTAATCAGAAGATCGTCTGCTGTGGCCGTGTGCTGGGGGCGAGACAAACGCGTTCACCTGGAGGCCTGGTAAGTAACGTTACTGCAGCCTCTCCTGCGCGCTGTTACTGAACTCTCTCATTCAATGAAATTACACGTGCCTGCTACCATTAACCAGGGCTCTAGCCGGGCTCAGGCGGCGGATCAGTACACTAATTACGCGCGCCTGATAACATCAACCAGGGCTGCAGCTGGGCCTCAAGCGGGGGAACACGCGCCTGCTAACATCAAACAGGCCTGCATCTGGGCCTCAAGCGGGGGAACACGCAAATGAGCATGTCTGCGGGGACAATTACTGCGGCCTCTCCTACTCGCTGTCACTCAACTCTCTCATTAAACGGATTTACCCGCGGCTGATAACTCTCTCATTCAACGACATTACACGCGCCTGCTAACATCAACCAGGGCTGTAGCCGGGCTCAGGCGGCGGATCACTACACCAATTACACGTGCCTGCTAACATCAACCAGGGCTACAGCTGGGCCTTCTCCGTCCCTATTCTAATGAAACAAAAAATGTTGTTTACCGCGAGATTTTAAAATAAATTGCCCTTGCCAAATACACACATTACACACATTCTATTTCATACCCGGACAATGTTGGGACGGGCTGCTAGTTAATATAATAAAGAGAGAGCCCAAACCTTTGAGGCGGGTAAACTCCGGAGCCACAGCGCCAATCGGAACACCCAATACAGCATTGCAAACGACAGTATCAGCAGATGGACGTAGGCTATACAGCAGCCCAAAATATGCATTAGAAGGGGAAAAGAACGTTTTGTGCAAAGTAGTCCGTTGTGGGCGTGTGCGTTGTGCTGTCGGCAAAATACTGCGGGATTATACAGCTTGCGAGAAGCGTTCTGTGTGGGACTAGCGTTCCAATACGAGTGGGCGTGTCCTTCAGCATTGTTGTGGGCGTTGGATGTTGACGGGATGTTGTGCGTCTAAGTGGCGTAGGCTGGAGCGGACAAACACGTTCGGGGATGGAGCGAGCACACGCGTCGGCTGGAGCGGAAAAAAACGTTCGCGGCTGGAGCGGACACAGTTCGCATATTGCAGTGGTTCGGCTACAGCAGACAAACGCGGTCGCGGCTGGAGCGTGTTAAGGTACATATTGCAGTGGCATCAGCTACAGCGGACAAACACGTTCGCGGCTGGAGCATGTTAAGGTTTTAAAATAAAAACACGTTCGCGGCTAAAGCGTGTTAAGGTTTTGAAATACAGTATTATTACCTACCCGAACCATTGAAGACATTCTGCTTTCATGCCCGGACAACGTCGGGACGGGCTGCTAGTTTCTAATAATTTGTTTTGTGTAGGTGATTTATCAAGCTCAAATACTGGTGATGTTACCTCATCTGTCTAATTTTCCAGTTTATTTGTTGCTCTGGGTGCCACAGCAGGGCTTTTGAGTCCTGTAAACTATAATCATGTTCCTTAGTGCGCTTCCTAAGAAGATTCTTGGCTCTGCTTGGTATTTCCCTTAGCATTCAGTGATTTGCTCTGTGAATTTTCAGTGCTTCCTCCTTGTTGGCAGCAATCTGGTGAGCAGTAGGTTTCTTTGGTTTACTTTGACAGGTTTTTCACTCGGCTATTGTCCACCAGTTTCACTCTCTCTGGACTTTTTCCTGTTCGCTGTTGGTAAAGGTTTTTCTCCATTCATTTGCCACTATTGCATCCGTGAAGAATTTGCTTATTTGTCTGTTATTACTTTTAGCTTTGCTCGAAATAGTGGCATGCACTTAATACCTTGGGCTTGCAGTTTTCTCAATATCTCAAGAATATTGCCCCAGGCATTTGTACTGCAAGAGAGTAGTCCAGAATGGAGGCATTTTTATATACGAGAGACCTTTTTTTGTCTCGCTCTTAAAGCAATCACATCTCGGTTATTCAATATTCTCTTTATAATTGGGACTAGCCGACCCCAAAGTGGTGGAGGGCGAACTTGGGGCCCTATTCTATTGCAAAAATGTAGAGAAGTAAAGTTTTTTTATTAGCCAGTCTACCAGGAAAAGCTTCATTGATGTACCATTTTTTCTGCTAATCCCATGATCCCGATATTATTTTATCTTGAGCTTCCCTCTGCATCTTTTGTTCTGTATTCAAAAAATCTTGCTCTTTCTTGCATGTCTTGTATTCGTTGACACAATTAATCCTCTTTCTGAGTCAATATGGATAGTTTAGTTTCTGTTTCCATGACTCTCTGCCAGTTTGTGTCGGTCGGTTTGTAGGAGGCTGACCTTGATTGCTACTGCATCTGTTTTATGCTCTTTTGCAGCTTTTGCCTCCTGTATGGCCGGAAGAATATGGTTAAAGTTGCTGTCAGTTGTGCCCGCCAGTCAGAGTCATTGGACTGTCGTCATTCCTGGATGTGGTCAGTATTTCTAAAAATGCCTTAGTGCTGACTGGTTGGCACATTTCAGTGTCTGTTAGTGGACTTGGGTTTACCTATGATGATTTGGGATGTGGGTGTTGCTTGAATGTCCCACTTTATTTAGGAGTGTTATTTTCCTCGAGCATTTCTCAGTAAAGGAGGGCGTGTCTCTGTTCTTATTTTGTCTCTTCTTTTTGGCATGACTCTCAGGACAATCAGTTTTTTGCTAGACGTCAATATGCTTCGACAGAGAAAGGAAAGGAAAGGGGGAGTGGAGTATTATTTACTATGGCTTCTGCTGATCTTTTTACCATTCAAGCTTCAAAATAGTGTAGGAGTATTACAATTTTTGGGGTCTAGTTGGTGTGATTATTTATCACTAATCTTATGGAGTATTCCCCCCTCTCAAAATGTTTGTAGTCTCCCATTTGTTGTTCATTGCCTATCTTCTAAGTATCCGGAAACCAGTAGACTTGGGCAAACCCCTTGCAATGAGCTTTCATCTCTGCTGCCAAACAGCAGAAAGCTAGATTTCCATACCTTTATTGTTTAGCGAGGTGGGCCCCCCGAATCTCAAATAACAGATTACATCCAGTCACTGCCCTGAAGAGAACCCCAAGAAACGTGTTGGGGCTCGAAACGCGTCAGCCCTTTTCAACCAGTTGGATACACTCACCAGATTTGAATCCCTCTTGGAGAATAGCTGCTAGTTTAAACAAGACTATCCCCAAGAGTTCAAATAGTGTCCCCGCTGGCAGCAACCTTTCAATCAATGTATAGTGGTTAATGAATTACTATATTGGTTGCTCTTTCTTTGTTGAAATCATGACTGTTTATTTCTTGGTATATGTAACGTGTTTTTTGTAAGTTTGTTTTTCACAATATGAGTTGTTGAGATCATTTTGTTCCCCTTGTTCTGAACATTTAAAAAAACAAATGACTTAGTTTTGAAATAATGAAAAAATGAGGAAATAAATACTCCAGACCAAAGGAACTGGTTCATGGTTTGTTGTTCGAATTACTGTCAGTGATAAATGTGATGACTAGACAATTTGTTGTTCTATATATCAAGCCCTTTCTAGTTGTCGTCTCTAGGGCCAACCCATTCAGATATAAAGTTTTGGTTTATAAAGCATGAAAAAAAATAATGACAGAACAACACAACTCAACTGGAAGTGATTATTGTAACAACAATCTATCTAGCAGTCAGTGCATATGAAAGAAAGCAATTTGCGGTACATAAAGCGTGTGCATACAGAGTTCTGTTGGTCTGGTCAGAGTCATGTACCTAAATGGTCCTAAGTACCTGTGCTAGATATTATCCACCACCCTCTGATCTCTGTTGCTCCTGTGGATTGGATTTGAGCCCTATTTTGAGACATAGACACCAATAGAGCCATCAGCCTAATTTCCAGGCAGTATTGCCTTTGGTACATTTTGCTATCAAAACCAGCAAACAGCCAGACAATATACAACTAAGGTATTGATGTGTAAATTAGTGGCATGCTTTTTTTCAAATTGAGGACTTAGATAATATTAAACTTTACATTTCTATTGTAAGCATGCTCTGTGGACCTGATCAATTGTTTTCATGGTGAAATGTGTTGCTAGCCTGAATGTTCCACTCACATGACTTCCAAAGGGATGCTTTGTCATTGGTCCACTACCCAGCGAAGAGCAAGGGTATATATTAGACCAGTTGTTTAGAGGTTGTAACAGAATACTTTACCCTGAATTAGCAGGAGATGTGGCCTATGTATGGCATGCTAACTTTAGACCAACACTCCTGTTTACTGAAGGCTTACTTGAACCCCAAGATGCATGCTGTCCTCTGCCACTCACCTTCATACTCGTAGACAGTGTTTGGGTGCGGCTGGGAGTAGAAACAGGAGCAGATCAATGACAGCATTGAGAGTTCCTTCATTTTCTCCTTGTAGGCTGTAAAGGAAATATTGACAGTTCAGACAAAAGACAGACTGTTGTAGACAGCATCAAACTCCCAAGGAAGAAATTACCAAGTAGCGTATGGAGTGTGAATAAAGGGAGTGTACAGACCTGCTGCATCAACACTACACAGGCCAGATTCATACCTGATCCAGCATCCAAGGGAAATGTCTTTCCACATTTGCTATAAGAGCGAAAGCCAGCTAAATATTCAAGGAAGGATGGGCAGCAAGATTGAGGTTGTTGCTCTTATGATACTCATCCTGCTTTGAAAGACAGTTTAGACAGACACTTCCTATCCACTTTATATTTTTGACTTGCAGAGTTCCGGCTTGGAATAAAGGGGTGCCTCGAAGGTGTCATTCAGTGTGGGGAAAAACACTTCATTTAGGGGCTAGTGCTCAATTTGAAACAATATAAGTGCCATGCCCAAGGTATTCCACAACAGTCAGCATCACTCAAAACTCCTGCAACTGGCAGTGCCAGCATTACAAACTGACTATCACACTTGAACAAGTGTGATGTTTTGCACTATTACAGGTCAAACAAAGCTCTAGTTATGGCTTGGATGTGAGAGTTTTATCATTTTGTAATACTTTTAATTGCTAACCATGCATGCTGTGCTAAACAAAAAGTAAACTGAGACTGCCACCATGCGTTGTACTCTCATAAACAAGTGCCGGTGTTCATAAATAAGTGCCGGTGCTGAGAACTGGCAGTCACTGGCACAAATTGAGCACTGCTTTTCCCCCAGTTCTGCATCCTTAACGCTGAACGACAATAGGTATTCTTGAATGTTCCTTTGTTCGATGACGTCTGCTTCGGTTTGAGACATGAATTGTGACAACATTATTTGCTGGATGGTCCCTATAAGAGTGCAGTAGTGCTGAGCATTGTTTAAGGGCGCAATCAAGCTCATAGTGTCACTGTGCTATGAAATGTAACAGTGCGGATGCAGGGAGTCACCGTTCCAGGTACTGCACATGCTCTCAAGCAAGAGAAGTGCCTCCTGTCCACACCCAAGAAAACAGAGAAGTACATCATTCTAAAATCCTTTAAGTGAAAAGACAGATGTTTTCTGTCAAAGCTGAGGCAAAGGTATGAAAGCAGTGATTTCCAGGCTGCCTTTAATACTACAAATATTATATTAAATGTTTAAATAAAATCATGTTCCATCTCCTACAGACTAAGATCTCCAATGAAAAAGGATATGAGGAGGCTTGTGGGTAAGGAGCTCGCCCTAAGCTTAGCCGCTGTCTGGACTACCCTTATGGGTTAAAGTCTGCTAATGTTTTCAAGAAGGTGATATACACATGCTTATTATCTACTTGTCCTTACACACCATCTGATGCACTGGGAGTAGGGAAAGGCGGTGCAGGGCGCCCAAACAAAAACTAACGTCATTCAGTAATTAAATGGTACTTGGTGGAGTTGAGTGTCATTATTGGAGCTCGAGTCATTTCTTGGTTGCAGCGAAGTACCTTGATAAGAGCTCTTCGGCATGAAGGGAGATTATGTTCGCTATCATCGGAGATGCGTCACTTCAGGAGAACGTTTTACGTTGTTTACCACAAAAAAACATCTCTATGTTATTTACAAATAAGACTCAACAAAATAGATAAAGTGTCTCATATTCTGATTACAGTAAAACATTCAATACACACTTTTCAATAGCCACATAGAAATCATCTATCACAATGATTCTTGTAAATTAAATACCCTACATAGTTATAAGGACCCTGTAATGCAGCAGATACACGAGCCCTCTACAGGTTGGCTGAAGTTTGCCTCAGCATTCCCTCTTCATCACATGAGCTACCAATCGTACTAGTATCAATAAATCAGGGGGCTCAATTACGATTGATCAGAAGATTTCGAACCAGGTGCATAACAGGGGTCCCGGGATGAAGCTGTGGGCCTTTTAATTCTAATAGGACTCTCACGACAAGGCCCACAATTGGAAAAGCTTTAAATTTGCTACTTCTCTAGATTACATAACATCTTCTTCTTATCCCTCACTTTTGGAAGGCGAGATGGGGGTGTACGTGCTTTTTAGGTCAAGCCTTGGTAGCGCATATGCTGCTCTGCCAGACATGCTCTATTCGAGTATGGACTTGACGCTCCGCCCATTCTCTGCCCATATTTTTCATTGGCTTGTGTCATTGTCCTTTGTAAATGCTGGCTTCTGATTCATTATTAGGCTTGTGTTTCCCTCTATAGTACCTCCTTGTCTTCATTCGTAACCTCCCATGAGAATTGGCTTTTTTACTTCTGTTGTTACACAGTATGTCTTATTTAGTGTGTAAGCACTATTTTCTTTAATGAGTTTTTCCTACTGCAGGCACGGCCTGTTTTTCTGCAACACACAGCTCGCCGTGCCCAATTTTACTTTCCAAGCAGTCCAGGACAATGGCGGGCGCTTCTTTAAAGTGAAATAGGTCTCGCATTTACAAGAGTTCGAGCTATTGGCATTGTAAATGACCATGCCTTTTATTCATGTGTTAATTATCAAAACAGATAAATAAAAGGCATTGTCATTTACACAATGCCAATAGCTTAAACTCCCGCAAATGCGAGACTTATTGCATTGCAAATGCTTGTTCAGTGGCAGCTGCTAAGTTATGGGACACTCTCCCGGTACATATTGCCAGGATTACTTCATACTCTGCAATACGTAAGAATGTGATAAATTGGCTTTTTTCACAGATATAATTGTATTGTTGATTCCCCCGAGTGCTCTTGTTGGTTACAGCGCTTTGATGCTTTTGGTCTAATGCGCTTTACAAATTTACATTTACATGTTGTCTGTATAAATGCACCTGAAAGTGTATGGGCGTCTTGTAACATGTAGTTCCCAAAGAGTACCAGATTTTCAACAAGGTCAATCACAAAAATCCTACATCATAATAACCCTGCTCTGTGATCACTCCTCAGATCTTCTGCACATTTGCTAAAATGCTGCAGTGTTGCAAATCTGGGCTCGAGTACCCTCAAACTGCGCCGCCACTGACTCGATGAGTTTAATGAAAACCTTCTTTTTGCTCACGGTTGCCAGATATCACAACAGGAACCTGGTAAAAATCCACTGTAGGAGATTCTGATTCTCCTGTGTACAAACCCCCAAGAGGCTGATGGGAATTTATGTCCACATCAGAGTGTTACCCGCCAGCCAGCATGCAACACGTTACCCAAGTAGGGGCAAGAGTATGTCATTTTCTGAATTATTGGCGAATGATTACTTTGGACATTTGCACCTATTTTGGTGGAGTTAGAGTTTCAAATGCCTTCACACTTAAGATTCAATCTGAGCTCCTTCTCACATGCATTCATTCACTTCGGATCCTATGGTGCACGCTGCAGAGCACCAGGAATTGGGAGCTAACGTTCTGCTTTTAGACCTGAAGATATGGATTTATTTTGAGATCCAAGTTTTATCTTAAATGATTCAATCAACCTTTCCCATTGGAATGATTCAAGATGATGCTGGCTCTGAGATTGTCCTCTCTCCAAATGAGCTACCGGCATTCTGCCATCGACTTGCGCGAGGATGGATGGATGTCATTACCACGCATGCTTTTACAACGCATGCCTTTACCACGCAACTTTCACAACGCAAGTCGTTACAACGACTTGCGTTGGGGTGTGCTGGATAGTGAATAGTTTAATTTACTATTCCAACTCCAGTCCCCGTGGATAGTAGGGAATATTTTGGATAGTAAATTAACTATTCCCTATCCTAGAGCGCCCCCCAGCGCAAGTCGTTGTAACGACTTGCGTTGTAAAAGTTTCGTGGTAAAGGTACTGCGTTGTAAAAGTTGCGTTGTAAACGCTGTTCCCCCCGAGGATAGACAATGAATAGATCAACATATTGTAGTTTTAAAGGGGGCATCCGGTGAATGATGTCACAATGTGTATCAAAACTGAAGCAGACATCATCAAACAAAGAACATTCTAGAATACTTATTGGTGGTGATTGTTACAGATGCAGGAGGAGGTAAAAAGAACTGTTATTTTCACCTCTCTGGATGACCCCCTAAGCTTGTGCTTTGTGTTTGCACTGCATCTCCTCCGGGCAACCCACAATGTATCATCATAAGACATTCACACTAACATTGTACAAAGCGTGGCCGGGAAACCTCCTTTCGGAAGAATTAGGAATCATGCTGTGCCAACACAGCGCTAGCGATAGAATGAGCAAGGCATTAGTACGCATTCATTCAGCACGAAAGTCGTAACGACGACTTGCTTTTAGGCTGGCGTATTGGTGGAATGGTGTTGGATTTAAAGTCCAACACCTTCCCTACTGATGCACAGACTGGAGTTGGAATAGTAAGTTAAACTATTCCAACATCGAGCACCCTGTAAAAGATCACCTTCTCAAACCAGGTAGAGATAGAAGACATCGCTTGTGAAACCAAAGTAGGTTTATTTCAGTTCAGAAGTAACGACCCCATCCAGCATCAACTCCTGCAACTGTCAAATGATCAGTTGCTTACATTCTACCCCACATCAAGTTCTGTAGGTTCCATGTTCCAATTCTAGTAACCTAGGAACATGGGGCTAGTTCTTATTCTAAGACAAGAACACTACAAACCCCCCTAAGGCAAGTTGTTAAAATGACTTGCGTGCTGAACAAATGCGTCCTAAAGATGCGTTTGTACTAAAGACGGCGTTCTGAACGCATGCATCCTGAACGCATGCGGAATACCGTCATACATTCGCATGACCATCATGAACATTAACAACAACCCTGGCATCTGCCGCTGTGCCGAACTCTCAACTGAGCACCCGGAACTGACAAGAAGTAATGAGGTGAAACCCATGTTCATAGAACTCCCACCATGGTTACTGCTCTTGTAGACTGTCACACTACTAAGTAAGAATATTTACATCTTGTCAATCACATTCAATCGTTTACTTGTGAGTCACTGTAAAACTTTAGTCTGGAACTGCAAGCACATTGACAGTTATTTGACTTCCAAGAGAGTCATAGTAACATTGTACTGGAAAACGAAACATGTTGGGCCGGGGAACATCCTTTACAACGCAACTTTTACCACGCACTACCATTACGACGCAACTTTTACAATGCAAGTTATTACAACGCATTGCGCTGGGGGGCGCTCTAGGATAGGGAATAGTTTAATTTACTATCCAACACCTTCCCTACTATCCACGGGGACTGGAGTTGGAATAGTAAATTAAACTATTCACTATCCAGTGCCCCCTAACGCAAGTCGTTGTAACGACTTGTGTTGTAAAACCTGCGTTGTAAAGGCATGCGTGGTAAAAGCATGCGTTGAAACGTCATACATCCTGTTGGGCCTATTCACATGCTTCATTTTGTCCTATGTGAAGTACCACCACAGTACTACTTTGTGTACTACAAAATTCTATGCACAAACCTGTCTGTGGAGACTTCCGCCTCTCCAACCTTTGCTATGTGCAGATCTCTGCCAAAGTGACGTAGATCTCCGCACACGTAAGTATACATATTAGGTGTAAATGTGGGATGGTCCAGGGTGAATGGCAGGGAAATAAGGACTAATTCCTCAAAAAAGGGTGGGGTTTAAGGAAATGCAAGGAGGGGTTTTGGGATGTAATAAACAACAAAGGTACCAGAGGGTCTTGAAATGAAAATGCCCATAAGTAAAGAAAGACTAACCAAGGAACCACAATTTCACACAGATAGTGTCACAGAGAGCTCTCCAAGGATGAAGAAAAATACCCATCAGTCACCATTCGGATCCGCCCTTCATCATTTGGGATTTTATCCGTACCACCCGTCAGAGGTTGTTAATGCTCTACTGGGAGGTCAACCCGGTGGTAGGGGGTGCCTTCCAACAGTGTTAGAGACGACAGTGTGGAGTACCACTAGATGTTAGTAAGTGGCCAAAAAAGTGGGACTGGGGTGTGCAGTGCCAAAAAGGTGTGGGAAAAAAAGAAACCAAGAAAAAGTGTGTTTAAAATTGGTTTTGAAAAAGCACTTAACAAAAGTTTATTCCAAGTGTGCTTGCCATACCAATGTTAAAAACAATGTAACCTTAAGCTGACTATTTATGAAGACAGCCTATGGTAAGTGTGGTCATGTTGACTCCACACTGTCGTCTCTAACACTGTTGGAAGGCACCCCCTACCACCGGGTTGACCTCCCAGTAGAGCATTAACAACCTCTGACGGGTGGTACGGATAAAATCCCAAATGATGAAGGGCGGATCCGAATGGTGACTGATGGGTATTTTTCTTCATCCTTGGAGAGCTCTCTGTGACACTATCTGTGTGAAATTGTGGTTCCTTGGTTAGTCTTTCTTTACTTATGGGCATTTTCATTTCAAGACCCTCTGGTACCTTTGTTGTTTATTAGTTCTTCTGGGGATAGTATCCAGAGCTTGGTCTTTAAACTTCCCCTAGGTCCTCCCCTACCGTTGTGTTTTGTTGGGGTTTTGGGATGGACATGGTAATACAAACCCACACCCACCAAAGAGTAAGACCATTGCTATTTACAACCTACACTCCTAAATTTACTATAGGTGCAAAGGTCAAACAACAAGTGTAAATATACTACCCCCCAACCTTGAAGTAAGTCTATCACCACCCACAGCCACTCACAGCTACTGCAACCCACCCCCGTAGAAAATAATGGAGGCCAGAACTTAAAATAAACCCTCTAGGAAATAATGTTCATTTGGCCTTATCCCATTCTCCCTGCTCTTTTTTGCCTGCTCTTTCTGTATATACATGTTCACTCTTTTGTATTGTTTCATCTTGTGAGCACTTCAGCGCTAAGCACTCACACTTATGTTGTAATTGCTTTTGCTGAAAATGGAACCTGAGCAAGCCATTTTTGTCCCCAAAAATCTTTCTGCATGGCGTATATTTCATTTTGAAAAGTTGTATCATTACTTGTCATAAGAATAAAACGTAATTTGAATTATACGAGATGAACATACAAATATAAGTCTATATTGTTATACCATAGTGAATCGTTGTATGCACCCTACAAATCTGTCAGTCAGATATGTACATGATGCTAGGCATGTGTAGGTACTTGTAGGCTCAACCTGCTCCCACAATGTCAGATAGAGGATCTCTGGCCCCATGCACAGTGCAACACAGTAGTCTCATGTGTGTCCTATGTTATGTTATGTTATGTTAGTAGTAGGAATTTATTAAGCGCGTGTACACCCGAGGGTTTCATGGCGCTGATTACTGAAGTCAGATGCGTTCAGGATACTAGGCGTACGCTTGCTCAAATAGACATGTCCTCAAAGAGTTCCTAAAGCAGAGGAGATCGTTGCAACTTCTCAAAGCTAGAGGAAGGGAGTTCCAAAATCTTGGAGCAAGATGAGAGAAACTGCACCCTCCCTGACGTTTCAGTCTGAAAGACGGGGTGTTAAGCAGAAGATGGTGGGCTGAACGGAGGCTACGCCGGGGGGGTATATTTGGTAAGTAAACGACTAATGAATCCAGGGCTGTTTCCGTGAAAGGCTTTAAAGGCTAGGCAACCCGTCTTGAAGGATATTCTATGAGCTATCGGGCCTACTCTTTTGCTGCCAGGTGGCTGACAGCATGCAGTGCTTCCATGAGTCTGCAGCCATTTTATTCACAGGCATGAGGCCCAGGCACAAGCATACAGAAGGTACCGGGTGCTAAAGTCAACCAAGCACTGATTAAACCATCCTCAGACTCACAGGAGGCCATCTCAAATGTTAAACATGCAGGGTCGGTCTGGACTATGGGCTGGTCAGACAGGTCAGGGTGTGGGCCATATTTTGTGTCTGTTTGTCGGCCTGTTTTATGGTCTTCTGGGCCGTTTTATTGTTGATTTCCCTGACATTAAAACAAAAATTGATGCAGCAAGCACAAGATGCATGCAACCTTCTATACCTTGCAAAACAGTTATACAGCTTGTTATTACAAATTCAAAACTGCCCCAATTTGGAATCATGGCACACTTTTGTATCTAACTAACTGATGGGGCCACTTTTATTTTGGTACTTGGGCCTATTTTCTGTCCTACCGACCCTGGCAACAGGAAAAACATCTTTCCACATAGATCCCTAGTTAGTCTTCAGGACACCTAATGAGAGCTTCTCACTGAAACAGCTTTGACTTGCAGGAGGCAATAACTGCTGTGTACATCACACCATGCTCACACAAGTCATCTTTTAATTTATGTTCTCTTTCTAGCACAGCCCATGTTCCTGGTCTCCCGCAGCTTCTCTTTGTTATCGCCAAACACATTTGCCTGTTTCCTTTACACAAATCATCTACAATTATGTTGCCTCTTCTCTTACAGACATGTTCTCTTTATTCATCAAGGTCACCTTCTACTAACAGCCAAAGACACATAGAAAGCTCAGACAACGTGGGAGTCCACCTGTGACCAGAGGTTTTAGGTGAGGCATTGCATCTGCCCTGTCCAACAGACATCAAGTACTTCCTCAAGGAGAGGTAAATAATGGAAGGATGACCTACTTAGAAGAACCAAGCTGGAGTCTCCAAGTGCAACAAAGGTCTCATCTTCTTTGGGTATGGGAAATGGCATTTACAACGCGGACGGAACCACGTGCTCCGTTACCACGCTTGCCTTTACCACGCATATGCGTGGTAGTCAGCGCTCTAGATTCAGAGCGGATGGGCGGGGAGAATGAAAGGAACAAGAAGGATTGGGATGCGGCTTGGTAAGTAGGGCTGGTGCCAGGTTTTAGGGCTCAGGGTGGGGGGGGGCGGTTGGGGTAGTTTTTAGAAATGGGGGTCAGTTTTAGGGCTCGGACTGGGGTATTTTTAGGGTGGGGGAGTCGGGCGGTTTTTAGGACTGAGAACCAGTTTTAGGGCCCATGGCTTGGGGGCTGGTGCCGGGTAGTTTTTACGGATGGGTTTTAGGGCACTGGGTGGGGGGGTCAGGTAGTTTTTAGGGCTGGGGCAGGTTCGTTTCCAGGGCTGGGGGAAGGGTTTTAGGGTTCAGGGCTGGGGTGTAATCTTTACCACGCATAAGCCTTTACCAATCATGCATTTAAAATGAAACTCATTGTAAAGACATGCATGGTAAAGACGCGGTCGAAGTGAAGAACGAGTTTTTAAGGCATGCAATATAATTGCATGAGTGGTTCCGTCATGCAAATTTGCGGTACATTTACAAACAAAAGTTATAAATCTGTACTATGCCAAGTATGCCCTGTCACAAGCCATGGCCATTCTCTCCAGTCTGATGTGCTGACAGACACAACACCATGACGTATGCACATTCCAACATGTATCATCCCAAGGACCCTAGCAGCCACAGGCAACTCACACATTTGAGAGAACAAGACACTTTAAATATCTTTCTCGTAGGAGCCTCCTGCTCGGGCCTTCTCTAGTGGAATATGGAACTAGCAGAATGACACATTTTTTGATCTTCTTGACTGGATATCACTGTGAACTATTCCAAAATATCATGCATTGCGAGGCGACAGGCACAGGAGCCAACGCAAGGTATGACCGCCTTCCAACAAAAGTGTGATCGGTGAGTTGCATGAACATCACGTGATGTTGCGGTTCACACATACCATCTCAGGAAAAGGGAAAGGAAATATTGACAGCTCAGAGGTTGAGGATAAGTTGAAGAGCCTGGAGCTATGATCAGCTATGTTCACTGGTTACCATCCCATACCACACTCCCTTTTACTTAACAGCTGTCCCCAGCTTGTGAGAAGTAAGAGGAAGAAGGAGCACTCACAGGCTGGAGAAGAAAACAAGTGTAGAGAAAAACTACTGAACTGACTCTGTAGCAGAAAGAGCAGGTCTACTGTTGTACCATAATAGTGAGTCTCAGGCAGAAAAGAAAAGATGCCTTGTTGCAAATGCAAGATGTATCAAGGAGTCTGCTTCTTTATCCCGAGGAGGTGGGAGGAAGCGGAAATATCTGCTGAATATGGGAATACTACATTCAATGATGCAGGTCGTGCCCGCTCCTGTGATGTTATATCCATTGGGGAATACCCCCGGGTGGAAGTTATAAGGCGCTCACCAGCTGCAACTGCACCACCCTATTGAATGCCCAAACCAGGACATTAGGAATACAAATTCTCCGGCGGGATCATTCAGTGATGTCCCCAAGAGGGCATGGCCAGAATGACTTTTCATGTTCTTATAGAAATAAAAGTAGATCGCAAAGAAACACTACTCTGGGACCTTTTGTGGTTCCCTTCTTACAAACCCTTCTCAACAATGTCGCAAATGCTAAATTGGATGAGGACATTTATTACACAGAATATGCAGATCCTCGCTTCGAGGCTGACATCAGTCCGAACTCCTCCCACGGGGCTCTTTCCTTACTTTGTGTGCTTCTCTTTCTGAGCACCATGTCTCATTTACAGCTGTAATAGTTAAGGAAATTGGGTCTACAGATGTTGCATTTTCCTATATAGTGGGCAAAAATGAAATGTTTGATGCGGCTCCTCGGACAAGCAGAACATTCAGTAACCCTGTACCCTGTAACCCTGTACCGTGACTTGCTTCTGAAGGCAACATGGCTATTTGGGGGAAAACTTCTTCTGCCACAGGGTTACTAAACAGATGGCTAAGAGGCACTTCCTGGCATTAAATAAGCACAGGCTTCTTTGGCAGACTCATTTAAACACATATCTTTCTGCCCCTAACTCACCTGGGCAAGGACTCAACACTCTGGATGTTAATTCTTATAAAGCGCGTGTATGCCATAGGGTGTCTTGGCACTGCAGTGTCCGTAAGGATGTTCCTGTGGCATAATACTAGTTTGTAAATAGCCAGTCCTTCCGGAGCCTAAGTAGATTTGACTGGGATTTTAACTTTAGATCAAGGTTGTTCCATGGTTTAGCGGTGCCGCCCATGAAACTCCCACCACCCTAGGTGGTAAGTTTTAATTTGAAGAGCTTAACATCCTTGGAGAAAGTTGACTGAAGAGTTCTAGAGGAAGTGTACCATTTGAATCCATCCCTAAAATATTCAGGACCAGCGCCATGCATGTTTTGTCTTTTCCAAGTAAGATACCGTAATGCCTCATGGGATCTGTCCAAACTAACCATGTCCAAACTACAGGTGCGGAACACCTGCCCTTTCAACCAATGTTAAATAATGGCATGGAGGTGTAAAAGCACTAGTTGAGAACCAGTCATGATCTGATGGACAAACTTCCATGTTCCATGGTCACCCAGGTCACCTCTTGCTACCATATGGTGATTAGCTTCTGGGGTGATGTACAAGCCAGGTTAAAGGGCTTGTTCTTGGACAGCAAACACATTTTAGGAAGAAAGACTAACAAGTTCCTTGAAAGGTTATAAGAGAACTGGGCAACCTCATGAGCTTTAGGGATGGCCTCTGCCATTCAGGTTGTCCGCCAACAATATTGCAGACTTTGGAGCTACGGCGATCCCTCTTTTCCTACAGAGAGAATGTCTTCGCAATCACAGTAACAGCTCAGTTCTTCTAGCCTAGGGAATGGAATGGACCACGAAAGCACATCATAAAGAGAGATACAGACATTTTAACAAAGGTGAATTTGGTCTCCTTGAAAAATTCTGGACTCCTAAATGCCTTCTGTGAATACCGAAAGTCTTAAAATTAGGATTTTTCTCAGTTTAGTAGTAGTAAAATTGAGAAAAATGCTAATTTTAAGACTTTCGGTATTCACTGAAGGCATTTAGGAGTCCTAAAGTTAGGAGTCCTAACTTTACTACTACTAAATTGTGAAAAATCCTAATTTTAAGACTTTCGGTATTCACAGAATGCATTTAGGAGTCCTAAAGTTAGGAGTCCTAACTTTACTACTACTAAACTGAGAAAAATCCTAATTGTAAGACTTTCGGTATTCACAGAAGGCATTTAGGAGTCCTAAAGTTAGGAGTCCTAACTTTACTACTACTAAATTGAGAAAAATCCTAACATCAAGACTTTCGGTATTCACAGAAGGCATTTAGGATTCCTAAAGTTAGGACTCCTAACTTCTGTGAATACCGAAATGAGTAAGTGCCTTCTGTGAATACCAAAATGAGTAAGTGCCTTGTGTGAATACCAAAATGGTAGTAATTTTAGGATTTTGTCTTAAGTTAGTTCTGTGAATCGGGCCCCTAAAGTGGAGTTTTCCACCTTTAAAACAAGCCTTTGCTCAGAGGCCAACAAGCCTAGTGTTTGGTGTCTTTCATCCATTATGAGGAAGCAGTCAATCCTAATTCAGATATTGTAAGCAAGTTGAATGCATCATCCTACTGCAATATCAAGAAAAGGTGAGTTTGAGCTTTGCCTGTTGAGGGACTCATGCAGTGTCCTTTCTTATGGCTTTTTATTGATTTTACCCTAGGATTGTAAACATGTATTTTCATTCTAGTTTTTTTTATTAAGTATTACATATCACATCTATATTTTTAATGCTGTTATTATCTTGTGTACGTTATATGCTTTGGAAACATTGTGAAATAGAGAACTTTGACTGACTGACCGAGTCACGCAGCAGATCTGTTCGCCATTAAGAAGAACAAAACATCAGAACCGTTTTACTCCAGAAGAATTTCTTATTGGGGGTAACTGAGGGGCTCATTTTTGATAGACTGACATGCCCCTCTTCATTAAGCACTTACACCAGCTCTGCCTCAAGTGATCTAAAAGATCAGAATGCATCGGACAGACTGGATCACATGGTCCCTGATAGGCTGAAGAGGATGCAGTTGCCAGACCTTCTGGTGTACTGGGAAATTCTGCTATTACATCCAACTCCTCCTCTTCTCTGCCTTCAGGCCTGGAGGGTGAAGGTCCAGTTTGGCAAACTGGTCATTTGTGGGTGATGGTTTTTATATTGTGTTCCACGAAATCGGCCTATTCTTGCAGGTGAAAGAGATTCGGGGTCTAGTGTGACATAAACCCCTTTTCTTGAGGACCTTCATAGCAGAGGAATGGCTACCTTTAGTCAATGGACTATGGCAACACACTCTACGCCGGAATTACAACAAAATTGCAGAAAAAGATCCAGCGCATCCAAAACGCATCAGCGAGACTCATATTAGACATCCCGCGCCAAGAGCACATCACCGGTCACTTAAAAAACCTCCACTGGCTTCCCGTCAACAAAAGAATTACTTTCCGCCTTCTTACCCACGCACACCAGGCCCTTTATAATCTAGGACCCGAATGCCCCAACACCCGACTGTCCTTCTACTATCCCACCCGCCAACTAAGATCATCCAATCAAGCCCTCGCCGCAGTCCCGCGCATCCGAAAAACCACCATGGGTGGCATATCCTTCTCCTTCCTGGCTGCCAAGACCTGGAACTCACTCCCCACCCACCTCCGCCTTACGCAGAATCACATCTCCTTCAGAAAAGAACTGAAAACTTGGCTATTCGATAAACAGTGAACCCCTCCCTCCAGCGCCTTGAGACCCTCTGGGTGAGTAGTGCGCTTTATAAATGCCTGAACTTGAACTTGAACTGGAATGTGTTGGGAAACCTGGTTGGCTGGATGTCATCTGAACAGGGCTCTCTTTTTGAGGTTTCCTTGTGTTGTGCTTCTTAAAAGGCATCTAGACCTCCTCAATGGGAGTGAATTGAGTATTTTATTTTTTAATATCATTCATTCCTGTTCGTTGGGGGGCATACAATCAAACTGGTCCTTCTCACAGCAATCGTTTCGGCTCGAATGGCACGAGTATTGATCCCCAGTTTTAATTAGCATATTTCTGGATATGGGAATCCTACATGCCAAACATTTTCCAGCCAAATTTTGTTTTCGGAAATTCACTGACCTCAGATTTCCTTGCCCATACGACAGGTGTGATCCGGTACTCCCAGGTGGCTCGGAGAGACTAGGTGCTTCATTTCTGGGGAGAGTAGACGTCAAAGTTGGAAGACATTGCAAAATGATTGATGTGATAGAGGAGTGTGAGAGATTTTACTGTGGGAGAGAGCAGTGGAACTTTAACTTTATTTTTGTTACTGTGTTTACAAGCTTTGAAGAGGATTTACATTTTCATGGATTGAACTGTGGGATATTGTCCGCCATCTTTGCGTGGAGCGTCTCATGGTAAGTGTGAATAGTGACAACATTCCTGATCTATGAAATTGTTAAGTAAATGTTGCCCACTTTGTCTCAGTTCTGCAGGCTAGTCAGACACACAGGTCTTTTAGAAGTACACAGAAAAAGAGCACTTGCACTTAAGAACAAGCATTGGCAGAGACAACATGCCTTGCTTTAATGAGCTGCTGCATGCAGTGATAGGTCATTAGCCAAGGCAAATGGAATGCAGCCAGAAGGAGAAGACAGAGGGGACTTTAGTTGTAAACTGGTCCATCATGAAGTTTAGTGCATGCAATGGAGTAGAGGCAGTATTCTACACTCAGGCAGCCAATAGCATAAGGTGGTTACTTCACTGGGCTGGGTCAAGACATGATTGACAAAGTCGCAGACCAATAGCTGAAGAGCTGGTTGAAGAAGGCCAGTTGATGAAAGGATCGACCCACTCTATATACGTTGTTAGCAATAGCGGTCAAACCCCTGGCCTAAAAATCGGAATTTACCAAGGGCCTTATCGCCGCTTTAGCTGGAATTTTTCCCGCTAAAGCGGCGATAATTTAATCGCCCTATTACCTAGCTGTCGCTAACACCAGTTAGCGACAGCTAATAGGCGATCGCGGGCATTTAGTGGCCCACTTTGCATGTCAGCGATAATTATCGCTAATGACATGCAAAGTGGGCGTGCCAAGATGTTAGCGACTGAAAACAGTCGCTAACACCGCTATCCCCTATTACCAACTTTTGGAAATAATCGCGCTAAGCGCGATTATCTCCAAAAGCTAACGCCTGCCCAGAGCAGTTCTTAGCCATGTTATCCAATGGTAGGTGGATAACATGGCTAAGAGCATTTGCTCGCTAATGCATGAATATCGCGGACTTTTCAGCAATATTCATGCATTTCGGCCGATTTTTATCGCTTAGGAGATAAACCTTGATAATATCAAGGCTCCTAAGTGATAAAAATCGTCGGAGCGCGGCGTTATAATTTTGCCCGCTAACCAAGCTTAGCGATAATTATCGCTATAGCTTGGTAATATGCCCCCTGATATGTTAACGAAAAAGTCTCCATTAACAGGCTTAACATCCCCTCCTAGCCTCACGGCGGCATTAGCTGTCTGGTCCTCATTACTTCCAAATACATTTTATAATGCTTCTGCAGCAGAATTAGTATTTAGTGTTTATGTTTTTCCCATACCTCTGTGCCTTTCTGGATGCACTTCTAAACGATCGATAAAACTGCCCCATAAAACCCTTAATGGAGACATCTTGTGCCTGGGCTTCCAGTCACCCTCATTAAGCACCGTAGTTATGCTGCAGGTTGTCTATGCTGGAAAAAGCAGTGTGTTAACCCATTTTGTTCAAAGCTGCACTTGGAACCAAATCAGCTCTGACAAAAAATGTTCAGACCAACCTGAGAAATACTGTGCCTTTAAGAACTGCACGTGAGCCTTACCCCCTCCAGAAAGGTTTGTGGTATGATCTCTGATGAAACAATGCTGAAAAGAAATGGGCCTGAACTGTGTATTTTGCAGTACAGTGTTTATAATGTATTGGCTAAAAAGCCTTATGAATGACAGGCAGCTCTGAAGGGGCCACTGAGGTATTCCAGCACTGCAGAGCTTGGTAAACTACACAACAGCAATATTTCTTCAAATCAGAAAATGATGCATGTACCAATAAAAGTCAGTGAAGTCCCAACTACATCCAAACCAGATGAACGGCAAGCTGACGAAATTACCAATGGTGATTGTGGGGCTCTGAAAAACTTTCTTTTCACTGCCCCTGCGCCAGGTAAGTGTTTACCAAATATATTGTGCTTCAAATACCACAAAACCAGCCTTCCAATGGTTATATTCACACTGCCAGAGTACTTTGTAATATGCTAAATTATATAGGGTAATCGCAAATGCTCCTAAATGTCAGTGTAGTTCATTCTGACTGGAGAGAGCGCGCTCAGGGTGGTGGTGTGTGGGTTGTTCAGTACTTAATTTGAGCAGGTGGTTTCCGGTGCTCAGCACCAGAACTTATTTGCAGGCACCAGCACTTAACTGCCGGAACCTGCACTTATGACAGCTGCCACATGGCGGCGCTGTTTTTGTTATTTAAAGATGAGCAGAAAATCAGTTGTTTGTCAATTCAATATACATTAAAACAAATAATAAGTGCATCTTTGGAGGCCTCGAACAGTCTGAATTGTCACATTTGCAGCAGTGTGATGGTTATTAGTTGAATAAGTACAGTGGCAATGTGTGGTGCAAACTGTGGGGGCCTCCTGATGAGGGCCCGGAACTTATTATTTTTACAAATTAAACACAGGTTGTTGATCAAAAAAGCCACCACTGCTGAAGTAACTTATTACACAGGCTTAACCACACGCTGCCACAAATGTAAAAGGCCTTGGCCATGACACACACCACTTTACCCTGGTATGTCGATCACCATTCTTGTGCCAGAACCTGCATGGCCCCATTTGGTACGGCAACAGTATCTCATGTCAGTAAAAAAATTGTTTGGTATGCAAAAGACTGCTTCCGAGCATTCACATAATCTGGTTTAGTACGGTGTTCACCCTGAACATCGCTCCCAGAATATATATGGGACACAATATTGAGGACAAAATATTGAATACAAATATTGACAGGTAAGTAAGTCTAGATTTTTTATACCTAACTCCACGTACATGAACCTACGCTGTATATTTATATCTTGAAGATATGTCGATGTTGATAGCGATGGCTCCTCCACTAAGGCGGACGAGCGCCGCCCCACTGCTTTTCGAGCAGTGGAAAAGGGAAAAATAAAATGATAATATGCAACGTTATTATCATTTTATATTTCTTTTCTTGAGGGAGTTTTATGGGGCAGGGTAGGGCTGTAGTCACTGCCAGCAGGGGAGGAGTGGTTACAGCACTTAAGTGCGCATGACGGTTATGCCGGCCGTCTTGGGCCGGCTAAACAGACGTGCGAACTTTGCATGTTCTTCACTGGCTGTATTGTACATCAATTTGTGGAGAACATGCACTCCTGGGAGGGTCAGTCAACCCTAATGGGGTCGCATATTGTGAGTGCCTCATTAATATGCATGAGGCATGTAATTTGCGACCCCATTATGAATAGCTAACAGTGTCTCAGACTCTGTTGTACATGGCATTTAGCGGCTCGCAAATTGCGACTTGCAATTGAGCGCAATTTGCGAGTTGCTAAATGACATGGTCGTACATCTGACTCTTGGTCCCCATCTGAGTGCGGAACCACGGTGCTCAGACCAATCATGATGCTGCGGTCCTGGTGACATCTGTGTCGTGATTAGCCTAGGGGAGCCTGTGTGCTCCCTGCTGGAACAAGAGAACGGAGCTTGGTAAGCAATTTTATCGATATTGATATTTCTCCCCCCCGCCCCACTCGTACTTTTCGGTGGCAGTCGCCCCTGGATGTGGAGCAAGTAATAGTAAGTCTACACTTGCCCATATGTACTTACCTTTCGATATTTTGTCCTTCGACATTGTGTCCTCTATACTTTTACCACAATATTTTTGGGGTCACTATTCAATAGTACTGTGTGTTTTGTATAGTACCATTGCATACATCTAAGAATGCACATTTCTGTAGTAGGGGATCTCTGTGTATAGTCATAATCTAGTGAATAGTCCCGCCCATGTGCGTGGACCCCGGAGCAATCAAAAATAATCTCTTACAGTGTCAAAAAATGCAGAAAATGCATAGACACTTAAGAGAGAATTTAAAGACAGATAATGCAGCCAAAAGGCTACACTGTCCAGTACTTCAACTAGAAATTCCACCACAAAATCCACAAAACAGCAAAGCCTGTACAGATTTCCCTTGCTTAACAGCAAAATCCCTCAGGAATGATAGAGAGAAGAACCTGGACAGACAAGCCCCATAGGCTGCCATTATGTGGCTTAATTAGGATACTGTGCCTTTAAGGAACCTTCCAGAACCTTCTCTCAGTATCCCAGAATGCATAGCAGGTCCAACTTAGCCTCAGTTCTTTTTTCCGGCTCCTGCAAGCAGGACCCTGGAGCATTGAGCTCTCCCTTTTCAAGGGTTTTTGTTAGTGTTTTACACTGATTTCGATTTTTGGTGCTTTTAAAGTACTTTGGTGACTTTCTTTCTGTGTTTCTGCACTCCTTTTTGTCCATAATGCCTGCATTATTCGACAAATGCCCTGAGTGCTCGAGAAAGAAGGCCAGGACAGACTCCCATGAGGTCTGTATTCTCTGCCTTCCCTCTTCCCACATTCCTGAGGAGTGTAGGATCTGCAGAAGCTTCTCTGGAAGGACCCTGAAGGAGAGGAAGAAGATCAGGCTTCAGGGACTTGAGGAGAGAAAGCTGAAGGCACGAGGTGGGTCAGGAGGGGCTCCTTCTACCCATGCTGAGGCCTCTGGGGGGCTCCCCAGGGGCAGGAAGACCAGCCCTCGCCCAAGGTCTCCGTCTGGGTCAGTTGCGCTGACCACGACGTCGAGGGGACGGTCAACGGCCAGTTCCAGGTCTCCCCAGGGCTCTGGGTCGAGAAAACGTCACCCGTCGACGTCGAGGAACGTGTTCCGGCCGCCGTCGAAGCCGGTGTCGATATCCTCGTCGTCGCTGTCGGCGTCGAGTGGTCGACATCGGAGGGCCCGGCGTCGGCGCTCGCCGTCGAGGCGACACCGCCGTTCGCCATCGAGGACATCGTCGTCGAGGGGATCCTCGTCGTCGAGGTCGCCGTCGAGACGGAAGGCGTCTCCGGCGCCGAAGAGGTCGACGTCGAAGCATTCCAAAAGACCGACGTCGAGACGGTCTAGGAGATCGACGTCGCGAAGGTCAGAGAGGTCGACGTCGAGAAGGTCCAAAGTGTCGACGTCGAAGCGATCCGAGAAGTCGACGTCGAGGCCGGCGAAGAGGTCGAGGTCGCCGTCGAGGCACCATCGCCCGTCGTCGAGGTTTCGTGGCTCGTCGATCTGGTCGGGGTCGACGTCGAGACGGAGACACGGTTCGACGTCGAGAAGTGTGATTCGGTCGACGCCGAAGGACCGTTCGACGTCGAGGGGACATCGGTCGTCGTCTGGACACCGGTCTTCAGCGTCTGGAGGTCCTAAGGACAGGCCCAGGACTGTGGGGGGCTCCCCACGCTCTGGAAGAGGTGATGGCTCGCCGGGACCGGCGCATTCCGGGGTGGATACTCCGATGAAGCCGTCTACACCTCCTCCGCGGCCTGCTGTGCCGAAGGGTCCTCCTCCGAAGGCCCCTACCCCGCCTCCGAAGCCGGCTCCGCGGGACCCGCGTCCGGTTGCTCCTCCACCCCCGATCCCACCGAGGGCGGTGTCGATGCCTAAGTTTCCGACGCCCCCGAAGAAGACTCCTAAGAAGCCTGGAGCTCCTGACCCTGGGAGACCGAAGGAGCGTCCGAGGCCCAAGAGGTCGAGGTCTCGCTCGGGGAGACGGGACAAATCAAGGAGTGGCCGTGGATCTTCCTCACGATCCAGGCATCGTCACAAGAGACGTCGGTCCAGGTCACGTTCTCCATCTGGGACCCGTTCCTACTCGCCCACGCTGTCCGATTCGCCGGAGACTAGGGTGTCTCCTATAGACGATATAAGCACATTTCAGGAGGTTCTCCTGCGTGGTGCGGCGAAGTTGGGCATTGAGGTTGAAGCGCCTACGGCTTCTACCTCGGTGATATTTGAGACTTTACACAAAAGGCACTTGTCTCGCCCCCTGTTACCTCTGGTGCCGGGGCTCCTTGAGCCCGCCGAACAGCTATTCCTGACGCCGGCAACGGTGAAATCTGTGCCTTCCAGGATCCTAAAAAAGTACAGGGCTCCGGACTCAGACCCAGCCTTCTTGAGGAAGGACCCGGTACCGGATTCAGTCATCGTGACTGCTGCTCGGAAGCTTCATGCAACCTCCCCTGCGTCCACGGTGCCTCCGGACAAGGAGAGCCGGTGGATCGATTCTGCTGGTCGCAAGGCGTGTGGGACATCCGCCTCGTCCATGAAGGCCGCCAGTGACTCGGCGTTGCTGGGACGTTACGACCGGTCCCTGTGGGACTCGATGGAGCAGTTCGCTGACCTCGTCCCTCGAGACCGCAAGGAGGACTTTGTGGAGATCGTCAAGGAGGGGATGCTGGTCTCTAGTCAGGCCATCGGCGCCGCAGCGGACATATCATTGCTGTCCGCGCACGGATATTGCCACGGGATTCACCAGAGACGCCACGCTTGGCTCAGGTTGACGTCCTTGAAACCGGAAGCACAACAACGCGTGGCGAATCTCCCGTTTTCCGGAGATACCCTCTTCGGGAAACACGCGGATGACGAGATGGCCAGGATGAAGGCCGAAGCGGAGACCCTGACGGCAGTGGGCTTGGAGAAGCCCAAGGAAAAGAAACCCTTCCGACAGTACCAACGTCGGTTTGGGTCGCAGGGTCGTGGAAGGGGGCAGTCTGCTGGACAACATCAACAGCAGCAGCAGCAGCAGCCGTACAGGCGGCCCTTCCAGAAGCGACAGGGTGGTAGAGGTCGTCAACAGTCCTCTACCGCGACCAAGGGCCCGGCCGGGTCCCGTCCCTGAGCTGTTACTTCCCCCTCGTCCGTTACCCGCTCCGGTGGGGGGAAGCGTTCAATTTTTTCTGGCAGAGTGGAGAAAAATTACTCAGGACAAGTGGGTGCTGAATATTGTTTGCAATGGATACAGTCTACGTTTCACCAGCCCTCCTCCATCGATTCCTCCCGTCAGCTCGCAGTATCAACTGCACGAGCTTCAGGCGGAGGCGGACGTTCTGCTAAGGAAAAGGGCGATCGAAGACGTACCTCTGTCTCAAAGAGGAAGAGGTCTGTACTCTCGGTTCTTTCTTGTCCGCAAGAAGGACAAAAACGAGTTCAGGCCCATTCTGGATTTGCGGCAGGCAAACAAGTGGATTCGCAGAGAAAAGTTTCGCATGCTGTCGTTACATCAGATCTACCCTCAGCTGCAACGAGGAGACTGGATGTGTGCCATAGATCTACAGGACACATACTTCCACGTGCCCATTGCATGCAAACACAGAAAATTTCTGCGCTTTCAAGTCGGCACCAATCACTATCAGTACACGGTGCTACCCTTCGGGCTGAAGTCTGCACCCAGGACATTCTCAAAATGTATGGCAGTGGTAGCGGCACACCTGAGGAAGAACAAGGTGTTTGTCTACCCGTACCTGGACGATTGGTTGATCAAAGCCTCCTCCTTCTCGGAAGCTCAAGCACACTTCCAGAAGACGTGCGTTCTCTTGAACAAGCTGGGGTTGCACATCAACATGTCCAAGTCGGTCCCGATTCCGGTACAGTGCATCCAGTACTTGGGGGCCTCCATCAATACGCTGTCAGCAAGCGTGTCTCCTTCGGAAGAGCGACGTTTATCACTCGTTCGGAAGGCTCAGGCTCTCATGAAAACTCCGTCTACGACTGTGAGGACGGTGTCTTCTCTACTGGGATCGATGGCCTCTTGCATCTTTCTCACTCCTCACGCACGGCTACAGATGAGACCTCTGCAGGAGTGCTTGGAGGATCAGTGGGACCAGAGGAGAGGTTCTTGGGACGACAGGATACGACTGTCTCTACATGCTCTTCAGTCTCTGAAGTGGTGGTGCTCGAAGGAGAATCTCCTCAGAGGCGTTCCCTTCCACAAGGACATTCCCACACAGACCATCGTGACGGATGCGTCTCTCCAAGGTTGGGGGGCGCATTCCGGAGACCTGCAAATTCAAGGGACGTGGTCCCCGACGGAGTCCACGTACCACATCAATTTCCTGGAACTGAGAGCTGTTCACTTGGCACTGAAGGCCTTTCATCCGTCCTTTCAGACCAACTCTCTGCTTGTTCAGACGGACAACACGACAACGATGTATTACCTCAACAAGCAGGGGGGCTCGAGATCGCGCACTCTGTCGCAGGAGGCGCAGGCGATCTGGCACTGGCTTCTGGCTCGAGGACTGTCGATAACGGCCACCCATCTGCCGGGTGTGCAGAATGTTCAGGCAGACGAACTGAGCAGGATCGTGCAGGAAAACCACGAATGGGTCATAAACGACGAAGTACTAGGAGAAGTCTTCGCAAGGTGGGGAACTCCAGACGTAGATCTGTTTGCCACCGCCGAAAACAGCAAATGCCGAGGCTTCGCCTCCAGGTACTACCAGCCAGGGACGCTGGGGAACGCGTTATGGATCAACTGGTCGAACAGCTTTCTGTACGCTTTTCCACCAATTCCCCTGATTCCGGCGGTTCTCATCAAGCTGTCTCAATCCAGGGCGAGGATGATTCTGATTGCCCCGGAATGGCCCAGACAGTGGTGGTTCACGGACCTACTTCACCGATCTCTCCTTCCTCACATGAAGCTGCCGTGCAGGCCGGACCTTCTCACGAAGTTCGGGGGGCGGATGGTGCACCCCAACCTCTCGTCTTTGAGTTTGGCGGCATGGCTCCTGAAATAGTGCAATATGGCCATCTGAATCTCCCAGAGGATTGTATGGGCATACTGAAGGAGGCTAAGCGACCTTCCACTAGGACTTCCTATGCTTACAAGTGGAAGAGGTTTTGCATCTGGTGCAAGTCTAAGAACTATGACCCTACGTCATGCAAGGAAGATGTCATCCTTCCATATCTGCTTCATCTGGCGCAGTCGGGCCTTAATGTCCATTCCATTAAGGTTCATCTGGCTGCTTTGACTGCCTACAGGAAAGGCCCTTCACAGACTTCCTTTTTCCAGATCCCTGTGATCAAAGATTTTTTGGAAGGCTTGAAGAAAGTGTTCCCTCCTGTCAGGCTTCCTTCGCCTTCATGGGACTTGAATGTGGTGCTGTCCAGATTGATGAAGGAGCCTTTTGAACCCATTCATAAGGCTTCGTTGCAGCACCTGTCCTGGAAGGCGGCGTTCCTCGTGGCCATTACATCGGCCCGCAGGGTGAGTGAGATTCAGGCATTGTGTTGCCAAGAGCCTTATACTGTATTTCATAATGCTAAAGTTGTTATGCGTACTCACCCTAAGTTTCTTCCCAAGGTTGTTTCTGATTTTCATATCAATCAGACTATCACTTTGCCTACGTTCTTTCAGAACCCTTCCTCTCCAGCGGAAAGGTCTTTGCATTCCCTGGATGTGCGGAGGGTGCTGAAGTTTTATCTTGATAAGACTAAAGATATTCGTAGGTCAGACCAATTGTTCATCAATTATGGCTCAGTCAGGACTGGTCTTGCTACCTCTAAACAGTCCATCTCGAGGTGGATTGTGTCCTGCATACAGTTGTGTTACTACAAAGCTAATAAGACCTTAGGGGGCAAACCTAAGGCTCATTCCACCAGGGGCAAGGCTGCTACGACAGCTATGCTCCGTAATGTTCCCATTGCAGAGATCTGCAAGGCGGCCACTTGGAAGTCGGTCCATACCTTTGCTAAGCATTACTGCCTGGACTCTGATGCCAGGGCAGACGCTCAGGTTGGGCAGGCTTCGCTGCGGAATCTGTTCGCACAGTAGTGGCGTTATTTTACTCTCCACCGCCGCTTGGTGTGGGGATGGGCTTGCCATTCTATTCACTAGATTATGACTATACACAGAGATCCCCTACTACAGAAGGAGTAGTTTCTGTCCTGTAACTCCAGTTCTGTAGTAGGGGTATCTCTGTTATAGTCATAAGCGCCCTCCCGCCTCCCCGGTGGAGTGTTGTTCATGTTCATAATGCTACAGGTCTGGCGTTTTCTACGCCTTCGAAAAGAACTGAGGCTAAGTTGGACCTGCTATGCATTCTGGGATACTGAGAGAAGGTTCTGGAAGGTTCCTTAAAGGCACAGTATCCTAATTAAGCCACATAATGGCAGCCTATGGGGCTTGTCTGTCCAGGTTCTTCTCTCTATCATTCCTGAGGGATTTTGCTGTTAAGCAAGGGAAATCTGTACAGGCTTTGCTGTTTTGTGGATTTTGTGGTGGAATTTCTAGTTGAAGTACTGGACAGTGTAGCCTTTTGGCTGCATTATCTGTCTTTAAATTCTCTCTTAAGTGTCTATGCATTTTCTGCATTTTTTGACACTGTAAGAGATTATTTTTGATTGCTCCGGGGTCCACGCACATGGGCGGGACTATTCACTAGATTATGACTATAACAGAGATACCCCTACTACAGAACTGGAGTTACAGGACAGAAACTACTCCTTCTCAGGTGTGTTCAGTAATGGTGTTATGCTATAATTCTCATTGATTATATGCAGCACCTCTGATAGCGCAAGAAACCAAATCGACTCACTATGTAAAACACGACTTTGTAAGAACATTACTAACATACTACCCACCCTACTACCTACCCACCACCATTCTCTACGTGCCCTCTGACTCTCCTATACCCAGTGGCCTAGACAGCAACTAGGACTGAGGGATGCCAGATTGCGGCTGCAAGCACTTGGTACTGCTGTCCACCCATGACTGACCCAAGCACTAGCTACTCAGTATGCTGGTGTAGATTCAGGCATATGAACATGCATATATCTTCCTCCTCAATACCTCTGTTTTCTTAAGACAAAAGAGTGGGGTTTGAGCAGGTCTTCCATCCATGGGCTCCTATAAGATGAAATCTTCTGAACCCAGATTGGTAGAGGCACTGGCAGGGGGGTGTGGCTTGAATGGGTCATAGATGCTTTCAGAGCTAGAATATAGCAGCTATTCTAGCCATGTCAGCAGTCTTTCAGAATGAGGGTTCTGTTGTCCCATACTAAGGTGGAATGACCTGTGACCTTCTGTGACCCTCCCTGCAACATTAACACTAGTTCAGATCCTGTGCCACTCTCCTGTGCCCAATCACTAGTTGCCCAAAGTATCTGATACCACCCCAATTTCAGCTTTCAGTGCTCAGACTGGGCTGAAAAAGTCTACATATAAGCTGAATGTACTTTGAGCTTTATGTTACACCTCTAGCGTGTCCCTAAAGAGGCATGCTCTCCTGCCCCGCACTGCAGCAAGCTGGCACATGCTCTTTGTTGCAATCCATCACGCCCGGTGGGGAAGGGAGCAGGAATAGGTGTTAAAGTGTGTTTTCTTTTTACAAAATACCTTATGCCAACTACCTAGCCTGGCTAATTGGCTAAATGTTAGGTCAACGGAGTCCGCGTTATGTAAATTTTGTGCTGGTGTAATTTTCTGAACAATTTCTTTTATTTTGTATATTGTTTATGTAAAATTGTCATATTTTATTATTTGTCTATTTACTTTACCAATACAGTTTCTGGTGGATGTGAGTTGTAATGTATCTCTGGCTTGAAATGAATGTTTACTTTTAGTAACTGCTATGTAAAAAAATGTAAATCATATACACTGAACATATGAACCTAACGGTCATTGTTACTTCTCCGCATAAAATAAATAGCGGTGAAATACATAAACCAGGTACTCTCTTTTTGTTAAACTACCTAGTCTGTGCAGAACTGCTTTGTGCTCATGTTGCTTGCATTGTGGAACACTGCTGGAGAAACAGATTACTGTTGCTGCTTTTGCAGTGTCTTGCATTGTTTGCTGTGGCTGCCTGTGCTGCATTCTGATTTATCTGTAAGCTTGCTTTTCTCTCATTCTCACTTAGATTCTGTCCTGCTTCCTGCTGGGTGCCTTATGCAGCCTTCTGCTTTGGCTGTCTGCTCCCTCTCCGCAGTCTCATTTTGTTTGCGGTTATTTTTCAGCTTTTCATTCCAGGCCTGTGTGCTGCATTTCAATCTTGGCCCTGCTGGGCTTCTGGCAACAAATGTTCTCAGTTGCCTGTGATCTCTTGTTTTTTTCCTCGAGTTTCAAACCCTTTTATATTTCACTCGGAATCCCTGTGCTAGTTATCCTGTGCAAACAGAGCATAATTTGTACCAGGACCTGTTGGGTTCTTTGGGGCAGAATTACAAGCCTCTTGCGCCTCTTTTACGCCACCGTTGCGTCACTTTTGTGACACAGCGGTGGCGCAAAAGATGCGCCATGCTGCGGGGTATTTACAACGTGACGCATCTGTGAGATGCGTCATGTTGTAAAGCCCTGCGCCAGAAGGAGGTGTTCCTGCGCAAGGGGGGGGGGGGGGGGGGGAGGGAGGGCGTTCCAGCATAAGAACGCCTTCTAAAAGTGGCTGAGTGACATATACAAGATTTCACTCAGTCACTTTTGAGCCCATGCTGCATCAAAACCCTGCGCCTGCCTGAAGCAGGCGTAAGGATTGAAGCAGCATTGTACAAAAAGGGGCCCCCAGAGCATTGCTGGAGCTGCGTCGCGCCTGCGATGCAACTCCAGCAATGAGCCGCCTTTACGGCACAGATGCGTCATGCATCTGTGCCATTTATGCTCCATGGTGCGCCGCATTGTAAATGCGGCGCATCCATGGTGGCAGAGGCGTGGCTCACAATAACTGGCGCATCCCTGCTGATCTGCAACCCTAATTTCATGTCCAGATTATGACTTTGCTGCATGACTGTTAAGAGAATTCTGCTTGCATGAATCAAAAGGCGTCCCCTTAGCTACCAGGACAACAACAATGCTCTTTTTGGGTCCTGGTGATGGAGTCCCTCGCCCTCCTAAAGAAGGGTGGGGCGACGTGAAGAATGTCAGCAGCGTGATGCATTGGCCGATGTGAAAAGGTGTCACCACTTTTGGTAGGCGATAGCACAGGTGCGTAGAAACATTTTGTCTGGAAAAAAGTTGGTCTATGGAGGGTGTACCGAGAGCACCTGTAGCTTGCTATCCCTTCTGGCAGATGTAATGGCCTCCAAGAAGACCAGATCGTTAAGAGATGTAGAGGGCGCTATGAAAGGGCTCAAAGGGCGAGCACATCAAGAATGTTAAAAACAAATTAAGGTCCTTTAGGGGCATATTGAAGGGTTTAAGGAAAAACATGTGCCAGGTCCACAGCCGGTGACTTGAATAGGGAGGGCTGGTCCAGCAACTGTAAGAAAGCTAATACAGCTGAAAGATACCCTTTAATTGTATCCAAAGCAAGACTTGCTGTATTAACAATAAAACAAACAACAATATCTCGGACAAAAGAGCAGAGGGAGGATCAACATGCTTGTCAGAGCGCCAAGCCACAAGCTTTTCCCAACAGCTGGCATATACAGTCTTTGTTGATGGATGCCTGGCTGCCAGTATGACTTTACAAGCTTCCAACAGGAGATCAAATACTGTCAACTTCCGTCGCTCAATCGCGTAAGAGCTGCCTTGGAAACTCCAACATACAGAAGTGCTGACATTTTGCGCTCTTGTCGGTGGCGAATAGATCTAACCAAGGTTCTCCCCAGTAGCAGAAGAATCATTGCATCACCACCAGATAGAGACACCATTGAGCAGCTGAGTTTGTCCGCTCTGGCATTCCAAGCCCACCAAGTGTTGTAAGAGCAGGAATATGTCCTGATGTTCCAGCCATATCCAGAGATGTAGAGCCTCTTGACATAGGGTCAATGATCCCACCCCATTCTGCTTGTTGCAATACCACATAGCAGCTCAACCAGCCTCCCATTGATGGAAGGAAGGAAGGAAGGCTTTCAATGTAAGGCGAATCACTCTCAACTCCAACTGGTTTATTTGTAGCTGAGAATCTGCCAGAGACCAGAGTCCTCTGATCTCCACCTTTCCCAGAAAGCCAACCCAACCCAGAAGGGATGCATCTGTCACCACTGTGAGGTCTGGTTGTGAAAGAGAGACAGGGTCTGCTGCTGACCCAATCGTGGTTGGTGAGCCAGCACCACAGGTCTTTTGCAGTCCCCTTCTATATCTGGACCAGGTCAGAGAGATTACCCTGATGCTGCACCCTCTGGGACTTCAAGTCCCACTACAGAGCCTACATATGCCAGCAGGTACGTGTAACCAGCAGGATGCAGGAGGCCATGAGGCCCAGCAGCCTCAGAGTCAGTCTCACTGAAATCCAGGAATAGAGGCTGAAACATCAGAATCATTGCCTGAATATCCTGGACTCACAGCTTGAGAGGATAGGCTCGGAAAGGCACTATGTCCAGAATGGCTCTGATGAAAGGGAGCGCCAGGTGTTCCTTCGGCATACTGATAGTGAACTCCAGCAAATGCAGAGGGTCCGCAGTAATGTGAAGAAGGTCAACTACTGTTTGGGGTGAGCCCGCCTTCAACAGCCAGTCAGGGAGATAAGGGAAGACTGGAACCCTGATCTCTGCAGATGGGTTGGAACCACCGCTATCACCTTCGTGATCACCCTAGGGGTGCTGGTAAGGCCAAACGGGAGCAAAGCATCCTGAAAGTACTTGTGGCCCACCATGAACCGCAGGTAACGCCTGAATGCTTGCAGGATGGATATATGGAAATATGCATCCTGCAAGTCCAGAATTGGCATCCAGTCTCCGGGGCAGACAGGACCTGAGCCAACGTGAGCATTTTGAATTTTGTCTTTTTCGGGAATTAGTTCAGTGGACGCATGTCTAGTACAAGGCCTCTGTCTTTGGCATCATAAAGTAGTGGGTTTAGCAACCAGAGCCTACTTCTGATGTTGGCACTCTCTCTAGAGCTCATTTAGCTGGAAAAGCCTGCACTTGCTGACGCAAGAGTGAGAGGTGATCTTCTGTCAGCTGATCTGAGGATGGTGGCATGGGCGGTGGGGTTTACGTGAATGTAAGGGCTTAACACCACTCAATGATTTGGAGAAACCATTTGTCCAAGGTTAGGGACAGCCATCAGGGCAGGTGGTGCCCATGATGGTGTGCGGGCATAATAAAGGAGTTTGGAGACAGCAGCAGCCAGGGGTGGTGGACTGGGCAGATCACAAGGCTTGTAGGAGCCACATCCGTGGCCACGAAAGGACTGGGGAGAAAGTTGGCTGTAGTGGCCGGGAGGGAATGAAGGCAGTTTGTAGCCCCTTCGGGACCATGGACAGAACTTGTGCAACCAAGTTTCAAACTGTGGGAATACCAGCCCAAGAGCCATGCAGTGTTCACTGAATGCAGTGCAAGATTGGACTTACCAAAAGTGTCCAGCCTCTTGGATTCCATATCCGGTGTGGTAGGCAAAGCACCAGTGTTAACCTTGGACATGGAGGCCTGAATGACCAGACTCCCTGGTGTGGGGTGCTGGGTGATGAAAGCTGGATCCCCAGCAGTTGACGGTGGAGGCTAGCAATCATCTTGTGCACAGAAGCGCCGGTGCAAGTCCTTGGCCCAGGACCCGAGTAGGACATCAGTAAGGGTGTCATTAATTAAGGATGGAGAAAAGGTTTCATAGGGGCTACTCTAGATTGAAACACCTCTGTCAAGACATTACTCTTGACTGCCACCAAGGGCAGCATAAGGTCTAGGACCTCAGCCGACCTCCTCACCACCATGGCAAATGAGGCTCCTTCGGCCACACAAGGAGGAGAATCTAGACCAGTGTCCGGAGAAGTGTCGAGACCACTGGCATGTGCCAGTTCCTCATATCAGTTATCCTCAGCTACGGGGTCTCCCATGGTGTCAGGTTAACCATAAGGATCATCAGATCTGCTCAAATCCTATTTCCTATAGAACAAGTCAGTGAATGGAGGCACTGTCTCCGGCCCGGAGAGTCTTGGTCCGGATTAGGTCAGTCCAGCTCCATATTGAAGTCAGCTATGAAGATTGGGTCAGCGACTAGAATGGCACTACTGAAATGGACTCTGGGGAAGGTCGCGGCTCTGTACTGGAGCCGATCCAAATCCAGGAACAGATCCTAAGGGCCCAACTGGCTCTGAGAGCAAACCTGCCGTCGAAAATACAATTGGGGCAGCTGTAGGGCACATGGGGCCCAAATGCGCTCCAGACGGGTCAGCCTTCCCAAACATGAGGTTCATGGCCTCATTAAATTCTTTCAGCTGGGAGTCTGTAACTCAAGTTCTGGGAAATTCTGGGAGGTTCAGAGCAGACCCAGACTCATTCTCCGCGGCTGATGTGTGGTAGAGGGGCCTAGATCTGTGGAGTTATTCCCATTCCTTGTCTGACTACTTTAACCAGCACTGTGAAGTCGAAGGATGCTTCAACTTCTTGTATTTTTTTTCTTCTGGGACTTCCCCAATGAAGATTTTGAACGTGATGCTGACCGGCAGGAACAACTCCAAGTGCATGTCCAGGACCCTCCTCGTGACCGGAACGGAACCTGGAGTGGTGCGTAGTCGGCCGGTGTAGGGTGACCAGGAGCTTCTGGGCACGCTCCCAGACTGCCTTGTGTTTCATCGCTCGGCAGTTAGGGCAGACCTTGGAGTTGTGACCCAGCTCTAGACACAACACAAGCAAACCAAGTGGAGGTTTGTCACAGCCCTCTGCCAGTGACAGGACCCATAGGGTTTAAACTCCACAGCTTTTTAGGGGGCATCTCCAACGCACACTGGGAGCTTAGCTCAAAAAGAATTTCAACACAAAGTGAAAAAGATAGTCCAAAAAAAAGGACTCCGGTAGCTCTTCCGGATCTGTGCTGTGGGAAGAAAAGAACTGATGTCAGCACACTATAGTGGCACCAATATAGGCACCGCTCACGTTACTTCCATCACAGACGATGCAGAGCAGATCAATGCCACCTACCTGTGTACATTAGTACTGCTTTAAGTTTTCTGAATCCAGTCTGACACCTAGGTTAGGAGTCTGCAGCTAGAAGTCTCTATCAGATTCTCTGTTTACAGACAGCTTCTGTGTTCTGCAGTCCCTTTGAAGACC
The DNA here is from genome assembly GCF_964261635.1 of Lissotriton helveticus. NCBI lineage: Eukaryota > Metazoa > Chordata > Amphibia > Caudata > Salamandridae > Lissotriton > Lissotriton helveticus. The sequence goes on along the minus strand of NC_136068.1, from coordinate 128,039,107 downwards.
ACGTATCACTTATCGGCAGCCTGCTATGTACCTTATACTCTCAGCATGATAAGTATCACCTCCTAAATCACCTGCCCTTATCTTTTCTCCGTGACATGATGAAGAGTGTGCCAGGTTTCCCCGCTGGTCATTTCACGACTGGTTTTGGCAACTGTTTCATGTGCCTATATGAAATATTGAAAACAATGATCTCAGGGGTTGTGTGACGTGCAGTTCCGGCTGGATTTTGTCACGTTTTTTAATTATAGTTTTTTAATCTAAACACTGCTTTGAAGCGGGGTTGTGAATGCGTTGGTGAAAACTGAAATGCATATTCTGATGAGGTGTGAAAGTTCTCTTAGTCATAGGTATTTGTTAATGCCATCAGCGCTGGCCAACCATTAACCCCTTGCGCGCTGGCCGAATTTTCGCGCTGTGCGGGGGAAATGCAGAGTGGGCGGAGTTCGGACAACCCCCGGCCGTCGTTAGCATGCGCCCACCGTGACGCGTAACGGTCGTGAGTGTTAGGGAGCTACTCGTGGCCCAGCATACTATCAGGCCACGGACTAACAGTCGCGTTACTTGCAATGAGGGGACAACAGACACACAGCTTGCAGGTATGGACCGGAAGTCCCGAGCGACTCCGGTCCCTTTATTTAAAGCCTTCTGGCCACGCCTGGCCAGAAGGTGCTACAATGTGTGGGGGTGTTTCCGGGTCTCCGCCGAGACCCGTGAAACACTAGAACGTTACATCCCATCCCAACTTGGTCCTTTGTTTTCCTTTTGGCAGAAACATCAAGAGTCAACACGCAAAATCAGCAAGTCTCACATTGGGTCGAGGGTTGGGTCTTAGATGGTGGCTCTCACCTCCTCTGGTCGCTTGTGAGCCGGGCTCTGTTCTCTTCGTGACTTCAGGTGTGCTCATTCTGTTTTCTGTATGGGTGTTGCCATCATTTTGCTCCGCCACATCCATGTCCTGTGTTTCACCACATTGTTGGTTGTCCTGACTTGCTGGGATACGTTTGAACCAGGATACATTCCTGGTCACCACCTCGTCATCTCTCTGTGCCGTCACTGCCGTCCCTTTAGTTGACTTAATGACCCATGGGTCGGTCTCATATGGTGTACGGAATTTACCTCCCGGTCTTCTGGTTCGCAGCAACGCCGTGTCTCCTGGGCTGAGTTCTTTGTCTTGAGCCCTCCTCCTGTGGCTAGCCCGTTCATTGTTCTTTCGCCTTCGTTCTTGGGTGTCCGCGGGTCTGTATGGCGCCACTTTCCAATTGTCAGCCATGGGCAGTCGATCTCTCCTTGGTCCGGCGAACATCAGTGACCATGGGGACCTTTGGGTGGTGCTATGCGGGGTACTCCTATATTCCCTCAGGAACAGTTGCAGCACTATCTCTGGGTCTTTGCCTTCAACCATTGCAATCCGTATGGTTTTGTTAACTGTCCTCATAAAGCGTTCGGCCTCCCCGTTAGCCTGTGGCCATTGTGGAGTGATTCTGTGATGTTTTATTCCCAGTTCCTTTAAGAATTCCTTAAATTCGCTTCCTTGAAACGGCGGTCCATTGTCTGTTTGAATTCTCCGGGGAATGCCAAATAGCGCAAAAGTCTTGCTAAGTAGCGGTTGTATGTTTGTGAAGCTGGTAGACGTTGCCAGCTCTACCACTGGGTACTTGGTGTAGCTGTCCACCATTACCACTGTCACTCTCCCGTCCGGGAAGCTACCAAAGTCCAAGCTGATCCAGCTCCATGGAGATGGTGAGGGCTCCTCTGTGATGATCGGGGCTGGTGGTTCTGGGACACTAGTGAGTTGACATGCCCGGCAGTTCTTTACCACGCTGTCCACCTTCTCGTCCATGTAGGGGAACCACACCTTTTCCCTCATTCTCGCCTTCATTCTTCTGATCCCTTGGTGTCCCTCATGGGCTAGCAGGGTTGCGTGGTCTTGAAGAGTCACGGGGATGACTATCCGCGACCCTCTCAGGATTAGTCCATTGCTGGCCTTACTTAGCTCGTTGTGCACTCTCCAGATTTGGGATAGCCGATTTCGATCTGTTTCACTCCAGTCACTCACGTTGCGCAGAAAATTCTCCCAGGATCCTGTGTCGAGAGCGGCTTTAACTTTTACCATCGTGGCATCATGTTCATATTGACTTACAATGTCTTCGGCCACCAATGCATGTGGACATGCCAGCTGCGATACCATGTCTACAAACTCCTCCGTCTGTGCCTCCTGATCACCCCCATTTTCTTCCTTCTCTGTGGGATGTCGCGACAAGAAATCGGCCGGGTTCTTTGCCCCCGGACGATATACCAGTTCCATTTGGTAGTGTTGAGTTTGAATGGCCCACCTCTCGATCCGTGGTGGAGGGTGCGGAGCGGTCCCTCTGAATAGTGGTAGAAGTGGTTGATGATCGGTGACCATCCTGAAGGGCTGTCCGGCAATGTAGAGATGAAAATGATTGCAGGCCCACTTAACTGCTAACGCCTCTCTCTCTATCTGAGAGTACCTTGCTTCGGTCGCCGTGAGGGCCTTGCTTGCGAACGCCAACGGGACCCACACCCCCGGTTCTGATTCTTGGGTAAGGAGTGCGCCCAGCCCTACGGGGCTGGCGTCCACCAGAATTTCTGTTGCCCTGGCGGTGTCAAAGTAGGCCATTGTTGTGCTGTCCAGTAGCGCTTTCTTGACTTTCTCGAACGCCTCCGCTTCTACTTTTGACCATCTCCACGCCGTTTCTTTCTTCGTCAGGTTTCTTAGCGGCTCGGCAATTGTGGCTAGTTGCGGAATGAACCGGGCACAGTATTGTGCCATTCCCATGAAACTCCTCACCTCTGAGGCTGTCGTCGGAGCAGGGGCGTTTTTGATTGCTGATGACTTCCTGGGGTCCACCTTGACACCTTCCGCGTCAAAGACGTAGCCAAAAAACTCGATTGACTGCTTGAAAAACTGGCATTTCTCCTTATGCAGGGTAATTCCGAATTCCGCTAGCCTTCGAAGTGTCGACTTTAGTCTTCTATGGTGCTCCTCACTCGTCTTTGCATGTATCAGGATATCATCACTTATGTTCAGTACTCCGCTCAGTCCGGATAAGATCTCTCTGATGGTGTTCTGAAAGATCTCGGCTGCCGATGTTATTCCGAAGTTCAGCCTCTTGTACCGTCTTAGCCCTAAGTGTGTAGAAAACGTCGTGATGTATCGACTCTCTTCTGCCAGCCTGAGCTGATGATATCCCGCATTAAGATCTAATTTAGAAAACCATTGTGCTCCATTTAAATCGGTCAAAATGTCATCCACTGTAGGCGTGAGGTGCCTCTCCCGCTTTATTGCTCTGTTCGGCATCCTCATGTCTATGCAAATCCTGATTTTTCCAGGTTGTCGGGGATTCTGTGCGATTACCATAGGTGACACCCACGGGGTTGGTCCCGTCACTTTTTCAATCACCCCTTGTTCTTCAAGAGTCTTCAGCTCCTGTTCCACCGCTGACCGCAGGTGGAATGGAATTCTCCTATGGCGCAGGGCTACCGGTTGTATTGCTTTGTCTATGTGTAACCTAACTGGCGGTCGTTTGATGGTGCCCAGGCCCTGGAATAGTGAGGGAAACATTTGGAGAAGCTCCTCTGTGTGTAGCGCCTTCACTATATTTGCGAACGCTATCAGCTTGAGGTCTTCTGCCGTGTGGCTTCCTATGAGTAGATCTGCCTCTCGATCTATGACATGAAATGTTGTTGTGAGCTCCTGTCCCTCTGCTCTTACTTGCACAGTCATTTTTCCTTTTAGGGGTAATGGTTTCGTGCTTCCATACGTGAGGATGCGTGCTTTAGATGGTAGCAGTTTCGGTCTTGGTCTCAATGCATTGTAGTGCTGACACCCCATCACGTTGATCGTTGCCCCAGTGTCTATTACACCCGTCACGGTCGAGCCATCGATTTGTATTTCGCATTTGGGTTGTGGTCTCCGTCTCCTCTTCAACTCACTGACAAATGACACGTAATAACATTCATCGTCTTCATCCGTTGACGATTCATCCGGGTACTGTGGATACCGGGGCTGTGGTCTGTCCCCTGTAGCAGCCGATTTTCCACGGGCGTCCTCTAGTGTCAGTTGTCTGACCGCTCTGTTCGGAGTTTTCTTCCCTGCCGTCTCTCGACCTCTGAAGTTTCCTCTGGCGCCCCCTCTGCAGACGCTCGCGAAGTGATTCATTCCGCCGCACTTGGCGCACGCCTTCCCACGTGCAGGACAGCCATTTTGGCTGTGTTCCTCATATCCACATGCACCACACGGAGCCTTTCGCTGTGTCCGGGTCGGCCATCTTCCTCTGCCCCCGCTGTTGCTGCTTCTCATCGCGTCCACTCTTTCTGTTTTCACTGTCACTTCATGGCTGGTGGATGGATTTATAGCTTCTTCCATTGCGGTGGCACGAGCATCTGACAGTTCATGTGACCTGGCGAGCATCAGTATTTCGTCCAGCGTAATGCGCGATTGTCGCAGAATCAGTGTTCTCAGATGCTTACTTCTGCAACCCTGGATCAGTTGGGCAGTCACTTCCTTCGTTTGATCGTCGTCCGGGCAGGTGCTTATCATTTCCCGGAGTCTTGCATGGAACGCATCCATGGTCTCCCCCTCTCTTTGTTTGGATTGTCTAAATTTGAACCTTTCATAATGGGGGTTTAATTGAGGGTCGAAATGATCATTTAGCGCTTGTACTGCCGCATTATAGTCTGTGGCTGCCCCTGTATTCGGTAGGTGTGTGAATAGTTTGTGGAGTTCATCTCCTCCAAAATGCAATAGGAGGGAGCGCTTGACCTCATCGTCCTTCTCGCGCGTTGCCGTGAAATAATTGTTCAATCGGCGCAGCCACATTGCCCACCTTGGCGCGGCTGTATTTGGTTCAATGAGGGCACTAAATGGTGGCAGGGGGTTGATTTGTGAGTGCGGGGACTGTTGGATTACTGCACTCGCTGCTTGCTTTCCCGCTGGTCCTGCCACTGCCGCTGGTGGTGCAACCTGTTGTGCTCCCCCTGTCGCTGTCCCGTCTTGTCCCGACATAGCTGGGTGTTTTTGTGACGTTTGACCTCTACTGGTTCACTGTGTGCAGGTACTGCTTTATACTGCTATTATTGTATTTCGTTTTCTTTATTTAACTTCGTTTTTTTTTTTTTTGAATGTGCCAATGCTTATTTGTTGTTATCGCCTCTTCGTTTCAGGGCTCTTCATGCGATATCTCTGCTCCTCTCCCCTCAGCGAGGACACACGCTGCACACGCAGCACTCAGGGACTCCTTCGCGCCACTCCGGCGCCGGGCAATCACAGGCGGCTTCACTGCGCATGCGCGCACCTCACGAGGCCGTCGCAGGCCCTTCCCAGGCCTGACACACGCTTTGTCCCGCTCCACACGGACCACGCCGGTCCCTGACGCAGCTCCACTCACGCTGCTTACCGGCACCACTCCGCGCCGCACTTCACCTTCCAGGCGCCGCAGGGCCTCCGCCGCCGGCGCAGGCCGTCATACACCAGGTAAGCGCGATGCGCTCGCCAGGAAGCTGCACTGCCTCGGGGCTCTTCTCACCAGTTTTCCGCCCTCGTCGCCAGTGTTAGGGAGCTACTCGTGGCCCAGCATACTATCAGGCCACGGACTAACAGTCGCGTTACTTGCAATGAGGGGACAACAGACACACAGCTTGCAGGTATGGACCGGAAGTCCCGAGCGACTCCGGTCCCTTTATTTAAAGCCTTCTGGCCACGCCTGGCCAGAAGGTGCTACAATGTGTGGGGGTGTTTCCGGGTCTCCGCCGAGACCCGTGAAACACTAGAACGTTACAGTGAGCACCGAAGGGGTTAAACACAAGCATGAAAAAGGGTAAACATGCTACCTACATGGGTGCTGTAAGACAAGACAAACACTGCAGAATAAGTAGGGGAGATGTGGCGCAGTGGCCAGAGCGGCGGACTCCGGAGCGCGGGGCTCACGGTTCGAACCCTGCGCCAGCTCAGCATCGTGTGACTCTGGGCAATAGCTCACTTAATCTCCCCGGCCACCCCCAGTGCCTGGATACCCTTAGGGGTGATAAGACAAGCTTTACAAATCTGGAATGTATTTATTCATTAAAAGCAGATGTTTGTATGATTCTGTGAACTGACTCCCCTCCACGCACTTCGAGGAATATAGGGTGTGCATTTGGTGTCTGATTATGAGCACTAAAGACTGAAAACCTGCACAAAGTAGTTCCACCTTCTCACGCTGTTCGCTACTGCTATCCGCTCTTGCTGGCCACATTTATACATCATAAACGTTATGGGGCGATAATGTATATGGATTATTTATTTGATTAATTTGTTCATTCTCCTTCTTGCCTCATTCCCTCCAAAAGGATCAGTGTAAGGCTTCTTTCCATCTCTCTCCTTCTGCCCTGCCACCTTCCCCCTCCCTTTCTGTACCTGTTAAACTCTAAGGGCTAAACCATCCCCAGAGTTACCCATGGCCAGCGGTGTGGGCAGAGTGGATGGATTCATCTCTCTCCTCTCTTCCCTTCCTTCCACCTCCCCTCTCCATCTGTCCACACTGCCCGAGCTCACAGTGAGCTGCAGAGATGCCCAGACTGACATGGCTAGCTTCTTGCTTTGTTATGGCTGAAAATTATTAGCTAGCCTTGGTCTGCCTGCAGCAGACTGCTAACCCAGGTCCCTAGGGTGTAAATGGACATCTCACAAGGGACTCTGCCTATGACCTGCAGCTCAGGTAAACTAAGGAACCAAACTACCCCAAGATGCTGACAGAGTTTAATCTGTATGTTGGGGGGGGGGGGGGGGTTGAGTTCAGAGTTCCCAACAATCACGCTGGCATTTCATGTAAAAAAAAAATACAAGAAAAATACATTATACGACTAGCAGGGAGAATTAGAGGCAATGGCAAGGGAGATGACGGCGGATGGGTAGGGGTATTAAGTGAGAAAAACATTCTTTTGTAAAGTTTCCAACATTTCTGAAGACTTTCAAAGCAGAGAGGGAATGTGTGCGTTTTTGTCTGTGTGGATGGAAACCTGGGCGAAATCCGACAAACACCTCACTGTCCCTGAGTGAAAGCACCTGCCCCCAACAATTTAACAGAAAATGTAATTTATTAGGAGGGTGTAACACCCCAAACACCCCCTTGTAGCTACTCCCCTAGGACAATCTGACATGCCTCTCTCTTCCTTGATATTCAGGTAGTATTCTCATTAACAATAGTCTTCCTGTCTGTTTATTTATGTTCCCTTCTCTTACTTAGGTACCTGTCAGCCCACACATTACCCAGAGCATCACATCTGAAGGTTGTATTGTATTGTAATAGCATTTATTTAGCGCTTACTATCCCTGACAAGGCGTCAAAGTGCTTTACGGCGAGTAGCAAGTTACTACTGAACCCAAGGTTGCAAATCCTTCCGATGACTTGTGGATCCCGCAACCTTGAGGGTCGAACCACGATTGACAAACAAATGGTATTACCAGGTCTGAAATCAATGGTGTTAAGTCTTTCACACAGCGTGCCAACACATCACACGTGTTATCCTTGGCACCAGCTGTCTGAAACAAGAATGTCACTGCTGTGTTATAGGAGTATAACGTGAAACTTCTCACACCATATATACATTTTTCCAATTGTCACTCAAATGATCCGTGTTGCTCTCCCACTTACGGCTGAAGGGTCTTCCATCTTTGTGGTGTACCACAATCCCGCAATTTTACGACCGGTAGCTATATTTCACCAAGTAGACCTGGAGTTAAGAATGGCAAATCTATACTTCTCAATGCCAGTTTGCCTTGGCGATGTTGGTAGTTGATATTAATAAGCTCAATATTGTGAGAAAAATAGGAATGCCAATATGAGTTCAACTTTGACATGGGTCTTATAGTATGGATACCAGTATGTGGAGGAGGCAGGGACTGACAGAGGCCAAACTAAAATAAGATATTTCTAGTTTCATTGGAAATGCATATATTTGAAGCAGAAATGGAGAATGGGATATGTTTATTGCAGTCAATTAAATTACTTGTGCATTAAATGTAAATACAAAATGAACAAGTAATATGTCACTTTCTCATTATTTCTTTGTTCTCACCAGTATCTCAAACATTCGCGATTCAACTCTTGGCTAGTGGCTCTAGGGTGAGGTTTTCCGGGCACTAAGCATTGCCTCCCCCCCTTTTTTTTCCACCTTAAATGCATCGCAAATTCTTTTGGACTGGATCTGTTACATGTTTACCATAAGTTCCACACATAGGGGCCTATTACGATGGAGGATTTTCCGCATCCTCCGGGCCGGCGGAAGCCACCGCCGGCCCAGAGGATGCGGAAAATCCTCTGCGGACCCACCAAAGACCCACCGCCACATTAGGATGGCTGGTGGGTCCTGGTTTCTGTCCGCAGCTTTTCCGCCGCGGTTGACTTACAACCGCGGCTGAAAAGCTCTAATTTGGTGACGGTGTCTCTCAGACATCTTCAGCCATATTAGGATGGGCTGTGAAAAATGCTTTTCCGCTGCGAGTTTTCCGCCGAGGAAAAGCATGTGTAACTTCAATGCGGGGGCCCGTTGTGCGCCCCCTGGGTGAAGGGGGGGGGTGGGGGGTGCACATGGGGGGTACCTATGGTACCCCCTGCATTTGTATGCAGAAATCGGCAGGCACCGCATGGTGCCTGCCGCTTTCTGCATACAAATGCAATGTATGCATTTTTACCATTGCGGCGGATGCAGCTTGAAGCCACACCCGCCGCAATGGTAAAAATAGAGGATGTGACCGCCAGGGTGGCGGTCACGTCCTAATTGCACAGGAGGGAACTCCGCAGGCCATGCGGAGGTTCCCTCCTACTCTATGGTGGCGGACGGACTCAGGTCCGTCCGCCATCATAATCGGCCCCTTAGTTAGCCACCTGCACTGAAATATTGCATTATCACATTGATTGTCAGTGAACTGCCATGACACTTATGCTATATGTTGATGCTGACGTTCTACTCGAGCCGCATAATTAGCTCGTGCGATTGACAATTGTATACCGAAGCAACTTTACCTATGCAGGGATGTATCTGTTTGCATATATTAATAAAAACCCAATAATAATACTTTTTAAAAAGCTTCACAAATTTTCTCGAGATAAGCAGGGCCTAAATGTGGACAACGTCGTATGGGTTCAGAAATTCCCCAAACTCGCCAAAACATTAATAGGGCCAGCTAAGAGACTCCAGGGCCACAGGGGAGGGTAGATGAATTCTAGCAGACTCCAAATGTACTGAATCAAAAGGGGAAACATCACTTACAACGAAACTTTTACAACGCACTACCATTACAACGCGGTCATTACAACGCAAACCATTACAACCCATTGCGCTGGGGGGCGCTCTAGGATAGGGAATAGGTTAATTTACTATCCAATAACCTTCCCTAGTGTCCACGGGGACTGGAGTTGGAATAGTAAATTAAACTATTCACTATCCAGCACCCAAAAGCGCTATGCGTTGTAATGGTATGCGATGTAAAAACCGCGTTGTAACAGCATGCGTGGTAAAAGCATGCGTTGTAACGTCATACATCCAATCAAAAGTCCTTATGATCCTTTTGTCTCACAATTGCCTTCACTGTACACTGGAGCCAGCGCGGGCCCTCTCGTGCATCTGAATTATGGACTTTTTGTTTCCATTGCAACCCCAAGAGCTGCAGGCTCCTGAACCTCAGTCTCTCTGCCCCAATCTCCTTATGCGCTGTGCATGGGATCCAAGGTCCACAGACTGTTTCCATTATCTCAATGTCCACTTGCCCAAACCTCATGACCTTCTGCCCCTTTGCCCCAGGTTCTTTGGTATGTCTGTCCCCGGGTAGTAGGGTCCTTGTAAAGAGTGTGTCGGTGTAAGTCCCGCGATGAGATATCCACAAATCCACACCTGTCTAGCTGTGCTCCTCACACTCTCTGTCCATGTGTGCATGCACCCAAACCCTTCGCCCTCAGCTCCTCGACTCTCTTGAGGTCTTCTAAGCGCCTCACATTCTATTCAACTCCTACAGCTCTTCACACTTTCTTCACTTGGTCCACGTTCGTTGAGCTCAGAGCCTCTTCCCACGATTGAGGTAGACTGTGCTGGGGCGGATCTTCCAATCCTATGTAAGGCTAGTCAAAGCCACCCACCAAGACCACTAGTGCTCGGGTTCAGCAGGCGCTGCAGCTGGCTGGGTTCCACGCCCTAGGCTGGGGAGGACAGAACCAGCTGTCTAAACAGCTGCTGAGTCGGTGACTGTAAGATGCTGATGGTACCTTTCTACTGATGACATGCAGTTGCTTTATTGATTTTGTTTTGTCTGGACTGAGTCTCGGTTGTGACCTCAGGTGCACTGTAAACAAATCATCTGCAGATGTGTCTCCCATGGCAGGACCAAAACTGGTCTCCGTGGGCCTTTCTGTTACTAGCACTAGCAGTGCAGAGCTAAGCTGAGGGGTGAAATGTGACTACATGGTACTTCTTCTAACACACAAAAATTGATGACAGAAATGCATGCAACTAGGCTGAAAGGTCTTGGTTTGCTAGTGCTCTGGTTCAGAGAGGACCCGGCTTTGCACTTCGGGCTGGTCTATTCCTCATGGAGCTGGGTCAAGGGTGATCTGCAATGGACTGCGTCTAATCTGAGGTGGCAAAGTGGCAACAAAAAAAAGAATTGGGATGCTACCAGGCTGATTGCATTGGTTAGATCATTGCCAGGCATCCCCTCCCATCACTTTCTGTGTGTTGCATCAGACTTCCAACAAGGAGTGAGCTCAGGTCATCTTACTAGAACATGTAATATTGTCAACTAATAATGACATATGGGTTTTGGTACTTTGGATTTCCTATATCCAGCAGAAAAAAAAATGGAAATTCTAGTGGTGAAATAAAAAGTAACAAATTAAAGCATAACACCAAGAACCTGTTCAAAGTTGAACAGCAGATTAACTAAGTCGATGCATCTGGTGCCCAGAACGCCATGTGCCAGCAACAGGATCTGAAGAATCCAGTTATTACTGGTGAACTGGAGTTTTCATTGGGGTAAGCCCATTGCAGGTCTCTTGTTAATATGCCTCGATTTATGTTTTTTGGTAAAATATCCGAAAGCTCTCCCTTTCCTGTTGCATGCGCCTGGCATGACGGCGGGGTGGCGTTGCCCTGGCACCAGTCAGGCTAATGAGCTGGGGACCGGGTGTGCAGGCCTGTCTGTGCTCACAGATGCCCTCGGGCCCTGGAGGTGGCATCGCCGCCACTCCTGGCGCCAGCTGTCGTGCCCAATTATGTGAGCAGCAGACTGCAGGGCAGACAGAGCAGGAGGCCGGCAGACGGAGCTGTGCGGCTTAGACAGGCTGTGGGCAGGTCCCGCAGAAGGGTTGGTGGTGGTGGACTGCAAGGTGGCACGGGAGGAGTGCTGGTGGGAAGAATGGGTGGTGGCACGGGGGTGGGGCCGTGCCACAGGTGTGCAAAGAGAAGCAGGGCCTGTGGGGAGAGCCTGCTGCTTCGAGGGAAATACAATACAACAAGTGGTGAGACAGCGAGGAAAAACGGCTATTACAAATTAAAGTTTTCGATCTATTTGCCCAGCAGAATATTCCCTACAAATCCAGGGAAAGCACCCTTGAACCTACAGTACCACAGGAGTTCTCGTGCCCTGTTTTTTTAACTCATTCCTTTCCTGCTCCTGGTCCTCTCTCGGGTTGTGTTGACACACCCTTTGTCTTCATGATGGTTTAAAATGTTGTGGTCAAAATCATGGGCCAATTCTTAGCGATTATTCTGGAAATTGGTCTTGCAGATGGTGTAGTAACTCGCGCCAATTTATAGAGGATTTTTTTATGTGAATCTGGCCCAAGTTGCTTAAAGGTCTGTTGCTTGGATTAGCAGCAACCAGCTCGAGGAACATTCAAGAATGAAGTTAAAAAAAACATGACGAGGGTTTTAAGGGTCCTGCAGTGTAATGCACCCCAACGTTTCTACGAAACCTTAAATCTGGATTGAACCACCCAACTAGATAAAGCGTGTTCCTTCGTACTCTATTTTCAATCAATGTCTTAATAAATCTATTCTTCACAAACATGACAACTTTAAATACACTAGATCACCGCCACAAAAAAAAGGCCTACTATGTTTTCTCCTGTCTCTCTGTTGCTTTGCCTGTCTGATATATACAGGCGTTGGTAGCACATATTTGCCTGCTCTGTAAGTTACTAATGTTTCTCTACTGCTTTCTCTGTAACATCAGTAGACGCTGTAACGAGTACCAGGTAATTGCAAAATGCTGTATTACACAGGACTTGTGTATAGATGGCGCTTCATGAACGAAAAAAAAGATGTAATAAACAACATTGTGTTGAGGAAGGACAGACCTACTTTGTCCATGTCTGGGAGTGTTGGAGTAGCACAGGAGATGCAGGGAGAAGGAACCCCGCTCGGGACAAGTCGCCCTTTCCTAAGGTGCTGAGGGCAAACCCCAAAACCGGTCATATCTTACATTTATATGTAAAGTGCATTCGTGGATTAAAAACATATAGACCGAAAATAACAATATAACATTATGCATGCCTCACATTTAAGTCCACTCAACTATGGGGCACTAAGGTAGTGCCCCAAACCATGGCACAGTCGCTGCTGCATTTGCAGTTTTCATTATTCATTTTCATCCGTTTTTATCTTTATGATCCATATTATTACTTCTTTGACCATTTATAATCCGTTTATAATCATTTTAAGTCCACATGCAAGCTTTAAGCCAATTTACTGTGTTTCTCATATTCATGATGGGCCATCCGTACCTCTGCATTCAAGAATACGTACTAGAGCTTGTTTCATCAAAAGCAGTTTATTCTAAAAACCCAATGCATTTCGGGCCTTGATGGGCCCTTCGTCAGGGGTAACTGTAAAATCAATATGAACAAACATTAATATACTAAACGCCCTTGTGTGTCTTGACATTTCATAATGCTACACATATATGTAGATGTGAAAAGTGTCTATCGAGCGGGGCTGTCTCTTTAGCACCCATACTTCCGGCCTTCCGCTGCAAGCCTCGGTGAGTCTGACACGTCCTACCAAGAGAGCTGCCCACTCAACAAGGCTGGTTACTACCACCGCTGTCACTTCAGAGCCTTTTTGTACGCCCGTCACATCAAAGGGGAACTGTCTTTTCAGCACCCGAACTCTCTATCGAGACTCTCTTTACTACAAAATGGAACCTTCTCTTCAGCACCAAAACATTCGGTCTACTACCACAAGGGGAGCTGTCTTTTCAGCACCTGAACTCTGTTACCACAGGAGAGAAATGCCCATTTGGCACCTGAACTTGTTACCACAAGATGGAGCTGTCTTTTCAGCACCCTAGCAGTCTGTTAACACACGAGGGCGCTGTCTTTCAGCACCTAAACTCGGGTTGTCATACAAGGGAGCAAACCCAAACTCTGTTAACACTAGAAGAGTTATCTTTTCAGCACCTAAAACATGTATATAAAGTCTTTTTACCATACAAGGGAGTTTTCATTTCAGCAACTAAACTCCCTATTGCTACAAGAGGGAGCTGTCTTTCCAGCACTAACACTATGTTGCCAGAGGACAGAGTTTTTTCCCCAGAATCTAGACATTTTACCACAGGAGAGAATTGTCTTTTCAATATCTAAACTCTGCAACCTCAAAAGGGAGCTGTCTTTTCAGCACCCAAACTATGTAACCACAAGAGGGAGCTGTCTTTCCAGCACCTAAACTCTGTAACCTCAAAACAGAGAAGTCTTTTCAACAGGTAAACTCTGTAACCACAAGAGGGAGGTGCTTTTTCAGCACCTAAAGTCTGCAATCTCAAAAGGGAGCTGTTTTTTCAACACCTAAACTCTGCAACCACAAGAGGGAGCTGTTTTATCAACACCTACAATCTATTACCACAAAAGAGAGCTGGCTTTCAGTACCTACCCTCCATTACCATAAAAGAGAGCTGTCTGTTCAGCACCTTACCTCTCCTCCCCATTTATGACCATAAGCGTGCGCCCTCCTTTCCACACCTTAATCCTCCATCTATTACCATACGACGAAGCTGCCTTTCTAGCACCATTAACCATTTTCTACCACTAGAGGGAGCTCTCACTGGAACAATGGTCCTCTGAAGTAGCTTTTTCTCTCGACGGCTCCCACACTCTGCCTCTGTGCCTTCAGCGCGGCATGGTGTCTCTTTAGCTACCCATCCCTTGTGTGTGGGCTCAGACAGTCACTTTCAGCTGGAGCAGTCTCTCCTCCACCAGTCTCTGGAGTAATAAGGGCTGGAGAAGTGAGGCAAAGGGTGAGCTTTCATTTAGGACAAGCTTTGAGCAGACCACCCTGGCTCATATGGGTGAGCAGTGTTGTGGGCCCCTCTGGTTGACCAGCCTACTGCAGGGGATGTGTTATTGTGAGGTGTTGGGGGTGTTTATGTGAGAGGTGTTAGAAAAAATGTTACTGGAGGAAGTGTTGGCCAGTGACACTACTTCTTAGCCAAGAAATGTTTGTAAGCTCTATTCAGGGGTGCAGGGGTGGTCTGTATGGCAAGGCAAGAAGAGTAGGATACACATGCCCGCCCTCCAAATCCTGGGTACCAGACTGGATCTGAGGTCAGCAATACACCTTGCAAAGATGCTCAGGAACTACCACCAACAGAGACTGGACTTGGTAGAGGAACAGATTGGAACTAGAACCCACAACTCTTGTGAGGCTTCGTTATTTTCTAGGGGTAAAAGTTTTATCCACCTCCAAGGGGTTATAATGCCACATAACAGGTAATGCCCCATTGAGCCTCGAACACACATGGGGTGAGTGAGGAATGCCTCGCACAGGTCTGACCACTGACAATCGATCGGGGAATCATTGCAGCCCATCGTTCTTTTCCCACCATGCCACCCCAGATTGAACCCGGCTATATGTAAATCAGCCTTGACCCTGCTCCTCATGGGAACAGTCCAGTCCGAACTGCCAAGCCTCGTCCTCCCAGAACCCTTCAGCCACTGGTGCAACAAAGCCTCTTTCCCCGTTTGCAAAAGAAGCTGAGTTGCAAGCTCTGGGTTTTGTTTTAAAGAATGAGCCCAGAATGTCTGTAGAGCTTGGACCATTTCCAATCAAGACTTCTCTAAATTGATAAGAGCTCTGGCCATCTGTTGGGGGCTCCGGGCAAGACATATTTTGGGGTCCTCTGCTCTGAACGATTTTGAATTTCTGCTAATCTGCTAATTAAAGGCGGTATGATGTGAAACAATATTGAATTAGACTTACAGTTTCACACAAAAAAACATTGACATATGTCTTTTTTTGGGACCCAAAGATCCAAAAACTGAAACTGGATATAGAAATAAAGAGGCAGAGGTAGACAAAGAGAGAGAAAGGGTTCTGGCAGAGAAATCGAAAACGATTTGACAGAGTGAGAGAAAGAGCACTTTATCAGGGAGACATCAGAAGGTGTAGCCTTGGGCCATTGCCTACTCTGCGCATACCTTACAGCATCTCTTTCTATGGCTCAAGAAGGGAAGTATAAGGATTGGCCAATCTTCTAGACAGAGCTGAATCTAAGTCACCTTTTGTGGGGGAGGCCGACCAAAGTAGCCAAATGCAAAAAGAACAAATGATGGGCCAAGCACAAGTAAAGAACAGTCGAAGCGGATGTGATACTTTAAACTCAAGGCAGAGACAAGCATCTTAAAGGTCTCACGCTGCCATGAAGAATGATGGAAGAAGTCAATCGATGATGTGTGACGGACATTCCGCGTCAATGGGCATTTTTCACCAATCTTGGTTCCAATCAACAATAGTCTGTACGAGACCTGACACTTCTGTGGCACAAGAGACACAAGGAAATCAAAATCTCTCAGC
Organism: Lissotriton helveticus; assembly: GCF_964261635.1. Classification (NCBI taxonomy): domain Eukaryota; kingdom Metazoa; phylum Chordata; class Amphibia; order Caudata; family Salamandridae; genus Lissotriton; species Lissotriton helveticus. The sequence goes on along the minus strand of NC_136068.1, from coordinate 128,023,264 downwards.
TTCTGTGATGGAGGGACAAGAGTAACCAGCGTCACCTGAATTAGCGGGTCAGTTACCTGTGGCAAGGTCTGTCTCTGACTGTTGCAGCTAGAGTCCAGGAGGATATGTGGGAACTCTACTGCACATCCCGGAGAAACCATCGAGATCACCCAGAGACCAGGCGTTGACTGGTTCCATTCTTGACATAAAGACAGGAGTCAGCCTCCTCCTGGCAGTGGTGGATTCTGCCACAACTGAGGATAGCTAGGGACGTAGATTGCGCTGCAGAATATGAGATACTTCTACTATGGGCTTACCTTTTAGGGCTGGCAATAGAGGCACCTGAGGTGGTTGCTCAAGGAGGGAAAGCAGTAGGGTGCAACTGGGTTTTGGTTCTTCCCAAACAGGAAAGTATGTTTTCGGTCTTAAAATAACTTCAAAGATCATCTAGTTGAGTTCAAAAAAGTCTTCGACATAAAATGGACTTCTTGAGAAGGTTGTTCTACGGTAAGAAAGTTGAAAGTCCAGATTTGGGTGAACCCAGTGGATAACCTGGTGTACACACTCAGGGCCTGGCCTCTTTCCCAGACTCCACTTCAACCTCTAAAGAGTCAACCGAGTCAATGGATGAGGCAGAGGAGGATGGGCAAGAGGGCGAGGTGCGCTTCTTGAAGCTCCCCTCTAGTTGGTGCTTCCAGCTCTTGGAGTGCCAGAAACAAGGCCACTTTCTCCTTGAATAGGATGTTTTCTTTTTCTGCAGGTCTTGCTGTGGCACGTGTGGGCCTTTCCAGGTGTCGAAGAACGCTTGGGAGCAGGATGAGACTTTGGAGAGGCCCAATCTCCACAGGCCAGGTTTTGGTATCCTCCTTTCCTTAAGGCTTATTAAGAGCAGCAGAAACCCACATTCAGAACAACTTGCGCTGCCAACAAGCTTACTCACATGTGCCGCGTCTGGCGCAGCAGCAGTGAGTCCCCCAGCACATACCAGCATATAAGGAGATCCATACACCTTACACTCATTGTAGTGTCCCTCACTGGGCAGAGGATGCTAGTGTGACTCCTATAAAACTGCTGGACATGAGAAGTTAACCACATAATAGGCAGTTCCAATACTGCAGCAGTGCTTAATTCATAAAAAGAAAAAAAAAACAAGTGCAGGGCTCTTGTCAGGAGGCCTCTGCAGCTTGCACCACAAATTGCCCCTACCATGCTGCCAATGATAGTAACAACACAACTATTAACCATCACACTGCTACATGTGTGACGATTCAGACTGTTTCAGGCACCCAAAGAATTAAGAATGCCTTGGGTGGCAGGTATTAGTCATTTTGTGTGTATATTGAATTAATAATTGACTGTTGTTGTGGTAATCTCTGAATTTAGGCAGATAGTGCCACCTTGTGGCAGAATGTCACAAACGCCAGTGTTGACAAATATGTGCCAGTGCCCAGACCCGGAAACCACAGGCTCAAATTAAGCTCTGCTGCCCATCTATGCACATGCCTGTCCTGCGGAACACAAATGATAGTGAGCAATGGAATCAGTTCTCATGCTCCACAGTCCCAAACAAAACAGCAAAGGCCAACAAAAAACCTGACTTAGAGTCCTTTGCTCAGCACCTAGTCCTACCTACTCAGAAGGGTAGTTTTGCAAGGTCACCAATAACTGAGAGGGATGAAAGAGCTCTGAGGTTGTCTTAATCCTCCACAAATTATGCCTATCTCCTTATACTAGGTATAGACACGTCAGCGGTTTCTTTATGAGGGCAGGGGAGCATCGTCCCCCTGCCCGCTTTGAGTCGTGCAGTGTTAAAAATAACTTGGCATTGAAATTATTTCATTGCCATGTTATTTTTAACCAAGGCATGACGCAGCCACCAGCCTGCCTCCGAGCAAGGAGGGTGTGTCCTGTCTGTCCTCTGCTGCTGATTGGGAGCAGGTGGACTGGCGTAGCTGTTGGCCATGTATTTTTAAAGTGCAGCTTGTCACTTTAGCCGATGGTCTTGCGCTAGCCAAAGTGACATGCGCACTTTGAAGCTCTTCATACAGCGGTCTTAGACAGCTGGGATGGGACCAAGCACAGGCGTCTTGGCCCTGAAGGAGCGTTAGGCCAACTCACTCCATCCAATCCTGGCTCTGCTCTCATGCAACATGAGAGCAGTGTCTGGATTGGTTAGGGAGGTTCTTCATTCCACAGGCTTTCGAAGAACAGCGAGGATGCCGCGGAGCCTGCGATAAGTAAAATTTATTTTTATTAAATTAGATAAGGTGAAATAGTTTACTGTTTGTTTTATTTTGGAGGGAAGGTTTGTGTTTAGTTGGGCTTTTGAGGAAGTTTTAGTTTTAACTATGGGCTTTTATAGGGAGGAATAATGTGTTTTTGTGTTTCTTTGAGGTGGTGGGGCCCTTCGCTCGCTCCACCACTTTGAAAGGCCACCAGACACTCGTGTAGACACACCTAGCGAGTAAAGAACTATGATGGGGAAGATGGTTGATATAATGGCCTATAATGTATTTAGGGGCTTATTTACAAGCGTCACTTTTTATTACGGAAAAAGTGACGTACCGGTAGCGCAAGGGGCTTGTAAATATGCCCCTTATTGTTCAGTGCCGCAGTCTTGCGCCTTTGTGGTGCTGCAAATAATAAGTCCTCTTTGTATAGACCTCACAAGGATAAAAGGCTGTGTTGGCCGCGTCTCTTTGAACACGAGTTGCAAATTACACCTAGATCTCTGCAGAGGACTAAGTAGCCACTAAACTCTCTCAGCATTTTTTATTTTCATGCATTTTATAGATATTTTTTCAGTATCAGTAACTGATTAAACATCACAGCACCGCCCACCCACATCCAATCCCAGGTCCATAATCATGTATGCTGCAGCCAATCTGCATCTAGTTCGATCTTATTAATGTCAAAGTCAAGATCACTGACCAGGCGGCCTCAAAGGACAAGCCTTTTATGGATACTTTGTGTACCCGAATAAAGATTTTGAACTTGAACTTGACAAGCCTGGGATTTGGAATTCTGACTGGAGGGGTCCTCTTGAATTTTTTTGTTGTCGATTGCCATCACCTCACCAGTCTTCGTACAGTGAACGTGCACCCCAACAAAGTGCTCTCATGTCAACCCATAACCAGTACTTTTTCACTCTAACAGGAGTTTTGTGAAGTTCACAGGCAAGTGTCTGCAGGGCTGGCAGTGAGTAAACAGGCAACACTTACTAGTCCACTGAGAGGAGTAGGGCAGGCATACCCACCTATGTAATCTTATACTATTTACCTCTTTTGTAAGTAATGACGAATATCTAATGCGTGTATACTACCTCATTTCTTATTCACTGCGGAATCCCTGTACTGACAGATACCACGAAGAAACCAGCAGGGTAACCACTAGGATCCTGTTCAGTTGACCAGAGAGCGAGACGGAATTGACCCGTATATACCAGGGAGACTCTGTGCTCAGATTTATCAAATTACAGGTACTGCCAAACCTTCTAAACAATGGTCAAATATTCTTGAACTATTCCTTCAGGAGGTGAATAGTGACATTTAATTTCTAAAAAACAGCAAAATACTCGCAAAAGCTTAAATAGGAAAGAAAATCGACCGAATCCTAGTTTATCGTTGCAATATATACAAGATACAGATTTGGACATTAATAGACCAGCTGCCAGTCTCGCTAGGGGAGATTCAACTAATTCCCTATCACAACAGATATACAGAAAGTCTTGATAAAGGTGGTTTTCATCTGTTTATCCCACCGAAACGCGTCAACGCCATCCTTGGTACAATTCAAGACTCCAGCCTCGATGGTTGATTCACAGATTCAATAGTAACATAAGATCGATGAAACCATAAAGGAGTTCGAATGTACAAACTGTATCCAACAATTTTATGTTTTACACTTCTGTCTTGCTTCTCAATTATGCAGGTCATAATTGATTGTGATGTATCCATGTTTTTTTATTAGCTGATTAGATTAGCTAGTTAGAATAATTGGTTTTAATGTTATGTCTTTGCATTTATAATAAATGACTTTTTAACTGCTATATGTTTGTGTTATATATGTAAATCATTTTCTCAGAATTGTGCATTGATATAATCCTGCTTGAAACTCACCTCAAGGGAATCTCTCCATACTTCGAGTGAGTAAACAGGCAACACTTGCTAGTCCACTGAGAGGAGTAGGGCAGGCATACCCACCTATGTAATCTTATACTATTTACCGCTTTTGTAAGTAATGACAAATATCCCATGCGTGTATACTACCTCATTTCTTATGTCTTTCTAACTATATACTGTAAAGCGCTCTGATACCCTCACGGGTCACGTTCGCGCTATATAAAACCGTATAAATAAATTAATAAATAAATACCTTGTTATCCAGACCGCCTCTCTCTCATCAGAGGTGGATGCGTATAGGGAGAGGCTTCTCGGGTGCTTGACATGTGACTGACTCTGCCACAGCCCTTCCTACCTTTTGGCAGGCAATAACCACATGTCTCCCTAGGCCGGCCTGCCTTCCTCTGATAGCTCCCTTGCTCTTTGAAGCTGCTGCAGCTTGGTTAGTCAACCACCCAAACGTGTCAGGTGTGAACCAAAAATACCCTAAGAGGTTAAAAACAGTGGAGGAATGGGATCTCAGTTGCCATGGCAACCACCTGCGGATGATGGAGGCTGCGAGCGATGGGAGACCCATGTTTTCCTCTCTGTGCTGTATAATGAAGGGGCTGATCGAAGAAAGACAAGGGAGTCTACAGAACCAGCTACAAGATGAGAGTCAGACAAAGACGCGTGGGCAGGGAGCTGAGGCAGGCAGACTGCCTCCAGCAGCCAAAATATCACTAATATATAGAATTATATATGACATAATGGGGAGGTTTTTCACCGAGAGATCCTGACATCAAATAGACAAGAGTGAAGTATGAGTTCTCTGTCACCCAAAACCCTGAGATTAAACACATCCTTTTTAAGCACTGCTTCCTACTTTTTATGTCATATGTGGGTCCCACACCTGTACACTATCTTTGCTGTGCAGTATTTTTAAACAAATAAATAAACGGGTGAATTATTTCTGAGTAAAGAAAGATCTGTTTTGCAGGGTTTCTTACTGCTCTGTTACTTTTTTGGTAGCTTGCCTCTGTGAATTAAAAAAAGGGCTTGGATTTTGCCTTCTTTTTCTTGTCTGTCAGCTTCGCAGCTTTACAATGTAGTCACAGTCGTGGAAACCAGGCTTTGTTTTTAATTGCTGTGACATAATTCCAATGAATACCCACATTTTCAAAAGCCTGTTCACGATGGTTGATGACTATGGGACCCATATATAACACAAAAAAGAATTCAAAAACAGGTATTTTTTCACTCCGATCCGTTTCAACCACACCACATGTCTGACTGACAGACAAACACATTTATGGTTTTCCCTTCAGGTTTAGCACCATTGCATCAATAGGTTCTACATAAAAGGATTGTATATGTTATTATATGTTAGTGTGAGGGCCCGATGGGAGCAACAGGAAAAGAGCCATGGCTCATCAATGGGAGCATCTATGCACAGCTGCCATGTTTTTCTGGTTCATGCTGGGACTTGTAGTCTTATTTAACACAACATAAACCTTGGACTACAAGCCCCAGAATTCTAAGGGGAAAAAAAACGGGATTGGACCAACTGGTCAAACATGGTCCTGGGAAACTTTCAACTCTACAGAAGAAAGGACTTGACCACAGGTACAGGTGAAAGAACTCAACACATCTGCCAGAGTAGGGATACCGGATAAAGGTATGCTAGAAGGGGGGATCAGCTACAAATCCTGGAGGACGAGGACCTGGCCACAACTACAGAAGGGTCTAAACACAGCTAAGGAAAAGAGAAGGACAGGTTGACTAGGAGGGTCTGACCAGAGGTACAGGAGAAGGGCTTGCCTATATCTGCAGAAGGGCCTAACTAAAGTCCAATAGGATGAGGGCTTGACCACAGGGGTGTATCTAGGGCCGGTCCTAGGATTTGCGAGGCCCTGGGCTAAAAGGGAATGTGCGAGGCCCCTCTAATGTAGATAAGTGGCCCCTTGCAAGGAGACCATTCACAGACACTGTGGGGGGCCTATTGTCCAGCATTTTGTCGCCCCCACAGTTTTAACTTTGAGCCCACAAGCATTTCTCACACCTTCAGTCCGATAGGTGTGAGAATTGCTTGTGGGCTAAAAGTTAAAACTATGGGGGCGCCAAAATGATGGACAATGGGCCTCCCACAGTGTCTGTGAATGGGTCTCCTTGCAATTGAAGGGAGCATCTCCCTCCCTTATGTATCCAGATACCATCCCTGAGAGGGCCGGGGTGGGGGGCCCCTCCATTTCAAAGAAAGGTGACACCTTTCTTTGAAATGGATCGCCAGGGAACCGACAGGACACATCACCAGTGGGTGGCGCCATGCTGGTGGGCTGAGTGCGAGGCCCTGGGCAGCTGCTGCCCACGCTGCCCAAGCCTAGCGCCGGCCATGGGTGTATCTAACAATGGTTCAGCCGGTGCAGTGCTATTGGTGTCCAGAGGTGTGAAGGGGCCTTGGATCTGCTGCAGATTTTTTGATAGGCTGACTCAGTATGTGATTTATACTCGGGGGTGGGTGGAACATGAGGAGTTCCACTCTGCGGAATTCTGCAGAGTTACATGAAATCTGTGCGAGGTTCTGTGGAGTTCTGCGAGCGGGCAGAATCGGCATGTCATGCTGCTTGCACTGATTTTTAGCGCCAGGAGCTTGTTCCGTGCTGAAGAATCAGCACTAACGGCACCATGTAGCGCGCCAGTGGGCGCTGCCTCTTTGCTGTCGCTTAAAAAACTCCACCACGCAGCGGTTGGTGGAGGTTTGCCAGAACTCCACGCAGAGTGGGCAAAACTCCGCGAACTCCGCTGGCAGAGTAGAATTTATTGCCCACCCCTATTTTTATCTGTGCCTAAGTAGTGCCTGTATCCCTGTTTACTCTTCCCTGGAAAATGAATGTTGGGGGAGAGGGGAGCTCTGTGGGGTGGCTGGTATAGTGGACCAAAGGGTGTGTTAGGAAGAAAGAAAATGAGAAAGACGGTGGGGAAGTTATTGAAAGAAAGAGGAAGAATAGAAATGGAAATCAGAAAAAGATTGGAAGAACACAAATAATGTATATAAAGATTGAAGACCCAGGAAAAGTGGAAAGACAGGATTGAGTGAGGAGAGTGAAAAAAGGGCAGAAATTGAAAGGGCAGAGAGAAGAGGATAAGCGGGAAATGGAGGACAGGGTGGATTGGAGATAACAAAAGAGAATGTGAAAGGAAGCAGAATGAAGAAAATGTAAGAGAAGGGCGAAGTCATTGTGGAAAAGAGCGAGAAAGCTTAAAAGAACAAGCAAAATTGAATAGGGAGGAGAAAGAAGGGGACAGAAATTAGGATGCCAGATAGAATGGTAGGAAGGAAACGAGTGAAAGTGAGAAGTGAAGACAAGAAGTAGATGTGAAGGGCAGGAAGGGGTAGGGATAGGGGAGGGAGACTAATTTGGCGCTGGGGTAAGAGTAGCACAGTTAGAAGAGAGGAGAAACGAGAGAGTGAAGGAGAAGATAGGTAGAGAGAGACGTTGAACAATGAGAAGAAAAGGGGGGCGAGGAGAAGCAAAGATTATAAAAAGGAAGAAGATAAGGACGAGTGAGAGGGGCTGAAGAGAAAGAGATAGGAGTAACAAGGAGAGAGACTGAAAGCAGGAAAGGAGATGAGTGGAGAGAAGGGTGAAGATAGGGAGAAGAGAGGAAAGACAAGTAGAATGAAGAATTCAGAGAACCATAAGCAGTGTAGCTATCATTGGTGTAGTAGGTGTAGTAGCGCCACTACCCAGGCGCGTGCTGGGTTCACTGCATCTCAACTATACCCGTATTTTAATACAGATCTGGGAGATCAGGGGCCATTTCTCTTGCCTGCATTAGTGCCCAGAACACCCTTACTACTCTCCTGTCAGACCTCATCTACAGAAGAGAGAAAAAGGCTCGGCCCCAGGTAGAGAAGGGTGCAAGCGGTGCAAAGGAAGGGTGCAGAGGAAGGGCGCAGCCTCGTCAGCAGGGGACCTAAGGACTGGTACCACAGAAGGAAGGACTGGCCGTAGGAGCTGGGAGAGGCTGCAGGAGCTGGGACTGGCCGCAGGAGCTGGGACTGCCCGCAGGAGCTTGTACAGACCGCAGGAGCTGGGACTGGCCGCAGGAGCTGGGACAGGCCGCAGGAGCTGGGACAGGCCGCAGGAGCTGGTACTCGCTGCAGGAGCTGGTACTGGCCGCAGGAGCTGGTACTGGCCGCAGGAGCTGGGACAGGCCGCAGGAGCTGGGACTGGCCGCAGGGACAGGACGCAGGAGCTAGGACAGGCCGCAGGAGCTGGTACTGGCTGCAGGAACTGGGACTAGCCGCAGGAGCTGGGACAGGCCGCAGGAGCTGGGACTGGCCGCAGGAGCTGGGACTGGCCGCAGGAGCAGGGACTGGCCGCAGGAGCTGGGACAGGCCGCAGGAGCTGGGACTGGCCGCAGGAGCAGGGACTGGCTGCTGGAGCTGGGACTGACCACGGGTGCAGGAGCTGGGACTGACCACACCTACAGAAGAGAGAGCAAGGATCTGGCCACAGGCAATGACTAAAGAGGGCAGAAGTACAGGAGAAGACCTCTCCAGGACTAATGGGCATGACCACATTAGCAGGCGAAAGCGAGCCTGTCGTTATCCACAGAAGATGGGTCTGACCAGAGGTACAGGTGAGGACCCTGATCATAGACAAACAAGAAGGCGGTCCTGGCCACCGGCACAGTAGAGGACCTTGTCCATAGCTGCAGGAGAACACCTTGACCACTGACATGAAGAGCTTGCCCAGAGCTACGTGAAAATGTGGGCACGACCAAGGGCGCAGGAGACGACCAAGGGTGCAGGAGACGGTCATGGCCATATTTACAGCAATGGAGCCTGCAGAGAGCCAGAGGAGAGGGCATCTTCAAATGTACAAATCCATCATCACAAAAATGCAAAGGTGCCCCAGAAAGAATATGTCTGCACAGAGTCAGCATCGTCCTGCAATATAGTGCAATAAACTGTGTAGTTCTAGCATGACATTGCAGAAACTCTCCCGTGCAGCTGACTCTGCAGTAACCAATCCTCCTCTGCAGCCAGTACTGCAGGATCACACCCTCCTGTGCAGCTCTGGTATGACAGTGCACTAACACTCCCTCCTCTGCAGATGACAAAGCAGTTAACACACCCGCCTGCCCGGCTGACTCTGCAGTTAAACACATGGAGGGGTTCTGATCCAATCTCCGTGCAGAGATCTACATAGATTGTCTGTTCCTATACCACAATGAATCATGGAGCTCAGCTACGTTATACATTTTAAGCACTTCAATGGTGGAATACAACACACACTTCACATAACCAAACTAATTACTGTACCATAACACAACCTAGATGTGCAGTTCAGTTTAAAGATTACATGCTCACAACATGGAAGTAATGCATCACGGGAAAATCGGTCTACAAAGGGGGGGCGAGTCTGTGGATTTTGTTGGAGAGTCACGGGAGATCCCCTTGAGTCTTCCAAAAATCCAGCCTGGTCCAATCTCCCTAATATGGATGGAGCTTCAAATGATCCCTGAGGGACACCAGAGAATCAGGGTACCAGAGATGTAAAGGCAGTGAGTTCCAGCAAATTGTCCCCTTGGTGAAAAAGTCTTGACATCTTTTGGAAATCAGCATAACCCGAATCTTATCTACTGAGTGCATGTGATCATTCTGTAGACCTGGGGAGGGGCAATCGATGAGGCCAATAAGAGAAGCAATAGTGAAGCAGGGAGTCTGGTAGGCCAGCATATAAGGCACTGCAGTCATATAGGTGGTCGTTCACAGTTGCCGCACCACTCAAACCCTGTTGGTAAGTTGGTGCGGAGGAAGGCTGAATCCGAACAAGACCCTGACCAGAAGGATGGTTCTGGCCCCTTGCTACTCAAACTAAGCCTTGTCTACTCACTTTCTACACACGCTTGTCCCCACCACTTAAAAGAGGAATACAAGGCAACTACGTAGAGGCTAGCAACCAAGATGGCCGCGTAGGCTCCCGGCTCCGCCGACCTCCGACTCCCGCCAACATCTCCTGTCATTTATCCTGTTATTGCGCCCAGCCACCGTGTGTATGAACCTGCCGTGAGACTAATAGTGCTATCCCGAGATCTCTACCTGTTCGACAGACGAAGATATGTCGAGTGGAAGTTTGCGGCCTAGATCTGCTTGGAAGCCGGGGTCTCGTGTACTGGCCCATCCGGGTTTCAGTTAAACAACATCGGCTGTGGTGGTGTGATTGGGTCCGGTCTACCGGGGTGGAAACATTTTTTTCGGATTGCTGTGGATGACGTTTGGCTGCCTTGGTGAAAGTCGTAGGAGGGGTGACGACCCACGATTGCAGCTGTGGACGGGGGTCCTGCCCGGTGACCCGGTAACGGGCCCGCTGGTGTTCGCTGGGTTGGGATCTCTGCCTGCGGTGGCGGACCCAGGATATTATCGTAACAACTGATAAGTCCCCCTCTGCAGTCGTCCGTTCCCTATTCGCCTGTCCCCCTCTGAGAGATCGAGCTCGCTGGGGGAAGCAATCATGACCGACACCGAGCGAAGAGTGGTGAAACGGACCGAGAGTGATCCGTCACTATGAGCTGTGTTGGCAGCCATAGGGTGAATTCATGTGTACGTCGAAGGCCGCATTCAGAAGATGGTAGCGCGCTTGACTGAGATTGTACGAATTGGACCGGACTTTACTCCACTACAAGAAACGGGAAAAACCGAGATACCCAAGATGGCCACTCTGATGGAGGAAGCAGACCCCGTACTATGGGAGGTGTCGGAGCCTTTGACCAGTGTTTCGGGCGATGAGAACAACCTCGAGGCCACAAATGGATTGTTAAACCTACGATCGTTGCCGACTATGGAAGGACTAATTGATGTTCCCCCTCCAGAGACTTTTGATGAGAATTGTTATCGGACTGCAACTGCGTCACTTCCCTATACATCGGCGCCACTAAGATGGCGGACGAATCAATGCTGGGAGTTCATAACAGGGAGGGGAGTCTCCGGACCTGACGGGGTTCACGGCACTTTCGTTCTTCTGCTATGTCTTGCTTTGATTTTTATTACAGTTTCTTCGTACTCGGACTGTCCTGTGGAAGAAGTGGTTTGTTCGGAGGGGGCTCACACGTCTGATCGGAAGGGGCAAGGATGAGATTGAAAGACTGGGTTTGACCTCAAGTATCGATGGACACGGGATCTGCTAAACTTATGCTTTCGGAAGGCTGGGCGGTGTTTGAAGTTTCCCTTGTTGCGATACATATTTGTTGTCCGATAGATTTCTTGACTTCAACCTGGGGATTCTTGGTTCTGGCGGGGGGGGAGGGGTGACCGGGAGCCCGTACGAATATGCCCTCCTCCATTCCTCTACTTTTGTAGTTCTTTTCTTTTAGAACGTAGTTAGTTGGGGCGACAGGCACGCTGCTACTGGGGGTTAGGCGATAGCCGTTTGCAGGGGTGCAGGGTGGGGAGATGGGTTTATTGTTTTCTTTTTGTTATCGCCCATATGATTTTTCCCCTTTTTTCGTTTTTTCTTAGTCTTTCCTTTACTCGTAATATTGGCGAACTATCCTGACTTTGATCCTTAAATTCTAGTGTCTGGTTGCCATGATTCTCCTGCTGTTTTGATGTTATGGGTGGGAGGGTTTTGAGGATCCGCATCTAAACTGTTTATCGATTATACTAATGCAAATATTATTTTGTACTCAATAGCGCTGGCCTTTCGAAGATTTTCTGTTGCTCTACGTCTATCTTGTTATTGTACCAATTCATCCTATTATCATTGTATGTATATATGGCACCGGATATGTCTGTCTATTTTCTGGCTTTAAAATAATAAAAAGATTTATAAAAAAAAAAAAAAGAGGAATACAAGAGTGAGATTCTGATTTGTGTGTTCCAGGATCTCACCGTGTGACATGACTGGGACTCTGAGCCGGTAACACGCATGTGCCATATGACGCAAAACGAGCCCATGATAGTCACAATGCTCCACTCCACTACAACACTATAGTTCATAAAGTTCTGGATTTCTACATCTATGGGGTTGTCTGGGCCATGAAGGTGGCAAGAGCAGTGCTGTGCTAAAACAGTACAAGAAAGCTCCACTTTTGTACACTGCATTGATACAACCTCATCCTAGGTGAATGGCGATGGGATGAAAGTGCATCCCACCTCCCGCGTCTCTGAGAATCAATTAAACACGACCACAGCTTTGCTTCTGAGGTCATGAGTGGAGGGGAGGCATCCATCTAGTAACGTATTGACCTGCCCAGGTTTCACAAGACTGATTGTAACACCAGCTGGTAGAGGGAGACCTCACTGCCATAGGCAACCTAGTGACCTCGGTGAAACTGCTCTGCTCGAGAGCATCAGAGACATTGGACATTTCCTGTTCCCAATGACTAGACAATATAAGGGAGTCTGTTCTGAGACCTCACCCATGCTCATTAACCTCTCCTCTCCTCCAGGGCATCAGAACAAGTCATTGGCCACTTCCTCTCGCCACAGCCTTGGCAAAGGAAGAGGGTCTCCTCTGAGACATAAAAAAGGGTTACATATAGAGTATGCAATACCGAATCCCATAACTTTGATTTCTTTTCATTAAAAAAAGATCACTTTTTTCTGGAAAACAAAATAAAAAATTGTGTTTTTCATACTGAAATGTTTATGGGAACGTGACCATGACAGCCATGGAGATGGACGAGTGATTTCCTGCTCTGGTGTGATCAGGCCCGCAGATGAACGAATCCTGCGAGCCTTGCGCTCCGTTGACCACTGGGAAGTGCCAGGGAATGTTGGTGACTTTTGTGGTACTTGGGAATAAGCAGAGTCCTTCACAGCCCAGAGATTGATGACAACGAGCCATGGCCCACGGTGCAGCCCAAGATGGCAGCGTTCCAAGGTGGCAGACAGCTGGGCACACCAGCGGCACCTCGACTGGTGGAGTAAGGCCCTGGAGTGCCGCTGCAGCCAATCTGCTCCAAGTGGTGGCCCCAATGGTGGTGGTGGAGGCAGGGCAGAGGAACATTTGGAAGGGGAAGAGTTGCAGCCCCGCCAAACATAGAAACATGACCCTTGTAGAGAAGAAGTCTTGCAGCGAGGAGATGCGAAGCCCAGAAGTAATCAGGGTGCATCTTCGTGCAGTGTCAGGGGAGGGGGCTGGTACCCGTACCCCTCCTATAAAGCGGGCACCCTGGTGGCAACAACATGACCAGGAGCCCACCTGTAACAGGGTTGCCTCCCAGAGCAGGGTCTCCAGACACTGATTGACACCATTCTCCTCCCACTTCCCCATGCTAAGAGGGACACCTCACAAGTGCCTGGGACTAGAACAATTGGCCAAGGGCACTCCACGGGCTTGGTGGATGGAACCCACAGAAGGGGGTACGCCTGGATTAGAGAATACACAGCCCAAGGGGCACTGTCAGAGGTGGGAGGGGGGCAACATACAACACCTGTCTGAGAGCAGAGAAGGCTGGTGGCAGCTGGGCTGATTGGTAAGGAGTCTGGGGGGCCGAGCAGAGCCCCAGAGAAGGGATGATTGTTTACCTCGAACAACTGCTACCCAAGGAGGATTCAGGTCACCTGGAGAGTGGCCAGGCGGGTGTAACAACACCCAAGGATTTTGAGGTCCACATGACCAAAATACTGGCAGCGATCTGGAACACCAAGGTGACACTGGAACACAAAGTTGAATCAGTAGCGCAGGATTTCGGGCTGCTGTGATGTGATCACAAGAAGCTGTCGGACCGGGTGATAGACATGGAGTCGACATTCACTCATGTTCGCGCCACTCTCAGGGAACACTCCAACGCAATTCAAATGCTGCAACACGAGGACCGCTTTCTCACGGTCAAACTAGATGACACAGAGGTGAGCTCTAGGTGAAATAATGTATGCCTAGTCGGGATCCCAGAGAAGGAAGAGGGGCCCAGTGCTAAGCTGTTTGTGGAGCAATGACTGTTGTCAACCGTGTTGAGTGTCTAGGTGATCAAACTTATACACGGTGGAGTGAGCGATGAGTCCCGGGGCTCCCCCCTATGCCTGGGGTGCAGACGCCTCCACACCCCACGGTGGCAAGGTTGCTCAACTTCAGAGAAAAGACAAATAACATGCTCTCATGACCCCAGGCAATTTGAGGGGAGTCCAGTAAGCATTTACCCTGACTACACCAATGCAGTGCAGCAACTACGCAAAGCATTCCACACTGTTAAAATGTTTAAGAGGTTTGAGGGCTAGTGCAGTTGTGCTACAAACCTTATTGTAATAAGCAGGAGAACCCTATTGGAGAAAAGGTTAACAGCAAGAGGAAAAGGAGTAAACAGGTTGATGTAGAGAGCCCCTTGACCCCAATAAAAGACAAAGAAGAAAAACAGACAGTGTGTTTAATCTGCCCAAGTCCCTTCTCCCAAAGAATACATTATTGTCTTAGTTATAATGATTTGTGTAGATGGCTTTGATATTGGCTGTTTTATTCAAGATCAAATGACATTATAAAGCCAACTAGTGTTATATGTGCATGGAATAGGAGGGTAGTGGCAGGTAACAGGCTGTAATTGATGCAATGGGTTCGTAGAAGAAAGATGTTCAGGCCTTGTGCATCTCGGGGCCTTAAAACTCAGCCCTATGTGATAAAATATATACCTCAAACTATGTAATCTCTCTCTCTTGCTCTCTCTCTCTCTCTCTCTATATATATATATATATATATATATATATATATACACACACACACATATACACACACACATATTTAAAATATTTAACACAGTGCTGATCACCACCGTATGGTTCTAGTTCAGCTGAATATTCCATTAAAAATTAAGTTTTTGCTGATAACTTCATGAGCAGATTTGCTGGAAACTGCCTAATCTAATAACTTTCTCACCTAAGTTTCGGCCTGCCAAGTTTTGCGATGATACGTCCATGTGACAAAAAAGTTAAGGGGGTTTTGAAAAAGTGTGTAATTTCCCATTTCCGCCCTGTATGATATTTTACACAAAAATAGAACAGACACAATTGAACCGATTTACAATAAACTTTGCATGAAAATAGCCATTTACTCAGAAAGTGTACTTTTTGATCGGCTATAAATCCATTCAGCAGCTTTTCAGATGTTTGCTTTAAAGGATTAACAATTTTGTACATCTCATCGCTTGAAAAGCCATTTGTTAATTTGCTTATAACTTTGGCACCAGTTGATGAATTTGCCTGAAATTTGCACTTATTTTTCTTTGGGTTGTTATTGGTATTTTCTCATTTTTGCATGTGCAAAAAAGAAAGGGGGACAGTTAAAAAGTGATGGGGGGTAAAAACTGAGTGTAGTTGCTAATATGTTTGGCACTGTGTGATCAACTTGCAAAAAGTTAGCAGATGCTAGGGAGGATTAGTTTTCTATTGACGTGCCTAGTTTTGTGCCAGCCTACAAAGAAGTGGCATAGATAAAGGGTGGGGTGTCAATATAATGTTCTTATAACTTTGACATTATTTGAACAGTCTGTGTCTAGTGTGGCAAGTAGTTAGCAAGCGATACCCAATGCAGGTTTTTTAGGCTTTACGAAGATCCAATGGGGGGCAAAGCTAAAAGGGGTTGGCAAAAATATATTTCATTTACTAATAACTTTGGCACTGTTTGATGAATCTGCAAGAAATATGAAGGGACATAATAGATGTAACCTTTTTTAGTAGTTTTAAGTTTGTTCAGACCCACCAAGAGGAGGTAAGTTAAAAATGGATGGTGGGCAAAAAAATGTGTCTTTGCCTAACATTGGCATAATGCGATGAATCTGCACAAAATATGTCAAACGTTTAGAATTTTTTTTTTTTTTTTTTTGGTAAAATTTTTATTTGTATTTTGAGAAAAACAAGACAACACAGGCAGGTTACCGAGGTGCCATACAGCGCCCACATGGGCGCAAGGTAGAGTCATGAGGCAACAACCACGCACATCAACATAAGCAAAATGGTACCAAGAGGCATGTCTCAATACTCAGAAAGCAGTTCCGTGAGTCTATCTGCATGTTCGTACGCCCGAAAGTTCAAGCAGGAGATCTGTCCATCCCGCGCTCCTTCATATCAAAATCGCACAGGCTTCGGCCTCATCCACATGTACCTCAGTAAACCATGAACCATGAAAGAGAAAAAACTCCCCCCATTCCTCCCTCCCCCTCCCCCCACGGTGGTGACTCCATTCATACCAACACACATTCTATCCACATTACTAGACTTGAAACAGGTGCAGTGACCGTAGAGATGCAGGACACACGGCGGATGGCAGGTCCTTAGAGAGGAATGCGACCAAAGGACCCCACTGAAACTGAAAGTTCTTGAAATTGTCGAGGAAGATGTCCGCCATTCTCTCCATGCTTAGAAGCTTCCAAAGTCGTGCGCGCCACAGTGAGATTGCCGGTGCCTCACTCTGTTTCCATGCAGCAGCCAGTGTAATCTTGGCAGCTCCAATACAAAGCCACAAGATTTTTTTGTCTGCTCGGGTCTGATGTTCAAGGCCGGGTTCACGCAGGCCTAATAAGACAGAGGCTATAGAGTCCTCAATGGGATATTGAAGAATGTCCCTGATGTGTGAGAGGATTTCCTCCCAATATGGCCGAATCACTGGGCAGTCCCACCAGATATGCTGGAAGTCCCCGAGGAGCCCACATCCCCTCCAACATTTGTCGGAGGTAGCCGGATAGAAGCGGTGGAGCCTGGTAGGACACAGGTACCATTGCATAAGAGTCTTGAGGTGGGCCTCCCTGAGATGGAGCGAGTGATTGAATGCCGTCAGGTCCCGCCATAACGCCGACCATTCACTGTCGGAGATATCTCTCCCTATCATTTCTTCCCAATGCTCCATGTTTCGCGGCCTAGGCGATACCGCTGATTTAAGTAAGAGCTGATATAGGAAAGAGATGGGAAAGAGATGACGCCTTTCATGGCTGATGTCCGCAGTATAAAGGCCTCGAAAGGTGACGGAGGTCTCGTAGCTGCCTCCCGCACCCCTGGCGACGTGGCCCAATGGAGCAACTGTACATGGCGGTATCGGTCAGACTGGGGGATCCCATAATCTCTCATGCAGTTAGCAAATGTGAGGGGATCCTGACCATGGAACAAGTGGGTCAAGGCCCTGCAGCCACCCTCCCTCCAAGCGTCAAAGGGCCCCTCTTGAGACGCCGGGGGGAAAGCCGGGTTAAAGTGCACGGGTGTGAACGGTGAGGGGAACGTAGTCCAGCGTTCGTCCGAGGCCAGGGTGTCCCACACCTTTAGCGTGGTACCCATAGGAGTACTAATATAGGAGTTCAGAGGGCGATCCTTCTTTGGCTTCCAAGCCAGGTCCCATATCGACCTGCCTGCCACACTCCGGTCCATGTGTAGCCAATGTTTTTCAGACTTTTGCTGCGACCACTCCACCAGCACCCTCAATTGCGCCGCTTTATAATAGAGCTGTAAGTCAGGCAATCCTACTTCACCCTCGGATTTCGGCCGACGCAATACCAAGAAAGAAAAACGCGCACGGCCCCCTTGCCACACAAATCGCAAAATCTGCGTCTTGAGACGCCGAAAGTAGTCACTGTCCAGAGGTATGGGCAAGGCCTGAAATAAATACAAGAATTTAGGAAGGAGAACCATCTTTACAGCGTGGATCCTACCCAACCACGACAGGAACTTAGGTTTCCATCTCTCCAGTTCGGCTCGAGTCTTTGCTAACACAGGCGGGAAGTTGGCGGAGAATAGTTTGCCCACAGTCTGAGTCAAGTGGACCCCCAGATAGACAATCGAGCCATCGGCCCAGGCCAGAGGCGTCAGAGGGCGCATGGGATCCATCTCGGATCGCGAGAGAGTAAGGTTCAGGATATACGATTTGCTATAGTTCACCTTGAAGCCGGCCACCTCCTCATAATGCCGCAGGGTCTCCGTGATGCAAGGCAATGAGCGTTCTGGGTCCGCCACGGAGAAAAGAATGTCGTCTGCGAAGAGCGTGATTTTATGTTGCTCTCCTGTGAACGGAATGCCCCGAATCCCCTCCCGTTCCCGTACCGCCACAGCCAAGGGTTCAATGCTTAGCGCGAACAGGAGAGGTGAAAGAGGGCAACCCTGTCTAGTGCCTCTAGAGTGCGGAAAAAACGCCGACACGTGGCCATTCACCGCTACGCGGGACCGAGGGTTGGAAAAGTTAGCCCTCACCATGGTGATAAACCTCTCCGAGAAGCCAAAGGATGCCATCGTATGAAACAGGAAGCTCCAGTCCACACGATCGAATGCCTTTTCGGCATCCAGCCCCACCAGGACCGCCGGTATGTGGAACCGGTTAGCTTTTTCTATTAAATGTACCACCCTGCGTGTATTATCATGAGTTTGACGCCCCTTAATAAATCCAGACTGATCAGGATGAATAATCGCCGGCATCAGATCTTGTAGCCTATGCGCCAGGATCGCCGAATACAGTTTGGCGTCGATGTTGAGGAGCGCTATGGGGCGGTACGAAGCACACTGGGTGGGGTCCTTCCCCGGCTTCGGCAGAACCGTAATCACCGCCTCCGCCAATGAACCGGTTGAGGAACCGGACTCTGCCATGCCATTGAAGAGGGATACCAAAAAATCGCACAAATCAATGGCGTAGGTTTTATAAAAAGCGGCAGTATAGCCGTCCGGCCCGGGTGCCTTGTGCAGTTTTAACCTCTTGATAGCCTCTAGTACCTCTTCTCTGACAATCGGGCCCCCCAGCAACTCATTCCATTCCTCGGATATCTGGGGGAGGGGTAGACGCCGCAAATACTCCTTCTGAGCATCCGCATGCAACCTGTCCCCCGTGTAGAGGTCCGCATAAAAGCGGCCAAAAACGGCCGCCTTCGCCTCGTCCCGATGTTGCTCAGTACCCGTAGCATCCCGAATGCCCCCGATATACTCACGTTCCCTCCTGTCCCTCAGTTGACGCGCCAGGTGCCTTCCCACCTTGTTCCCACTAGAGTAGGATTGCCGTCCCAGCCTCAACAGCGTCAGTTCGGCCCTATTGTTGTAGTGGGCTCTCAATTTCCCCCGGACCGCGGTCAAGGGTCGGAGGGTCACCCTCGAAGGTTTGAGCTTATGAGCCTGTTCGAGGCTCGCCAGTTCGGATTCTAGGTCCTCGCGGTCCTCGCGCCGCAACCTGTTGAGGGTAGCATTGAGGCCCAGGCACGTGCCCCTGATGGACGCTTTAAAGGCGTCCCATGTATTGGACACCGAGGTGTCGGATACGGGATTAAGTTCAAAAAACTCCCTGATGGCCTTCCGCAACGCCTTATTAGAGGCGTCATCCCTCATCACCGAAGCCGGGAAGTACCATTTCCGTTGTCCGTCACCGGACGGCGACCAACGAAGGCTAAGCACCAGCAAACTGTGGTCAGACACTGAAAGTGGAAGAATGGCGGCATCCAGAACGTCTCCTCTGAGAGCCTGGCTAAGGAAAATGTGATCCAATCGGGAGTAGGAGTGGTGTACATGAGAGAAAAAGGTGTAGTCTCGTGTGGTAGGATGGAAAAAGCGCCAGCCATCAACCAGCCCCAGCTCCCCCACCCGTTGCGAGGAGGCAGAGAACACCCCCGTGTCAGCTCTATGGGACCCAGAGCTATCTACAGCCTTATCCCACACCAAGTTAAAGTCCCCCAGGATGAACAAGTGACCTTCAGCAAAGTCACCCACTCTCTGCAACAAGCCTTGTAAAAACTGATTTTGGCCAGCATTGGGGAGCTATGTTACCACAAAAGTACTTAGCCGCCCCAGGACCATTCCTTTCACCATTAGCCAGCGGCCATCCTTGTCACTGCGCATGTCAATAGGTTAGAAGTGCAACGCAGCGCGGAACAGGAGTGCTACCCCCCTATGTTTTGTGGATGCAGATGCCCTGTATATAAGGGGATACGCCCTATGCCGAAGTCGCAGCTCTTCTTTGCGCGCCAAATGGGTTTCTTGGAGCCCCACCACATCCAACTGGTGATCATTTAAATACTTCCATATTTTCTGTCGCTTCTGCGGTGAGTTCAAGCCCTTAACATTCCAAGTCCCTATACTAACAGGCATAGTGGAACCATAACACCAAAGCTCTCAGTAGGCATTGCATGAACCTCCCCCCCCACAGACAAGATTCCATCCGACAAATGTTGCCTGGTAGAATGACCCATCCCTCCTCCCCAGGCACCAGCACATTGACTCTCAGCCTCCAGGAACCCTGACAACCCACCTTCCTGTTCCACGCACTCCCTAATCACCCCCCCCAACACCACCACACACGCCACAGAACACTCACGTCGCCACCATCGCACCCCCCTGCACTCCCCCCCCCCCCCCAGGATCCCCCCTCCTCAAACCCCCCCCCCAAACATGAAACCAATAGGAAATAACTCAGAATGCCACATCCAAGAGCACCTGCCCCCCACCCCCAGAGCCCCCCCACCCCCTTCCCCCCAACAGAAAAACAACAGGAACCCAATCCAAGTACTAAACCTGAACAGTGTAGTCATCAGTTCCAGCAGACCGTAGTTCGTAAGGCCCCCTTTGGACTGATATCGGGGCGTCAACCTAGTGACCCCCAGGGCCACGGTCTGGGGTGTCTCCTCTAAAAGTACAATCGAACCCCCAGAACCTCAGGGCCAGAGCCCCTCCGATGCCATGCAGCGAAACAGGGGTCATGCTGCTCCAGAGCTCGCTTGAGATTCAGCCATTGTGGCGGAGGCCACCGAAGCCACCGCAGCTCCCCTCTCCTGCACACTGGCCGTGCGGTCCGGCCTTCGCCGATCTGGAGAGGAACCGACTCTATGCCAGGAAGAGGAGCGACGTCGTCTCCGTGGCGACGAGTTGCGGGCCTCCTGGGATGGTGCAACGTCCTCAATACCCAGAAGATCCTTTGCCACCTGCAGGGAGCTAATCTGTGCTAGCCTATTCTGCCAGCGAAAGATGATACGGAAGGGATGCCCCCAGGAGTAAGAGATATTGCGTTCCCGCAGGAAGGCGGTCACAGGACGGAACTCTCTTCGTTTCTGAAGCGTCGATGCCGCCAGGTCCTGGTAAAGCTGCGGGCGATGGTCCCTAAATTGCAGAGAGGGGATGGTTCTAGCTTTCCGCAGGATACGTTCCTTCACCAGAAAGTCATGCACACAGACGAGGATATCCGGAGGTGGTCCCCCCCCCTCCTGGGCAACCCCACTCTATGCACTCTGTCCATCCTTATTTCTTGTACATCTTCCTCATCTAGAACCTGCACAAACAGGGCCTGAAGTACCCACGCAGGTCCCCCGCCTCTCCGTCCCACGGCACCGCCTTGATGCGAATGTTATTTCGTCGGGAACGGTTCTCTAGGTCCTCCGCGTGGGTCTGCAGATCCAAATTTTGTTCAGTGAGACGGATGATGTCTTGTTGCAGTTGGTGCACATCATTCGCCACACTCAAATCGTGGTCTTCCAGTGTCGCCACTCTCTCGCCAAGCCCATCCACATCTCGCCTCACCTCCCGAAGATCTGAGGCCAATTGCGAGCGGAGTTCGGAGATATCCTCTCTAATGGAAGCAAAGAGCTCAGACATGAATGCCTTAGTGGCCGGTGCCTCATCGTCCGATTGTTTTGACGAGCTACTGGCTCCCGGCGAGGCCGGCTGCTGCAAAGATTTAGGGGCACCATCCTTCCCCGGCCTCCCCTTCCGCAACGTGTTAGACATCGTGAAGCTCCGGCTGCAGCACGCGTTCAGGCGTCCCCTCTACTCCAGAGGCCCAGTTGGAAGTCTCGATCGGGGCCCTGCGCCGGAAGGTAGTGCAGCTCTCCCCCCCAGGCAGTCCAAGCAGGGGTGTGACCTCTCCCTCTCCGATAGGGACACTCTCTATGGCAGTGCAGCAAGCGTCCAGCGTACCCTCCAAGCCAGGAAGTATAGAGGGCGGGGGGGAGCTACCACCTCGGGCCTGAAGCCCGCATGGGAGCGCACCGATATCGCAGGGTTCCCTCATCTGCAGTCCAGGCCACGAGAGCAAGCAGGACCGAGCCGCCAGGCCGCCCTACAAGGCCCAGTCAAAATGGCGTCTCGGGTCTCTCACCCTATTATGCACTTAGTGGCCAAGCAGTAGTGTGGCCGGTTCGTTCGGACCGCTCTAAGTGCGGCACAAGGGCCCCACCGCCAAAGACTCCAGGCTCCCCAGGAAGCTCCAATCACCGGCCCCAGAGGCGCAGGCAATTCAGCACGGCTCAGCGGCAACCCCCGGCAGGGTCCGCGATGCAATCAGAGTAAGGCCCCCCTCCACCAGGCCCGCTCCCGCAAAGGTGGCTCCTCGAGCTCCAGTCCACAGCCCCCTGCGCTGTCTTCCCCGCTGTATCGACACACCCCAGTGGTTTGGGGGAGTGAGCAGCTCACCACAGTCGTCCCGGCTCCTCCGGTCGTCCGCTCTGCTGGATGCCTCCGGCGGGTCTCGGTCCGCCGCTCCCCGACCTCCACCGCTCTGCCAGGCCAGCACCGCCGAGTCTCTTCCTTGGCGTGTACGAGAGACTCTACCGGCAAGACGCGCCCTCTGCTCCTCGGCAGGTCAATGAGAGCCGCAGCAGGAACGCCAACGCGGGCCGCCTCCTCTCCGCGCCGGACGCCGCCCAGTCCGGGACCGGCCCCTCGAGCACGCGAGACCGGTGCTTCACAGGCCGCAACTCGTCTCCGTTCCGGCGGGCGCCGCAGGCCCCGCTCCACTCCGCTAGCAGCACCGGACCACTTCCCCAGGTAGCGGTGACCTCCGCTGTCCGTCTGACGCCACGATTCAGAAAAGGGGGTGGTGATGAACAGAGTGTCTGAATTAAGCAGACCACTCTTACCCAGTCCAAAGATCAGGGCTTGATCCATCACCGTTATTTAGCTCACTGCCCCATCCCAGCTCAGAACCTGGCTATATGCAAATTAGTCTGTCCCTGGCCCAGTGCATCATGGGAACAGGCCAGACCAAACTACCAAGCCAATTCTTCACCAGAAAGGAGACAAGCTACCGGGGACCGGTTTCTGGCATTTCAGCCTCGTCGGCCCGGCTTGCTTGAATCCTGATGGAGCAGTGAGCAAGGGACTCATGTCTGAGTATACCCTGCCACACCTATAGTGGCCAAAAACGATTCAGAAAAGGGGGTGGTGATGAACAGTGTGTCTGAATTAAGCAGACCACTCTTACCCAGTTCAAAGATCAGGGCTTGATCCATCACCGTTATTTAGCTCACTGCCCCATCCCAGCTCAGAACCTGGCTATATGCAAATTAGTCTGTCCCTGGCCCAGTGCATCATGGGAACAGGGCAGACCAAACTACCAAGCCAATTCTTCACCAGAAAGGAGACAAGCTACCGGGGACCGGTTTCTGGCATTTCAGCCTCGTCGGCCCAGCTTGCTTGAATCCTGATGGAGCAGTGAGCAAGGGACTCATGTCTGAGTATACCCTGCCACACCTATAGTGGCCAAAAACGATTCAGAAAAGGGGGTGGTGATGAACAGAGTGTCTGAATTAAGCAGACCACTCTTACCCAGTCCAAAGATCAGGGCTTGATCCATCACCGTTATTTAGCTCACTGCCCCATCCCAGCTCAGAACCTGGCTATATGCAAATTAGTCTGTCCCTGGCCCAGTGCATCATGGGAACAGGGCAGACCAAACTACCAAGCCAATTCTTCACCAGAAAGGAGACAAGCTACCGGGGACCGGTTTCTGGCATTTCAGCCTCGTCGGCCCGGCTTGCTTGAATCCTGATGGAGCAGTGAGCAAGGGACTCATGTCTGAGTATACCCTGCCACACCTGTAGTGGCCAAAAACGATTCAGAAAAGGGGGTGGTGATGAACAGAGTGTCTGAATTAAGCAGACCACTCTTACCCAGTCCAAAGATCAGGGCTTGATCCATCACCGGTATTTAGCTCAGTGCCCCAGCCCAGCTCAGAACCTGGCTATATGCAAATTAGTCTGTCCCTGGCCCAGTGCATCATGGGAACAGGGCAGACCAAACTACCAAGCCAATTCTTCACCAGAAAGGAGACAAGCTACCGGGGACCGGTTTCTGGCATTTCAGCCTCGTCGGCCCGGCTTGCTTGAATCCTGATGGAGCAGTGAGCAAGGGACTCATGTCTGAGTATACCCTGCCACACCTATAGTGGCCAAAAACGATTCAGAAAAGGGGGTGGTGATGAACAGAGTGTCTGAATTAAGCAGACCACTCTTACCCAGTCCAAAGATCAGGGCTTGATCCATCACCGTTATTTAGCTCACTGCCCCATCCCAGCTCAGAACCTGGCTATATGCAAATTAGTCTGTCCCTGGCCCAGTGCATCATGGGAACAGGGCAGACCAAACTACCAAGCCAATTCTTCACCAGAAAGGAGACAAGCTACCGGGGACCGGTTTCTGGCATTTCAGCCTCGTCGGCCCGGCTTGCTTGAATCCTGATGGAGCAGTGAGCAAGGGACTCATGTCTGAGTATACCCTGCCACACCTATAGTGGCCAAAAACGATTCAGAAAAGGGGGTGGTGATGAACAGAGTGTCTGAATTAAGCAGACCACTCTTACCCAGTCCAAAGATCAGGGCTTGATCCATCACCGTTATTTAGCTCACTGCCCCATCCCAGCTCAGAACCTGGCTATATGCAAATTAGTCTGTCCCTGGCCCAGTGCATCATGGGAACAGGGCAGACCAAACTACCAAGCCAATTCTTCACCAGAAAGGAGACAAGCTACCGGGGACCGGTTTCTGGCATTTCAGCCTCGTCGGCCCGGCTTGCTTGAATCCTGATGGAGCAGTGAGCAAGGGACTCATGTCTGAGTATACCCTGCCACACCTATAGTGGCCAAAAACGATTCAGAAAAGGGGGTGGTGATGAACAGAGTGTCTGAATTAAGCAGACCACTCTTACCCAGTCCAAAGATCAGGGCTTGATCCATCACCGTTATTTAGCTCACTGCCCCATCCCAGCTCAGAACCTGGCTATATGCAAATTAGTCTGTCCCTGGCCCAGTGCATCATGGGAACAGGGCAGACCAAACTACCAAGCCAATTCTTCACCAGAAAGGAGACAAGCTACCGGGGACCGGTTTCTGGCATTTCAGCCTCGTCGGCCCGGCTTGCTTGAATCCTGATGGAGCAGTGAGCAAGGGACTCATGTCTGAGTATACCCTGCCACACCTATAGTGGCCAAAAACGATTCAGAAAAGGGGGTGGTGATGAACAGAGTGTCTGAATTAAGCAGACCACTCTTACCCAGTCCAAAGATCAGGGCTTGATCCATCACCGTTATTTAGCTCACTGCCCCATCCCAGCTCAGAACCTGGCTATATGCAAATTAGTCTGTCCCTGGCCCAGTGCATCATGGGAACAGGGCAGACCAAACTACCAAGCCAATTCTTCACCAGAAAGGAGACAAGCTACCGGGGACCGGTTTCTGGCATTTCAGCCAGTCAGCACACCTTGGACCCCGCTATTCGGTGCTTTGTTAGAACGGCGTCGGAGAGGCTCAAAGAAGCGTCCTACTCCGACGCCATCTTGGCCACGCCCCCGAAAATTTGTTTTTTCATTGGTTTTATGCCAATCCATCAAGTGGGGAGGGTGAGTAAAAGGTGGGGGGAAGTACAAAAACGTCCTGTTGCTTATAACGTTAGCTCTGTTTGATTAATCCCTCATGCAGATATTTCATGATTTGTGCAGATCTAATACATGAGTAGTTAAAGAGGGGGCTAAAAAATTTTTTGACTTACTGATGATTGTGGCACTTTCTGGTGGATGTACACGAAATTTGGCACAGTCTTGGCATGTTTAGCCTACTGTTTGATTTCTCAATTTCATACAGTTCCATCAAGAGGGAGGACAGGGGCTGAGGGTGATTTTAAGTTGGATGAAAAAGTGTTTTTGTGCTAATAAATTTGTCAATGTTTGACGAATCCACACAAAATTTGTCAGACGTTTAGCAGGTTTAGCTTACTGTTGGTTCTGTCAAATTTTGAGCAGATGTGTCAGGCGGGGCAACAATAAATGGGAAGACAATTAGAAATTCATTCACAAATAACTTTGGCATTGGTCAATTTGAGTGAATGAAATTATCCTGTTAGCAAATTAAACTTGGTGCAAGGCCATGAAAGCCCTTCTACAAACCCCTGCTGCCCGGCTGAATGTGGTTGGGGCCTGGGCAGCCACAGCGGGGTGGAAGCATGGCCTAACCCGCATGCAATAAACCACACGTGCAGATGCTCGGAGTGTTATACGCCATTTATTACCATTGTTGAGGGAGGGGAGGGGCATCATGACTCACTCGAGGCTACGCCTCTTGTGAGCTATGACCACTCTCCACACTCAATGATGGTATTAAATAACATTATACTCTGCAAAGCTGTACATATAATGTATAAATATATGTGTGTGTGCCTGTATAGATATATCTATATCTATCTCTCTCTCTCTCTCTCTCTCTCTATATATATATATATATATATATATATATATATATATATATATATATATTCACACACATGCACAGACATATATAGTAAGTAGTTTTTTTTATTGCATGATTAATTAAAATCTTAACAAAAATATGCTGCAAAACAAAAAGCAAGGGTTTGTTAAAAAAGAATTGTCATGGAAAATATAATCGACAGCATTCATGATTGAACTTTAACGAAGACGTGCTCATTAAAACAGATCAAATACATTCTTACTCTGGTCATAAAGTGCTGGAGATTCTGCCAAAAGTCCATGAAAATAGCCATACAATAGGAAGTTTTTTAAGAGTGTCCATAACAAATAAAGCGCAAGCTTGCTGTGCATCTGACTAAGTTTGTAGGCAGGTCTGTTCATAATGATACACTCTTTGCACAGTAACCATTTCAGGCACTTGTTAACTAACAAGACCTAAAACATAGAACAGTGTCTTCATGAAAAAATTTAAAAACATCTTATTACTGAATATCTTATAATAAAAACATTTAGAACATACTTATTTTTTATTTTACGGAGTTTTATATATCGCAAACTTGACCCAAAGGTATCGGGTATCAGAGTGATGTTCATAACACCAGTTGCGCTACATGAGGACACATTCATTTTTGTTAGGCACTGGGAGATTACGTGATTTGCCCAGAATCACAGGATGTTCCGCGTCATTGCCGAGACTGGAACCCAGTTCCCCAGATTCGAGGGCGACCACCCTAGCCGTTAAGCCAACTCCTCCCACCAACTAGCAGAGAAATGGCGATTTTAAACTTCTCGTCTCATGGGACCTAAATATAGACATAAAAATGGACATAAAGCTTACTAATTTAATTTTCAAAATGGTATTTTGTGGATTCAGAGCTGTGATGAGAGCCTGCCTACACGTATGGATTTGCATGCTGTTAAACTGGCCAAAGTAATCGCCTGTGTACTTCTAGAAGCTCGAGGCACAGGAATTTTCCATAAACTACTATTTCCTCAGCCTTCTGGCATAACCTACTCAGGGCAGTGGAGGGTTGACTTTGCCTCTATTGGTAGTAATCCAGTGTGGGTAAAGCCCATAGGGGGGGAAGCCAGTAGATGGCTCTTGATCTGCTGTGAATAATTTTGTTCCAGATACTCTTGCCTTCTTGAAGATTCGTAGGTCCCCAACACCATCCAGGCGTGGGCCTGGTGAGTCAATGTTTCCCTATCAATAAGTCTGCAAATGAGCCAGGTGTTGATATAAACCATTTTTTACATTCATATTGGCTGATTCCCAATGACCATTTTTCTCAGATGTATAGGTTGTCCAAACAAATCTCCAAATATCTTGCATGGGTGGTCGTCTCCATCTTTTTTTAATTCGTTCCATAATGCTTCATCCAGTGAGTTGGAAATTGTCGCTTTACACTTGTGACACAATTTGACATATGCAGACTTCTTGACCACGGTGTGTTTAACAAGGCCCAGCTCCAGAAATAACTGGGCTCGTGAAGAAATATTTGGTAGTTGGAAAATACGTTTGTAGATTCTTATCATCAAAGTGTCCACCAGCTTTGCATCAGTTCCTAGCGAAATCTTGCTTCCGTGTGATGGATGTTACGGAAACAAATGATGGACGGAATGGCCTGGCAGTTCGGGCGGGACTGTTCCCATTGAGTGCAGGGTCAAGATTGATTTACATATGGCTGAGTCCAAACTGGAATGGCATGGTGAGCGAAAAAACGATGGATTTAGGCCCAGATCTCTGTACTGGGGTGAATGTAGGACATTGTT
Source organism: Lissotriton helveticus (assembly GCF_964261635.1). Taxonomy (NCBI): domain Eukaryota; kingdom Metazoa; phylum Chordata; class Amphibia; order Caudata; family Salamandridae; genus Lissotriton; species Lissotriton helveticus. Next base: position 127,994,991 of record NC_136068.1, on the reverse strand, counting down.
CTGCATTCTGTCCATCAATTATTCTTTTTGCATTTGTCACCCCGAGGGGGACGGGTATGCTCAGACGTGAGACCCATGCTCTCCATGCCACTGGAGTCAAGCTATCCTGGCTGATGAGGGCTGAAAGCCCGAAACCGGTCCTAGGACGCTTGTTTCCAGTCCAGGGAGGACCTGGCCTGGCAGTTCGGGCTGGACTGTTCCCATTGGGCGCAAGGTCAAGATTGATTTACATATGGCTGGGTCCAAACTGGAATGGCATGGTGAGAAAAAAAACCATGGATCTAGGCCCAGATCTCTGTACTGAAGTGAATGTATGACATTGTTCTGCATTCTGTCCATCAATTGTTCTTTTTGCATCCATGGGATAGAGTCGGGAGTAGTTTTGCCTCCATAACCTGCAGGATTGGGGCCATGCTGGTTCCCCACAGCCTTGTAGCTAGGCTCAGAAAGGCTGCCTAGGTTCCAAAGGGACCCCAAGATGTTTATATTCTGCAGTTCTCTCGATAAGAGTGCCACCCATCTGCCATGTGCCCTGTTTACTCACTCTTTTTCCAAAGATAATTATTTAAGATTTTTCCAAATTCACCTCTAACCTATTAACATGGAGATAGCCATTAAATTTGAGAGGAAGCCCCGCTTTAGTGAAATCCGGGCTGATTCATTGGAAGGATTCATCTTTTGGTGGCCCACATCTCCAGGTCCTTTGGCACAAGTCCTGCAAAATATTTGGACCCAATGTCCATTAGGGCAATCAGCCAATAATTGTTGAGCTATGTAGTGTCCCCTCCTTTATGTACGGTATGGAGTATGGTACCCTGCCAGGTCTCTGAGACAACCTGTGTCTGTGTGATAGAACTGTACAGGAGAAGGCACCACTCTACCAACATTTTTGGAGCCCATTTAAACAGAGCCTTTGGTAGCCCGTTCGGACTTGGTGCTCAATTGGACGATGAGCTGTTGTTTACCCTCTGGATATCGACGCAGATGTAATCAGCCAAGTCTGATGTTAATTGAGAATTTTCAGACAGGACCGTCCTTGTAGTACCATGGAGAGGTTGGGTCTTGTTTCTGAGGGGTCTGCTGCAAGTTCAACGGGTTGCATTGCCACACTGAGCAGGAGGGTGAAAAATTGGTAGCATACCTGCTGGTTACTCCTAGACACAGCTGTGGGAGTGGAGACTGGGGTGTGAGCAGGAACTCCTGAGCTTGAAAGTGGGCAGTTAAGTAACTCACTCAAGAACCTATTTCAATCATGGCGCTAGATTTGGGTTGTGTTTTCTGCAGTGAATACATATAAGTCCATTTTTTTGGGCTACTAAGTATTAAATAGTTTAAACTTTTGTACTTGACATTGTCAAATCAATCTACTTTTAACCCCTTAGCTGCGGGCCGATTCCCCCGCTGTGCTGGGGGGGAGGGGGGCACGCACAGCGCCCGGTGCTCATCATGAGCCACGTTTCTCGTGTGCTCATGACCAGCTGAGCTCGTCATGACCACGCCCGTTCCTTAGAACGCCCAGCACAGCAGGGGAATTAGCCCCGCACCTGAGCGTTCTAACGGTCATGACGAGCTCAGCTCGTCATGAGCACACGAGAACCGTGGCTCATGACGAAATGAGCTCGTCATGAGCGTCGGAGGGGTTAATGCATTTTATAATTGTTTGCAGCCTTGAGAAAGTCCTTTCAGACGAAACACGTGTTGGCTGCCTGTTTCTCCTATATTGGATTTGTTGATAGGGAATAAAGGATGTACAGAAGAAAATTGGAATCAACTTATGGACTTCCTTGTTTCGACAATGGTGGTTAATGCCTATAATACAGATTTGGACTATATTTTGGTTGTGCCTCGGCATTTGTGCAAGAAGTTACTCACTCACACCTGCTCTTGCATTATTGGCTCTGTGCAACTCAAACTCCTTTGTCGTAACCATCCGTAAGACGTTTTTCGCATCCTTACTTTTGCTGGCGCAAATGAGTTTAGCCTAAAAATCATCGTGAACTACTTTTCTATACGCCCAAAGCTCGTTTTTTAGTTTACTCCTCTGACTTATCACCTCTACTTTGAGGATTTTTGCACAAGGGATTTGCTCGGACCTGTTACATGAGCCTGTTCACATCTCACTTTATATGCAACCACTGTCTTGTCCGTGTTTTAAAGGCCTTGGGTGATGAACCTTCGAGGATATTTCACTGTGATGCACTTTCTTAGATCCTGCCAGCTGCTCTTACAATGTCCTCATGTGGGGGGCTGTGTGGTGTATGATTTTTGTTGTTGTTTTGTTTAGGAAATATAAAGGGTCCAGTGTTGCCACTGAGGTGTTCTAGTTATATCATAAGCCATGAGGCCAAAGTCTGAGTTGTTTGTGAATGTCATTAGAACCCCAGGGTGGCCAAATAGGACCATATTGCATGTTAACCTTTTAAGCCTTTTTATATTACATGTATGTTGTGGGAGATTAGGCTTGAAAAAATGTATTTCTTCAAATTAAAGCTGACAGTAGACCCTGCTTGAAATGAGAAACATTAGGTTCTGTTTATCTTTAATGCATAAATTGTGGATAAAATTATGGATAATAGTGGGGGGCAGAAGAATTATGCTATTCTGAGACTGCACTGTTTCCCGCATAGTTATGGATTTACAACATTTACTGCATAATGTGCAGGCTTCACAAAAAATTGCTTGCAACTAAAATGAATTAAAAGAATACTGACAGATTCAAGATTCAAAATTACTTTATTCGGTTAAAAAAGCAAGATAACCATGAAAGTAGCATGACAAATACAGTTTACAAGAGGTGAAGTAAGCTTATTTTAAGAACACAGAAAGAAAAAATCAAAATATAATTCATATATACAATAAAAAACGATCAGTCCGTTTGAATTGATTTACGGCACTTAAAAACCAGTTTTAAAAATTCTGCAATTGAAGCAACCATAAAAACAGTTTCCATTTTCTGGCATTCTGTAAACGCTAGGCGGCATCTATATACATTTAGATCCTTGAGGATAGGGATGATAAGATTCTTTCGAGGAAGAGTATAAAATTTACAAAAAAATAATATGTGTATATCTGATTGATGGGATACTTCATCGCATGGACAAAGACATAAATCCTTCGACCAACAATTCATCAAGGGGAACGATAGTGTCCTAAAAACAATATTCAGTCTAAAACGGGTCAAAAGGTAACGTTCATGGTTAGGCATATACAATGAGAGATATGGCTGCAATTTTTCTCCACATAGAATGTCCTGGTGGGCAGAAACAGTCTTTTTCCTCACCTCTTCCATATATCTCATTTCCTTGAGGTGCGCCATACATAGATTTTTCAAATCCCTTCTAGATATATATTCCATGGATTGAGGGTCCTCAAAGTATTGGGGACAATTTATTTTCCCAAGAAATTCTTTGACGAAGCCTATCCATTTAAAGTTGCTAATATTGTCCAAAACCATGATGTCCTTTAAAATGGCCCGATTGACAGCACATTCCTCTTTTGTCCAGACCCTATGCCAAAGAAGGACTGGCTGAATTTTAATAGTGTCTGTAATATAAGGTATACCCAATTCAACATGGCATATCATCGTTGCAGTACTTTGGGGTACGGACAGAACGTGACATAAGAACTTGTTTTCCATAGTTTGAATCACACTAACATTTGAATACCCCCATAATCCAGCACCATAAGTGGCTACAGATATACAGGTTGCGTTATACACAGTTAAAATCTCCTTTATGGGTTTTTTCCTATTTTTTTCATAAAGCATTTTAGGGCCATAATAGTTTTAGAGAATAGCAGAGACCTCGCATGAATTGCTGTAGTCCAAGAGCCACCTTCATGGAACAGTATCCCTAGATACGGGAAGGTAGGGGTCCTTTCTAAGGGATTAGTATTTATAAAGATTGGCTTCAAATGCTTGCTTGTTCTGGACCCACAGAACATAGATAAAGTTTTAGAACAATTAATTTTCAAATCTAAACCAAGCATAAAGGTGTTAAAGGCTGTCACCAAAGTTTGTAAAGCCATTGGTGTGCGTGCCATCAGAACGGCATCATCGGCGTACATTAATGCCGGGACAGGCCTACCTCTCACCATAGGCATGTCTCGGCCCTCCTGCACGAGATGCTTCTCCATTCCATTTATGTATAACAAAAATAAAAAGGGGGCTAAAACGCACCCTTGGCGCACACCCCGGCCAATCCCAAATTGTCTGCTACATTCACCACTATTTCCGTATCTTACACTAGCAGTGGCCCCAGAATAAAGCTCTCTCAGAAAACATATAATGGCATTGTCTACCCCCAACTCGGCCATAATTGACCATAGTTTGGTGTGTGACACACAGTCAAAGGCTGATGTTAAATCAACAAAAGTGAGGTATAGACGTTGTTTTTTAACCTTTATATATTTTTGTTGCAAGGTGAAGAGATTCAAACCTTGCTCTATGGTCCCCAGACCCTTTTGGAACCCAAATTGGAAATCACTTAGCACCCCATTATCCTCAGCCCAGCTCTGTAGTTTTGCTAAAATCACTCTCCCCAAAATTTTTATAGAGGAGTCCAATAAGGAAATTGGCCTATAGCAAGTGCAACTAAGCCTGTCCCCTTTCTTAAAAATTGGGACTATTACCGATGTAAACCAGGTAGGAATTGGGCTATTTACCAAGGCGGCATTAAAAAGCTGAACCAGCAATGGCCCCCATAGTTCAATGTTAGCTTTATAGAGGTCAGCTGGTATGCCGTCTGGCCCTGCTGCCTTGCCCCCCTTAGTCGCCTTCAAACTGGCTATAACTTCTGGAAGGGTTATAGTCAAGGTACTGGTAGTAACTAACCTTGACAGCCCCGCATCCTGACCTATGTCAGGAGTTGGTTCCACAGCCTTATAGAGGGAAGAAAAATGATCCACCCACTCATCTTCTGTGATAGCGATTTCTAGGCGTGCTTTTTGTTCATATAAGAGGGGGGTATTAATAACCCTCCAGAAAACTGTCGGATCATTTGATTTTGAGGCAGCGCATAGATTATCCCAGGCCTCCCTTTTTATCGAGGCCTTCCTATCCTTCAGGGCTAAGTTATAGTCCTTTCTAGCAATTCTAATTGAGATTACGTCCCGTGGTCTTTTATGAATTGCAAGTCTAAGCTTTGTTAAGGCTCGAGTGCAGTTCCTATCGAACCATTTCCTATTGGACTTTAAGAAGTTTTTCCTTACAACCCACAAAGCTTCCTTAATTGTACTAGAGATGGTATTAAAATGGGTTATTATATCACCGTACTCTGCGTATTCGTCTAAACAAACCAAGAAACTACTCATGCATTTCCTCAATATTTTGTACAGAAAGTCATCCGGGACCAATCTGCTCCATTTAAGGTTATAACCATTTTGAGCACCCAACCTCACATCCTGGACCCTTTGGTCCGGACCTTCTCTAGTATCAGCTGCAACAAAAAAGTTCTCCATTTTTAATACCTGTGGCAGGTGATCACTCAGTGGTAAATCCATGACATTTGCTTTGATCAATCTACTCGCAGAGCTAAGTGTACATAAATTAAAATCAATAGTAGATGAGGCACCCCGCCCCACAAATGTTGGAGCAAATGGCGTTGTATAGTGTGCTAGCTCATTTGAAAACCCAAAATTGAAATTAAAAATCATCTCATTTAATGAGTCGCCTAGTAGGGTGTGTTCAAAATGCGTCAGGTTTACATCTTGTTCCAGCATTAGGCCACAGATACCCTTTTGGCCCTTTTTGCAGAGAGTACAATTAAAATCACCCCCCCATAATAACATAACTTCAGCCCTCTTGCTCTTATCGAGTTCGTGTTGCATTTCTGTAGTTAATGTGTCAAGTACATCCTTAATCATGCTATCTGGACAATTATTATAAAAATTAAGAAGGACCATCTTTGGACCCTTCCTTGTGTAGATTACTATTTTTTGGTAATAGCTGGATCCAGGGGAGAAGGAGATTTTATCGTATACTAGGAGATTAGATATATATACAATCAACCCCCCCTTAGGTCTCCCATGAATACTACCCACCGCCGGGGTGAAGTATGTTATATAGCCATTAAGATGTATCGGGGTGATAGCCCAAGTTTCTTGGAGGGCTAATATTCCCACGTCGGTAATGGCCTCATCCCAGGTTGGATTAGTGATCTTTTGTTTTAACCCAGCCACGTTCCAAAAAAGCACCTTACAGTAATCTTTTTCAGTAGGTGAAATATCTACACTGTCCCCTAGTCTAGTGACCAGGTCCCCATGTAATGACTGATCCCCCACCTGTATTTCTAAGGTTTCCTCAGACCCTAGACAGCTTATAGGACCCAAGCCCAAAGCGTTGTGTGGCAACAAGTCATCTTCCTTAGTCTCGGGGAGTCAATCCACTCCTTCTAGGCAATCATACCGATTGTAACACGGGAAGAATGAAGGGAATTGCGGGATGCCTGTGCACCCTAAATCATAACCCTGAGGACAAGGGTAAGGGGGCCTCCCTTTATACTTCACCGTGTTCCAACCATCTTCATGCCTCCCAGACCACTGTATGTTGTGGTGGTTATTGTCAAAAGCCTGACCACTATTACCACCATGGTATCGTTTGTCCCTGGTCCAGCTCCATTTATTGTCCGGTTGTTCACCCTCAGGGTAAAAATAGGATAATGACCTAGCCACAATAGACAAACCATAATTTCTTGGGGGCCTCGATGTAATGAATTTGGCGGTGCGGGGATTCTCGAATGTTATCACCACGCAATCACCGTGTATCCTTTTTTTATTGTTATTATTATAGCCCACCCAAGGAGCCCTTTCAACCATGAGGATATTGCTTTTAAAGGCTGGTGGCAAGGGGTAGTTATCGTTTAGCCAATGTATTGTTTTATTTATAAGTCCCCCATTATTTTCATATGAATCATTATCAGGTTGTGGGACTCCAGTAAGGACCACCACGTATGGAAATGCTTCCGGTGGTAGATGTATATTTCTACGTGTCTCCCTTTTTCCAGCATTAGTTTTATCCTTGGGAGTTTGCCTGGGTGACGCTACTTTGTTAACTGTGGTTGGATTTTTGGGTATAGGTGTAGATTTTGGAAGTGGATTATTGGTGGGTTTTGGAGGTGGATTGATGGTGGGTTTTGATGGTAAATTGATCGTGGCATCACTTTTAGCAACTGTGGGTGGTCTATTCGTATTTGGCTTTTGTTGTGGAGCTTTATTGTTCACATTAAAGCTAGGGGCACTAATATCTTTATGGATGTTAGTCAATATTCTTTCCAGACTTCGTAGCCTTACCTCAATAGGTTCTAAAAGAGTTTTTAGCATAGCAAAGATATTATTATTAGCCATGCTTAGGCTACTACAGTCCTCTCCCCCTCCCGCTTGGTTCTCAACTACCCCACTTTGGTCCAAAATTCCCTCCAAACTACTATCCAGTATAGTTTCATCTGGCAGGCTTATTGTTATACCCGTGCTTACCCGAGGTCCCCCTACGGTGTCATTAATATTGCTGGCAGCATCTAAGTTAGTATTCTCATTCGGCAATGTTTGATCCAACTGAATTGGGTCATGGATTTTGATAGTCTGGGGTTTATTACCTTTTCGAGTGGTCGTCTTAGTGGGCTTTTGTTTAGGAATTGCCCCCTCCTTCCTCCCCCTTTCAATTAGGGTACTATCTGATGTATCATTTTCTATTGCCTCAGGGCCATTTTCCAGCAGCAAGGAAAGATCTGGGGTTGCCTCCAGACCTTCCTGTGAGGCTGATAAATCAGAACCCTGCTCCTTGTGTACCATTACTAGTGTTTTTGGAGCGGAAACATTTTTGGGTGTGCAAACTTGAGCAATATGGCCCAGAGAGGAACGTTTTGCCATGGCTAAGTCTTGGGACACCCTTCTGTCCATCAGTATGATCCCTTCATCGATAAGGGCGTTCGTACGTACTATAAAGTCATCTAGGGTACCGGTTAATTTCTTTGCCCCAGCGGCTGCCCTGCTTCTGGTCTCTGGGTGATTCATAGCGAGTCACACAAATGACCCACTATACAACAGGAAAGAATTATGAACAAAGACCAGTCCCTGTTTCAATACAACAGGTTCTCAGATATTCACACTAATATATGGCACCAACTTATTATTTTTAGCCAACTTACAGTTTTGCAGTCTCGATGTCCTTTGGCTATTTACAAACGGGCAGGGTATCTGGCCCAGGCCAGGCTCCTCGGGCCTCTGAGGGCCTAAGAGGGCCCGCCCTTTGCCCGGGCTTAGCCCCGGGCGTCCCGCTCGCGTCCCGCGATGCGGGTCTCCTCCTCCCTTTAACGGGCTGTCGGTGCGCCCTGCGCCCTGCTGGCGCGTTCCGCGTCACTCCGTCGCGCCGCCGCGATGCCTGCCGGGAGTTGTGGTTCTCCCGGAGCGGCGGCGCGGTTTGCTGTGCCCGGTGTGACTCTCGGCGGTGGGCGGCTTCCTTCGGTGAGGCTGCTGGCGTGGTGTGACTCTCGGCGGTGGCGGCAGGTAAGTGAAAGCGGTTCCCCCCGCTTTGCCGGTCTCCTCCTCCCTTTAACGGGCTGTCGGTGCGCCCTGCGACCTGCTGGCGCGTTCCGCGTCACTCCGTCGCGCCGCCGCGATGCCTGCCGGGAGTTGTGGTTCTCCCGGAGCGGCGGCGCGGTTTGCTGTGCCCGGTGTGACTCTCGGCGGTGGGCGGCTTCCTTCGGTGAGGCTGCTGGCGTGGTGTGACTCTCGGCGGTGGCGGCAGGTAAGTGAAAGCGGTTCCCCCCGCTTTGCCGGTCTCCTCCTCCCTTTAACGGGCTGTCGGTGCGCCCTGCGCCCTGCTGGCGCGTTCCGCGTCACTCCGTCGCGCCGCCGCGATGCCTGCCGGGAGTTGTGGTTCTCCCGGAGCGGCGGCGCGGTTTGCTGTGCCCGGTGTGACTCTCGGCGGTGGGCGGCTTCCTTCGGTGAGGCTGCTGGCGTGGTGTGACTCTCGGCGGTGGCGGCAGGTAAGTGAAAGCGGTTCCCCCCGCTTTGCCGGTCTCCTCCTCCCTTTAACGGGCTGTCGGTGCGCCCTGCGCCCTGCTGGCGCGTTCCGCGTCACTCCGTCGCGCCGCCGCGATGCCTGCCGGGAGTTGTGGTTCTCCCGGAGCGGCGGCGCGGTTTGCTGTGCCCGGTGTGACTCTCGGCGGTGGGCGGCTTCCTTCGGTGAGGCTGCTGGCGTGGTGTGACTCTCGGCGGTGGCGGCAGGTAAGTGAAAGCGGTTCCCCCCGCTTTGCCGGTCTCCTCCTCCCTTTAACGGGCTGTCGGTGCGCCCTGCGCCCTGCTGGCGCGTTCCGCGTCACTCCGTCGCGCCGCCGCGATGCCTGCCGGGAGTTGTGGTTCTCCCGGAGCGGCGGCGCGGTTTGCTGTGCCCGGTGTGACTCTCGGCGGTGGGCGGCTTCCTTCGGTGAGGCTGCTGGCGTGGTGTGACTCTCGGCGGTGGCGGCAGGTAAGTGAAAGCGGAATACTGACAGAGAATGAGCTGCATAATTTAGATACTATTGCTGCCTAATCCTAGTGGCCCTGGAAATTGTAGGCTCTGCAGAGTGGTTTGAGGGCTGGCATTATAATGATGAAACTGGTATTTCCAACTATATTTCATGGTTCCCTATAAAACATGGGTTGTTTATGCCGTTGCATTTTGAGCATATATATATTACATGTTCTGGTGCTTTCACTACACAAAATGCAGTGGTGTAAAGCCCAAAATTCACAGTGAAAATTGAAAAGTGGAAAATATTTTTTTTTCGGTGAAATATGAATCTTTTGCAAATTGCGTGGTTAATACAGTAAACTCATAATAATGTAATAATGTTTTAAATATAGAAGTCCATAATTTTGTGTTAAATGCTGCAGTTATAATTATGTACAGCTCTGCTTTAAAGTCTTCTCTGCTTCAGACTTCCAACACCTCAAATACTGCTTGCACATCTTCCAGGCCTGGATGTCTAGGTCCTGGCTGAAGCTCAAACCAACCAAGACAAAATTAATGTTATTTGCCAATAACTACAAACTAAATACAGTACAAATATTGATGGAATTGAACCCCATCTCTCACCAAAATCCAAAACAATTGGATTCACCCTGGACACCAACCCCTTCCTCAAGGAACACATTGTTGAAAAACAAAGACGTCCTCGTACCAGCTCTCTCTTCAAAAGGTCAAACCATTTCTTCCAGAAACCTTCAAAATGTGTGTTCAAGCCATTGTACTCTCACATCTGGATACTGGTAATGCCCACTGTCATGGCCTTCCACCCTCGCACAACTTAGGGGAATCCTATACACCACAGCACGTCTCATCCAGGGCCTGAAGAAATATGATCCCATCACCCCCATCCAGATGGAGTGCGAGCGGCTCCCCTTACTTGCCCAAACCATCTTGAAAACCAGCTGCATCATTTATAAAGCCATCACAACCAGCACCACCACTCAGCTTGCAGACAAGCTTCCCATCTCTGTTGGTTCTCAGCACACCAGCAGCCAGGACACCATCAAACCGCAGACTAAGAAGTATAAAAAAGAAAAAATAAGATAGTAATGGCCCGATGTAGGACACCAAATACCGGTCGGTAACGGCCGATTTTGGCTGTTACCGACCGGTATTTGGTTTTTGAGATGTAGGGGACCCAAATTTTAACGATTCAGTAAATTTACAGATTCGGTACATTTACCGATTCGGTAAAAAACCGAATCAGTAAATTTACCGAATCGGTAAATCTAGATGTAGGTGGCACTTAAAATAGTGCCACAGGCCCTTAAGAATTCGTTATTTACCATGAAATACTATTTCATGGTAAATAACGAATTCCTGTGTACATGCACATCTGTGCATGTACACCTGTGCCATGTGGCACACATACATGCCCTAAGGGCATGTATGTGTGTCACATGGCACACCAGCCAGAATCAGGGGTGCAACAGGGTGTCAAAGTGACAACCTGTCTCCCTTGACAATTCGGTGATTTTACCGAATCGGTATTTACCGATTCGGTAATTGACATTGATTCCTATGGTCCTCAAGGCCCATAGGAATCAATGGCAATTACCGAATCGGTAAATACCGAATCCTACCGATTCGGTATTTTTTACCTAATTTTTACCTACATTGGATTTACCGATTCATAAATACCGAATCGGTAAAATTCGGTATTTATGAATCGGTAAATCCAATTTACCTACATCTAGCCCTAGGCCGTTCCATCTTTGCACCCAGGATCTGTCTCAACGTCCCTGTAGCCATTAAAACCACCCCCACTGCTGCTTCAATTTAGGGAAGAGTTGAAGACCCACCTCTGTAAAGAACACTGCGTCACAATGCACCGCCCAATCACAACTCAACGTCCTTGTCTATTACTTGTTGGCTTTAAGCTTGCCTTTGCCCATGTCCAGTGCTATGCTGCCTTTTGGCTAGGTTTGAGTTACAGACATACCATATATGTTATGTTATGGTAAGTATTCTTGTAGAGCACTCGATTACCCACAAGGGATTGTGGCACTATCTCAGATAGCAAGTGAAAAAACCACCCCAAGGAAAGAGATTACCCCACAGAGAAAAGCCATGCATTCATCGCTTTCCTGATATATACACGCATACATATGCAGTAAATAACCTAAATCCACTGACACTCACCAATGCCCATTTTTATTGAGAATTTATGTAGGAAAGGTAAAGAAGCCTTAACTTTCTGTTTCATGTCAGTGCCCGTTGTTTGCTGCACTTTGGAGAAAACATTTTTTCAAGCTAACTACCCAAAAATAAACATGTAATATATATATTTTTAAATCCACAATTGGTACCGTCTGTCATATGGTCCTATATTGCCATCTCACAAACCATTTCACCTTTGGCCTTATGGTTTATGTCACCAGAACCTTTCAATTGTATATAGGACCATATGTTACAATTACGCACTATGTATTTTCTACATATATACTTATGGCGGGGCACTATCAAGTGAGTCATGCAACCTTTCCAATGAGCGTTGTGTGGATGTCAAATTGCACTGCACTGTCTACTGGCACACACATTGTGTTTTGTTAGAAGGCAACGACTAAGAAACACTGCACAATTAATGTCAGTGCTTTGTCACAAAATATCCCGTCTAGGTAACTTCTGAGTCAAGTTGTATGCATTAATGTTATGCCAGTGAAAATAAATGTGGCCCCATCATACATGCTGTTTGGAAAGCATAAACTGATGCATGTACAACGTCACATATCTGACATTAACACAAATGTTGAATTTTATTGCCATTGCACTTTCTAACTAATAAACAATTTGTTATTTTGTTTATAAGGGGCCATCGAGGCCCAATCGAGATTTCACCCCTCGTTCCTTATGGCCCCACCACAGTATTATAATTTTTATATAGTCTGCACGTGTGAGTATATTCGATCCATATACATCTGCACATATACAATCACACGAGTTAAATCACACCCGTTGTATAGGGGTCCGGTGGTGTAGCGAGTGTGTCAGGGGTCCTAATGCTAGAGTTTATTTATAAAGTTTTAAAAGCGCGAACTTGATCCCGAAGGATATCAGAGCACTTTACAGTTTGCGGGAAATGAAGGTAACAGATCAGTACATGAGTCAAATAGGGAATAGGCATTGAATCAAATAGTAAAGGGAAGTGTGATTATTTAAAGCTATGGTTTTTAATTTCTGGAATTTAAGGAGGTTTACCTAGTTGTTGTAAAGCCTACTAGAAATGCACTTTATCCCATGTATTGACAAGATGTATGGATCTCTTATGTGATGTATTTAATGTGCAGAATGTTTTTATTTGTATTCTTTTATGGCTGCTTAAGCCGAATAAAGATCTATTCACTGACTGGGCCTGGTGACTGCCTTTTGAATTGTAAACTACAGCAATAATCGGATTCAGTGCCCGCCCCCAGGCCCCAGAGCCCGGTGCCACTGCACCTGCTGCACCAATAGAAGCCACGCCCCCGTACGGGTGGTCGCTGGATCAAATCGCCTCGAGCCTCCTTTCACAAACATGAGCGTCATCTGCCCATACACAGGATCGTGGTGGTAAGGGCAGTGTAGGGTGGTGGTAAGGGCAGTGTGGGGTGTCGGGCCCTAGACAGGTTTCTGTCTGCGCCCTCGTGATCCAATCCCTGAATAAATCCCCCAGCGTTTCCTAAAACCCACACGCTATGCCACCGTCATTACAGTGATTATGTTGATGGGTGACAGGCAGCCGCCAAAGACCCCTGGGTAGCCCTCTCTATGGCAGGCTCGGCTCCTCCTACCCTCCCCCCAGAGACACAGGCGACCACTCCCTGCAGCACGGAGGGTTAAAGGCGGGTGGTGGCGGCAGAGAAGCGCCCCCACCACCTGATAGTACACATACATACATCCTCAGCGTGCCCCCAGGACTGCTGGGAAGAGAGCCGGGCAATGAAGTGCCCGCACCCACAGAGGGGTACACCGGCCTCGGGAGCCCCGGGAGGGGTGCCCATGCCCGCCCCAGACCGACACATACATACAGCCCTGGCCTCCTCCCTAAGGCACCTGGGAAGAGAGCCGGGGTGGAGGGTGGGGGGGGGGGAGAGCCTCCTGAGCCAGTGGTGTAACGCAAAATACCCCCCCCCCCTGCGAAGACAGTGTGGGACCCTCAGACCGACATATCTTGAGTTATTCATAGGCCTTGGCCTGGAAGAAGCCCTCCTGAAGGGTGGTGCCCCCCCCCCCCACACACACACACACTCTGCACCGTAGGGGCTCCGTTAGGGTCCTGTCACTAACCCAAGCCGACACATACACCTCAGTCTCTCGCCCTGGGGAGCTGGGAAGGGGGGGGGGGGCAGAGAGACGCCCCCACCCTAAAAAGGATGCACCCCCTCCTCGCCCCGAGTCTCCTCCCAGGGCTGCTGGGAAGAGAGCGGTGACAGAGAGGATCCCTTCACCTCCGCCCCCACCCCCAGAATCGGCGGGTGGAGGGGCACCTCGGAAATTAAAACGGCCCCCCTCATCCTCGGGGCTGCGGTGAGGATACATCGACCGCGGGCTCCATCTTGGCTGCCTTTAGCACCATCACACCCCCGTCTCTGTGGAGATGCGTATGCCCCCCCCCCCCCCCCTGCCAGGGGTGACTCAGAGCCCCCGCTATCCCCACTCAAGCGGCGAACCCCTTTTTCCATCCATGCGAGCAGCGCAGCGCCCCCCCCCCCCTGACACCGTTTAGAAACGGGGGCCGGGAAGGGGGGGCGGGTGCGCACAATCCTGTCAGACGTGTCACACTGTGATGCACTTCACGGTACCTGACCGCTCGGACCGGACCTAACACTGCACCGCCCACGACCCCCACACCTGACGCCTGGCTGACCACACCTGACGCCGTGCTAGCCTAGCCCCGACTCCGAGCTCACCAGACCCGACTGACGCAGGACTGGGCTTTGCCTCACCCTGAACAGACTATAGCTGACGGCGTACGAACCTTTACCACACACCGATCTGACCATACCTCACACCCTTCTGACCATACCTCACACCCATCTGACCGTACCTCACACCCATCTGACCATACCTCCCACCCATCTGACCATACCTCCCACCCATCTGACCATACCTCCCACCCATCTGACCATGCCTCACACCGATCTGACCATGCCTCACACCGATCTGACCATACCTCACACCCTTCTGACCATACCTCACACCGATCTGACCATACCTCACACCCATCTGACCATGCCTCACACCGATCTGACCATACCTCACACCGATCTGACCATACCTCACACCCTTCTGACCATACCTCACACCCTTCTGACCATACCTCACACCGATCTGACCATGCCTCACACCCATCTGACCATACCTCACACCGATCTGACCATACCTCACACCCATCTGACCATGCCTCACACCGATCTGACCATACCTCACACCCATCTGACCATGCCTCACACCGATCTGACCATGCCTCACACCGATCTGACCATGCCTCACACCGATCTGAACATACCTCACACCGATCTGACCATGATACCTCACACCGATCTGGACTTTACCTCACACTGAGCTGACCATACCTCACACCGATCTGACCATACCTCACACCGATCTGACCGTACCTCACATCCATCTGACCGTGATACCTCACACCGATCTGACCATGCCTCACACCGATCTGACCATGATACCTCACACCGTCCTGGATTTCGCCTCACACTGAGCTGACCACACCTAACTCCGTGCTGTCCGCGACCTCACACCGAGGTGACCACACCTCACACCTGATGTGACGTAGATGCCGTCCTGGCCTATACCTCACATCACGCTGGCCATACCGGACACCATGCTGACCATCACCGGACACCGACCCGACGCCGTCTTGACCACTACCTCACGAGCTGACCACGCCTGACACGGCCATGGCCGCCGCCTCACACCGAGAGGGTCACAGCTGAAGCATTCGGGGGGGGGGAGGGGGCGGCTCCTCACATCGAGCTGACCGTGTCGGCCGCTGTCTCACACCGAGATGGCCATAAGGCATTATAGGCCCCCTCGCGCTGCCCATCCCTGGCACGGGCTGACATCCGTGGCGCAGCGCAGCCCTACCTGACACCGTGCTGGCCATGGCTGTGGTGGGCGTCGAGGGTGTGGCGCTGAGCGGAGAGGTGGTCGCAGATGTAGGCACGAATGAGCGAGCCAGCAGAGCCGGGGGGTGCAGCGGGGACCAGGGCGGAGAGAGCCGGGGATGCTGAGGGCTGTAAGGACCGGCGGAGGCCGAAGGATGGAGAAGGGACCAGGATGGAGAGAGCGGAGGATGCGGAGTGCTGCAATGCTGTGGGAGCAGCTGACTGGAGGGGGATGTCCCTGACTCAGCTCTTGGGGGGAGAAGGGAGGGGCGATCTCTGAAGGGCTGGGAGAAGGAAGGGAGCCGAGAAGAAAGGAAAACGGGCAGCAGGGAGGGAGGGGCACTGAATGGGGACATTATTTATGCGTTTAAATAGACGTGTATATCACACCTTTTATATCACACGTCACATCGCCTTTCAGTCACCAAAGGGCGATAGGAGACACCGTAAATATAGAGAAATAAAAAAATAGGATAAGAGAATTCAGCGAATACAACACGCAGCAAACAAAGACCCAGTGGTCCATAGTAGGCAGCACCAAAGCGACTTCTTTTCTGGGAGTGGATTTCCTGTTAGGTCGGCAGAATACCACCCAGAATACAAAGGCCCCAGACCCGAAAACACACTGTACTGCTGTGAGAAGTTGGCCTGATGTGCAGTGTTCACTATTCTAGTGATCACTATATATCAGTCCAAACAACCCTTATTGATGATTGGTTGTAAGTCAACCTTATAGACCAGCTATCCTAGTAGCATGGATACGAGCAGTCTAAGGCTAAGACTCTAGAGGGCGTGTTAAGCCAGCTGTTTTACCATCACATTACCCCTTGAACACCCAGTGAAAGGACACCACACAAGTGTTATGAAAATAAACAATGTATTTATTAGAATCACAACAACCCTGTACTCTTTATGAGGACAGGGTGCTAGGCACACAACAAAACTCTTACGAAAATACTTAAGTTAGCACGGTATACACAAATGCCCGAGGGGCACGAAAAACCATATACTTTAAAAGTGGAATGCGAAATTACTAGCAGGTAAGTACAGGACTAATAGGCTTTGGAATCGCTAGGACTTGACTAGGGAATCGTTAGATTACTTCTAGGAGGCCTAGGGGACTCGGGTGCAGAGTGTGCACTCTCACGCGGGATGCGGGACAAAGTCTATGGAAGCTAGTAACGCTAAAGTTAGTGTTCACGGGCGAACCCGACCTGGTAGGGAGAAAACGACAGTGGATCCTGACCCTTGGATAGTGAGGCTATGCTGGGGCACCGAAATGCCGAAGTTACCTAGCCCAGGGGCTGCAGCTGCATAGGTCTCAAAAGACATCGGGAATCCTCGTTGCCGGACCAGGAGCCTGGAAGAAAGATGCTGGCAGGCGACCAGTGAAGATAGTTCGAGTTGATCCAAGCCTGGATCTGGAAGATGGATGACACCTGAAAGCAGAGGGGACCAAGTTCGTGACTACTAGCCAGTAGTCAGTGGGCACCAGGAGGGCACCAGATGGCAGTCACCTCGACTAGGTGAGTGGGCGACGCTGGCTCTGCAGATCTCACGGACCAGGAGGCGTTGTCGGCGACCAGGATGGAGAGGCGAGCTGTCCCATGATGGATGAAGCTGTCGGCGTCGAAGTTACCCGGGATTGGGCAACAAGCCTTGGCTAATTCAAGCCCACGCGGTGGACTCAAAATGGCGTCTGGAGTGGACCAGGAGGGTCCGGGGTGCTCCTCTTCGGGAAGGGAGCAAGGGCCAGTCTGGAGCAACCAGACCAGCAGCAGTGATGTCGTCGGGCGTCGTTCAGAAGGCCACAAGCCAGCGGGCTAGTAGCCAAACAACGCGGTGAGCAGCAAAAAGCAGAAGGGCCCCACGCAGATCGTATAGATGCTGGGAGGCTGCACTTCGGTGCTGGAGCTGCTCAGGGTCGGGGCTTCTCGGACCCCAAAGCACTCACCAGGGAATTACTCGGCGGGCTTGCTGTGCAGAAGTCGTGCAGTCTTGCAGATGGCCGGTCCCTCGAGGTCTCGTCGCACCCACGGTTCTCAGCTGGGCTGTAGAGGTGGGTAGAGGTCAGAGGTGCCAGGGAAGCCGGTTCTCGTCGAGCTGGGCAGTCGGATTCCGGAGGAAGGACTTGCAGCAGACCGCAGTGTTCTTGCGATGGTGCCTGCGGATGCAGGGTGACTACTCCTTAGCCACAAGGGAGAAATCTTAGGAAGAAGTCTTGAGTTCCTTTCGTAGAAAGTAGTTTCAGGATTCAAAGATGATCTAATTTGGAAGGGGGCCTGCTCCTACCTTTATCTGGGAAAAGGGGGCTGGCACGCGACTAAGTCCTGCCCTAGGGGTGGGACCAGGAGGGGGGTGGTTACACCCACTTCCTTGGCGGGCTTTTCCCCAGCACAGGGTCTGGAGTGTCCCTGGAACTGGTTCAAGCCAGCCTATGCACAGTGAGCACCGGGGTGCCACGTGCAGTCACCTTCCTCTGAAGCCCTGCCTACCTACAATACACAAAATCCTGTCTGGGACGGTGCTGGCACCGCCCCTGGCAGGAAACCCTTTGTCCTTATCTCCTGCTCTGGGAGGACTCCCAGCAGCAGGAGGGCAGACTTGTGTCTCGGTGGCAGCATCCATTTTGTGGATGCTAAGGCTCTGTCTGACTTTAACCGGGGTTACATACATGTCGTGTCCCTCTAGAAGGGTGGAATGCTAACCCCGTCGCCAGAATTGGCGAGGGGTTAGTATTCCAATTCGTATGACACCTTACTCGACATGTTTTGATAAAGCGATACCAGAGTTGGCATATAACCGCGAGGATTATAATGCACTTAAGAGTATATGGTATGCGATATCATGGAAACGGCTAAGGGATGGATCCCGAAAGCCGCAGACAGGCTCAGCTCATGCCAGAGCACCATCTCACACGATTCCAAGCACTCTGCCTTCAGGATTGTTAAGGCCTGCCATAGGAGTGACTGATAGGAGATCTGTGTGTCCATTTTAGGGTTAGATATAGGTATGCTATATCTAAAGCAAAGGGTGAGTACACCACCTTGCCCCAGCTGTCGTGCAGCCAGTTGTGTCAGTTTAGTTAGTCAGCCCAGGGGTGGCATAATACATGCTTCAGCCCCTGGGAGACTTCTGGGTACACCTCAGCCCTGGGTACAGGGACTTGGAGAAGGCCCGGGGCTAATTCAGTACCTGAGTACAATTTGGATAGAGAGAACAGCTAGGCTGGGGGTCTGATTAGCAGGCCCACAGCCAGGGAAAGTCGTAAACCAGTGCAGCAAAAAGCAAAAATCTGGGTGATCATAGGATTGCAGACCCTACTCTCCTACATGACCCCCCCCCAAACTTTGGGACAATAAACTAACCTTGACCAGGTGAGTCTTCTTGCTCTAAGTGGAAATACCTGGAGAGCCCATCAGCATTGCTGTGATCAGTACCAGGTCTATGCTCCACTGTAAAATCCATCCCCTGTAGGGAAATGGACCACCTAAGCAGTTTGGGGTTTTCACCCTTCATCTGATTTAGCCACAAGAGGGGCTTATGGTCTGTCTGAATGGTGAAGTGAGTGCCAAACAAGTAGGCCCTCAGCTTCTTCAGGGCCCAGACCACAGCAAAGGCCTCCCTCTCAATAGCTGACCAATTTTTCTCTCTGGGTGTCAACCTCCTAGCTCTGGCATGAGCTGAGCCTGTCTGCGGCTTTCGGGATCCATCCCTTAGCCGTTTCCATGATATCGCATACCATATACTCTTAAGTGCATTATAATCCTCGCGGTTATATGCCAACTCTGGTATCGCTTTATCAAAACATGTCGAGTAAGGTGTCATACGAATTGGAATACTAACCCCTCGCCAATTCTGGCGACGGGGTTAGCATTCCACCCTTCTAGAGGGACACGACATGTATGTAACCCCGGTTAAAGTCAGACAGAGCCTTAGCATCCACAAAATGGATGCTGCCACCGAGACACAAGTCTGCCCTCCTGCTGCTGGGAGTCCTCTCAGAGCAGGAGATAAGGACAAAGGGTTTCCTGCCAGGGGCGGTGCCAGCACCGTCCCAGACAGGATTTTGTGTATTGTAGGTAGGCAGGGCTTCAGAGGAAGGTGATTGCACGTGGCACCCCGGTGCTCACTGTGCATAGGCTGGCTTGAACCAGTTCCAGGGACACTCCAGACCCTGTGCTGGGGAAAAGCCCGCCAAGGAAGTGGGTGTAACCACCCCCCTCCTGGTCCCACCCCTAGGGCAGGACTTAGTCGCGTGCCAGCCCCCTTTTCCCAGATAAAGGTAGGAGCAGGCCCCCTTCCAAATTAGATCATCTTTGAATCCTGAAACTACTTTCTACGAAAGGAACTCAAGACTTCTTCCTAAGATTTCTCCCTTGTGGCTAAGGAGTAGTCACCCTGCATCCGCAGGCACCATCGCAAGAACACTGCGGTCTGCTGCAAGTCCTTCCTCCGGAATCCGACTGCCCAGCTCGACGAGAACCGGCTTCCCTGGCACCTCTGACCTCTACCCACCTCTACAGCCCAGCTGAGAACCGTGGGTGCGACGAGACCTCGAGGGACCGGCCATCTGCAAGACTGCACGACTTCTGCACAGCAAGCCCGCCGAGTAATTCCCTGGTGAGTGCTTTGGGGTCCGAGAAGCCCCGACCCTGAGCAGCTCCAGCACCGAAGTGCAGCCTCCCAGCATCTCCACGATCTGCGTGGGGCCCTTCTGCTTTTTGCTGCTCACCGCGTTGTTTGGCTACTAGCCCGCTGGCTTGTGGCCTTCTGAACGACGCCCGACGACATCACTGCTGCTGGTCTGGTTGCTCCAGACTGGCCCTTGCTCCCTTCCCGAAGAGGAGCACCCCGGACCCTCCTGGTCCACTCCAGACGCCATTTTGAGTCCACCGCGTGGGCTTGAATTAGCCAAGGCTTGTTGCCCAATCCCGGGTAACTTCGACGCCGACAGCTTCATCCATCGTGGGACAGCTCGCCTCTCCATCCTGGTCGCCGACAACGCCTCCTGGTCCGTGAGATCTGCAGAGCCAGCGTCGCCCACTCACCTAGTCGAGGTGACTGCCATCCGGTGCCCTCCTGGTGCCCACTGACTACTGGCTAGTAGTCACGAACTTGGTCCCCTCTGCTTTCAGGTGTCATCCATCTTCCAGATCCAGGCTTGGATCAACTCGAACTATCTTCACTGGTCGCCTGCCAGCATCTTTCTTCCAGGCTCCTGGTCCGGCAACGAGGATTCCCGACGTCTTTTGAGACCTATGCAGCTGCAGCCCCTGGGCTAGGTAACTTCGGCATTTCGGTGCCCCAGCATAGCCTCACTATTCAAGGGTCAGGATCCACTGTCGTTTTCTCCCTACCAGGTCGGGTTCGCCCGTGAACACTAACTTTAGCGTTACTAGCTTCCATAGACTTTGTCCCGCATCCCGCGTGAGAGTGCACACTCTGCACCCGAGTCCCCTAGGCCTCCTAGAAGTAATCTAACGATTCCCTAGTCAAGTCCTAGCGATTCCAAAGCCTATTAGTCCTGTACTTACCTGCTAGTAATTTCGCATTCCACTTTTAAAGTATATGGTTTTTCGTGCCCCTCGGGCATTTGTGTATACCGTGCTAACTTAAGTATTTTCGTAAGAGTTTTGTTGTGTGCCTAGCACCCTGTCCTCATAAAGAGTACAGGGTTGTTGTGATTCTAATAAATACATTGTTTATTTTCATAACACTTGTGTGGTGTCCTTTCACTGGGTGTTCAAGGGGTAATGTGATGGTAAAACAGCTGGCTTAACACGCCCTCTAGAGTCTTAGCCTTAGACTGCTCGTATCCATGCTACTAGGATAGCTGGTCTATAAGGTTGACTTACAACCAATCATCAATAAGGGTTGTTTGGACTGATATATAGTGATCACTAGAATAGTGAACACTGCACATCAGGCCAACTTCTCACAACTGCTAACACCAAGAGGCACAAATATACTACTGTAACCACACAGACCCCCAAATGCTCACATACCAGAACAAACTCATCTGGAAACGCAAATGAATGATATTGCAACCAGAGAGAACCACCACAAATACCCAGTCCCAGACTGCAAACACACAGCAATTCTAAGACATAAAAACACTCACAGCTGTAAACATCCAAACCTGTAAACAACCAATTAAACAAAGAAACAGAACGGCAAATTTCCTGAACCCCAAACAGAACCACATACACTTAAGCACCCAAAAGCACATACATCTAAAAACTCTAAGAACTACACCAACACACCACAATTCAAAGCCATGAACAGTGAACACCACATGTTCCCAGAACACAAAACACACAAAGCCGCAAATACTCAGAAACACAACTAACAGTATCTGAAAACCTCTATGAAACACATAGGAATACCACGTCCCATACTGCAAATATCCAGGACTGAAGATAATCAGATTCACAAATATCCAAAGCCACAAACACCTGGAAATCCCAGTATAAAGAATGGCAAACATCCAAAACCTGTAAGCACTCAGTACTGAAAACAACTAGAACAGCAATCATGTAGAACCGAAATATCCTCAAAAAGCCAGAGCTGTAAACAACCGGAAACATCTAGCTACGAATGCACAGAACCACTCAGAATCACAAAAAGTCTAAACAACAAGCACTGTTGCAGGGATTCTGGTAGTTACAGAACTATTCTTGGGATCATGGATCCTTAGTGGAAAGGGACTGAGTCTTCCTACCACCTGCGTACCCATAAGCCAGGGGCAGACTAGCTATAGAGTCTCACTTCCCCTCCTTCTCACACACAGAGGACTAAGTAATTTGACACCCCAGAACACAACACTCCCTACCCTCTCAGGAATCGGGGTTGCAGGACCTCCCCTTTCGCTCTCACACTCGTACTAGTCCACACTAAATTCTAATTGACACACAGGAAAGTTTAAAATGTTTATTTTAACTTTCATGCTCTAGTATGCAGATTATGTGCCACAACAAGCAGGAAAATGCCTAACACAAATACAGTCTGCATAGCAAGTAGTCCGTAAGTCATAAAAGGCGCTGTCATTATAAATGAAAGTGAAGCCTAACCTTATATAACAGAAGATCTCTGGGTGTTAGCAGCAGACCCCATACCTTAGCATACACAAATGAAAGTTCTACATCTCAGGTGCTGTCAGGACTTTTCCCTGAAAAGTTCCCTCACCAAGTGTGTGTGTTACCCGTATGACAAAAGTACATGTTCCCAAACAACAGCTGCATCTGCTAGTTTTGTCTAGGTGCTGCTAGAGCCTGACCAGAACACAACAGCAAGGGGTATTGTTGTTTGACCATGTCTACATCTTCAGACTACATCCCAGTATAGACCAGAACGCAAAAACAACAGCATGTTCTGTGTGAAAGTACAGTGTGGCAAAAAGCAAAATTAATTTGTGTAGTAACATGTGCAAAGTGGAGGACAGTCTGTAACCTGCTCATGCTAACGTAGGGAAAACAACAATGGGCCTGCACAGAACATACAACGCCCTCTCCTTGGTCAGGATGGTAGCACGAAATGACGGCAGAAGCCTGCTGATAAGCAGAACCAACAGAATAGCCAATTGCATTTGGAGAGCATCCTAAAAATAGTATTGCTGAATAAGAAGGAACATTTTGTGCTAAAAAATATATCCAATTACAGCGAATCGCCGGGACCCAAGATGTAAGATGCTAAGTGGAGCAACATTAATTCCAGTAAGAAATCCGAACCTTCCAAATTGGAAATGTCAGCCATCCAATTGAGAAGGTCAAAGGAACAAACATGCTCCTCATTTCCAGTTGTTGATAGTCTATGTTGACTTTGATAAAACTGAGATCCAGGAGACGCTGTGCCTTTGCACAGGGATCAACTCCGGCCACTGGCCCCAATGCTGGGTTGTACACAAGCTGCATACCCAAGGAACAGTAGTTTGAAATCTAGGGCAGCGTGAGATGGTGTAGCCAGGCAGATATCCAGGGCCCACTGAAAGGGGCACAGATGCAATGAAACACAGGTGCACACAGGTGAAGTAAGCATATCGAAGTGTTAGACAAAATTCGTCATCCAGAGCATATAAGGGCCTCATTCCAAAAGGTTGTAGCATTCGCTCACAGTACATCTGCAGCGAGGCCTTTCCAGGCAAGATCACAGATGGAGCAGCCATTGTGGAATAGAAGGAACAGCACGGTTATGCTTCAAATCAAGATAAGCATCAGCGGGAATCCACCGAATATGTTGGAAAATATAGAATGTATAAAAGCTGCTATTACTTCAAAAATAGTTTGAAAATAAGTCACAAGGCCAGGCCGACAAGTTAAAAAAATGTGCCAGGCCCGTGATATCAGACGCCTTAAATATTTGATGTATCAATTCTCTGAAATGTAGGGGGAGATTTGTGTTTAACAATGATTGTATTACACTAGATGTTCTCGCCACCTGCAATTCGAAGGTCTCACTCGAGAGCTACTTCTTGTTGAAACAACAGTGCTTTGAGCCTGCTTAGCTTATTGAAATCTGTTTTCAGGGCTGGAATGGAAGGCCACAATGAACTATCTACACTCCAATGTGGAAGGGGAAACAGGACATTATTACAACAAGTAACTAATTGGGAAACAGTAACCACATATGAGATTCCCACCCGCAGACCGCAACAGTCCTGACTATTAAGGACGAGATAACTGACATCCGAAAGCAATGTGAGAGTGGGAATAATTGCGGGAACAGGAGTTTCTTTGTAAAAACAAGCCAAATTGGGGGAAGTAACATTGCAGGCGCCGCAGATTTTTACTTGTTGACACACTGTCTTGCTTCGCCTTTCAGATAATACAGTGGCTCAACACTCGGCGAGGCAGAAGACATTAACACAGAGCAAACAACACCTTTAGAAAAGGGTTTTATTTCACAAAATGCAAAGACTCTCTCTTTTAGAATAAGGCTTGGGGTTTTATTTTACACAATGCTCTCTAGCAGAAAGGCTTTCCCAGATGCCTAATGCAGAACATTCAAATACCCAAAGAGATATATATGTTTATATGCAAGCAAAAATAACACACTTGGTAAATACAACAGTTAAATGCATGAATAATACCATGAATAAACAAGCAGCAAATAATATGAGATAACACTCAAGAAAATATAATATGCGGGACGTCTTGCAAGAGATCAGAGAGATATATATACACTAGATAAATCAAATGATTACTTTGGGTGGGCACCTCACTCAGTCACACATCACAAAGAAAACACCTCAAATGATCAAAGCCACTGGCCACACATCACAATGGCAATAATCAAAGCTCAGACACCACAAATGATCAAAGCCACTGGCCAAACATCACAATGCAATAATCAAAACTCAACACTTCAAATGACCACAGCTACTGGAACCACACATCACAATGGCACTAGTCAAAACTCAACACCTCACCTGGTATAAACACTGCATCTCAGCCCACTCCTGCCGGGGAAAAGAGCCTCAGCAACCAGGGTCCCAAAGTGTACGCGTCCGTCCCCGTTCGGATTCCAAAATCCCGGTTTCTAAGTCAACAACCCTCAGCTTTATAATCTCAAAACACACTAGAAGGTTCAAGAGAATCCCCCCCCCCCCGAGCCAAAGGAATCTTACCAGAACTGGCCAGCTTCCAAGCAAGCATTCCAATGGCAGGGAGGAGTTCTCACGTTCCCTCTCCAATCTCGCATGTACCAGCCTTTATCTTGACGAAGGTCACGAAAGCCTTAAACAATTTCTCACGAAACAATCCTTGATCGTGATTAACCCAAACAACTTGCAAGCGCTGCTGTGCACGCAGAAAAGCTGAAGCCAATCAGAGTCAGAAAACAGGATGACATAAGGCCATGTCAAAGCCAATAGTAAGAACTTCATAATACTCATCAATGTACAACACAATGCACATTTGTGCAATACTGCTTATAGATTCACATACTTCATCTCTCAATGTACAACACCGAGCACATTTGTGCATCACTGCTCACAACACTGCACTTCAAGACCAACAAGTACATTCCAAACCTCTCTCTCCCTCTCATGCTTTCAAATGCACATCCCACACGTTCTGTTCTTGGCATGGCTGTTCTACTCCGTGGCAGCTCCCACTGAAAGACTGCAAGATGACAAGAAATAAACCTGTAAGAGAAGCAGGCATATGCAGGACCGCCGTACATCCAGGATAGGGTAAAATAACACACTAAAGTCAATTAAAATAATGGTAGTCAAAGTTCATCACAGGGTGTCAGACTACAAGAGTGCCTCTAGCACTACACACACAAAGGAATGACCGTCAGTGGAGTCACATTCTTCCCCAGTGAGTAAAACATCTCTTTCAGCCCATTGACAAAGATATGTAAAAGGCAGGGATCATAACTCATGTATGTAACTGCTCCCAAGGGGTTCGTATCTACCTTTGGGGAAGTATTTCATACAGGCAGTGAACTAAAACATCGAGATGAGCAACAAGATAACTCAGTGTATTTATCAAACCGCTTAATGAGTCTCCGCTACAGTGAAGGGAAGTTATTCAAATGTATCTATATGTAGCATGGTATAACAAGTGTCTTTCATGGCCATTGTTTGCTGTTTGCGTGTTATATTGAATGGTAAGAACAAAGCACTACAATTTAGGTAATGCCAAGGAACGTGCCCTTTTTTAAGCATTTGAAGTGTCCAATCAAATTACATAACTGATCTAAGTTGATTCTGACCATGATAAAGGTAGACACTTCATTTTGTACATTATCAATAACAGAAGACACAATATTATCTATAGTATAAATACAAGATGATAATGTATTAATACTGTTCTCGACAACAGCAAGCACTTTATCTAAATTATCCTGATCAATTTGGCATAAGCATACAGCAGCCTCCATTTGTGACAATTTCCAAAATTCATTATACGCAGCATAAACAAATTGTTTCGAAAGAGGGGATTTTGGACCCAAAAGGAAATCAGAAAGGTTTATGTCTTGCGATAGGAGAAAAGATGTTGTTTCACGGCAGACAATGTGGAATGTTCTAACCATTGTTAACATAATTTACCTACGGAATAAATAGTTACAGTATTGGAATAAGGCGTTTGTGGGTAACGTGGATCAGGTCTATTTAATGTGAACCCTGAAGTAGTGTTCATGAAACGGGAATGACAAACATTTGTCTGTTGGCCACAAAGCCCACCCAGTTGGAACTATCATAGAAGAATTAAATGTACTGTTTCTTATCATACAATGCAGATGGTCTTCAATATAATTTTCATAAGATTGCCAGTTATCAAAGAGGGCCAAGGATGGAATAATGGGAGTATTCAATTCTTTAATCTTAGCCAACCCAAACAAGTAGTTTGTTGGACCATGTCATTAAGAAAAATGATTTGGTAGGTATCAGACATGCATGGAATAGAGATTCTGTACCTTTGAACTTGCCAGGACTTAGCACCCCATACTGATTTCAAATCAATATTGTCTTTCCAAAAATCATATCCTTTCAGGGCTAAGTTGTCAATAAAAAGAGATGCATAGATTACCTTGGTCTGAGTAAGTATAACGTTTTTCGAAAGAGTGGAAACTAATTTAAAATAGTATGATACCTGGTCCGGAAGGTTATAACTGGTGATATAGGTGTACTTCATCTTTTGTGTGTTGGAACTACCCTGCGATGGAGTGGGGCAATGTTTCCATTGACTATAATTAAATTGGTGACGCTGTCCATTTGCTCTATGCAGGCAATGATGTCCCTAATGTTGATAACAGAACAACTCAGCATAGTTAGCAGTATTCAAATATAAATCCTCATTATCAAAAACAGTATAATATTAAAATTTGGAAAACATAGAATTCACAGCATTGACATCTCAAGCATTGAATTGCAACCCAGGTATTATCACATCACCCATACAAACACGGAATACATGTGGTATCTGCGGGGTCTCCATAGGACTGAATATATCAAATGGTACTTTATCCCATACAATTCCATCAGTGACTGGGACCGCTGAAATGTTAACAAGGTACTGGTCTCTTTTCATTTTATGCAAGGAGGAATGTGGGGCCAACACCTTGTCGACAAGTTCTGCAGCAGAAGGTTCTGGAAGGTAGTGGCCATTAATCCAAAGTAAAAAAACAGTCTCAAATCCAATCCACATGAACAGAAATACCATGGAAAACACAATCCATACATTTGTGCAAGGTGGAACCAGATAAGTGCGTTTTAACCAGGATATGAAAACACAAACTTGAGCTGGTGGTGGGGATAAAACTGAAGACAAAGAAGAACTGTCTGAACAAAAATGATCTTGATCAATATTGTAACCAGAAGAACTCAGCTGAAATAGCGGAGGCTGGGATTCTGGATTTAGACCTGAGACTTGCACTCCCGCAGCAGCTTAATGGGTGGATCAGAATAAACGATTTCCATTGTGGAGTGTGAAGAAGGTAAAACAGATACCAGGTCAAATGAAGGCTCAACATCCCCTTCTGGCAGCCGGGGAGAACCCGAAGAAACGGAGCTCACATGCTGTAAAGGAATATCCCATACTGGGACAACCCGAGGCATACTATTGAGTATTGGCCATATGGTGTAACTTGACATGTACAATCGAAACAAAGCAATTATCTTTGTATCCGGGCCGTGGAGGTAAAATCACAGTTCAGGTACCCTGAAGACCAAGCACTGGAACAGGAGCACCGTAGGAGGGACTAAATTCTATCTTGATCTCCACCTTTTCAGGAACCAGATCACCAACTTTTGGGATCCACCCAGAAACAGGAATCAGAACTGCTGCATCTCCTGGTGAAGTCGAGGGCAAATGGGATTTAGCCAGAGCATCATGACACTTTTGTAGAACCTGTAAGACAGCACAGTGGTTATCTATGTCAAATGTTGCAGCAGCAGCCACCACAACGTCTAGACCATCAAGGCCTGGTACAAACATCTTGATGCCAAAGAGCATTTCGTATGGGGTCCGCCCACCCAGAGATGTTCTTGGGAGATTATTAGGAGCATTGCTATGATCTGTCAATGTTGCTATTTCTTCCTCTTACTTTTTGCCTGGTTATGTCATATGTTGTGGAACCAGAAGGTTGGGGATGTCATGGGTGGAATGCTGGTGGAGAGTGTTGGTTGGGAGCTGATTGGTGGACAGTTCATGTTGGAGCTGCTCCGAGGGTTGATGGCTTGTACCTGCATTAAAGATCCTGCCTACGTCTACAAGAGTATTGGACTTATTAAGCATGTTGAACCCCATAAAGATAAGTTAACCAGCCACAGCCCGTGCCTAACACCCTTGCTGTTAAAGATTGCTTTAAGTCACGGTTCATTCCCTCCACAATAAAATTGCCCTCAGGCCTATATGGAGACGACAAATGCACCTGCACTCCCAGGGACGTCATCGAATCGCGGGAAACCTTAGAGACAAAAGCCAGACCCTGTTCTGAATGGAAAGCGTCAGAGGCATAAGTCCCGACAAAGACATGCAAATCCTTTATAACAGTGTGAGCCTCAGCAGAGCGCTGAGGCCAAACCCAGCGGAACCTAGTGCAAGAATCCACTGCAACCAAAATGAATTTGAAAGCATTATCAGACATTACTGGACTGCAATGATCAAGGTAAATGAATCCAAAAGGATGATTAGAAATGAAAAGATGAGTCAAAGGTGGACGTGACACAATAGAACTCTTAATTTGTTGGCAAACATCACAACAAAGGACATATTTGCGAGACTGCTGGTATGAACCGCACCACCAATAACGTTGTTGTAAAAGTGAAACAGTAGCCGCTACTCCTGCGTGAGCAAAAGCCATGCCTTCATGGGCAGCCACAAAAAGATGCTGTCTGCAGTCAAGATTGGGAATCAAATGATTGCCAACCATAGAAATAGATACAAAGGGAACTTTGTGAGTAGTCAACTGATAAGTATATCAACAAGGGAACTCTTGTGGAAAAGGAGTACCCTCCCTAGAAGCAGCAACAGCTGCCAAAAGAGCCCCTGCATAGGGTGCCTGTCGAGTATTGCAGCGCCGACCCGACAAGGAGCATGCCCGATGATGAAGCATGACACCCAGCAGGCTGGGTGGGTGAGGGCCTCATTCCAAAAGGAAAGACTTCCCAGTCCCCCCTTTCCTATTAACACTACTATTTTCTAGTCAGGGACCTTGCCAGTCCCTCGCCCTGCCTCCTTATCCTTCCTACAACAGGAACTGAATACCCATTTCTTTTGAAGTTTAACCAGGGCATGTATGCTGGACCTCTCTAAAAGCCCACAGTCCACTTTCCTTGTTGAGAACCTCTCTGTACAATCCACAAGGGAATGGTATGGTGGAGAGGGTAAACAGGTTGGTGAAGGGTAACATACAGTTGGCTGTCACTAATCGGTGTGATATACAGAGAATGGTCAACGACATGGTATGGGCGCATCGCACTACTGTGCATAGTGCTACAGGTAAATTTCCCTTTCAGGAAATGCGGGGGCGGTCACCAGGGAACAAGTTAGTATCTGCCCGGTTGAAGGAGGGATTGTGGTGTGGCAGTTGAGGAGTGAACAGTCTTTCTGGTAAGAGGAAGGGGAATAGGATAGGTGTCGGAGTTTGGGTCTAAGTTAAGTCAGGAAGGGTCGCCAGATATATGTCAAAATTCAGAGGGCGGTTCCGGGTTGACAGGGTGGCAACATTTGTTGTGATTTTGGACAAAGGTGAGAGGTGGAATTTCAGGACTGTGGCCCTGTATCAAAAAAGCGGTGTTTGTGTGAGGGAAGAGGATGAAGGATGTTCGGTGTAATGTTGATGAAGGATGAAGATGTTAGGGGGCACATGGTTCGTGTTCTGATTTGCTTCTCTCTGGTGCGAATAGCAGTGGCAGATTTGCACCTGAGGGAGCTGATCATGCTCACATGGTCTCCTCTAGAGTTCAGAGGCCTCCTTCTTACCTTGAAGATGTTGTCACTTCTTAAGGTTCCCATCCATCTGCTTTCATTTATAACTGTTTTGCTTTTGTACTTATTCTCTTTTGTTTCCCTCTGCCTTCTTCTTTTGTTATTTTTTCTTTTATTATTTCATGGGGGAAGGGAATGTGTTATGATGTGAGCTCATAATCAAGATGTTCTTATCATTTGCATGTGTTCTTCGTAATATGTTCTATTTAGATTGTTATGCTGAGGGAATTCCAAGATCAGCAGTTGCTGCCTGGATCTTGAGAAGGACTGACGCCAGGTTGTGTCATGAATAAAGCTTAAAGTATTCAACCTCAATCATCGTGTGAAGCAGTATATCTTCCTCAGTACACCCTCCTACTCACTCACAGAGGAACAAGTGATAAGCCACCCCAGAACACAACACTCCCGACCCCTTCAGGAATAATGGGTGCAGGACACCCACTTTCGCTCTCACACTCGTACTAGTGCACAATAAGTTCTGACAGAGACACAAGGAAAGTTTAAAATGTTTATTTTAACTATCATGTTCTAATATGCAGTACATGTAGGGAAAGTAGGAAAATGCGGTCAGCATAGTAAGTAGTCCGTAAATCATAAAAGGTGCTGTCATTATATACAACTGTGTAGCCTAACCTCCCTTCCCTTCTACAGAAGCAAAATGATTGTATATCAGAAGATCTCTGGGTGTTCGCAGCAGACCCAGTACCTTAGCATACACAGATGAAAGTTCTACATCTCAGGTGCTGTCACAATCCTTTCCCTGGAACGGTCCCTCTCCAAGTGTGCGTGTTACCTATATGACAAAAAAGTACATGTTGCCAAACAACAGTTGCATCTGGGTGTTTTTTCTAGGTGCTAGAGCCTGACCAGAACACAATAACAATGGGCATTGTTGTTTGACCTTGTCTGCGGTGTTCAGACTAAATCCCAGGAAAGAACAGAATGCAAATACAACAGCATGTTCTTTGTGAAAGTACAGCGTGGCACAAAGCAAAATGAGTTGTGTAGTAAAGTGCACAAAGCAGAGGACAGTCTGTAACATGCTTATGCTAACATAGGGAAAACGATACTGGGCCTGCACAGGACACATGACAGCACCTTAAAATAAAAACACCTGGAATTTCAAATTCTAGATATGGCAAACATATACAACCAATAAAAGGGCCGGTACTACAAACCTGCAAAAAACAGGATTTGGTTATTTGTGCGCCTGCTGGTATCACTTTCTAGTCATCTCCTGACTAGACTTAGGCATTTTCATCCTTGTGGTGTGCCTCGGTCCTCACTTGCTGCATTAAAGCTGTCCTACATCCAATGACCAGACTCTGTCCTCCTCAAAACAATTCAACCACATCTCATCCATTCTCAAGAAAATACACTGGCTTCCGACTGAAGTGAGGATTATTCTGCTGTGTTGCTTACAAAGACATTTATTTGAATCAACCTCTTTATCTGGTAAATCTATTCAATATCTAAGATAGTCAGGTTGTCTTCAGAGCAAAAATTATCTTTATCTGGAAACTACTAGATTTAAAAACTGAACCAACATGGGATGGGGCGGCAGCTGAACTACAGAGTGGATACCATTTCTCCTGGCTTTGAAGTGGATGTCAGCATTTGAAGCAGCAAACGGCATTTGGATTTGAGCTGGGGGTCCTTTAGAGGCGTTTACAAGTGTGGTGGTAGCTTCGCACCAGACTCGGTTGTGCTTCATGGTCCTCCTGTGCCTGACTGAGACGGTGACTACTCAGCAGCCTTGATGACATCTAAGTTGACACGTGGTGTTGGCTGAATTCCTAGTAAGTCTCCCTCACTTCCAGTGAAGTGCTGTGAAAATGGTTCTAGTGGAGGTGCAAAAGTCCCTTACGACCACAAAGACACACACGGTGAGGGTCTCTGCTAGCAAGAGTCCCTCGAGGAGCGCAACTAAAGATCTCCAAGCTATGACTACCTATAAAGACACAATGGTGACCTCAATGGATGGCAAACTTGAGAGGATGCAGAGCAAAGGTGGGAAATGTGCAGCTGTTGACCAAGAAAATGGTGGAGGTTGAGTCAAAGATATCTGGCATCCAAAAAGAGGGAAACAATTTTGCTGAGTTCTGGGAATGTGCAGAACATTCCACTTGAAAGCTTGAAGTGAAGTTGGACTGCCTGAAAAGCCAAGCCTTTGTGCAAACCTGCAAATGCTGGGGCTTCCTTTTCCTCAGAAGTGGGTAGATCCAACAGATCTAATTACGATGTTATGCACAATGAGGGTCTGTGAAGCAAAGTTTCAGAGCCAGTGACTTCTTACATGGTGTTCTGGCTCCCCACTCAAGGGCAGGGCAGTGGTTCAAATAAAGAAGGGAACAAGTATAGTCGTAAATGTGTGTGGCGAGGAACATATGCAGAAATGGTTGTGATGCATAAAAAGTTTGTAGAAAATTCCTTTTTTCCCCAGATCAGAGCAGGGAAGCAGAGGCAAGTAGTTGAGATCTGTGGAAGTTGGAAGACATTCACCAAGCTATGTCTTGAGGAAGTAGTGTGGTACCTAGTAATACGTAAGGTAGTGCATAGGCAACAGGTGCACGTGTTTCTATGCGCAGACGCCGCTCAGTCATTTCTGGATGGAATTAATGCTAAGCAATCATAGTGCTAACACTGGGGCCAAGGTTCTAATAAGAGATTTGCACTGTCACTGATTTTCTTTGACCCACACTTAGGGGCTTGCTTGATGATCTGTCCGGTGGTGTGACAGGAGGATGGGACTCATAGATGTGTCTTCCTATTTTTCTTCATATCATTTAATACTGTTTGTAGACTTACCCAATAGTCTGTGACATATTTCTCTCCTCTCTACACCACTCCGCATAATGTGCACTCCTGCCTTGTGCAGTGGAGCTCAGGGGTTGGTCTTTTGTGTGTGATGTTAATATCACCCTTTCTCTGTGATGTGGTGGTCATAAGTATGTGTGCTCATTATTATTTATTTACGTTTTTATATAACACGAATAAGACACAAAGAACAGTAATCATACAAAGCACTTAAGGTTCTTTATGTTACACACTACTGATGCTCCAGGACTGAATTTCAACCTCTTGAGGGTAGTTTTGGAGAAATCACCCAACTCACTGGGACACACGTCTTAAGATTTATTTCTAAATATAAAAAAAAGCCTGGAACTACGCTTCAGTTTTTTTATGGAACACTTATACATTTTCTCTTCCACATATAGTTGTATGATCACTGACCCCAGCGGCGGCTGGCATCAACGGGGAGGGGGAGTTGGGGTTGTATTTTAGGGATAGTAGTTGCAGGAGGTAGCATTACGAAAAGTTTCTCCATGATGGGTGCAATGCATTGTTTCTGGGGTTTGTGGGAGATAGTACCAATCGTGACACTGTAGCACATCCTATCTAAGAATACAGGAAGTATACATCTGCAAGGGCCTGTGAGGCTTCTTTTCTTATCATGTGTTTGACATGAGAATAAATCACAAGTGTGCCTGAGTTTGGAGATTCATGATGATCTTTATTTTATTTAATTAGGGCACAGATCATAAGCTACAAGTTCGACTGAATATGATTTCAGACATATTCAGTTGCTTCGGCTACAAAGCGTGACCACTGGAGGGTTGGGAGGTGATGATGCAACAGAGCACTGTAATTGTGGTGGTAGCTTTTAGCAAGACTTGTTGTCTTAGAGAAGCTGGAGCTTTGCCTATTAGCACTAACACCTGCATATGAAATGCCAACTCCAATCCATGTATTACCTGACTTAAAATCTTTTACCAAGTGGTCAAGTCGCTCATTGTTCATTGAGACACCTAAGCCAGTCCTGGCTTATCTGGCACATTGATGCATTCTGGGACTTTAATTTTTTTTACATTCTAAGTAGGAATCGAAAATCTCAACAATAAGATCACTTATATGCTATGTTTAACATTTTAAAGTGATTTAATTCATTTTCAATATTGCTGCTGCTGGATCCACATGTACAACCAAATAGAAAACGTGTTCACCTTTTCTATGAAGTGCTCCACTTCATTCACATCACCACCCCTTGTTGTATATAATTTTGTCCACCCTAAGCGTGGAAGGGTATACTCAGATGTGAGTCCCTTGCTCATTGTACCATCAGGATTCAAGCAAGCCGGGCCGAAGACGCCTGAAATGGCAGAAACCGGTCCCCGGAAGCTTGTTTCCTTCCCAGTGTAAGAATTGGCTTTTGTAGTCTGGTCTGCCCTGTTCCCATGATGCACTGGGCCAGGGACAGACTAATTTGCATACAGCCAGGTTCTGAAACTGGGATGGTGCAATGAGCTAAAAAACGGTGTTGGATCCAGCCCTGATCTTTTGACTGGGTGAGAGTACTCTGCTTAATTCAGAGACTCTGTCCATCACCACCCCTTGTTGTATATAATACTCAATATCAGTCATAGCAGGTGAATCTGCAACAGGGAAAGACCTAACAGAAGGAGATTGGAAGATGGGAATGGCACTGTGGTATACTTATTTATTTTATTTTATTTGAAAAGTTTTATATAGCGCTGGCTAGACCCGGAAGTATCAGAGCGCTTTACAAGAGGAATGAGATTGTTTCAGAACATAGTTACAAAGTTACATCAGTTGCTGGAGCATCGCATAACATAGGAAGGGAACAGTATGATGTAGATACATGAGTTACAGAAGCATAGCATAAACATTTAGAAAAAACCGGCAAGGGGGAAAATAGTTTGGGGGAAACAGGAAAGTCAGGCTGGAACAGGGGAGGTAGACAAAGAATCACGGCGGGAGGAGGCAGGGGAGGGGAAAGAAACAACGGGGAGACGAGGAAAACAATGTCCAATGTCCGGCTGGGTAGGTGACGGCTGAGGGGTGTACTAAAGCCAACTCCTCTATAGCTGCAAAGGACAGCTCCACTGGTCATCGGCCGAGGTTGCTCGGGCACCGCAGTATGAACAGAAGGTTCTGGATTCCGCCTAGGGGGCATTGTCAAAAGTTCCACTGAGAGCACCGGTCACGGTGCACGGTGCTGTGCTCTCAGTAGTAGTGGGACCATTCCCAGTTCTCTAATGAGTGTGTCTTCTTAGTCGCTGTGGTCTTTCTCAGAGGGGTCTCTGAATCTACAGAGAACAAAAGCTGGATTCCTCCCCAACAAGGGGAGGGGTGCTTTTATGGAAGGCCCACTCATGGCGGTCATCTTAGGGACAGTCAGGCTGGTATGAAAACTTGCGAGTGACAAGCTGGCCCATCATACTGGGGGCAATTATTGGCTTATAGGGAGGTCACCAATGACATTTGGGTCGGGATGCTAACTATGGCGCATCCATGACATATGGCAGACCTTGGATACTGGAGGCTATTTTTGACATATGATGGCACCTATGGTATAAAAGGGGTGGCATCAATGGCAAAAAAATGCAGGCCCTGAAATATTGGCTGCATTTCTTGACATCAAAGCAGCGCCTATTGGCTTATTGGAGGTACAAGTAAATATTCTGGATCTGGCATTCTAGAAGTAATTCTTGACACGCATTGACATCAAGTCAAAATTCTGGCCCTGGAATACTGGAGGTAATTGCTGGCATACAAGGTGATCTTACTGCAAATTAAAAACAAAAAGTAATCTCCTGGGGAGGGCCAGGCTTTCTGTGCACACCATTAAAGTGAGGGAATGTTTCATACGTGCACTTACAGAGCCCGTGGCTTTTTAGCAAATTTAAGTGAAAATAAAACTTTAAAATGCACAATTTGACCCATTTTTTTCACGGTACTCGAGTGGGCAGGGCCCTCTTAGAAGTTTGGCTCGCTTAATAGAAATATAATGTCTATTACTGTCCAAGATCACTGGCCACCACTTTTGAGCAAAAGCAGCAAACAGGGTAGTGTATGTACAGAGGGTACTGCGGCAGACCTGGCAATACAATTAATTGACAAAACTGCTGGCATTTCACAAGTGAATATACTTGTGGCACTGCCGCCCTACAAGCAACCCTTCCTATCTATATATTTCAAAAAATGGGGCTTGTGACAGAGGCCGCAATAATAATTTTGATAACGTGGCCCCTAAGCGTGCCAAACATTGTTTTTATTTATTCATTTTATTTTATGTAATGCGATTTTATATAGCGTGAACTTTACCCGAAGGTGTCAGAGAGCTTTACATAAGAACCAGTTGAAAAACATAAGGACTAAGGATTACGTGCGTTACATACAAGATACAAACAGAAAAAATTGCAAATATACAAGATGTAAAGTCACACAGGAAGAGATACACACAGAAAGAAAAATTGCAAATGTACAAATAGTAATGACTAGGTTCTGCCTAGTCATTTTCTGGTTTGCCCACCTCCAAAACAAACTGAACACCCAGCATCAGTGACAGTAAATGCTAATAATTAGGGCACGAGTCGAGGGTACCCGCGGTTGGACTGTGTCTACCTACTTTTTTCTGAGTGTGGACGCGTCTACCATGCCAAGA
The DNA here is from genome assembly GCF_964261635.1 of Lissotriton helveticus. NCBI lineage: Eukaryota > Metazoa > Chordata > Amphibia > Caudata > Salamandridae > Lissotriton > Lissotriton helveticus. The sequence continues at coordinate 127,957,977 of NC_136068.1, read as the reverse complement.
GTTTGAACCCCACAGAAATATGCTAAACGTGTCCTGGTGTAATTTTCAAACACTGGGACACATTCAGCAGCGCCTGCACGTTGCCTGCTTAAATTCCAAGCAGCATCATGCAGATGGGGGTAGGGGCTACTCATATTCTAGCTGGGCCCATAAGAAAAGCCAAAGTTAAGTGGCAATCAGGATACTCCTTTTGTTGAAGTATGGTGGCTGGGAGCTATCGGGAGCCTCACAACTAAATGCAATGGCAAGCAAAGACACACAGCTATCACTTGAAAGGTACTTAAGAGAGGCATGCTTTTGACTTTGTTCAGTCCCTGTATATAAGAGATATGCAAGCATTGTATGAATGTCAGATGGATTGGTCTGTTCTAGTATTTGCAAAATAACAATTTAAATACCACTATTTTGTTTCATTTCATTTATAGCGGTATGGTGTTACTTATCCCGAATGCAGGATGTCAGAGTGCTGTACATTACACTTACGCATTTACATAAAATAAAAATCTGTCATATGCTACTTTGATTCAAAACTAGGACCAGACAAAAAACAGACCTCTCGAGCAAATAGTTTTCTACGATTGTTTGGGATAGACTCGGCACAGAAAGATCTTTCCAGCAAGTGTCTTAATCCCATAAGATATTTTAAAACACAGACTTTGCAACCAATTAAGCAGAACAGAATTACTGCCACATTTCTCCTTATTGCCAATGCCTTTGTGGCAGTGTTTCAAAAAATAAATCTAAAACTTGAGGCCCAGATTTTGCATCATAGTTGCCTCACTTTTTTGGCACAACCGCGACGCAAAATCTCATTAGTTAAATATTGAAATGCACCCACATTTACTCATTATAGACCTGCTAAACATGTGTGAGGTCTTGATATGTGATGTCACTTCTTGTGAGGTCATGGGTTGTAATGTTACATCCTGTTATGCCACATGCACGGTCACACATTTTGATGTCATGCGCCATGATGTCACTTGCATATTGTCTAACTTGGTTAGTCCACTCACTTGTTTTCTTAGGACTTGTAACCTACTAACAATACCACATTGCCTTAAGACTTCCACCCAGTTTCCTGCAGGGACTCGGCTGCACCCTGAATGAAAACCAAAGCCCAGGAACATGGACAGGAGGGTCAGATTGGGAAGGTGGGCAGTCGGGCATTGGGCCGGTGCCTAAGGGTGACATGTGGGACGTTTTTAAGGCCCTCTGCTTCATTCCTGCCCTGCCAGGCCATCACACATCAGGTTATGGTGGGCGGTGAGGGTGGTGTGATGATCAGCCTTACTGGGAGCCAGGTGTTGCTCCATTTGTTGGGCCATATTTACCTTGGCCCCTAATTGGGCCAGCTGGGCCCAGAAGCAGTGTCTTGTCCCTGACCCTTTCCCTGCCAGGTTATGGTGGTAGTATGCCGGGCCCTCACTGGGGGGCAGGATTTTCTGGCTATGGGCCGTCTGTACCTCAACCCCCATTGAGCGGGAGTAGCTTTGCATTTTCTTGACCCCTTCACTGCAAGGCCATTACCTCAGGCTATAGAGGGCTGGAGTGTGAGAGAGGGATATATTTTACTGTATCAATATCAGCTGGCATGGACCCCTGTGTGTAGGCCTTACAGTTCAAAAATATAGGCCTTGGTTAAAATGGCCAGAGTGCTGCCATTTTCTGTTAAAGTAAGCAAAAAGCAGGTCTGATTAAGGATTCATCCAGCACCACTGCCCTGCGAGGCTACTCGCTCCTGTTCTGACCCCCACCCCGCTTGTGTGCTAAAGGTTAACTTCCACCCAATTATTTCGACATGACAGAAGGCCACATCCTCTACCTGTATTTGAGAAAAGAGGAACTTCGGCCCCTCAGCAGTGCCATGCAGCTGTGATAGGCGTGGTAACCGGATATACAGATGGTACATCCTCACATAATATGTACTGTAAGGCGCTTTTTCTGTTAAAATAAAGCTAAAAGCGTATTTACAGTAAGCCTCAAGTCAACACGGCATGACCTTTGGCCTAGCATAAAGTACCATGTTTGCGGGAAAGGGCTGCTTTTCGAACATATGGATGGGAAGGGTACAGAACTGACCATAAATGACGCAGGCAGAATAAATAGCGTAAGGCGGCGCAAGATGACTTATCATAGACCCCTCACCACCTTAAAAAGTATAAAAAGGAGGTCCGCAGAAACATCATTGGGCAACTCCTGGTCTAATGTAGTCATCAGGTTGGCGAGTTGTCTCCAAGAGCTCTGGATCATGACTTAATGTATATATATATATATATTAGCTATATTGCTTTTCTTGTGTTTTGCCATGTGTATCGTTATATTTGCCATGCCCACTTTTAACATTGCTTTTTCCTTATTGCATTTTAAATGTACAACTTGTAATTGCAGGATTTCTCACTTATAGGCAGATGTGAATATTCCCACATAATATGTACTTTGCTTTTTGAATGCATTTCTGCCACAAATGATAAATGTGTCCTTAAGGTTTAAATCTTCACTCTGACTATCTGAAAACTGTCATTCTGTCCACGAGGCTATCTGAGAATGCGGAGCTCTGGACACAGAACTAATGTGATTTTTATGCCTTTTATTAATGTTCCTAGAAGTTGCATCTTCTTAATAAAACTCTTAACCTTTCAGCTTCAGTTTCCACGGCTCACATATCTGTTTTCTCTATTTTTAGAGCAAGCGTTCCCGCACACACCGGTACAAATTAAGGTGCTCCTTTGTCCCTAGCTAACGCTCACAATCATCCCAGCGCAGGCTTATGAGCCGCTGCGCCCAGCCCCCTGACCTCCTGCCCCGTAATAAATCTCCCTCTATCAGGTGCGTGAAGTAAGAGAAGTGTCCTGGAGGGTATGTGTGTATTTGCATAGGCATCGCTGTGAGGCAACCTTTGTTAAGCTTTTATTAACCCCTTCGATGCTGATGACAGCCCCCAGCCGTCATGCATCACGGGGCTCGTGTGCTGATGACGGCTGGGGGCCGTCATAAACCCGCCCACTCGCGATTCTGCCGCACAGGCGCAGAATCGTGGCCGCGCCCAAGGGGTTAAACTAGAGAGGAGGAGGTGTTACAGCTAAACCTGCTGACTTTAAAAGTGAGAAACCAAGTTCGAGCCCTGGCGTTGGCTCAACGTCCTGTGATTCTAGCCAAATCATTAAATCTCCCAACGCCTGATGTAACCAGCATTTGCAATGCAATAGGTCTCGCATTTACGTGCATTTAAGCTATTGGCATTGTAAACGACAATACCTTTTATTTATGTTTTAAAAATAAAAACAAAAATAAAAGGCATTGTCATTTGCAATGTCAATAGCTCAAACTTGTGTAAATGTGAGACCTATTGCATTTCAAATGCTTGTTTTCTCTCATGTCGGAGCTAGGAATTAACTTGTGTAATGACTGTGAGAGGTAAGTGATGGACTAAGTATAATAAAGTTTACCAGTTATTAACCGGGCATCACCTAGCAGTTGGAGCAGCTGGGCAAGGGGGCTGATGTGGGAGATGTAATAATAAAAAAAGGACAAAAAAGGGAAAGTGATTAGGGGTGGAGGAAGCAATGGAGTAGCTGGGGCTGCAACGCAGATGGGAAGGAGACATGAGGGGAAGCAGCACACATACGAAAGGGCAAGAAAACACAAGAGAACCTGTGGAGTGGTGAAAAAACCAACATTGGCAAAACCAATATGTCTCACATATGCAAGCGCTATTGGCTTTGCCAATATGTTTTAGCAGTGTTGTTCACTGGATTGGCTGCTGTACAGCATGGCTAATAGTTAGTGGAGTAAAGTAGAGTGGCCTACAGTAGAGTTGAGTGGCATGGAGAGAAGAGGAGAGAAGTGCCATAGAGTAACCTACAGTGTTGGGGAGAGAGGTGAGCGTTGTAGAGTGAAATGGTGTAGAGTTGAATGGAGTATAGTGTCAGAGTTGAGTATAGTGTTGTGGTGGAGTAGAGCAGAAGAGAGTAGATTGTCATAGAATGGAGTGGCATAGAGTGGAGTAGAGTGTTGCAGGAAGTGGCTTCCAGTGGAGTGGCATTGAGTGTTATAAAGCGGAGGGGCATAGAGTGTCAGAGTGGAGTGGCGTAGGGTGGAGTGGAGTAGTGTGTTATAGAATAGAGTGGGGTAAAGTTGAGTAAAGTTGCACGGAGTATCAGAGAGGGAGTTGCATAGGATCGGGTTTTATAGAGTGTGTCAGCTACTCAAAGAGTGTCCCTAATAACTGTAGTACTAAAAAGCAGAGCTGAAGAGCCAGGTCTTAAGAAATCTCTTAAATGTCACAATGTCCCCAGAAGTGCGAAGCTGAACTGGAAGGGCATTCCACTGCCTGTCAGCCAGAAGACAGAAAGAACTACTGCTCCATTTTCTCCGTCCGAAGTGTGGAGTTGAAACCAGCGAGGCATAGAGCATTGTAAGGGTGTAGTAGTGCCATAGAATGGCATAGAATGCCATTGCCCAGCACCGAGATACTCGTTTGGGAGTGATTTGTGTGTGATACCAATTGATCAAATAAACAGAGTGGAAGAGAGTGCTGTAGAGTGTAGTGAGTGGCATAGGGTTGAATACAGTGTTAGCAGAGCAGAGTTTAATGGAGTACAGTATCACAGAGTAGAGTATCTTGGAGTGGAATATCGTAGAATGGAGTATAGCAGAGTGGCCTAATAAGAAATGGCGTAATGCACACTGTGTTGCAGAGTGGATTGGTGTAGGGTAGTGACGTAGAGTTCAGTGACAGAGAGAGCACTGTTGTAGAGTAACATTGTGTGAAGTCGCATAGAGTAGATTGTGCAGAGTAGAGGGGACAGGTGCAGGGTAAAATGCAGAGGAGTGGAGTGGTGCAGAGGATAGTGGTGCACAGTAGAGTTGAGGGGTGTAGAGTGGCACAGAGTTGAGTAGTGCAGAGTAGAGTGCAGTAAAGAAGAGTAGAGTGTCAGAGCGCAGTGCATAACGTGCACTATAGTAGAGTGCAGTGGCATAGAGCACACTGCTGTAGAGTGATGCAGAGAGCAGTAACATAGAGTATTGTGGTGCAGAGTAGAAAAGAGTGGCCTATAGGGCAGTGACGTAGAGCGCAATGGTGTAGAGTGACCTACCATGCAGAGCCGTAGAGTGCAGTGTCATAGAGTAGAATGACGTAAAGGAAGGCAGTGGCATAGATTAGGGTGACAGATTCAGCAGCAGAGAGTGCAGTGCTGCAGAGTACAGTTCCATAGAGTGCAGTGGTGTAGAGTAGAGTGGGGCAGAGTAAAGTGAAGTAAAGTGCAATAGTGTAGGGTGGCGTAGAGTAGAATATAGTGGCATACAGTGCAGTGGTGCAGATTTTATTGACATAGAGTGCAATGGCAAAGAGTGCGTTGGTTTTGAGTAAAGTGGTGTAGTGCGCATTGGTGTAAAGTGTAGTGACGTAAAGTGCAACGGTGTAGATTAGAGTGGAATAGTGTGGAGTAGGGCAGAGTGCAATAGAGTGGCGTAGACTGCAGTGAAACAGCAGATTGTTTTAGAATACAGTGAAAAGTTGTAGAGTGCAGAGGTACAGAGTAGAGTGTCATAGAGGTCAGTGGTGCAGAGAAGATTACATTGGCTTAGAGTTGAATGGTGTAGAGTTGAGCGATGCAGAACACAGGGGCGTAGAGTTCAGTGGCAAAGAGTGCAGTGGCACAGGGTAGAGTGACAAAGAGTACAATGTAGCAGAGTATTCTGGGATAAAGTGAAGTGGTATATAGTAGAGTGATGTGGAGTGCATTCACATAGAGTGCAGTGGCGCAGAATAGAGTGGCATAGAGAGCAGTGATGCAGAGTAGAATACTGTGGCATACAGTGCAGTGACAGAGTACAATGGTGTGGAGTGCAGTGACGTAGAGTAGATTGTTTAAGAGTAGAGTGCAGTGCAGATTAATGTGGCGAAGAGGGGACTGGCATAAAGTGCACTGGCGTACAGTGGAAGGGTGCAGAGTAGGGTAGCGTAGATGCAGTGGTGCACAGTAGAGTAGATGGGGCAGAGTGCATTGTCATAAATTGGAGTGGATTAGAGTAGAGAGGTGTAGAATGGAGCAGTGCAGATGAGAGCAGTGACACATTGTGGAGTGGAGTTGTGCAGAGTAGAGTGCAGTGGCGCCAAGTTGAGTGGAGTGGAGTAACGTGGAGAATGCATGGTATGGTAGAGTTCTGTCATTACAGACAACAAATGACCGTTTCATTTGCACTCACATACAGTTTCTACTGAGGAAAGTATACAGCGCACAAACAAAAACCCAATGTACATACATCTAAATTTTGTTGTGTGTTAGAAAAAATAAATAACATTGTACAGCGTCACTCAAGCAGACCTCGAGTATCCAGCATGATTGTCACATAAATCCTTTCACTTTGAAGTCAGAGAAAGAAAAATAAACACCAAGCTCCCTGGAAGACTGCCTGACATTTGACTTACATCTTTGAATGCACAGAAAATGTGTCAAGATAAGAAGAAGAAATAAAGGTCTGTTGACCTAAAGTGAGTTCATGGAAGAATATAGCAAACACGCTTTGTGCAATGGGAGGGATAACTGAAGCTGGACAGCCTAAAGCAAATAAAGCCAACTAATAGAAAGCCAAAACATGTGAGTTATAAACCACAAAGCCAATGGTTAGCAATGGGCAGAATGCATTCCTTGGTCAACTTTCTGAATGGCCCCCAGATGTCTTTAGCAAACCAGATAGCTGCGACCTTAAAAGGAACAAGTAGGACCCCAATATGGAGCTGTGGAAGGAATCTAATCATAAGGATGATAACAAATCTATTCTCTAGGTAACTGACAAAGGCAAGAAAAGTGAGGAAAGCCTTTGATCAAGGTACATCAATCGAGATTGGTGAGTAAAGCAACCAATAACTTAAGATCACAGGTTAGGCGAACGAGGATTAACCATACAGCAAGAGTTTAAATATGCGACCTGAGAATGGGGAATACTTTCAGGAGAACATTTTACTTCCGGGTTTCTCTGGTCGCAGAATGGGGAATAATTGTTCAAAACTCAGATGTCGAAGTAGCCCATATATAGTGGTTTTGTAATGAAGGATAACTTCATAGGGAAACCTGTTAAAGTTTCCTTCTCATGAACTACGAACCCTCGTTGCAAATAGTTCTTTACATGTTATCAAGTTCTTCCGGCTAATATTACGGGAATGGTGTGCTTCAAGCTTCACTTTCCCCCTCACATTAGTAGGCTGGGCTTGCTTTGGGTTTATTTCTTTGGCCGTTTGTGCTTATTTTACAGGCTTTGATTAGAGTTAAACACTGTCAAATATTATATAACTTCATCGCTAGCAGGTGTGAGGATGTAGCGATCAAGTGTGTTTTTTTCTTCATGACCTGTCTGTTTTTCTCCAGGAAAAATAAAATAAAAAGCGGTTCTGCAGAGGTAGGAAGTAGGTGACATTTATGTAGTACACTGAAGGTGCAGAAGAGGAAAGCGACCAGCCCTCCTTTGCGGGTGAAAGGTTTTATATATATAAAGAGCATTATATAAAAGATAGATCTTATTACTTTTGAGATGTGTACATCAACGTAATAATCTAGGCCTTGAATGGTGTATGTTTTCAGTGGCACATTGGAAGGTCAATTACACTGATTGTTTTGTTGCCGTGAGGTAGAATGATACTGGACGGGTTCAGGACATTTTCCTAATTTCTTTTTCTTTGACATTGTGTAATCAGTGTATCAATCATTTATAAAGTGTGGCAAATTACTCTTGAGGGTCTCAAGGCGCTACAGTTGCTAGCTGCGGCATGGTGATCTGTTCAATCGGACAACCAGGTCTTGAGTCTTTTCCTGAATATAAAATTTGCTAGCATTCGCGCCAAGAATTTTCAATTCTATTAAGGACACGAAGGCGAGGATTATGCTTTCCCTTTCTTTACTGCAAACCAACAGCAGCCAATAAAAACGTTTTTTACATATTACAAATACATTCCCAGAATGCTTTGCACAATCATAACAATAACCATAGAAACTAGCCCTATATATAGTTCATAACTCCTGAGCACCTCCTCTTTATTTGCCCAACGAACAGTGTTCAAATTAAAAGTCCAAAGGTAAACCATAATGAAAGTTCATCAAACAGAAAACATGAACGTAGAAACCAAGGCATCGGTCCCGATGCTGAAGATCGTAGGGAGGATCCTCTCTGAAGTCCAAAGTGACAGATCATTCGCCTTTTTGTTCAGCACCTGAAATGAAACTTCAGACCCGTAATATCTGACATAGCGTGAATACCAGGGAGAGTAACAACTTGACAGTTATCAACAATAAATGCAATGTGGGCGGGATAATCCTCGCCTCCGTGTCCTTAATAGAATTGAAAATTCTTGACGCGAATGCTAGCAAATTTTATATTCATTACAGGACCGGAGGCTTTGTATTATGCTAGTTTAAAGCTTTTCTAGAACCACAGAAGCAACATCGCCCACAGGTTTATAATGAAATTGTTTGAATGTAGAACTAGATGACCAGTCAACCGCTTTCATTATATCATGAATGCTGGTCCCCAACATAAAGGATTTCGAGGCCATAGCACCTCTGACTGAATGTGCACCAAACCAGTCTGTGTCAATGCCCACCTCTGACATGATATATCTGAGCCACCTGGCGAGTGTAGCAGAGGTAACGAACTTGAAAGGTGTTTGTAATGCAATAAATAACCTTGAGCAACCCACAAGTCGTACCGCACTAGTACATTCTTCATATACCTTAAGGCATTTCACCCCACACAGTTTATCATTCGAAGGATAAGCGTTGTAAACAATAGACTTGGAAAATGTTTTAGTTCTGGCTGTAATTACAAAAGACACTCCTTCAGGAGAATATATCCTGCCTGATAATGCCTGATAAATCCAATACCCTAATATCAGAGACTCGCCTACATGCTGCTAAACAAAGGAGCATAGCCAACTTCGCAGACAACTGTTTGCTTGACAATAAATCATTATTTGGCCAGTTTCAAGCAAAGTCACAACTTTAGACACATCCCATGAAGAAGAATACATAGCCTTAGGTGGATTAGTTACTCGTATACCTTTTAACAGCTTATAGACCACAGGATGCATACCCACTGGTCTTCCATCGATGTGCCCGTGACCTGCCGATATGGCTGCTCTGAAATTATTAACTGATCTATATGATAATCCATCAGTCGCTTGTTTGGACAGGAAATTCACAGTGTGGGAGAGTTCTGCTTCCACTGGATCCAGATGTTCTGCCAGACACCAACCATGCTCTCCAAGCTGATGCGTATCGCTTCCTGGTCAAGGGAGCCCATGCTTGTTGGATGAAGCCTGACGTTTCCTCCGAAATTCCTGGCACCGACCATTGTTGCCTGAAAGCCTCCAGGCCATAAGAGATGGCTGCTCCTACAGAACAAGAGGATGCAACTCTCCCTGAGGGCCCTGGAGCATCATCTGAAATGACGGAAGAAGGAGAGGGAAGTCGCACGCCAATTCCAGAAGAACTGGGAACCAAGGCTGGGACCTCCAGACTGGAGTGATCAAAACAATCTCCGCTGACAGCAAGAGAATGTGATTGGCCACCCTGGGAATCAAGTCAAAGGGAGGAAACGCAGAATTGAGATTCAACGACCAATCCTGCATGAAGGCATCTGTAGCTTTCGCCAGCGGATCCGGTCTCCAACTGAAAAATACTTCCAGCTGACGATTCAGTCTGGTTGCGAAGAGGTCTATCTGCCACGGACCCCATATTGATTAAGTCAACTGGAAGAGTATTGGATGAAGTTTCCAGTCGCTGTAATTCTTTAAATGAGTAGAGTTCCAGTACGCTATCGTATTTTCTCAACCCGGAAGGTACTCCGCTATCACTGTTAGATGGTGAGCTAGGCAATAGTGCCAGAAGTCTTTGGCGAACTCCGCCAACATCGGGGATCTGGAACCCCCAGTTTGTTTATATATCTCACCGCGGAGATGTTGTCCATCCGTAACAAAATGCAACAGGAAACCTTCCTGGGCGAATCGCAAAAGATCCCTCCAGGAGCTCGAGACAATTGATGTGTAGTCCCAACTCCTGAAGTGACCATCTGCCTCTCGTCGTAATCTCCCTGCATCGAGCGCTCCAGCCCGAATGACTGGCATCCGATTCTATGATCACTTCTGGGCGAGATCCGAATGTCGCACGCCCATTCAACGCATCGACGTGGGCCAACCACCACTTGATCTCTTCGTGGGCTTCCTCCGAGAGGGGAACTTGGTCTGAATAAGAGAGGCCCCTCTGGAGATGCTGAATCTTGAGGCGTTGAAGCACCCGGTAATGTAACGATCCAGGAAATATAGCCTGAATGGATGACGCTAAGAGACCCACTAGCCGTGCAATCACCCGAAGGCACATCAGCTGCGTATCTAACGTTCTCCACAGCTCCCTCTTCAAATCTTTCAATTTCTGCTTGGGCAGCTCTAGTTGGGCCATTTGAGAGTTTATCACAAACCAAAAGAATTCACGAGACTGAGTGGGCGCCAACATGGATTTGGTTCTTTTGATCACAAATCCCAGAGAATCTAACAGCCACACCGCCATCTGTAGATGTTGAGTAGCCAAGAGACCTGTAGGAGCCATTATCAGGATATCGTTGAGGTAAATAATCAGACAAACACCTTGTTTCCGGAGGTGAGCAGCCACTGGCTTCATCAACTTGGTGGAACACGAAGGAGCTGAGGAAAAAATGAAAGGCAGGACCAAATATTCCAGGTGCTTGCCCCGCCACAGGAACTGCAAGAACAGACGATGAGGGGGAAATATTGGGACCGTCAGGTATGCGTATTTGAGATCGAGGCGGACCATCCATTCTCCTTGTCTCAGAATGTCCGTCAGAAGATGTATTCCCTCCATCTTGAAGTGTCTGTAAAAGACGAAAGAGTTGAAATCCTTCAGGTTGAGAACAGGTCTGTAACCTTCGCCCCTCTTCTGGACTAAGAAGATGTTGCTGCAGAAACCCGCTGGTTTGCCGTCGCAATAGGCTACAGCGTGCTTTCGCAGCAACTCCTCTACCTCTTGATCTATAAAAAGCTTGTCTTGTCGGGAAAAAGACAGAGAGGTAGGAAGGAACGTCTGAATGGGTGTCTGAAAAAAGTCCATATGGAACCCTTGCACTGTCTGTAGGATCCAAGGGTCCTGTGTAAGGACAAACCAATTGTGAAGAAAATGTTGAATCCACCCCCCAGAGGACACAAAGACAGAGGTATTGGACTCACCTGCAGTAATCTGAGGTTGGCAATTGCCTCTTTGTCCTCCCCGGTGGAATCTGCGACCGCTGAAGCGTCTTGTGGGCTAAAACGTGCCTTCTCTGGTGGGATCTTGGAAGTCTCCTCTCCCCAGTTCATAACCGCCTCTGGGAGGGCCCTGATAGTATTGGCGGCCTGGCGAGCGGCCCCTGCCTCGTCCGGCCCATCCTAAAAGGCCAGCCTGGAACACGCTCTTAATATTGGTTTGCGCTTTGTCAAGAGAGGTGAAGGTCCCCACCTACTTAGATACACCCTTCACAAATGTATCCCCAAATAGGAGACCATGTGCCAACGGGCCTGGTTTCACTGAGGCTAACTCAGTTAAATTGGTGTCCATACGCATAAGAAGCGATTTCCTGCGCTCCGAGGAAACGGCACAGTTTGTGTTTTCTAAGAAACAAATAGCGCGCTGTGTCCATCCAGCGAGAATGTCCGGGTCAACAGGGGTCCCAGTGGATTTTGCGTGGAGGGCCATTTCTAAAATCTTCACTAGGGGGCCAGCGGTGTCCAAGAACTTATCCTGGCACCTGCGCCAGGCACAATCAATGCCCGTTTTGGGTTCTTTTGTGAATTTCCTAATGAACACTAACATGGTAGGATCAATTTCTGGCTTCTCCGCCACCTTGTCTGGGACATCAGGGCAGAGACACTCCGACCGTAACCAATTTCGCACATCCCTGTCGAAACCGCTCCGAAGATGCTGATGTAAGTAGTCCACCACCTCTGATGGAGGGGCCCAATCCGTGGACCTCGGATGGATAATATCCTGCAGATTGAAATCAAAGGGGGTAGAGTACATGGGAGCAGATTGGGGCTCACTAGCCAATCTTCTGGCCTTTTTCTTCTTGGGGGACACAGTATGCCCTGAGGAGTCCGTGTCCGTATTGGAATACATCTTAGAGGATGACGGAACAGGAGTATCGGATCCTGAATATTGGTGATCCCTGACCAATGGAGGGGGAAGCTTAGACAAAGCCTGAGAGGGCGGCCAAGGTGCCTCCGAGGGGTTTGGCGGAGTGTTCACCCCGGAGGGACCCGGAGCCGGTTCCTGAGGCAGCATGCCATGCCTCTTCGCAAAATTCTCCAGCTGCACCGTGATGGGTTTGAGGGCGGCAGCTAGCGCTTTGTTCACTGTTTGAGGGAGCGCTACCTCAACTGCTTTATTAACAGATTGCTGCACCAATGCATCTAGGGCATCTATAAGGTTGTCCTCAAGGAGGGGTGCATGCTCTTCCCCAAAATAGCTGTGCTCATCATCCTCAAAATAGGTCCAGTCCTCCATCGCAAGTGTTATACTATGAATTAGGCACTTGTTTGTCAATCCAAAGATTCCAAAGAAATTGATCAAGGGGAGCAAACCCTTAGTGCAAGAAATAAAATATGTACTGCTCCTCAGCAAAGCTGTAGTCAAGTTTAGCAGCTCACACGTGGGCGTCAAGAGCCAAAATTGAACCAGAAAGCCTGCACTCGGCTTGGACCTTCTCTTATAGTACAGCCCAGGGCAGGCATAGGATACGGCAAAAGAGAGACAACCAAAGCTCCAAAAACGCACTTGAAAAAGAGCGAGGAGGAAATCACATTGGTGTCGCGTAGCCCAAGAGCAGCCCAATTGGGTTACGCGACGTCAGGCTCTGCATGTAACGCGGGCCCGTTTTAGGGAAGGCACCGCAAGAGGCTCGGAGGCCATGTGGAAGCAAGTGGCATATATGCCGGGAAACAAAAGACACTCCGGTGGGGGCGAGGCGCGTTCAAAGCTGAGGTGCGCTCGCCACCACCTGATCACCACAGAAGCCGGTAAGCGTTGCACGCGGGTCGCGGGTCCGCTTTAAACATAAGGTGAAATTCAAATACAGGACACACACCAAGTCAACAAAACACTTTGCGATATCTGATCAAAAAATCCCCGTAAACATCAGCAATACCTAAAGGCACATAATAAGTGAAGAAATAGGGTCACTTAACTCGGCTGCGAGCAGCAAAGAAAGAAGAAGTGCTCAGGAATTACAAATTATATATAGGGCTAGTCTCTATGATTATTGTTATGGTTGTGCAAAGCATTCTGGGAATGTATTTGAAATATATAGAAAACGTTTTTGTTGGCTGCTGTTGTTGTGCAGTAAAGAAAGGGAAAACATAATCCGACGCCTCCGGGCCTGTAATAGAATTCCTGAAGCATGGGGTGGTCCTAAGGATACTGGGAAAGGTTGTTCCAAACTTTGGCCGCCAGATGTGAGATAGTGAGTCCCTCACTGTTGGCTCGGATCCGACTGGCATCTACGAGAAAGAGGGAAGCGGATCACAGGTGTCAGGTCCGTTGGTGAAAGGTCATTCTTTGTTGATTTATGCTGCTCTTACGTTGTGCAGTGCTTTGTATGCATTGGTCAACATCTTGAACTGGCATCTCTTCTGGATCGGGAGTCAGTGTAGCTTCATAAGGTGGGGTGTGATGTGGGTCTGTTTGGAGAGGTCGAGGATGAATCTGCGGCTGTTATGGAGGTAGTATGCAGTCTCCTCATTCATAATAATGTCAGTGTGCACGCGCCAATGGTATCTTTGGTGCATATCCTGCAGGGCGTGAAGAGGCATACTGTGTACACACACGTCATTGCTCATCAATTAATAAAGATGTTTTGCATGAAGTGCAGTCTTACCTTTTAATGCTGGAATTCATCAGATGTGCTGTTAATTAAAAAAGACCCCAAGCCCCAGGACGTGTTGTTTAGTTACAAAGAACTTTGTAATAAGGTGTCTGGCATGTTAACTATAAAGAGATCAAACGAGAACTGCGCGATTTATAAATGGTTAAATCTTGCATGTACTGCTGCTTTGCAACCTCCAAAATTGACAACCTATACTTTACTGTGTAATATTGAGAACGTCAGATTTACAAGACATACATAGAAAATGACCCTAGAGGGGAGAAAGCAGGAGTTGAGAAGGAGGGCATGGGAAGATGTGGTAGCTTCCCTGTGACAGAATTAGGGGATAATGGGCATTTTTGGAAGTTATAAATCGGTCTTATTTTTCTGAGAATAACAACCCCAGAATAGAGTGACATATCCCAGCTGAAGAGTGAGTGTCATTTTTTCAAAACGTTTGCCAAGAGGATGTTTCATCACTTCAGACACCATCCTTGGATGCACCTAATATAATTTGGGGTCAACCTTTTAAGTGATTATATTGCTGTTAGTGAAGTGTCTGAAGCTATTCTTAGGTACCTGGTGGGAAAGGCCCTTGCTGTGATAGATTTCTATAAACAGAATGCCATATTTGGGCTTCATTATTAACAAACGTGTTTAGAGCAGCAGTTGGAGACGGTCCCGCGACCTCACGGAGGAAGTCCATCATAATGCCAGCAGGCCTCGAAAAATCCACTTGCTAGCTCGCAATTGCAAGTGAAATTTTAGCAGGTCATGCTATTTGTAGCACTTACTCCACCTTGCTGGCGAGTATACCTAAGCTGGAAGAAACAGGTGTTCTGTTCCTTCAGAAAGTGAATGAGCAATTAAAACACCTTTAAATCTTGTTTTACCTTGACACATTTGCCAACTGCTCAAGGACAGAGGTCAAATGTCCGTTTGTCTTTTTAATAATTGTTGCTCATGTGTTCCTGGAAAATGGTGTTTACTTTTCTTTCTCATTTTACCGTTAATGCTTTTTGTCAAGTGAGCTATTTGACAATAATTGTGAAACAAAATGCAGTAAAATGTCAGTTGTTTTCTTCTCTAAAACAACATTTGAACAGCTTGTAAATGAATAGTACAAGTAGATCAGAAATTATGAAATAACTTTTTTGTAATTCAGAAGTGTGATGCAAACAAAGATTTAAATTGGAGGAAAATCAGAACTCTTTACTTGGTGATGTGCAAATGAAAATGAAAATATTTGCAGAAAGTTTATTTCCAAACATTGTACACTATATAGTTTTAAAACCACATGTCAGTGACAAATTTTGTCGCCATTTCAATAGCAAATAACAATGGGCTGCTAATTTATGCGTTAGTTATGTATTTATTAAAAGTGATAGTTTTCAAACATGATTTGAGAGACATTCCTGGCCAAGCCCTGATGACAAAGCATTTAATGAACTAAGAGGCAAGTCTCCAGTCAAGTGTATCTTATATGCGGCTAGATGTGCATTCTTTATGGAGCTAATGTTTAGTCTATTAAATCAAACAAAAGCTGTTTCTGTGCAGCAGATGTACTGAACTTGCCTATTTGAAGGTGCTCTCATATGTGATAAAGAAGAAAATGGCGTCTCTGTGAATTAAAATATTTGCCTAGGATCACATAATTTGAAACCAGTTTATGGGTCAAAAGCATTATAATTAGGGCGAGTAGATTATTGAAGTCACTAGACCTGCAGGTCTAGTATAATGTTTTGTTTTTTTCTAGCCCTGCTGCCAATATTTAAGAAAGGGGATAGAAATCAACTTTCTTGTTATCGACCCATCTCCCTCTTGGTTTCCTCTGTAAAGATAGTAGGGAGGAGAATCTTCCAAAAACTCAAAGACTAGGTGGAGGCAAAATACTTCCTTTTCATATGTGCAATATAGCTTCTGCCCTGGAGTGGGCATCGTGTAACAATCATTAAACCTAACCCTGTTGATGGAGAAATATGAAATAGCTAGGAGAGGTTCATTGAATATGACATTTATGGAC
This sequence comes from Lissotriton helveticus, assembly GCF_964261635.1. Lineage (NCBI taxonomy): Eukaryota > Metazoa > Chordata > Amphibia > Caudata > Salamandridae > Lissotriton > Lissotriton helveticus. The sequence continues at coordinate 127,942,052 of NC_136068.1, read as the reverse complement.
CTCTCCAGTGCTTTTGATTTGGAGGGCAGGAGGGGCTTTGGATTTTGATGGAAGAGACAGCATTGAAAATTTCTTGATAGACCTCCTTAAGCGTCTTCACTGGGGGAATTTAGCCCAAGTGAGATACGGTTAGAATGAAGAATGCACGCCTTTTTTATATCGAACCATGGAGTGAAACAGAGTTGTAGCTAAGGGCCACATGCATCAAAGCTTTCTGCGATCGCAATCGGCCATTTGCGATCGCAAAATGGGCTTTTGAGATGCATGAAACAATTTGGCATGTGCAATTTCGGTAATCGCAATTTTTTGTAATTTCCCAAATTGCAATTGCATTTAAGGAATCGCAGTTTCTGATTCCTTAAAGGCAATGCAAGAAGCACTTTCAAATAGCGATTTCGCTATTTGGGAGCGCAATTTACCGTAAAATAAAACAAAACAGTATTTTGCAAAAACTTAGCAAAATGCACTAAAGTGCATCTTTCAAAGTTTCATGTCACACAAACACATGCCCTTGGGCATGTGTGTGCGCAACATGGGTGCACAGTACAATTACAGGGGTGCAACAGGGTGTCCTTCTGACAACCTTGAAATTGCATGCGCAATGTGCGAGTAAGCAATTTCCCATTCATTCCTTAATTGTGACTCTCAATTTGCGAATCGCAATTAAGGAATGTATAGGAATCGCTATTTTTTCTACATGCACAGGCTTTTGCGAGCCCTTAATTGCGATTCCTTAATAATCACAATTAAGGACTCGCAAAATCCTACCTTCATGCATGTGCCTGTTAGCTCCTTTTTGTATTTCTTTTTTATATGAATTCTCTTGACTCAGTGTTCAGTTCCTATTGCCTGCACTGCTAATGGTCTGTAGATTCTACTTGATTCTTTCAGTGAATTTTTGGGCGGTTTCAAATTGAAGGTTAATCAACAGAAATCCTTTATCATGGCTTGTGGCTTGAGAAAAACATGCACACAAAACTACACCCTAGATGAGACTGTCATAGCTAAGTTACAAAATTTTAATTACCGTGGAATCATGCTGGATGCTGATTTAAGATGAGATAAGCTCTTTGTTCGGAGGGCTCATAAAATTTTCAGTGGCAGTCAAATACATTTTTAAATTTTTCAAAAAACTTGGTGATAAACCTATAAGAGAATTTATCCTTTTGTTTATAATTTAAATGCCTTTCTGTGGGGATATACAGAGAATGCGGGTGGGGCTATTTCAACTCAGAAAAACTGCAAACCATTGGAAATACATTTTTAGGAGTTAATGTCCTAATGTGGTGAATTGGAACTAGGAAATCCCTGGCGCTTATATATTAATGGATTTGTTTTGTGGCAAATTGTTATAATCAGATGCGGTGCTCAGGGGGAGGGGAATCACCCTAAACCCTCCAAACTTAGACCCTAAGGTCATTACAGCTTGGCAGTTCGGGCTGGACTGTTCCCATTAGGGACAGGGTCAAGACTGATTTGCATATAGCATATAGCTGGGTCTGAACTGAGTTGGCGAAGTGAGCTAAAGAATGATGATGGATTCAACCCAGATCTGTGACTGGGGGTGAGTGTCTGAAAAGTTTCAGCGCTCCGTCCATCATCTCCTTGTGTTTGCTTTGTTCACCCTAAGTTGGCAGGGTATGCCCAGACGTGGGTCCCTTGCTCACTTTGCCACTGAATTCAAGCTAGCCTGGCTGATGAAGGGTGTTACCCAGAAACCGGTCCCGGGATGCTTGTTTCCGATTCAGGCTTGGCAGTTTGGGGTGGACTGTTCTCACGAGGCACAGGGTCAAGACTGATTTGCATATAGCTGGGCCTGAACTGAGAAGGCGAAGTGAGCTAAAGAATGATGATGGATTCAACCCAGATCTGTGACTGGGGGTGAGTGTCTGAAAGTTTCAGCGCTCCACCCTGCCCTAAGTTGGCAGGGTACGCCCAGACGTGCGTTCCTTGCTCACTTTGCCACTGGATTCAAGCTAGCCTGGCTGATGAAGGGTGTTACCCAGAAACCGGTCACAGGATGCATGTTTCCGGTTCAGGGAAGACCTGGCTTGGTAGTTCAGGCTGGACTGTTCCCATGAGGTACAGGATCAAGACTGATTTGCATTTTTGCTGGGTCTGAACTGCTGTGCTCAGGGGGAGGGGAATCACCCTAAACCCTCCAAACTCAGACCCTAAGGTCATTACAGCTTGGCAGTTCGGGCTGGACTGTTCCCATTAGGGACAGGGTCAAGACTGATTTGCATATAGCATATAGCTGGGTCTGAACTGAGGTAGCGAAGTGAGCTAAAGAATGATGATGGGGGGGGAGGAGCTATGCCAGCAACCAAGATGGCCGCATAAGCTCCCGGCTCCGCCGACCTCCGCCAGCGGCTCGTATATCCTGCTGTTAATCCTGAATTCGCACCAGACTCCCGGGTTCATGAAGTATTTCTGCTTCTAAAGGCGTAATCCCGAGGTTTTTATCTTATCGAACTCCGAAGATATGCCGTGTTCCCATTCTCGGCCTAACATCGTGTGGAAGCCGGGGCCTCGATTTCTAGACTATCCGGGTTGGAGTTGATCAACAACGGCCGCTGGACCTGGACTGAGCCCGGTCCCCCCAAGTGTCTCTTAACCTGTTTGTTTTCAGACGGTGGCATCGTGAACGGTCTACACCATGAACACAACAGCGTATCGCGCCGGCTGCCGTGTCTGGGGGTCCAACGCCCGGAGACCCTGCTGACCTCCCGGGGTTGACGAGCCGGGGCCCTCGCTATCGGCGTCGGTATCGATCTTACGAGACAGAGAGCGCCCACTGTGATCACTGGGTTTGCGTGACCTGTTGCCCCGGAGAAGCCGGCCTCCGGGGTACGAATCCAGCTCTGCCTCTTCGTGAGAGGAGATGGGGCGGACGGAAGATACGCCATCGCTGCAGGCCGTCATGGCCGCCATTGAGGCGCTCCATTCACAGTTTACCGTTGTACTCCGGACACTAAGCGTGCAAGTGGACGGTATCATGGGACCGGTCTCTGACTCTCCATTAAGTTCTCATCCACCTGCGATACCAGCGGTGCAATGTACACCTGAGCCCGAGGTCCCCGGGCATAACCCGGATTTACTGTGCTTTTACGATTCCCAATTCACAGTCAGCGAGCCCGTGTTTGTTGCTAGCGTTACCTGCTTGCTCCTGCTGCCGCCTCATTCAGCTATGGACAGTTTTCTGTGCTGTTACAAATTCCTCAGTGACTGTTGGAAAGACTTGACATCTCTGGACACTTTCCTTTGCTCGTTTTGTGGAACTCGTGAACTTTCCTCCGTTTGCCGATCCTGCAACACCGAAGTGAACTTTGACGATCGTCTTGCATTTTCGATTGAGATGGTGGTTCGAGTGGACAAGACTTTCATGAAGTACCGTACTGGCCAGGGTTGATCTTGAGGGCTTGGGTTCGATAAAATAGCTTGATTCAATGCCGGGATTATACCTATAACGTGAAGGGAGTTGGGTGGTGCCTTGCTATACCCCCCCGATTGGTTTGTAAATTGCTTATGTCGGTTTGATTGTATCTCGGGGTGATGGCTTCGGGCGGGGGGTACGGGAGACCGGGGGTGTATTTGCTTTGCTTTTTACGATTCTCCTCCTCCATCTTTTCCCTTCCTTGGGGTTAGTTTAGAGGGCGACAGGCACGCTGCTGGTGTGGTTAGGTCGTAGCCATCCGCAGGGGTGCAGGGTTGAGTTTTTATTTTTTATTTTTCCTTTATTTTGTTCTATGACCTGTCTATTTCCCTTTTTCCTTCTTCACAAGAAATGTGGCATGTTCTCCTGATCATTTATTCCTCATATCCGGGTGTCTAGTTTTGGAGTCTCATATTCTGCATTCTGGCTGGGCGGGATCCGATGATGTTTGCTCAAGGCTATCTGTACCGTACTGCTTTATCTCAGTTCAATTTATATCGCTGTCTTTCAGATGCCTAAAACTATTGTGTATTCTTAGACTGATCTGCCCGTTCACTATTATGATATGTTCCATCAAATGATGCCCGATATGTGTATTTCTATTCTTGTGTTATAATTAATAAAAATATATATATAAAAAACAGAATGATGATGGATTCAACCCAGATCTGTGACTGGGAGTAAGTGTCTGAAAAGTTTCAGCGCTCCGTCCATCATCTCCTTGTGTTTGCTTTGTTCGCCCTAAATTGGCAGGGTATGCCCAGACGTGGGTTCCTTGCTCACTTTGCCACTGGATTCAAGCTACCCTGGCTGATGAAGGGTGATACCCAGAAACCGGTCCCAGGATGCTTGTTTCCGGTTCAGGGAAGACCTGGCTTGGCAGTTCTGGATGGACTGTTCCCATGAGGCACAGGGTCAAGACTGATTTGCATATAGCTGGGTCTGAACTGAGGTGGTGAAGTGAGCTAAAGAATGATGATGGATTCAATAGAGATCTGTGACTGGGGGTGAGTGTCTGAAAAGTTTCAGTGCTCCGTCCATCACCTCCTTGTGTTTGCTTTATTACTTAAATCAGACAACAATCCTTGGCACACGCATGCATCAAGAGTAACATAGAATTTTCAATGGTTATACAAAAAAGGAGAACAATGCATTATTTTCAGATCTTCGTCCTTAATTCTTTTTGCTTAGCCGTGTGGGCGAAAAGAATTCAAGTCAAAGATCTGAAAATAACGCAGTGTTCTTTTTTTGTATAAGCATTGAAAATTCTGTGTTACTCTTGATGCATACATGTGCCAAGGATTGTTGTCTCAAATACATTTTTATGTAGGCTTCTAGCAACTCCTAGGAGCACCACAAGCTTTATTACCCATTCAGAAGTAGACCTCTCTTACCTGGATAAAGATCTGGCACTCTCCATTAACCAATTTCTCCCACTTAGTACTTGAAGACTGCATAAAACAAACCCATATGGATTTTATTCCATGGTTGGCTTATATCATTATATATATATATATATCAAGAAACCTTTTTAGAACTTGGAATTTAAAACTTTTTTATCGCCCTAGTGAAATCAATAAAAAAAAAAGACACTGGTAAAAGCTTTATTCTATATACTTAGAAACGAAGCTGGATGTTCTACCATGCTATCAATGGAGTTGGTCCTAAGCTAATTAGTAATCACAACTACATATGGGATAGAATATTATTATTATTTTTTTTTTTAAAACCTTTATTATATCATTCAACACAAAATACAGAAGTAGCCCTGCATCGACAGGGGCCGGTCACCACATGTATGCAGAACGTATCAGGAAATCCAATAACACAGCTCTTCAGCCGACAACCCATGGGTCCGGCAGCGGTAGAGGATAGACGATGTATTGAAAACATTTCGAGATCAAGGATATGCCTAAGGTTTCATTTTACATTGAACCCCCGCCCCCCAAAAAACAAGATAAAGAAGAAGATACAGGATATCCGGAGCTACACACTGGAGGTATAAAAATGCGGGTAGGCGTTAAAAGGCAGTCACGGATCAAGATAGACCAACAATAAAAATGCAAGCGCCAGTATGTTCACCAAGGGAGAAGAACAAAGCTACCTATCTATCATCATAACCACCCACCCCAAACCCCGGCCACTCACATGCAGCAGGATGAGATCGAAAATATCGCTACCGGACCCTGCGAGAAAAAGAAAAGGGGCCATAGAACACAACAAAGGCAAAATAACAAACCCCCCCCCGCACCCCCCACCCTGCACCCCTGCAATGGCTACGGCCTACCCCACTAGCAGCGTGCCTGTCGCCCAGAGGAATACCCTAAAGAAAAGGAAAGAGAAGAAAGAAGGGGCCATAGAACAAAACAAAGGCAAAATAACAAACCCCCCCCCACCACCCTGCACCCCTGCAATGGCTACGGCCTAACCCACTAGCAGCGTGCCTGTCGCCCAGAAACGTCCCTAAAAGAGAGAAGGAAAGAAGCGGAGGAGGAGAGACAAAAAAAAACACACTCCCGGACTCCCTTACCCTCCACCAGACGCAACCACCCGGAAACAAGTTCAAAATAAATGTAACGAGATGCACAATCAATCCGGGAAGTACGAAACATACCACCCGACTCCAGCATTTCACAGGTCACAATCCCAGCAGCAGATTAAATTATTTTCACGTATCCTAAAAATTCCCACAAGTTAACCCTGGCCAGTACGAATGTCCACTGGAGCACTTACAACCCAGGCCACTGCAACAATGAGAGAGGTAAAGTTTCCATGAAAGTTCAAGTCAGTATGAGCAAGCCAAATAAAGGATAAAAGTTCACGATCTCCACAGAGCAAGCGAGGAAAAGCGTGGAAGGATGATAAAACTTTCCAATAGTCACAGGCGATCTTGTTAAGGCAGTCAAAGTTGTTCATAGTGATAGTCAGCGAGATAGGGTTCAAGCAAGGGACGCTGACAATGTCCACGGGCGCGCGATCTGTCTCATAGGAATCAGCAGCGCGAAAGGGATCCGGCGTCTGCACAGGGACCTCGAAGTTGGATACACGATGTTTCACTGGTGGCACCGCTGGCTGCGATGATGGCAAAAAGCCGCTGTCCGGTCTCCGGCAAAGAACATCCATTGTTACCGACAGTGCCTGGTAGTTGACGATGATCTGTGAGTGGAGCACTTTAATGGCCGCCATTACGGCTCGCAACGGTGGTGTGCCTTCCGTCCCCTCCATCTCCTCTCGTAAGCAACAGATCAGGTTGCGGACCCCGGAGGCCGGCTACTCCGGGGAAGCAGGCAAATCTGGAGCGGACAGCAACCACGGGCGCTCTCACCTCACAATTTTGCACCTTCGCCGCTGGTCGGGGCTCCCGTCCGCACCCCCCCGACAAGCTTACTATGTCTCCGGGCGTCGGATACAGGGCCGCAGCAAACGATGTGTCACGCCGTAGCGTGTGCGTTGCAGGCAGGATACAAAATCGCCGTTTAAAACAGGTAGATTATGTCCCCGTTCGGGAGACCGGACAAAGCCCAAGGTTCACAGCCGATGTTGTTCAATTCCAGCCTGGATGGGTTAGAAATCGAGGCCCCGGCTTCCACTCCCAGGTAGGCCGAAAACGAAACACGGCGTATCTCCGTCATCCGGTGTGATAAAAAGTTCGGGATTGCGCCTTCAGAGTCAGTCACTCCTCATATATACGGGAGTCTGGTTGGAAAACAGGATAACTTGCAGGATATACGAGCTGCAGGCGGAGGTCTACGGAGCCGGGAGCTTATGCGGCCATCTTGCTTGCTAGCGTAGCTCCTCCCCGATAGAATATTATTTACTCTGGATGACCAACCCCAAGCACAGATTTTATCTAACCCATATTAGACTTAGCACAGCACACTTTCTTGTGGCTTTTCCAAAGCTTGGTACTTGGTTTTCCTCCTTGTCATGTTGGCCGTTTTAATTGTTCATGGCAATCCATTGTTCATTTTATCTTTTTTGTAGCTATTATGTCAAACCAAGATCCCAGTATTTGCGTCCTTTATTACGTGCTAATCACTCAACATTGTGCAATACAGATTTGCATTGCTTACAGCGTTTAGCCACGCAGCTTATTTTTACTGCTGTATCTATCTACATTTGCAAGGCACTTAGATTCAGTAAACATTATGACACCTAGGGCCTAATTTTTGTATTGGCATCAGATTGCTGCGTTATTTAATAATCTGTCAAATGCCAGATCATTATAAGATGAATTTTAATAATTTCTGAAATGTTTTTAACTTTAACATTTTTGTATTTCTATCATATCTCATGCGTTTTGCGCTGTATAGTGTACTTTTTATTATTAATGTGATGATCTTTTTATGGCAATTTCCGAATAAGTCTTTTGACTGTCTGACCTAATAGCTTGTGTGTAGATACTTGTGCTGGCTCTGTACACTTATTGATGCATATTTGAGAATGGCATTACTTTCCACCTGATATGGTCAGCAGGCTTGTTAAGAGAATTAATACACTCGATTTTGTTGATTGGGCGAGTCAAGAACCAAATTCTTGAGTATCCGATATTGTTGTTCATTTAGTTGTATTTTATTGTATTGTATTGTGCATTTATATAGGGCAGAAAAAAAACTGTCACCCTACAGGTATCCTGGCGCTTAAAACATCAAAGATATTGCAGCTGAGCCGGTCTACCATTACAACGGGAGGACTAGTCGTCTCCTCTCAGGAACAGCCATGTTTTCATCAGCTTTCTAAAGCCTAATCGTGTGTTGGACTGTCTAATAGGCTGGGGTAGCTCATTCCAGAGTTGCGACGCTACCACTCCAAAGGCTCTGCCCCCCGTCCTGACTCTCTTAAAGCTGATGGTCTTTACCAGGTTTGTATTAGAAGAGCGAAGCTGCCTTTCCGGATTATACCAAGAAAATCTTTCCCGTAAGGGGATGGGGCCCATGTCGTGCATCGCTTTGTACACGATGCACAAGGACTTAAAGCGAATCCTCTCCTTAATGGCAGCCAATATAAATCTCTCAAAGCTGCAGTCGTTGAGGTCCTCCGTTGCCTATTCAGGGCCAGTTTAGCTGCCATAGACTGGACTCTGTAATCTCTGTATGATGTACTGCGGGGCTCCTAAGTATAGAGCATTACAGTAGTCCAGTCTACTGAGAATTACACTCTGTACCACAATAGGACGCATGTCCTTAGGCAAGAGCGGGAGGATCTGGCGTAGAATTCGCAACAATGCCAAGCATACGTTAGTCATTTTGTTGACCTGGGATTCCATCTGGAGATTGCCCTCCAATTGCACCCCCAGGTTACACATCGTTTTAACCGGAGTTAGGGGGTCATCCTCTGGGGAGAGCTTGAAATCTGGCATTAACAGTTGGTACACTCTGGAAGAGGGACAGAACAGCACCTCAGTTTTCCCCCCATTAAATTGAAGAGAGTTCTGCCTGAGCCATCCTGCTGTCTGGCGCATACATTCTTGAAATTTGTCCTTCGATACCGCCCCGTTCCCTTTCAGGGAGATTAAAAGGGATGGGGCTAATCACCGATCCCTGCGGAACACCATGCGCCACCAGCGACTGGCTCGTCTCATAGGGGGGCAGTGACACTATCTGTTGCTTACCAGTTAGGTAGGAGCGTAGCCATTTCAGAGCACATCCTTTTACCCCGTCATTTTTAATCTCTCCAACAGTACTGTGTGGTTCACTGTGTCGAATGCGGCGGACATATCTAGTAAGAGTAAGTAAGTAAGTTTAGTTGTAGGGGAATGAGTGAGTACCCATATTGTGCAAATAAGAGGGGAATGAGATTACCTGATTTGACAGATGTGTTTACAGGGGAATGAAAGTATTAAACTTTGCAGATGAGTTGGAAGGGAAATGAGCATATCTAATATTGTTGTGCTTGTGAGAGTACCTGTATTGTGCACATGGGAGGGGGATGAGAGTACCATATTTTTGTTGATGCATTAGTAGGGGAGCAATAGTACCCAATATTGTTGTTAATTGTGTTGTAGGGGAATGAGAGTACTCTATTTTCCTGATGTTAGTAGGAGAATGAGAGTACCCAACATTGCTGTGCACATGAACAGGGAATGGGAGTACTCTTGATTATTCCTAGCATGAGGGAAATGAAAGTACCATCCATGAAGTGCAAATGAATGCATCAATTATAATTATAGGGAGTTGTGGTTGGTTGCCCTTCAGGGATCATGGTTGTTAGAAATGGGGGTCTCTAGTTGGCAGAGGTAGGTACCTTTGTCCAAATAGGGACCTTTGCTTCTAGTCAGGGTAAGTGGGTTACACACTCTAGATAACCCTTCCTCACCCCCTTGGTAGCTTGGCACGAGCAGACAGGCTTATCCCAAAGGCAATGTGTAAAGTATTCATATCAAGAGTAACACAGTGTAAACACCACAAATGGACACCACACCAGTTTAGAAAAATAAAATACCTTTATCTAAACTTAACAAGATAAAAATGACAAAAATCCAACATACACAGTTAAAAATATGACTTTCAAAAAGTTTCAAGAACTTGTATCACAGAAAACTATGGATGCGTGACTTTTCACCCAAGTACCTGTAGATGCGTCAAAGTTCTCAAGCCAAACAGCCGCACCGTCGGGAAACAAAGAGAGGCAAAACTCCTGAGACCTTGGGGAGGGGATGCAACAGTCACCCTGCACGCAGAGGAAGGGTTGCGTCGAATCCGGTCTGTACAGGGAGTGATGCGTTGATTCTTCGTGACGGTTCCGGGCCGCGGGTGATGCGTCGGAACAACTTGGTGCACTGTACGATGCGTGGAAATCTGAGATGTGGTGCCGATCGATGCGGCAGTGTCAATCGGTGCTGCGTCGGTCCTCTTCAGCCGTCATCCCTCGATTCTTGCAATGGCAACAAGAGCTGCGGCGGTTTCCGCAGTGGCGCTGCGGGGACATTCTTCTCGCGCCTTGGAGACTCGCCGGGAAAACAGCCGCAAGAAGAGCGATGCGTCAATTTCTGTGGTCCTTTTGAGTTTCTTCTTTCTTCCAGGTCCCAAACAGCAGCAACAACCTCCAGAGGCCCAAAACTGGCACAGGGCCCTCATGGCAGGTCAGACCTTACAGCATCAAAGTTCAGGGGAGCTGGAGGCCAAGTCTTTGTGTCCCTGAGACTTCAGAACAGGAGGCCAGCTCACTTCAGGAGATCTCTTTCAAGCAGGGGACACAGCAAACAGCAACGTCCTTCTCCTTTCCTTGGCAGAAACAGCAACTGCAGGCCAACCCCAGGCACACAGCAAGGGCAGTACTTCTCCTCAGTCTCTCTAGCTCTTCTCCTTGGCACAGGTTCCTCTTGAATTCAAGGAATGATCTACGGTTCAGGGGTTTTAGGTCTAATACTTATACCCCAAAAATGTATTTTTTCTCTTTGTGCAAGGGGTTCTGAGCCCAGTTTAATCCAGTTCTGGAGGGCACTCTGCAAGTGCACAACTACATCCATTGTCAGTGTGAGCCTTAGCTCCAGACACACCACAGGGGGGCAGAGTCAGCATTGTGGAAGGCAGGCACAGCCCTATTCAGCTACAGGTGCTACTCCTCCCACCACTCCAAATGCAGATCAGGCCTATTCAGCCTAGTGCTGACTCATCCAGACTGTTGGAGCGACTGCACCACCCCAGCCCGTCACTCCAAGAAAATTAGCCACTTTCTAAAAGTGGTATTTTCAAACACACAAGTTAACAAGTATTTATAATGCAATAGGTCTCGCAATTGTGAGTTTTCGAGCTATTGGCATTGTAATTGGCTATGCCTTTTATAAAAAATTAAAAGACATTGTCATTTACAATACCAAAAGCAACACCTATTGCATTGCAGAGCGCAGTGTCCGTAAAGCGGGTGCCGCTCTCATTAAAGTAAAAAAATGTATTAAAAAATGAGAAAGCAAGGTGTTTCTGAAGCGGGTGCCGTGCTCATGACTAAAGTTAATAGAAAAATATTGAAACTGTGCTCAATGTATCTGAAGCGGCCGCCGCGCTGGGTATTACATTACGTTTTTTTTAAATAAACAGAGCTAGGTATCCCTGAAGCGGCCGCCGCGCTCAGAATTAAATAAATAAATAAATAGACAGAGAGCAGTGTTCCTAAAGCGGGCGCCGCGCTGTTTTAAATTAAAATAAATAAATAAACAGAGCGTGGTGTCCCTAAAGCAGGCACCACGCTCAGCAGGCAAATACAACCAAAGCCGCCATTGTCCCCATCAGTGTCCTAAAACAAAATAGTGCTCACCCACTAAATAAAGCCCACAGTGTAACAAGCCACATAAAAGGTCCATTAGTTATGGGCGGTTACATATGGAGACAAGGCGGTACCAAGGCGGGACTAACAAGCCTATTTACGTATCAGAAGGCACTATTTAGGAAGGACAATGACACAAAGCCAATGACAAATGTGGGTGGAGAGTAGGCGGGGCTGCTAGTGCATACTCTAATACAGCATGCCTCGCAGGGCGAGCAGCGTATTTGCTTGTTAACGAGGCTTTGTTGTTCTTTTACTCCTCCTTAGAGCTCCTGCATCTTCACTCTGCCGATTGCTGGAAGAATTACCACCACCCCCCCTCCCCGAAATTTCACTCTAGTTGCGCCTCTGTTCACAATCTAGGGGCAGATTTACAAGCCCCTTGCGCCACTTTTGCGTCACTTTTTCCATGTTAAAAGTGACGCAAAAGTGGCGCAGGGGGCTTGTAAATCTGCGGCCAAGTTTCTGAAGCACAATCCTCCACACCTTACCTTGCCTACAAACTGCTCTCACGACTCAGCACCACGCTGTGACGGCAGACCGCGAGGCGCGGACCAGCTAGCTGCCTTGGTGCTTCAGCACTTCCGTGACTGCCGGAATCCAGGAGTCTCATGAAGACCGGCTCCGTCAGCAGTACATAATCCGCAGTGTGGAAATAAAACGGCTTTAGATGAAAAAATAGAGACAGATGGACACCAACCTTTTCCTGCAGGAAGAGGGAGTGGCCAGAGTGCAATCAGTGAGACGGAGGGCCGAGGCTTCGCCGGCGCACCGCACTCCAAAAAGATTCCAGTCATTTCACCCACTGAATCAAAAGCACTGCGCACTGGCAGGCACGCAGGCCGACTGTAAAACCTCAGTACTGCTGCGTACGGGAGATACTTTTGTGACCGAGTGTTCCTTTACTAGCTACATGCATTCAAATGTAGCACGCACAGTGGGCAACACTGCTCCAGAAGCATAATGCGGGTTATAAATATTCTGGTATCTCTACTAAATGGCACCGGTTACAACTATATTAAAAGTGATGAAAAGAGGTGCCAGCTGCGCTTGCATTCCAGCCTGCGCCACAGCAACGAATGTTGCGTGTTGAGTAGCTCGGCTTTCTGTAGCTGAAAACGGATGTAAGGAAATAAATGTAAAAGAGTGCTTTGCTAAGTCGCATGACTATTTACTAACCGGATGATAAAAAGCAGAGCACTATCTCGAAATGCGCTGCCTCTCTAAGCCACTATTTTTGCATAATACGATTTATGTACTGCATGTAGGTACACAGCGTGTACTATTGTAAATACATGGTTTTATCATTAAGCTGAGCAAATGGCGCTTATGTTATCAGCTTCAGGAAAAGAATTAAAGTGAGCAAAACAAAAAAAAACAAGCGCTCCCCATTGCGGGAAGGCAGGGAGCCATCTGTTTTCACTCAGCCGCATGTTTATATTTGTATCGCGCTTTCACTTTCACTTTAAGTGAAAGCGCGATGCAAAAAAAATAAACACGCAGCTGAGTGCAAACAGATGGCCCCCTAAAGATAAGAAAATGCTTCGCGACAGCCGCAAAGCAGATGAGCCAGTATGGATGGGCCGTCTGAAAAGGAGAAAGGGCAGCGACTACAAAACCCCATTTCCAATGGCAGCCCACCGTTTAGCATAAATGGTGACACCAGCCGATGGAAATGAGGGGAGTTGCTTCAAGCCCCCTTCTGAAAGTCCTCATCCACAATATCGCTCGCCAGCGAGCAGCGCATGCCCTGCAAAGCTAGGCGAGACCTAAAAACCATCTTTGCTAAAAGATGTGTTAATAAATCCTGAGTTCAGGGATACCAAACTCCATTTTTCCATCTTATCCCTATGGGAAGATATGCTTGTAAAATGTTACAAAGCATTCCCCATTCTGTCCTATTGGGCAAGATAGTCTTTCAATAGTGAAAAACGAAATTGTCAGTATTTCACTATCGGGACATGTTACACACACCAGTACATGCCCTACCTTTCACATAAACTACACCCTGTCCAGGGGGGTACCTTGGGCCTACCAAAGCGGGGTCCAATGTGTAAGAGAAGGGAAGGGTAGGGCCTGGCAAGTGGGTGCACTTGCCAAGTTGACATGGCAGTTAACAAACTGCGCACAGGCACCGCGGTGGCAGGCCTGAGACACTTTTTAAGGGCTACTCATGTGGGTGGCACAATCAGTGCTGCAGGCCCACTAGTAGCATTTAATATACTAGTTTGGCACTTAGTGCACTTTACTAGGGGCCTACTGGTAAACGAAATATGCCGATCTTTGAGAGCCAATCGCAATACCAATTTACACAGAGAGCATATGCACTTTAGTACTGATCTGAAGTGGAAAAGTTCCCAGAGTCCTAAAGCCAACAAACACAGGTCAGGAAAAAATAGAAGGAAGAAGCCAAAAGTTTGAAGGTAACCCTGTAAAAAGGGCCATTTCCAACAATGGTCAAGTGTTGATCATACATCGGATGGTGGCTGTGTGCTTTGCCCTCGACCTAATTGCCCCCATTAAACTCAAAAAACAAAAAAACATCCCCTCCAAGTCCTGGTTCAATGCCGACCTCAATAGCGAAAGACGAACCCTCAGACAATTAGAACGTACCTGGAGGAGCCATCCCTCCGCTGAAAACCTGGCTCTACTTAGAGCAAACAGAGCCCAATATAAAAAGCATATCTTTAATGAGAAAGTCACCTTTCTCCGGTCTCAACTTGACCAGGCTAGAAACCGCCCCAGAGAATTGTTTAACATTGTTAAAAAACAAACTTCCTCAGGCCCTCCTGAACTTGCAGCCTCTGTGGAAAGATGCGAAGAAATTGCTAGTTTCTTCTCCAATAAAGTTTACAGCATTGAACTATCCTTCTCTTCCCCTCCTCTCTCTCTTCATCCTCCCTCCACCCAATTCACCATCCCTACTATTCCTAACTTGTGGTAAATAAATAAATAATACCTCTCTTTTTGACTAGACATATATCATAACAGATAGCTCAATAAATAAGAGTCAAGATTCGAGGTAGTAGGAGTTTTGCAGGTTTAATACAGCATACGGACAGGAACAGGACAACCTGCATAGGAATAGGATGACAGGGCCCAGCAGCTGCTGGGGCTGGATCTGGGATGAGCGCGCTAGCTTTTAATAACAATACATGAGCATATATACATAACGCAAACACATAGCATTACATTGCAGTAGGCGTAGCAGTGGGTGGAGCAGAAGGCGTGACGCGTAGCAGTCGCGAAAGATAAGGGCGAAAGTAGGTGTAACTGGGCGTATACATAGACATGTGATGCAAACGTAACAGGATATGTCATGAATGGGGCGGAAACCATGGAGGGGGCTACCTAAGGAGCCGGGACCTCTAACCTGATGGTGCGCGCAAACTAGCAATGACGTGTTACTAGGAGAAGCTGGGGGCTATGAACTCTGTGCTAGGAGCAGAGACTGAAGTCTGGAGAGTCAGGGCGACATGTACCTAAACAGTATCTAGTATCTGATGTTTAGAGAACATGTTGATATAAACTAGAAGTTAGGAGGGGAAAGGCTGACTTGATTCTAAGACTGGACCATGCATTATTCTACATGTCGTGCGTGATGAAGAATATTAAATGACCATTAAATGCAGTATTTCTCTAACGTGGAGACGTGAAGGCTAGACAATGACGGAAATTATTGATGCGATTCAGTAGCTTTAGGAATGCAGGGAAGGAGGACTGAACTGATAACTGGAATCATAACATAGTCTTGGCAGACTCAGAGGCAGAGCCAGGCTGCACCGGGCACTGAGAGGCAGGAAGTAAGTGAAGGGTCGAGGATACAGGTGGGGGCTGCATCGCTCCTCAGCGAGGGCTTCAGGAGACAGGAGCTGAATCTGGTGTCCAGGCCCTTTTGAGGCCTAGAAACGGGGACTTTATAATAGAATAACGTGCACACTGGGAAACGTGGCAACATAACTTTACATAGGCCTGATATTCGTAGTATTTCACGAAGACTGGAAACTGACATACTAGAGGTGGACACAACTATAATTGCGTCATTAATCGGACATGGGGAATACATATGCATATTTAATCATGCACACATAACATATGATGGATGACACGTAGGGACACAGAACATGGCAAAATTTACTTTTCCACATTCCCTCCTTGTCACTACGTTTCCATCAGGAAACATCAATATTCATGATACCATCTATCATTTCATACAGTATCATTTGCTCGTCTCGAATTATCCTGGAACGGGATTTAGAACGGGGCTTGGGACTAGGAATACAAGAGGTAGCACAAATGCCGCAAATCGCAGGGCCACATTGTATACAGAGACAGCAGCTGAATATGATCGCTACTGCAATACCTAGAAAGGACAATATTTTCCATCCCCATGCGGAAATTATATTCCAGAACCAACCGGACCATGTCCAGGTGCCTGGATCTTGGTGTAACAGATGGGCAATTTTATGGAGTCTGGTTATAGCTGAATAAACAGACGGCGCGTTATTTGGAATGAAAATGCAGCAACTAGATCCGATGACTCTACAGGCCCCGCCCCTATCGGCCAGTATGACGTCAAGGACGAGACGATTCTGTAAAACGACAAATCTCATAGCAGATTGCTCTTCAGTTAAGTTACCTAGAGCAGAGGCAGTCTCATTTACTACAGCTTCAAGGGTTCTGGTTAATCTACGGATTAGCTTACTATTCTGGATAGGTCCTATAAAGAAGAAGAAACCTCTGTTGAAATCTGTATACTGTTCTAGAGCAGTTTCAGTATAATCGACAATTGGGGACTCCCTTCTATGTCTAATGTGTACTAGATGTGTGTTTCTATGATAATCAGGTGGGGCTAGGAAAACAGGTGGCAGTAGGAAGGCAATGTAACAGGTTCCCTCCCAATCGAGGGGCAGACGAACATATGCGGTTTGACCACAAATAAAATAAGAATGACGTGAAGCTTTGAAAATAGATTTCCCACTGTCACTATACTTGACAATAGTAGTACAATCACTATGTCCTACATGTACGGAACCATTATTTCGGACACATAATTCGCCTTTGACTGGTAGTACTGAAATAGCAGGTAAGTCTGGAGTAGTATCAGACTGAACATTCAGGACCATAAAATTCGAAGAATAATTACCTAAATTGTAAACTTCATTCTCTAGATCTAACCCGGTTCTGTGGGGAAGACCTTGCTTGTCTGGGAAACATGTACTGTTAAGAAAAGACATATCTGTTGAGGATGACGTCAACGTGGACCATGCTCCACACGAACCATTATGTGAAAAAGGATAAGGAAAGAGTGGCAGAACTCCCTTCGGTATCTGGAAAGGGGGGAGTCGACCACATACCCAACAATTAGTGGCATTGCTGGTCTGGTGTGAGTAATGTAACATGCGGATAAAGGAGTTATTACGCATAGCGAGGCGGTAAGAGAGTTCATGAGGGGGCAGATCACTAAACGTGTGCTCTGCTGTAACATTAGAAGACTTATTTACATGTGAAACTGAGAAACACAGATAAAATGCATAACTGGTGCAGGAAATCATAAGGCTGGAAAACAATATGAAACATAGAAAAACGATACATCGGATTGAGTTTTGACTAACTCTCTCACTATGGGGGTCTATTTTATACATGTCAGAAACAGTCTAACCGTTTCACCTAGGGGAGGACTTAGACAATCAAACTGACTGACTTATTTTACTAGACCGGAGTTTTAGCTTATACTCCTGTTGCGGAGTTTTCTCTAACAGGGGAGGGGTTGTAACAATGTCTTTTGCGGGACAGTCCTTGAGAACAATATTCTGGCAATCCTTCAAATCCTGGGAAATGTTCTTTAAGGCGGGTTTCAGTCCATTAAAAAGTTTAATATGAGAAAGGTGTACCCAGCCTTTGCGTCCTTCCAACTTCACGGCTGTACGGGTGGTGAGGAGGACCTGTCGGGGCTCTTTCCAGCGAGGCTCCAGCGGACTTGATCTGTCAAAGTTGCGGACCATCACCATGGATCCTGGAACGATTTCATGCGGTGCCACCTCGGTATTGTCTGGAAATGCGGCGGCAACCTGTGAACGACATGAGTTGAGGGCAGACATCAAGGAAGCTAGGTAATCTGTCAGCATATTACTTGAAACATCTGTAATACTTCGGGGTCTAGGAGTACCCCACATATTAGGGGGGCGGCCGAATACGACCTCGTACGGGGACAGACTTGATCTGGAATGTGCGACCATGCGCATATAAAACAAAGCAACTGGCAGAGCTACTAGCCAGTCCACACCTTTTTCTTTACAAACTTTGGCGATGCGGATTTTCAGGGTCTGATTATGTCTCTCAACGAGACCGGCTGCTTCAGGGTGGCGTACACAATGAAACTTCCACTGGTACCCTAACAACAGGGAAACATGCTTCATTAACTCTGAGGAGAATGGCTGGCCGTTATCAGAATATACGACCCTAGGGAGTCCATAACGGGGGAAGAACTCACGAACCAACTGCTTGGCAGTGGTCGCGGCTGTGTAATCTGGGACTGGATATGCTTCTGTCCACCTGGACAAAGCGCATACAACTACAAGGACATACTTGAAACCTCGACATCGCTCCATCTGAATATAATCCATCTGGAGGACTTCAAAAGGGTGGTCAGGGGGCTGGAAACCACCTTGTTCCACCGGGACACTTTTACCTGGATTGAACTGACAACATATCATACAGGTACGGACTTTCTGCTTGGCTGCAGCTCGTAAATGCTTGTTGAACCAAATGTTCTGGATACTGTCTAACATAGCTTTTTCTCCTAAATGTGCTGGACTATGTGCGGTATTAATAATGACTTGAACCATAGAGTCGGGGAGAAACCATGTGGCTCTACCCTTTGTTAACCATCCTTGATCTGTCTGGACCCCTCCTTGTTCGGACCATTTCTTGATTTCTTCGGGAGTAGCATGTAACTGTATGTCTATGACATCTTGTGTAGGGTCCTTAACTGTCATGCATGTAATCGGATCTGGAGTGTGTGTCATGTTAACTGGAATGTCTGGAGTCTGTGCTGTAAGCTTGGCTGTGCGATCTGCTAGATCATTACCTTGGGAAATAATGTCAGTAACTTTCGTATGTGCTTTGCACTTCATGATAGCGATAGATGTCGGTAAATGTATGGCATCTAACAGAGCTTGGATAAGGAGACCATGCTGAATCTTGGTTCCATGAGAAGTCATGAAACCTCTCTCCTGCCAGAGCACTCCAAAGTCGTGTACGACTCCAAATGCGTAGCGTGAATCTGTGTAAACATTAACTTTCAGGTTCTTGGCGTGTATGCAGGCTTGTGTCAGAGCAACTAGCTCTGCTGCTTGAGCGGACAGAGTGTCAATACGGTGTGTCTTAATAACGTCAGTGTCAGTAGTCACTGCATACGCGGCGACTAGATCTCCTGTATTTGTTCTCATGCATGAACCATCCACATAAAGTGTCAGGTCGGGGTCTGGTAACGGAATATCTGTCAGATCTTGTCTTGGCTTTGTCATAATGTTAACTACTTCCACACAGTCATGTGTGGCAGAATTTGAATTAGCTGATGGTAACAGTGTAGCAGGGTTCAGGACGTTGCAGCGTCTGATATCTATGTGTGGCTGGAACAGTGTCAATTCATAACCTGTTAAACGTGCAATTGTCAAGTGCTGGGTCTGTGTTCGGTTCAGAAGAACTTCCACTGAGTGTGGAACTTGTACTGTCAGGGAGTGTCCTAAGACTATGGAATCACTTTGTCTGATAGCTAGTGCTGTGGCTGCAACTGACTTGATGGCACGCAGGCAAAGCCTGGGCTACAGGATCTAATGTGCTCGAAAAATAAGCACAGGGCTTGTATTGTCCTGCTTGATCTTGTGTGAGAACAGATAATGCTGTACCTTCGCGTTCAGTAACAAAAAGTGTAAAAGGCTTACTGTAGTTCGGTGTAGCTAGAACTGGAGCTTGACATAGGGCTTTCTTTAACTCATTGAAACTATGTGTATGTTCAGATGTCCAAGGGAGAACAGTCGATACGGCTGCCTCCTGTGTCGTTAACTGTATCAGTGGCTTGGCTAGAAATGCATACTGAGGAATCCATTGTCTACAATAAGAAGTAAGGCCGATAAAGGCACGTACCTCCTTCTGGGTCTTGGGCTGAGGAAGACTCGCTATTAACTGGATACGGTCTGGTGTCAACTGCCTACCCCTCTTGGACAGTAAGTGTCCTAAGTAGACCACTTGCTGGACACAGAATTGAAGCTTAGAAGTGGACACCTTGTGCCCCATCTCGGCTAGGAAATACAAGACTGTAAGGGATGCTTGCTCGCAAGCACGTTCAGAACGGGCTGTGATCAGTAGATCATCGACATACTGGAGCAGGGCAGTGTCAGTTGGCATGTGAATGTTGTCTAGTTGTCTCTTGAGTGCTTGACTGTAAATACTAGGACTTTCTGTGAAACCTTGAGGAGCGCGTGTGAACATATAGCTCCTTCCATTTAAACAGAATCCGAAAAGAAACTGGCTGTCTGGATGTATTGGAACACTAAAAAATTCATTCTTGAGGTCGATTACAGTAAAGAACATGGCTTCGGAATCAATGGCTGTCAATAGGGAAGAGATGTCTGGAACAACTGGGTACTGCGGAATAATACATTTATTAAGCTCTCGTAGGTCGATCACTAATCGATATACTGGGGGTGCATTTGGATCAGTACGTTTCATGACTGGAATGATCGGAGAATTGCATACGTTGGAGTCAGTTTCTACAACCACTCCTTGAGCCATGAGCTCGTCAATAATTTTGGATAAGGCTGCTACAGCCTCAGGTGGCAATCTGTACTGTCTGATTCGTGGTAACACTACACCTGGCTTGAGAGTCACACGATAGGGTGTGATTTGCATGTAACCTACATCAGTTGGACCTTGCGCCCATAAATGCTGTGGAACATTAGACAGTCTTGAATCAAAATCACGTAAAACATAGTGACCCTTAAAGTCACGTAGGAACAATCGTATTCCCTCTGGGGAACAGCATATAACTGCACCTAACTCTTTCAGTGTTTTAATGCCTAATAGATTTTCTGGACATGACTTAGTAAGTAACAGATCAGTAGTGCGGGACAATGGACCTACTTCTAGAGTAACTGGCTTTGAAATCTCATTTACGATAGGCTTTCCTGAAAATCCAAGGGAAACATTTCTTGAGCCTGAGAGCGGAGCCCCTGGAACTTCGGCGTGACTAATTGTGGTCCTACTTGCCCCTGTATCAATCAAAAACTTTCTATCTTTCCCTAATACTTGACTGTGAACATAGGGACCTTCTTGATCTACAGGTATCTCGATGAGAGGCAAGCCTACCTCCCTCTCTAGGCTGTTTCATGAATACTGCTGGTACTCTGGATACTCAGACTGTGCATACTGGTACATCTGCTGTGTAACATGCTGTGTTGCAGCAATAGGCTGCGGTGCTGTAACTGTCTGTGGTGCATTCTGTGGCTGAGGAGTCTGTGAAACTTGCTCTTGTCTAGGCGGACGTGGTCTTTCTTTAGTCTTACCAGTAGCTATGTTGTGTTTCAGAACTGCACACTCGTTTATAAAATGACCTGGCTGTTTACAATAATTGCAATTCCCTTTAACGGGAGCTGCAGGATGACTGGCTTGATTCGGACCCCTCTTCTGACTGTCTTGAGGAACAGATTGTGCAACTAGTACTTTCATTTTCGTGTCTTTCATACGTTTTCTCTCGTGTTCTTGTTCTTCCCTGATTCTATTCTGGTGGTATTGGAGCATCTGCAACATCTGGGACGGGGTATTAGCTTGCCAGGTACTTTCGACTTTCAAAACTCGATTTTTAATTTGTGGGCTTGAATTCTCGACTAATTTAGTAACAAAAAGGTGAGGGTATGATTCACTACTTGTCTTGAGGCCACTGTTGATGCTGAAACATTTTTCAAATCTAGAATAAAAATCACTAATATCTTCCTCTTGTTTCTGTTTACAGGCTGAGATTGCATCCCAGTCTTCTTTTCTAGTTGTCAATAATCTAGGTAAAACTTGAATCAATAATTCTGGTAATTCTTTACATTTCTCTCCTAGACCGGTACCTGGTACACGTGACTTATCTTCAGCTTCTAGAACTGCCCAATCTATCTTTTTCTCTCCCACCTCCCATTCTTTTTCCTTGAGCTTTTCATACACCCCTGCGGGCAACAGGACCTTTAACATTTTAATTATATCTGGGTAAGTGTATTCTCCCATACGGAGCATGTCTTTTAATTCTCTATGGAACCCTGCTGGGTCTTTGTCATGACAGGGAATTAATTTCTTCATCTCGAGGAGTTCCATCTTTGTAATCGGGGTGTAAACAAACACTCGTTGCATTTCACCGTCCTCTGTCTTAACTGGATGCACTTCTCGTAACGGGTTCTGTCTTTCCATGTAAAATGGTTTACTTTCTGGGGGTGAGACATGAACAAAATGCGGGTTCAGAAACGTTCTATATTTGTGGCGCTGTTCTAGAATGACACTAATTAAATCGGTACCTAGACCTCTCCATCTATACTGGAGTAACTCGTTCAGGACATCGTGTAACGGGCCTGGATCAGAGTGCTGACCCTCATACAATGTAATGAGGTGCTGAATCATATACATACCCACCAGTCGTTGTTCGGCTGGGGGCATTTTCAGAAACATTTGTGCCACTATTTCGTCTGGAAAAGTGGTAGAATCAGTAATCCATCGGACTGCTGATCGGGCTAGTTCTTGTTCATGCATGGTACTTAACTCACTGTAACCGATTCGTGATTTTAGAATGTGATCGGTAGCTTGGAACACTTGTTCTAGGGAACCTTGTTCTGGTGCTGAATGATGGAAAATTGACTTGTGTTCTAGGCGTAAATGGCGATCTGGAAATCTAGATTTTCCTACATACGCGATTCTGGCGGTATTCTCGTCGTCTTCCTCTTCAGGATCAGAGTTACTTTCTTTCTCGCTTACTTGTGCTGCTTTACGTTGTTCGTGTATCTTTATTATTTCTCTACGGATTTTCTTGTACATACTCTCCATGGCACTAATGGTATTGTGCTTACCCTCGGCTATATTATCACTCCACTTTGTCAGGATTTTCATTTCGGCCTGATCTTTAGACGGGTAATCTTGTTCTCTTATTAGACAGTTAATTAAAAACTTTAATATCATACGCTGGATCTCAGCTTTCCTTTGAGACATGGCATCACTAATACTTTCTGGATCATCCCCTGTACGGATGAAACGATATATTCTGTCTAGATCTTCTTTCATATTGGGTAGGGTGACTAGATACTCGGTCACCCTCCTTACGCGTACTGAATATAAAACCATATTATTCTCGCCTGGGACTGGGTCATAGGCACATTCGCCAAGGGCTTGCCTGATTTCTGCAACAGACTTATTACTCTTGGGAGTACGCTGTGATGCTTGAGCATGTAATTCGAGTGCTGATAAACGCTTGCGTGGCGGCGGGGTTTGAGGACCTCCTCCTGCGGCCCCTAAACTAGAATCGTCGACTGATATTCTTCGTGGCGGAGCGGGAAATTGAAATGCTGGCTGGACCGGGGGTACCGTAGCAGGTACTGCATGGGGTGCCCCGGTGTCTGGAGGAGCAGGATGTGCCTGATTTACAGGGACTGGCGGAGCGCGAACAGGATTTGCATATTCAGGGACTGTGTCGTCCAGATAGGACGAAATAAAAATATCAGCTGCGGTCGGTTTGTGACGTAGCTTGGTCGGAACTAATGGTGGCGGAAAATTACTGGATGCCTCCGGGGTCGCTTTTGGCAAGCCCTCGGCAAGAAGAGGATACATACCCTTAATAAGGGCATTCCTCTGTCTGTCTCTCTGTTCAGTTTTGACTTGTTCACCTATCTCGATTAATTTTTTTTCTTGGGCTCGCTCTTGGGATTCTCTACTTAATTCTGACTTTTTGATTTCTTTTTCGGTTCTTTTATGAGCTTCTTTGCGCCATAACTCGATGGCATCTTTCTGTGACTGTCTGGCTTTCTTTTTCCATAATGCTTCTTCTACTCGCATGATGCATTCGGCATCCCATGTACCCGATACGGGCCATCTATACTTTTCTTCTAACTGTTTGGTATACTCTACCCATAAATCTAGATACAATATGGCGCTTATGCCATGCTTCTGATACATAAAATGACCTGGACTGTCCCTAGGCGGAACTGGAACTGCTGCTTCCAGCAGACCCTTTCTGGTTTTTAACTGACGTAATTTCGAAAAGAGCGGCATGACTGAACTATAATCTAGACACAATACAATACACAATGAACACGATACTTATTCCCCATTCATACCACGACATTAGAATACATGAAAAACATTTAAAATAACAGTTCGAACAGAATACTACCTGGAAATACTGAGAACAGAACACATAAATTTTCTCGAGAACAGAAACTGACTAGAACAGAAACTAGATGCACTGCTGAAACAGTACGAAACTTACCGGTCTCATAAAGAGACACGTCAGGACCCGCATCCACCGAAGTGGACACTTCGTTTGTGGGACTGTGTACCACCAACCCACAGACCAGAGTCAATTAAACTGACCCTGTCTAGATACCACCCCAGTAACGGTACTCACCGGGCAGCAAGAATGGAAGGCCTCGGACTGGACTGGACTGCTACGACGACGGACGACGAACTTCGGACTTCGGACTTCAGTTACGGGTGGACCTCCGGATACCTCGGACCTTGGACTCTTGGCTTGGGCTCTGGTCGGGACTCGCCGCGTTCCTCCACCGTCTCGTCTGGATGCTGGACCGCCTCCTCCGTCTCCTCCGTGGGCCTGAGGGATACTTGAGCAGAAATATCTGCCCCTGCGCAGAAGAGTTCCGTCACGACTGCAGAGGGTCAGGGGGTCGGCGTGGCTTCACCGACGCGTGGGGAAAGGGCAAGTACCTATTCGGGCGCCATTATGTGGTAAATAAATAAATAATACCTCTCTTTTTGACTAGACATATATCATAACAGATAGCTCAATAAATAAGAGTCAAGATTCGAGGTAGTAGGAGTTTTGCAGGTTTAATACAGCATAAGGACAGGAACAGGACAACCTGCATAGGAATAGGATGACAGGGCCCAGCAGCTGCTGGGGCTGGATCTGGGATGAGCGCGCTAGCTTTTAATAACAATACATGAGCATATATACATAACGCAAACACATAGCATTACATTGCAGTAGGCGTAGCAGTGGGTGGAGCAGAAGGCGTGACGCGTAGCAGTCGCGAAAGATAAGGGCGAAAGTAGGTGTAACTGGGCGTATACATAGACATGTGATGCAAACGTAACAGGATATGTCATGAATGGGGCGGAAACCATGGAGGGGGCTACCTAAGGAGCCGGGACCTCTAACCTGATGGTGCGCGCAAACTAGCAATGACGTGTTACTAGGAGAAGCTGGGGGCTATGAACTCTGTGCTAGGAGCAGAGACTGAAGTCTGGAGAGTCAGGGCGACATGTACCTAAACAGTATCTAGTATCTGATGTTTAGAGAACATGTTGATATAAACTAGAAGTTAGGAGGGGAAAGGCTGACTTGATTCTAAGACTGGACCATGCATTATTCTACATGTCGTGCGTGATGAAGAATATTAAATGACCATTAAATGCAGTATTTCTCTAACGTGGAGACGTGAAGGCTAGACAATGACGGAAATTATTGATGCGATTCAGTAGCTTTAGGAATGCAGGGAAGGAGGACTGAACTGATAACTGGAATCATAACATAGTCTTGGCAGACTCAGAGGCAGAGCCAGGCTGCACCGGGCACTGAGAGGCAGGAAGTAAGTGAAGGGTCGAGGATACAGGTGGGGGCTGCATCGCTCCTCAGCGAGGGCTTCAGGAGACAGGAGCTGAATCTGGTGTCCAGGCCCTTTTGAGGCCTAGAAACGGGGACTTTATAATAGAATAACGTGCACACTGGGAAACGTGGCAACATAACTTTACATAGGCCTGATATTCGTAGTATTTCACGAAGACTGGAAACTGACATACTAGAGGTGGACACAACTATAATTGCGTCATTAATCGGACATGGGGAATACATATGCATATTTAATCATGCACACATAACATATGATGGATGACACGTAGGGACACAGAACATGGCAAAATTTACTTTTCCACAAACTCACCATCTTCCTCTGCCCCCCTCCTCCTTCCCGACAACCGCCGCCCATCCTACTCTCCCTCCCTAGCACTGCTAGCTCTCTTTTTCCCTCCGCACTCCAACACCTCGACCCTGCACACCCCCCCCTTTCCAGCACCCAACCTGCATCTTCACCGACGAATTCCCTTCCCAAAAACAAGGCTTCATGGAGCGTTTTTAAACCAATTTCTGAAACCAATTTCTGAAACCAATATCAACATCATCTCCAAACTCAAACCGTCTTCACATTACAACGACCCCCTCCCTGCCCATTTAGTTCAAGAACTCAAGCATATCATTGCCCCTATTTGGTCCGATATCATCAACTGCTCACTCTCTTCCAGTTGCGTTCCTGCCTCCCTTCAGGTAGGCCAAATATCCCCCATTCTTAAAAACCTCACTGCCGACCCTAATGATCTGAACAATCTGCGCCCTATCTCCAACCTTCCTTTCCTCTCTAAAGCCCTTGAAAAATGTGTCCTTTCCCAGCTAGATAATCATATCTCCTCTTTCAATCTACTCGAAATTTACCAATCTGGATTTAGAAAGGGATGCAGCACAGAAACAGCGATGCTCAATATTACTGATGACATTCATCGCTCTCTTGACAAAGGCGAATCCTCATTACTTATCCTCCTTGATCTTTCGGCCGCCTTTGATACGGTACATCATCCCACCTTGCTGAACACCCTTAAAGATCGCTTTGGTTTTGAAGGCAATGTACTCAAATGGTTCACATCCTTCCTCCAGAACAGATCACAGCAAATTAAGCTCAGACATTGTCTATCTAAACCCAAACCTATCACTCTCGGGGTCCCCCAAGGGTCTATCCTCTCTCCAACCCTTTTCAACCTCTTCATGGAACCCCTCACTATCATTCTCAAACAAGCCAAAATCAGTTACCATCTCTATGCCGACGACACACAACTTTACTACAAGATTAAATCCCACAATGACATCCTTCGCCTCAATGACACTCTGTTGAAAGTCCAAGCCGGGTTCCACCTTAATCATCTTAAACTGAATCCTAAAAAAACCGAAATCATTCTTTTCACCCCCAAACAAAATCCCCTCCCCATTCAACTCTGGATTAAAGACATCAATGCCCTTAATTGCTCCCTCTCCACCTCCAATTCTATCAAATCCCTTGGTATCAGTATTGATCAGAACCTTTTCCTCATCCCCCACATCAAAAATACAGCGAAAAGTGCTTACTTCACCCTGCACCACCTCAAAAGAATTAAACCTTTCATTCCTGCTGATGATTCCAAAATCGTTGTTCAATCTCTTGTCCTATCCAAGATTGACTACGGTAACGCTACTCTGGCCGGCACACCCAAAGCCCACCTGGCACCGATTAAAGCTGTCCTCAACACAGCAGCTAGACTGATTGCTGACTGTAGAAAATTTGACCACATCTCCCCTGCCCTCAAAAATCTTAACTGGCTCCCAATTGAAGGCCGCTCCACATACAAGATAGCCTGCATTACACACAAAGCACTTCACCAAGACACCTCCTCCTACCTTTCAAGCAAACTACATAAAGCAGGGTGCACTAGATCCTTGAGAAGTACTAACTCCCTTGTCCTTATCCTCCTAAACTCAAATGTAAAAAGACCCAATCTCGTGCATTCTCCGGCAACGCCCCAACGATCTGGAACTCTCTTCCCAAAGACCTTCGCTGCAACCCCTCCTTCCCTCTCTCAAAAAGAGACTCAAATTACTTCTCCTCAACAAACACTGGGGATCCTAATTTTTATCTATCCTGAATCCTGCTCAGCACCCTTCTACCACTAATCGCTCTTACCCTGCCCCTTTCCCCCTCCTTCACTATGCTCTACCCTCCCAATCCCTCCTCTACTCCCCTCTCATGACCCCTTCACTTACCCAACTCCTTTTCTTCTTTCTCTCATTTTTCTTTCTATTGTTTCTTGTAATCTTCCTATAAACTAAAAAACTGTATTCTGTATTTAATATATTCCTGTTTATGTTCCTATTTTATCTTCGTTTAACTATGTAAAGCGCTCTGATACTCTCAGGTCCAGCAGCGCTATATAAAACCTTTTAAATAAATAAATAAAATTAGGGAGCGTGGATAGTAGTGTGGTTGTAATGAGTTGCACAATAATACCATGGTTTAGTGGATGAGTACTCTGTCATACAGTAATGTGGTTTATGTTGTTATGCGAGGTACAAGTGGTGTTTGTGCAATAACAGTTTTTTTCTTTTTCATGGTTCCCTATTGTCATTTTTTTATAGGTCATTCAATATTACAAATTGGTCATAGAATCATGTTGACGTACATGGTACAGCACCACCAAACAATATTCTGCTGACTTTGCAACATTAAGTTATTCCAACATGCGTTCTTAAGCCCAACAACTACAGCTAACTTGTAAACTAGCAACCCACACAGTTACCCCGTTACTTCACCCACCCACACAAAGTCGATATAGTTATAAAACCTCTAAAGGGCACTCCAGTATCCATAATCACACGTTTGTTAGAGTGACAAGCTGGGGTCAATCTACTATACTGTGTACGCATGGTGCAGTGGACTTGAATTTGATGTGAATATTTACTAGTTCCTTCCTCTAAGGCAGTTTATTGTCAAATTTGCGGTTGATTGCTCTAAGGAGCAGTTCCCAGTCAAGCATCCATTTGGACCGTTGTGTGTTCTGCGGAAGTAATGAAAATGAATACGCTTGAGGCATACATTTATTGAAATGTGGCGTACCTGCTGTAGAGCTCATTCTGCTTCAGTAAGTACTTTATCCATGTCTTCTTTCTATTTAGACCTTGAGGTAATCAAAGGGTTGTATCTGATGGCCCTTATCACTCTCGTAGACCGGTGCAATAAAATGTATGATGTGCACCATTGTCCAAGGCGTCTGCATGAGTACGCCTGTTGGTGGTTCCAACCCGCTCCCCCATGTAAATGCTGTGGCCTTGGTTAATGTTGCATGGGGCAGGAACTGCCCAGAGGGATGGTCATGTAATTGTGGCACTTCAGTAAAATACATGAAGTGTCTGGATTCATAAAGATCGCCAAAGTAATTGTATCCCTGTTCGTGCCCAGTGAAGTACAGAGGTGTCCTCAGAAAAACGTCTAGTGCATATGTGGGGGTGTCACACCAGGCCTCCAGCGCAGATACAGGTGCCAGTTATATCT
This sequence comes from Lissotriton helveticus, assembly GCF_964261635.1. Taxonomy (NCBI): domain Eukaryota; kingdom Metazoa; phylum Chordata; class Amphibia; order Caudata; family Salamandridae; genus Lissotriton; species Lissotriton helveticus. The sequence continues at coordinate 127,912,967 of NC_136068.1, read as the reverse complement.
TGCTGGCCCCCGTAAGACAGATGTAGTCTGAACTTTTTCTGGTCCAGCACATATTCACCAATATCCATAAGGGCCAATTGACCAATTAAATAGGCAAGCTTAAAGAAAGGATCTGGGCTGAACCATTCTGCCACACAGTAGTTGGCAATACTTATGTCCTTGTGAGGAGGAAGATGTGTTGCATCTGCATCTTTGTTGTAAGGGATGGTGATGTTATATCTGTGACTTATGATACTACTCAACCTGCATGAGTGATGATGCATGTTAAGTGTAGAGTGTTTTTTGTCCGAATTATTTTGGGCAGGAGGCTGAGCAGTGAAGGCTTTGCTCCTGGTGGTGTGCCCTATTGATCAACTTACATATTTTATGTGTCTTCCTCTTAGAGCGTACATAGAACTGTGAAATAAAGAAGTATGATCTGATCAATTATGTCTTTTGACTGTAAAGATTTATGTTTTATAAATTGTTTTATGGCATTTCAACAGTATTATTTAAGAACCAAAAAGTGCACTGTTAAATTCACCAACTCTGTCCTATTAGAAGAATCAGTCCTGTCCATCCCAATCTCCTCCTCCTCTTCCCTCATGACTGCAATGTTTTTTTAATTAAAACACGATCCCTGCAAGCCAACTACAGGATGGTTTTGTTGGCCTTTATTGGGAAATGGTGTGAACTAATGTTAACAGGATACACTAAAATGGTTTGCTTTTATATGCAGGATTACATTGTGGCCTTATATGGAGGATCAATAAAGGTTTTGATACAGATCTCGATAGGTGGACTCTACATGTGGCTCAGTACATGGTTGTATATGTAAAATTGTGTCCTTTATGTTCTTTTTGATGTAGCTTTCACGCTGCCTATAGAGATGTAGATCTTTTTTCAAGTAATTTTCTTTTTATTCTTGGCAGCTCCTGATGTCAAATTTGCTTGCTTGTATTCAAGGAAATACATAATAATTGCTCTTGTTTGCTGTTTTCATTCTGATTGCTTAACATACCAACTCAGTGAACACTTTGTATGGTTGTTAGCAGCTTGGGAAGCAGATTTTCTAGAAACATCACCCATATCATTTAAATATTTGCCTTCCTTTATGCAAAAAAGTGTTATGTAGTTTTTCATGTTTCTATTTTCAAGATCTTTGTGGGCTTTCTGCAAACAAAAGATTTCACGAAAATTAACGTAGAAATATCTGTTAACAGGCATTTGCAATGCAATAGGTCTTGCATTTACGTGACTTTAAGCTATTGGCATTGTAAATAAAAATGCAGTTCATTTAGGTTTTAAAAACAAAAATAAAAGGCATTATTATTTGCAATGTCAGTAGCTCAAACTCGCATAAATGCGAGACCTATTGCATTGCAAATGCTTGTTTTAGTTTGCGTGTTGGATCCCCAAACTGTCAATAGGACATGGATACATCCGGGGCAAGCAGTTATTTTTGCGGGATGGGGTTCACCTCTCGACTGAAGGGAATCAGGCTTTTATGGAGCACATCCTAGCATGGTTAGAAGGCGCAAGGTGCAGGACATGACCTTCTGGGTAGCAGAGGGGGAGGCCAGATAGTTGGGCAACTATTCTGGCCTGTGGTGGTAAGGTCATGATTGGTAAGCATAGTTTTAGGTCCTTAGCGGCCAGCACCATGGAACTCCAGGGGCAGTTACAGCAGGTTGGTAGGCTGAAAGGGTGCGGGCCAGGGAGTCACTCTTCCAGTAGGCTGGTCGGCCACCCCCGCACGCACATGCGCAACAGGGCGCTAGGATGCAGAATTGCAGTGCCCCATTATGGAGTTAAGGCTAAGGGCGTAGGGGGGGGGGGCCCGGGGGAGATATCCGTCCGATAAGCTGGACCCCCTAGCAATCTTACCCCAATGGAGTCTTTGTAGTTACCAGGTTCTGGGGCTGCCAGTCACTGATCTTGCCATAGGCTCCAGCAGAGATACGCAGAAAGTAAATTATACCATGTTTTATATTACGGTAAGAATGGCTATGTACTAGAAACATGTTAAGGTTTGTCAAGCAACATCACTATACTGTGTACGCATGGTGCAGTGGACTTGAATTTGATGTGAATATTTACTAGTTCCTTCCTCTAAGGCAGTTTATTGTCAAATTTGCGGTTGATTGCTCTAAGGAGCAGTTCCCAGTCAAGCATCCATTTGGACCGTTGTGTGTTCTGCGGAAGTAATGAAAATGAATACGCTTGAGGCATACATTTATTGAAATGTGGCGTACCTGCTGTAGAGCTCATTCTGCTTCAGTAAGTACTTTATCCATGTCTTCTTTCTATTTAGACCTTGAGGTAATCAAAGGGTTGTATCTGATGGCCCTTATCACTCTCATAGACCGGTGCAATAAAATGTATGATGTGCACCATTGTCCAAGGCGTCTGCATGAGTACGCCTGTTGGTGGTTCCAACCCGCTCCCCCATGTAAATGCTGTGGCCTTGGTTAATGTTGCATGGGGCAGGAACTGCCCAGAGGGATGGTCATGTAATTGTGGCACTTCAGTAAAATACATGAAGTGTCTGGATTCATAAAGATCGCCAAAGTAATTGTATCCCTGTTCGTGCCCAGTGAAGTACAGAGGTGTCCTCAGAAAAACGTCTAGTGCATATGTGGGGGTGTCACACCAGGCCTCCAGCGCAGATACAGGTGCCAGTTATATCTTGCTGGCCCCCGTAAGACAGATGTAGTCTGAACTTTTTCTGGTCTAGCACATATTCACCAATATCCATAAGGGCCAATTGACCAATTAAATAGGCAAGCTTAAAGAAAGGATCTGGGCTGAACCATTCTGCCACACAGTAGTTGGCAATACTTATGTCCTTGTGAGGAGGAAGATGTGTTGCATCTGCATCTTTGTTGTAAGGGATGGTGATGTTATATCTGTGACTTATGATACTACTCAACCTGCATGAGTGATGATGCATGTTAAGTGTAGAGTGTTTTTTGTCCGAGTTATTTTGGGCAGGAGGCTGAGCAGTGAAGGCTTTGCTCCTGGTGGTGTGCCCTATTGATCAACTTACATATTTTATGTGTCTTCCTCTTAGAGCGTACATAGAACTGTGAAATAAAGAAGTATGATCTGATCAATTATGTCTTTTGACTGTAAAGATTTATGTTTTATAAATTGTTTTATTTCATTTCAACAGTATTATTTAAGAACCAAAAAGTGCACTGTTAAATTCACCAACTCTGTCCTATTAGAAGAATCAGTCCTGTCCATCCCAATCTCCTCCTCCTCTTCCCTCATGACTGCAATGTTTTTTTAATTAAAACACGATCCCTGCAAGCCAACTACAGGATGGTTTTGTTGGCCTTTATTGGGAAATGGTGTGAACTAATGTTAACAGGATACACTAAAATGGTTTGCTTTTATATGCAGGATTACATTGTGGCCTTATATGGAGGATCAATAAAGGTTTTGATACAGATCTCGATAGGTGGACTCTACATGTGGCTTAGTACATGGTTGTATATGTAAAATTGTGTCCTTTATGTTCTTTTTGATGTAGCTTTCACGCTGCCTATAGAGATGTAGATCTTTTTTCAAGTAATTTTCTTTTTATTCTTGGCAGCTCCTGATGTCAAATTTGCTTGCTTGTATTCAAGGAAATACATAATAATTGCTCTTGTTTGCTGTTTTCATTCTGATTGCTTAACATACCAACTCAGTGAACACTTTGTATGGTTGTTAGCAGCTTGGGAAGCAGATTTTCTAGAAACATCACCCATATCATTTAAATATTTGCCTTCCTTTATGCAAAAAAGTGTTATGTAGTTTTTCATGTTTCTATTTTCAAGATCTTTGTGGGCTTTCTGCAAACAAAAGATTTCACAAAAATTAACGTAGAAATATCTGTTAACAGGCATTTGCAATGCAATAGGTCTTGCATTTACGTGACTTTAAGCTATTGGCATTGTAAATAAAAATGCAGTTCATTTAGGTTTTAAAAACAAAAATAAAAGGCATTATTATTTGCAATGTCAGTAGCTCAAACTCGCATAAATGCGAGACCTATTGCATTGCAAATGCTTGTTTTAGTTTGCGTGTTGGATCCCCAAACTGTCAATAGGACATGGATACATCCGGGGCAAGCAGTTATTTTTGCGGGATGGGGTTCACCTCTCGACTGAAGGGAATCAGGCTTTTATGGAGCACATCCTAGCATGGTTAGAAGGCGCAAGGTGCAGGACATGACCTTCTGGGTAGCAGAGGGGGAGGCCAGATAGTTGGGCAACTATTCTGGCCTGTGGTGGTAAGGTCATGATTGGTAAGCATAGTTTTAGGTCCTTAGCGGCCAGCACCATGGAACTCCAGGGGCAGTTACAGCAGGTTGGTAGGCTGAAAGGGTGCGGGCCAGGGAGTCACTCTTCCAGTAGGCTGGTCGGCCACCCCCGCACGCACATGCGCAACAGGGCGCTAGGATGCAGAATTGCAGTGCCCCATTATGGAGTTAAGGCTAAGGGCGTAGGGGGGGGGCCCGGGGGAGATATCCGTCCGATAAGCTGGACCCCCTAGCAATCTTACCCCAATGGAGTCTTTGTAGTTACCAGGTTCTGGGGCTGCCAGTCACTGATCTTGCCATAGGCTCCAGCAGAGATACGCAGAAAGTAAATTATACCATGTTTTATATTACGGTAAGAATGGCTATGTACTAGAAACATGTTAAGGTTTGTCAAGCAACATCATGTACCTATCACTGTAACTGGACTTTCTGCATAATTGTACATAATGTGTGGTTTGAAGTACTTGCCTTGGAGGAGGGAGGGAGTCCACATCCAAGGGCGGTCTTGGGTCTAGAGTAAAAGGAGGACTTAGGCAGTACCTGGCCATATGCCTTAAGAGCTCGGTGCAAAGGCAATAAAAACGCGGGCCTGTTTACTAGCCTCCCCGGCACGGCCCACGGTGTTAACCTGCCTCCCCTGCTCTCCGCCCTCCCTCTCTCGGGGGTATTGCGCCATCCATCTCCCTGGGAGGAAATGATTGCTCTGATTGGCAGAAAATGCAAGGGGCACAAAACTTCTCTGCACCCCCGCCCCTCCCCAAAACAAAACCCAGCCCTGGGAGAAGTGGTCTGTCCTCGCCAGTTGGTGGGAGATAAATGACGCAGGGGGAGTCTTGAATCAGCAGATCCATTGTTGGATTGCACCTCATTCTTCCTGTGGGTTGGGAAGGCAGATTATGAAGGAGGGGCAGTGCCCACAAGAGGCATCAGAGGCGCTGGAAAAGACAGAGGCCGGCTACAGAGCCATACCTGCAACACGGTGCCACTGCACCTACATTAATATAAATGGTCTCTGGAATACTGCACGTCAGGCTGGCAGAGCTGGGGCAGGATAAGTCGCTGTGCCAGACCTCTGACCTTCAGTGCTGCCCGAGCAGCTTGTCAGAGCCCATGACGTCTCTAGGTGTTCCTGCCGGCCAAGCTGCCTATGCAAAAGTTCCCCCTCCCCCACTGATCAATATGGACAAGGCTGCGCTCTCCACTTCCCCCGTCCCAACAATCCACGTACACGAGGGTGCAACACACACACACTGCTGTTAAACACACCTGCTTCACACAAAAAAACCAGCATCACGTTTGTCATAATATGGGCACTCCCCCTTAGTTTTCAGTCTGAGAGGCCAAAGAAAGAATGGGTACAATACAGAGCCTCAACTCTTCCCTCCGGAGGTGAGATTCCGACCAGTGTGAGGAGATGTACAGGCTTCAACCCCACTCTTCTCACTGTCACACAGCACAACGTACCTCGAGGCGCTATACATAAAACCGGGGATACCTATAGCTTCTTTTTTATGACACCAGTCAAAAGGTTTCCTTTCACGAATCAATGTTTTTGAGAACGACAGGCCAAGTAAACTAAACCAACACTGCAAGCGGTTTGTGACTGAGTGCGATGCTGGCTGGCTCCGACCATTAGGAAGAAACAAACAAGCGGTTGCCACGCCATTGCGCGAATGAGAAAATAAAAGTTGTCAACAAATAATTAAAAGACACCATGTATTGCCGTAAGTAAAAGATCCAGTCCGGGTAGCGGAGCCAAAAGGAGACAGGGCGGTGACATGGAGGGACTAAAAAGCCTCACTCACAATCGAAAGCCAGCGTTTAGCATAAAAAATGCCGTAAGCCGGGAGGAGCCAAGATGGCGATCGGTATGGCTGCGTAACCGCTCGGCTCCGTGAGCCTCCTCACCCCGCGCATATATCCTGGCACTTATCCTGAGCTGTAACGGCATCTACATGTAGGCGAAGAGTCACTTTCACTTACCGCTTGCTCCTGAGGCTTCTGCTTGCTGCGGACCCGTTGGAGTGTCCCTCACAGTTTTGAGGCCTTCGCGGAGCTGAGTCCGGGGTCTCGAGTGCGGGGAGTGGCCGGCCGCGAGTGCAACAACAGCGGCCTCTGGTGATGGTGAGGACCCGGCCGGAGGAAACTGTGGACCTGATTGCCGATGGCGACAATGCCGACCCAGCCCGACTGGCGGAGAACTGTGTGGGGAGTGTGATTCCGCTGGGTCGAGGGAGGTACATGATTATTGGCCCCCCATTCCGGTGTTGTGCCCGGGCCCATCGCTGCCATTGCCAGGAGTTGGCGTGCTGCCCCCAGGGTGCAGCGGAGTTTTTAGCCTTTCGGTGACTCTCCTTTGAGACACCTGCCCTGGCCAGTGAGATTCCGCTGAGAAACCTGCCTTGGCCTGTGAGATTCCCGTCGTGAAACCTCTCCATCCCTGATGTGAGACCCGGTCCCGTGGTGAGGTGGTGAGGGACGTGGACGGAGCAGCTGAGATGGCGGGGAGCGCCCTCGTGTGCACACCTCACCCGGGCAGAGAAACCTTTCTGCGAGAGAGTCCTGGGGTCTGGCGACTCGAGAGAGAGCCCACGTTCAGAGATGTTTTGGCTGCATTAACAACTCTGCATGAGACCGTGATCCGGAACGCCCGGGAACTGGGACGGAGGATGGCCGCCATTGTTGTCCCGCAGCTCCACGTGGGTGGGGATGAATCGCAAGGAAGCACCGATGTGCCCGCCTTTGTGTCTGTGTTGAACGTTTCAGCTGCGCCTGTCTTTGTGGAGACGCCGATGGACCCGGTCTGTTGCATCGCTCTGGATTGCCCTGTGGTGTTTGGGAGTGACTCGTCGGGATCTGCATATATACGGCGGCGGAGGAAACAACGCCGATCCATGGTTTGGGTCGCCTCGGTGGCGCTTCAACAATTGTTGGATTGTGTGTCTCTCTCCTCCTGGCCGGTGAGACTGTGTTCTGCCTGGGGGATGTTTCCGGCAGCGGTGCCGCCACGCACGGAGTTCCGCCATGCGCCCTTGACTGGGAGTGGGGGGCTACGGTCCCATGGAGTATTGGCGCCTCTCGGACCGCCCGGTTCGGCTGGACCCGACACATTGTACTGTATGCCGATTGATGAATGGTCATATGTGGGTACTACTGATAGAGAAGGCCAGGGATGATATCGTCTGGGATATGATGGAACACATTGTCGGCTGACTGTGTTTTGGAGGAACACTCCATGGGGACGATACCGATTGACTATATGATTCTTGCTACTGTGGCTCTTCTAACGTTGCTCCTTCTGTATATTGTGCGCGATAGGGGAGGGGGGGGGCCGGGTGGTCTGCTCGATGGCCCTTCTCCGTATTTTTTCCTTTCTTTTTCTTCCTCTTTCTTCGATATTTCGGGTCTCTTTTAGGGCGATAGGCACGCTGCTGGGGGGGGTAGGCCGTAGCCTTCTGCAGGGGTGCAGGGTGGGGGGGAAGCGGATTGTTTCTTTGTCCTTTCTTTGTCTCTATGGCCCTTTGCTTCATCTTTTTCTGGGTGTCGACGTCTTCATGTTTCCTACAATCTGTTTTGTTTTAAGGGTTGGGGTGCTGATTCGCCATGCCGTGTCTGTGTTGTTTACTTTCATCCTGACTCGCATGCCTTGCCCCGTGTCCTTAATTGTGTTCGAACTCATTCCAGGGTTCTGTTTCATGTTGCTATTGTAGGATCGTGTGTGACTGACTGGCACTTCTTCTGATGTTTTTCTGTTTCATTTTTCTTCATTGTAAAATTGACCTTCTTCAGTCCTGTATTTTACGCAGTACGCTTCAATACGAGTTATATCCTGGATACTTACCTCCCCCGGCTTATCGACCGCTGTTTCTTTTGCACTGCTCTGCTTACCTTGTGACTTGCTTAGCGGCCGGCCGAGATGGTTGTAGGCCTATGCTTGTATTGCTGTGAAGTGAAAATAAAGGTCTTAAAAAAAAAAAAATGCCGTAAGCCAATGGAAAGAAGGGGCAGAGCCTAGACTCCACTTCTGAAATCTGCCTGATTACAAGAAGCCTCGTAGAGACCTAAAAATGAATTTGATCTTGTGTAGTGTGACTGCTGTTCATTTAAATCCCTCAAATGCCCTAGTGCGGAGATCGCCCTAGGTAAAACTATTAAAAAACAGCAATTACAAAAAAACAAGTTTATTCATGTTAAGGGCCAGAGCATGATAGCGTGCACTTTTTATATAAAAATATCCATATTACTTTTAAACATAACATGGTTTTTTTTGTCCTTTAGTTTTGCCATTAGTCACGGATGAGTAAAGCAGCTTTAGAACAAGACTTAAAGTGCTTTTATTTTATGTTGACTGCTTAAAATACATACTGATCAGAGGAAAAAATAGACTTTTGGTGATTTTACTTCATTTTCGCTCCAACAAAAATATTAAAATACAGGTCTTGTTGGTAAAAAAAAACAGCCAAGTGGCAACCCTAGCCAGATCAGGCACTTTGGCCCTTGGGACTTATTTCACAACGACATACTGGCCTACATCCAGTGTTTATCATTTTCACCAATCTTACTGATTATATATGCTTTAAAGGGTTACCAAACTTTATCTAAAATTTAGACTAAACAAATGATTCATGAAAGGAAACGACTCGCAAATGTGGGCAACTTTGTGGGGGACTGCCCGGCCTAATTGCAATCCCAATCCGACCCTGGTGGAGGACAGCCGTCAACAGAAAGGAAACCAGGTAGGCCCGTGACCGGATGCATCCACGAGTCGGTTACTCCAACCACCCGGGAGAGCTGCCGAACCAGAACCGAAGTCCACTGCAACCTAGCCCTAGGTTTCGCTCCCCAGCCGGTGACAAGTTACTTGTTTACCTCCAGCTGAGCCGATTCCCGCCAAAGTCTGCGTCATCAGCTCCAACTGGGTGGCACCCAACGACTCAGACGACTCAGTAGCCAATCACCATTAGGGCATTTTGTGCAAGGCACTACGATTGGCTGCGGCGCCTATCCATACTCCAATCATGGATTGTTTTGTAGAGGAACAGCAACGCTTGCTCCAAAATGATTCCCAAAATATGTTCAGCTTTCGGATTGGGTGTTACGAGAACCCGGAAGTAGTAAAATATGTACAAATTGTATACTCCCCAACTCAGTGATCAACAAAGAGGTAGGATTTTACTTAAATCTATTAATTAGCGATATAATGGCATTAATTTAAATGACATCACATGCCCTTAGGGCCGACGATGTCACCTGAGGAAATCGGTCTTAGTGGTAGTTCTTTGCTGCCACGTTAGGAAGCGGGAAAGCGCAAGATTTTAAAAAATAAAGCGGGAGGATTGGTTTCTTCAATGAGTTTATTTAAGTGGGGGCAATTTCAATATCTGAAAACAAAACTACAAAAAACCAACAAAACTTTATTTGCAATTATCAACTGAATATTCAGCATGAATCTGGAGCACCGGCAAGTACTGTAAATGTATGAGCGAAGGTTCTCACTGTTTAAGAGTATCTGTTTCCAAATGAGAAGTGCTTTTACTCTCCCATTAAAAGTAGCAGTGACATTCCCCCCCTTCCAATTGAAGAAGTGCAGGTACTCAGTATCAACATGTATATTCCTGGTTTAATCTGTGGTTTTCTTAAAAGCAGTAGGATTTCTCTGCGATATTTGTATAGATTAGCCAAAAAAGCTGTAGCCCATCATGTAAATAAGTGCAGAAGGCAAGTACCGTCCTTACTGAAGGTGTTCTTATGGAGACAAGGACCCTCCAAATCTTGTTTTACTTCCTGCTGGAACCTCAACTATCACCACAGCACCCACCTGATTGAAGCAACCCAGTCCTGATGATGACCTGGAATCATGCAGGTCGAAACACAGTCGACCACTCAGCGTAACTTCAGGCGTTACTGTGGTCAACCCAAGCGAAACCTGCCTTGTACATAATCACCATTGTGTTGCTGACCACAAAGTTTCCTGTATTATTATTTTTGTTGCGCCGTCCATGTTGTTTTCTCACCTTATTGTGTCACTGCGCCGTTCACTGTCACAAGCATGATATGTGCACACCAACCTTTGGGTTACTCATGCATACTCTGTAATGTAGTGCTTATATAACTACTTGCAAATAAGAATTTAACTTCTTACTCAATTCTTGTGGTCTCCATTTTGTCCTCTCCGTTTGTTGTAATTGCCTTCTAAACGACCATTCGTTGTTTTTTTGATCACATACTCTACCCGGGTCTCGTCTGGGTTAACGGGTTTACTCCTGTTTCACGATTCTATGGGCTATGTCAGGGTCACACCCCACTCAGAGTCCAAGAGGTTTCTTCCAAGTTGTGTCTCCCATCTCCTCCGCGGCCTCTCCAAGGGCATATTGGCCATCTCCAATTGCGCGCAGTACAACCATTTCACCAAGTTGCGCTCAGTGCTCATCGTTACCAATAGCTGAAGAACAGCATTGGTCTGTGGTTCCCATTGGCTATCTGACCACAGGTCTCCAGATATCATTACAAAAGCCGTAAACGTCAGAAATCGCCTAGGGGGCAAATCACACTGAAGTATCAAATCTGCCAATGGGATCAATGCTCCCAATTGGTAGCAGTCGCCCAGTGTGATAAGGCTCGCAGCCGTCCAAGCAGAAAACATTTATTAACTCAAATGAAATTGTTAACCAATGGCATTAAAACAGTAGCTGCCTCTGTGCCTGTATGTTGCTTTACTTTGCTTTAATTGTTTCCCACACTGACCTCACAGCGCTGTCAGTGACCTCAGTCTGGCCAACCAGTCCGTTATTGGCTATAACTTGCTAAATTAGTCTTCACGGATACCTTTATAGTCTGGTCAGTTAAATTATATATTTGATATTTTTTTATCCGAGGAAGGAAAACATTCTGTCCATAATTTCTTTTTTTTTTTTCTTTAGCAAAGAATACTTTGCATTCACGGAACCGCAGCAGTGAATTTACATAGACACTTAACGAGCACTGTTTTGGCGCAATGCACAAAGTGGGACATTTCTGACATATATGTCTTTAAATGAACAACCAATCAAATTGTCAACGAAAGCGTCACATACTGCCTTAAAATGTCACACAGAACAACACTGCATATTTGAAAACTTTGTTAGCTATGCATACATTCCATGCCTCAAGATGCCTTCTCATTCAGCACATCAGAGAAGCCAAAGAGAGGGGCTTACTAGGTTTGGTTAGGCATAGGAGTCGAAGAGCCATATAGAGGCATGCTTGGCCTTTGGGAGTGCAGTCGTTGGCACAGTGCCGGAACTAAGGGTGACCATTATAGGTGTTCTGTTCTGGCCATATAGAAAAGGCTGTGCACATAGAGCCATGGCCGGGTATGCCAGCAATGAGAGAAATGGAGTAAGCTCACTCTAATGGAAGATTGGGCATGTAGAGAACCATGTGGGGGTCATAACAATTGTTTGGGAAGACAGTAGTGAGTGAAGAGCTGGGATGGGGGTATGTAGGCAAGAGAGTTTGTCATTTTGGGGATGATGGGACTTGGAAAGCAGAGAGCTGGAGGGAGTATTCATTGAAGAAAGGTTTGGGAAGCATCTAAGTGTCCGGCATGGATGGAATGTAGTATGCCCATCCTGGGGGGGGGGGGGGGGTAATTGTTAAGGAGAACCATGTGGGAGCATTTATTGTCTTTTGGTGAACAGGTGGCGGGCAGGCTGACCTATGCCTGGTGGATGTTACGTCAATAACCATGTAGAAGCATACAGGAAGGGTTGGCATGGATAACATGAGGTATGCAAGTGAAGATTATTGTGTAAGTATAGAAAGTCACAAGTTTGGAGGTCATGGTTGGTGTTGGGATGTGAAAGGAAATGGAGTGAAAAGGTCAGCTTTGGGAAATCTGAAAGCAAATTCATTAGACATTTCAGGTGTTTACTGTTGGGTTCTCTGTTGAGATGTAACTTGGTAGGTCTTCTAGAATGTAAGGCTGAGAGCACTTAAAGAAAGTCAGTTTCTCCTGGCTCCTTGGAGTGAATTGACACAAGGTTGTGTGTTGCAATAAATCATCTTATATTACAATCGTTATGGTGTGGATGTCGTTTCCTTTGCAACATTTTGTTTTTCTCTGTATTGCTTACAGACAATGGAACATAGTTGACGTCCAACAAAATGGTTATATTTTTAGAGAAGTGTGGTTCCAGGCATTCTCGCACCTCTCTTTATAATACCGAAGGTGTTGCTGAGAAAGCCAACAGATTAATCAAAGGCACCATTCAACTTGCACTTACCAATAAATGTTGTGTTAGGAAAATTGTGGCTGATACGGTTTGGTGTATCGCACAACTATTCATAGTGCCATGAAGAAATGTCCCTTCTAACACATGCAAGGATGTTTACCAGGAACTAAATTGGTACCCACCTGGATAACAGAGTGGATTGCAGCTAGTGGTGAGACTTTTTTGTAGGAAAATGATCTCAAATTTGGGTGATTGGGTTAAAATAAGATCGGGAAGAGTGATGGGAGGACCGGCCAAATTCACGGATCCTTTCTGTGTCGTAGGAGTGGGTAAGTGTATGGTGGTGGTGGAAGGTGGAGAGAGGTGGAATTTGAGGAATGTGGCATTGTACCAGAAAGGAGGTGAGTATGCGAGAGGTGAGGAAGAAGAAGGGTGTACCAGCGTCATGTTGATGCGAGACGAAGAGATTAACAGAAATCAGAGTGACAGTGGTAACGAGGTTACATATGATGATGCTAGGTGTTCATGAAGTTTGGGTGAGGTCAGAGTCCGCAGGCCTCCCGCTTATTTGGAGGACTATGTAAGAATGTAAGTGAACTATGTGTGGTGTTTGTTTCTTTACACACATTCCTTCTCCGTTCAGGCTTTCACTTTTAGTATTATCATTTTAGTTTCATTTTAATTTATCTTTACCTGTAATATTTTGTTAAGAAAAGGAGGGGATGTCTTGTGATGTAACTTGTTAGGTCTTCTACAATGTAAGGCTGAGATCACTCTAAGAAAGTCAGTTGCACCTTGGAGTGGATCCACACCAAGTTGTGTACTGCAATAAATCATTTCATATCAGAATCGTTCTCATTATGACTTCAACGACCCCCTTTCACTATGGCCTACCCTGCCTCTTGTTTTCCGCCATTGTCTCTTTCCCCACCACAACGTATAAAACATTCTCTACTAAATCCTTTCACTGACCCCTCTTTTCTGTGCTCTGAAGTGGTTCACTGGGTTCGAAGGCCGGTTATCAGCAGAGAGGACCCTGACATGGTTTGTTGAGAGGTGCAAGTGTGAGGCCTGCCTTCTCTTTAGGCAATTCTCCTTCAGCAGTCCGGGGTCACTTTCTACAAAAAAACCTCTTGTTTCACAGGATTTCTGCCCTATGTTTACTGCAGTTTAGGACAATGTTAGTTTAATTTTCTCTATTGAATAAGCAAAAGGAATCATTCTGACATTTTTTCTAGCTCCAGGCGCTGAGCATTGGTTTTTATATCAGGTTCAGGGTAGCAGGGATTACTGAAGCATGACTCCTCTTTTGAGGACCAGTAGGAACTCTGGCTTAAATCGGTATAGGTTCGGGAAACTAAAAAAGCATTAGCCTTATTTTGTAGATGTGGCGAGTATGTATAGATTGCAGATAAAATATCATCAACAGACATTAAGGTGAATTCACAGACAGCCCATCTGAGGAGAAGACAGGTGTCCACCTTACCAGTTGCTGTGGTGGGACACCACTGATTCTTCTGACCCATAATGGTCACTGCTTTCGTGGTTGGTCCTCTGTATGTACTGCTTGGTCTTCTATATTCCAAGAAGGAGGGAGTGAGAAGTGATACAGGGTTTGCTCACCGTTCCAAACATCTAACCACACAAAACAACAGGAGGGAACCCATATTGTGCTTAGCCTATCTCTCCACACCAGCCCAAGGTAATCACTCTCTGGTATTGAAAGGACACTCACCATATGGATGTCCAAATGGCATGCTTCATCATGAGTTCTCTACCATATACTAAGTATATCTGAACTGGCTCAACCTTGGTAGCCAAGTGAGCTGTTATGCGCTAAGGAAATTAGTATTCTTTGTTTCTTTGGGTCAAGCCCTCACACCAATACCTCACCGGGCTAATTGACTTTCGTCAGGACCTCACAAGGATCCTGTTAGTATCCTATTTGTGGGTATTCAATTGTGAAACTTTCATTTATCATACTCATAATTGCCATATCTGTGTGTATCCTTAAACATGTCTCCAAGTAATCCCTGTGTTTATTTCACATCAAGCAGAGCCAGTGTGTAAGCAGTAAAAAGTGTGAGTCTCCATTATAGTTACTTTAAAAATGTGCACATACTCTGCATGCACTAGATTGGTATACAGTGTGCAAGTATTATCCTTGTGATTTCCAAGATCTGGTATGTGCCCCACTCATCATGCATATAAATGTTATTTTAGCTCATTCTATTTATTCAGTAGCATCCGATTCAGAGCTCCATGTAGGTAAGGAGGCAGGCGGACCTTGTAGTCAAACTCTGTTAACAAATAGGTAAAATAACATTTACAAGAGTGCCGATGTCTAGGTTCTAACAAGACCCACTTACTTCATCAAAGGTCTCTTCCTGGGCGTGAACCTATTTGGTTTCTCCTTCCCTCGCATACTAGCCTGGGGATAGTTTCATGGCCCTGAATGCCCAGTATTCCTCTAAGGGGCTCATTATTTTAGATAGTGCTAAGGAGGACAGAGGGGTAGAGTTGAGTCTCTATTTAGTGGAAAATTATTTGGTGGACTTTGTTTCTTCTTGAATGGCGGCAGCCCAATCCTACCCACCTACAGAGGTAGCGGGTGGGCCTCCACCATAGATTACATTTTTGTAACTAGAAACTCTCTACTATTGTTCTCTCAGAGCACAGTCGTAGAGCCTCGATGGGGGATCATAGTGCTCTTCTGGCCACTGGTCATTTTCCAGTTAGTAAGAAAAAAACCCTAGTAGTTGCTATCTAGATTTCCCAGCATTCTATCAACAGTTTAAGACTGGTGTAGTTTCTTAAAGAACCTAGGGTTACCCTCTTCTTTTTGGTGAAGAAATACCTGTCATATTTTCTGGGTTGCTTAGCTGAGGAGAGTGGATACCTTTTTTTAGATCATTATAGTCCTTTATGTGATGGAATTAAGAGCTATGTAATGAAACCAATTAAAATGACTCCTAAGTGTCGAAGGGCATTTGATGGTTTCTCTCGAATTTTAGGGATCCGGAGTAAGTTCGAGAGGCAAGGAGATCCTATAAATTTACCGTAAGGCATAGGAAGAACTCCCTACTTAACAAGGACTGGGAACAACTTGAGAGGTCAGCCCCAGGTAACTGCAGCAAAGTATACTGTGACACAGTCAGTAACATTCGACTGAGAGATATCCTGATCAAACCCCTTTTAACCTGTAATAGAAGCTTGGGTGGTACACTTTATTTCCATTTACCAACTAGCAGAAGATATGTCTCTAACAAGTTTATTGAGAGCTAGGTTGGGTGATATACCACCCCTGCAAATCACACTGCCGAAAGTTGAGGATGAGATCAAACAAAGCCTGGGTGGTAAAACTCCAGGCCCAGACAGGGTACTAATAGACCTGTGTAAATGCAACATTGACCTTTGGGGCCCCTTGTTTGTAAATTTATTTAGCAACTCTTTTTGCTATAAGATTCCAAGGTCATGTGCACTCTCGACCATCGTTCCTATCTTTAAACCAGCATTGGTAAAGCCAATAGGTCTCGCCTTTGGGACCTTATAAGTGTTTAACAATGCAAAAGTTAATGTTGTTGCATCAAGGGTATTTTGCTGCATAACTAAATACTTATAAGGTCCTAAAAGCGAGACATTGGCTATGCCAGTGCTTGTTTTTTATCGTAGTGCACTGAAACAGGGAGTGAAGGGGCATGAGAGGCAGACTGGTCTGGGAGGGAAGATGTGACAGAGAGGGAGAGTGTAGTAACTGGAGGGAAGGGGCGGGATGAAGAGGGAGAGAGTCGAAGAGTAGGAAGGAAGAAGTTGTTATGAGGAGGAAGAAAGGATTCTACTGTGGGCAGGGAGTGGGCTATGGCGAAAGAGAGGTGAAGGGACGGATATGTGGTAAGGAGTGGACAGGATGCCACTGATGGGAAGGAGTGCGGGCTGAAGAGCGAGAGATGCACTGTTACTCAAGTGAGTGAGGTGAGCTGGAGTCTGGGTGAGGGGATGGGGGAATTCCACGTCTTGCTCGCTCAAAATACCCAAAGATCTAAAGTCGCTTTTCAGAGTGACATCAGAAGCTCCAAAATCAGCTCGGCCTGAGTGATTGCAGGACCGAAGCATCAAATGCAAAGGAGACCGACAATAAAAGGTTTTATTACTCCCTTAATGTGAGTGCTTGGGAAACAGCCAGAATCCTTGACTTCCACCCCACTCCCGGACTAAGAGCTATATAAACAACCGAACTGCATACACAAGCACTGGAAAATCCAACAGGTCTAGCTTGGATTGTAAATTAAGAACCTTCTGTAGTGAAAGAAAACACAAGCAAGATTGGTTTTAGTTTTTATTACATCCTTGACTCGAGGAATTTTATGTATGATGATTAAATTTACCTTTGGTGCGCAAAATAGACCCTTATGCACAACTTAAGTGATGGGGACGGAGCGAAGGGCAGCGAGGGTAACGGCGAACCAGGGAAGAACAGCTTCATGTGCGGTGTCTGGTATGAAAACGATCCCCAGGGTTCTGTGGAGAGATTTCACTAGAAACCGACTAAGTGCAAGTATGGATGGGGTTGGAGAAGAACACATTCAGAACCTCAAACACGTTGATTCTAGCACTACTGAAGAAGAAGTTAATAAAAATCGGAGTATTTAATGGAAATGGAGCCTGCGAGTGGTACGTGCTTGGGAGAGCAGTCTTCACTTTTCAAGCACTGCACTTGTGCTTGTGGCGCACCGTTGCTCGCTCGCTCCCGTAAGGTGGATCCCGCCACATGCACGAGTGCAGTGCTTGGAAAAGTGAAGACCGATGGCTAAAGGCCTTCCTAGAGCAGCGCATGCGCGCTGCCTAGGCAAGACCTAAAAAGGGGGCAGGACCCTGCCTAAATGCTATTGTCCGATGTCCCTTATCAATAGCACTGTAAAAGCCATAGACAGAGTTATCTTCAGCAGATCAGAGACTGGGCATGTCAAATGAATAAAATTTGTCCTTTTCAATATGGTTTCCGCCTTGGAATGGGTACTGAGGAAGAATGTTTGAACTTGCAGTTGATCCTGGGTAAATACATGTACGCCTAGCACTGTTTCCTTTACTTGGCATTTAGGGATGTTATGTTATGTTATGTTAGTCTGAATTTGTAGAGCGCACGTTCACCGCATGGGTTCTTGGCGCTGTGTGCCGCAGGGGAACCCGTCCTGGCTTTCCCTGTGAGATGGTCACTGTTGGGCATCCCCAAGGTGAAACCAGGCATCCCCAGCAGCGAGGGGGCCTTTGTGGAGATTAAGCAAGCTATTGCCCAGAGTTGCAGCGTGGGACCCATGGTTAGAGAGGCACCGAGGCGAGATTTATCGAGCCCGCTGACATTGGTTCTGTACCCTGCCGCGTCGGGAATTGAACCCTGGTCCCGGGCCGACCTCTGCTTCTGGGTCTGCCGCCTCTAACCGGTGAGCCACACTTCTCCACAAACACTTGTCCACAGCTTTCGATTCTGATAACAGGACCAAGCTTTGGCTCAAGCTGTTGGACATGGGCATTGAGGACATCATTGTACATTTCCTATATATGCTACATGAGAACTTAGCTGCCAAAGTACAGTACTACCCACTGAGTGAAACAACTGATATTTTTCCATTGGCTTGCAGAATGCTCCAGAGGTGTATCTCAGCGCCTCTTCTGTTTATGTTCTATATCAATAACTTATACCCTCATGTAAAAAAAAAGTCTGAAATACCTCTTGGCGCTTTCATTAACATGTTTCCCGGGCTCATCACGGGGCTTGGAGTGACCTCTAAGCTGCTGTAGCTCTGTCTCTGTAGTCTCCGAGCCGCCTCGATCCTCAGACTTCCCTCCGTGGCACTAGCCTTACCCTCAGTGTGCAGCAGATTTACAGCAACATGCTCCACTGTTGTCAGTGCTAAATTAGGATGGGGTGGGAATCATTGCTTGGTGATAAATCTCAGAACTGTCTAAGTAACACGTGCATGACAAGCATTTGCCTGTAGTAGTGCTGCGCTATGTCACCCTATTTTAAGCCAGCATTGTCCCTATTTTCAATGTCAAAATTTGGACTGGTGATAGACTTATGTTTAAATAGTTGAATTTATTTATGTGGGGACGGTATGGGCATGTACACTGCCAATCGTAAAGTCTAGATTCACAGCGTTTGCCTTGGAAAACACAACAAATAAGACAGACCTGTGTGTAACTATATGTAGCGACCTCCTGCAGGTTTGAACTGTATACAGCAGCTCTGCCATTGTGGAAAATGACAATGTATATGTACATAAGCGGCGTTCATTTGTGTTCACCATACCCCTCGCTGTAAGCAGAACGAATACCGCGAAGCATTGACCGCATCATCCCACCAGCATAGGCCCATGCACGCACGTACACGGCAGCCATTTTAGGCACCAAGGCCTCTCTGCCCGTTTGTTAAATCCCCAGCACGCCCCCCCCCCCGTTGAACACCCCCGCTCTCTCATGCATAGGCCATAAAACCCTCTCCCTCTGCGCGACCCTGCTCTAAAAGTGACACCCCTGCCTGACCGACACCCCCTGGATTCCTCCAGGAACACCCTTCCCCTCTTCTGATGCCCCCACCCGGCTACACCTGGCCTCTCGACCCGGTCCCAAGTCATAAAACAAAGCCTCATGGATGTACCCCCCCCGGCCCCGCATAGCAAAACGTGATACACCAACCGAAGTGCCCGATCTTATCGCCTGCCCAACCTTAGATCTGACCACCCCCTCTTGCCCTCGTGTCCTGTTGGAATGTCCGGCTGCAAGATTACAATCACATGTTACATTTGGGAGGGGAAACGACATCCGAGCGGCAGGTATGGGAATAGGCCTGAAGCTGGGATTCCAAACGTGCCTTTTCGTACTTCAAAGTTTCTTTATTGCAATAAGGAATGTTTGTGCATCATAAACCTGTGTATAAAAGACAGAGCCTCAGAGAAACTTGTTAGAGCACCTCTTGAAGACATTGTGCGTGTGTCTGAAATGACAGGCTCTCCTCATGAGAAATAAAAATCTTTTCTTGCACTCCCGCTTCCAGCGCCCGTCTCTGTATTTGGTAACTGATCAAAATGGGAACTAAGAGGCGTCTTGCGCCAGCAGCCTGGGCATCGGTTGTAATTTGGGCTGTTTTTCCTCAATTGGCGTCCCAACGCGGGGCCCATCAGCGACATAAGGTCCGGTAAGAGAGGTCCAGACGATGGGGTGAACATCTGAACGATTGGAGTATACCTGCCTTGAGAGGGCCCTCGTCCGTCTGCCGATTGAATGAACTTCACCGATTCCGAACGGACCTCTCTCAAGCGACCTACTGTCCTGACTGGTATCCCACAGGAATGCTGCGGTAAAAACATGGAGTAAGAGAACGATCGGGCGCTGAAAAGGGAAGGCGAAGAACTGTCCACACGGTCCGGTCCGGGTAAGGTTAGGTAGGACGTCTTTACGTCTGATTGATAGGATGACTTAATCCATCTGATTGATTGAGTAATTGATTGTTTATATTGGAATCGGTATTTAAATACTGGTATTGTTCATTGATTGGTTCATTTAGCCTTGGTTGCTACTTGAAGTATTGGTTCTCTTTGAGACATTCTCTGTTTGCAAACAGCGACGAATAGGAACGTTCCTCTCTCTTTGCAAATAGTGAAGGATAGGTAATGCGGACTTTTGTCCCCCGTTGTAATCCGTCATGCCTGTTTTTCTCCCCACTGATTGATTGGTTGCTCTGTTGCTCTTTGAGACATTCGCTGTCTACAAACGGGGAAGAATAGGAATATTCTGTCTCCCTTTGCAGATAGTGAAGGGTAGGTAATGCAGACTTTTGTCCCCCATTGTAATCCGTCATGCCTATCTTTCTCCCCACTGATTGGTTGTTATCGATTTTTTTTTATCGATTATCGCTCTTTTGAGATATTCCCTGTCTACAAACAGAGAAGAATAGGAATATTCTGTCTCCCTTTGCAGATAGCGAAGGATAGGTAATGCGGACTTTTGTCCCCCGTTGTAATCCGTCATGCCTGTTTTTCTCCCCACTGATTGATTGATTGTCTGGACATTTATTGTTCAAGGAATAGTTCTTTTGAGGTATTCTCTGTTTGCAAATAACGTGGAATAGAAATAATCTGTCTAGTCTTTGCAAGTAGTGAAGGGTAGGTAATGCGGACCTTTGTCCCCGTTGTAATCTGTCATGCCTATCTACTCCCCACTGATTGGTAAACTAGTTCCACCCGGACCATTTATTAGAGGTAGATCATCTGGCTCAACCGGAGGGCGCCCCTAATAAAAAGGACATATGTAAAATACGAAGTGATCACCGTATCCTGTTAACAGAAACTTTAGCACGAAACACACTAGAAAAGGAAGGAAAAAGAAATCGAGCAAAATCAGTAGGCCACTGATGAGTTTTTTTTTTGACTTCGCTAGAAATAAGAAACGTTAGAAATAGCCCGAAATAAGAAACATGAAAGTGGTGAGAGAAGCCAAGCTTGACATCACGGCAGCCACGAGGTAGCTAGGCTCCGCCGCCCCTCACTGCTCCAAACATGTCTGTCCCACCGCCCGCCACGCCCAATAACGGTAACATAAGATAGATACAAGTCAGCAGATACCTACCCCCATTCCGGAAGCTCCCGAAGTGCAACAGGTCCACGGTTACGCCCATCCGGAAGACGAGGCCTCGACACGTGCAGGGCGGGGCCCGGCTGGCCGCCATCGGCCGGAGAGGTCGTGGGGTGGATGGCCCGGAATGTACTGGTCTTCCCATCCTCCTCTTCTGGCGCCTTGCAGGCCACGGGGGGGGGGATGTCTTGCTTATGCCTCCGACCCCCCCCTCTCATCGCCTGGTCCGGCCATCACGAATGTCAGCGCCAGGAGACGGCGTGGGGTGCACTGGGAGGGAGAGGCGGCGCGGACGAGCCTCTCCCACCTCCCCAGGTGGAGGCCCCTCAGCTGCACCCCCAACGCTCCACTCACCCGACAAGGGTTCGTCCACTCTTGCGGTGCAACGCCACGCCCGACAGACTGGAGTCCGTGCAAAGATGGCCTGGTCGCTTGTCAGCTAGAAAATGATTCCCCCGTCCAGAAGCGTTCTCCTCAGCTTTGAAGATTCTACGAGAACTGCAGGGGCCCCCGACCCCCGCGGGCCCCCCCGATGGGGAATGACTGCCATGATTGCCCGCGGAACGACCAAGACGTAGCCACGAGACGTTGGCGCTCTCATGCTGGCGCCAGCCTCAGTTTGAATGACCAAAATCCTGCAGACTACCAATTTGATCAGTTCCGGTGGAACACCAGTATGACCCGGTAGGAAAGATTGTTGCCTCCCTCCCCCCTTTTGACTGATGGTTCATATCGACGGCCCCTTCTGTTGCCCTTTAACGAAACTTTTGGACTGCCGAAAGAGGCTCTGGTCCAACCACGAGTTGGTGGAGACATTTTGACTATACTTGGACCTGCCTGACCTCACCCAAAATGGCGCCGGTACAAATGAAACTCGCAACTCCCTGTTGTGTTCCGGTTGCTCAGCCTTGATATCATGAGATATGTATGCAGTTTTTGAAGCGCATGGCGGGAGGGGATGGGTACGATTGAACATTCGGACAATGAATTGATATTAAGTTCTGACGCGTCATTGATTACCGTATTATTGAAAGTTCGAATTTTCGACACTTATGGTACTTGCCCACAATGAATATACGATATGATTTTATTGCACTTGTCGCACCTTTATGAAATCAACGACCACCGACTCCGTTACGTTTTCCTCAAATAAATATCCCCTCATGTACAGTTCCAGTCTGCTCCGTGGCCGGCCCACGTGGTTGTAGGCCCGTAATTGTGCGCCAACATTTTTAAATAAAGGTTTTTTTTTTTAAAAGCAAACATAGTTGTAGCACTTAGATTGGTAAGTTTCGAATAAATGGACACTGTTTCCGATATAAGTAAAATACAGGTGAAATGAAGCAACTCGATTACTTAAAGGTTAAAAAGCAAAGTACACAGAAATATTGCAAATGTGAATGGTCCAGGTTTGTTGTGTGTGTGTGTTTTTTATATATATATTTTTTATTTTTGTGCAACGTAAAAGCAATCGATAAAGGTCCCGGTATTTAACCTTTACTTTATGTGCCACATGTATCAGGGAAGTTGTGTCAGATGCCCCTAAGCCACTCCGAAGGAATGCCACCTAGCCCCTCTAGTTTCCGTGCCTGATGAACAAAAACGACCCTGTACCACTGTAGACCATCCCTCCTCCTCGAAGGAGAGCACGAGTTCACCCCCCACTTTACACTGACTGCCCTTTGTTTTGACCCTTCCCTACACACGATCCGTAATACCACACTTGGGCGATCTATGCAATACACAGTCCATCAATGATTATCTCTCCCGCACTACCGGTCCCTCTGGGCTTAAACGCCGAGACAAAAGGGACTGCATCCCGCGGAGATAGGTCGAGTATGTGGTAAGTAAAAGCATTTTCGGGTTTATGCGCGCTGATGTGTCTTAAAATGCTGCCCCCACCCCTTCTTTTTCCCTTCTTTTCTGCAGGTCACATCGGAACGTCGACTAAAGTATGGAGAAGACCTAAGCAACACGCCATGGTTCCGCACGGAAAAATTGTATATTGTCTATGGGGACTGCCCCTGAGAACGTGACGAATTTGTGTGATATGAATGCACGCGTGTATGCCCTGATGTGTATAGCTCGACTGAATACACGTTGCACACGTTTGGATTGATAAGAGAAATGTTTTATGTATGACTTAAGTGATGATCGAACGGCCGATGGGATGGGGAAAAGGGGTCTGAACATGGTGCCTATACACGACGAACAAACAAAGATATAGCACTCCCTTACTTAGAAACGACTGTCTCTCTCTCTGAACCCAGCGACTGGGAGGGTGGCCTGAAGCAGAAACTTGGCGGGTTATTGCAGTATGACAAAATATGACTCCAACCGGCACCCCAAATAATGCAACCAAGAATGACGTGCACCCATGAGTAAATTCATACGGTAACTAAATAGGGAAAGGTTCAGGAATATTCCGGGGTGAGGTTTACCCAAGTACCCTCCTCCTGGAAGACTAGGAATATTGTCAATGTTTAAGATTTACCACCTCCTTCTTGCACCCTCATAGACATGAAACTCAAAGCTGCCCCATTGTTCTCCCGACTGACACCCTCCGTTGCCTCAGCCTGGATACCCATTCGCTAAAAATGATTCGAAGATCCCACCGTGAGTATTAGCCCGACCAGGTTAGTTCCCGAACAATTGACAAAGGTGTAAGTATTTGCAACCGAGGCCACCAGCAAAGGCAGCCAGATGAATTAAGTAGGATACTAAGGATGCGCAGCATGCAGGAAGAAATCTTTTTGGCCAAGTACTGTTCTATGTTTTGTCTTGGATTTTTGTATATAATACATGTACTATTCCCCCCCCGCCTGAATTCATGTGTACGTAATGTATGGATCTACGTCGTCCCTCAGCCTGTGTTTCTATATAACTTGACCCCTGCTGTTCTGTGTTGTGTGCGCACTAAATGGCCTATTATTGTACACGTTTCTCTCTCTCTCTTTCTCTCTCTCTCCATGTCGTACGTGTACCGAATAGTTCGTTTAAAATGCGGACGACTCTCTCTCTCTGAGGGTCCCCCTGTTCCCTCTTCCTTTGTGTGGTAACGTTGTGCCCCGCCGGCACAAGCCTAATTGGTTTTTGAACACAAAGGTGTTCGGCAAAATTGACAGAAACTAAAACAATTGTAATTTGCCATATTACTACCTCTCCTTTCTGTAAAATGATGGAACTTGAATTGGCTAAGAAGGAAAGGACAGGTAAGACGACTGATGTCCCCTAATCTGGCCTTTTTTATAGGGGGACTATATGTCAGTGGCCTTCTGTTCTCAGTTCGTTGGAAACACAATCCCCAATGCCCAGATTGCCCCACCTCTCTGCACCCAAGTACGGATGTCCAAAGCGTCCTCGTTTCTCCCGATTGACCCCAGCTCCATACCCCGAAGTATAACTGATGACCCTGATTAGCCGTTGCTCCCCGAGAAAAGAATGTTTAGCCTCTGTCCCTCTCTCATGATGATAGAAGACTGCCAGGGCTTGGGTTAGAAAGACGAGTTTCTACCGAAGGATCCGATTTCGAGTTTGATGGAATACGCAGTTGATAGGAGTCTGACTTCTCTCCATATACGTCATGAATGAACGCCAAATAGACTTAGTACAAACTCAGTAGAAATGCCCGCATACATACTCCATAGTGATAACTTCTGACCGTGACCGATGAACGTATCCCCAACTACTTAAGATTGGGGGCGGAATTGAAATGTATAAATGTCTTCTCCTGCCAGTTCTCTAAAGCTTGTTTTGTACCCATTAAAAGATACACAATCACCGGAGGAGAGGGGCCGGACGTGACGCACAGCCTAGCCGCAGATCATGAAGCACATGTGACCTCGACCAAAGGTGGAGCCGCAGAGCAACGAGACGCGGGACGAGGCACCACTCTCAAACACGGAAAATGAAAGGATGGAGGGCTGCCTTGAAGCCCTCTGCTTGCTGACCCACGCGTGCCGGAAGTCCCCGCCCCTTTGAGCCCGATTGATGGGCCTGCCTGCTCGTTATCCTTTGCTCCCTTGGTTTGTCTCAAAGATCTGATCCCACTCCGCCCTCTCTTCCCTCGATTATCCGACAACCCCCCCCCCCTTTTTTTCACATGGATTTTGACTCAGAGAAGAAGAACAGCATTTAGGTAGAATAGGGTTTGCCACGGAAGGAGAAAGAAATGCAGGTGCCCAGCATGAGGCACCCTTAAAAAGATTAGTTAGGAAACAGGACTGTGGTCTAACAGCAGAGGACAGATCGCACCCTGCGACGTTTAAGGATGGATCCGAGCTGGACCTATAGCTCCACCGCCGGTGCTCAACAGCGCCAACGGAAGAACACGAACTACTAGAGCCTACCAGTGACGGCTCGCTGCTAAAAAGACACTGTGGCGAAGACCCCCCCCCTCCCCTTTCTGAACTTTCTACCCCCCCCCCGACTACTTGCTTGTATTGAACTGAATTCCTTCCTCAACCACTTTGTATTGCTTTCAAAATGTTTCATCGGTCACTTTTGACTGTACATTGATACCGCCGGAAAGAGAGTCAGAACATGGTTCCATAATGTGTCGGAACATTTCCTTGATTGACTCCGACTGAGTAGTATACCGATCTCTAGACTCGTATATATAACACGACAAATGTAAATTCATCTGTATTGCACCTCGTCTATCGCATCGACTGCACATGGTTATATGCAATCCGCCAGTATTGACAAACGCTATTTCATTGACCACACATGGCTATATGTACACCCCGTCAGTTATGATAAACATGGAAATGAACTAACTTATGTTAAAAAGCGACGACTGTGGAAAATGACAATGTATATGTACATAAGCGGCGTTCATTTGTGTTCACCATACCCCTCGCTGTAAGCAGAACGAATACCGCGAAGCATTGACCGCATCATCCCACCAGCATAGACCCATGCACGCACGTACACGGCAGCCATTTTAGGCACCAAGGCCTCTCTGCCCGTTTGTTAAATCCCCAGCACGCCCCCCCCGTTGAACACCCCCGCTCTCTCATGCATAGGCCATAAACCCTCTCCGCGACCCTGCTCTAAAAGTGACACCCCTGCCTGACCGAGACCCCCTGCATTCCTCCCAGGAACACCCTTCCCCTCTTCTGATGACCCCCCCCGGCTACACCTGGCCTCTCGACCCGGTCCCAAGTCATAAAACAAAGCCTCATGGATGTACCCCCCCGGCCCCGCATAGCAAAACGTGATACACCAACCGAAGTGCCCGATCTTATCGCCTGCCCAACCTTAGATCTGACCACCCCCTCTTGCCCTCGTGTCCTGTTGGAATGTCCGGCTGCAAGATTACAATCACATGTTACATTTGGGAGGGGAAACGACATCCGAGCGGCAGGTATGGGAATAGGCCTGAAGCTGGGATTCCAAACGTGCCTTTTCGTACTTCAAAGTTTCTTTATTGCAATAAGGAATGTTTGTGCATCATAAACCTGTGTATAATAGACGGAGCCTCAGAGAAACTTGTTAGAGCACCTCTTAAAGACATTGTGCGCGTGTCTGAAATGACAGGCTCTCCTCATGAGAAATAAAAATCTTTTCTTGCACTCCCGCTTCCAGCGCTCGTCTCTGTATTTGGTAACTGATCAAAATGGGAACTAAGAGGCGTCTGGTGCCAGCAGCCTGGGCATCGGTTGTAATTTGGGCTGTTTTTCCTCACCATCCCCGGCTAACCTGACTCCTTAAATATAAATCACATCAGAATGCAAATGCAAATATGTTTGGATATACAATATTCGGTTGAAGTGGTTGCTAATTACGTGAGTTAATCACTTTAATGCCTCTAATGGTCCATCCACCTCTTATTCCACTTAACCACACAACTGCCTCACAGTTTACAACTTGTTAGGTACCAGCTGTCACACGGCGTATGCTATGTTTTTCTTGTTTCCTTTTTCACTACGTTTCTAAAAGCATACTGTTCAACATGGCCAAAAAGAATTTCCAAAGCCAGTGGACCTAAATTGAGACCTATTGGCTTTGCCAATGCTTGTTAAGAATTTATAGCCAGCAGTGTGTCCCTGCGGCTCTGTGTGGAGTTGAGATTTGGGGGCACCAAAGTTCTTCTCCCCTGTAGACCAAGGAAAATCATATCTGTAGGCGCCTTTTTATTCTCCTGTCATACAGCTCCAATTTTATTCTTCGTTCAGAGTTGAAGCTACTCTATGTTTTGAAAAGGATTTGGTGGCCCCGCATTTATGTTATGGCTTAGAGCAGGGGTCAGCGCTTAAGCTGGTTTTTACAGGGAGGTAATCTTAGATTGCCTTAAGCATGATAGGGGCCTCTCTATCCCTTGGTTGCACTAAGTGCATAGGATTTTAAATGCTATAGGTATGTCTGACTTATTTTCGGCACTGCATACTATAGTTAGATCCGCTAAATTACTAGTTAAAGGCAAGTTCCGGGATTTTTGCCTGAACCAACGACTGGATCATAAATTTTAATAAAAGTTTGGTGAACGATTATATTGTAACCATAGCCTTTCCTGAACCAGTGTCTTATCTCGCCCTGGAACTCAATAAATAGGAAAGATCTTTCCTATTTCATTTCAGGGCAAGCACTGTGAAGAGTGTTGTATTTCAAGGAGCCACTCAATGGGGAATCCTTATATCTAAGTCACAAAAAATCTCTAGAACAGAGATCAAGAGCCTGGCTATTAAATGATGTCCTATTCGCAACGCTCACTGGGGTTGGAATAGCGTGTATAGTGAAAGAAAAGGAGAAATTGCTCTTTTTCTTAGTGTCCCCTCACTCACCAGGGTTGCCCCATGGTGACATGCTTCATCATGGGGGTCCTCCCAGCCCTCTATGGACTGGGGTGTGCTACGACTTGCGAGTTACGTAGGAGCACCTTAGTAATAGGCTATGTGTGGTGCAAGGTTGTGATATGGTGGAGTGGATTATGTGTGAATGAATTAAAATTACCTTCCTAGTAAGCTCTAAACAATTTTTATCCTAGCTCCTAGGTGGTATAGTTAAAACCGGGGTAGAATGATTAGGATACCTAAATGTCAATGAATCCAGGTGTACCCATCAGTTCCTATCTGTCAACTAGTTTCGTGCGTCCCCCTAGCACTTCCTCAGGACTACACAGGGACCAGCCCTGTGTTCGCCACTCCTACTAACTGCTTCAATGAGCAAATGAGAAAACAAATAAATATATATAACAAATATAAGGAAATGCAGCAAATAATAAAGCATGCATATGATACCTCCGTAACAAATTGTATCACGTGGTTCATGGAAACGGGGCCTAACTGTGCCCCATGATCTCGAAGGGTAAGTATCCCGTCTTGTTGATAAGCAGGATACCTCCGGCAATTAGACCTACTAGTTTGCCCTCCGGACCGAATGTCGGTCCGGAGGGCGAGTGGCAAACACAGGTCTGGTCCCAGAGTAGTCCTGAGGAAGTGCTAGGGGGACGCACAAAACTAGTTGACAGATAGGAACTGATAGGTACACCTGGATTCATTGACATTTAGGTATCCTAATCATTCTACCCCGGTTTTAACTATACCACCTAGGAGCTAGAATAACAATTGTTTAGAGCTTACTAGGCAGGTAATTTTAATTCATTCACACATAATCCACTCCACCATATCACAACCTTGCACTACACATAGCCTATTACTAAAGTGCTCCTACGTAACTCGCAAGTCGTAGCACGCCCCAGTCCGTAGAGGGCTGGGAGGACCTCCATGATGAAGCATGTCACCATGGGGCAACCCTGGTGAGTGAGGGGACACTAAGAAAAAGAGCAATTTCTCCTTTTCTTTCACTATACACGCTATTCCAACCCCAGTGAGCGTTGCGAATAGGACATCATTTAATAGCTAGGCTCTTGATCTCTGTTCTGGAGATTTTTTGTGCCTTACCTGAACTTGGAGGGTGAGCCTAAGCTTTTACCTCTACCTCCCTCTCTTTTTGATACTGAATCCTTATATCTGCCTTCCCCTGTGACTGGGTGTCTGCACAATCACTATTGCTCTTTCTGTTCTTTTGTAAAATTTATAAGTATTATTTTATCTTGTTTCTTAAACCAATTTTTACAAGTTTTTGCTTTGTGAGGTGTAATGAAGCTTCATTGCAACTGCAACAACTTGGCAGCCCAGATGTATGTTTCAGAGTTTACTCTTTTTTAAAAGGAGCGTTTAAGCGGAGGAAATCTATGAAAGGTTTTTAAATTCCTGTTAGTGATGGTGTATATTCGCCTGTAAATAATAGTTGTGATCCCCTGGGCTGCGATAAGTTGAAGTTGTTCCTTGTGTATACTTGCAGTTATTAACGTACTTGTGGTGTCTCGAATTCCAATTGCTTATTGTTTTAATAATGATTGCATTTTAACTTTTGCTTCTATAACTATGATGTGTTTTTTTGTTGTTGGTTTTTTTTTTTTAATAGTGGATGCAACCAAATAAAGATTATTGAATCGAATAAACTCCCAGGTCTTAGACTTATATGATGACCTCTTAAATCTCTTATTCCTTAAAGGAAAAGGTAGGCATTTAAAAAAAAGAAAATGAAATGTTTAGGTTTCAGTTTTTAAGAGCAGGCAGTGGCTCCTTTGACCACAGCCTTCTTAAAAAAGACTATTTTTACCTTCTCAGAGAGTAAGTGGTCCAGAGAGGACCACTTCCCATTTGTGAGTGAGTTACCATGACTTTTAAACTGGTGGTAAAGTATGATTGTTTTGCGACCGGAATTCGATCGCAAAACAGTAATACATATTATGCAGATTCGGTATATTAGAAGGGACGCTTTGAATACACCCCTTCTGAATACCAAATCGCAAATGCATATTGCTTGGCCTTTGTGCCACATTATTAAAGTGTCTGTGCAGAAGCCTAGGCCTGTCCCTGGTAATGTGAAGTCCATAGCTCCAAACACTGA
The DNA here is from genome assembly GCF_964261635.1 of Lissotriton helveticus. Taxonomy (NCBI): domain Eukaryota; kingdom Metazoa; phylum Chordata; class Amphibia; order Caudata; family Salamandridae; genus Lissotriton; species Lissotriton helveticus. Next base: position 127,882,916 of record NC_136068.1, on the reverse strand, counting down.
TGGGAAGGAGAATGTAGACATGGCTCCCCTTAGGAATTTGGGGAGGGTTTTGTTAGCAAAGGGCTGCTGATTAGTTTTTCTTGAGCACTGACATTTTGGTAGTTGGTCGAAGTGGCCCCTGATTCCTGCTTCAAGAAGGCTGATGACTGCCAGATGCTGTGGCGTCTCACTTCTTTGTTCCCTTGTTCTAGATACTCCTGCTCGCATCCAGCTTCCTAATGTGCGACTTATCACCTTGCAGAAAGACCGTGTCTAAGGAACAGCTAGTGAATGATGAATGAAAGAGAACCAACCCAAACTGGTTCTGAAACCCTAGATAGTGAGTCCGCATTCCCTGTCTGATAAATGTTTATTATAGCAGGATAACAAACCACCTCACTTGTTTCAGTTCCAAGTGCGAAGCCAGGAGCAATCCAGTTAGACGTCATTGAAATTGAGAAACGAGATTTGCAGAACATAATTCAGTGATACACACTGTGTACATGTGATCTAGTTTGATATAACTTTTTGGTTAAGAGTAATATCACAAATATTGTTTCAGATTTGGGAAATCTTAATGAATTTTTTTAGAGCAAATTTTGTAATGAACTAACTTTAAAGGAGTAAATGCTAGTGGGTAAAATTCCTGCATACAGAACAAACAATTAGAATGAATAATATGGTTGATTTGTGTTGCTCTCTTGAAAATTGTGTAAACTAAGAACACACCTAACAAGGCTAGAAGATTTCCCTGGACGTCAACAATGGTTCTGGTTTGAGTTTCTTCTTAGGAAAGAAAAATTGTGATTTGGAAGCATGGTATTTGAGCACCAACAGATACAAGTAAAACTTAAGTATGGAGTGACCCACAAAGCTCAGACCAGGAAATTAGGCTTATGATATTTTGTTTTCATTATTTGTTTTAAAGTGAAGTTAATATAGAATTACTAATGATTAATTATGTTTGAGAACTTGGAAACGTATAAAGTTGGTCAGCTAAATGAATTGAGGATTGCAACTAGGGAATCCGAGAAGATGATGTAATAAATTTAAGTTGAAATCTAAATAAAATTCATTGAACATGTTCATTTTGAGTTATTAAGTCCTTATTTGTTATATATAGTTGGAATACAGGCCAATTTTAAATACACTGCTGTATGTCCCTGAAAGCAGTGAAATCACAGTTTCCCCGTAGAAGTTTATTAAAATACAATCAGTCTGTGAGTGTGGTGGAATTTCATGAAACCCGTGGCCTACCTTGCAGGACCCAATCCCTTCCTCATTAACAAAATCAATAGCGTAACACACTGTAAAATAATGGCTTCAGATCATTAGCTTCTTGGTCGACACAGGAATGTCCCCAGATTGAAAAGATGTCAGGTCGAGCCACTTTTAAATTGACCCTCTGCAGAGATAGACAAACTGAGTAATTTCAGAAATGGACTGTAACACATTTAAATGTTTTGGGAAATAATTATTTCAACTGCAGGCAGATGTTAATTTAACTAATTTGTTCGCTGTGGGATCTGTGTTCTCATTCCTCCCTCACCTTGGACTGGCCCCAGAAGCTATGGATGTTTACTGCTTGCACCCTAGACTAGTGTTTTATAATTAACCCATATCAGGTAGACCTCAATGTTTTTTTCATATATACATTTGTAGTTTCTGTTATGTCAACTTTCCATTTCTGCCTCTGTTGCCAGGATTTAAGGGGCGTGTAGCTGAGGAATTCAAGCAGCAATGCCGAAAATCCAGATCGGTGGGCTATCAGTGGACTTTCCCTTCGAGCCTTACAAGTGCCAGGAGGATTACATGGCCAAAGTCATTGAGTGTCTACAAAAGGTGAGAGTTTGAGGAGGGCTCGGGGGAGGTAGAAGAATAACCTTAGTTTCAAAGTGGTGGGATCCAAAATAGACACACTGTTTCTGCCCGCAAACTTTTGAGTGCTTTTGACACGTGGGTTGCTTGTGTAGTGAAGATTTACTTTCACCTTAAAGCTGTACAGAAGTAAGACCGAGCTGTAAAAATGTTCTTCATGAAAACCTACAAAACAAAACAATCTGCAAACATAAAAAATATAGACTAGCAAAATATTGACCTTGCATTAATATTTCCCTACAAAATGCTTTAACGTATTTTAATCTTCTCATTTATTGTAGTGCAGGGTTACATTTATGTTCTAACTCCAGTCCTGGCATATTTAGGGATAAGTGATCTAGGGATTCATGCTGGTGTGTTGACTTTGGAACTGCTTCCAGACAGTTGTTCCCACTGATCTGTTTCTATTGTTCCTATAAACAAACACTATATTCCTGGTGACCCTGTTTATGTGATATTGTGACTTTGTGGTCAGTTTCTCTTGCCATTCGGAAATAATTGGCTTTGGGTTTATCAATTCCAGTTTACTTTCAGTGGTGGGCTTCTCATCTTGTTTGACATTTTTGGTCTTGTTCTAATCTTTCTGTGCTTAAACCTATTAATTTGTGCTCTCAAAACACCTGTTTCCTCTAAAAACTAGGACTAAGAACAGATACAACCGAGTGCACATTATCTTGAGCATCTTGTAGTATTTGAGATGCCTTGTAATGGAATAGAACTGAGACCAGAACATTACAAAGAAATACTAAGGATACACTATCTCTTTTACAGAGATCTGCATTGCCCATATATAATGAACTAGACAGCCATATTGCATGAGTTCTAGAAGTAAATTTCGGGTTGTCTTTTCACCTTAGAAGTTTCTAGAGCTTCTGCTATTTTGTTCATGGCTTAAGTTTTTAACTAATAATTATAAGTAGAGGCCTGTAGAAAGAGTGTGATGCAGAGAATAAGGCTGATGACAAAGCAAGGTATTTCACTGCTCTTCGCACTTATGAAAGGTTGATCGGGCTGGGAAAAAAACTTGTTTTGCTGCTCATAGAACTTCTTTTTCTAATTGGACGAGGGAGATTTTTAGAATCCACTCCTTTAATAATCCCAGCTGTGTCACTCTGAATTCATGATACTCAAGAGATTTACACCAATCTAGCCTCATTCTTTTTGGATAAAATAAATAAGATTTGATCTGTCTTTCATAAACTATTTGAAGGGTAAATATCTGAATTTAATAGCTGCAGCCTTTTTTATCTGAGATCGAACCCAAGGCTTTGGAATCTCTACTTGAGGTTTTTCTATGTGTAAAATCACGATCGCCTAAGGAACTGTTCGGCAAGGATTTGCATTGTGCTATTAGCGTGCTTCTGCCAGTTTTAAGCAATTTCTGAAATACTTTGCTGATTATACAGTCAGTTCCATGCAATTGGAAACAAGCTGTTAGCACACTAATCTTAAAAATACCATCAGCTGACCCTCATGCCCTGGCAAATTTCCGACCAATATGTCTTATGCCTGTCAATCACAGTACATCAGAGCAAACCCGATCACTATATCTTTTTTATTAGCTGTCTGTGTTCGTAGTTGTGACTTATCACCTGATAGTCACGACTAAGAACACGTACAGTTAAGACACAGAACGGACGTATCAAGGTCCGAAAGACCTACACAAGCTTTTAAGAATGGTAGCGATTATCAGGATCAGGAGGTAGCTTCCGAAACAATTGCACAGTTGGAAACCATTTCTCGCTGCTCTACCACGGGCCAAACGTTACTTGCTACTGTTTCGGCAGCAATCTATCACGGAAGCCTCCCTTCAGTAAGCCGGGCCAGCATTGATTGGCAACGGAAATAAAATGATAAATATTCATTTCAGAGCCTTGAAAAAGCCCAGTGGGCGAAACGCGCGTCGGCTGCTGCTGTTCTTCATGTGTTTGGAAAATTGGAAATAAATGTCAAACGGAAAAGACCTGATTCAGGATTGTGCTTGAAACTTTATTGAAAGGACACTTCACAAGAACAATTGGAACGCATCTTGTGTCTCAGTATCTTGTTGGATCATAGATATAGTGATCGGGTGTGCTCTGATGTACTGTGATTGAGCATTGTTCTAGACTTTGTAGTCTTAGAGTTAAAAATACCCCTGTGGGTGGGTATTGCAACATCATATGAGCACCCCTTAGTAGTACGATTAAAAATCAACACCTAGACTTAGTATATCAATAGATGTGCAGATGTGATCTCTTTTGCATTTGCCTGTTAAGATCTCAGAGAAGCATGTAAACACATTTTGTCATTTCTTCTGAAAATCTCAATTGGCCTTGGCTCCAGCTCATTCAGAGTTTAGACCAATGCACAGCATGGAATCTGCTTTGATGGCAGGAATGGATGAGCTATGGTGTGTACTGAATTTGGGTGGTTGTATGGCCCAAACTCCTAAACCTTTGGCTGCCTTCAACACCATCTTAAATGATCTTTTGCTATCAAGGAAGCCAGAGATTAGAGTTGGGCAGGCCTTGCAAAGACTGGCCTCTATCTTAACAATCAAACATAGGTAAAACAGCCCCTTCGTTTTCAGATGTTTTTTCTGTTAAACCATGAAGTGTCCCAAGCCTTTTCATTCCCTACCCTTTTTGATATTTACATTACCCCCTTAGCTGAACATATTCAAGCATTTTGGGTATTGCTTAATGATGTATGCTGGTTATTCCCAGCTTTTCATTCACCTAGATGGATATCAAGATCAAAATAGTGTGAGTTTTAAAGTATATGTGTCCGCAACTACAAATTCAGTGCTAAAAAGTGGGGTACGTACTAGTTATCCACTGTTCCTTTACTGTTAAATTCATTTGTTGGTACACAAGGCTGGGGCCCTGCATGGCCCGTGCTGCAGCAGATTCGTTTCTTGTACTGCTCAATAAAAAGACAACACGGAGGTACATGTCTTTGGCCAGAACTAAACAAGCTGGTCTGATTAATGATGGCTGATTAATCTTGGCCACCCATTGGCCCCAAGAACAGTGGTAAAAACCTTAGGAGTCTCCTTGGATGACAACCTTTCACTGTTATATTGGACTATCAAAATTGTGTGTTCCTTTTTGTTCCTCAGCAAGGTTGTAAGCTGGTGGCTCGGGCCTTAATCCTATCAAGGATTGACTATTGAAGTCGCCTGTATTTGGGAGCTCTAAAGGTTCTTATTGAGAAGCTCAGAGTACTGTAAAACATATCTATTGGCCTGATCTTTGGTCTTAAAAGACAATTGCACATGTCCACTTTTAAGCACTTGCTCCACTGGTTTCCCGTTGAAAAGAGAATGCTGTTTAAATCTCTCTGTCTGGTGTATAGGGGTAGTAAATAAAAATGGTCCTCTCTATCTGCAGGAGAAATTTCAAAGATACTGCCCAACTCACTCTCTTGGGTCTGCGCAGTAGTATAACTTTAGACTACATGACTTTAAGAAATCTTGCTGTGGAGGTCGAGCTTTCAGTTATTTAGTGGCCAAACATTGGAATTCCCTCCTCCGTTTCCCATAAATCAACTGGCCTTCCTCTCCACTTTCAGAAACTTTTAAAAATGACTCTTTTGAGTGATCAGATAATGGATATGTGTGCATTGGTTGGAGTTGGTTTCAGAAACTTTTAGAGCAACATTATAAAAATTGGCTACAAAACTTTAAACATAAAATAACACATGCAAAAATTGTCCGGTTTATGTGATGAGCATCTGTTGACTTGAATGTTAATGAAGTCCGTTCTGCAGATACACTGATCTCAATACTGTATAAAAGGTAAAAAGGAACCTTCTTTTCAGTCACTCTGATCCTCTCTCATCCAACTGCAGAAACAAAATGGCATCTTGGAGAGTCCGACTGGCACAGGAAAGACTCTCTGCCTACTTTGCTCCACACTGGCTTGGAGGGAGCACTTTAAAGATACTATCTCGGCACGGAAGATCTCTGAGCGATTACATGGGGCAGAGCTATTTCCTGACACTCCATTGGCGTCTTGGGGAAACAAAGCGACTGACGGGGAGAACACAGGTACTCTGACCTGCCATTCCCTTTGTTCTCTTGAAACTTGTGATCTACTGATGAAGCTTGTTTTGCTAAATGACCTTGTGCTTGCATTATTTTGTTCTCTTTCAAGGGAAGAAATTGTGTGTTTTTTTTCAAGGGAAGAAATTGTGTGTTTTTTTTTTTGCGGGAAGTTTCAAAATATGGAAGAAGTTGTCTGAATGTTGTGTGATCCCTCTCTTTGCCTTATGTCCCCTTGTTTAATTGTTCATATGTTTTCATCATTTACACTTGTTTAGATTTTTAGGAGATGTGACAGAATGGTACTTTGGCTAAGGAAAGCTTTACGGTTGCATGTGATGTTTGTGTGGTCAGAAAGCTCATTCTCAAAGAGATCTACATGATTGCTTATATTGATGATTGCATTCTCTTTTACATGGTGTAATTATTCCTTAGAGGTTTTTTCCTTTATGCATGATTCCAACTATCATATCATTTTTGTACTGTGATTATGCATTTTATTTAAGTGCCTTCAAGATTAATAGGGATCTGATATACAGGAAACTAAAGAGTCGCCCAGCATTATACAATGTGGTAATGCCTGGGTAACAATATGGGGTATCTGAACCACAGCACACCATTGACAACATCTCCTTCCATTTTTCCTTGGTTGATGGTGTTGGTGCTGTCTATACTTTAGCCAGAGACTTGGGAAACCCTTACTGATAGGCTTTACCCAGCATTCTTCCGTGCTAGCGGACCACTGAACAAGACACTTAGTTTTGCATAATTTCCACATGCACAGACAGTTTCATTTTTTTTCTTGTCTGCTTCTATATCCTCCACACCATACTTGGCAATCCTGTACACCTAGCCTACTTTCCGCAACACTTTTATTGTTGAAAGTGATAATAAACTTTGAATATGTATTGTTCAGCGAATGGGACAGCATCCGTCTTAGCTGTTGGATGCTTTCCTGCCTAAAGAGAAAGTGGTGAGCACAGTTAAGCACCATCAGACATAATGCATCATTGATTTAGAAACAATTGAATAGCTGCCACATTCGCTTTTGCAAGTGATCAAAGAGATTTTTTCGAAGCTGAATAAAGCGCAAGGTAATTAAGGCAAACTAGTTAAGAAATACCTGATCATTAAATCATTGTTCTTAAAATAAGAGGAGATGCATTCCAAGTAAAGGGTATTGTTTTCTTTTTTACTGCATTATCCTTCCTTCAGTGTCTGGACATATGTTTTAGTTTAAAGCTTTTTTTATTTTTAGTTTGTTTTTAGTCGTTAAACCAAAGAGTAAACTTTAATGTACTCTCTAAATCTTGTTTTGTTTTATTTCTCGATGTTGAGGGATGTTAGATGCCTTTAGGCACAGTGTTGGTCCTGTTGTTGGGCCATTTGTCCTAAGACTCGCTTGGATCTCTACAAAATATTTTCCTGAAGCCATGAGTGTCTTCCAGGCAATTACAAATAAACCCCAACCCGTTCTAACCAAGATCTTAAAATACACAAAATAATATAAAAATAATATCTTGTGTACAATAACTGCTTTCCTCAAAGTCCAAATCAAAGCATCAGAAACTGAACCAGGAAACTATTTGAAATAGTATGACCTCTAACTACTAACACATCCACAACTATTGCTGAACTATAGGATACCCATTGTAATGAGTTGGCCAAATTCTTTAATAATAAGCAGAGTATTTCATGATATTGCAGGCAGCACAGATGTCTGCTACCAAACTGAAATACATCTAAAACAGAAATTTATAGACTAATGGTGGACATCTTTTATTTAGCTCTCTCGCCAAAAGCAAGCTAGAGGATCTCAAAGCTGAACACGCTTCCCCAAAAGTAGCTAAATCCTTTTACCAAACAGATTCCTTGATTACAAAAGCTCAGAATGAGATGTAAAGTTGAAATGTTTTTCTCTTGCAAACTGTTGCATGAAGAACTTTGCAAACTTGTTGCAGTGTTTCCCACATTGTGTGAACATTATGACCACTGTGACCATATGTCATAAAAATTGAACTTGGAGAGAAACAAATATACATTTGCCTCTGTACAGTGAATAGAAAAAAGACTATAATGAACAAACTATGCAATTGTCATAAAACGGACATACTTGGAACTATATTAAATTGAAGACTCTGAACCCTCAGCTGGCATTGGTGGCATGCTTCATCATAGGATTCCATCATACACCCAGGACAAAGTGCTTCACCTTGGTGGACTCACCCATGTGGAGAGTACGAATATGGCTTTGGACGGATCTTTCCACAAGCGATGTGATCCCTATTAAATGAAAATTTAAAAATTTCCAGTGGGACCCCCATCCCTATTAAATGAAAAATTAAAAATATCCAGTGGGACCCCCAATATCTTTACAATAGGTACCAAAATCAAGAAGTTACACTAGGAATTACAGTCATTCCCCCATTAAATGGTCTCCTTGATTCAGTTATAAAGGAAGCCCAACACAGGTCCGTGTCATCGTCACCTTAATTCTGTCTGTAGCCTAATATAGTTAAGAGTAAGTTATGTGGAGGGAGAAAACTAAGCTAATACAAACAATTATAGGTATACTTGCATTATCATTGATTTTTAAAAATATATATTTTTATTGGCATTTTCAAAGAAAACAGTGCAAAACTTAAAAAAAATAAAGTTAACAAACAAAACAACACAAGAAATCCCCCACTCAACAGAGGCAGATGTGTGTTGGCAGGATAACATACGCCCAAGTATGTGAAAAGCACCATTCAAATAAAAGAAACACAGAAGCAATCAAATAAAGTAATTCACAATCCGGGCATTTAGTGAAACACTAGTGCAGCACCTCTCGGCGCTTACCTGGGTACCCGCAGTATCATTGATGTTGGTATGTTGTATGTTGAGGACTATAATATAGATATGAAGAATTCACAGATACCAATTCATATTTGTAATCCTATAGCAATATATATTGCCTGCATAGAAAATCTGCATTCATTCCCTCTTTGGAATGCACTGGAAAGTACTCTAGTAAAAAGTCAACTCTATATGTGAGAGGGCAGGAGGTTAGAGTCAGTATCTCATCCTACCCAGTAGTAGAGGAGTTTTGCCAAATAGAGAGGAGCTGGTAGTGTCTACCTGTATTCACACACGATTACCAGCAGGAGGTAAGTAAACGGGCAGGTCACTAAATATGGAGGACTTTGTTAAACTGCAATGAGAGGTCAAACATTGAACAGAGGGACCAGAATTATCCACTTACTTCATCAACGTTGGTGTACCTAGTATCTAGTGTACATTGCGTCCAACACTCCGATGAAGCTTAGTTGTCAGGAGCTTGTTTTACCAAATAAGTACTGAATGGAAGACACACAAGCAGCTTTGGGATTCGGAAGCAGTTGCATCCAATGTCATAAGCACTCATAGGATGCTGAATCCCACGTGTATGAAGTGCCTGTGACATATTCACTCCTGAGTCGCTTTGCGGTATAACTGCTTATCATTGTTAATGTAAATAACTCAAAAAGAAACTCTCAGTGAAGGCATATTCATATTATAGTCTAATGTATACACACTCCATCCCTACTTCCATGATGTCAAACGATCTATTGTAATTGTATGATCGATGTAATCACCTAAATGTTTCACAATCACTGCGGTCTTTCCTGAGGTAATGACTAGTCAGCCTTGTTGAAGAAGGTTTTCATCCAATTGTGCTATGCTGTCCATTGATTCTCTCCACTCCTTCAGTACTTGTTTGGCTCAACACACACCCGATCACTGCCATTCAGAGGGGTGTTAGATCCTTCCAATGATGAAGTACCTGTAAAGTTCTGTTTCCTCTTTTTAATGTTTGACCTTTCATTGCGGCATGACAAAGCCCTCTATTTTCTAATGTACTGCCACTCTACTTACCTCCATCTCATAACAGTGTATGACTACAGGGAGGTTCTGCTAATTCCTGTCTATGGGGCAATTAGCCATCAGCTATAGGGGAAGATATAAATACTGATTCTACTCGTTTGATCTCTCACATATAGGTGTGACTTTTTCACGTGTGTTTTTTGCAGTGTATCAGTTGGGTGCCACTCAATGTGGCATCAACAGTTGTTTCTTTACTAGCCATTTTATATTTTTATATTGTTATGTGATTGTAAATAGCTATTGACCTATGTGTGTTCTTTATCATCGTCAGCATCAATATACCAGCATTAATGTACTTTAAGTATACCTTTATTTTAAAATAAATATTTTTTTACAGAGTTTTATATAGCACGAACTTGACCCTAATCGGGTATCAGAGCGCTTTTCATAGCACCAGTTGCATTACATGAGGACACATTTGTTTTTGTTAGGCACGGGGAGATTAAGTGATTTGCCCAGAAATCACAGGATGTTCAGTGTCTTTGCCGAGACTCAAACCCAGTTCCCCAGATTCAAGGTCGACCGTCCTAGCTGTTAGGCCAACTCCTCTCCACTCTTTAATTGTTTGTTACTTTTCTCCCTTCCTATACCTTACTCCACATAAACTTTATTACAATAGATCTAGCATTAGGAACCCTAGGTTCTGATGAAAATCATTGACCCGTGGAGGGCTTCATTTATGGCTGAAAAATGTTGCCCGTTTGACATAGAAATAATTATATTCCTAACATCACTTCCCGATTTTAGCCTGATCAGCAAGTATATTGCGTGTCCCATAAGATAATTACAAAAGTATTTTTATTGGGGATTCCATCACTTATGTAAAAATCATCAACATGCATTCTTGTGCTCCCCACATGGTTGAGCCCACCAGATGTTTCAGTTTGTCTTGGGCGTAGGAGGGAACTCTATGATGAAACATACCACCATTGATGGTAGAGGGTTCTATGTCATAAATTAAATGTAGCTCAAGCATAATAGTCCGTTTCATAAGGATAGCATCGTTGGTTCACTGTGCTCTTTTGGTTTTTGATATACATATGGTGGGAGGACATTTATTGTGAACCACAGTTCCCTCCCACTTGCCTTTATCTTGGTTTGAATTTGCTTGCCAATAAACATAGACTCATTCTTTGAAAAGGCAAACTTGAATAGAAGGTCTTTATTCTTCTTCCATCTTGGCTGGGTTTAAGTAGAGGGAAAATAATCTCTCGATGCAGTAAAAATTCTTGTAGCGAGCTAGAAAGATTTACTCTGATGAACGCAAGCCAGGAAATCTTGCAAACGTCACAAAGGGCAAAAATTGGGAATTTCACCCGAGGTCTCTTGTGTAAAATATCATCCATATCAATATGTGGGCCTTGCAGGTCTTTCCCCTCAATTAAGGTTTGCATATTCATTTACATATACTTTGTCATGAACAAGAGTGTGTAAATCAGTACTTGTTCATGTGTAGTTTTTTTTTCTCACAATATTCTTCATAGCCTGTTTCTCTCTTTCTTATCAAGAGTCTCTCCTCTGCCCGCCATGTGAGGCATATCTAATTTCTGCAAAAGGGTTGTTGTTTATCAGGTTGTTGGATCTAAAATAATTTGCTAGTTTCTTTCAGTATTTCTGGCTTGAGTTTGCTTTGCTCATTACACTGTTTTTAGCATTTCTTGAGCTTCCGTCAGGATGTTTAGGGTAATTTTACTCACTGTAACAGTTATTGCTTGGGGCGTGTTTATTGGGCACCCTAAAAAGATTTCTGTATGTGATGAAATATATGGTTTCTGTTTGATGTGAGAAACTTGGTGAGCGGTGATGATATCAGTCAGTGATTTTTGTCAATGTATTTTTCTGCAGCGTACTACACTGATATTCCTAAGATCATATATGCATCCAGGACCCATTCCCAGCTTACCCAGGTCATAGGTGAGCTCAAGAACACGTTATACAGGTAAATAAAACTGCTGCTTGTGACTCCGTTGCCATTGCTAAGATTGGATCCGAGATATAAGCTGAGCATGTACTGAGTGAGGGGAAATAATTTGGTGTTCAAGCATGCAAAGCAGCTAGGAGTATGAACAAGAATCCTGTGCTTTATCAAAGGCATTGTTGCCATGCATGAGAATGAAGGCCTCAGAAGCAGGATTGCGCTGATTAAGGAGTGGCAACTTTGAGGAATAGAGATGGATCCTTTTTGGTGGGTTGGCAAGACCCGAGACAGATAGTATTTTCTTGTAAAATATCTTTATTTGTACTAATCTCATGAATGTTACCGTTGCACAGAAATCCCTGCTTCTCAACTTAATGCACAAAATTTCTGAAAGAAATTTCATTATTGCTTCATTTTTTTAATTATTTTATTTGCAGTGGCAAAGATTGTGCAGATTTTTCCCAGAGTTGTAGGGGATAAGTCTTTATTTGCGCCTTTTATTCTTGGTCATTCAAAATGTACATGATTGAAAAGCTAAAGCATAATGTGTGTGGCGAGTGACATTGTTGATTGGTGACTTATCTGCAGTAAACACTATATTGCAGTTCCATGATTGTTGTTAAAGAACAGAATCTGTGAATTTGTGGGTGACAGTGCTTGCTACTCTATTGTGTTTCTCTAGCTATCATGTATAGTGCTACAGTTTTTCTTCTTCTTTAAAATAGGCCGAAGGTTTGTGTTCTGGGCTCCCGGGAGCAGATGTGTATCCACCCTGAAGTCATGAAGCAGGAGACTAACCACGGGAAGGTATGTCTGTCAGTCCTCAGGAATCCAGAACTGGTCTTGGAGTAATTATGGAGCAGTCATTCTCAGCAGGATCAGACTTGGGTGCTTTTAGGAAACCGTTTAAGAGAGCATGCAATTCAGCATGCAGTTCTCAACCATCACAAGGGACAGTGTATGCTGTTAAAGAGAGCAAATATCCAATTATTCTGCCTGTGATTGGAAGATTTGACTTTAGATATTCTCCAAGGATGGAGCTTGTTGTGCTTGTTCTGTTATTGTAGACCTTCCCGAGGAGTAAACATGTTGATGTAGACATTTCATGCGTCAGTTGGAGTATGTTCCTCATTATTAAACAGTGGTTTAAAGAAGGCATCATCAACAATGAAAACACTTGTGGGCCTACATGATGAAGGGAACACATATTATATTGGTATAGGACTTGACAGGCACATGTAGTTCTTCAACATGAGATTGTAACATTCAAAAGCCCAGAATATCACTGTCTTTGCACAGGCCCGCAGAAGCATTTTAAGTTAAGGTTGTTTTTGCTACAGACTCACATTTCTATGTTGGAAGAACAAAAGTCTGTCCAACCCACATTTTATCAATTCAACAAAACCCAGACACAACTGACTCCTTCAAATGGCGTACCAGGGACAAAGAACTTCTAACATTTTTATCATTCAAATCACTCTAATACTTACTGGTCACTGCATGGATTATGCTTTGTTGTGATGCAAAACCCCAGAAGAGTCAATGGATAGATAACTGTTGAAACCAAGAGCCACTCTAGGAACCCACCTACCTTCAGTTCCTCCCTCCTTCAAAGAACAAGCATTAACAAGTGACCTGACAAAATTGAAGTCCCCTCCCACTCTCAGAATGACTAAACACAAGAGAAAACCTCCAAATGTAACCCCAAGCTTTGAATCACTCTTCACATTTCACTCCTAATTGAAATGTTTTGGCTGCTCAACCTGCATATTTAAAACCACTATATTCCACTTTCACGCAAACTAGGTAACCGAGCAGAAGCCTGGATATTCAAGCCATTCAGCTCCCTGTCTTTGTCAAGCGCGCTTTCTTCCTCGTCCTGTTTTTGGGACTCGGAAATGGAAAGAGAAGGAAGCAGTAGTCTTCATATATGACAATATTTCAAGTCGCCAAACATAGAATCTTGCCTCTCATGCCCACCTTACACAATCATGGCTGTGCCTCTTTCCCATCCCTGAGAGATTGAAAGCCATGCTTGTCTACTGACAGTCTTTGGTTTAATTAGCATTGGAAATAGCAAATACTTGCTGCCTGAGCCATTCCTGTAGCTTTTAGTGGTCTGGAATAGTCTGTATTGTCACACTTTAAGGCGTGAGATGGTTAGTTGTTGTGCTGATACAGTCATTAGTAGCACTGGCAGAGGCAAAGGGAAATGCAAGCTGCTTTGGCTTCCTGTCGAGGGCCGTGGCACTTCGTTTTTAACAAATTAAGCACTGGTGAACAGCCCCTTCAGTAGGATGTTGGGTGGGCCTTGAGGGCCAGCGCTGTGGAGCCTGGGGGCCTTTTACTGAGACCCTCACCAATAGAACAGGACGTCATTCTTCTATTGAGGGAGAGCCCTAGTAGCTGTCTGTGACATGCAACAGTAAGAATCACTGTTATTGCCGGGAGGGTCAACTGCTCCTCTGGGAGCTTTGCCTCCCTGCAAGCTATATATTTGGACAGTGTCCATGCTCTGGGCCCAAGCCTAGAAATAAGGTGTACAGCCTACAACCTCTATTTGTTACAAAGTAAACTATTAATCTACATTTGCTACAAATTAAACACTGAAGCCTGCAATTTTTGACAGTGACTGACCAAGAACTACACCAGTACATCTCCTATTGTTGCCCTGATACACTACATAACAAGCCTTTTGTTACCCTGGCAGGCTGGCACACATGTTCAGATGATTTTTGCCATTGTGGAGATTGCTCCGTCTACTCTTGTCTTCGCCCTGGGATAGCTGACCTCCATAATACACAATGAATTGAGTGTTCCATGTTTTTGCCTGGATGTATCAGAGCTATTGTGACTAACTAATACTGACAAAGATTTACATGATCCAAATTGATAGGCATGGGTTAAGATAAAGTGCCCAAACCTGTGGAGTGTAATTCTATGACCCGATATACAACTTCTCAAACAATGTCTCAAAGAAGCACACAGAAAACAAGCAGCCTTTTGCCCCTTGACTCAAATATTCAAAGTGATGAGTCCATGTTGACAGAGTTATAACTCAAAGGAGGCTTAAGAAAACAACATGGATGCAGTGACAGTTAAAGCTAGTCTATTGCGCTTGAATTGAAGAAAATGGTGTAGTGGGTCCAAACTTCTGAAGACCCTACACTCAAAATAGTCACTCCTACTTGCCACAGTTTTTTTTACTCTTCTCTCTACATTTTAGGCCCTGCACACCCTGGCGAGTTTTCTTACAGGGGTATCACAACAGCTAATGACACATCAAATGTCTAGTCTGCTGGTCCTTTCCTTTTTAATATACTGAGGTCTGATACTCTAGCTAATGAAACCATTTTTGTGTTGTGTTATATGAGTATCCTAGTGCGTGGGCAGGAGTATTGGTGTGTGGCCCCCAAGTTACTTTTATGAAGAGCCAGGTTGTCAGCTTCTTGCGGAACTCAAGAAGTGAGGAGGAGGCTCTTATGTGTTGAGGGAGGTTGTTCCATGTCTTGGGTGCGATGTAGGAGAATGAGCGACCCCCAGTTTTGCTTTTGCAGATGCAGGTAATGTGTGCGAGTGAGGCATAGCTTAGAAGTCTGGCGGGATGGTGAAAATGTATACGGCTGTTCAGATATTCTGGTCCTGTGTTTAGAGGGCTTTGTATGTGAGAGGTTTGAACTGGCTGTGCTTGTGAATGGGGAACCAGTGAAGCTTCCTGAGGTGTGGTTTGATGGGGGTGCGGCGTGAGATGTCGAGTATGAGTCTTGCAGTGGTGTTCTGGATGGTCTGGAGTCTGTAGGAGTTGTTTGGAGATTCCGGCATAGATAGTTTTGCCGTAGTCTAGCCTGCTGGTTATGAGTGCTTGTGTGACTGTCTGTGTGGTGTTCTGAGGCAACCATTTGAAGATCTTTCGAGGCATGCATAGGATGTGGAAGCAGAAGATGCAAACTGCTTTAACTTGAGCAGTCATGTTGAGCTTGTTGTCTAGGATGATCCCTTGATTTCTGGCGTGGTCTGAGGGTGTGGGTGTTGGCCCTAGCTCTGACGCCTCGGTGGAGTTCCTTGGGGAGGTCTTGTTGCCAGAGTTGAACTTAATACCATAATCACCTTATTTATATGTTACTTAATGTTGAACTTATAAGATGTGACAGCCATATACGAATTAGTAAATACTACATTTGAACTAATGAGTAGCTCTGTGTGTGTGTTCCATTACAGGTCTATAAAGTAATTCATTAGACTTTGTTTCTACAAATTATCGTTAAGTATTAAACAATTGGTTTACCCGACAGAACCATCTGTAGACTTTATTATCAATATCCAGGTTCTGAGGGACACAGGGTTACCCCATTGAATTTAAGAGTTGAGCTTTAGGCAGTTGGTTCACATCCAGTCTGCAACCAATGTCATGCAGTTGGTGAAGTTGATTCTGGTGGTGGTTGTCTTGTCCGTCATAGAGAGGACGAGTTGGGTGGCATCGGCATAAGAGGTGACGTGATGTCTTGTTATTGGATGATGTTGGTGAGCGGTCTCATGTATAGGTTGAAAAGAGGGGCTAAGGGATGATCCCAGTGGGACTCCGCATATGAGTTTCTTGGTCTCTAATGTGAAGGGTGGCCACTTGACCCTTTGGATTCTTCCCCCCAAGTAAGGAAGAGATCCATTTGAGAGTGGATCCTTGTATGCTAATTTTGTGGAGTCTTCTGATGAGGGTTTTATGAAAGGGCAGAGAGAAGTCAAGCAGGATGAAGGCCCTGTTTCTCCTCAGTCCAAGATGATTAAAATTTTGTTGGTGGCCGCGATGAGTGCTTCTTCGATGCTGTGGTTCTTTCTGAGGCCTTAATGAGTGTTGTCTAGAAGATGGTGAAGTTCCACGTGGGTTGTGAGTTGGTTGTTGATGGCCTTCTCAATCACTGGCTGAATAGGGAAGCAGGGAGATGGATCGGAAGTTACTTCAGATCAGCTGTGGACTAATTGAAGAGAGTGTTGATTTCTGTACTTTTCCATTCATCTGGAATAGTGGCAGAGCTGATTGAATTTCATTATGTGGGTCTGGGTGGTGCTGACTGGGGATGTTCTCAGGTTGTAGATGTGGTGGGGGCATGGGTCTGTTGGGGCCTCTGAGTGGATGGTTCACATGATTGCTGTTGTCTGATGAGGGTTGTCCATTCAGTCAGGTGACCGTTTTGGTTGGTGTTGGGTAGGTTAGTAATGAGTTCTCTGGGGTTGGGTTGGTGTGCGAAGTTAATGTAGATGTTTGTGATTTTGCTGTGGAAGGAGTTAAATAGGTTGTCGCAGAGCTGTTGGGAGACAGTGATTTTGTTGACAGTGGCTGATGGCGAGGTGAAATCCTTAACGATCGAGAAGATATCCTGGCAGCTTACTTTAATGTGGTCCACTAGTGCTTTTTAGGGCTCGCTGGTGTTGGAGCGCGAAGCGCTCCCGCCAGCGAGTTCTATAGCCGCCTTGATCCCTGTCAAGGGACTAGCAGCTGTGAACGAGCCCGACACAGAGCTGGGCACGAGCCGACTCAGGTCCGTGAACGCGCGGGAACGTCAACGTGCACGTTCACGCGCGTCACGCTCCTGTCCTCCCGCGTCTCTGCCGAGGCGCGCTCCAGGCCGACTTGCGGTGTGCGTCACAGCGTGTTCCAGCGGCCGGAGGTAGGTAAGTGAGGGCGGAGGGCGGAGGGATTTGTTTGCTTGTTTAGGACTTGTGCCCTGCCAGAGAGGTCTCTCTATCTCGCTGTAAGGAGAGCTTTCAAACAGGCTGACCCCGCAGCCATCCGTACCCTGACTTTACCCAGGCGCACGCTGGACGTCCCGTGTTACCACGTCGTGTGTTCTGCGGATGGTGTTAATGACCCTTTTCCGTCACCTTGCATCTCTGTTCTCCAAGGAAGATATCCAGCCGCCACCCCTGGAGAGCAGCTGGCCCCCGCGCCTAAACGTGCGAACAACCGGGTCACCGCCCACCTAACCCTCTCGAAGAAAGAGGGATTTCTTAAAACCTAATCTGGTCTTTCCTATACTTAAATCGCCGACCTAGGGAATGCCAACAGCTCTCAGTCACACGGACTTGACTCACTGAGCTATCGAACCAACGCGAAGCATGAATTACGAGGGACGGTGTACGGCACCCCAGGGGCGAAAGCTCAATCAATTTACAACGGGCGGTTGCGGTGCTCCGCTAATGATGGTTCCATTTGTAATCCTTCATGACGCGGCACATCAGCCTCAGACACGTCCTGCCCGCGCGCCAGGCATGTCCGGCTTCCTGTCCCTACCCGATCCCTGGACACTGACCTCTGCGGCCCGCCTGCGGCCAGGGCCCCTCCCTTGCATCCTTCGGAGGACAGGCGGGTGAACTCTCTGGCTGGTGGCAGGCTCTCTCCCACCCGCGTGTGCAGAGACGTCTGAGGGGGTCTCAGCCTACCGCAGGCCGCTGCTCAGGAGGCAAATGGGACAGAACCGGTGGATAGCATGTGGCCCACCTCGCCTTCTCAGCACACACGAGGAAACGTGCACTCTTAGGCATGGCGACCCGTTGTGATCCCACCACAGTCCAGGTGAGAGACGCCAATACAGTCACTACAGATCGAGATCAGGGGAGTCATCCAGGACACGGCCACCCTCAAAGGGGAGGGAGAGGCTAAGGAGGCCTGGGACAGGCACGAGCGACTTTGAGGAGAGACTACAATGCTGTAACAGACAGTCAATAGACTCGGCCTGCTGGGCCTGGAGGCTGGATCTGCCTTCCCTACACATGCACTGTTTTTCTCAAGTCATGCCACAACTTTCAGACAAACTAGGGCCTTTCCCTCGATGGGCTCCAGTTCTCCCATCAAAAGTGTGCTCTGAAACCAAAGCATCCTTCACACAATCAATCCGGATTTATAAAGCGTGGCAAATCAATCAGATAATGGTGATCAGTAAGGAAGATGAGGATGACCAGGGTGAAAGGGTAAAAAGATGGAAGGTAGCTTGGGCCAGCGACAATAGAAGGACCCCCTTCCTCCAAGTTAAAGAGCTATTTCATTAAAGTTAACAATGACTCCTATACCATCTTGCCAGAGATTACAGTCCAACAAACAGTGTTGAAGCACTGGTGTCCAGAGAACCTGAGACTTTGTGGCCGAAGCCTGAATACTCTTCATTGAGAAACACAGACGTCGAGGTCCGCTTGCGATTTTACGAGAGATCCCGGCGTAGGAAATCCCAAGCATCTCAACTTGACAGCAAATTAAATGTCCAAAACGTCTACGCAGGAGGGTTTTAATTGAAAAGAAAACTGGTGTCTAAGGAGACAGAGGGGCTAGGGGTGAGCTTAGGGATACAAATCCCATCAGGAATTCGGAGCCCTCACAAAGGGAAGCCTTTAGTATCTGACATGGATTGGAGGCTGCCCTATGTATGATTTGGAGCTGAGCAGCGAACTGGAGTTTTGCTAATGCTGTAAAGAATCCAAGGGCCTCAATTACCTTTGGTAATGGTTTACGTCATATACAAAAGATTATTGGGATACATAAAAAAGCAACTTGTTTGCATGGTTTTCTTTCTATTCACAAAAAAAAACACTCGCAGGTGAAAATACAGGCAAAATCCAATTGTCTGGGACACCTACCCTGGTCCCTCTGTTAGACAAGTAAGAGGAAGAGTCAACCTACAGCCAATAACAGGCATACAAATGAAACCGACTGTAGTGGGGCCAGATATTCCATATGCAGGATCACAAAAAAACATTCTAAGACATGATTTTACTTTTCAGACATTTTTCAACTACAGGAAGCAGTCCCCTGTTCTTAGCCTCCCTGAAAACTTTGTTGGTTTTTACATTTTTTTTTTTACTGGATTCTGTCTAGCAGAATGGATTTCAACCTGTACTTTCAAGCCAGATGAATAAGGCATTATAATCAGGCCTGCTGGATCTATGCACCAGGGGAAAACCAAATTATGCAGAAGGGTTGGCTACATTATACAGCAAGAAAAGGAAAAATGTGCTGCATAGTGCGGCACATTGAAAGTATCATTGCCATTTGTAGACATGTAACACTGTCTGGGCAGAGGGTTCATCTCAGTAGTACCAGTTTGGGAACCCAGTACTACACTCCTTGTCCCGTCGTACAGCACCAAGACGCTTCCAGGCATACGTTCGTGCTTAATTACATTTTTTAAAATTAGTTTTTCATTCAGTTTAACACCCAGTTACAGTAATCCGCAATTGAACGGTGATCTGTCAAACTACGCAAAGGGCATTCCACTGGGAGTCAATACATGCTGTTGCGTTTTTATTAGCTTTGCACCTGTTTAAGCTAGAAACAAAACATATTTTGGATAAAATCTGCATACTATGCGGCACATGGGGGGGGGGGGTCATGTGGCAATTCACGATTATTCAGAAAATGTCTCGGCCGCAGAATTACATAATAAAGTTTAAAGCACAGCTTGGTCCTGGTCACCTTCCCCCTTCTTGCTAAAAACAGTCAGACAGGGTGGTAGCCGTCCAACAAGTTGTTAATAAGAAACATGCAAGGTTATTAGTAGCAGGCAGAGATATGCACAGAACTCTTATGTCCGCTTCATTATCATTTCCTTCCCTGACAATTCGTCTCTTATAACTGGAGCGGTTAATACGGTCTCATCAGCAGGAGACAGCATTTCCTTTGGAGGAAAATTTGCTAATAAATGCCAAATGTTGTGCAGATCCGTAAACATAAGCCAGACAATTACCATGCTTAGCTACTCTCATAGGCATCTATGCTCTCTGCTACAAAACAAAATGCTGAACGCACTTGCAACAAACTTGGCATAAAAATTACAACTTTACTCTGCGAGTGCATTTACTTAGTGTTCGTCCTTTCAGAAGCTTCAGAAACTAGAGTTACAAAAATGCGTTGCTGAGTTTCAAAGGCTAAAAGTGACAGTTATCTAGTCCGTTGGTTAACAGACGTCCCAAACTCTTGTTTACATAGTCCATGTTGCAGCTTTACAAATGTCTGTTATGGTAAGTGCCCTGATTGCAGGTGGAGTGTGGCTTAGGATGAGAAGATTTTTTTTTTTACTTTAGCATAACAGGTTTGGATGCATTTAACAATCCACCAGCCAATCTCTGCCACAGAAATGAGATGACCTTTAGGAGACTGTGAGAAGGCAAAGGCTTGCGAAAGGCCTTGGTCCTATCTATAGAATACTTGAGAGCACGCTTGATGCCAAGTGTGTGGAGTACTCGCTCAGCTACTGAGTCAGGTCGCTGAAAAAAGACTGGGAGCTCAACTGTTTGGTTAAGGTGGAATGAGGAGACAGCCTTAGGTAAGGCTTTAGGATTGGTTTTAAGAACCATTCTTATTGTGCACCTTGAAAAAAGGTTCCAGCAGCATTGGAGCTGATAAGTCTAAGAGACGTTGTGGCTACATGGATACAACTTTTCCAGAAAGAAATGACAGAGAATGCCAATGTAGGGGCTCAAAAGGGGGCCCCATAGGCCTGGTAAGGACAATATTGAGACCCCTGACTGGGGCTGGAGGTACCATTGGTGGACTGGCACATTGAAAGCCTTCCATAGAAACCATAATGCATATGTAACAATAGTGGCTAGGTGTAGCCGAATTGATGTGAAGGCCCACCCTAATTTTTGTAAATGTACAAGGTAAAAGATATTGTCTTGAACAGTAGGCATAAGAGGGTTTATGTGGTTTGGAGTACAACGGTGGACAAAACACTGCCAATTTGCAGGATAGCAGGTGTGCATAGCGGGCCGATGAACTTCTCTAAGTTTGTTTATGCATACTTAAGATACATCAAGAGAACTAAACTCTAGGACCACAGGAGCCAAATCACCAGTTGAGCTGCTTGGGATCTGGATGTCGGGCTTTGCTGTGGTTTTTTGTGTGAAGATCCAGCCTGTTGGGAAGCTTCTCGTGAGAGGCAATGGACATCTCCTGAAGGGTTGAGAACCATGGTTGTCTGTCCCACATTGGAGCCACCAGGATGTGTGTGGGGGATGTTTGCCTCAGCTTCCTGATCACGTAAGGTATTACTGGGAGAGGAGGAACACATTGCACACAAATATTCCTGGCCAAATCATACACAGAGCACTGCCCATGGACTGGGGGTGTGGAAACCAGGCGGTGAAGGTTGGGGATTTTGTATTTTTGTTTGTGGTGAAAAGTTCTATGCTTAGAGTGTCAAATCTCTGAAAGTAAGGGTGTAGGACTTGTGGGTGGAGTTCCTACTTGTGGGCTTGTTGCTGCGTACTGCTGAGCAGGTCTGCAAAGTCGGTGTCCACTCCCAAAAGACTCTTTGGTTGGAGATGTACTGGAGGTGGATGTCCCAGCCCCATATTCTCTATGCAAGGACAGACGGCTGTTGCTTTTGTAGGTACAAGATGGCAGTCATGTTGTCTGGGTGCACAAGAACTACTTTGCCTCTAATCTGTTGAAGAAAGGGGTTAAAGGCTAGATGAATGGCTAACAGTTCCAAGTGGTTGATTTGGAGACCTCGATGTTGAGGTTGCCACAGACCTTGGACTGCCATGTTGTTGAGATGTACTACATGGCTGGCTAGAGATACATCTGTGGTGATTGTCACCTGTGGAACTAGGCCTGCAAAAGGCCTGCCCTGCTTCAGATTGTTGCTGTTTCACCACAGCAGAGCGTGATGGGTGCTCGCCTCTACCAACACTAGATGTTCTAAGTAACCCTCCGCGTGTGACCATTGGCTTGATAGGCACTCCCAAAGCAGGCACAGAAGGCGGCTATCGTGGGGCGCTATGGAAATGCACAAATCCATTCCCGGGAGGCGCATTTTCGTGCAACCTGGACATGGACGGAGCGGCTGAAAAAGTGTTGTGGTTTTCAGACGAGGTCCGTGCTAGACAGAGGTGAATGAGAAGTCCTTGTTCTTTCTCCTGGCTCTGAAATGTCAGAGCTGATGATCTCTGGTCTGGGTTAGTGGGCCCGACGACCAGGTGAATCACCAGATTCTCTCTTGGCACCAAGCGTGCCCACCTTACAGAAAATATCAGATATTTCCGAAGAGGATTTGTACATTCTGCAGTGGGACCCCAGTCTGTCTAGTCTCCGATGCAGAGTTTGCTAGCTTCTGAAAGCAGAGCAAGAATAGCACCAGCTCTTATCGTGCTCCAGCGAGATGCACAAGTTACAGACGGTGGGGAGATCGGCCCAGGGGGTATTTGGAATGGTACTGAAGGCATCTTCTGAAAAGTGTGTTTCATTACCTTATGCGCGTCTACATTCTCCAAAGCTACTCAGGAGTCCGCACTTCCTGAAGGGCAGAGTGGCTGGTTGTTGGACGACAATGAACATTAGGAGTGGAGTAGGGCTTCATAAACAAGCATTTGCAACGCAATAGGTCACGCATTTACGCGAGTTTAAGCTATTGGCATTGTAAATGACAATGCCTTTATATTTAGGTTTTAAAAAGCAAAACAAAAATAAAAGGCATGGTCATTTACAATGCCAATAGCTCTAACTCGCGTAAATGCGAGACCTATTGCATTGCAAATGCTTGTTTCTTGGTGTCTCTTATTTGCTGGTGATATTATCTGAGTGCAGCCTTGTAAGTAGTTCTATTGGTGGTGTCCTGACTGGCTCTCCATTTCCTATCTAGCTGTTTACATTGTCATTTGGTGTCTCAGAAGTTTTCTATGTTCCAATTGGCCTGCTTGTTTGATGATCTACTATCTTTGATGGCTGTGAGGGAGTCCGCACAATTCATGATCTAGTTGTTGAAGCAGTTGATGTCCTTGTTGACGTTACCTGTGGGATAAGTTAATCTGTGATAAAGGCGCTGAACCAGTCTGCTTTTGCCCAAGCTGCGACTTGGAATGCTGACCATGGTAGGCGTGTTGACTTAAGCTGTGTTGATTTGGAAGTGAATGATGGAGTGGTCAGTCCATGTGAGCGGTGTTGTGGAGTTGTATTTGATGTTGTCGCTTGCGGTGAAGATGGGGTCCAGTGTGTGTTGGGTCTCAGACAAGCGTGGTGAGTCTGATGTTGCTCAGGCTGTCGGAGTGCTGTGCAACAGTGGCCGTTTCAGTCTTCCAGGTGAAAGGTGATGTCACCGAGGAGAATGTAGGCTCAGGAGTATATGGTGAGCGGATGGACAAATTGAGGGATGAGGTGGGTAAAGTTGGCTCGTGGTTCGGGTGGTCAGTAGGGGAGTGTTCCATGAATGGGGTGCTGTTCTCTGTGAATGTTATGCATTTGATAGGTTCCTTGTAGATGATTGCGAGTCCTCCTCCTGGCTTGTGAAGGCGGTCCTGTTAAGCAATCGTGTAGCCTGGGATTGCTGTGGTGATGTCGGGCGCCGATGAGGGTTTGAGCCAGGTCTCTGTGATGGAGATGATGTCGAGAGTGTCGCTGCTCAACACGTTCCATGTTTCGGTTATCTGTTTGCTGAGTGATCATGTGTTAAGAAGCATGCATAAGAGTGGGTGTTGATGTGCAGGTTTGCTGAGGCGTATGGTGTAGTTGTAGGCATTGTTTATGGTTGTGTGGCTTGTGTGTTGGGAGTCTAGAGGGCGTTGTTAGTACTTGCCTGGGAGTGTGGGTGGGTTGCTGTTGGAGAACTGGGAGTGGGTGCAGGTGAAAGCTCCTACTGTGGCGTGAGGCACAGTGCAGCAGCATTGGGGGAACGGCGTCCGGAGTCTAGCAGCCTAACGAGTGGTGCATAGTATCGCTGGGCGATGATCGGACCAGGGTTCCTGGCATTGGTTGCCGTCCAGGCACGGCCAGGCACAGACAGGCTTGCCTTTGGTGCACTGTTGGCGCAACCGCTGCTTGTCTTTGGTGCAGCTGCCATGAAGTACGTCCTGGGGGAGGGGAGTGCAGGGAGCCCTGATGTCATTTCCTGTGCTGATGGGTGATGGGAAATTAATTCCCCTTGCTTGTTTTCTTCTTTTAGTTTAACATTACTTTATTAGGGTTTCCACATAGAACAAAAGAACATTAGCATATTAAGAGACACATTCTGGTGTCCCTTTCCTCGGGAAAGCCATAGGAGCTTGCTAGAAAACTCCATAACTAGCCCCCACCCCGGGAACCTTCCCACTTCCGCCCTGCCCCTACCCCCTCCCTTAAGCATATCTACCCCCCTTCTTCGTGTTCTGAGAGTCCACTTGCACCGGATCAGCAAGGCGCAACAGCCTCGGGTATTTGGGTCAAGTAATCTCCTTAAATTCAGTAGACAGTAGCACTAGAAAGGGACCCCACATATGCGGAAATGTCGCTCCCTTACAGGCCAATGAGAGGGATATCCGTTCCATGCCCAGGATGTACCACATGCGATGCAAACAGCCCGTGTTTGTTTTCTTCTTTTAAAGAAGGTTATGATAGGAAACACTATGTAGGGGGAGGCTGCTGGCACTGTTGGAAGAAATCCTGTGTGTACTTTCTCTTGCCATCCTTTTCTGTAGCCCATATCTTGTACACACTGAAGAAAGGCTACTCATTGTCATTGCTGATGATTGAAACTATCACTCAACACCTTGTACTTCACCATCCAGATTTCCCCACTCGGGGATGAATGCACCTGCACTTCTCCATGCTATGTCGGTGCATTCGTTTTTGATGAATGAAAGGTAGCACTCAAGTAGTACTGGTTACATGATAGTATTCACCCTCCAAAGAGCTGACTGAATTTTTCTTTTAGGAGGAGATATTGTTCGCAAACTTCTTTCCTTGTCCTCATGTTTCATCGACTGATAATGTACAACAAATTTGATGATACACTTGTTCTTCAGTTGAGCTTAGAGCTTGTGGTAGGGTTACTGCCTTCATTGTGACCAGTGCTGTGTTACCTACAATGTGGCATATAAAGGAAGCTTTCATTCAAGACCACTCTTGTTGGGTACATTAACTCTTCCTTTCCCATTGCTGTTACTTTCAGAGAATGTCCCTAACATTGAATGTGTGCACATTTCTCCATAGAGCTAAGATTGCGTTGGTGGCATTCACTTGCCTTGTTTATTTCAGAGAGGTATGCAATGAGGCATAGTTTCCAATCTGCATGCCTTTTGCTAGCTTATCTTGACAATGTAATACACAATTTTGCCAGTAGAATCATTTTTCCTAGATATGGGCACGTGATACTGCCTTTCTCCTCCCCCCTCGTTTTTCTCATGGAGCGGCATCTTCACAGTTAAGAGCTTGAGAAACCAGAAACTATGAGTAAAGAAATAGCTCACTTTATGACAACTCTGCTGTTACTAATACATACTCCTGTTTCCAGCACCCTCCCTCGTACCACTAGACTTAAATCAATATTATCATAGTGTAAGGCTTATTTTGTAAAGCGGAGAATGATTGGTGTGCACACCTACATTGTGCCGGGGAGCTTGGCTTTTTATCTACAGAGACAGAAGCTGTGTATCAGCTTAGTAAATATCTGAAATACTGCTACATGAAAAGCAGCTTTCAGTCCCTCCACATGATGGCAGGTATCCAACTGTTTGGGAATGGAAGGAGAAAGAGGTCTATCATTGTTCATCATAGGTATCTTCATTAAATTCGTAGACCAGGTGCCTGCCTCCCTGATACAACAAGGAGAGCAAAGATATTATAATTGCAATTAAGATTCTTCCACTAACTTGCCCGTCAATAAGGAGTGAGGGTTGCCACCGTTCGAGTTCTGGTACTCTGGGGCTGGCTGCTGCCTTAGAGTGACTCCCATATTCCTCTCTGATGAGGCTGCTGCATAGTCAGTGTCCATAACATTATTTATTTGAAATGCAGAGTTTAAAAGGGCTTGTCAGTCCAGTTCTTTGTATAAGTTTGTTTTTAACTCTACTTGGAGTTATGAAAAGAAAGATAACCTTGCCTTTACATACGCAATGTCTAACATGTATCTGGAACACGATCGGTCTCTTTAGAAAAGTATTCTGTGATCCAACACACAGGTGGAGATATTCAGGTTTAAAAAAATGTATTACAGAGGCCCATAATTGAAAACTGTTTACTGGTAATCCAGATCTCATGGCGGACTCAAACCCTACCCTTTCAGGCACTTCCAGAGTGCATAGCAAATGTTTATATGTTAGCCAGCCTGTGGAGTCATGTAGGTCTATAATTATGTGTATATGTTAGTGAATGAGCTCATTTAATTGTCACCAGTCCTGTTTTTAAACTTTTATTCCTTTTCAGGTTCACATGTGCCGTGCTAAAGTGTCAACTCGTACATGTCATTTCTACAATAACGTGGAAGGTGAGGCTAGGGCATCATTTCCTGTTTTCACTGGGCTTTGCAGAGCTACCCGCCGTACTGCGCTATTATTCGAATCTCTTGTTTTTGCCAAGATTAAAGTCATAGGCTAAAGTAGCTGGCGGATGAGCATGATGGGTTGGAAGCCCTAAACTGGAGACGCAGAGGTTAATGAATGAGGTGCATTGACGTACATTGGAACCAAGCATTGCAGTAGAGGGGGGGGTGTCTAGAGATCATGGCTTGGGTGCATTCATTAGACTTTCCTGGTTTTGGAAATACCAGAAGGTGCTGAAGGCTGGGACTGATGAGCAGCCTTTGGCAGAGGAATAACAGTGCTGTTACTGTTTCCATCCTTTGTAGAAAAGAGTACAGAGAAAGATCTGGTCAACAACATCCTGGACATTGAGGACCTGGTTAAAAGTGGATCTAAGCATAGGTAAGGCAGGAACTGCCTGTTGTCCCCACCAGCATTCTGGACTTCCTAGGAACATTGGCTCTCCCCAATGAACTCATTTCTTTATTTTTGTAATGGTACCTTGTGTAGATGGGAAGTGATGTTCACCATTGTAGACTTTGGGACGAGTGCATGGTGGTTTCTCGCTTTATCCATCCAGACAGATGGAGTACTTCCCTGCCGCTCTGTAAGGCCCTCCAGAGTCTCTCTTTGAACTTTCCCCTATCTCTCCTTGAAGCTTCCTTGTCTTGTCTTGAATGCTCACCCTGTCTCTCCTTGAAGGTCCCCCTGCCTTTCCTTGAAAGTGCCACCTTTCTGTCTTTGACGGCCCCCCTGTCTCTACTTAAAGGCTCCCACTGTCTTTACTTAAGTGCTATCTTTGGCTCTCCTTGATGGCACAGTCCGTTTCTTCTTGAAGCAGGTCCTTATCTGTCCTTTAATCGTCTTCTTGAAGTCTCTCTGGCCATCTATAACTTTCCTTAAGTCGTTTTGGAAAGGCCAGGGCTGATATTGTTTTGTTTTGCTCTTGGACCTCAAATGCTTGTTATTCTCCGATATTGCACGTTGGCTTGTCAGCGGTAGGACTGTGCCCAAATCTTTTCTGCTAAAGTAAGTAATGTAACCAAGACCAACCCTATGTGCCCACCAGGACCAGGGTATATCTATAATATGGAACCAGTGGTCCTGTTGGACTCTTCCTCTAGGGCAGGGAACTGTTTATCAGTCAGCAGTACCCCAAGTTGATCCATCCATTCAATGACTGTAATTAATACAATATGCAAGCCTTCTTTCTGGACCATTCATCTTTTATATGCGTTTAGTATGCACTTTTGGCACAATGCGACAAGTCTCTGTTTTTTTCCTACATGGTGATTAAAATGTGTATACTAAACAAATATAAATAAAGAATGGTTCAGAAAGAAGGCTTGCATATTGTTATTTGTCATTGAATGGATGGATTAGCTCATAATACCGCTGATTGATGGACAGCGGTTCCCTGCCATAGAGACAGAGTCCCGGTGGACTTTTGTTTTCATATATAATAAACCTTTGCTACAGCACTTTGTGCAGGTTAAATCTATTCCTTTTTTCACACAGGGCCTGCCCCTATTACCTCTCACGAGCACTGAGGCAGCAGGCAGATATCATCTTCATGCCGTACAATTACCTGCTGGACCCCAAGGTAATCTTATCCACAACTTTTTGTGGTGCTAATCGGGTAATGGTTTTTTAATCATCTCTTATTATTGTGTTTTAAACCTATAATGAGTGCTTTTTTATGTCTTACTGGCTTACACAGGTTTTCTTATTGAACCCAACAACAATGTTGTCTTCTGAATTGTTGTTCCATCTGTGCCATGCCTCTTCCTTCTTATACGTTTCCACTATGTGCTAATGTGGAATCTTTGCATTCTGCAGAATTGTAAAATTGTAGGCTGTGTGCTATACACATCTGCGTTATTTAGGGTGCTGGGGAGGATTATTTAGGAAATAATGTTGCTGTATAAGTCAGTACGTTTCGAAAGATGAAATCTTCTGGCTTGCCGATTCTTACCAGTACACCCCTGAACTTATTAAATTTAAATAAATAATGTACTATGTGTTACTCTGGAGATCAAGGGAAAGTTAGAGAAGTGCCTCATGTAGTAAGCACAGAACTTAGGGTCTAATTCACATTTATGCGCAAAATAGAGGTGAGCGGAATTTGCGTAATCGCGTTACGCAAATCTCCGTAAAACGGTAAAAAATCTCCGCGAACACGCCGAAATTCCGCGAACACGCGGAATTGCTTGTTCGCGATGCTTTTTTACTGTGTGCAATAGCTGTTTGCGTGCTTTGGGGGGGAAATAACTCGCGAACATGCATTTGAGAACGCGAACAAGCAAAACATTTCGCGAAGTTGCGGAGCGCAGAATTTTGGGCAATTTCGCGTTCTCCCCGGAACGGCAAATTACTCAATTCCGCGAACGGAACGAAATTTACCGCCCAGATATGGTACATCTGCCAAAAATGTGTGGATGGTACGTCCACCATATTAAGAGTGTGTTGATGTCAATGGGAGCACTTTAAATACGTTGGGCGGGAGAACAGGTACTTCTTGGCAGATATCCTGCTCTAAACCCTAAATAAAGCTACCCGAATAAGTGAGAAATTTAATGAACATTGCATTCTAGTCTTTCTGAAAATTGGGCTATGGGAAGGCCCAAGGGGAACGTTGATTGGTGCAACTGGGGAGGGAGATGTGCAGTGTAGTAAAGTGCTGAAGGGCGCAAAGACAAGGAAGGTTTTAAGAAATTTGATGTTTAAAGGTTTTGTTTGAGTGAGGACTTTTAAAGACCAATTACTGGAGTCGGACGAATATAAACTAAAACCTGGCTGTGAATTGGAAACGATAGAAGAATGCAGATTGTTAGAAAACTCAAACACTGAGGAATGTGGAACTAGTGTATATTAGTGCCTGCCCCTCAGGGTTATGCACACCACTTTCTAGTATTATGTACATTTCCAAACCTTCTTTGAAATTATGATTCTTGAAACTTCTCACAGCAGAGCAACACCACTTATAATGTGTACCCTCACCTGGCGTAATTGTGTACCACCATCATGTTGTCAGGCTGCTATGCAGTGTTTAATTATTGAGGTTATTCATCATAAAATTCATTAGTGGAATGTTTTTTATTTTGATCGACACAAGACTGGAATGTATGTTCATTTCCTTCTGTACTGAATGAAGTTTGTCACCCTGTGTAACTGCTTGTGTTTTAGAGTCGCAGAGCCCACAGCATTGACTTGAAGGGGACTGTCCTGATTTTTGATGAAGCACACAACGTGGTAAGATGTTTACGTTACCTCCTGCAAGTAGCGAATGGGTTGACTGCTGGTTTGTGGACAGTCTCTAAGCCAGGCGGAAGTAAAAAAAAAAAACCACATGATCTTTATAAGTCGAGTCTACCTGACCGTACAAGCAGTCTGGTTTCAAAAGACCTATCGACAGCTTAAAGATCTCCCGTTGCATACCATTGATTGACTTTATTATCACTTTTATTTGCTTGCTTCTAATTTGGTGGCTTGGCTTGTGCATCTTGTGCTTATCTCCTCCCCGGAGCATAGCCTGTTTACTTGTAATTTTTGAAGCTCAATTTTTAGGTAACTTCTTTTTTCTTTTTGCTTGAACACTCCAGGAGATTGCATATGTTTTCCAGCTGTCTCCTTTTGTAATTCAATCCCCACTTTTCACTCCAGGTTGCTTTCTCATGTCCATGTGCTTCACTCCCCCATGCAGCTCTCTATTGAAGGTGTGTTTTTCTCGCGCCTCATCTTACGCTCCATGATCTCCCTCGCCTGTGTGCATTTGTGGTGTTCTCTCCTGCTGGTCCTCTTCCAACCCTTCAGGTGCTGCTTTGCCCCTTCCTCCCACATACTACCCTTGCCCCCTTCTCTCTCCACCACCCAACATCGGTTTGGTATACAAAAATTTCACACAAATGCTTTTTTACGCGGTAATGGTTTCCTATGGGGGAAAGAAAGATATACTGCATACAGGTAGTTGCAATCGTATTTCGGGAGACCCTTTTAGGACTTAAGGTGCTAGAGGGGTCAAGGTCACAAGATCCACCAGCAGTTTACGTTTAGCTACCCTGCGGTGTCCAGGTGCTGAATGGGTTGGTAGCCTTGCGCGCTACACATTAGGCAAAGGGGGGCAGGGGGGGTGCCTAGAAACAGACTGCAGAGGGAGACTTGAGAACTAGTCTGGGAGCTCCTAATGGGGGGTTTTGTTCGTGAGGGTCGTGGGAGCAAGGGGGCACAGTTGGTGTTCGTGGACTCAGGCTGAAGAACTCAGATGAAGAGGGGTTTTGGTCTGCTGTTCCCGTGCATCAAGGGCACTCGCAGCTCTCGGTAAGACCTGCAGAAGGGGATAAAACAGGACAGCTTGGCCACTGTCTGTGCTGGCCTCCGCAGTGCTGACGTCCCCTGTCAGCTGGTCGGTCTTTGCGATGTTGGAGTCCGGATTGGACTTTAAATAAGCTTTGGTTGCTGCAAGGGGTCTGGTGCCCTAGGTATTGGTCCAAGGCAGTTCCTGAGGGTCCTGGCGCCTCCAAACATGGTGGGAAGACGGATCTAACCCTCTGGAGCACAGTGTCCTCCTCCTGGGTGGCTGTTGTGTCGGTGGACCCTGCGGTCACAGAGCGGTGAACTGGACATTTTGTCTGTGCCTGCAGGTTGCAGGGAAGTGGCTCCTCCACTTCAAGGGAGATGCTGGTTGGTTGGTAAAGTGCTGACAGCCCTCAGCAGCTTTTGGAGACTGCACAGCTGCAGGACGAGTTGGGTTCTCCGCAATCGGGACAGGAGTAGGCAGAAATGGCTTAGCGCCAAGTTCGCAGTTAGTCCACATTTCTTGCTTCTTCTGCTCTTCTTTGGTCTCTTCTTTTTTAGTCAGGCATGTCTGAGTTCCTTGTGTCAGGGGTCACCTAAATACTGAATGTAGGGTCGATGAGGGGAGTGAAGGGTAGTAGCCAATGGGTTATTTACCATTGGGGGTCACTGCACCCCCTATATGACCACATCCTGTGGGGAGTGGGTATAACCCTGTCCCAGAGTTCCTAATACCACCAAAATCAAAATGGTGAAACCCTTTTTTCGTGGAGCTCATCAGGCAGCCCAAATTAGGGGTGTGAATAACTCAGTGGTGCAACACACCTACATGCATAGCTAATTTCCTTTCTGTCCTGGTGCCAAATGGGCCTCAGGGCATGGGGTGGCATCTCCCAGGTCTGGGGGAAGCCAGGGTCACTTATCAAAGGCAGTAAGGGCTTTGAAGCCTTGATATGCTAAATCACAAGCCATCCTGCTGGAGGAGGTGTGAATACTTTCCTCTGGAGCTGGCATTGGTTCTGGCCTCAGAGAGTGTGAGGTCAGAAACATGCCTGTGGTGGCTGGCTGGACGATACTAGTCAGTCAGCACTCTAAGAGGCTGGTCGGGGTTCATGGGGCACCTCTAAGGTGCCCACTAGGTGTGTTTTAATAAATCCAATACCGACTTAAGTATGGATTTATTAAGACAAGGTGCTTGATACCAAACACCATATGTTTCAGTAAAGCCATCATGTAGCTGGGGAACTCGTAATGACCAGTGCCCATTACATATACTTAAGATGGCTTCCCTGTTCACTTGTACTATCTAGTAATTGAAGTAGACAGCACAGGGGCATATCTGCTAATGGAGATATGTTCTCACATGTACCCTGCCTTACGGCTTGAAGGACTGCTCTAAGGGTGACTTACATATATTGCATGCACTGTCTGTGGGCATGGCACACAGGGTGTGTGCCATGTCATAAGTTCATATTTGTTTGCACCATTTCCCGTAGCCTGCAGTGGCTGTCTGCATGAGTTTGGTGGTGGGTTCCTTAGGGTGTCACAATATATGCTGCAGCCTTTAGGGTACCTCTTTGGTATCCATGCTCTAGGTACCAGAGGTGCCATTTACAAGGGACTTTCAGAGGTGCTAAAGGTCCTGCCAATTGGGGAACAATTGAACAGTTACCTTGTTTTAGGGAAAGAGCATTGGCACTGGGGACCCGTTTAGTAGGAACCCCTTCAGTCAACATTGCATCAAATACCAGGTAAAAAGTGGGGGTGACCATGTCAAAAAGGGGCACTTTATAAGAGTGTTTGTTTTAATATGATACCAAGATTTTGGCGGCTATGGAGACCCTCTGGACTTATTTTGCTTCGGCCGCAGTGGTGATTGCTTCCCTCCTCACCTGAATTCAGATTCACCCAACTATTTGGACACAAAAGCTGTAACAACAATGTGCCACCTATCTGTGCATTGTATTGATGCCCTCTTGAACTTTCTTAACCTCTATTCCATAGGAGCGCATGTGTGAGGAGTCTGCGTCCTTTGATATTACACCATATGACTTGGCCTCCGGGATAGAAGCCATTGGCCAACTGTTGAAAGAGCAGGCTGAAGGTTTTCAGCACAATGACGACCAACTTGAGTTCAACAGTGGATTGGGCCCGACAGGTTTGTTTGAAATGCGCTCAAATACCGCACTCCGCAAAAGGGAACCTGGAGGATGAGGGCCGGTATAGGTAGTTATTGGCAGGGAGAGAAGCTGCATAGCTGTTCAACTGACAGTGAAACAGCTGATCAATTGGATTTTAGGTTCTTCGATACATTGTAGAGGTGTAGCATAGTTGGTGAATGGGTGGGTTCTCTTTAGGGGGGCTGTTCAGTATCGAGTGGCGCTGAAGGAGAAGAGCAACTCTGTTTCTGAAGAGCAAATAGGCACCGACACATATATTTCTCTTCCTAAAGTTACCCTGCTCCAGCAGAGTCTCACCAGCTTCCCGCCCTGTATATCCGTGTGCTCCGGTTCTGGTGAGATGGGCAATGGTTTCGGTGAATATCTGCCCCATACGTTGTATAGTGGTTTGTTTTATGAAATTGACTTGTGCCTGTTTAATCTAAAAAAAAAAACCCACCAGCTCCCATTAGAGACCCCTTCCTAATGGACCCTGTGGATATTTCATGTCCCCCTTCACTGCTTCATCAGTGGAATGTTAAGCCAGGAAGTGAAAGGCTCTGAATATATTCCACACTAAGGAGTTGTCAAACTCCCTTGAGTTCTTTTCCTGAGAGCATGTGCAGCTCTCGCTGGATCTGCTGTCTTTTGTTTTTGTTTTGAAGCAGTTGAAAAAGCAGGAGTCAGGGAACCAAAATCTCTGGGCACTGAGCGAGATCCTGGTATTTCTGGAAATGAAAAGGCAGCTTAATTTGATGCACATTTTGAGCCATCTATGTAGTGCTGAATG
Source organism: Lissotriton helveticus (assembly GCF_964261635.1). Taxonomy (NCBI): domain Eukaryota; kingdom Metazoa; phylum Chordata; class Amphibia; order Caudata; family Salamandridae; genus Lissotriton; species Lissotriton helveticus. The sequence goes on along the minus strand of NC_136068.1, from coordinate 127,848,711 downwards.
TGCTATTAGTAGTAACAACTAATAGTCTCTTTTGGTAGCAGGGAAGGTTATGAGCCTGGGAATGGATGAGACCAAGTGATATGCTTGAGTTCTGTCGATGTCCACAGTTGCATTGTACTGCGCTCTACTGTACACTCGTGTTTACCATTAAATGTTGTAACAGCCCCATTTACTGCTCCTTCCTCCTTTGCCCCTTTCCTATGCCATGAGTGCCTATATACAATGTTCTCGGCTCAAGTGATTCCGTTTTTCCTCACAGGTCTCAACATGGAAATTCAAGACATAGCCAAAATTAAGGGTAAGGTGCAATTTTTAATTTTTATTTTTATTCTTCTAGTCATATTAGGTCTGTGCAGAACCTTTACTGCTCATTTAATGAGAGCTGCATCATGTGCCTGCAGAGCTGGACGTGTCAGCTGGTGGGGTTAAGTGGGAGGGAGAGAGTGGTTGCTAGGAGAAGAAACCAAATCAGGGAAACCCCTCAAGGTCTTTATAATGAAAACATGATAAATAAAACATGTAATGCCTTTAGATGACTTTCCCTGACTACATTCAACGGGTTCAGGGTCAGTCCAAGTTCTCTTAAGGCCAGAAGAAAATGCCTTGGGAACAGCAGAGAAACAACGAGTCCCAAAAGAGCAGCTACAACTCGTTCGCTGGGTAGGAGGCCTTGGATGGTGCCAAATAGTCTCTATAACCTACTATCACAAAAATCTACATAGGGCACCAGAGGCATGATTCTGTCTGCATCCTTTAACCCCTTCCAAGCTCATGACGAGCTCAGCTCGTCATGAGGTACACCTCTCGTACGCTCATGACGAGCTGAGCTCGTCATGAACCGCGGGTTTTTTAAAACTTCAGCGCACAGCGGGAAAATGCGCCGCACCGATGGTGTTAACTGTTGTGAAAGGATGCAAAACCATAAAAGCCTTGGATCTGAAAGGAGCATGCGAATCTATGAAAGATACCAACACTGGAGGTAAGTAACTTGTTTAATCTTCGGTACTGGGTTTTTCATACATTCACATACTTGAATTAGAATAGCATGCATTATTCCTTATGTAATCCATAAATGTGACAATCATAATATAAAGTAATATTTTAAATGGATAATCTATATGTACATATATAAAAGCAAGAAGAGGTTCACCTTAATGAAACGCATGGCACAAAGCTGCCTGGCCAACGGCCGTTCCTACTGAAGTGTCATCATCCAAGTAGTAATGTTTGGTAAATGTGTGCAAGGCTTCCTAGTTACAGCTGTACAGATGTCGTATAGAGAAACCTCAGCATGAAGGGCTGTAGTGGCCACCATTGGCTGATACATACACCTTACAGGAGGACCAGCCATAGAATCAGAGAGAACAACATCAATCCATCTTGCTGTTCCTTGATTTGAAAGTGGGTGCCCTTTTCCTGGGTTGCCAAATGCCATGACAGCTGATGCGATTGACGGAAGAACTTGATACGATCAATGTATAATGTTCAACCATCTGTGGGCGTTCACGGTATGCTAGGCTTTCTCTGTTCTCTTGGTAGGATTCTGGAAGAATGCTTTGATCATAACGGGTTCATTTAAATAAAAGTCAGAAGGCACTTTCGGAATCAATTTGTAATTGATGCGCAGGAGGACACTGTCCATATGGAAGCCTAAGAAAGAAAGTTTTTTCGTGAAGGCCTCTCCCCCCTCCTTAATGATGTCAAGACCAACAAAAGAGCAGTTTCCAATGTCACCAATTTGTTGCAAGCTTTGAGAATTGGTTTGTGTAGTGTTTTAATTATTTGACCAAGAAAGTATTTAATTCGCTGGATCTAAAACTTATCTTGGTAATAAATGAAACCACTATATGAACCGATCAATTGACCAAGAAAAGTGTTAAGCTCCTGTGTGCAGAATGGGGAGCATACTGAAGGGATCTCCCAGTACAGTCCTCTAAGGAACTTTATTATGATCCTTGTGGACATTGTTGAAATCAGGACATAGCTGCCAAGCAGACCCTAACAGAGGCACATTTGAGTCTGACTGCAAGTTGCAGGAGACAGGGGGGTAACTTGTTGCAGTTGAATCGATATTGTGGGGGCGACCATTATACTGACACAAGGTACAGAAATTCTTCCATTTTTGCTTTACAAGTTTTGGTGGCAGAGTATCCTCTGGGCCTGGAGTATCTAGCTGTGCAGACTCCAGGTGTTCAGGACCCATGTAAATAAGCTTAGGGAGGCAGGGTTGTGTTTGTGTATCCAACTGTTCTGCTTGGAGACTGGATTATGACATGTCCCTGGGGTACTTAGGAAAGGTAGAGGAGATCGGTGAACCCATACGGTTGTATGACGTTACAACGCATGCTATTACAACGCATACCTTTACCCTGACTTGCTGTCGGGGGTGCGCTGGAAGTTGGACTAGTATAATTTACTATTCCAACTCCAATATGTGCTACAGTAGGGAAGGTGTTCGAGTTAACTCCAACACCTCCTACCCCCTGCAACAAGCCTTTCGGGTTGAAACGACATGCGTTGTAAGGGCATGCGTTGTAACTCTTCTGTTGTAAAGGCTGTTTCCCACCCATACTGATGTGCCCATGCAGGAGCTACGGGGATCAGCCTGCAGAACTCCCTTTTGGCATTGTTGAGAAGTTGAGGAAAAGTGAATGAAAAAGTCTTGTAATATGAAATAAAAATGCACCTCCCCCTCAACCCTGGATGGCATTACCTGCTTCCAAAGTACTCGCATATTTCGTTCAGTGGTGTCTCAAATGGATCTAGTGCCAGATGACATCACTGGCAAAAGATCATGACTGCCAGAACATGACTCAACAGGCTCATGTGAGTCATTTTCCGTCCTGTTGAGCGCATCTGCCCACTTGTTAGCAAATTCTGGGAGATATTCTGCACTTTGAGATTCCATGATGCCTCACACACTTTATAAGGAGTTGTGCTTTTGCTGAGAGTGGCCAGGACTTTGTAGCGTCCCGTTTGTTTATGTAAAACATAGTAATGGTGTTATGTGTTTTCACTAGAATCGGTTACTATATGAACCTTGTAAGGAAAGACTTTAATTCCTTTTGAACTGCTCTGAGTTCCAGGACATTTATGTGAAGTTTCTTCCCTTGCATTTTCTACTGAGCTCTTGCGTCCAAACACTTGAAGAGAGAGGGGCATCCCACAACACATAACAATTCCACAGGGTCATAACAAAGTGAGCTAATAGAGGCCTACAGGCCAGGCCTCGTGTGAGATTTTTTGTGTGCTCCAGTCACCATGTCAGGTCTTGTTTGATTTTTGCACGTCAGCTGAATGTGATTGTTAAAAGATCCTCTAATCGGAGCCAATGGGCATCTATCTCTTTTTGTAGTGGGTGCTTCCACAGTTAACAGAACAAAACGAGGTTGCTTGCGACCATTGCTATTCCTTCCGCTCCAAGAAAAAACTTTGCGACCGTCTGGCTGTACGATTCAAAATGTCACGGAGGAGCGGAGACAACATACCAAACCTTTTCGGAACCGAGGACATCAAAGGGGAACACAATGCGTAAGCAACAGCGGCGGACAAAGTGACCTTCTCCCATGAAGACGGCTCCGTCCTGGAAATCCACGGTCTTCCACCTGTGCAGCCAGCCCTGATTATGTGCCACCCCACCTTGCAACCGACCCCTAGCAGAGCAGCCCTTATCTTAAGGTCGAACAGTTACTCTGGAGCAGCAGAGACAAACTGCAGGGTCACCACTTCCTTCGGGCCATGGTCGGCACTGACCGACAACTTCGGATACGCTCAGACACCGCTTGAAGACGAAAAAAACATCAAGGCAGAGTACTTCGGCACAGGTCTCCCCCATTTTGGAGTCGAGCCAACCTGTGCGGCCAACAACTTTGGCTCCTAGACAGAAATCCACATCAGAGCCGAGCCCATCGGTGCCGAAAACATCGGTGTTGGAGCCGAGATCATTGGCGCCCAGTGGCATGCTCAGCCAAGGATCAAGGACTGTCGAGCCCAGTCTTAAAAAGCTACAAGAGATCAAGAACCGCCAAAAACACCTGATGATCCATCCCCATACAGTCCGGATAATTACCAACCTTCTAAATGGCAACTGTTCTTTTAAGAAGCTTTAGACATGCCGCCTCCACCAAAGCAGAGGAAGAGAATGGACAAGGGTACAAGTCCTTTACATTTTGCGATGCCACCACCCCTCCCTCCTCCATCACACTTAGCATCACCTCCTGCTTCTCCAGTTGACCCTATATCATACACACCTCAAGGGTCACTTCCTTCAGATATAGGGCGACAGGGCTCTGGCGATACCTTTGACATCCTGCCACAGGATGATCCCTGGGATACATATGATACTGATGCACCTGCAAACCACCCCCCTCCCCCCCAATGATACCACTTCCTACCACAATCTTCTTGGTAGGGCGGCTACGTTCCATAAAGTGGACCACATTCCAGGGCGATTAAAGAATGATTCCTTTTTGAGACTCTTTCATCCACTCAATGCTCCGCTCAGTACCTTCCTATGCTCAAAGGCATTCTTTGTAATACCTCAGACATTTTCCAAGACCCAGTTCGAGCTAGGGTCATTAGACCAAGGGTAGATAAGAAGTATGAGCTTCCCCAACTGACCCACTCTACACCAGAGCCCAGCTTCCACCTGACTCTTTAGTGGTAGCAACTGCATGCCAAAGAGCCAACTCTCAGACCATTGGTGATGCCCCTTCACCAGCTAAAGAGATAAAAAAAAGATGCTGCAGGCAAAATGGTAGCTGCGCAATCAGCCAACTGTTGGCAGATTGCCAATTTCATTAGGCTGCTTTCCCAATATGACCAGGCTTATTGGGACAAAAAAGAGGAACTCCTCCAATATGAACATAAGAAAAGAGATTATGCTATCCTCTCTAAAGAAAGCAGATCTCAAACACCACCATTCCCTCTGCCCTAGATGCTGCGTATACTGCTGCTAGTGGGGTTTACTCTAGCTTCCTATGTAGGCATGCTTGGCTCAGTGTCTCATGTTTCAAACCGGAAGTCCAGAAAAAAACTACTTTATCTACCTTTTGATGCGGAGCATCTTTTTGGCCTGCAGGTAGATACCTTGCTAGAAAAAAATTAAAAAGGACAACGAAACCGCGCAAGCAATGGGTGCTCTTAAAACCCTTCCCATTGAGGGTCCTTTCACTGCTCATCCTACTGTGGAGGTTCCAAAATAACTTCCTCTGAAACCTCCACATCTTACCTACTGCTTGGCGGAACATCATCTTCGACTAGTGGATGTTGGATGTTATCCAACATGGTTATTGTCTGGAGCTCACTTCCACTTCTCCCAACATTCCACCTCGCAAACCCAAACTCTCCCCACAACACAAAAGGTTACTCAGGAAGTAGGTCCAAGCGCTCCTTCAAAAAGTAGCCATAGAACCCGTCCTATCAAACAAAAGGGCGTAGCAGTTTACTTATCCCCAAAAAGGACCGGTCTGCTTAGACACATTTTAGATGTTAGGCCCCTAAACGAATATATTCTCTCAGAACACTTTCACATGATCACTCTTTAAGATGTCATCCCGCTACTACAAGGCGACTTCATTAGCCGCATTCGACCTCAGAGGTCGCATACTTCTACATTCCAATCCATCCCGCACATCGCTGGTGCCTCTGTTTTGTAGTAAGTGGACATCATTACCAATTGAGGGTGCTACCTTTCAGAGTCACTATCAACCCAGGGTCTTCACCAAGTGCCTTTCGGTGGTGGACGCTCACTTACGCAGACAGGGCATCTACGTGTTTCCCTATCTGGACGATTGGCTTACCTAAAATCCCATCTTCACCCCTTCAGATCTAACCTTATCTAGGGGCAGTCCTCACCACAGAAATGGGCATAACCTATCCAACTGCCACCAGGATGCAATCCTTTCAGGCACTCGTTCCTCTTTTTCAGCCAAATCATCAGGTTACAGTCAGGACAGTTATGTGCCTCCTTAGCATGATGACCTCATGCCAGGTTACACGTGCGTCCATTACAGGTGTTACAATAGCCTCAAGCGGAGGGGCAATGGGAAGATCTAGTGTTGGTCAGCCTTCAAGATTGCCACTCTCTGCAATGGTGGAAAATCAACAACTTGTTAAAATCATCACAGTGGATGCCTCCCTGACCGGATGGACAGCCCATCCACAAGATTTGACTGTCCAAGGTCTGTGGAATCACAGTCAATGACTTCTCCACATAAATCACCTAAAGTTACTAGCTTTTCACCTTGCGCTGAAAGATTTCCTTCCACCCCTAATTGGCAAGTTAGTGCTCATCAAGACAGACAACATGATAGCCATGTATTACCTTCAGAAACACGGGGACACCAGATCCCCTCAGCGCTCTTTCCTGTCCCAGAACATTTGAAAATGGATTCTCTATCACAAGATCCACCTCTTAGCGGAATACTTGCCAAGAGTGGACAGCGACTTTGCCGACCTCCTCAGCAAGATGCGGCATCAAGTCTACGAGTGGGAACTCCACCGCAAGTCCTCCACCACTACTTTCAGCGTTGGGGATTACCAGAAATAGGCTTCTTCACCACAGCAGAAAACGCCAAATGCCCTAACTTCGTCTCCAGGTTTCCACACCACAGTCCAAGGGCAATGCACTATGGATGAGATGGTCGGGGATATTTGCTTAGCTTTTCCTCCTCTCCCTCGACTTCTGATTGTAGTTTGGAATCTTCGACAGACATTTCTCTCCCTCATCCTGGTGGCTCCCTCGTGGACACGACAGCCATGGTTCACCACCCTCCTCCAACTCTCACTGGTCCCACACAAGACACTCCCCAACAGGCAGGACCTTCTCCCGCAGAACCATGAAGAAATCGGGCATCTGGATCCCAGATCTTTCAACCTTGAGATCTGGCTTCTGAGGTCTTAGAATTTGGATACCTTGCGTGGATATTCTCAAAGAGGCGCGCAGGCCTACTACTCGTGTCTGTTATGTTGCTAAATAGAAACGATTTGTTCCTTATTGACATTCCAAACATTTTGATCCATTAACAGCCTAAGTACAAGTCTGCTACCTCTTTCACTTACAAACTTCTGTTTTAGCTTTCACATCCATAAGACTACAACTAGTGGCTGTGGCCGCTTCCCTTCAGAACAGGCAACACCTTTCTCTATTACGAAATCCCATCATTAAAGCCTTCATAGAAGGTCTTAAAAGAGTCTTTCCTCCTTGGGTCCCACTAGCCGCAACATGGAATCTTAACATTGTATTGACAAGATTAATGTGGCCCTCTATTCGAACCCCTCCACTCCTGCCCCCTCCAGCTTCAATCTAGGAAGGTAACGTTTCTGGTCACCATCACTTCTCTTAGATGTGTCAGTGAACATCAGGCACTAACCTAGGAAGAGCCCTTCATCCAAATACATAGAGATAGGGTTGTACTCGCACAAACCCTAAGTTTCTCCCAAAGGTGGTTTCACAATTTCAACTCAAACTATTGAAATTCCTGTACATTTCCCTCAACCTGACTCAGTTGCAGAACGTGCTCTCCATATATTAGACGTTAAACAAGCCCTCACTTATTATATTAACATAACTAAACCCATCAGAAGAAGAACAAAACAGCTTTTTGTTGCGTTCTCCAAACCCCATACAGGGAAAGCCATTTCTAAACCGGGCATTGCTTTATGAATTATTAAATGCATCCAAACATGCAATGCCAAAGCTAAAATAACTTTCGTTATCTTTCCTAGACCCCATTCCACATGGAAACAAGGAGCCTCTATGGCCTTTCGTGGGAAAATCCTATTGCTAATATTCGAAAATCAGCTACATGGTCCACACCACATACTTTTACAAAACATTATTGTGTGGATGTACTGGCTCGTTAACAATCTAATGTTGGTGAGGCAATTTTCTATACACTTTTCCAAACCACTGCAATTCCCACAGGCTAGCCACCGTGTTTTTGGGAGGACGGCTTTAGTTTGTACATATCATGTGTAGCTACAGCCACCTATGCCTCGAACGGAAAATGTTACTTACCAAGTAGGCATCTGTTCGTGGCATGTAGTGCTGAAGATTCACATGTGCCCACTCTTTACCCTGATGCCCTATGTTAGTTGCAGTCAATTTAATATTTCCTACTATGCTCTTTGCATAGACATCTGTCTATACTACACTTCGCTCCACATTTCATCCTCACCCGCCATGCGAGAAAACCGTCTAACAAGGGGGTCGATGAACATGCGCATTACCAGCAAGAGAAGGAGTCACTACCTCGTGACTCAAAAGACTTTCTTTGGAAAAATCACAACTTGCACAAATCCAGCCCAACACTAGATGGCAGGATTATGCACCTCATGTAAATCTACAGTACTACATGCCACAAACGGATGCTTACTGGGTAAGTAACTATTTCCTTCCCTTGCGTAGCCACTCAGGTATATATGGAAAAACTTGATGCCCTTATACATGTTAGAAAGCTGTCGCCAGGACCATGAACTTTGTGAAAATCCATGGTGCTGATCAAAGAGTAGAACCTTGATCTGATAATGGCACTTGGCTCTCTTGAAACGCTGATAACTGCCTTGCTGGAAGTGAGGTGTAAATGAAAGTAAACATCTTGCAGATGCAGAATAGCTATAAACTTCCCTTCATATAGTAGGTACAACTTTTCTTCCAGGGTTACCATTCTGAATGATTGTGTTTTTCAAATCTTTGTGCAGCTGCCAAATGCCCAAAATGAGACACCTCTCTCCCACTTTCTTTTTTACTAAGCAAAACCTGGAGTAGAACAGCTTTCATCGCTGTGATTTAATGACTAGTTTCCATACCATTTTAGAAAGTATGTCTGCCTGCAAGATTTCTAGATGTTGATGAATACGGATCTGCTTTGGCTTCCGGACACATTTGAGGGTATGCCTGTATTTTACTCCGGTTTAATACCTGTTGGTGAGTTTGAATTATGCTATCTTGCCATTGTGCATAGAGGGCAGAAATCCAGCCACCAATGGTTCCAGGTGGAAGAGGAGGAGGATACTCGGTAACCAAGCTGAAATGAAGTAATTGGCTGCATGATAAATCCTGCAAATAAAATCTTACATTGGACCTCCAGCACAACGTCTAGGAATGGTTTAATCCTATACGAATCTATGAAATATACCAACTCCGGAGAACTGCAGTGAGGCTCAGAGATGTGCTTCAATTTCACTGCAAGTAACTTGCCCTGAAGCTTGGTTTAAAAGTGTCACAGACGTTTCTTACATTGTTCCTCATGTTTTCTACATATCCTTGTATGGCTGCACACTGGAATGTAGTGATCCTTGAAGAGATAACAGTTTAGGAATTGTAATTTGTTGTTTACTTGCATTGTCTGTTTCTCCAAGGAGCAAGATACCCCTATAAAACCTAGCTAGCTATGAGGCTGAGTCAGCTGAGAATACTTATTGTCAGACAACTTTCACATGGTAACTCTTCAACAAGTACTTCCCCTCTTGCAGCAGGGTGACGTTCTGTCTACCCTATATCTAAAAGACGCCTACTTTCATATTCCAATTCATCCTGCTCATCGCAAATACCTCAGGTTTGTGATAGCAGGTACACCTTACCAGTTCAAGGTACTTCCATTTTGCATCACCACAGCCCCCAGAGTGTTTACCAAATGTCTCGCAGTAGTAGCCGGTCATCTCAGAAGACAATGTATACATATTTTCCCTTACCTGGATGACTGGCTTATGGAAGCGGGCACTCACCAGAACTGTATACTACACACTCAGACCACAGTACATCTACTTCATCAGTTGGGGTTCACAATAAATGGACAAAAATCCCACCTGTGCAATCTTATCTGTGAGCTTCCCTTAACACTGTCAAAGCTGTAGCCACTCCCAATGTAGCCAGGATTCACAATAGTCAGGCCACAATATTACAATTTCAACCCAATCAATCATTACCAGCCGGAGTCTTCATGCACCTGCTGGGAATGATGGCATCCTGCATTCCAACCGTACCTTAGGCAAGCCTTCACATGCGTCTTCTTAATAATGTCTCGCGCATCAGTGGAATCAATCACAGGGTCCATTGACCGATCTAGTGTTGGTAGACAGCCGCACCCATTGCTCTCTGCAGTGGTGGAACCCGCAACACTTAGCAAATGGGCGGCCTTTCATAGACCCGATGCCACAGACTATACAGACAGCAGACGCATCGTTACCAGGTTGGGGCACCCATCTTTAACATTACACAGTACAGGGGCTGTGGTCGGACAATCACAAACATCTCCACATCAACTACCTGGAACTTCTAGCAGTGTTCCTAGCAATCATAGCTTTTCTCACCCAACTTGTAGGCAAGACTGTCTTAGTTCACACAGTCAACATGACAGCAATGTACTACCTCCAGAAACAGGGATGGACACATTCTCTCAAACTGTCGCGCCTTGCACAAAGCATTTGGAATTGGGCGAGTCACCACAAAAACTATCTCCTAGCAGAATGCCTTCCAGGAGTATACAATCAGATTGCAGACCTGCACAGCAGACAGGCAGCAAATACACGAGTGGGAACTTCATCTTCAAGTTCTTCTTCCCTACTTTCAAAAATAGGGATTTCCACAGATAGATCTGTTTGTCACATTACACAACACAAAATGCCCAAACTTCGCATTGAGGTTCCCCACACTGAGCACCCAAAGGCAATGCTCTATGGATGAATTGGTCAGGGATCATTGCTTACTCTTTTCTGCCTCTCCCACTAATTCCATTACTGGTTCGGAAGCACAGACAAACGTCCCTCACACTGATCTTAGTAGCACCCACATGGGATCGTCAACCATGGTATGCCACCCTGTTAGAACTCTCAGTGGTTCCAGATTAAAAGCTACATCTCACGCCCTGCCTCCTCACTCAGAGCCATGGAGAAATCAGACATCCAAATCCCACAGAACTCATTCTAGCAATTTGGCTTCTGAAATCATAGAGCTTGGTTATTTACAACTACCACGAGGCTGTATGAATATTCTCAAAGAGGCTAGAAAGCCTACTACTAGGGCATGTTATGCAGCAAAATGGAAACAGTGTGTTGCCTATTGTAACAACAACAATATCAATCCACTTGATGCTTCTGTACAGAACATCAATTGTAATCTGTTGCATTTACAGCAATGTGGATTAGCTTACACATCCATTTGTTTACATCTAGCAATGGTAGCTGCATACTTGCAAAATAGACAACACTTCTCTCTATTCAGAGTATCAGTGATTAAAGCCTTCATGGAAGGTTTAAAAAGGTTGATACCACCTACAATTCCCCCTGCTCCAGAGTGGAACTTGAACATAGTCCTTACTAGGCCAGTGGGCCCACCTTTTGAACCAATGCACAAATGTCAGTTACAATTCCTATCATGGAAGGTTGCTTTCCTCATAGCGATAACCTCACTAAAAAGAGTTGGTGAACTTCAGGTATTAACTATACAAGAGCTTTTCTTTCAACTTCACAAAGATAGAGTGGTTCTTCGTACCAATCCTAAAGCCAGTCAGCTATATATGGAAAGACTTGAAGCCCTTGTACATGTTAGAAAGCTGTCGCCAGGACCATGCACTTTGAAAATCCATGGTGCTAATCAAAGAGTAGAACCGTAATCTGATACTGGGCATGGCTCTCTCGAAATGCTTATAACTGCCATGCTTGAGGTGAGGTGTATATGAAAGTAAGCATCCTGCAGATTTATAGAAGCTATAAACTTCCCTTCATGTAGTAGGTATAACTTTTCTCCCAGGGTCACCATTCTGAATTTTTGTTTTTCAAATCTTTGTGCAGCTGTCTAATGTCCAAATTAAGACACCACTCTCCCAATTTCTTTTATACAAATCAAAACGTGGAGTAGACCGGCTTTCTTCCCTGGGATTTGATGACTAGTTTCCATGCCCCTTTATTAAGCATAGAAATGTATCTCTGCCAGCAAAATTTAAGATGTTTATGAATAAGTTTCTGCAGCAACTTCTGCGAAAACATGAGGGTATGCTTGTATTTTACTCTAGTTTAATACCTGTTGGTGAGTTTGACTTATGCTATCTTGCCATTGTGCATAGAGGGCAGAAATCCAGCCACCAATGGTTCCAGGTGGAAGAAGAGGAGGAGACTGGGTAACCAAGCTGAAACAAAGTAATTGGCAGCATGATAAATCCCGAAACTGAAATCTTACAATAGAACCTACAGCACAACATCTGGGAATGGTTGAATCTTGTAGGTATCTATGAAATATACCAACGCTGGAGAACTGCAGTGAGGTTCAGAGATGTGCTTCAATTTTACTGCAAGTAACGTGCCCTGAAGCTTGGTGTGCAAGTGTCACAGACGTTTGTTACATTGTTCCTCATGTTTTATACATATCCTTCTATGGCTGCACACTGAAATGTAGTGATCCTTGCAGAGATTACAATTCCATTTAAGAAGTGTAATTTGTTGCTAACTTGCCTTGTTAATTTCGCCAAGGAGCAAGATACCCCTATACAACCTAGCTAGCTATGAGGCCGAGTCAGCAGAGAATTTGTCAGGTCTCAAATATCACTGTCATGTCCACACAAATGTCAGATTCTTTGGTATTTGAGGGTTGCTCATAGTCTATGTGTGCCACGATAATTTAATTCTATACCTAGAGCTCTGGGTTCCACCAGTGCATGGTATGTTCTCATGGTACACTAGCGTGTGCGCTTCACCCCTGATGGATCAGCTTTGTGCCTTGAACCTGATTGGATCCGTGTGTGTCTTGAGACCCGAAGTGCACAGAATATGACATAAATCCTGGATGAATTTGTATGATCTCTTCTCTTCTTCTCCCTGAAGGTATTCTTCATTCCTTGGAAGCAGCTATTGATGCTGTTCAGCTGAAGGATGGACGAGGAGTCACTAAACCAGGAAGGTGAGTAGACTTCCTGCCATGACTTAACTGCTGGTCAAATGATCCACATTTTTAGCTAACTAGGGAACTGGCCATCAGTTCAATGTTGATGGTGCCAGTCTCTCTACTTGCCGATATATTATTCCATGGGGAACTTCCAGGGCACTGTGATTTTATTCTGGATATGGGCCTATGTAGCTTCATGTGTTCCACAGAATTATCAAGAGGGTTTTTTGCACTTGTAAGGATGGAAATATCCCCCTGCATGGTGACATGTACCGCTGCCTTGAGTGTCCCAGCTGCATTTATATCTGGATCCCTGGTACTGATTTTCAGTGATGAGCGAACATGGGTCATGTGTGCGCCATGGCTTAGGCCAGTCTCCCAGTATTGCAGTCTTTTTAAACTGGGAGGGGAGTACCAAGCAGTACCCTTGTTAAGGTAGGGGCAGCTGGCCGTACCTGAATATAAGTGACATATGCACTGGGGCAGGAGCATATCCACTTTTGTTTTCAGTAGAATAGATAACGTGAACAGGCATTTTTACCTGTATCAAAGGAGTGGGGCCTACTGGCCCACTTGTGTAAAGTTCTGTGGCTCTGTCCTTTATTCACCCTTGGTTTGCATGGGTTGTGTGCAGTGCCGAACAACATGTGATACTTGTGTGTGCAAGCTGGGACAGTACATAAGCAGAGGCGTAGTTTTAGAGGGAGGTGTTTGGGGTGTTAAGCCCCCCTAATAAATGTATTTTCTGCCAAAAAGTTGGGTGCAAGTGCTTTCATTCGGTTATGGTGAGGTGTCTGTCGTATTTCACCAGGAATGTTTTCATAAACACAGACAAAAACGCACACACATTCCCTCCCTCTCTGCTTTGAAAGTCTTAAAAAGTTTTGGTCTTTTTACAAAATATTATGGTTTCTCTCACCTAGCACCCCTACGCATTTGCATGTGCGTGCTGGGATGCATGTGTGCGACTTAATGGTATGTTACACGGAGGCCTGCTGGTTCCATTTTGGAAGCACAGGGCCTGCAGAAGCTGGAGAGGTAATCTCCACACAGGAAGTGTGTATTGCTAACATTTCTGAGTGCTGGTGTGGGATACACACACTGAAGGTCGCGGATCAGAGCATCCTCTCTGAATATCCTGGGGCTCTTTGATTCCAGGAAGTGTTACTGGGCAGTGAAGCCTGGGCTCATTGTCAAGGAGATAGTGTGGCTGATATGGCTGGCATTACCAGGGAATCTGATACAGAGGAAGGCTTAGGGGCCGATTTACATGTTGGTGGAAAGGGTACTCCGTTGCAATGAAGTTCCCTTCCAGCCAACATAATGGTCTGCCCGGCAAGTTTAAAAGCAGATGGGCCATAGTTTGACAATGGCAGAGACTACTCCATGAACGCAGTGGCCAAACTTCTCCAATGAAGTATAGGAGGTTGGAGAATTGGCTATAGGTCTGCCTGCCCAGTTTAGATGCGCAGATATATAGTAATTTGTTTACTGACCATCATCGCCAGGAAATCTCTGACCGGGAAGGGGCAGTAACTTCTACAAAATGCCCCCCTTAACATGGTAGGTGACTCCAGCTACAAGGGGGGCATTGACTGTTTTTATTTTTAAAATTCCACTTTGGGGTTTGTTTTTAAAAATACGAAAACTGTGCTGTATGACTTCTTCATTTTTGACGGAGTCGTACGTCAAAGTCACGATACATTCTCTGAAGAAGCCATGACGGCGATTTCTGTAAATGTTAGTAATGTCACTTGACTGGCCAGACATTTCTAAATTGTGCTGTCTTGACCTTTGGCAGGGTAAAATACTCTGTCATCCTGACGGAGGTCAGCCTGACAGTCAATTTCTAATTGGGCTTTCTGTCCCTTGAACCTTTATGTTTCATATTTCAGTGGAGACACCTTTGGCCTGTGTTGAGCGGCACTCAGAATTGGAGCCACTCCTGCTACGGCAGACTGTCTCTTTGACAAAGGCAGTGCAGAGGAGAGAGCACTTCTAAAGGGTTGATACCCCAACATGAATTGCAAAGGCCAGAAACAAAATCACATTTGTCTGGGTTCGGACTATAAAGGTGGGAACCTGTGCCCCATACTTTATTGAACAGCACTGGCTCAACAGGAGAGGGAAAAAACACCAAGCCTTCTTGCTCCTGGAATGTGGGTTTGGGACCAAGGTCTGTCAGTCTCTCCACTAGTTGAGGGTCCATCACCCAGGAGCCAAGAACACTTGTCCTGTGCCTCAAGCATCATCCTTCTACCTGCCTATCAAGACCATTGTGCCCTGTGAGAAGGAGGAGAGAGAATGGAGAGAGCAAGGCCCCACAGGGATTGAGCAGAGTGTGAGGCGCCCAATCCAGTCAGCACCAGTGTTGCCAGGGAGCCCTTTGCTCTCTTGTGGAAGTTGGCTGACCCAAACGGGCTATAGTGAAGAAGCAGCCTGTCCTCCTGTAGCAATGATCTTTTTTGGGCTGTCACCTGTGGTCTTGACCCCCTCTGTGTGCCAGGAGAAGAGCCTCTATGGCCTCTGAGGTCATCTGGGCTGTCGCCCATGCCACTGGGACTGTAGGCTTTTGTCTGTGTGACTCAGACTATGGACCGTTGCCAGTGACCCCTGTGTGTGAAGAGGGGGTCCACGGAGACTGTTCAGGCCATCACCTGGAGGATCCAACCTGATTGGAACTATTGCAAGAATCTCTGACCCCTGTATGTTGGGAGAGGGGCACCAGGACTGTATGGGGTCGTTGCAATGCTGGAGGAGTCCCCACGTCCAGCAGAGGAGATGGGGAACAAATTCAGAAATTTCCTACAGGAACGCCTCTGCTTCCATGACTTATGGGCAGGAACCGCTAAGAAGAAAGACAAGCAAACCGTACCCATCTGCGAGTGCCCCAGCACACCTACCTCGCCAATTGTGGGAAGGGCTCTTTGCGCCCTGACCAGTGTGAAGCACAGGAGAGTTGGGGGAGAAGCACCCTGGCTCCAGGACTCTTCTAAAGATGGAAGTTTGGGTAATTTGGTAGCAGGGCCATGGGCCTGTGTGAGATGTATTGGAGCTTGGTGGTTTACCGCCAGACTTCAATGCACATCATTAGTGTCGGAGCATGAGTGAAAGGGTGGACCCACAGGGGCAGCACAGCCCTTACAAGTGCTAGAGCGCTAGCCATGAGAGACTTCTTTGTGGATTATTTAGTGTGCTGTGTTGAGCATGTGTAATTAATACTGCTTTTTACTCTAATGGTCAGTATTGGACTGCTACAATCCTCTTCTTGAATTTACTGGGGGTGGTTTGAATTATGAGCCCTCATATCTTGCACGTGCCTCCCTCAGAAGAGCCTTGAACTGCTCGGCCATGCTATCAGTAAGAGTCAAGTGCAAAAGGGGTAGTACTTGGCCTAGTTACTCAGGAGCCATACTAGATTTGGCAGCGGGACAGCAGAAGTAAAAGCCTGCAACACCCACACTTGGACTCAGTAGCTCCTGCTTGCCCTGTGGCCATTCGAAAGCATTTCTGACAACCCTTCTTCCTCGACATATCATACAAATAATCGCTCCCAGATCAAATCTAGTAGTTCTGATAATGATAAACCATAGATACTTCTACCAGATGTTCAACAAGGACAGAGGGGACAGTGAGTTCTTTAACCATCAAATATTTCCTTTCAAAATGTAATTGTGTCTGATCCCTTGTAAATTTGAACCATTCTCACTATTTTTGTGTAAAGCTACATGACTGATTTTAACTATTACTGTTCTTGCCCTGTATGAGCACTTTAGAGTATTGCACTGCCTCTCACTTCTCACATTACTGTTTGTTTAGAAATGGGTGGAACAGGGGGTGTGGCCAGCACCATGTCCAACAAGACGTGTCTGCCAGAGCTCCGGCTGCCCCACGATGATCCGTACTGTAATCTTACCTCAAAAACACTCATGAATATTGCTCACACTACCCCCAAGGTTCATACTACCTCGAGCCACGGCGGGGGAGTATGTCCGAGGCGAGAGGATCCGCGGCCGTGCTGGGAAGACAAAGACGGGGTAAAATGGCGAAGGGTCACATGCAGTAACCCGAAGCGACGTGGCGAGCCTGAGGAAGTTAAGGCTGCCCTACGCGCCTGAGCCCAGGAATAGAGGCAGCAGATGCTGTGGTAAGAGATGCTGTGGTAAGAGAACTGGTGTTGCTCAAGCGAGGTCGGACCTGACCGTAGGTTGGCGGAGACCTCAGAGCGCGGCCAAATGAGCCCTCCCTCAACCCCACTGGGGGAGAGGCGTCAGCGGAGGGCCCCGGTTGCGGCCTACGATACCATTTCTCACCAGATTCTACTAGATAGACTCCAAGATATAGGTGTTCAAGGGCTGGCCCTGAAGTGGGTGACTGACTTCCTAACTGACAGAACTCAGACTGTCACTCTGGGAACTTTTAAATCTACTACTATTAAAGTTACCTAGGGGGTCCCGCAGGGCTCCTGCCTGAGCCCGACCCTTTTTAATATTTATGTTACCCCTCTGCTCAGACTCATGAGATCCTTAGGATTCACCCCGATCTCATATGCAGACGACACACAGCTCCTCCTCACATTTGATAAAAATAGATCAGATATTCAGCTAATTTTCTCAGAAGGCATGAAATCCATCGCTGCCTGGATGCGGGCTAACTTTTTACAACTTAATGCTGGGAAATCTGAAATCATGTTGTTTGGAGGAGCTGTTACACGCTGGTCGCCTACCTGGTGGCCGGAGGAACTTGGTACAGCCCCTGCCCCTAAAGAAGTGGTCAAGAACCTAGGTATCAGAATTGATCACAAACTAACTCTTGAGGCATATGCTAATAACACTGCTGGCTCATGCTTCTACATCCTCAGTCTACTTAGAAGGATTGTTCCCCTATTTCCCTCGCCCACCAAAAAAACGTTAATGCAAGCCTTGGTACTAAGTAAACTTGACTACTGTAATGCCCTTTTATTTTCGGCTAACAAAGGCTCCCTCAATAAACTTCAGGTTGTGCAGAATACTGCCGCCCGTATTGTTGCCGGCGCCCCAGCCAGAACACCCTCTGAACCCCTCCTCAACTACCTCCACTGGCTTCCGGTGAGAAAGCTGGTTAAATTCAAAATAGGCTGCACTATCTTCAGAGCCCTCAATGGCCAAGGCCCCTCTTATCTTACTAGCAAACTAGCTATATACACCCCGGCACGGCAGATCAAGCTCTGAACTTTTGCTTTCACCCCCAGAGTTAAAAAGGCGCGCAGCGGAGGCAAAGCATTCTCCTACCTCGCCCCTGTATTTTGGAATAAGTTACCTTTTCACCTACGTAATTGTCAGAATCTGCCTCCGTTCAGAAAGCTGCTGAAAACTCACCTTTTCTAGTTCTTTACCTTGGCTGTTCTCTGCCGTCCTAAGCGCCGAGATACCCTCATGGGTGATTCAGCGCTATACAATCCAATACATTTCAAACTACCACGACACATAAAACGGGCCAGAAGGAGTGACAGAGCTCAGTTTCAGGATGGCAGGTCACCCGGAGAAGAACTGAAGCGGTGAGCTGGGAGACACGGGATTCACCCTGCGCGTCTGGGCCCACTGCTTCTGACGGCTCTGACGGTGAGTAGGGATCGTACTGACAGGTGGATCCTGAATGAGGTGGCAGTGAAGCACGGGGACCATGGAGTGTGGGCAGGTGCGCCCCACCTTCAAACCCCAAACGAGGGAAGTGTGTAGGGGGACTCCCTGGTCGAGGCCTGGAGAGCAACAGGAGGCGAGGCCCGTTATGGAGGGACCAGACACCCGGACAGGAACCGGGAAGGTGAGAAATCCTTAACCCTGGACCCTAAGAGAGGCGGGAGGCCGTCAACAGAGCTGGATCCTGAGACATGACTGAAAGGCCCATCAGAGGCTGGGGAGAGATATCTCCAATAGCTGACCCCCCCGGTAGCCAACTGAAGGGTTACCCGGGACTCAGGCTGGAGACTGCGGGGTGGACAGAGGTTCCCGGAGGTCAGAGGGACTCCAAGATGCACCTGCGACTGAGTTAATATTTGCTCTAGCGGCCCACAACTGGTCGGCTGTACGCAGCTGTGCGAGGAGGGGGAGAAACACCCACAGGCAATAAGGTTTCTGCAGAGGGTCCAACACCCAGTTCTGCAAAAGGACGGGAGAGAGGTAAAGGACCCCAGAAACACTGTAGAAAGGCCGGGGCTCACTCCAGAGTTTGACCATAGACAAAACCGGAGATCCTGGAGCAGGCAACTGGAAGCAGGTAGGCACCTACCTTGGGAACTACCACATCCCGTGAACCCAACGCTCGAGCTCCAGTTGGTGAGGAGTAGGAGTAGAATTAATCATGCCGCACATCGACACTGAAGTAGGGGGGACACGTGGAGTCACGGAGAGCTACAGCGAGAGAGGCTCACCGGGGTTAGAACACCGAGTCAGGTGCCAGAGCTTGTTGGACGGGCAGAAACCCTAGAGGTGTTCAGACGGTGTTATAGAGATACGGGATGCAGCTTTAAGATTGCCAAAGAGAAAGACTACCAAGCCCCAAAGACAAGGGAAGATGGACCGGTACACCAAAAAGGGAGCCCTGCTACCTGAGGCTGCCGGACAGCCGAAGTTCATACTGATGTGACACCGTTGAGGCAAGACTTACGAAACGTAGCGAAGAGGGCAACGCAAATGCAGGGTGATGTTACCAAGCTAAAGAGCACCTTGAAGGAGACCATGTGGGATGACCCCGAAAATTGAGCGAGAAGAAAGAACCTGCTCTTCATAGGCTTTCTGGAGGGTATTGAAGGGACGGATACAGGTACATTCCTTTTCCAATGGCTAACCTATACCCTCACAAATGTCCAATTTTCCACCTGCTTCGTGATTGAGCTGGCACACAGAATGCCGGCCGCCAGGCCTCCGGCGGGGACGCCCCCAGACAGTCATAGCTCACTTCTTAAACTATCAAGACAGGGATCTCATACTACGCGAAATGAGACGCTGGGGCGTGGTCCCGATGGAGTAAGTGAAAATCATGGTGTTCCTTGATTACTCAAGGGAAGTCCAGAAAATGAAAAGAACCTTTGACTCGGTTAAGGAAAAATTGAGAAGCCTCCAAATACAATGCATGTTACTTTTCCCGGCCAAGCTCAAAGTCATGTTTCAATCCAAGACATTCTTTTTTCAGATGCCTGAAGAAGCCTGGACTAGGATCGAGGATCGACCGCCCAGAAAGCGAGACACGGAACATCGAAACTCGCGGGTCGTACTCCAGAGACCGTTGTGAGACTCCAAACCCTGAGAGCTAAGATCCAACGCCGTTTGGGTCGTGGGCTGAATTGTCAAGGCAGTACCCCAGGGGATTTAGAAAGCCGAGGGAACGATCAAACAGAGATTTAGACTCGGAGGAGGACTCAACAGGGGAACCTAAGAAAATGCTGCAGATGGGTGATCGACCAAGGAGACGAGTCTCACCAGACCCGCCATATCCGGATCGTTCGGGAGAGTAAGACATTGAGCATCCACTACTACAAAAAATCACTCGGCAAGAGGAGCTCGAAGTCGCAGATAATTGAATTTTTGCATATTATAATTGTTATTGTTTTTAATATTTTTGTATTTTGTAGATAAAGAGTATATCATTAGATGGAACACTCTGTATGGTGTGCTCCTATTGATTTTAATAAATTTTTTAATACATTTGTATTCCTACCTATTATCTTTTGTATCTGTTTTGACTACATCTCCTCTTTGTTCATTCTTCATATTACTGGTGTGCAAAGGATATATGAGGTAAATTGGTCCATTGTATGTATGATACTTACCTGAAGGGGACTTCTTTTAAGACTTGGTATTTGTTGGTACCCTTCCCCTTTGGGTTTTGGGTCCCTCTCTCTTTGTTTTGAGAGTTAAGTGAGATACTTGGGTTCCAACTTCCGAAAGATACCAAATATGTGTTGCTCGGCATACCGTCGGATATAGAGCTGCCCAGGAGGAGTCTTGTCATATGTAACTTGGGGTTGGCGGTAGCTAAGAGAGCCATGGCTAAGAGATCGGGTGCACAAGAAGTCCCTACTCTGTCGGGATGGAGAGTGGGAATGGATATGTACATGGGGGCAAAAAGTGTAACATATAAAATGAGGGGATGCCCCAAAAGATTTGGCGTCCCTGGCTTAGACATTATGGACTAGAGCTGGATCATTACCAAGATGGGTCTACGACTTTATACAGACCTCGGGAAGCGATAAATTCTAGTGATCATATATCAGTGAGGAAGAAGGGGCGATGTGCTTAGTGCGGATTTATTGCGATGACCTTAAATGGGTGTATGTCGATGTGGCTAGAATCGCGAGAACTATGTTACCAATGGAGAGACGTGCATGCAAGGTGGCTTTCTATGTGCCAAATGTTTGTTTGATGTGTACTACAATTAATAATTTTTTTTTAAATAAAAGAAATTGGTTGAACAATATATATAAAATCTAATCAGTATAGCAGTCTTTTATTTCCCAATACCTTTGTAAAAAGTGATTTGGATTTCAATTAAAACCAGTCTGATTGACGTGTTTGCAATAAGCTTGTTGGACACGTACATGCAAGCATCTGCTTAACAATATGAAATATTAGACCTTAAAAATACCAGAAGAGCCATTGTTTAACGCTACAATTAAACTTACTAAGCTGCCCTTCTGACATGCATAATGATTTACACCAGTTTAAGCAAGCTTAACATTATAAAAAACGGTGCAGTTTATGACAGAAAACCCTACTTTGTAGGAGGAAAAGCACCAATTCAAAGTGCTCTGATTTTGGGGTATCTTCGTGACACTGTAGCGTTGCAGTTTTCCATTGTAGTGCACTCCTAGCAGGTAGCAGACGGGCTCACTTGGCATCCCTAGATCATGGTTCTCCAAAAACAAGACAAAGAAACTTTTTAAGATTGGTTCTTTTACTCTTTTAACAAACCGTGTTCACTAAATATTTGGCGGTCATTCCAACTGAGCCATCAGTAAACACGTCTTCCATCACATGAATGACTTGCAGATGAAAGCCCTGCTTTGCACTCAGCTTCTTGAGTAATGCAAGCCACAGTGTGTCTGCTCAGTCATTTTATTTACCCGAGAGGATGTGAACTCCTTACTCAAGACCAGTGTTTGTGTTTTTTCAGCCCAGTCCTAGACACTAGGAAAGAAGGCTCGATTCTGCGGACAGTCTCTCCTGGTCTTCAAGTCTACGGCTTTACTGTTGTTTACAATGTCTTTTTGCCTGCGTTTATGCAATTTCCGTAGTATCCATTGGGATCAGTCGAGTTGCTATTGAGAAGGCAATGCCCACATATCCATGGGTCCTGCATGCTCCATTGGCAGTCAAATGACTGCTTTTTTAGCCCCCTCTTCCCCCTCAATCAAGACATCTTGCTTATATATACCTTTCGGAATGGGTGGCGGTCCACATAGGATTCAAGACTGTCCAAAGATTCTGGGCACAGGGTTCCCAACCTCTCTAGTTAACTAGTTTATCAGAGCAACCTCTTGAGAAAGAATTAGGTGAAAATCACTCGGCTCTTGGAAACCTCTTTCAGTTCAGAATTCTCACAGATTTTCCCCTTTCCATTCT
Organism: Lissotriton helveticus; assembly: GCF_964261635.1. NCBI lineage: Eukaryota > Metazoa > Chordata > Amphibia > Caudata > Salamandridae > Lissotriton > Lissotriton helveticus. Next base: position 127,826,232 of record NC_136068.1, on the reverse strand, counting down.
CTTGGGGCTCATTTGTATGAATTGCAAGAGAGAACATTGCCCACAGTATGTTCCCTTTATCTGGTAATAGTTCCAGAGCTGCAGAGACTGATATGCTCCTGCCATGATTAAGATGATTGCGGTCTAGTGTCGTTGCTCATTCTGGGCAATCTTCTTCAAGGGCCTTCTAATTTCCCCTACACTGAATAAAACACCCTTATTGAAATAACAATGTTAATATCAGTAGTCTAGCATGAGTTAAACGTGGCACACCTCATCAGTTATAGAGTGCCTTATGTGCTTTGCATATCATAACTTGAGAATTTCAGGGGTTTTGCACAGTTGAGCCTCAACCAGAACTTATTCTCCAGCTGTATTTTTTGTGAAAATATCCATATATAGCTTCCTACCACCTCCTCCGTTGCCCCTGCCCAATTAAACCTACCTGTTTGCTCCTAACCTTTTATTCCCTAGATTTTTTAGTTCCTAATTATAATTCTTTGATTATTTTTTTTGATCAGTTTTTCTTTTCCAGACAATATTATCACATATCACCACCCTGCGATCTCACGTTGGTTGGTAATGAGACAGGGGTTCAAACCTAGGAGCACAGGAGTCGCTGCGGTGCACCCTAAGTTAACAAACTGCCTCCAGTTATATAAGTGTTCTATAAGGAAAAGAAAGTGAAGAGTGAATAAGATGCCCCATTTTCTGTGTGGGACAAAGGTTCGCTGTAAGAGGAATGAACAGTGAGCACAGCTTTGGAGTGACAGCAGGAAAAGGGAGACCATATTATACATTAGTGTGCCTGATGACAAATAGCTGACTATGGCGAGGGGCCCTCTTTAGAGCGAATATAAAAAGAAGTGCACATTTTACTAGCTCTCTTGCTATTTGGAGTTTGAACCTTGCCTTCTGGGTATTGATGCTTTCCTTTTGTTCTTTCCAGCTACATCTTTGACCTGTTTGCTGCAGCGCAGATCACTTTCGAAAACAAGACTGTCTTACTGGAGTCCCTGGAGCAGATCACACAGTTTTTAGGAGGCCGTAAGTTAAACTTGTAAGAGCTTCCGAGTCGTGAAAGTGATCTGAGGGCTGTGTTTGTGCCCAGTAAATGTAACTCGGTCACTGAGCCCGGTACACATGAACCTCTGCCACTGTCACTGAATACTAGCTGCTGCTATAGGAATGTCGTTACTAGGGGTCACATTATGGAGAAGGGAGTAATGTGGGGGTTGCATGAGACTCAATGTAAGATATTTTTTATCAGGCCAATGTGGGCATGACCTCTTTTTATTGGGCCCTCCACAGAGTAAGAAACGTCAAGGAAGCGGTGCACCAGAAACACATACTCTTTTGTCGAACCACGTGAAACTGCACAAAGTTCTCACTTTAAATCAGGTTTGCTCACCAGGGAGTATGCTGGTGCCTAGAAGGTCTGCCTGGGGTGAGACATTAGATCATGTCTTAAAGACATGGACTCAAGTGAGCTAAAGGCACATTTCTGCGATTTACATTTCCATGGTGGTGCTGGTGAAACCTGAGGGTGGGCGGGTTTATGTCTGCCACCGGTTGAAGATACTCTTCTCTGATTTGCTGCAGTCGGTGCAGAGGTGCTAAGGGTGTAACTTGGTGTTTTCTTCCTTCCAGGCCCTGGGATATTCACCAATACGTCTGGGCTGCAGAAGCTGATTGAGATGATTCAGGTACCACTGATGGTGATCAAACAAAGGCCCTCGCTCATCTAACCCTTCCAGAATGAGGATAGGCCAAGGAAACAGTTGGGGACTCATGCTTAATCACAGTAGACAGGAGTGACCTCAGCCATCCGACTTGTCGATTATTCTCCCCAACATCTGGGAGAGTCTTAAAAATAACAACTATCTGCAACAGACCCATTCTCTGCATATTCCTCATCTTATGGAATAGCTTGTGGGTCCAGGATAGATCTGAAGCCTTACACATCCTCCCAGTGGTTCTCTGAGCAGTTCCAGAGTGACTTTGTCTCCAGGGGGGCAATAATGCCAACCAGTCCATAAGGAGCTCCTCGTGAACATTACACTTCAATTACTTTTTTAAGTGCCCATTGACATTGTTTTTATGGATACTTTATCCTTATAATGCTGGGCATAAGTTAGATAGAAATTAAATGTCCGTGACAGACTGAAACAAGCGCTAAAGTATGGCACCTGGTCCCACACGATGACACTGAGGTCTGTGTGCCATGTCGTTTGATGACCCAAAGGCTGTAAGGGCGTGAGTGACTAGAGTTTACCACTCTTTGTTTTCTAGTGAGGGGCATCTTACTAACTCCTTCATGTGCCGAAGAGAATAAATAGAAAAGGTGGACCCATGTCTAGGAGTCCTGAACACTTCTTAGTAATTTTCCTCCCCCTACTTTTTCATGCTCCTATGTGACCCATCTTTCGGATATCTTGTCTGCCTGTGCTCTCAGAGGAGGTAGTCTCATCTCATTCAACAGCATGAGTGCCATCCAAGGCTCTGTGTCTAGCACCGCTGTGTCTCACACTCTCTAAGACTTGGAGTCCTGGGACACTTCTGTTCTTTCCCCTTCCCTGACATCACCCTTTGTCTGGGGCCAGTTGGGCACACAGGGTTCTCCGGACTGAGAGACAAACTTTTAGAAGTTATTCCCTATCTATGTCCTTGCAGTAAAAGGTCTGGTGATGCCTGAGACCCCAAATGAAGGTGTAGATGAGGATGGTAAGTTGAACAGAAGACATGCCCCAATACCCTCTTGAGGGAATCTCTTTACCTGAGTCTGCCAGAGATCTGGATGCTGCACAGCAACTTAATTTTCGAGCCTCTGACATCAAGCTTCGGATTCGTTTTCTTTTCTCTGTCCTGGGTAAAGCGGTGAAAGTGCTTGACACTGGGCATTTTGATAGACAACAGGCTCACGTTTATCCCTCAAACAAATGCCATTGTGTCTGCTTCTCACTTCCTGATAAAAAAAATCAGGAAGGTACTTCCCTATATTCCGGAGGAAACCAGGAAAGTGGTCATCACCTCCCTGATACAGTCTAAGTTGGATTATTGCAACGGGCTTTATTTGAATACCCAAATGCAGTGCCTGAGAAAACTTCAGACTGTCCAAAACTCGGCGGCCCGTTTACTGCTGAGCTTACCCCGACATAAATCCATCTCAGAAGAGATTCGGAAGCTCCATTGGCTTCCAGCGATGCAGCGGATCAAATTTAAGGCGCTGTGTGGCCTTTAAAGCTCTGACACAAAATGGTCCGCTGTTCATGAGGGAGCTTTTTGCGTGGTACCAGCCAGGCAGATCACTCCGTTCCTCAGGGGCAAAACGTCTTGCCGTGCCAAAGATTCGGACTTTGCATTGGGGAGGACGGAGTCTCCAGCACGGCACTTCTAAGCTGTGGAATCTGCTGCCACCAGAAATTAGGAAGGCCAGATCTCTTATGGGCTTTAGAAAAAATCTGAAAACCTGGTTGTTTCAGTGAGGGGTGTTGGCGGGGTGTCTGCTCATGGTTCTAGCGCCAAGACACCATTTTTGGTATTCGTGCGCTTTATAAATTTCATTATCATTATCATTATCATTGACATCAGACCACAGATTAGAGAGGCTGGCTTGCATTCTCGTGGCTCCTTCAGAGATCAAACCTCTTGTCCCTGTTTTGTGATACTGTTTAAGATCTGGCCTAATGCCAGGAAACCTAGTAAGCTGGATTCAATGGCAGGGTGGTTGTTACCTCGATACATTGCCCTGAGAGGTTCTATTACCTGTTACTGGCTAGATGTTTCTGCATCTCAAGTGAAAGTGCTTAACATGTCTCAGTTATTTCCTACTTATTGCATTTCGAATGCATGTATGCGGCAGAACATACCTTCTATATAGGGACACTTGCATGGTCTATATATTCAAGCTGATGTTTTGGTATCATTTCTGCGTGAGAGAGGTTGTATGACAGAGGCTTGCATGGCTAAACCACGTGTGCCTCTACAACGCAGGTCAAAAAACAAATACGTCCGAACAATGCTTGCCTTTACCACGTATTTTGTGGTAAAGACATGACTGGTAAAGGGATGTGTGGTAAAGATCACAACCCAGACCCCCCCACCCTGAGCCCCAAACACTACCCCCCCCCCCGAGCTTTAATCACTACCCGACCTCCCCCCCAGCCCTAAACACTACACCGACCCTCCCAGCCCTAAAAATTACCCCATGCCGACCCATTACACCACCTGATCCTTACACACCACTCGGACCCCCCCAGCCCTAAACGATACCCAAGACCCCTTGTGCCCTAACTACCAAGACCCCCGAGCCCTAATATCTACCCCTCCGAGAGGCCCAAAAACTGCCCCCAATCCTTAAAAACGTACCCCCACTCCCCCAACACCCGCCCAGCCCCACTTACCAGACCGGGCAAACATCCATCACAACGCAACTTTTACGACGCACTACCATTACAACGCAGGATTTACAACGCAAGTCATTACAGCGACTTGCGCTGGAGGGCACTGTAGGATAGGGAATAGTTTAATTTACTATCCAAAACCTTCCCTTCTATCCACGGGGACTGGAGTTGGAATAGTAAATTAAACTATTCCACTATCCAGCACCCCCCAACGCAAGTCGTTGTAACGACTTGCGTTGTAAATCCTGCGTTGTAAAGGCATGCGCAGTAAAAGCATGCGTTGTGATGACATACATCCCCAGACCGCGTCCTTCCCCCGATCCTTCCTCTTCCTGTGCCTGCCCATCCCAGCATATAGACCCCGCACTGCCTTAACCGCAACTATGCGAGGTTAAGGCAAGCATGGTTCCGCTTGCGTGGAAACAGCACGCGTGGCTCTGCCCGCGTCATAAAGGCCGTTCTGCTGCCAGGTAATCAAACCTTTCTCTCATAAATTCAAGCAGTTCTACTTCGCTTAGTAGAGGCTAAGCAGCCTCCACTGCAAGAATACAGCATGATTCAGACTCCGAGATGATCTTTATGGCAGAGCTCCAGCCACTGATACTACCTTGGTTGGTCTTCTTCCCCCATCAAGTCTTTGATGGCAATTGTTCTTTGAAATGTTACTTTCCAATTTGCCTGTCTCGTCTTATTGTCCAATATTTCATTCTCCAGCAGGAGGGGGTAGAATCGCTGATCCTCCAGCATTAGATCTGTTATGGAAACCAGGTTAGGCTGCACTTATTGTGGGTGTTGTCAGTCTTTCCGCCAACGTTCTTCACGTTGTTCCTGGCGGTACTGGGGCTAGTGGCCTATTTCATTTTTTCAGATACCCTTAAATGGAATCCCCATTATCCCAAGCGCTCCACTGCAGAACCCATGCTTCATATTTGACCAGTTCTTCGGAGACCGCTTTACTGTGAAGAATGGCTACTTTTTAGGGGATTAGTCAAGTTTTTGTGTATGAGCCATTGATCTGTTGTTAATTTAGCCTTTTTCCCTCCCCAACCTTTGTTGTCTCTGCAGATCGTTTTCTGCGCCGATCCCCAGGAAGGAATGTCGCTCTCCGGAATACAGCAAGCCATCTCCAAGTATTACAAGGTAGGTCGTGTTGAGGTCAGGGAGAGGTCAAGAAGTTCTTTTGCATTGTACGGTGCATCATGCTGAAGGTGGACTCTTGGGGGTTGGATGGGGGAGGATGATGGTGCTATAAGGTGTATCCCAGAGTTCTATCAGACTTTCTCTCAATATTGCATGGTCTTCGATCTTGTATTCGACTTCGGGCTCCACTCCTAGTCCTCGCCAATGCCAACGATGCCCGGCTTGCACTTGTGGTGCTTGCATTGGTCACCATTTTCAAAACCGGATCATTGAAACCCCTTTCTTCATGTCAAGTTGTTTCCCAGGAACCACCACACCCAGAAGGAAAGCCTTGGGGTTCTAGGATCCAGGTTCTGCTTTCTGGGTATTTCCTGCAATATCTTGGCCTTAAAAATCAACACAATCCCACATCATCTCCCCCATCTCTCCTGCACTGTAATAGCAGACCACCTTTACTTTCTTAGGAAGCTACAAATACCATGATGCAAGGATCCAGCTGGCTGGCAGGTCTCAACCAAGTAAACAGCTGATCCAGCACTAACTTAAAAGGTCTCTTTAAATGCAGTCCACAGCGTCTTCTAGGACATTGCCCCGTAGGCAAGTTAGGTCGTGCTCTGCCAAGAAATTAATCCCCACCTCGCAAAAGGGCTGGTCATGCTGCAAGGCACCGAGTTAAAGCTCTTTTCCATTTTAAAGGGCTCATCAGCTGGTGTGCAGTCTTCTGTCCTGGGTCCTGAAGGTGAGCGTTCATCTGTAAACCTCTAGATTGAACACACAGAATTAAATCACAAGTAAAAAAAACTGGCAGCGCCTTGCAGCATTGTAATCCAAGAGTCAGCTTTTAATGAAACTTCTCGGTAGCACACTTGGAGCCCATTAACTCATGTACAGTTCTACACATGTATAATCTGCCACGGACCGGCCACTGCATTCTAGAATGCACTAACTGAGACCACACTTGTTTGATTTGCAGAGGAGTGGGGAGCAGTCAAAATACAGTGCTTAATTTCTACCGGTGGTTGCAGGTGGTGGCCACTGGCACATGAGAGTTATTTCTCATCATCAGACTTTGACCCAGAGCAAGAGAGAGAAAGGTAGCAAAGGGAGAGAGGAGGAGAAAGATAGTATAACAATGACAAAGGAAAAACACACAGGAAAAATAAGCTGTAACATAAAGACTTAGGAAGGACAGGGTGCTGAAAAAAAGAGACACGAGTCTAGATTAGGCCACCCTGGCATTCAGCAACTCTAATATTTGGCAGCACCAACAATGGGCTCCCAAAAGCAAACTTTGAACATCTGCAAAGCTCACCCACACCCTGCTCCAAATTAAGCACTGGCCAGGACCAGGTCTGTAACGTGGCACTTCTAGTTGGCCAGGAGAACGGAAATATCCTCGGTGGAACTACATGATTTCACGTCCCCGCCTGTCACATCTGCAGCACCCCTTTTGTGCGAGATCAGTCCACGTGTGGTGATGCCATCTTATTTGCGTCAGTGGGGGCGGGGCCAAGCTGTTTGTGCGGTATGAATGATTGGTTTTGGATTAGTGGAGGTTTCCCTCTGTAAGTCCCCTTTACAATATAAGGTCTACACCTCTAGAGCTGAGAACGTTGCAATTTATTCATATGCCCAGCAGAGGGCACTAGTATCATATTAATTTGAGTTTAATAGGTTTCGGTCGAAAATCTCGATTACTACGAAAACTATGTATTTTCTTTAAGAAAACCCACGCTTTCTTCAGTTTAAAGTCTTCTAATGCAGCGATCTGATGAGATTGAGTAACTTTTTAATCCATCTCCTGAAGTCTAAATGGCCTTCAGAGCCCTTCACGTCTCACCTGGAATAAGCTCTCTGCTCCTTTTCCGCACACCCATTCACCTGGCCTGCTGATAATGCTGCACTTAGAATGTTTTCTTAAATCATGCCTCCGCAGAGCTCTTGAATCCTGCACATGGAACCTCCCGTGGTTAGAGTTCTCGTCTATGCATACATACACACATCCCCTTGATATTTGGCTTGCTGCCAGCGGTTAAATTGTACAAATACATACGTACAGTGCTGATGCTAAAAATGTATCCGAGCAACCTGCAGTTCACCTCCACCACTGACTTGGCTCACCTCCACCACCACTGGCGCGGCTCACCTCCACCACCATCACTGACGCGGCTCACCTCCACCACCATCACTGACGCGGCTCACCTCCACCACCGCCAGTTGCGCGGTTCTCCTCCACCACCACTGACGTGGCTCGGCTCCACCACTGACACAGCTCCCCTCCACCACTGACGCGGCTCCCCTCCATCACCTCCACTGACGCAGCTCACCTCCACCACTGGCGCGGCTCAACTCCATCACCATCACCACCACCACTGACGCGGATCCCCTTCACCGCGGCTCACCTCCACCACCATTATTGACCCGGCTCACCACCACCACTGACGCGGCTTACCACTTCCACTGACGTGCCTTACCTCTTCCACTGACGCGGCTCACCTCCTCCACCACCACTGGCGCGGCTCACCTCCACCACCATTACTGACCCGGCTCACCACCACCACTGACGTGGCTCACCATTTCCACTGACGCGGATCACCACTTCCACTGACGCAGCTCACCACTTCCACTGACGCGTCTCACCTCCACCACTGACAAGGCTTAGATTATGGAATACCCTCAGCTCCTTCTTTAGTTTTGAACCCCATTTATTACGATTCTGGAAATTCCTAAAGACCGAACTATTCAAACACGCGTTCTACTTATCTCCTCACCCATCGTCAAAGGGTCATGGCCAAGGTACATGGGATTTGGGATACTCCCATCTTAACAGACTTCAAATTCCTTTTCTTCTTGTATCTCAGTGTATCTGTATCTTGTCTGTTCTTCTAGTACTCTGTCAACAAAATCACTGTCTTTCCCAAATCGTCCTCAGTGCTTGTCGACACTGATGTTAACCGAGTGACTCTACACATTGACTAAAGCACCAGCTATCGCACCAATGTCTATCTAAACACTAGACTTAATTTAGGTTGAAGAAAATGTGTGGAAATGATTTTGACACCAAAATACACCAATATAAATGTGGCTGTTGTCACTGTTCCAATTTATAGGTCAGCCCAGGCACTTGCTGTACTCTTTGCCATTTCAGTACTGGTTGTTGCACACTCCTTTGCCAATGCACCTTATTCCTAATCTGCTTTCCTTCCACTATTCTACTGAGAAACACTCTTAGCTCTGCCTGATCGAATAGTACTCGATCCAGTCATTGCTGTGGTGACTTGATTCTGTTTTGTCACTCTCCCTCAGTACCCTGAAGCACAACTGTTGCACTGCTGCTTGTTTGTGCTGCAGCAGTGGCTACTTTTGTGCTCAGTTTCATTCTGCACCAATGTGTGACTGAATGTTTCAAATTCAAATTCAAATCATTGTGCCTGGCCTACAAGGCACTTCATGGAACAGGATCGCAATTCCTGAAGTCACATCTAAAACAATACGAACCAACCAGACTTCTTAGATCCAGCCTACTGAAACTCATCAGGGTCCCAAAATTTAGACGAGCCAGCTGGGGTGGAAGAAGTTTCCTGGTGCATGCAGCACGAACCTGGAATCAGCTGCCCCTTGCTATAAAAATCAGCCCATCTTTGGAATCCTTCAGAAGGGAAGTCAAAACCTGGTTGTTCTCTACACAGCTCTAGCTACCGTTCTCGATAGTCGAGGGTCTGTCATAGCGCCAAGACGCCTTCGGGCAATCGCGCGCTTTATAAGTTGACAAATCAAATCATATGTTTTGTCTGTGTTGTCCCACAGGTGCATGTTCGGTTGGATGACAGCCACCTGTGGAAGAAGCCCAAAGTGGATGTCTGGAGTGCGCCAGTCAAGAAGAAGGAAGGTATTTTTGTGCACATATGAGTATTCAGTATCAACCTACCTGCTGCTTCTTAACTTCAGTGCAGGAGTAACCAGAGCGAAGAGGGCAGCAACACCGTTGACATGATGGGGTGGACAAGAAAAATGTTAAAATCAAAGTGAATTTCAGTGGTCTGGAGAGGCAGAGCATTCCACAGTTGAGGGCCAAAGAATACAGAAAGCATTGCCTCCTCTCTTTCCTCACAAAACATGGTACCATCAATAAATTATGCTGCGTCAAGCAAAGTGTTCTAATATTAATGTACGGGAAATGTGTTTACTGCAAATTCTATGGATCTTACAGGAATCAGGATTTTTTAGGGATACAGCCAGGAAAAAGCAGTTTGAACTAAGTGGTGCAAGGCAGAGCTGCAGCAACCCTGTGAAAGGCATAGCACAGCTTAGGTGCTCCACACAGGGGGAACCTATGGTAAGAACCTCTGGGGAACGTGGGAGATCATCACTTTAGAATGCGATTCCTGACTGCCATAAGACGATCATTTGAAAGCAGAAACAACACCCTCTTAGGTAAACTGACTTAAGGAAATATTCAGATTTGGTGTAAGTCTTAACATAGGTTTGGAAAAGTTGTGCTGCCCTGCTGTGTTCCTTTTTCCTGTCCTGTCCTGTGTTTGTACTCAAGTGAACTTGACAACCTGCAAGTCAAATGGAGGTGCTCCATGATTCTGGTTGGTATCCTAAAATACATCTCCTAGTTCCAACTGGAGGACCAGTGGATTAAGTGTAGGCTACCAATCCCATTGGTGCCTCTGTGACTGAAAATCTTTAACACAGCTGTTCTGTATTGAGGCACTGGCCCCTGCAATTTGGCTCTCTGAAGATATGTCTTTAAACCTCTTGAAAAACCTTTTAAAGAGTGTAAGGCCTACTGGGTCCCTCTCAGTCATTTCACTGCTAGCTTTGCTTATTGCATCAGAACCTCTTTTATTATGAGTGAGTATGGAAGTTTCTACGTTTATGATAATGTTTGGGGACACTAAGCCATTCTACCTTGTGCCCGTAACCAGGGCAGAAGGGAGACCTGTTATATCCAATTCGATTTTGTTTAATCCTGTCTGACGCCTCTTCTCCATTGAGAGGGTGGACTGCAGTCCGTGACTGTTCAGTGGAAGTTCCTTGACGGGCGAGAACAAAGGAAGCCTAGGTTTCCATGTTACAACAATCTTATTTCAACCCCAAAAATCTAGCTGTTTTTAATTACTTTATATCTTCATTGTAATAGCCTACTTTCTGTCCCACTACACATCCCAGAGAAAGTCTTAACTGCTCAGCTCTGCTACTCCTCTAGAGGTAAGAAATCAAAGGGAATTGCTTAGATGATGCTGACGAGTATTTTCCACGAATACTGTCCAAAAACCACTGGCTGCCCCAGGATCCCCAAATTATACCTCTCAGGTGGAGCTACATTCCACCCACCATGCAAAATGTCTGTGGAGAAAGGATGCAGACTTTACATTCAGATGAGAGCTCTAACCACCTCATTGAACCTACAGACCAAGGGGGAAAGGAATTGATTGCAATTCATGAAAAGAGTACTGAGGCGAGTTTGCACATTGTGCGAATGCTGTCACTGTTGTTGTGTAGGGGGTGTTTATTGATGTTGCAGGGTGCAATGAGTGCTTGTCGTTGCAGAATATGAGCATTTTGGTCCCTGGAGGCTGGGAGATGATGGTTCCTGAAGAGTGTAACTGGTAGTGGTTCCGGCATTATGGCAGTTTCGGATCCTGTAGGGTAGATGTCTAGATTCCTATAGAGTAGATGAATTCTGTTTCCGTCAGGATATTTGGCGTAACTCGTCCATCCTGAAGGAACGGCAATTAATCTACCTTGCAGGAATCTAAACATACCCAGCAAATTGGGCTTTGTCTTCTGCATATGGAAGATGTAAGAACCCCTGCTAATTGGGAACTTATATCTGCTGCAATAATTCAGTGTTTCTGTCCAGTGCAAGCCTGGTGGGTGGGGATTAATCTTTGCAGGGCCGGCATATGCACCTGCTTTCTTATGCTTGTTGTTTTCTAAAATTTTGCTTTCAGGGAAAATCCTCAGTTACTGGTGCTTCAGCCCTGGGTTCACTATGAATGACTTGGTACGGCAGGGGGTGCGCACCATCCTTCTCACCAGTGGCACTCTGGCACCGCTCTCCTCCTTCGCCATGGAGATGCAAATGTAAGTTTACTCCCCTCCCAGACTAGCAACAAGAACATGGCATTTGGTGAGTTTGTTGTATTAGACTTAACAATAGTTGGCACTATGCAACCCAAGCAGGGAAGTGAGTGAGTGTTTTAGTGGCATCTGAATATATTCTGGTTGATAAATCACATTCAAATATGACAGTAGACTGTATAGCTCTGATGGCAATCTGTGAAGACCACCTAAGTTGGGTGTCTTTCATGCCACTCTTTCTGTAGTGTTTCTCCTTATTCTGTAAACACCGACACAATTGGTCTCTTTTTCATTTTCTTCCAGTCCTTTCCCCATTTCGCTGGAAAATCCTCACGTCATCGAGAAGCATCAGATGTGGGTGGGGATTGTGCCCCGGGGACCTGATGGTGCCCAGCTCAGCTCTGCCTTTGACAGACGGTAATGGATTTTTGATCTTTTTTATGGTTGTACTGATACAAATTGCAACAAATAGCACAGTATTTGTTTGACTGGGGAGTCTGGCATAACAGTATGGAAAGAGATGTCAAAAACGATTTTGAAGTATAAAATGATCGAGAAGGAATGCAGATTACATCTTCTTACAGTTACACAGATGAATGCTAGCTATAGTAGGGACAGAGTTGCAGCTGCTGGGTCCATTTCTCTAATATATTAATGCACATCTGGTAACTAGCATTTAAGAGCAGATATAACTGCTCCTCTTGCCATTGTATAAGTGATTGTCTCTTCTGTTTCCTGCGAGATCATCTGCATTTGCAAATATTTCAGGCTGCTGCTTCTTGATAGATGGTAGATAACTAGATTAGTGAAAACAAAAGTTTTAAGGGCCTTCCTGGAGGTCTTGAGGGCCTTTTCCAAAGAAGCAATCACTACCAGAGCCCGGAGTCTTGTAGGGTAAATCCCATATACCTATGGGTGGCTCTGGCAAATAAGTTTCCAGAGGTTAAGAGGAATGTGCTTGTGTTTTAGAAGGTATGTTTAAAGAAGCAATTTAAGGGAGCTGTCTATTAGGCGCTTGTTGATGAAGCAGAAGGTATTGACTTTTATTTTGGCCTTTCAGAAAACTATTTTAGCCTTTTCGGTGCGGAAGGCAATTTTTTCAGACATATATTAGTCCCTTGAGTTAGGACTGTGGAAAATCTTGGTAGTGTGTGTTGGCATTGCTGAGATTAGTATGGTTCTGAGGCTTGGTGTGAGCACAGTAAACCCTTTTAAAATTATGCTGGACGAAGGCTTCCCTGGTTATTTGTTCACTTGGGTTTTCTTCTTGGTTTGCTTCTTTAAATTTTATGGCAAAACTAAATCTAGATGCACAGTGCTGTCATGGTATGGTTCATCACTATCCCATCACCTCTTGCATCTCCAGTCCAGGTGAGTGGCAATTGATGCTGGAATGTATTGGGCCAGTGCTTGTCAGTAATGATGTTTGAGTGAGTTGACTCATTTCTGTGAACATTTCGCTTGCCTGCCCCTGGATGTTTGCTTCATTGCAGTTTTGCACTTTTTCTCAAAGGATTTATTTTCACTTGTATAGCACTGCAGAGAGGAGGGGCGTCAGAGTGCTTAGGCATTGTAATGCAGTATTCCCAATCAGGGAAAGAACCGCTTTGTCCAGCACCCAGGTCTTGCTCACTGACCTAGTATACAACAGAATGCCGCCTCACATCACATTGTGTCCACTTAAATTTTTCGCCCAAATATCCAAACCTTGCATAGAGGAGGCAATGGTTTCAGGCAGATGTTTTGAAACATTAACAACCAATAGGAGACCATTGATCAGGAAAAGATTAGCAGTTTCTTCAATCTTAGATAGTAAAAGCAGATAGCATTGTGTATACTCTTTGAAAGAGGCTTGGCTGTACGAAACCGACTTATTCACGGATGATCACTCAGGGAATCGCAGTCAAGGACAAGAAGACGTGATGCCTATGTGACAACCCCAAAGGGGTTGTCACTTTATTCTTTACCCTCTGCCTCTCAAAGATTTGAATATGTAAATGCTGTTTTAATAGTCTGTCCTAGAAGTAATAGTATTTCACAGTTTTTTCTGCTCAGGAAAAGTGTGGGTCTTCAGCCGTTAACTGGTAGCACATGTATTTGACCACAGAACCAGCCTGAGGCCTTAGTGAGAATGGTGAATGAAGAAGAGCATGGAGGGTCTGCTCCTGCACAAACTGGGATATTGTCCTTTTGTGGCACTGGAGCCCAATACTCTGGACCTCTGTTTCAACTCCATTAAGCTTAAAAAAGAAGCATGCAATGGGAGAGTTTGTATCCAAGAGGCTGGGATGTTTAAAACAGGAGATCACCTGTGTTTCATCAGTATAGATAGGAACTTGGTGGTTATTATAGAACAGATGTGGATGTTGATTTTGTTGACTACAACTTTTGTGAACACGACGAGGAAAGGAAGAGTCAACAAAGAGAAGTAGCTTGGGACCCGCCTTACCTGTTGTGTAAAAGGAAGCCCCGAGTTGCATCTGTCCTGACACCACAGTTGGTAATCGCTTCAGTAAGTGGTGTGATCAGAGGTTCAAGGAAAAAAACAATATCACAGATTTTACCTCCCAGTTCAGTGTCACTAAAAGATGGTACTGGGCAGCTAGGTAGGCAGTTTCTGAATCCTTCTGTGGTGAGAACCAAATTTGAAGTGTGTGAATGTATTTTAGACAGGGAGATGCCTCTTTGACTTGATTTCCCACTCAGTAACCTGCAACCAAAAAGAGAAGCTTAACAGTCAGTCAAGGTCCAGAGTGGAAGGAAGAATCCTTAATCCTGAGTGCATTTCTATCCATTTATTCCTACCCCTCACTTTCTTTTGCAGATTTACTGTGGATTACATGTCCTCCCTTGGCAAGACAATAGGTAAGAATCTAATGGGATTGACATGATGGTTAAGAAACTGCAAAACATCTTCTCTCCTTTTATATAAAAAAAATGCAGATCAACACCAACTTTTTCTGCAGTGAGCAATGGCACAGATGCCCCCTAGAGGATCCTCCTAAATTATGTAATCATAATATAGCTCTTGGGTAACATTTGAACCATATCCTGGTTTACTTGACCCTGCTTACACATTAGAGCTGAAGTTAGTTGTGTTCTTGATCTCTCTCCTCCTCTGTCTTCTAACATCGCACAGTTAGTAAAGACCATAAGCAGGCTTATAGTGGGTAGTGATTCTGTTAACAGTAACCAGCTCTGCAGCTGGCCAATACAGAAGGTAATAGTTTGTGCTTGTTTTTGTTTTGGCAGGTAACCTTTCTCGTGTGGTTCCTCATGGACTTCTAGTGTTTTTTCCTTCATACCCTGTCATGGATAAAAGTTTGGAGTTTTGGAAGGTGAGTGAAACCAGATTCTAATGATATGGCTTTATTGAATATGATTTTATCAAAACAAGGGAGGAAGGAGAAATGATCAATAGATCAGCGGACACCGTTTACCACTCAGAGGAGTGGAAGGTCCAGTCACAGCGTGTGCCCGTATCAATGGTTACAACAAGGAAGGGTTGCTGAACTGTTCCTAAGCGTGACTAAAGGAAAGAACTAACTGGTGTGACCAGAGGTGTAAGTGTAACACCCAAGGGCATCCATTTTGTTGGATGGATTGGCCTCACACACCCCGAAGGATGTCATGCTTCATCATCGGCGGTTGCTTCTCGTCGGGGAGGCGGTGCAATCCCCGACGGGCTCACCTCAAAGAGGGGCTCTTTGGCGGAGATCTTTTTTCCAACAGCCTTATGGTGAGGTGTGGGTGTGTGGGCAGGGGGGTAATTAAAATGTAGCTAAGGGTACCGGAATCAATTTTATTCTGGGGGTCCCTCGCTGCAAATAAAAACAGGGGGCTAGCTTACTAGGAGTCAGCGAGGTTTGTTTTACCTGTGGGGGTTGTCCTATGCCTATTTACCAAGAACTACCAGCCACCAGAGGGGTCGGCGGGAAAAGGCATCAAGGATGAGTCCATAAGTCAAAAACTCTAATCACTTGTGCCTTTGCTGCATGACCTACCCTTCTCCGCCGAGCTCTAGGCATAGGACAACCCCCACAGAGGTAAAACAAACACAAACTCACACATGACACCAGCATGTTGTAAATCACCTTTTATAGGTCCTGATGAATCGCGGGTAACTATTGCCCACTGCGAGAAACATGTCGACCGTCTTCACCACTAGCCCCATCTAGGTTCACCTGACTATGCTCGTTGACTCCTAGTAAGCTAGCCCCCTGTTTTTATTTGCAGCGAGGGACCCCCAGAATAAAATTGATTCCGGTACCCTTAGCTACATTTTAATTATCCCTGTTCCACTACCACATACCCCCCTGCCCACACACCCACACCTCACCATAAGGCTGTTGGAAAAAAGATCTCCGCCAAAGAGCCCCTCTTTGAGGTGAGCCCGTCGGGGATTGCACCGCCTCCCCGACGAGGAGGATGATGAAGCATGACATCCTTCGGGGTGTGTGAGGCCAATCCATTTATTGAATATGAACCAGGAGGTACTCAAACGAAAGTCCATTAAATCCAGTACACAGACATTAAACACTATCCTAGACTTGTGGTGTTGGACGCGGTTTCAGGTGTCTACATCTGTCTATCCACTGTCAGTCAACAGACTTCCCACCCTTCAGTTCATTGGCCCATTTGTGGGCTAATTTAACATATACTACTTCCTACACATAATCTTTGAGGAATGTCATTAGAATGAAACACGTTGGCTGTATCGCTTATAAAAGAAATTCAATAAATAAAAATTAGAAATTAAAAGAAGAATCAAACCACTTTTGCCATGCCTGTATATTGGATTCATTGGATTTCACTAAAATAGATCCAATGCAATCATTTGTCCCCATTCCTCTTAATCAGTATGAGGAAAAAACACATACCATAGCTCTGGTATTAACCTATTACTATCAGTACCCCATATTATATAGCATTAACAATATAGATCTCGCATCATGCTAATCGTGCAGTGCAATAAGGCTATACATTCTCTTATCTTACACGTTTATTGTTTCCTCGCCATCCCCCTGGCCATCTGTTACCTTGTATGTCTGAAGGGGAATGCTCCTGGCCTACCTTGTCCAGATTTTGGTGTGTTTCTGTGCGCAGCCCCGAGCAATGAAAACCAGAAGTTCCAAGTCCATTATGTAGTCCATGCCCGCTTTCCAATGCGATTACTTGGGTACATTTTCTGCTTTCCATTGTCTAGCAATGTCTCATTTTGCTAATGTAAGGCCTAAAAATAGAAGATGTCTTTTATATCTATTTTTACGGGCATGTCCAGATCATATGTAAGAACGTGCCTTCCTCCGAATGACACCAGAGGCAATGCGGTGATGCAATCATTCCTGCCCTCTAGAGTCTGAGTCTGGTATAATATACCCTGTGCAAATATTTGAACTGGATAAAGCGAAGTCGGTGGAGATTGCTACCTCTCGCGGTGATTGTAGCGCCTCTGCCCAATCATATTCATCTATCGGCCCCACGTCAGTGTCCCACGTGGCTCTTAGGGTATCAATGGTCGTGGGGGCTATTCTATACAGTTTTATTTTGAGGGTATTTAGGAACATACATGTTCGGGTGAACTTTTGTTTCTAGGTGAAGAAACATGTGGGTTCCGTTGTTGCATCTAAATTAGTTTATATTGGAATATTGCGTCCACTCCCTTCATGTTAGGTGTTTGATTGTGTTTCATTTCTGCCCATCTTTAAAGGAAAGGATGGCGTCATACATTAATAAAAACACACCATATTATCGGTTATTTTTTTACACAATGCCTCCCAACTCTCTCATAGTTACCGGTGACACTCATGCCGATCTCTTGGCTTGGTTCTTGTTTTGAATGATCCATAGATTCATTGATATCAGCATTTTATTCCGTAAATGTACCTTTATTGTGCTTTTTTTCGCTGGTTGGAAAAACAAAGTCTGTAAAGTTTTGGATACAACCCAAAAATCCTTCTCCTGTTTCATCACAAGAAAACCCCAATTAACAATATAGAATGGATTAGTAAGACCCATAAGCAAGTAATGAGCCAACCAGGCCAGTGTTATTGTTCTACTCTGGTGTGGAGTTTTTGGCGGCCATTAACATCACTAACTACTATTCAGAGAAAGGCAATGGTTTGGCCCAGTTCCATTCACTGGTCTTCTTCAGACCTGTGCTTGTGTGAATATAATATCTATACACTAAAGCCATTGAACACTCACTGCATGACTTACGAGCAACGAATGAGCTAATAATACAAGTCTTCAAGGGCACATAAAGCTTGATTACAATGAGATAAAATGAGAAATATATTAAGACCATACACATATTCACTAAACAATCATCTCGATTATGCTATTCAATTGCATCATGTCTGGGAAATGTCACTCAATAGATTTGTGTGTACTTTTGATTACTAAAGGCTCTTTGTGTTACTTGTCTTTCTTTTTCTTTGTTTAGTTCAGAGTTTTTGTTGATTTATTTTTCTTCTTCGGTGTCTGGTTAGTGGTGTCCACTCATGGGTTGTGCTGCCTGTATTTCTCGGTGTCCTGTTAGTCATTTCCATTGATATGTGTCCTGTTAACAATATAAATTTCACGTATTTCTATTTAGACCTCAAAGCATTGTAAGCGTTTTTTCTTGGGTTTTCTGTTGCCCTTCTTTGACTTTTCATTGTGTGTTTTTCTTATTTGCATTTGGCTTTGACATCATATTTTCTAGTTATGGTTTGTGTTTTTCCCACAGGGCGAGGGTTCGCACTCCAGAATGGAAGAGATGAAACCTATGTTTGTGGAGCCCAAAGGCAAGGGAAATTTCTCTGAGGTTAGCTGTGCTTTTTATGTTGCATGACCTGTGTGCATTGATGCATCTAGCAGGGGTGGATAAACTGTATGCCGGGGTTCACAGTCCCTTAGACAAGTAGTGTCGAAACATTCTATGGTATAAGGCACCTGCATGTGGGTATATCTTGAGAAAGGCGTTTATCAGACATGACTGTCTTTTAAAGGAGGCACTGACACCGGACCATGTTTTGTCAAAAATGGAAACAGCCAGGTGTAATAGGAGTTTTCTTTAACAGTTGAACTAGTTTTAAGGTTGCCTGGCATCACTGTATTCATGTATATAATTTTTTCGGACGTTGGACCAGAATTTCTCGGCCATATGTCTTTAACCCCGTGCGTGCACGTGTCGGCCGGGCGCCATCATGCGTCATGGTGGGCGTGTGCGGAGGACGGCCCCCGGCCGTCCAAACCCAGCTCACTCATTAAAAACCCAGCACCGCGGTGGAATTTTCGCCGCGGTCAAAAGGTTAATAGCCTTAGAATATACTGAGGACTATTAAGAGCTGGTTTGCTGCAGAATTAAATCTGGAAAGATTATACTATTGATAGTCGGGAGATACCAACAGTCCTGAAGAAGGTGGTTCTTACAATTTGCTACCCACCGAAATGCGTCAATGCTTTTTTATGTATAGGCACTAGATCACTTGGATATCTGCCAGTTAATGAAAAAATCCATGAAAAGTATTTCAACTGCGACAGATAATCGTATAGTTACTGGTTGTTTTATGCAATGATATGAACTGTTTTTGCCTATTGTTCTCACCCGTTTTTGTGCTTTTATGTTTTGAAATTGTATTAGTTTTTATGTTTTTCTGCTATGTATGTATATAATTGAGTATTTACAAGATATGCAAAGATTTCCTAAATATTTTTAACATGATTATGTTTTAATTAAATAGTTTTTACTATATGAAATAAATATCCACTATATGCATTATGAGATTTGGTACATTTATGCTGTGATGATGCGGTATGAACGAATTGTAAGGTTGTAATTGTGTGGTTGTGTTTGGGCCAAAAGAGGACATTTGTTTTTTGACCTTAATACATTTCATCTGAGCCATCTGGGATACGATGTGTTACCGCACCTTTCCTCCAGAGAAGGGAGTTCAGGACATTTTGGCTGTGATCCAGATGCTTCAGGCTCAGTGCTGGATCTCCGGGAGGGTGGCTCTGAGGCTTGATGGCATTTTGGCATTCTGCCTCCTGATCATGGACCAAGGTCAGTGGACATGTGCAGGCTCTGCAGTGGGTTCTGAAGACTCAATGGGCCCAGCACCAAGGGAACCTGTCAGATTCCCTCCAGGTTTCAGAGGTGACTGCAAAAGATATGCATTGATGGCTGCTTGACCGCCATTGGATTAGCAGCAGAACCCTCTCGCCCCCAGAGCTGCATGTAGTAAGGATGCATCTCTGCTGGGTTGGGTAGGACATTAGGGAGATGTGGGGATCAGAGAACTCTGGTATCCAGGGGAGACCCGTCTCCATATCAACATTTGGCATTTGCAAGCTATCTGCTTGGCATTGACAGTCTCCCTGCTGTCCCTCAAAGGAAAGCTGGTTCAGATCCTCACTGACAACACCCCTGCCATGTGGTATTGTAGCAAACACAACAGAGTGGGGTCCTTAGGGTCCTTTGCGATATCTAGCGCCTCTTTAACTGGCTGAATCGTCCGGACATTTCCCTGATTGTGCACCACTTGGCATGATGTATAAATGAAAGCAGATCGGTAATGGCAGTTACAGCCGGAGGTGCTGCAGGGCATTTTCCAATAATGGTGAGAATCCTGGCTTGATCTTTTCCAATGCCAAGAACGCACAATGTCAACACTTTTGCACACAATAGTCCCTAAAAAGGTTCTTTCTGAGATTTATTCACCTTAGAATGGAGCAGGGAACTACTTCATGCCTTCCCTCAGGTACTTCTCCTTATCCGAGGTACGAAGAAGATCAGGAACGTCTGGTGCCAGAGGCATCCAAGTGGCTTCGGATTAGGCGAGGAGAGTGTAGTGCTCGCACTTCGTGACACTAGCCTCTGTCTTCTGTCACAGTAGCAGGGCAGGCTCTTGCACCTGCCCAACCTACACCGCCATGCATGGAGATTGACTGCATTAGATCTTCCTCCCAAGGTAGTACATATCATACTTGCGGCAAGGTGTCTTTATACAAAGTGTGTTCATGCTGGACACACTTGTGTCTTGGTGTGGCTCCCATAATAGGGACCATTTGGTTATCACTTTTCTTACGTGCACCCTTTTTGAGCCACTGCACAGCTGCCCTCTCCCTCTCCTTACCCGTAAGATGATCTTTTTCATTTCAATAACCGTAGCTTGTTGTGTAAGTGAGCATCGAGCTCTGTCAGTCCAGTTACCTTACACCACCTTCTTTCCAGATAAGCTGTTGCTGAGGACTAGAGCTATCTTTCTAGTAGCATTTGTGACTCCCTTTCATGTCAGTCCATTTCACATCAACGTTCTCTGCCTCACCCCTCAAAAGAAGATGAATGGCTCTATTGTTTAGAACCCCAAAAAGTGCCCAATTTTTACAACGATCATACCATAGGCCATTTGGTGGATGATCAGCTGTTTGTGGCGCTCTCAGGTGCAAAGAACGACAAGTCCGCGACGAAGAGGACTTTATCCGATGGATCTTACTCTGCAGTAAGATCTACTATAGGTAGGTCAAAAAGCAACCTCTATAATGATTGGGGGCGTACTCGACCAGAGCTAAAGCTGCTACCACTCTGTTGGCACACGGAGTGATTGTCCTTGATGGTCATCTGTGCACAAATTCACGAGACAATAATGCTGTGACCGCCAAGTCTATGGGAAGAGCTGTTTGGCCGCTCAGTGCTGCAGGGCTTTTTGGGATGAGCCATTCCACAGCCCTACCACAGGGGGAGGTACTGAGTTGGTATCTATTCTAAAGGTAAGGAATCTGTGAGTAGAAGTATACATCAGAAGAACAAGTTACTTACCTTTGGTAATGCTCTCTCTGGTGGATACTTTGTCTAACTGCAGATTCCTCACCACCCTCCTGCCACCCCATTCTCTGGAATGAGCTCTTTTTCCAACTAAAAAGGTCCCAAATTAAACATCTGCACACCGGCACATGTAATTGGTTCTTTGAACTCTGCATCAGAGGGAAGGAGCTGTGTTAAGAAAGAAACTGATGTCAGCGCGCTTGGGTAGTGCTTATATTCAGCTAGAGCCGTCACTGCTGGGAAGGAGCAGGATTGATGAGGAGCCGCATTATGCCACTTACAGGGCTGTGCTGAAAAACCTTCCAGTTCCGGTCTGGCACCCGCCAATATTAAACATGTACAGATTCTGCGGCTAAATAGAATATACACCATTAACAGCTTTATGGAAGGAAAGTGACTTGTTCTTCAGGAATGAGGGGATCTGGCCTGTTTTAAGAGCTTGAGATGTCTTGAATATAAGAGGGGTTACTAATGGTGAATAGGAGCGAGAGTGTGACCTCCAGAGACGGCTTTGAAGAAGGATGAAAATAAGACATTATTTTCCTATGTGGGGCTTTGAGAAAGTTGAGGTAGCCCGTAAAGTCTTTTAGAGATAGGTTTGAAAGATGACCATTTTGAGGAGGAGTGGATGTCAGAGTAGCAGCAGGTATTTTCGTGGTTGATGTGCTGACAGGTCTTCAGTATTTCTGTTTATTGAAGGAGTGGTTAATGGCATTACACATGTCTGCCATATGGGATTGGAAGGTCAGTCAGCAGGTTGATGCAGTGCTTGATTATTTTAAGAGTGTTCTGCTTCTGTTGGCAGCTTTATTTATGATATTGGTATTGTGGTTATCTTTGCCTGATGTATGATTTGTCTACATGTTACCCGGAGGGACAGTGGGATTTTCTTCCATTTTATTTTTTGCCTGCAGATGGAATGCCTGTTGTTGGTAAGGTCTTTGGAGTAACAAGGTACTAAAGGTTCTGGCTTACACATTTATGTTATGTCATAGTTGAATTGGAGGAGTTCACATAGGTTTCCAGAAATGAGTTGAAGTTTTTTAGAAGGGTATTCATACCGGAGGTGGCAAGTTGAAAGATGAGTTTAAGCTTCAGGTTGTCCACTAGAGCATTTAAAAGATTTGAATGTTCTTCTCTTTTGGAATGACCTTAGTGTTGGTTGGATGTTGAGCAGGGTGATGGTGATGGCAAAGTGATCTGTCCAGTCTAGGAGTATGGGAGACTTTCACTGGGTAGTTGGTGATGTCAAGAAGGCGAGATCCAGGAAGCGGCCTTGGAGTGTGTTAATTGGTTGACGTGCTGTTATGTATTAATGAGGTATTTGAGGATGCCGCTTGGTTTTTTCCCCTCAGTTGGCTGGGCAATTGAAGTTGCTGATGACAGTGGTGTGTTCATGTTGAATCGATTGGGTGGTGAGGACACTTGACAATTTGGTTATCTACTCCTCTTTCTGTTCAGGAGGCCTCTAGTGGAGTTGGATGGGGGAATGGGTGCTTGGGGTAGGGGAGATGAGTGCTGGAGAGTGGGAAGGTGTATGAAACGAGCTCCATGGAATTGAGTGTTGCTATCTTGCCTGTGGTTCACGACCAGGAGAACCTTTCATTTACCCTTTTACACCTCAAAGAGAAGTTGCAAAAACTCAGCCCTGCATTAAGGGACTTCATTATATGCATATTTAGGCGTATTCTAAATATTGCACCCACGCTTACTGTGAGCAAATTAAAATAGCCTTTGCTGACAGAATGAACAACATTGTTACAAATTTCCTGCACTGAAGTTTGAGTTTCAAGACCTCAGGTTTTATTTTCTGCTAAACCATGGTGGCTGCAACATCCTGCTCGAGCTGCCGTTCCTCCAGTGATCTCAAACTGAGATACGTCCTCGCTGCAGTCACATCACATTCAATCAATCAATCATAGCATTTGTATAGCGCGCTACTCACCCGAAAGGGCCTCAAGGCGCTGGGGGAGAGGGGTCCGTTACTGCTCGAACAGCCAGGTCTTGAGTTGCTTCCTGAAGGAGAGATGGTCCTGGGTCAGCCGAAGGTGGATGGGGAGGGAGTTACAGTTCTTGGCTGCCAGGTAGGAGAAGGATCTTCCTCCGGCGGTGGCTCTGCGGATGCATGGTACGGTGGCTAGGGCGCGGCTGGTCGATCGTAGCTGGCGGGTGGGCGTGTAGAAGGTCAGGCGGTCGTTGAGGTACTTGGGGCCCAGGTCGTGGAGAGCCTTGTGTGCGTGGGTGAGGAGCCTGAACGTGATCCTCTTGCTGACGGGGAGCCAGTGCAGGTCTCTTAGGTGGCCGGAGATGTGGCTGTGTCGGGGGATGTCCAGGACGAGTCGTGCGGAGGCGTTCTGGATGCGTTGGAGTCTTTTCTGAAGTTTGACTGTGGTTCCGGCGTAGAGGGTGTTCCCGTAGTCCAGTCGGCTGGTGACGAGTGCCTGGGTAACGGTCCTCCTGGTCTCGGTGGGGATCCATCTGAAGATCTTACGGAGCATGCGCAGGGTGTTGAAGCACGATGAGGAGACGGCGTTGACTTGGCCATCGAGAGGGAGGAGTCCAGGATGACGCCCAGATTGCGTGCGTGGTCCGTTGGCTTGGGAATCGTGCCCAGGGCAGGGGGCCACCAGGAGTCGTCCCAGGCGGAGGGCGATGATCCTAGGATGAGGACTTCCGTCTTGTCTGAGTTCAGTTTCAGGCGGCTGTTCTTCATCCACTCGGCGACGTCTTGCATCCCTTCGTGTAGGCTGGTCCTGGCGGTGGCAGGGTCGTTGGTGAGGGATAGGATCAGCTGGGTATCGTCGGCGTAGGAGATGATGTTGAGGTTGTGTTGGCATGCGATGGCTGCGAGGGGGCTCATGTAGACGTTGAAGAGGGTTGGGCTGAGTGATGATCCTTGTGGTACGCCGCAGATGACTTCGGTGGCCTCGGATATGAACGGGGGGAGGCGAACTCTCTGGGTTCTTCCGGCGAGGAACGAGATGATCCACTCCAGTGCCTTTTCTTGGATTCCGATGTTGCTGAGGTGCTGTACTAGGGTGCGGTGGCAGACAGTGTCGAACGCTGCGGAGAGGTCCAGGAGGATGAGGGCCGCCGTTTCCCCGTTGTCGAGCAGGGATCTGATGTCATCGGTGGCTGCGATCAGGGCGGTCTCGGTGCTGTGGTTGGCTCGGAAACCGGACTGCGAGGGGTCGAGGGATCCATCCATTTCGAGGAAGGCGGCGAGCTGTCTGTTGACGGTCTTCTCGATGACTTTGGCAGGAAAAGGGAGGAGCGAGATGGGGCGGAAGTTCTTGAGGTCGGAGGGGTCCGCTGTGGGTTTCTTCAGGAGGGGGCTGATCTCGGCGTGCTTCCAGCTCTCCGGGAAGGTGGCGGTGTGGAAGGAGGTGTTGATGATGTCCCGGAGTTGGGGTGCGATGATGGCGTCGGCCTTGTTGAAGATGTGGTGGGGGCAGGGGTCGGTTCGTGATCCGGAGTGGATGGTGTTCATCGTGCGGGTGGTGTCTTCGGTGCTGACCGGGGTCCAGTTGCAGAGGGTGGTGGTGGGGGGCGTTGGTTCGGTGGTTGGGTGCGTGGTTGGTGCGCCGAAGCTGTTGTGTATGTCGGCGATCTTGCGGTGGAAGAACGAGGCGAGAGAGTTGCAGAGGTCTTGCGAAGGAGTGATGTCGTTGTTTCCGGTGCTGGGGTTGGAGAGCTCTTTGGCGATGCTGAAGAGTTCCTTGCTGTCGTGGGCGTTGTTATCCAGTCGTTCTTTGAATGCTGTCTTCTGTAGTAGGGCATCTCTGTGTATAGTCATAATCTAGTGAATAGTCCCGCCCATGTGCGTGGACCCCGGAGCAATCAAAAATAATCTCTTACAGTGTCGAAAAATGCAGAACTGCACAGACACTTAAGAGAGAATTTAAAGACAGATAATGCAGCCTAAAAAGGCTACACTGTCCAGTACTTCAACTAGAAATTCCACCACAAAATCCACAAAACAGCAAAGCCTGTACAGATTTCCCTTGCTTTAACAGCAAAAACCCTCTGGAATGATAGTGAGAAGAACCTGGACAGACAAGCCCCCATAGGCTGCCATTATGTGGCTCAGAACAGGATACTGTGCCTTTAAGAGAACTTTCCAGAACTTCACAGTATCCCAGAATGCACTGCAGGTCCCAGTTACTTTCAGTTCTTTTTTCCGGCTCCTGCAAGCAGGACCCCTGGAGCATTGAGCTCTCCCTTTTCAAGGGTTTATTGGTGTTTTTTCACTTTAAATTCGATTTGAGTGCTTCTAAAGTACTTTTGTGCTGTTTCTTCTTGGTTTTTGCTCCCTTTTGATGTCAAATATGCCTGCATTATTTGACAAATGCCCGGAGTGCTCCAGGAAGAAGGCAAAATCAGACTCCCATGAGGTGTGTATCCTCTGCCTTCCCTCTTCCCACATCCCTGAGGAGTGTGGGATTTGTCAAGGCTTCTCTGGCAGGACCCTGAAGGAAAGACAGAAGATCAGGCTTCAGGGCCTCGAGGAAAGAAGGCTGAAGGCGCAAGGTGGGTCTGGAGGGGCTTCTTCTGCCCATGCTGAGGCCTCTGGGGGGCTCCCCAAGGGCAGGAAGTCCAGCAAACGTCACCATTCTCCGTCTGGGTCGGTGGCACTGACCACGACGTCGAGAGGGATGACCACGGCCTGCTCCCCGTCTCCCCAGGGCTCTGGGTCGCGGAAACGTCGCCGGTCGGCGTCGAGGGAGTTGCACAGGCTGCCGTCGAATCCTTTGACGGTTTCGTCGTCGTCTACGTCGAGTGATCGGCGTCGACGGGCCCGGCGTCGGCGCTCACCGGCGAGGCGACACCGCCGTTCGCCGTCGACAGAGAGGAAGCTATCGTCGTCGAGGGGATCCTCGTCGTCGAGGCCGCTGTTGAGGCGGAAGAAGTCGCCGTCGAGGCGGAAGAGATCGCCGTCGAGGCGGTCGGGGTCGCCGTCGAGGTCGCCGTCGAGGCCGCCGTCGAGGCACAAGAGGTCGCCGTCGAGGCACAAGAGGTCGTCGTCGAGACGCAAGAGGTCGTCGTCGAGACGCAAGAGGTCGTCGTCGAGGTGGACGGGATCGACGTCGAGGCATGGAAGGCGGTCGACGCCGAGGCATAGAAAACGGTCGACGCCGATGGGGCGCTCGACGTCGAGGGGCCTACGCTCGCCGTCTGGTCACCGTTCTTCGACGCCGAGGGATCGTGATGAGAGGCCTGGGGCTGTGGGGGGCTCCCCACAGTCCAGATCTGGAAAGGGAGGCGGGTCACCGGGATCGGTGTACTCCGAGGTGTATACCTCGAAGAAGACTGTTACACCTCCGCCTCTGTTGCCGAGGGGTCCCCCTCCGAGGGCTCCGACCCCTCCTCCGTTGCCTCCTCTGCCTCCGCTTCCAACGGAACCGCGGCCTCATGTGCCGAACAAGCCGCCCTCGGTTCCACCGAGGTCGGTCTCGTTGCCCAGGCTTCCGACCCCTCCCAAAGGGACTCCTAAACCTCAGGACCCGTCCAAGCCCAAGACGCCCACCCCGGGCAAGCCGGCAGAGCGTCCCAGACCTAGGAGATCAAGGTCGCGCTCCCGACGGAGAGGAAGATCGAGGAGTAGACACAGGTCTTCCACTAGATCTAGGCATCGCCATAGGAGGCACAGATCGAGGTCCCGTACGGCTTCCTCTAGGACTCGCTCCTATTCGCCTACCTTATCGGACTCACCGGAGACTAGGGTGTCTCCGGTAGACGACATCGGCACGTTCCAGGAGGTTCTCCTGAGGGGGGCTGCGAAGTTGGGTATCACGGTGACGGCTCCTACACCTACGACGTCCGTGATATTCGAGACTCTTCACAAGAAGCACCTGTCTCGCCCTCTGCTGCCGCTGGTGCCAGGACTGGTCGAACCTGCGGAGGAGCTGTTCCTTACACCTGCGGTGGTGAAGGCTGCTCCCTCCAGACTTCTGAAGTAGTATAGGGAGGGACCCAGTGCCCGATTCCGTGATAGTGACGGCGGCCAGGAAGTTGCATTCTACCTCCCCGTCCTCCACCGTGCCTCTGGATAAAGAAAGCCGCTGGATTGATTCGGCTGGAAGGAAGGCTTGTGGGACTTCTTCCACTACTATGAAGGCCTCCAGCGATTCGGCATTGCTGGGGCGGTACGGCCGTGCACTGTGGGACTCCCTGGAACGGTTCACGGACCTTCTACCACGCGACAGGAGGGAGGACTTCCAAGAAATTGTCAAGGAAGGGATGCTGGTTTCGAACCAGGCCATCAGCGCCGCTGCGGATATCGCACTGTTGGCGGCACATGGCTACTGTCACGGGGTCAACCAGCGCCGCCATGCTTGGCTCAGGCTTACGTCACTCAAGCCTGAGGCGCAACAGCGGGTGGCCAATCTGCCTTTTTCCGGTGAGACACTATTCGGAAAACATGCCGACGATGAAATGGCACGCATGAAGGCTGAGGCTGAGACCCTGACGGCTGTGGGCCTGGAGAAGCCCAAAGACCAGAAGCCCTACCGCCCGTTCCAACGGCGGTTCGGTTCGCAGGGGAAAGGACGAGGACAATCTTCGGGACAACAGCAGCAGCAACAACAGCAGCAGTTCCCGGAGACCCTTTCCAAAACGCCAGAGGGGTAGAGGTGGACAGCAGTCCTCTACCGTGAACAAAGGCCCGGCCGGGTCTCGACCCTGAGCGGTTACTTCCCCTTCATCCGTTACCCGCTCCGGTGGGGGGAAGCGTTCAATTTTTTCTGGCAGAGTGGAGAAAAATTACTCACGACAAGTGGGTGCTGAATATTGTTTGCAATGGATACAGTCTTCGGTTCACCAGCCCTCCTCCATCGATTCCGCCGGTCAGCTCGCAGTATCAACTGCGCGAGCTCCAGGCGGAGGCCGATATCCTGTTAAGGAAAAGGGTGATAGAAGATGTACCTCTGTCTCAAAGAGGAAGAGGTCTGTACTCCCGGTTCTTTCTGGTCCGCAAGAAGGACAAGAACGAGTTCAGGCCCATTCTGGACTTGCGACAGGCAAACAAGTGGATTCGCAGAGAAAAGTTTTGCATGCTGTCGTTGCATCAGATTTATCCTCAGTTGCAACAGGGAGATTGGCTATGTGCTATAGACCTACAGGATGCGTACTTCCATGTGCCCATTGCACACAAACACAGGAAGTTCCTGCTTTTTCAAGTCGGCACCAATCACTATCAGTACACGGTACTTCCGTTCGGGCTGAAGTCTGCGCCCAGGACTTTTTCGAAGTGCATGGCAGTGGTAGCGGCACACCTGCGGAAGAACAAGGTGTTCGTCTATCCGTACCTGGACGATTGTTTGATCAAGGCCTCCTCCTTCTCGGAAGCTCAAGCGCACTTCCAGAAGACGTGCGTTCTCTTGAACAAGCTGGGGTTGCACATCAACATGTCCAAGTCTGTCCCGACTCCGGTCCAGTGCATTCAGTACTTGGGAGCCTCCATCAATACGCTGTCAGCAAGCGTGTCTCCTTCGGAGGAGCGACGATTATCACTCCTTCGGAAGGCTCAGGCTCTCATGACCACTCCATCTACGACAGTGCGGAAGGTGTCTTCTCTACTGGGATCGATGGCGTCTTGCATCTTCCTGACGCCACATGCGCGGCTGCACATGAGACCGCTGCAGGAGTGCTTGGAGGATCAGTGGGACCAGAGGAGAGGATCTTGGGACGACAAGATACGACTGTCTCTGCATGCTCTTCAGTCTCTGAAGTGGTGGTGTTCAGCGGAGAATCTCCTGAGAGGGGTTCCCTTCCACAAGGACATTCCCACACAGACTATCGTGACGGATGCTTCTCTCCAGGGATGGGGAGCGCACTCCGGAGATTTACAGATTCAAGCGACGTGGTCCCCGACGGAGTCCACGTACCACATCAATTTCCTGGAACTCAGAGCTGTTCACTTGGCACTGAAGGCTTTTCACCCGTCCTTCCAGACCAACTCTCTGCTTGTACAGACGGACAATACGACCACGATGTATTACCTCAACAAGCAGGGGGGCTCGAGATCCCGCACTCTGTCGCAGGAGGCGCAGGCGATCTGGCACTGGCTTCTGGCCCGAGGACTGACGATAACGGCCACACATCTGCCAGGTGTGCAGAATGTTCAGGCAGACGAACTGAGCAGACTGATTCAGGAGAACCACGAATGGGTCATAAACGACGAAGTACAATGAGAAGTCTTCGCCAGGAGGGGAACTCCAGACGTAGATCTGTTCGCCACCGCCGAAAACAGCAAATGCCGAGACTTCGCCTCCAGGTACTACCAGCCGGGGACGCTGGGGAACGCGTTATTGATCAAATGGTCGAACAGCTTTCTGTACGCTTTTCCACCCATTCCCCTGATTCCGACGGTTCTCATCAAGCTGTCTCAGTCCAGGGCGCGGATGATTCTGATTGCCCCGGAATGGCCCAGACAGTGGTGGTTCACGGACCTGCTCCACCGGTCTCTCCTTCCTCACATGAAGCTGCCGTGCAGGCTGTAGGAAGGTGGATATCTGACTATGGTTACCCCCAACTTTTTGCCTGGTGTTTTGCTGGTTTTTGACTTAGTTGGCCTGGGATCCTGCTATTCAGGACCCCTGGCTTCCTGCTCTCTCTGTTAAAATGGACTCCATGTACCCTAGGTACATATCTAATTGGATACTGAGTCACCTTATCAGTCCCTGTACAGTATACCTTAGGTATCCAGGGCATAGGTGTACCCAGGGCCTACCAGGGGCTGAAGCATGTATTATGCCACCCCTGGCTGGCCATCCAAAACGGACACAACTGGCTGCACGACAGCTGGGGCAAGGTGGTGTAATCACCCTTTGCTGTAGATATAGTATACCTATATCTAAACCTAAAATGGACACATATATTCCTATCAGTCACTCCTATGGAAGGCCTTATCAATCCTGAAGGCAGAGTGCTTGGAATTATGTGAGATGGTGCTCTGGCATGAGCTGAGCCCGTTTGCAGCTTGCGGAACCAAGTCCTAATAGCTGTTCCATGATAACGCTATACCATATACACTTAAGTGCATTATAATCCTCGCGGTTAAATGCTAACTTTGGCATAGCATTATCAAAACATGTCGAGTAAGGTGTCATACGAATTGGAATACTACCCCCTCGCCAATTCTGGCGACGGGGGTAGCATTCCACCCTTCTAGAGGGACACGACATGTATGTAACTGTGAACCCCGGTTAAAGTTAACTCGAGCCTCAGCATCACAAAATGGATGCTGCCACCACAGACACAAGTCTGACCTCCTGCTGCTGGGAGTCCTTCCAGCGAGGGAGGCTCGGACAAAGGGTTTCCTGACTTGGGAGGTGCTAGCGCCACCCCAGACAGGATTTTGTGTTTTAGGTAGGCCAAGGCTAAAAGGAATGAGACATGCCTGGGGCACACAAGGTGCCCTGTGCATACACCGGTTCCAACCAGTTGCTGGGTCACTCCAGCCCCAGCTCTGGCGGGAAACCGGACAAAGGATAGGGGGTGTAACCACCCCCCTTCCTGGTCCCACCCAGGGGAGGGACCTAGTCGTAGTGCAGCCCCCTTTAGCTGAATAAAGGTAGGAGCTGGTCCCATTCCCAGTTAGATTAATCTTGATAACTTCCACGAAGAAACTCTTGACCTTCGACCTCCTGAACATCAGAAGACTGAAGAATCTCCCCTATGGTCAGAGAGGGACCATCCTGCTTCACAGGCACCATCAAGCTCATGTGCGGTTTGCTGCAAGTCCTTCCTTCCTGGAACCCGACGACCCAGCTCAACGAGATCCGGACCTCCAGACCCCTCTGACCTCTACCCACATCCACAGCACAGCTGGGACCCGTGGGTGCGACGAGCAATGTGGAGACGGCCATCTTGAAGAAACCTGCACAGCGCTTCCAGCACGACCACCGAGGGACCCTCGAGTGAGTGCACTGGGGTCTGAGAAGCCCCACACCGACGTAGCTCCTGCACCAAAGACCAGCCCCCCAGCATCCACGTGATCTGCATGGGGCCCTTTTGCCTGGTTGCTGCTTTTCCTGTTGTCTGGTCCCTTGCCGGCTGGCTCGTGACCTCTGAGACGACGACCCGAAGATTTCAACACTGCTGGTCTGGTCCCCCAGACTGGCCCTTGCTTCCTTGTAAAAGAGAAGTACCCCGGACCCTCCTGGTCCGCACCAGACGCCATCTTTGTTCCACCGCCTGGCTTGCATTTGCCAAGGCCTGTAGACCAGATCGACGATCCAACACCGCCAACAGCAGCAGACTACGTGGGACAGCTCGTGCCTCCAGCCTGGTCGTGAAGAACAGCTCCTGGTCCGCGCAGTTACAGAGAGAAGCGGCCCTTCCTCCACCTGAACGCGGCGACAGCACCTGGTTCCCTCCTGGTTCCAGCACCGTCACTGGCTAGTGACCGAGACTCTGTCCCCTTCCCTTTCAGGACTTCTCCTTCCTAGTTCCATCCTTGGAACCACCGGACTCCTCCATCTGGCTGCCTGCCAGCAACTCCTTGTTTCAGGCATCACCGGGATCAACGCAGCAAACCCGACGCCACTTCAGCCCTATGCACCCGCAGCCTGTGGGTTAGGTAACTAAAGCTTCTAGGTGCTGAAGTCAGTGTCCACTATCCTAGTGTCCAGGTCCACTGTTGTTTTCCCTCCATCCAGCCGGGTTCGTCCGGAATCCGTAACTTTGTAAACTGTAGTATCGGATGTATGACGTTACAACGCATACTTTCACAACGCCTACCTTTACCACGCAATTTTTACAACGCAGGATCCATTACAACGAAGTACCATTACAACGCATGTTTTTACAACGCAGATACCTTTACAACGCATACCATTATAACGTAAGTATTGGTAAGTATATAATATTTTTTTAATGTAAATTAATAAAAATTAATATAATTTAATTTTACTTTATTTTTACCCTGTACCCCTGTACCCCAAAACCCAAACCTAGCCCTGAACCCTAAAAATACCCCTTTACCTAAAAACCCAAACCTAGCCCTGAACCCTAAAAATACCCCTTTACCTAAAAACCCAAACCTAGCCATGAACCCTAAAAATACCCCTTTACCCAAAAACCCAAACCTAGCCCTGAACCCTAAAAATACCCCTTTACCCAAAAACCCAAACCTAGCCCTGAACCCTAAAAATACCCCTTTACCTAAAAACCCAAACCTAGCCCTGAACCCTAAAAATGCCCCTTTACCTAAAAACCCAAACCTAGCCCTGAACCCTAAAAATACCCCTTTACCCAAAAACCCAAACCTAGCCCTGAACCCTAAAAATACCCCTTTACCCAAAAACCCAAACCTAGCCCTGAAGCCTAAAAATACCCCTTTACCTAAAAGCCCAAACCTAGCCCTGAACCCTAAAAATACCCCTTTACCTAAAAACCCAAACCTAGCCCTGAACCCTAAAAATACCCCTTTACCCAAAAACCCAAACCTAGCCCTGAACCCTAAAAATACCCCTTTACCTAAAAACCCAAACCTAGCCCTGAACCCTAAAAATACCCCTTTACCCAAAAACCCAAACCTATAATATTTTTAATAAAATTATATACTTACCAATACTTACGTTGTAATGGTATGCGTTGTAAAGGTATCTGCGTTGTAAAAACATGCGTTGTAATGGTACTTCGTTGTAATGGATCCTGCGTTGTAAAAATTGCGTGGTAAAGGTAGTTCGTTGTAAACGTTGCGTGGTAAAGGTTGCATACCGTAGTATCCATAGACGTTGGTACGCATCCCGCGTGAGAGTTTCCACTCTGCACGTGAGTCCCGTGGGCCTCCTGCTCCTTACTTACCTAGTTCGTAGCGTAGTCCCAGCGATCCTCCAGCCTCTGGATCTCCTTACAGTAACTTCTTTCCTCGCATTCTATTGTTTTTAGTATATGGTTTGTCGTGCCCCTAAGGCACACGTGTAAATATTGTGCTAACTCGTATTTCCTTCTTAGTATTGTCATGTGCTTAGCCCTCTGATCTCATAAAGAGTTCAGAGGTGTTGTTATTAATAAATATATTGTTTATTTTCATAACAACCTGTGTGGTGTCCTTTCATCTGGTATTCAAGGGGTTATATTGTGGTAAAACAGCTGGCTTCACATGCCAAAAGAGTTTAGCCTAAGACTGCTTTGTCCATGCTACCATTAGGATAACTGGTCTATAAGGTTGACTTACAACCAATCACCATAAGGGTTGTTTGGACTGATACAAGGTGATCACTAGAACTAGTGAGCATCCTATATCAGGCCAACTTCTCACACAGGCCGGACCTTCACACGAAGTTCGGGGGGCGGATGTTGCACCCCAACCTCTCGTCTTTGAGTTTGGCGGCATGGCTCCTGAGATAGTGCAATATGGCCATCTGAATCTCCCAGAGGATTGCATGGACATACTGAAGGAGGCTAAGCGACCTTCCACTAGGACTTCTTATGCTTACAAGTGGAAGAGGTTTTGCATCTGGTGCAAGTCCAAGAACTATGACCCTACGACATGCAAGGAGGATGTCATCCTTCCATATCTACTACATCTGGCGCAGTCTGGCCTTAATGTCCATTCCATTAAGGTTCATCTGGCTGCTTTGACTGCCTACAGGAAATGCCCTTCACAGACTTCCTTCTTCCAGATCCCTGTGATCAAAGATTTTTTGGAAGGCCTGAAGAAAGTATTCCCTCCTGTCAGGCTTCCTTCGCCTTCATGGGAATTGAACGTGGTGCTGTCCAGATTGATGAAGGAGCCTTTTGAACCTATTCATAAGGCTTCGTTGCAGCACCTGTCCTGGAAGGCGGCGTTCCTCGTGGCCATTACATCGGCCCGCAGGGTGAGTGAAATTCAGGCGTTGTGTTGCCAAGAACCTTATACTGTATTTCATGCTGCTAATGTTGTTATGCCTACTCACCCTAAATTTCTTCCCAAGGTTATTTCTGATTTTCATGTCAACCAGACTATAACTTTGCCTACGTTTTTTCAGAATCCTTCATCTCCAGCGGAAAGGTCTTTACATTCCCTGGATGTTAGGAGGGTGTTGAAATTTTATCTGGATAAAACCAAAGATATTCGTAGGTCAGACCAATTGTTTGTTAATTATGGATCAGTCAGGACGGGTCTTGCTACCTCTAAACAGTCCATCGCGAGGTGGATTGTGTCCTGCATACAATTGTGTTACTACAAAGCTAATAAGACCTTAGGGGGAAAACTAAGGCTCATTCCACCAGGGGCAAGGCTGCCACGACAGCTTTGCTTCGTAATGTTCCCATTGCAGAGATCTGCAAGGCGGCCACTTGGAAGTCGGTCCATACCTTTGCTAAGCATTACTGCCTGGACACTGATGCCAGGGCAGACGCTCAGGTTGGGCAGGCTTCACTGCGAAATCTGTTCGCACAATAGTGGTGTTATTTCTGTTTTCTCCACCGCCGCTTGGTGTGGGGATGGGCTTGCCATTCTATTCACTAGATTATGACTATACACAGAGATCCCCTACTACAGAAGGAGTAGTTTCTGTCCTGTAACTCCAGTTCTGTAGTAGGGGTATCTCTGTTATAGTCATAAGCGCCCGCCCTCCTCCCCGGTGGAGAGAGTTATTCATGTAAGGAATGCTACAGGTCTGGCGTGTTACGCCTTCAAAAAGAACTGAAAGTAACTGGGACCTGCAGTGCATTCTGGGATACTGTGAAGTTCTGGAAAGTTCTCTTAAAGGCACAGTATCCTGTTCTGAGCCACATAATGGCAGCCTATGGGGCTTGTCTGTCCAGGTTCTTCTCTCTATCATTCCAGAGGGTTTTTGCTGTTAAAGCAAGGGAAATCTGTACAGGCTTTGCTGTTTTGTGGATTTTGTGGTGGAATTTCTAGTTGAAGTACTGGACAGTGTAGCCTTTTTAGGCTGCATTATCTGTCTTTAAATTCTCTCTTAAGTGTCTGTGCAGTTCTGCATTTTTCGACACTGTAAGAGATTATTTTTGATTGCTCCGGGGTCCACGCACATGGGCGGGACTATTCACTAGATTATGACTATAACAGAGATACCCCTACTACAGAACTGGAGTTACAGGACAGAAACTACTCCTTCTTGGTGGTGCGGATCAGCTGGTGGTGCTTGCGGGTGGCGTGCTTGAGGGCGGTCATGTTGTCTGTGGTCGGGTCGTGGCGCCAGGCTTTCTCGAGGGTGCGGCAGGTCTTCTTGGAGTCCTTGAGTTCGTCGGTGAACCAGGGGGGTTTCTTGCTGCCGGGCCTGCTGGGAGGGTTCTTTAGTGGTGCGAGGTCGTCGGTGCAGGGGGTCAGAGTTTGTCCTTTCTGCAGTTGCAAAACTTTATGACCTGGCAAAAGTTTATGACCTTGCATTACTGCAGCAACCACTCCGTGGATGCTGCCCTCACTCAGTGACATCATACTGGGGGTTGCCTTCATTTTATTGAAAATGATTGAAAACAGTGGTTCTCTTGGGTATCATTTAGTAAACAATTTCTGGGACCTAACACAGTTCATAGTAAGAGCACCACAAAAACACCACCATTTAGGTTTTTATAGGAAAATTATATCCAAGACGTGTATTTATAACATACATACAATAAGCTAATCCTCCGTTTGCTAGTTATATGTGACCCCAGTGCAGTGCGCAAAAAAACACAACCAGAATGTGCGCAAAATATGTGAGAGAAAAATACAGTTTTTTGTGTTTCTTTCAACAAACAAGTCTCTGAGTTCCCGTTATTAATGCAAAACTTTGCATTTTCAATAATCACTAATTACCATGGTTTCCTGTGGGGAGAAGGGTAGCTATTGGTTTCCCATATGTTCAATAAATAGATGGAAGAGCGTTGTCCATGGCATTGGTTTCCAATTTAGTACTTGTGAAAGCTGTGTTTTAATAACGTTAATGCTTTAGGGCTCCTTCTCCCTCATCTGAACTGCGAGTTTCTGTACAGACCCCTCTTCCAAACTGTTTTGTGCATACATCTACCCAGAATCCTTCCACGTATCTCTAGACCTCTACACCCCGCTGTCTCTCTTGCGGGAAGCAGCCTTTACAACACATTTGTTACCATGCATCTATTACAACGCATATGCCTTTACCAAGCATGTCTTTACCATGTACCCTAGCCACCCACTCCTAATCCCATATATATATATATATATATATATATATATATATATATATATATATATATATATATATATATATATATATACTTACAAAATACTTATATTTTCATTCTGAAGGCATATGCTTGGTAAAATGGTAGACTCTAAGAAGAAAGGTAACAGAAAGCAAAGATAAAGAGGGTAAAACTGTTGAATAGACCAGGAAGCAGGCTGACTGGTGGTCCTTGTATCCTCTTCGGAAGTTCCTGTTACCAGTAATGCACATTATGGTCATAGTCACCAGCTTTCTATAATTTCTCTTTTTCTCCTAAAGATTATTGATGCGTACTACACGCAAGTTGTCAACCCCAAATCCAACGGAGCCATGTTCCTTGCAGTGTGTCGAGGAAAGGTAAAAGCAGTCATCTTTCAGATGCTTTTTTATGCTTCTTTCTCTTTTCTGCTTCCCTGCATCTGGTCCTCGCTTTTGTTATATTCATTTCAGTATCTGTTTAAACACCCAGTTTACATCCTTTTCTTCCATTCCTCTAATGGCCTCTGTCCACCTTCCCTCTGTAGCAAATACACATTATAGCTCTTTTCCTACACACTTTCTACGCTGTAAGGTGGCTGGCAGTAACTGGCTGCACTTTCTCTTTTCAGGCCAGTGAAGGCCTTGATTTTGCCGACATGAATGGTCGTGGTGTCATCATCACTGGGCTCCCTTTCCCCCCTCGCATGGACCCACGTGTGGTTCTGAAGATGCAGTTCCTGGATGAGATGAGGAGTAAACAGGGAGCTAGAGGTCAGGTCGGTATCCTGCCCTACTCAATCAATATTTTGCTGTTTGTTGTTTTATTTATATTTTTATGTAGCACCATGTACTGCTTTAAGGTGTGTCAGAATTCTGCACGTGCATTGTGTGAAATATAGAGCAAAGGTTTTGGTCTACAGGCAAAACACGAATGCCAATCTAGCAAGATTGAACACTATCATGCAGACTAGATAATGAGCTAGTATAATATTGGATGGAATATCTGTTTTCTGAATTTGACATTAGTAGATTTTTTGTGTGATATTTATGTAGCCCAGACCTAGCAAGACGTTAACCATGCCCTTTACATATATCAAGGGACTATACCAAACAAGAGTAGCTATGTAGATCTGAAAGAAACAGGTTAGTATTAGATTCCTTACCTTAGAATATCCCCAGGCGTCAGTCTGGATCCGGAAACTTTTGCGTAGCAGTACCCCTGCGCGTCGGTAGGCGTCGTCTGCAGGCGTCCCCTGCGGCTCCGCGTCGTCGGCGTCGTGCGCCGTGATGACGTCGCTGGAGTATATAGACGCCGCCTCCGCGCGCTGACGTCAGTTCTTCTTTTTTCCGCGCCAGTTAGCGCAGATCCGAAGAGCAGTACTCCGGTCTTTTGACCAAGTTTTGTTAACTTAACTCTTTCTTCAAGGTGCCGGTAGGATGCCCGGGTTTAAGAGTTGCGACGGGTGCGACCGAATGATGTCGGTCACCGACCACCATCGACTCTGCCTCCGGTGTCTGGGCGCGGACCACGACGTGGAGTCCTGCGTCGACTGCCGGGCCTTGACAGGTAAAGCTAGACGGGAGCGGTCCCGCAAGCTGCTCGAGCTCCGAGTGTCGGCCCCGCGTCGAGAGCGGTCCCGGTCCGGTCGGAGGTCGAGGGAGCGGTCGAGGGAGCGATCGCGGAGCCGCCATGAGCGCTCCGGGAGTCGCCACCATTCCTCCGGTTCATCAGGTAAGCGACACAAGAGGTCGGGCGTCGTCATCGTACCCCCGACTCCCCCCGACGCCCGCGTGATGCGGCCGGGGGTTCGGGTGGCCCCACCCCCGCGGCCCCGCGTGGGTCGCCGACGCCGTCTGCCCCATACCCGTCGGTCCCTGGGGAAGGCGCGTCGCGCGAGGAGATTGAGGAGTTCCTCATGGCTATGAGGGCGATGTCTCCTCCGGCGGGGCCTACGGCGCCTGCGGGCCCGTCGGTCCCGTCTGGGAGCCCGAGCGGTTCGGGTGCACCTGCCCCGACGCCGCCGAGTGCTCCGGCCCCGGCGCCGCTGGGCCCTTCAGGGTCGTCGCCGGCTGGTCCACCGGCCTCTCCGGCGCCGATTCCATTGGGGCAACCCGTGGTGCCGCCTCCGCGCGGCGCCGTGACTCCGCCGTCGGTTCCGGCCGGCGTCGGGTCGCCGGCGCTGCGCGGCGCCACCCCCGTTCCCTCTCTGACTCCTGACGCGGAGTCGGACCGGCGTCGTCCGACGCCGAGTCCGGCGCCGTTGGGGCCCATTGGCTCCGAGGAGCCGGTTTATATAGTCGACTCGAACTATGGCGATGAGGACGATTATGGAGAGGGTTGGGAGGGGTCTGAGGACCCTTTGTCACGAGCCTGCCAGTATGACGTGGACTGGGTAGGTGACTTAGGTGATGCCAGTGGTCTGGACGAGTCGCCCAACCCTGGGTTTGTCTCGCCTTCCCCTGTGGCGTCGGAGGCGGGGGCTGCCTATTCGGTGGTCCTGATGAGGGCTGCCAAGGCCTTGAGCCTTGAGCTCCCCGTCGCTAAGGTGAAACCTAACATCCTCACCGAAGTATTTAAACCGCAGTCATGCCCACAGGAGCCTCTGCTGCCGTTTAATGAGGCCCTGACGGATGTCCTTTTGGGCACCTGGTCCAGGCCCGCTTCCGGTGCACCGGTTGACCGGAACGTTGCCAGGCGTCACCGTCCGTGTTCGGACGACCCTGCCTTCCTTTCCACCCATCCCTCCCCGGAGAGTCTGGTGATCCAGGCCTCCACTTCCCAGTCCGCATTCCCGTCGGCTCCGCCCGATCGGGAATCGAAGCGATATGACCAATTTGGCAAGAAGGTCTTTTCGTCTTTGAGTGCTGGACTGCGGTCTTGCAATACCGCATGCCTCTTGGGCCGCTACACCCACTCTCTGTGGGACACGGTCGCGGAGTGTCTGCCGCAATGCCCGCAGGAGGTGCGGGACAAGCTCAACCAGGCCTTGGTTGAAGGCCGGGACGCGGCGAGGTATTCGATAAGGTGTGGTCTTGACACGACCGACTCGCTGGGACGGGCTATGTCCACGACGGTGGCGATTCGTCGCCATGCTTGGCTGAGATCCGCCAACTTCTCGCCGGATGTCCAGAATGCCCTCATGGACATGCCTTTCGATGGCAGTCGCCTGTTCGGTGACAAGGCGGACAACGCGCTTGAGCGCTTCAAGGACTCCAGGGTCACGGCCAAGTCCTTGGGTCTTTCGACCCAGCGCCAGCAACCGGGTTCGTTTCGCCCCTTTTGTGGCCAGGGACGGGGCGGTCCCACGCGTGCTGCCAGCCACGCGCCGCAGAACGCTCCCCAGCGCGGTGGCGGCCGTGGATTCCGCCGTGGTGGCGGTAGAGGGCAGCGGCGAGGTCAGTCCACACCTCCCCCCGCAGCAGCCTCCAAATCTTCCTAGTCCGAGCTTTCGGGCCCATGTGACGCCAGTGGGTGGCAGGGTTCGCCATCACCACTCCCGCTGGCGCACGATTACATCGGACAGGTGGGTGCTGCAGCTCGTCCGAAGGGGCTACTCCCTCCCCTTCGAGTCCACTCCTCCAGCCATGCCACCGCAGAACCACCGTGTGTCGGGGGACCACTTGACACTTCTGCAGGAGGAAGTTACGGCCCTCTTGGCCAAGGGGGCCATCGAGCGCGTTCCTGGGCCAGAAGTAGGGTGTGGTTGCTACTCCCACTACTTTCTGGTGCCCAAGAAGGACAAAGGGGGCCTACGTCCTATCTTGGACCTACGGAACGTCAACGGCTTCCTCCGGAAGGAGAAGTTCAAGATGTTGACTTTGGCTCAGGTCTTGGCTGCTCTAGACCCACAAGACTGGATGGTAGCGTTGGACTTGCAGGATGCGTATTTTCACATCCCCGTCCTGCCGGCCCACCGGCGTTACCTGCGGTTCACGGTAGGCCACGAGCACTTTCAGTTTATCGTGCTCCCATTCGGCCTTACCAGCGCCCCACGGGTGTTCACGAAAGTGTTGGCGGTGGTCGCAGCTCATCTGCGCCGGTTAGGGGTTTCAGTCTTCCCCTACCTCGACGACTGGTTGTTGAAGGCGGGCTCGCCCCAAACAGTCGTCCACCACCTTCAGATGACGGCAGACCTCCTGCACGAGCTGGGGTTTTCCATCAATGTGCCGAAATCACACCTGTGTCCCTCTCAAAAGCTCCTTTTCATCGGAGCGGTTCTCGACTCGGCGCAGTTTCGGGTTTATCCTCCGGAACGGCGGGTCCGGGATATTCAGGCTCTGATTCCCATCTTTCAGCCGTTGTCCCGGGTTTCGGTCAGGTTGACGCTGCGGCTTCTGGGGCTGATGGCCTCCTGCATCCTTCTGGTGCATCACGCCAGGTGGCGGATGCGGGCTCTGCAGTGGGACCTGAAGTTTCAGTGGGCCCAGCATCAGGGCAACCTGTCCGACCATGTCCTGATCTCGGAGGGCACTGCGAGACAGTTGCAGTGGTGGCTTACGGACCGCGATTGGGTCAGAGGCAGATCCCTCTCCCTTCCCCAACCGGAGCACGTAGTTGTGACGGACGCGTCCCTCCAGGGCTGGGGAGGCCACTTGGGAGAGGCAGAGATCAGAGGCATCTGGTCTCCGTCGGAGTCCCGGCTCCATATCAACATGTTGGAGCTGCGGGCGATTCGCCTAGCACTGGAGGCATTCCTCCCCTTTGTCAACGGGAGTGTAGTGCAGGTGTTCACGGACAACACCACCGCCATGTGGTACTGCAACAAACAGGGCGGTGTGGGGTCGTGGACCCTTTGCCAGGAGGCTCTGCGCCTCTGGCAATGGCTGGAACGTCAGGGCGTGACTC
This sequence comes from Lissotriton helveticus, assembly GCF_964261635.1. Taxonomy (NCBI): domain Eukaryota; kingdom Metazoa; phylum Chordata; class Amphibia; order Caudata; family Salamandridae; genus Lissotriton; species Lissotriton helveticus. The sequence goes on along the minus strand of NC_136068.1, from coordinate 127,784,841 downwards.
TGACGGTTCAACACCTGGCAGGTTCTCTGAACGCCAGGGCGGACGAACTCAGCCGTCGGTGCTCGGTGGATCACGAATGGCGTCTGAACTCGGACGTGGCGAACGGCCTCTTTCAGAAATGGGGAGAGCCTTGGTTAGATCTATTCGCCACAGAAGAGAACGCGCAATGTCATCAGTTCTGCGCGTTGGAGTTTCCAAGACGGCACTCGCTCGGCGACGCCTTTCGGCGCGAGTGGAGCTGCGGTCTGTTGTACGCCTTTCCGCCTATACCACTTCTGCCCAGAGTGCTGAAGAAGATCAGGCGCGACCGGGCCCAAGTTATCCTTGTGGCTCCGGACTGGGCTCGAAGATACTGGTATCCCGAGCTACTCAGCATGTCAGTCGGTCCCTCGATCCGTCTGCCCCTTCAGGAGGACCTTCTGTCGCAGCAGCAGGGGACGGTCCTCCACCCGAACCTGTCCAGCCTCCACCTCCATGCGTGGAGATTGAGCGGCGACAGTTGAGGCCATTCGACTTGCCTCCTGAGGTCTGTGATGTGATTCTGGCAGCCAGGCGTCCCTCCACAAAGTCGGTATACGCCTGCCGGTGGAACAGATTTGTGGCATGGTGCACAGCAAAGGCTGTGGATCCCCTTTCTGCCCCTCTTTCCGAGGTTCTCCTCTTCCTTCTTTCTCTTGCCCAGCAGGGCTCTGCTCTGGGCACTATCAAGGGCTACCTTTCTGCCCTTTCCGCCTTCTTAAGGCTACCTGATCAGCCATCTGTATTCAAGTCCCCTATTGTACTGAGATTCTTGAAAGGCATCACGCACATGTATCCTCCTGTTCCGTTCGTGATGCCTCAGTGGGACTTGAACCTGGTTCTGACATTCTTGATGTGCGCTCCCTTTGAGCCGCTTCATTCCTGTCCTCTCCGTCTTCTCACTTTAAAGACGGCCGTCCTGGTTGCCATCACCTCTGCCAGGAGAGTGAGTGAGCTCCAGGCTCTTTCTGTTAAACCTCCTTTCTTGTCCGTCCATCCTGACAAGGTGGTTCTTAGGACTAGGCCTTCTTTCCTGCCCAAAGTAGTTTCTGCTTTTCACATCGGGCAGTCCATCACCTTACCCTCCTTCTTCCCGCCTCCGCATCCTTCAAAGGATGAAGAGCGGCTCCATCGTCTGGACCCAAAACGTGCGCTTTCATTTTATATGGATCGCACACGCCAGTTCCGGGTGGATGACCAACTGTTTGTTGGCTACGTGGGTGAGAAGAAGGGAAGGGCGGTACAGAAACGGACCATCTCTCGGTGGGTCGTCCTGTGCATCAAAGCATGCTACTCTTTGGCTCGGAAGGAGCCTCCTGTTGGGCTGAGGGCCCATTCCACTCGGGCCACGGCGGCTACTACTGCCCTGGGCCGGGGAGTCCCTTTGCAGGACATTTGCCAGGCGGCTACGTGGGCCTCGCTGCACACCTTTGCGAGGCACTACTGCCTGGACAGTCAAGTCCGGAGGGATGGCTTCTTTGGCTGTTCGGTCCTCCAGGACTTTCTGGTGTAGGTTTGTATTGGTTCGCAGACCCACCACCGGGGTTGGTATTGCTGGGGTATCTATTCTAAGGTAAGGAATCTAATACTAACCTGTTTCTTTCAGATGAACAAGTTACTTACCTTCGGTAACGATATATCTGTAAGAAACAGTAGTTAGTATTAGATTCCTTACCGCCCCACCCGTCCTCCCCGTTCTGCGAACTGATACCTAGGGTTAAGGACATCCCTTTCAGGGCCCTAGTTTCAAATGGCACCAGTGTTAGTTCTCACATGGCTCTGCGTGTTCTGGCGCGGAAAAGCTGTGTGCAAAGAACTGACGTCAGCGCGCGGAGGCGGCGTCTATATACTCCAGCGACGTCATCACGGCGCACGACGCAGACGACGCGGAGCCGCAGGGGACGCCTGCAGACGACGCCTACCGACGCGCAGGGGTACTGCTACGCAAAAGTTTCCGGATCCAGACTGACGCCTGGGGATATTCTAAGGTAAGGAATCTAATACTAACTACTGTTTCTTACAGATATATCGTTACCGAAGGTAAGTAACTTGTTCATTGGTTACTGGTGTGACAAAGAGCACCACTATTAGTCCTTTAAGTTAATTCTGATGAGGTGACCTCTTAGCTCCTCCTGGAAGGATAGTCCTATTCTTATAGCAGCATTGCAACAAGTGTGCTGAAGGCGGCTAGCAGTCTTAGTTGGCTAGTGTAGTGCATCTTTGAGCATTTAGAAAGGATTTGTGTATTTAGCATTGCTCCCATATTGTATGAAGCTTCCTGCCTATAGCCCTTGGGAAAGAATCAAACCAACTCCGATATTGGAGAAAAAAAACTGAAAGCCTAGCTTTTTGATGTTTTGCTCAACAGCGGATCTTTGTCCGTTCTGATTCAGTACCTTAAGTCAATAGCACCATGAGATTTTTTTGAGAGTCAAAATTGCACCCGATAAATAGCTTCATGGATATGCAGGAAATTATACTGCCAGTGCAGTGTGCTGGGTGCTAGTTTGACTTGGTGTAGCATGGGGAGTGACCTAAAAAAAGGACACATCTGTAGCTTTGTTAAGACGATCCACACAAACATACGCTTTTTATAGGACAGGAGTAGTAAGAATAAGTGTCTCTAGAGCTCCTTTTCGAAAGTAGGCATTTCAATGCAAGAAGTGCAAAATGATGGAAGAGAAGCATTAGTACATTCCTTAGGTAAGTTCAAAGTTTGAGATGTACATGTATTACCTGATTTTGTGGTAAATTGTGGCTAGTGTGATGAGGGTATAAACAGGACAACAAAACATCATAAGACATTACCTTTCAAGGGTTTTTTCTATTGAGTTTTCCTTATTCTTGTTTCTCACCTCAACATACACATATACATCATAGTGTCATGACTAAGTCATGTAGACAGTATCTCAATAAATATATAAATGTGATATGAGGACGAAAGGATTATTCAAGTTATCAGCATTAGTTGATCAACAATTAACAGCATTAATTTAGCATTATGGAGGCCTGAAAAATATAGGCCACGACCCTACAATAACAAACCCGCCTAAAACAATACCACGTCTATTCATCTATCAGAAACCGTTTTGAGGAAAACAAGTCTTCGTCAATGTGAAAATAGATGCAATAAAGTCTGTATCTGAAAGAGACACGTTAGTATTAGATTCCTTACCTTAGAATATCCCCAGGCGTCAGACTGGATCCGGAAATTTTTGCGTAGCACTACCCTTGCGCGTCGGTAGGCGTCGTCTGCGGCTCCGCGTCCGTCGTCGGCGTCGTGGGCGCCGTGATGACGTCGTCGGAGTACTTAGACGCCGCCTCCGCGTGCTGACGTCAGTTCTTCTTTTTTCCGCGCCAGCAAGCGCAGATCTGGAAAAAGCAGTAACCCTAGTCATTTTTGACTAAACTTTTTGATTCCGACTGCCGGGCCCTCTCTTCGAAAGCCAGGCGGGAGCGGTCCCGTAGGCGCCTCGAACTCCGGCAGTCGGCCCCGCGCCGTGAGAGGTCCCGATCCCATGGGAGGTCGAGGGACAGGTCACGGGCCCGGAGCCACCACAGCTCCGAGAGTAGGCCGCACTCCTCCGGGTCGAAGTCGTCGTCAGGTAAGCGGCACAAGAAGTCCAAGCGGCGTCATCGCTCCTCGGACTCCCCCCGACGCTCGCGCGATGCGGCCGGGGGTTCGGGTGACACCGCCCACGCGGCTCCGTCGGAGTCGCGGGTGCCGCGTCCAGCCCCATACCCTACGGTCCCTGGGTTCAACGCGACGCCGGAGGAGGTCGAGCGCTTCCTCATGGCCATGAGGAAACTCCCTCCTCCGACGGGCTCCGCGGCGCCTCCGGGCCCAGCGGACCCGTCTGGGAGCCCTAGTGGGTCGGCGGCTCCGGCCCCGACGCCGTCGGGTGCTTCGGCCCGATGCCGCCGATGCCTTCGGGCCTGGCGCCGCAGGTCCCTGTTATCCCGACGCCGCCGGCGCCTTCGGGCCCGGCGCCGAGGGGTCCAGTTGTTCCGACGCCGCCGGCGCCTTCGGGCCCGGCGTCGCAAGACGCCGCTGGTCCTCCTTCGGGATCTGGTTCGTCGCCGGTGGATCTGACGGCCTCCCCGCGTCGGACCCTCAGGTGTCGCCTCCGGCGCCGTCCTCGGGCGGCGCCGACCCCGGTTCTACTTCCATTCCTGTTCGGCCGTCGGGACGGCCCCGTTGGGCGCCGCTCCAGACGCTGTTGGGTGAATTTCACTTTTATGAACAGGCCCCATTGGTTGAGGACCCTGAATTTCAGGAGATGGGTGAAGGAGAGGACTGGGAGGGGTCTGAGGACCCTCTGACCAGGGAGTGTCAGTCTCATGAGGACTGGACAGGAGACCTTGGGGAGGCCAGTGGCCTGGACACCTCTCCAGACCCTGGGTTTGTCTCCCCTCCTACCGTGGCTTCGGAGGAGGGGGAAACATATAGTGTGGTGCTGATGAGGGCTGCCAAGGCCTTAAACCTTGAGCTCCCCGTCGCGGCTGTGAGGACTAACCTCCTCACTGAGGTCCTTAAACCGCAGTCAAGCTCGGCCGAGCCTCTGCTGCCCTTTAATGAGGCCTTGACTGACGTTCTTCTGGGCACTTGGTCCAAGCCTGCTACGGGTTCGCCCGTAGATAGGAACGTGGCCAGACGCCACCGCCCAGCCCCGGGCGACCCATGTTTTCTGTCCTCCCACCCTACCCCCGAGAGCCTGGTCATCCAGGCCTCCAATTCCCAAACCGCATTCCCGTCGGCCCCGCCGGATCGGGAATCCAAGAGGTATGACCAGTATGGGAAGAAGATCTTCTCATCCATTAGTTTGGGCCTGCGGTCTTCCAACACCGCCTGCCTCTTGGGACGTTACACCCACTCTGTGTGGGATAAGGTCGCGGAAGTGCTGCCAGAGTGTCCGTTGGAGGTACGGGCCAAACTCGGCCAAGCCCTTGTGGAGGGCCGGGATGCAGCCAAGTATTCCATCCGGTGTGGGCTGGATACCACTGACTCGCTGGGTAGAGCGATGGCAACGACGGTGGCGGTCAGACGCCACGCCTGGCTGAGATCCGCCAACTTCTCGGCAGATGTCCAGAGCACGCTCATGGACATGCCGTTCGATGGCCGTCGCCTCTTTGGCGACAAGGCAGACCATGCGCTTGAGCGTTTTAAGGACTCCAGGGCTACAGCCAAGTCCTTAGGCCTCTCGGGCCAACGCCAGCAACCGGCTGCCTATCACTCCTTTCGTGGCCACGGAAGGGGTGCGCCCGCACGTGCCGCCAGCCACGCGCCGCAGGGCAATACCCAACGCGGTGGCGGCCGTGGGAACCGCCGTCCAGGCGGTCGTGGGCAGCGGCGAGGTCAGTCCACACCCTCCCCCGCAGCATCCGCCTCAAAACCCTCCTAGTCCGTGCTTTCAGGCCTGTGGTAAATAAATAATTAATTACCGGTACTATTTTTCAGGATACTCATACAAATAGATAGCTCAATAAATAAGAGTCAAGATACGAGGTAGCTAGAGTTGACAGGCTTTAATTAAGCATAAAGGACTGGAACAGGACAGCCTGTACGGGGATGGGATGGCAGCTGCCTGGGGCAGGGACAAAGGAATGGTAACTTTTAATAACAGTGCACAAGTATATATAGTTAAAACATTTTCATGGCATTCAATACAATAGGCGTAGCAGTAGGCGGAGTTTGTAGCAGTCGCGAAAGATAAGGGCAGAAATGATGTAACAAGAAGGCGTGTACAGGGCGTATACATAGACATGTGATGTAAACGTAACAGAATATGTCATAAAAAGGGGCGGAAACATGGAGGGGGCTACCTGAGCAGCTGGGACCTCTAACTTAGTGGTGCGCACAAACTGGCAATGACGTGTTACCAGGAGGACTGGGGGCTATGACTTCTGTGCTAGAAGAGGAGACGAAAAGTCTGGAGTGTCAGGGCGACATGTACCTAAAGCCTATCTAGTATCTAGTGTTTAGGGAACATGTTGATAGAATCCAAAAGTTATCAGGGCAAAGGCTAACAGACATTAAGACTGGTGCATGCATAATCCTATATGTAGTGTGTGTGCGAGGAATATTCTATGAATATTAATACAGTATTTCTCTTACATGGAGACATAAAGGCTAGACCATGACGGAAACTATTGATGCGATTCAGTAGCTTAGGAATGCAGAGAAGGAGGGCTGGACTGATAACTAGAATCATAACATACTCTTGGCAGACTGAGAGGCAGAGCCAGGCCGAGCCGGGCACTGCGAGGCATGAAGTAAGCTAAGGGTCAGGGATACAGGTGGGGGCTGTATTGCTCCTCGGAGAGGGTTCAGGAAACAGGAGCTGAATCTGAGTCCGGGCCCTTTTGAGGCCTAGAAACGGGGACTTTTCAGTGAATTAACGTGCACACTGTGAAACGTGGCAACGTAGCTTTACATAGGCCTGATATTCGTTGTATTCACGAAGACTGGAAACTGGCATACTAGAGATGGACACAACTGTAATTGCGTCTTTAATCGATCAGAAGGGGAATACATGCATATCGATCATGCACATATGACATAACAGGGGGAACACGTAGGCACATACAACATGGCAAAATTTACTTTTCCACATTCCCTCCTTGTGCCCTACGTTTCCATCAGGAAACATCTATATTCATGATACCATCTATCATTTCATACAGCATCATTTGCTCGTCTCGAATTGTCTTGGAACGGGACTTAGGACTAGGAATACAAGAGGTAGCACAAATGCCGCAAATCGCAGGGCCACATTGTATACAGAGGCAGCAACTGAATATGATCATTACTGCAATACCTAGAAATGACAATACTTTCCATCCCCAGGCAGATACGATACTCCATAGCCAACCGGACCATGTCCAGGTGCCTGGATTCTGGTGTAACTGATGGGCAATTTTATGAAGTCTGGTTATAGCTGAATAAACAGACGGCGCGTTATTAGGAATGAAAATGCAGCAACTAGATCCGATGACTCTACATGCTCCTCCTCTATCGGCCAGTATGACGTCAAGAACGAGACGATTTTGGAGCACGACAAATCTCATAGCAGATTGCTCTTCGGTTAAGTTACCTAGAGCAGAAGTAGTCTCATTCACTACTGCTTCAAGGGTTCTGGTTAATCTACGTATTAACTTACTATTCTGGATAGGGCCTATAAAGAAGAAAAAACCTTTATTGAAATCTGTATACTGTTCTAGAGCAGTTTCAGTTTGATCGACAATTGGGGACTCAATCTCCCTTCTATGTCTGACGTGTACTAGATGTGTGTTTCTGTGATAATCAGATGGGGCTAGAAAAACTGGTGGCAGTAGGAAGGCAATGTAACATGTTCCATCCCAATCGAGGGGCAGACGAACATATGCGGTCTGACCACAAACAAAATAAGAATGACGTGAAGCTTTGAAAATAGATTTCCCACTGTCACTATACTCGACAGTAGTAATACAATCACTATGTCCTACATGTGCGGAACCATTATTTCTGACACATAATTCGCCTTTGACTGGTAGTACTGAAATAGCAGGTAAGTCTGGAGTAGTATCAGACTGAACATTCAGGACCATAAAATTCGAAGAATAATTACCTAAATTATAAACTTCATTTTCTAGATCTAACCCTATTCTATGGGAGAGACCTTGCTTGTCTGGAAAACATGTTCTATTCAGAAGGGACATATCATTTGAGGATGACGTTAACATGGACCATGCTCCACACGAACCATTATGTGAAAACGGATAAGGAAAGAGTGGCAGAACTCCCTTCGGTGTCTGGAAAGGGGGGAGTCGACCACACACCCAACAATTAGTAGCATTGCTGGTCTGGTGTGAATAGTGTAACATTCTAATGAACGTGTTATTGCGCATAGCAAGACGATAGGATAACTCGTGAGGAGGCAGATCACTAAATGTGTGCTCTACTGTAGTATTAGAAAACGTATTTACATGCGGAATTGGAAAACATAAATGAAATGCATAACTTGTGCAGGTAACCATCAAACTTAGAAACAATAGAAAACTTAGAAAAACGATACATCGGATAGAGTTTTGACTAACTCTCTCACTATGGGGGTCTATCTCATACATGTCAGATACCTGTCTAACCGTTTCACCCGAGGGGGACTTAGACAATTAAACTGGCTGACTTATTTTACTAGACCGGAGTTTTAATTTATACTCCTGCTGCGGAGTTCTCTCTAACAGAGGAATTTTTAGTTCTGGATTTGAATGAATGTCTGATTTAGAGTCTGGTTTCAGGTAGTCCTTTGAAATGGAAATGTCTGTAGAAATGTCATTAAAAGTCTTGTTTCTGAGTCCGTGAAATTTCTTGACATGAGACAGATGGACCCAACCCTTACGGCCCTCCAACTTCACGGCCGTACGGGTGGTCAGAAGGACTAGTTTCGGTTCTTTCCAGCGAGGCTCCAGCGGACTTGAACGATCAAAGTTCCGTATTAAAGCCAAATACCCAGGAAGGACCTCATGCGGTTTTACTTCAGTATTGTCTGGAAATGCAGCGGCAACCTGTGAACGACAAGAGTGTAGGGCAGACATCAAGGAAGCTAGGTAATCTGTCAACATATTACTGGAAACATCTATAATACTGCGGGGTCTAGGTGTACCCCACATATTTGGGGGGCGGCCGAATACGACCTCATAAGGGGACAGACCTGATCTGGCATGTGCGACCATGCGCATGAAGAATAAAGCAACTGGCAGGGCTACTAGCCAGTCTACACCTTTCTCTTTACATGTCTTAGCAATACGGATTTTCAGGGTCTGATTATGTCTCTCTACGAGACCGTCTGCTTCAGGATGGTGCACACAATGGAACTTCCACTGGTACCCTAACAAAAGGGAAACATGCTTCATTAGCTCAGATGAGAATGGCTGGCCGTTATCAGAATACACGACCCTAGGGAGTCCATAACGGGGGAAGAATTCACGAACCAACTGCCTGGCAGTGGTCGCTGCTGTGTAATCTGGAACTGGATATGCTTCTGTCCACCTGGACAAAGCGCATACAACTACGAGGACATACTTGAAACCTCGACATCGCTCCATCTGAATATAATCCATCTGGAGGACTTCAAAAGGGTGGTCAGGAGGCTGGAATCCACCTTGTTCCACCGGGACACTTTTACCTGGATTGAATTGACAACATATCATACAAGTACGGACTTTCTGCTTGGCTGCAGCTCGTAAGTGCTTGTTAAACCAAAGGTTCTGGATACTGTCTAACATAGCTTTTTCTCCTAGATGTGCTGGACTATGTGCGGTATTGATAATGACTTGAACCATAGAGTCGGGGAGAAACCATGTGGCTTTTCCCTTCGTCACCCATCCCTGATCTGTCTGGACCCCTCCTTGTTCGGACCATTTCTTAATTTCTTCAGGAGTAGCATGTAACTGTATGTCTATGACATCTTGTGTAGGGTCCTTAACTGTCATACAAGTAGTCTGTTCTGGAGTGGATGTCTGTGTCTTGTTAACTGGAATGTCTGGTGTCTGAGCTGTAAGCTTGGCTGTTCGATCTGCTAGATCATTACCTTGGGAAATGATGTCAGTAACTTTCGTATGTGCTTTGCACTTCATGATAGCGATAGCTGTCGGTAAATGTATTGCATCTAACAGAGCTTGAATGAGGAGACCATGCTGAATCTTGGTTCCATGAGAAGTCATGAAACCTCTCTCCTGCCAGAGCACTCCGAAGTCGTGTACAACTCCGAATGCGTAACGTGAATCTGTATATATGTTTACTTTCAGGTTCTTGGCACGTATGCAGGCTTGGGTCAGAGCAACTATCTCTGCTGCTTGAGCAGACAGGGTGTCAATACGGTGTGTTTCAATAACTTCAGTGTCAGTAGTCACTGCATACGCGGCTACTAGTTCTCCTGTACTAGTTCTCATACATGAACCATCCACATAAAGTGTCAGGTCGGGATTAGGTAAAGCAATGTCTGTCAGGTCTTGTCTTGGCTTAGTCATAGTGTTAATGACTTCCACACAGTCATGTGTGGCAGGATTTGAAGTAACTGACGGTAACAGTGTAGCAGGATTTAAAACGTTGCAGCGTCTGATTTCTATGTGTGGCTGGAACAGTGTCAGTTCATAACCTGTTAATCGTGCAATGGTCAAGTGCTGAGTCTGTGTTCGGTTTAAAAGAACTTCCACGGAGTGTGGAACTTGTACTGTCAGGGAATGTCCTAATACTATGGAATCACTTTGTCTGATAGCTAGTGCTGTGGCTGCAACTGACTTGAGGCACGCAGGCAGAGCCTGGGCTACTGGATCTAACGTGCTTGAAAAATAAGCACAGGGCTTGTACTGTCCTGCTTGATCTTGTGTGAGAACAGATAATGCAGTACCATCACGTTCTGTGACAAAAAGTGTAAAAGGCTTACTGTAGTTCGGTGTAGCTAGAACAGGTGCTTGGCATAAGGCTTTCTTTAACTCATTAAAACTAAGTGTATGTTCAGATGTCCAAGGGAGAACAGTCGATACGGCTGCCTCCTGTGTCGTTAACTGTATCAGTGGCTTAGCTAGAAATGCATACTGAGGAATCCATTGTCTGCAGTAAGAAGTAAGGCCGATAAAAGCACGTACCTCCTTCTGTGTCTTGGGCTGTGGAAGACTCGCTATTAACTGGATACGGTCTGGTGTCAACTGCCTACCCCACTTGGACAGTAAGTGGCCTAAGTAGATCACTTGCTGGACACAGAACTGGAGCTTCGAAGGGGACACCTTGTGCCCCATCTCGGCTAGGAAATACAGAACTGTAAGTGACGCTCGCTCGCAAGCTCGCTCAGAACGGGCTGTGATCAGTAGATCATCGACATACTGGAGCAAGGCAGTGTCAGCTGGCATGTGAATGTTGTCTAGTTGTCGTTTAAGTGCTTGACTGTAAATGCTAGGACTTTCTGTGAAACCTTGAGGAGCTCGTGTGAATTTATAGCTCCTTCCATTTAAACAAAAACCGAAAAGGTACTGGCTGTCTGGATGAATTGGAACACTGAAAAATGCATTCTTGAGGTCTATTACTGTAAAAAATATAGCTTCAGAATCAATAGCTGTCAATAGAGATGAAATATCTGGGACTACTGGATACTGGGGTATGATACATTTATTGAGTTCTCGAAGGTCAATCACTAATCGATATACTGGAGGTGCATTTGGATCAGTGCGTTTCATGACTGGAATGATAGGAGAATTACATACATTGGAGTCAGTTTCTACAACCACTCCTTGAGCAATAAGCTCGTCAATAATTTTGGATAAGGCTGCTACAGCCTCAGGTGGCAATCTGTACTGTCTGATTCGTGGCAAGACTATACCTTGCTTGAGAGTCACACGATGGGGTGTAATTCGCATAAAACCTACATCAGTTGGACCTTGCGCCCATAAATGCTGCGGAACATTGGACAATCTTGGATCAAAATCTCGTAATACATAGTGACCTTTAAAGTCACGCAAAAACATACGTATTCCTTCTGGGGAACAGCAAATAACTGCACCTAATTCTTTCAATGTCCTAATACCTAACAAATTTTCTGGACATGACTTCGTAAGTAACAAATCAGTAGTTCGGGACAATGGACCAACTTCTAGAGTAACTGGCTTTGATATCTCGTTTACAATAGGCTTTCCTGAAAATCCAAGGGAAACATTTCTAGAGCCTGAGAGCGGAGCCCCTGGAACCTCGTCATGACTGATAGTAGTCCTACTTGCCCCTGTATCAATCAAAAACTTTCTGTCTTTCCCTAATACTTGACTATGAACATAGGGACCCTCTTGATCTACAGGTATCTCGATGAGAGGCAAGCCTACCTCCCTCTCTAGGCTGTTTCATGAATACGGTTGATAATCTGGATACTCTGACTGGGCATACTGGTACATTTGCTGTGTAACATGCTGTGTTGCAGCGATAGGCTGCGGTGCTGGAACTGTCTGTTGTGCATTCTGTGGTGACTGAGAAGTCTGTGAAACTTGCTCTTGTCTAGGCGGACGTGGTCTTTCTTTAGTTTTACCAGTGGCTATGTTGTGTTTCAGAACTGCACATTCGTTTATGAAATGACCTGGCTGTTTACAATAGTTGCATGTCCCTTTAACGGGAGCTGCAGGATGACTGGCTTGATTCGGACCCCTCTTCTGACTGTCTTGTGGAACAGATTGTGCAACTAGTACTTTCATTTTCGTGTCTTTCATACGTCTCCTTTCGTGTTCTTGCTCTTCCCTGATTCTGTTCTGGTGATACTGGAGCATCTGTAACATCTGGGACGGGGTACTAGCTTGCCAAGTACTTTCGACTTTCAAAACTCGATTTTTAACTTGTGGACTTGAATTCTCGACTAGTTTAGTAACAAAAAGATGAGGGTATGACTCGCTACTCGTCCTGAGACCACTATTGATACTAAAACATTTCTCGAATCTAGAATAAAAATCACTAGTGTCTTCATCCTGTTTCTGTTTGCATGCTGAGATTGCATCCCAATCTTCCTTTTTCGTGGCTAATAACCTTGGCAAAACCTGAATCAATAACTCTGGCAATTCTTTACATTTCTCCCCAAGACCGGTACCTGGTACTCGTATTTTATCTTCAGCTTCTAGAGCTGTCCAATCTATCTTTTTCTCTCCCACCTCCCATTCTTTTTCCTTGAGTTTCTCGTATACCCCTGCGGGCAACAGGACCTTTAGCATTTTAATAATATCTGGATAAGTGTATTCTCCCATTCGGAGCATGTCTTTTAATTCTCGATGGAACCCTGCTGGATCTTTGTCGTGACAGGGAATTAATTTCTTCATCTCTAAGAGTTCCATCTTTGTGATAGGGGTGTAAACAAATACTCGTTGCATTTCACCATCCGGTGTCCTAACTGGGTGTACTTCTCGTAACGGATGCTGTCTATCTATGTAAAATGGTTTACTTTCTGGAGGTGAGACGTGAACAAAATGCGGGTTCAGAAACATTCTATATTTGTGGCGTTGTTCTAGAATGACACTAATTAAATCGGTACCTAAACCTTTCCATTTATACTGGAGTAACTCGTTCAGGACATCATGTAACGGACCTGGATCAGAATGCTGACCCTCATACAGTGTAATGAGGTGCTGGATCATATACATACCCACCAGTCGCTGCTCGGCTGGGGGCAGTTTCAGAAACATTTGTGCCACTATTTCGTCTGGAAAAGTGGTAGAATCAGTAATCCATCGGACTGCTGATCGGGCTAGTTCTTGTTCATGCATGGTATTAAGTTCACTATAACCGATACATGATTTCAAAATGTGATCGGTAGCTTGAAATACTTGTTCCAGAGAACCTTGTTCTGGTGCTGGATGATGAATGACTTTCTTGTGTTCTAGGCGTAAATGTCGGTCTGGAAATCTAGATTTACCTACATACGCTATTCTGGCGGTATTCTCGTCTTCTACTTCTTCGGTAGAAGAGTCGTTTTCTTTCTCGCTTACTTGTGCTGTTTTACGTTGCACGTGTAACCTTATTATTTCCTTGCGAATTTTCTTGTACATACTCTCTATACTACTGAGGGTCTTGTGTCTACCCTCGGCTATATTATCACTCCACCTTGTCAGAACTTTCATTTCGGTCGGATCTTTAGTCGGACAATCTTGTTCCCTTATTAAACAATTAATTAGAAACTTTAATAGCATGAGCTGGGTCTCAGCTTTCCTTAGAGACATGATTTCGCCAATACTCTCTGGATCATCCCCTGTACGGATGAAACGATACATTCTGTCTAGATCTTCTTTCATATTCGGTAGGGTGTCCAAATACTCGGTCACCCGTCTTACACGCAATGAATATATAACCATATTATCATCGCCTGGGACTGGATCATAACGGCATTCGGTAAGAGCTCGTCTGATATCTGCAACGGACTGATATTTGGGCGTACGCTGTAACGCACGTTCATGTAACTCGACTAACGTTACACGTTTGTGTGGCGGCGGGGTACCCGGAGGACCTCCCCCCGCGGCCCCTAAACTGGAATCGTCGACTGATACTCTTCGTGCTGGCAGAGTGACCGATGTAGCGGGAACTTGTACTATGGGCTGGACCGGGGGTACCGTAACAGGTGCTGTAACAGGTGCCCCGGTGGCTGGAAGAACAGGAATTACATTATTTACTGGAGCTGGCGGAGCAGGATTCGCATATTCTGGGACTGTGTTGTCCAAATAGGACGAGAGAAAAATATCAGCTGCGGTCGGTTTGTGACGTAGCTTAATCGGAACTAATGGCGGCGGAAAATTACATGGTGCTTCCGGGGTTGCTTTTGGCAAGCCCTCGGCAAGAAGAGGATACATACCCTTAATGAGGGCATTTCTCTGTCTGTCTGACTGTTCGGCTTTAACTCGTTCACCTACTTCGATCAATTCCCTTTCTTGGGCTCTTTCAGAGGATTCTCTACTTAATTCTGACTTTCTGATTTCTTTCTCTGTTCTTCTATGAGATTCTTTGCGCCATAACTCGATGGCATCTTTCTGGGACTGTCTGGCTTTCTTTTTCCATAATGCTTCTTCTATTCGCATGATGCACTTGGCATCCCACGTACCTGATACGGGCCATCTATACTTTTCCTCTAATTCCTTGGTGTACTCCACCCATAAGTCTAGATATAATATGGCACTTATGCCATGCTTATGATACATAAAATGACCTGGACTGTCCCTAGGCGGGACAGGAACTGCTTCTTCGAGCAGACCTTTTCTAGTTCTTAGCTGACGTAATTTTGAGAACAGAGGCATGACTAGACTGGAGTCTGGACACAATACAATACACAATGAACACAATAATAACTGCAATACGAATCATTCATACCACGACGTTGAAAACACATGAAATAACATTTAGAATAACAGTTCGGACAAGATACTACCTGAAATACTGAGAACAGAACACATGAATTTCTCGAGAACAGAACTTACTAGAACAGACTAGATGCACTGCTGAAACAGTACGAAACTTACCGGTCCCATAAAGAGACACGTCAGGACCCGCATCCACCTAAGTGGACACTTCGTGTTGGATCTGTGTACCCAAACCCACGGACCAGAGACAAATTAATTGACCCTGTCTAGATACTACCCCAGCAACGGTACTCACCGGGCAGCAAGAACGGAAGGCCTCGGACTGGACTGGACTGCTACCACGACGGACGGACGAACTTCGGACTTCAGTTACAGGTGGGCCTCCGGATACCTCGGACCTTGGACTCTCGGCTTGGGCTCTGGTCGGGACTCGCCGCGTTCCTCCACAGCCTCGTCTGGATGCTGGACCGCAACCTCCGTCTCCTCCGTGGACCTGAGGGATACTTAAAGCAGAAATATCTGCCGGTGCGCAGGATGGTTCCGTCACGGCTGCAGAGGGCCAGGGGGCTTGTGTGGCTTCTCCGGCGCGTGGGGAAAGGGCAAGTCCCTATTCGGGCGCCATTATGTGGTAAATAAATAATTAATTACCGGTACTATTTTTCAGGATACTCATACAAATAGATAGCTCAATAAATAAGAGTCAAGATACGAGGTAGCTAGAGTTGACAGGCTTTAATTAAGCATAAAGGACTGGAACAGGACAGCCTGTACGGGGATGGGATGGCAGCTGCCTGGGGCAGGGACAAAGGAATGGTAACTTTTAATAACAGTGCACAAGTATATATAGTTAAAACATTTTCATGGCATTCAATACAATAGGCGTAGCAGTAGGCGGAGTTTGTAGCAGTCGCGAAAGATAAGGGCAGAAATGATGTAACAAGAAGGCGTGTACAGGGCGTATACATAGACATGTGATGTAAACGTAACAGAATATGTCATAAAAAGGGGCGGAAACATGGAGGGGGCTACCTGAGCAGCTGGGACCTCTAACCTAGTGGTGCGCACAAACTGGCAATGACGTGTTACCAGGAGGACTGGGGGCTATGACTTCTGTGCTAGAAGAGGAGACGAAAAGTCTGGAGTGTCAGGGCGACATGTACCTAAAGCCTATCTAGTATCTAGTGTTTAGGGAACATGTTGATAGAATCCAAAAGTTATCAGGGCAAAGGCTAACAGACATTAAGACTGGTGCATGCATAATCCTATATGTAGTGTGTGTGCGAGGAATATTCTATGAATATTAATACAGTATTTCTCTTACATGGAGACATAAAGGCTAGACCATGACGGAAACTATTGATGCGATTCAGTAGCTTAGGAATGCAGAGAAGGAGGGCTGGACTGATAACTAGAATCATAACATACTCTTGGCAGACTGAGAGGCAGAGCCAGGCCGAGCCGGGCACTGCGAGGCATGAAGTAAGCTAAGGGTCAGGGATACAGGTGGGGGCTGTATTGCTCCTCGGAGAGGGTTCAGGAAACAGGAGCTGAATCTGAGTCCGGGCCCTTTTGAGGCCTAGAAACGGGGACTTTTCAGTGAATTAACGTGCGCACACTGTGAAACGTGGCAACGTAGCTTTACATAGGCCTGATATTCGTTGTATTCACGAAGACTGGAAACTGGCATACTAGAGATGGACACAACTGTAATTGCGTCTTTAATCGATCAGAAGGGGAATACATGCATATCGATCATGCACATATGACATAACAGGGGGAACACGTAGGCACATACAACATGGCAAAATTTACTTTTCCACAGGCCCATGTGACGCCAGTGGGGGGCAGGGTTCGCCATCACCACCTCCACTGGCGCACTGTCACGTCGGACAGGTGGGTGCTGCAGATCGTCCGAAGGGGCTACTCCCTCCCCTTCGAGGCGACTCCTCCAGCCATGCCACCGCAGAACCACCGTGTATCGGGGGATCACTTGCGACTTCTGCAGGAGGAAGTTATGGCCCTCTTGGCCAAAGGGGCCATCGAGCGCGTTCCTGGGCCAGAAGTAGGGTGTGGTTTCTACTCCCACTACTTCCTGGTACCCAAGAAGGGCAAAGGGGGCCTGCGCCCTATCTTGGACCTACGGAACGTCAACGGCTTCCTCTGGAAGGAGAAGTTCAAAATGCTGACACTGGCTCAGGTCTTAGCTGCCCTGGACCCAGGAGACTGGATGGTAGCGTTGGACTTGCAGGACGCTTATTTCCACATCCCCGTCCTGCCGGCCCACCGGCGCTACCTGCGGTTCACGGTTGGCCACGAGCACTTTCAGTTTACCGTGCTCCCCTTCGGCCTTACCAGCGCCCCACGGGTGTTCACAAAGGTGATGGCGGTGGTCGCGGCTCATCTGCGCAGGTTGGGGGTTTCAGTCTTCCCCTACCTCGACGACTGGCTGTTGAAGGCGGGCACGCCCCAGACAGTCGTCAGCCACCTCCAGACTACGGCAGACCTCCTGCATCGGCTGGGGTTCTCGATCAATGTGCCAAAGTCACACCTGTGCCCCTCTCAGAAGCTCCTCTTCATCGGAGCGGTTCTAGACTCGGCGCAGTTTCGGGTTTATCCACCCGAGCAGCGGGTCCGGGATATTCAGGCTCTGATTCCCATCTTTCAGCCGTTATCCCGGGTTTCGGTCAGGTTGACGCTGCGGCTTCTGGGGCTGATGGCCTCCTGCATCCTGCTGGTGCATCACGCTAGATGGCGGATGCGGGCTCTGCAGTGGGACCTGAAGTTTCAGTGGGCCCAGCATCAAGGCAACCTATCCGACCATGTCCTGATCTCGGAGGGCACTGCGAGACAGTTGCAGTGGTGGCTCACGGACCGCGATTGGGTCTGCGGCAGATCCCTCTCCCTTCCCCAACCGGAGCACGTAGTTGTGACGGACGCGTCCCTCCAGGGCTGGATAGGCCACATGGGAGAGGCGGAGATCAGAGGCCTCTGGTCTCCGGCGGAGACTCGACTCCACATCAACATGTTGGAGCTTCGGGCGATTCGTCTAGCACTGAAGGCATTCCTCCCCTCTGTCCGGGGGAGTGTAGTGCAGGTGTTCACGGACAACACCACCGCCATGTGATACTGCAACAAACAGGGCGGGGTGGGGTCGTGGACCCTTTGCCAGGAGGCTCTGCGCCTTTGGCAATGGCTGGAACATCAAGGCGTGACCCTGGTGGTTCAACACCTGGCAGGTTCTCTGAACGCCAGGGCGGACGAACTCAGCCGCAGGTGCATGATGGATCACGAATGGCGTCTGAACTCGGACGTGGCGCAAGGCCTCTTTCAGCAATGGGGAGAGCCTTGGTTAGATCTATTCGTCACCGAAGAGAACGCGCAATGTCATCAGTTCTGCGCGTTGGAATTTCCAAGGCGGCACTCGCTCGGAGACGCTTTTCGTCGCGAGTGGAGTTGCGGTCTGTTGTACGCCTTTCCGCCTATACCACTTCTGCCCAGAGTGCTGAAGAAGATCAGGCGCGACCGGGCCCAAGTCATCCTTGTGGCTCCGGACTGGGCTCGAAGGTACTGGTATCCCGAGCTACTCAGTATGTCAGTCGATCCCCCGGTTCGTCTGCCTCTTCAGGAGGACCTTCTGTCGCAGCAGCAGGGGGCGGTCCTCCACCCGAACCTGTCCAGTCTCCACCTCCATGCTTCGAGATTGAGCATCGACAGTTGAGGCCATTTGACTTGCCTCCTGAAGTCTGTAACGGCATTCTGGCAGCCAGGCGTCCCTCCACAAAGTCGGTATACGCCTGCAGGAGGAACAGATTTGTGGCATGGTGCACAGCAAAGGCTGTGGATCCTCTTGCTGCCCCTCTTTCAGAGGTTCTTCTCTTCCTTCTTTCTCTTGCCCAGCAGGGCTCTGCTCTGGGCACTATCAAGGGCTACCTTTCTGCCCTTTCAGCCTTTCTCAGGCTACCTGATCAGCCTTCTTTGTTCAAGTCCCCTATTGTGAACAGATTTCTTAAAGGCATCACTCACACTTTTCCTCCTGTTCCGTTTGTGATGCCTCAGTGGGACTTGAACCTGGTTCTGACTTTTCTGATGTGCGCTCCCTTTGAGCCACTTCACAATTGCCCTCTTCGCCTTCTGACTCTGAAGACTGCTTTCCTGGTTGCCATCACCTCTGCCAGGAGAGTGAGTGAGCTCCAGGCTCTTTCTTGTACTCCACCTTTCCTTTCTGTCCATCCGGACAAAGTGGTGCTTCGTACCAAACCATCTTTCCTGCCCAAGGTCGTCACGGCCTTCCACATTGGGCAGTCTATCACCTTGCCTACCTTCTTTCCGCCACCGCATCCCTCCAAAGAGGAAGAGCGGCTCCATCGTCTGGACCCAAAACGTGCGCTCTCGTTTTATCTGGATCGCACACGTCAGTTCCGGGTGGATGACCAACTCTTTGTTGGTTACGTGGGCGCTAAGAAGGGGAAAGCGGTGCACAAGCGGACCATCTCCCATTGGATCATCTTGTGTATCCAGGCATGCTACTCCTTGGCTAGGGAGGAGCCCCCTGCTGGATTGCGGGCTCATTCTACCCGAGCCACGGCGACTACCACTGCCTTGGGCAGGGGTGTGCCCTTACAAGACATCTGTCAGGCAGCTACGTGGGCATCGCTGCACACGTTTGCAAGACACTACTGCCTGGACAGCCAAGTCCGGAGGGATGGCTTCTTTGGCCGTTCCGTCCTCCAGGACTTTCTGGTGTGAGTATTGGTTCGCAGACCCACCTCCGGGGTTGGTATTGCTGGGGTATCTATTCTAAGGTAAGGAATCTAATACTAACGTGTCTCTTTCAGATGCACAAGTTACTACTTGTGTAACGATATATCTGTAAGAGACATTAGTTAGTATTAGATTCCTTACCGACCCACCCATCCTCCCCGTTCTGCGAACCAATATCTAGGGTTAGGGTTGTCCCCTTCAGGGCCCTAGTTTCAATGGCACCAGTGTTGGTTTTTAACATGGCTCTGCGTTTTCTGGCGCGGAAAAGCTGTGTCTAAGAACTGACGTCAGCACGCGGAGGCGGCGTCTAAGTACTCCGACGACGTCATCACGGCGCCCACGACGCCGACGACGGACGCGGAGCCGCAGACGACGCCTAGCGACGCGCAAGGGTACTGCTACGCAAAAATTTCCGGATCCAGTCTGACGCCTGGGGATATTCTAAGGTAAGGAATCTAATACTAACTAATGTCTCTTACAGATATATCGTTACACAAGTAGTAACTTGTGCGTTACAACATCACTTGCAGCAGTGTTGTGCTAGTGCAGCCAGTTTTGTTCAAGGCGGACTAGTATCATCCTTGAGACAGTCCTTGGAGTAGAAAATCAGCTTCTTTCACATGTTAGCAATGGGATATTGGCGAAGTCTCCTTTCCTCGTCTCGCCACAGAGATTCAAATTCCACATCAGCCCATCTGATCACAGTGGCATGCCAGTGATCTATGCTAGTCAGGCTGGAGGCCTTTCATCTCACTGTGATAGAGCACCTAAAGAAGGCCAATTCTAAGAAGCTGCTTGTCGCCCTACCAGTTTTAGGTTGCTTGAAGTTCCAGTATACATCACTAAAAATAATTTGACTCTTGGAAGCCAGTGGTGGACAAAAGAATGCTACTGGGCAATAACAGAACATTTGTTTCATCTATCTGATAGAGACTACTAGCCGCAGATTCCATAACGTAGAATTATCCCCAGGTGTGAGACTGGATCCGGAAAACTTTTCTGCCACAGCATTCCTTCGCGCCGGGGGGACCGCACCGCGTGACTCCGCCTTGACGCCGGTGACGTCAGCGAGGATATATAAGTCCCACCCCGGCGCGCCTACGTCGTTTTTTCTCTTTCCACGTGCAACGCGGATCTGGATTACTGTCCTGTTTTCAGGTCTTCCACTCTCTTCTTACGCTTTGGCGTTTAGTGGAACAGTGGCTAATGCCTTCAGGCTTCAAGACATGTACCTCTTTTGCACGTCCCATGTCGGCGATGAACCCTCACCCGATTAGCATGTGGTGCCCGGGTGAGCACCACGACTTGGAGAGTTGCGACGCCTGCCAACACCTAAAGCCTAAATCACGGCGGGAGCGCCGGATAAAGTTGCTGTCGGCGCGCTTATCCAGGTCGGTGTCGTCCCAGCGTCCGTCCCCTACCTCGGAGGTAAGGAACCGCCGGTTTCGTCTGCGGAATCGCCTTTCGCCACGGCCCTTTGGGCGTGGCTCACTAGCTGGTAGGTCTTTCAGTATGTCTCCGAGGCCTTGTCCTCCTTCCCGGCTCCCCCCAGGACAGGTGCCCCCGCCTGTCGCCTCCCTACCCGCCATTTCCTGGCGCAGAGGCGACTAGGGCCCAAATAACAGCCTTTGCGGCGGCGCTTTATGCTTCTTTGCCCCTTCCTCCACCTCCTGTGACGTCTGCTGATCCCTTGCCTTGCGCGGGGACTTCCGCGGCGTCGCCGGCTCCGAAGGTTTCGGCTTCAGGTCTTAGGAGGGTTGCATCGTCGAGGTGTAGTCCTTCGGGGCTTCCCTCGTCGGCGCCTACCTTCCGTGCCTCGCCGCAAATCCCTACTGGGCTCCCTGTGGTGTCGCAGGCGATCGCCGGGACTCCGGGCTTGTCCCCGAGTCCCTCTTGATTCTCTGAGCAGGCGGCTGCCTCACCAGAGGTCGAGTCGGCGCTGGGAGACTTCCTCCCCTGCTCCGGTGGAGTCAAGGGTGGAGGCCTGAGTCTGCGGCGCCTGTCCGAGTCCCTCCCGGCCCTTGGCGCAGGCGGCTGCCCCGTCCGAGGTAGAGCCGGCGCCGGGCCTTCGCCGGGTTTTGACATCAGCCGCGCCCCATTCTCCTGGAGAGCACGTGGTGGCAGGAGTCGGCCCGGCACCACGTGGGTCCATTCTGGCGCCGTTCGACTCTGATCAGGCGCTGATGGCGGACTCCACGGAGCTGCGCGGTCGCCGAGCCCTGGATTCGTCTCCTGAGATCCCTTCTTCTCCTGAGGTCTGCCACCTGCTGTTGTGTTCCTCTCCGGAGACAGGGCGCCATCTAGTTGCCTTTTCACCGGCATCTTCCAGGGGAGGCTCTTCGCCGTCCCCACGGCCTAAAACCTTGCAATTTTGGTGTGTAGTGTGCTCCATAGTGTGCCTTCTGTCAGTGAGGTAAGCTGTGATTTTGCCCCAGATAATCAAGTCATCCTGTACTTTCTCGTCCCTCTGGTCATTTTTATGGGGACTTCCTCCACCAAGGACCATTCTTACACTTCCTGTAGCCATAACTCAACACTAGGTTGGTGCAGGCCCAACCGTCCAATGGCAATCATCGCTTTGCTAAGAGCAGAGTTAATTGGGAGGAATATATATCGCATGTATGCCCCTTTCGGCCGCTCTAGTAGGCCCAACAGCAGTTGTCAAGTCTGCGAATGTAGTGTGGTTCCAGTGCCCCCATCACTGCTTTCCCCTCTTCATGCGGTACAAAAGGGGGTGGTGATGGACGGAGCATCTGAACTAATCAAACACTCGCACCCAGTCAAAAGCTCACTTTGCCACTGGATTCAAGCAAGCCGGGCTGAAGACGGCTGGAATGCCAGAAACCGGTCCTCGGAAGCTTGTTTCCGGTCCAGGGAAGGCATGGCTTGGCAGTTCGGGCTGGACTGTTCCCATAAGGCACAGGGTCAGACGTGCTATGGAGAAAGTTTAAGTGAATTAACTTAAATCATGCATTCTCTGACACTTTCTATACCAGCTTGTACATTCTCACCCATTCCCTGTGCGCCAGCAAGGGCATCCATCCAGGCCCGACGCAGGCACGTCTGGCTTTACAACCAACCCTAGAAGAGTCTGAATTCAGGGCTCTGTATATCAGTGTTATTAGATGGTGCCCGGCACCAAGTTACAAGAAGCCGTCAAGGACGTATGCGTCATGGGAGTGGCATCAGGGAATCCCGCCCACACCTCCCTTGCTGTCCAGCTAATTTGGCATTCTGTAAAAGCTACCCAGGACCAACTGAAAGGTTCCCTGCGCCTCTTGGAATGTGACAAATGTATCCCCAAGTTACAAGTCGCCAAGGGTTTGGCAGGTCCCATATCTTCAAGTCATTAGCAATAGGAGGGCGCCCAACACCTTCGTAACAATTTGTTCTCATAAAAGAGCTGTGTGCCAAAAGGCATACGGCACCCCATCCCCCAAACCCACCACACCACCATTCCCATCCATTTCAGCAGCACGGTCAAAGAGATTCTGGGGATAACATGGATATTTGGGATTTGAGTGGGGCACACTGCTGCAGAGGAAACAGGATGTTAAAGTGAGAGCCACCAGAAGTCCCAGTGATGAATGGAACAGCCCACAGCAGGAGAAATGGTCGGATAAGGCCACCCACAGCAGTGGGTGGGGTGATAGAGGTACCATTGGTGATAAAGAAAAAGGTCCTGGACAGATACGGAACTGGATGTTCTATAATATTAGTAAAACCATGGGTGAAACCGGTGACCTATAATACTTTAAATATGAATTTCTAAACAAATGGGTATGTTAATGCAAGCCTAGTTACCAGTGCCTGCTTATGGTTTCAATTATGTATAGTGTATAGTTGAGCAGAGCAGCACTGTGGAGGTGCAGAAGAATACGTTCTTTAATTTTTGTCTGCTGTTCTCTTCTCCAGTTCTTATCAGGGCAGGAATGGTACAGGCAGCAGGCATCTAGAGCCGTCAACCAAGCTATTGGCAGAGTCATCAGGCATCGCCAGGACTATGGTGCCATATTTCTCTGCGACCACAGGTCAGCCATTTGTTTTACTGGGGCTATTCACGTTCTGAATTTGTCAGTCTGCTAGGTGCCTTTTGTGTGACTCCGTTATTGCAAGCTTTGTGTGCCTGTACTGCGGGTGGCTTTCTGGAGAGTGGATTCTAATCACTGGAATCACTAATCCATTATTAAAGTGATCCTCTCTTCCACACCGCACCCTTACTTGGATAGATAATCTATGACCTGCCCAAAAGTGCCCAGCGTCATCCTGAACTTTGCAGTTATTTTTACCTCATTCACAGGTTTTCAAACACAGATGCCAGAAACCAGCTGCCCTCTTGGGTGCGTCCGTATGTGAAGATCTATGATAATTTTGGACACATCATCAGAGATGTGTCTCAGTTCTTCCGCGTGGCTCAGAAAATTGTGAGTATCTTGTGAGGGAATTGTTAGTGATTGTAATGGTCATAGTGATTACCTTTGGAATGGAGTGTGAGTGGAATGTGGTCTCCTTTTATTGCACAGGATGTCTTATGCACCAGATGCGCCTTAGTATATTCATTTTACATGCTCTGTTGCATGACAGCATTGTAGTAGTGAGATTTCAACTTCTTGGCTTTGTGCTTCATGTTGAGTTTTAGGTACACCTGCCAATGTTCCATTTTCCTCCTAGGAGTAAAACATTTGCCTATTGGTTGGTTGATGCTTCAATTTCCTGTCTCCGCTATGCACTACAAAGAATAATGGAACTGGATTTAGCATACACATCTGCAGATGCTTGAACACTTCTTTGTCCCATGTAGATGCCCCCACCCAAGCTACGGAATGACCAGAATGGCAGCACCACATGTAAGTCCGAAATAAATCATGCCGGCTCTTCATGCTCCGGGGCCTCCTCAGGATCTTTGGCATTGCTAATGAAAGCCAAGAGCTTGGACTCGCACGTGCCCAGCCTAAAGAGGAAGAGAACTGGTCAGTCTTCCTAGAAGTTTTTTATTGCTAAGTTTCTCTTCACTGTCACTTTACTTGATTAAGATGAACATGTTGTCACTGATATTTGGGGCTTCTTTAATAAATGGGGTTGTATTGAAGTTGATATGAATTACTTACAGTTTGGGTATATTGAAAGTAAACTGAGGATGGATTATAAGAGATTTCGTGCAAATGGTTAACAGACTGGTTCAGGGTGCACAAGCAGGGCCCGATTTAACGAGAATAGTGATTGACGATAGGAAGCAGTTTTTTTAAAACTTAGAAAAGTTTAATTAGAGAGTGCCTCTTGGAGTGACAAGGTACTGGATAAGCTATAGCTGATGGATATCTTCGTAAGGTGGGAAGTTGTTGATTATGACCAATATGGAATAAAGCACTTTTGACCATAGAAAAGGGACTTGGTGTGAAGATGTGAAAGGGTCTCCCTCTTTTATTGAGGCAGCTCTCGTATCCTAAGCTTTTAAAAAAAATACAGTAAACCTTTGGCTTCCCAACTTCTTAACCCTTCAAGAGGATGTTGCAATATAGAGTGTGAAAATATAGGGAATGGCCCAACTATCCAAGGGCCAGGGTACCAACATATGTCAAAGAGTAAAATATCCCTTGGGTGAAACAATCAAACTGCCTGATCACGCACACTGAACTCACACATTCATAATAAATAAATATGTTGCAATATAGAACCTTGATGCCTACGATGTTAGGCATGTTAAGAAGGAATTTGCATTTAGAATGGCATCATATTGCGTAATTCCTTCAGTAAACGTGATAGGTATGAACTGTGTCTACCTATAAATTAGGGACACATTCCACGCCTTGCCCAATATTTACCCCCACTCCTAACAACCTCTTTCTGATAGATACATCTGCCGTGTGGATTCCTCACCTTGTGAATATCCCCTTGCGCCAGCAACATTCGGAAAATTTTTTCGGAGCTTCGCGCCGACGTGGACTTGGATGTTATAGAGGCACGGCACCGCTCGCGACTCCGCTGACGTCACCGACGCCTATAATAGGCCCACGCCGGCGTGATGACATCAGTTCCCTTTTTTCCGCGTCGTCGACGCTAACGGTTTTCTGGGATCGTACTGTAGCTTCATAGTAACTTAGTTACTCTTATTCTATTATTACTGTATCTAATTTCTTCGAGATGTCGTCGAAGAAAACTGGCTTTAAGGCTTGCGGAGAATGTGGCAAGACGATGTCTATTACCGACCCACATGAATGCTGCGTCTGGTGTCTGAGTTCCGACCATGACGTCGAGGATTGCCCCTGTTGTAAGAAGATGACTCCAAACGCCCTACGAGAAAGGGAGACGAAACTCCTCGTAGCAAAACTGAAAAAAAAAAAGTTAAAAAAGCTTCGAAGTCTCGATCTCGACGTTCGAGGTCGAGGTCTCGATCGAAGTCGCGCTCGGAGTCGTCTTCAGCTCGTGTTTCAAGGTCCTCGAGGAAAAAACACAAGAAGAGGAGCCATGAGTCACGTCATCACTCAGAAAAGGACTCTGGTTCGAGGCCGAAGTCACAGGTCAAACTTCTTAATAAGGAGGTGGAGATTTCGGCGTCGGAGGATCATGACTCTGTTGGTGAGGCTTCGCATCCGAATTCGCCCGAGTCACCGAAGCAGATCCATTCTCCAGATCCGTCCAATCCTTCTGGTCAGGAGGATGAAGGTGAGGAGCAGGGGGCTGGTGAGGCCAAGGTTCCGGTGCCTGCGGGTTCGTCGACCCCGGTTCCCGGACTCGATGAAGAGGTCGACGTCGTGTCGACTCCGCCTCCTCGGAAACAGCCCGGAGGACCGTATCCAGAATTTCTGGCTCCAGGTCAGGATCCATCACAATTCTTGAACGCCATGTTTGGTGTTTATTCCAGGGCGACGTACCCGTCTGGTGCACCTAGGTCCCACGGGTCCTATGGCTTTCAACTTGGGTGTTCCCCAGGCTTATGCTCCTGCGCCCTTCATGTCTTTTATGCCGGCTCTACCACCGCATTGGCATTTTCCGACACCACCTGTGTAGTCAACGCCGAAGCGTACGACACCGACTCCGTCGACGCCAGTTCCATCGACGCCGGTGCCTACGACTCCGAAGCAGGATTCTGCTCGACCTCGTGTGAAACGACCTCATCCGACTTCGGGTTCGACGCCGACCCCGTCGGAGTCGATTCCGGATCCTTCGACTTCTATCGTGAAGGAAAGGTCACGGAGAGAAGCACAGAGACTTCTGGAGGAATATCGTTATGCAGAAATGGAGGAAGGCGAGTTACAGGAGTCTGAAGATCCTTTTGAGGACCTGGGTGAGGCCAGTGGGCTTGAACTGTCTCCTGAGTGGGAGTTGGCTTCAGTGTCGAATGTGCCTTCAAAGGATGTGGTACCTTATCACACTGTTATCAAAAAGGCGGCAAATTTGTTGAATATTACTCTGCCCACTGCTGATTATAAACCAAATCTTCTTACTGAAGTTCTTCATTCACCCTCCTCTATTATTGAGCCAATGTTGCCTTTTAATGATGCGTTATCTGAACCCATTTATGAGGTTTGGAAGAAACCTTTGTCTGCTCCTGCAGTTTCTAGGACAGTGGCGAGGAGGTATAGAGTTGCACCTGGTGACCCTGAATTTTTGTCAACACACCCCCTGCCTCAGAGTTTAGTTGTGCAGGCTGCCTGTTCAAAGAGGTCGGCTGGTGCTTTTCCGCAGGTTCCTGGGGATAAAGAATCCAGGAAGCAGGATCAAACTGCCAAGAAGGTATTCTCCTCAGCCAGTATGGCGTTAAAGTCAACCAACGCAACTTGTCTGATGGGAAGGTATATCCATGCCTTGATGGATTCTGTCAAACAGTTGATTCCGAAAATCCCTGAGGAAGATAGAAAGGATTTTCAGGAGGTGATATCGGACACTCGGGCTGCTGCGAGGCAGGTGATTCAGAGTGGACTGGACACTGCTGATTCCGTGGCGAGGGTCATGGGCTCTTCCGTGGCCACTAGGAGAGCCGCACGGCTTAAAACATCGGAGTTCTCCACAGATGTTCAGTCTGTTCTGATGGACTTACCTTTTGATGGTTCGGGATTCTTTGGCAAGAAGGCTGATGCTGCCTTGGAACGTTTTAAAGACAGTAGGGCCACTGCGAAATCTTTGGGCCTTCAGTCCAGGGGTACTACTGGAAGGCGCTTCAGAGGATTTGGCAGATCTTCCTTTCGTTCCTACAGACCATCTCAGCAGCAGCCACAGCAACAGCAAAATACGCTGTACAAATCATACAGGGGCAGGCAAAGAGCCCGTCCTAGAGGCCGTCCGGCTTCCTCCTCCTCCTCCTCCTCCTCTTCTTCTTCCCCTTCCCAGCCCCCTGCCAACACAGCAAAGCAGCCCTAGATCCGCCATTCCGGATCATGTGGTCCCAGTGGGGGGCCGGCTTACCCATTTTCTACAAGATTGGGAATTGATAACATCGGACCTTTGGGTTCTCAATCTTGTAGAGAATGGGTATGCTCTTCCTTTTCGGGAGTTTCCCCCAAATTACCCTCCTTGCCAGGGTTATTGTTCGGAGGACCACCTGCTTCTCCTGCAGGAAGAGGTCCTGGCATTGTTTCGAAAAGGTGCGATAGAGGTGGTTCCTGAGCAGGAAAGGGGTCAGGGGTGCTACTCCCGGTATTTCCTGATCCCCAAAAAGGATGGCAGACTTCGGCCAATTCTGGATCTCAGGATCTTGAACCTTTACCTGAAGCAGGAAAAGTTCAAGATGCTCACTCTTGCACAGGTTCTTCAAGCGCTGCTGGAAGAAGACTGGATGGTGTCAATCGACTTGCAGGATGCGTATTTTTATATTCTCATCTTGAAGTCGCACAGAAAGTATCTCCGTTTTACGGTCGGGTCGCAACACTACCAGTTTGTGGTCCTTCCGTTTGGTCTTACTACTGCACCTCGAGTTTTCACCAAGGTGATGGCAGTGGTGGCAGCTCATCTCAGAAGGTCGGGGATTCATGTATTTCCGTATCTGGACGACTGGCTGATCAAAGCAGAGTCGCCGGAGAAGGTGCTCCATCATCTGCAAGGGACGACTCGGTTGTTGCACAGGTTGGGTTTTTCAATAAATGTACCCAAGTCTCACCTGGTTCCCTCACAGCGCAACCTGTTCATAGGTGCTGTACTGGACACAACTGTATGTCGTGCATTCCCTCCTCCCCAAAGGATTCGCGACATACAGGAAATGATTCCTTTATTTTACAATGGAGCGGTCGTTCCAGTCCTGAAGGTCCTTCGTCTGCTTGGTCTGATGGCTTCTTGCATTCTGCTGGTCAACCATGCACGCTGGCACATGAGGGCACTCCAGTGGTGCCTCCGCAGGCAGTGGTATCAACACAACGGAGATCTCAGGGAGTCAGTGAGGATCTCCAGAGAAACTGCAGTGGATCTGTCTTGGTGGAGTGTGGAAGGCAATCTGTCACAAGGGAAGCCTTTTCAACTTCCTCCATCGGTGGCCACAGTGGTAACGGATGCATCCACTCTCGGGTGGGGTGCTCATCTAGGAGACCTGGAGGTCAAGGGTCTTTGGTCTCCAGAGGAAAGGTTGCTTCATATCAACCTTCTGGAATTGCGGGCAATACGTCTGGCGCTCAAGGCCTTCCTCCCCTCCCTTCGCGGTCAGTCGGTTCAGGTCCTGCCGGACAACACGACCGCGATGTGGTACATCAACTAGCAGGGAGGAGTGGGGTCGCAGTGTCTCTGCAGAGAGGCTCTGCGTCTCTGGTCCTGGGTTCAGGAGCATCAGATTTGTCTGATGGCAAATCATCTGGCCGGAGTTCAGAACGTTCGTGCAGATAGTCTCAGTCGGCAGTTCTCTGCCGACCACGAGTGGAGGCTTCACCCGGAGGTTGTTCACGACATCTTTCAGATGTGGGGGACTCCTCTGGTGGACCTGTTCGCCACTCGCGAGAATGCTCACTGCCTGTCATTCTGCAGTCTTCAGTATCCGATGCAAGGAGCTTTGGGGGACGCGTTTCAGTTGAGTTGGGGAAATCAACTCCTTTACGTGTTTCCTCCCATACCTTTGATTCCTCGGGTTCTGAGGAAAATTCGCCAAGACCGGGCCCAAGTTATATTGATCGCCCCGGATTGGCCAAGAAGGGTGTGGTACTCAGACCTTCTCCACCTCTCCTCTCACCCGCAGCTCCGTCTCCCTCACAGGGCAGATCTCCTCTCCCAGATGGAGGGGCAGGTTCTACACCCCCACCTCCAGACCGTACACCTTCATGCCTGGAGATTGAACGGGGCAACCTGAGTTCTTTTTCTCTCCCGCCTGATGTAGTGGATGTCATTTTGTCAGCCAGGCGTGACTCCACTAAGTCCATCTATTCTTATAGGTGGTCAAAATGTGTTACTTGGTGCAGGGAAAAGTCTATAGACCCTTTGAGAGCCCATTTATCTGATATTCTCCAGTTTGCCCTTTCTCTGGCGCAACAGGGGCTTGCTGTTGCCACAGTGAAGGGCTATCTTTCAGCGCTGTCGGCTTTTATCTGTTTGCCTGACCAGCCTTCACTTTTTAAATCTCCTGTGGTTTTAAGGTTTTTGAAGGGCCTCACAAATAAGTTCCCTCCTACTCCTTTTATTGTGCCTCAGTGGGACTTAAATCTTGTATTGACCTTTTTGATGGGTGCTCCCTTTGAGCCTCTTCACAAATGTCCTATGAGTCTTCTTACTCTCAAAACGGTCTTCCTCGTTGCTATAACCTCGGCAAGGAGGGTAAGTGAGCTTCAAGCTCTTAGTCACAAGCCCCCTTTCTTGACCATTCATGCTGATCGAATGGTTCTTAGGACCAGGGCTGCTTTTCTGCCAAAGGTGGTGACTCCTTTCCACCTTGGTCAATCCATTACCCTTCCTACCTTTTATCCTCCCCCACACCCTTCCAAGGAGGAGGAGAGATTGCACCGTCTGGACCCCAAGAGGGCGGTGTCTTTTTACTTGGACAGAACTAAAGACTGTTGAGTGGATGACCAGCTTTTCATTGGCTTTGCTGGCTGCAAGAGAGGAAGAGCTTTCCATAAGAGGACTTTGTCAAGATGGATCGTCCTCTGTATTAAGATCTGCTACTCTTTGGCCGGTAAGGAACCACCAGAGGGTATAAGTTCTCATTCTACTAGAGCTAAGTCTTCGACCTCAGCATTGGCTAGAGGTGTGCCTGTAGAGGATATTTGTAGAGCTGCAACTTGGTCTTCCCTCCACACATTCGCGAAGCATTACTGCTTGGATTCCGAAGTGAGGAGGGACGGTCACTTTGCACGCTCTGTCCTCCAGGATTTCTTGGTCTAGAAGAGTGGACACCCTCCTCCGGGAGTGGGGACTGCTGTGGGACTCTATTCACAAGGTGAGGAATCCACACGGCAGATGTATCTATCAGAAGAACAAGTTACTTACCTTCGGTAACGCTTTTTCTGGTAGATACAATATCTGCCTGTGGATTCCTCACTGACCCACCCGCCTCCCCGTTGTCCACTCTTCTATGCCAGAGTTTCTATTATGTATTTGTTTATTTCAAATGTTTTGTTGCATTTGCTTCACACTGTGTGTGTGCGTTACCTTGATATTTGTACTGCGTATACTGTGTATATATCTACTGTCATTGGTCCGTCCGGGTGCCTCAAAGGCACGGAAAAAAGGGCGGAACTGATGTCATCACGCCGGCGTGGGCCTATTATAGGCGTCGGTGACGTCAGCGGAGTCGCGAGCGGTACCGTGCCTCTATGACGTCCAAGTCCACGTCGGCGCGAAGCTACGAAAAGAATTTCCGAATGTTGCTGGCGCAAGGGGATATTCACAAGGTGAGGAATCCACAGGCAGATATTGTATCTACCAGAAAAAGCGTTACCGAAGGTAAGTAACTTGTTCGTTCCGAACATTGCTGTAGGTGCCGGGAAAGTTATTGCGTATTGCTAATTTGGAACCCTTAAACTGCCCTCACCAAGCCAACTTTACCTGCATCATATAGCCAGGCAATTATAGACACTTTGACTGTAAGCTAAAAGGAGACATGTTGGCTTGGTGTACAACGTACATAAATTAATTAGAAGGGTTAAATTAAGTGAGTGCTGTAAATAAATAGAGGGCTCTGAAAATGGTCATTGAAAGACATACCCTTTGACTAGGATATGAGTACTTCCAGTAAATCTAGAATTTAGAATGAGATTGTCCATATACTCTTCAGAATGGATAAAAGTGTTACTCAATCCTAAAATGCATCACTTCACTGCAAAACACATGTAGGTGAGGGCTTTCTTAACTGGGATAGATGCTGATGAAGTCCCTGATAGGACGGTTCGGGTTACCCCTGATTTGGCATTGTACACAGTATGAACATATACCAAGTTAATGCTGTTATCTGAACCGATATGTTGTGAACACTTACTCGGCATTCAACAGACAGGTGTGTTGTTTGCTTTTTAGAATTTAATTTCTACATTTGCTCTATGAAATAGGTGAAGGTGCTGTAGGAAAAACTTGAGGAGCATCAGCCTTGTAATAGCAGTGGTACTTTAGGTAGAGAGTGAGACGTATTGGTAGAGCAGCAAATGTGATCTTAGCATTCAATAACAAGTGAGAGGGCTACTGGTTATGTTTAGGGTACTGTGTTAGAGAAGTGTGTGGGGCTTCTATAAGGAATAGCAATGTTTTTCTCAGAGCAAGTTTGCAGTTATAAGGCGTGGTGTTAATAAATGCATTATTATTCATAGTTTCTATCTTAAGGAACATTGCCTGCATTCGTGTTTGGCAGAACTTGTGTTGTAGGCTATGCAGCAGCATGACTTTTACAGATCTATTGGTGACCTTTGCACAGGAGTTTTCCCAACTATGATTTTCTGTTGTGTCCTGGAATTCCAGTTAACAACGCTGACCTGCTGCCTGGTGGTGAAAGTGTGGCTAACATTTGCGGGGAGTATGAGCTGGAGCTGAAGTCATCCAAAAGAAAACCGGCTGGGTTGCTGGATGCTTTGGATCATAACGAGAGAATTGGAGAATTGGATGAGGAAGAGACACTATCAGGAGAGGAGAAGGTAAGACTGATGGCACTCAGCTTACTTGCAAGACCAGGCAGTGAGTAACAGTGTTCCCCCAGTAATTGGAGCATAGTGTAAAATGGTGTATGTTTTCAGCTGTGGCTTCATTAACACGTCACAGAAGGGACCACAATCCATACCCCTGAGCTTCTTATCCAGGTAAACAATCCCTTATCTCTTGAATTTCCTCCTGGAGCCAGAGTGAACCCAAAAAAGTTGAAATTGCTCTACTGCTCTAGCAGGTGGCAGTATGGCTCTGACATGACTGTTGATGGCCTAGATGTGAAGTTGTGGAGCCATATATAGCAGCACCCAAGACCTCTGAAGTCCATTCTATTGTTTCTGTAGTCTTCAAAGTGGATCTGGAACGCTAATTTACAGTGGAATCAAGGAAGAGATCAGGCTGCCATAGGTAGCACGCCTGTCATTCCTGAAACTCTTCTTCAGGTTCAAACAACGTCTCTTCAGGTTAGTGTAGTTGTTCTTCAGCTCCGACCGGAACGTCATATACGTAAGCACATTATCTGGAGCTGTTGGCACCAGTTAAATAATTTCTCCACAATCCAGAAAATTCTGAGGATTCCATTGGACTAACTTGCAGACAGAGACGGCTCTCCCAACCTGACTGCAACAGCTGACCCATTCCTTCTGGGGCCACAGTATTGGTAGACACCGCTCAAACAAGCAGCGGCTGCATTCCACAAATTGTTTCTCACTTGCCTCCATGCCTGAGAAGCTTGCCACCTGGCAAGTTTGCTCTCCCAGTTCATACCTGGCTGGTTAGAGGCAGAATATGGCATATCCTCAACGGCTGGAGATCCAATATGTTGCGCAGTTGGGTGCTTCAGATTTTTCAAAGGGGGTTTACCCTGCCCCTGCTTTCCTCTCCACCTCCATACCTCCTACACCGAGTGACTGTCTGAGAAGCACTCCACTCTCCTAATGCAGGAAGTCAATCTTCTGTTGTATAATGATGCCCTAGAGAGGGTAGGGTACCAACCTCAGATAAAAGGGAAGAATGTTATGCGTCTTACTTCCTTGTTTAGGATGTAGGCCTCCGGCCTATTTTGGATCTCCACCCTCTGAAAGCTTTTATGGGAAAGGACAGGGTCAATATGATCACTGTGGGTCAGATCCTGTCAACTCTGGATGCAGATGATTCAATGGCGTCCTTGGATTTGCAGAGCACATTTCCATATACCCATCCTGTCGCCCCACAGACATTTCCTGTGGTTCAAGACAGGCCAGGAACACTGTATAAATGTATTGCGCTCAGCTTCATCTTTACCTCGGTCCCTTAGGTATTCTAGAATGTTTTAGAGATAGTCACTGCCCATGTTTGGAGGTCGGGAGTGAAACACACAAGATGATGGATGGAATGTTGCACAATGGCAAAACATTCACCCCCAGTCACAGATCTGGGTTTAATACATCGTTATTTTGCTCACCAAGCCACCCCAGTTCAGACATGGCCATATGCAAATCAGTCTTGACCCTGTGCCTCATGGGAACAGTCCAGCCTGAACTGCCAAGCCATATCTTCCCTGGACCGGAATCAAGCATCCTAGGACCGGTTTCTGGCTATCAGCCTTCATCAACCAGGATAGCTTGACTCTAGTGGCGTAGTGAGCACGGGACCCACGTCTGGGCATACCTTTCCCACATAGGGTGAACAGCAAAGCACACAAGATGATGGACGGAATGTTGCACAATGGCAAGAAGGGTATGCAGGACCCCCGAATGCCAGAGCAAACTATCTGTGCTGTCATTGTCTGGTACACCACGAGAAGTCGTGCCCATTGCAGAGTGGTGTATGGGGTCTTCGATCTTTGGGGTACGCCTTGGCTAGATCTATTCACCACTATCAAATGCACAGTGTCAACAATTCTACACTCTGGAGTTCCTTCTAGGTGCTGATTAGGAGATACATTCCAGCTGGAATGGAAGGATGGACTATTGTCTTTTCCACTGCTAACTCTCCTGCCGTGGGTTCTAAGAAGATCAAGACAGTCCGGGACCAGGGCATTCTCATCACCGAGGACTGGGTCAAGAGATTGTGGTACCCAGAGCCTGAATATTTGAAACACCTCGTGATTCAGCAGCAGGGCAGGCTTCTACATCTGAGTCTCCACAGCCTACACCGGAGATTAAGGAGCTACAGCTGATGTGTTTGACATGCCGACCGAGGTTGTCAAGCTCGTCCTTGTGGCCAGGTGCCTTTTCTGATAGTCAATCTACTCTGGGAAAAGTATGTTGCTTGGTGTGTACTTAAAATACCAACCCCTTGCAGGCTTAACCTTTTGATGCTCTTTTGTTTGTTCTTTTGTTAGCCCAGCAAGGCCTGGCGGTACGGCACAATGAAAGGCTATTTGATTGCCCTTTTGGCCTTTCTGTGTTTACCTGTCTAGCCTTCTATGTTGCATTTTGTAAAAGTCTTAACTCCTTTGTTTCCCTCAGACCTTTTGCTATGCCTCAATGGGACCTGAACTTGGTCTTAACATCTCTCATGTGCACAAGATGGGGACCCATGCTTAGATGTTCCTTAAGGCTCTAAACACTATCTTCTTTCTATGCCACCTTCTTTCTGGACAAACTGGTATTGTGGATAAGATCAGCCTTCTTACTGAAGGGCATAATTCCCTTCCATGTTTGCCAAAAGATTACTCTGTTAATGTTTATTGCTCAGCCTCATCCCTCGAAGGAGAGGCACCCTTGTCTTGACCCTTAGAGGACAGCGAGTTTCTACATCTATAGCACTAAAAACCATTGTGTAGGTAATCAGCTCTTTGTTGATTTCTATTTGGCAAACAAAGGGATGGCTGTGCATAAGAGGACCCTCTTGAGGTGGGTAGCCCTCTATATTAAAATCTGCTATGCAGTGGCCAAAGAGGCAGCCCCCTGATGGTTTGCAAGCTCATTCCACCCAGGCGATGATGACTTTGGTTCAAGGATTCCTATTCTAGATATCTGCCAAGCTGCCATATGGGCATTGGTACATATGTTAATGAAACACCACTGTGTTGATAACCAGGTTCAGCAGGAGAGTCACTACAACTGCTTGGTTCTACAGGACTTTTCAGTTGAAGTCCACTTCCCATACCCTTCACCTTTGTGAGTTACTACTATGGTGTCTTTTGTAAATGCGAAGAGTGTGCAGTTAGTATCCATTAGAAGAGTACTTTACTCACCTACGGTAACGCTCTTTCTGGTGTACACTCTCTCTAACTGCACGTTCCTCACTGGCCTCCAAGCTCCTTTGGTCTGTGAAGTGGCATCTTTACCATCGAAAAATGTCCCAATTCAGGAATTTGCACATTGCCTCGGACATGTTTTTACTATGCTCCAAGTCTAAGGCCACTGAAAGAAAAAGACGCTAGTAAATTAAATCTGTGCCCAGGTGTGCTGTTATATGTGGCTTCACTTCGTCACCGTATGGAGTCGCTATGGAGCAATTCGGCACCACGTACCAGTCAGTGAGAGCATTGCTGGAAGAATACTCTAGTTCCAGTTTAGCCCCTGGGCATATTCTAAAGTGGAGGAATCTGCGTTTAGGAAGGGTATCCATCAGAAAGACCGTTCCGGAAAGCAAATAACTTGTTCACTTGGCTTGTACCTTCTGTTTGCTTATCTCTGATCATTGAATACATTTAATGCATTGTCTGTCTTACATTGAGCACTGCATCATATTGGTAGATAAAAGTGTTTTTATGACAATCTCATTGTAGGCATTTCCTATGTCCACGCGGTCCTTGCAGTACGACAAAAGATTAGCTGATGAGCAGAGGGGAGGTCGAAAGAAGATAAAGATTGTTGACAACCGGGTAATGCAGTCCAGTGCTCTCCATAGTAATAAATGTGATGCATAAAGGGTAAAGGAACTACAACGTTGTGTGGGCACATTATAGTTTTAGGAGACACTTGTGGGCAAGTGAGGGGGGTAGGGGCAGCATGATGTCAAAGTTTACCATACCTGATCAGGTTTAGATGTTGCCCAGGCCCGGGCCATGCTTGAAAATTACTGGGTGAGCATCAAACTTTGGAGTACTCCAAGATGTGATATTACATCTAACTCTCTGGGATTAACAGTATTTTGTTTTTTAATCCAGATGAATGAACTGTCAGGGACACCTCACCAGAAGTCCTCCAGAGCCAATCAGTTAATGGTGACTGTAAAGCAGGCTTTAAGCCAGTCCAACTACGAGGTGTTCACGCAAACCATGCAGAGATACAAGGCCTCTGATGACTTCACCACTTTGCTCTCGGAGTTGGTGGCACTCTTTACTGGGGATTCCAAAAAGCACAGTCTACTGCGAGGTAACGTGTCTCAGGATGTGAATGACTCTTCCCTAGCAACTGACTATCCCTCAAAACTGACCTTCCTAGTGCATGTTGGTATTGCTGACTCTAACCCAACCAATCCGCCTTTGGAGAGTCACGAGACCTATTATTGAATCTCTAATTTCCCAGTCAGTCTCACTGTGTTGGTGCACACCCTTGTGATTTTGTTATTGGGTTGTGCACGTCTGTGCTTGGTTTTTCTATGCTTGCCTGTGTGTGCTGATTGATTGAGAGTGGGCATTCTTTAGTAAGATGTCCATTCAAAGATATTCATATGGGTTTTCTTTAATATTAGAGTTCTATCAGTTCATCCGCCCACACCATAAGAAGCAGTTTGACCAAGCCTGCCGGGAGTTAACAGGAGAGGGCTGCGGGTTCAAACCAGAACACAGCCTGCAGCGTGAGGAACGCGAAAGACTAGCGAAACAGGCAGGTATGAAAACATTGCGCAGGAAATCAGCTAAAGGAGGATGTCCTCCACTAGCACAGGTGTCTTTGCTGACTTGGTAAGGTGATAGTCTCCATTTCACTCTCTTTCCCCTCTCTTCAATCGATAGTTGAGAAGCACAGCGAGCAGAAGATGACTTTCTCAGAAGATTCTGCTCTGCAGCTGAACTCTGGAACACACCTGAACCAAGGAGGCAATCATCTCACCACGGAGTCTATCAGAACAGGTATGTAGCACAGGTCTCGGCTCAGCCATTGTTTTGCACTCCACTTCCTTTCTTCTTGCTCTGCTGGTCTATTTGAACAAGTGAGCTCTGCTTGCAATGGCAAATGTTTGAAAAGGACTT
Source organism: Lissotriton helveticus (assembly GCF_964261635.1). Taxonomy (NCBI): domain Eukaryota; kingdom Metazoa; phylum Chordata; class Amphibia; order Caudata; family Salamandridae; genus Lissotriton; species Lissotriton helveticus. The sequence goes on along the minus strand of NC_136068.1, from coordinate 127,747,049 downwards.
CCACTTCTGAGCACTGTGTCAGTCTTCTAACTCGTCAAACTTTCAACAAATCCTTTTTTTTAAGACTGCTTTAAAACCTAGCTCCCTTATTTTGCTGTGGAAGCAGTGGTATGTTGATGCTTAACCTTTCCTGATTTGATGCAATTTGGAAACAGGTTTCTGGGAGCAGCAGGTGATGTGTTATTTCTTCATTTTAAAGCTGCTGCATTGAGGTATTTTCAGGGTAGAATATTGCATTTATAACACTGCAGAAAATCCCCTTGGGTGTGTATATTTTTATGCTATTGAGTTTAGCTTTGCGGTTTCCAAGGTCAGCAGGTAGTCTCTCAGTGGCTTCTAAATCCAAATGTCTTTTAGTTTGGAGGTTGGCGGGCTGGAGCGAAGCATACAGTTTTGCTGGTAGTGTCACAGTACATGAGACTCTTTAACCAAGCCTTGGTCGTAGGCGAGCTCAGTATCTGTAATCACAAGTGTCAGCAGAGTGATTTCCTATGGGGCCAGCAGATACAATGGGATCTGGGCTCGTGGGGGCACTATGGAGGCGTCGCAGCACAATGTGGTCCATGTGAGTTACATTTGTAAATCTAACATCTTCTGTTCTGGAAAAGACATGTCCGTCTGGGAATTGGTCTCCTAAAGTGTGTAGGGCATGTTTTGTCAGTGCGCGCTGGGCCACCTTCTCTTGTGTTATGGGAAGTCAGTAATTGCTTGTCAATGATATTGTAAGGGAATAATGAATCCCACCACTCGGAAGCCCAGTTTGTGGTGGATAGGGTTTGGACATCTGTCGATTCTAGTGGTAGCCCTGCGGGGGTATCGAACATAATGGTGCCGTGGCGGCTTGGTCCGTTTCAGGTTTGGAGTAAGGAAGGCATGCATCTGCGTGGGACTAGTGGTAGGCAAATTGACACTGTGCAGTTAAATAATACAATTTAATTTCAGATAATCTTTATTCGGATACGAGTATCCATAAAAGCACAATTCATCACCACCAGCAGGCAAAATGCTGTACAAATTAAGGAACATATAGATCCACATTAAAATCCAGTGCAAATACAGTGTTACAGCAATACGTTTACAAATAAAATAATAAAAATAACGTTTAAAAACAGTTGGACGGGCATGCAAAATCAGCAACGCATTGTTAATAAAGTGCAATGAATGTAGCAGCATTAACAGCATAGTGCAAATATAATTGATTATAACCGCCCATTCCTGACCATGCCATTAGTAACAGCAGCATAATGAAATAAAGTGCTTTGTTTATGGGCATTATCACAAAATGAAGTAAAAAATGACATTTAAAAAACAGTTAAACGGGCATACAGAATCGGCAACGTATTATAAATAGTGGAAGGGAGGAACACTAAACCCACCGCACTCGTATGGGAGTACAAGAGTGTCCGAACCAATTCAGGGATATCTACCTGCCCAGATGAGCTGCAATAATTGACTCCTCAGGTTGGTTAAGGAGTTGGTGAGTGGGATGGGTATGTTCAGAAAAAGATGGAAAATACGAGGAAGAGCCACCATTTTTATAATTGCAATGTGGCCTGCCATTAAGATGGGGAGGCGGATCCATCTTCCCTCTTAGGTGGTTAATTTGTCCACGGCTGGACCGTAGTTCAGCCATATTACCTGTTCATTGTCACGATGTAAATAGATAGTGAAATTCCGGACTGGGCCTTCACACCATGTCAAGCACAATTTGCACCGCATAAGGTCAGTTGCGCCCATGAGAGGGGAACAACTCCGACTTGGCCCAGTTAATGTGAAGGCCAAGGAATTCTCTGAAAATGACCATCTCGTGAATGATCGTTGCCAGTTTGTCTGCATATAACAAAAGTAGTAGTGGGCCGGGTTGTCGTTTGTGACTGTAGTAGCATGATTAGGAAGATGAATCCCCGCGGCATGCCTGATTTGAGGAGTGTGGCTTGCAAAAAGGCCCGCTCCAAAGAATCGAAGCCCTTCTCTGCATCAAACATGACTACTGTGGCTGGGACATTCAGGGAGATTCTGTTGAGTACAAAGAAAACCGTGCATAAGTTTAAAGATGTGGAGCAGTAGGGGACAAAGCCTTACTGAGTGGTAGAGATGATCTGGTCCATCAGGAGTGAGAGGCGGGTGCCAAGCACCTTGGCTAGTATCTCATTATCTAGATTAAACAGTGACAATGACCGATATGAGCCACTGTCCTGTGAGTCTTTTCTGCTATTTTACAATAAGTGAACCACGGCCTCATGCAGCGTCAGTGGGAACACCCAATCTTCAAGTGATTTTGTGTACATAGAGAGTAAGTGCGGTGCTAAAATATGTTTGGGAGTCTTGTAGAAAATTCTGGCGAACCCGTCCAGGCCAGGGGCCTTGGAGTTGTCCAGTGAGTCAATTGCAAGTATACTCTTTACTGGAGAAGGGTTAACTGAGGAACTACTCTTCTGCATTAACAAGCCAGAACATTGCCTCCTAAGCGAGGTATGTCCCCACCTCTGTGGACTCCTCACTTAGTCTGGAAGAATATAGGTGGGTAGTAGCTGAGCAGCTCATCTTGGATGTCTAAATTGTCATAGAACCCATGTCCCATCATCATGCTGTTGTTCCGGTTTATATGAGGCGCTTCTTGGTGGCGGTAGCAATCTAGCCAACATGCAGCCAGGCCTTTCGCCCTCCCTGTAACAGTGGGCTTTGGCATACTTTCCTAGATGCCTTGCGCTCTGCCAAATCATGAAATTCAGCTAGTAGAGTATTGCGTTTGTTGAATTGAGGCATGTGGCATTGTTGGGCGCTGCATGATCCAGGACTGCTATTTCAGTCTCCGTGCAAAATAGGCTGCCAATATAGTTAATAAAAATGCCTCTCATAGCGGGGCTTGTAACATAACAAAGCCTGTTTTAAGCTTGAATTATTCTGTGATTGAGCAAAATAACTCATGATGGAGCATCATACTAGGAAAACACCACTGACGCTCAAGGCCTCCTCGCGGGGATGGGTAGTGCCACCTTGACCAGTGAGAGGTTGGGGAGGGTGCATGCCAGGTGTGCGATTGAGTTTAACCCTGGAGTAAGCGTGGCGGATATGAGCCTGTAGTCAACGCGTTTCCACGTGTCTTGTGGTGCAGAGTGTGCTGGAGCAAAGCGTGTTGCACGCACCAGGGGTCCCTTAGCGTGTAAGTGTCGCAGATGTCATGGGGTGTGCGCAGTTAGCTGGGTTTGCCCGCAGGGGTAGTGGCTGTAGTGTCCAGCAAGGGATCAAGGAGCATGGTGAAGTCCCTACCAGTTTGATATGATCTGCGTCAGTGCACTCCATCTGGGACTGTAGTGACTGGAAGAATTCGGACTGTGAGTGTTTAAGACATGTATATTCATGAGCAATATACGCTGTCCAGCTAGAGTTCTTGCTACCAGTATGTATCTACCTCTTTCAACAATAAAGCTGGCATAAGGATGGAAGCGGAGGCTGTTATGAATCAGCGTGCAGACTCCATGCAAGTAGGGGCTATAATCTGAAAAACATCCGTGCAGGCCCCAAGTGAGAGCAAAGGTGTCTGTAGGGCTGGAGGTTAAGTGTGTCTCCTGTAAGAAGGCTATCCATGTACCATGTCTGGTCAGGTATTGCAGTACTTGTTTGACCTTACAGAGGTTATTAAGGGATCGGATATTCCAAGACAAAAGGTAATATCCACAATAAACTTCCATTTGCCTCGTGTCTCTGTCATCTATTAACATGTTCAATCACAATGACATTGTGCTTGGAAATTGCCTGTTCTTACTGAGGAATGCAAAAGACAAAAACAAAATAACCCAACAGTTACTATCCCCTTCTCCCAAGCCGGGCAAGAACATGCCTGGTGAATCCCAAGGACCTCAGGGGGGTAGCCACGCAATGGCGCAGGGGCTCTGTTTGCAGGAGTCTCTAATGAAGATGACAGTGAAGATGGGCCGTATGCTTTCGTCAGTGGTATGTAGTTTGGGGTGCTGCATCCAAAAATAGTCCGGTGACGCCTTGTAAAATATTCATACAGGATGGTGCAAATGGACAGGAGTCTTGAAGCTCTCAAGTACATCAATGCAGAGGAAACAGATCTGTGCTAGCAGAACACAAGGGTGTCCACCGGGTTATCAAAAAAGCAGGGCTTGCCATTTACGTCCACCCAAAGGCAGGCCGGGTATAGCATGTCATAGCGCAAATCCAGTTTAGATAGCGCTGCCTTGGGGTCATTGAACTTGCGGCAGGCCTCCTGGACAACCATTGAAAAGTCCAGTAAAAGGGAGATTGTTCCTTGGTACTGGAGTGGGCTCAGCTCTGTTGCCAGTTTCAGTGCTGTGTCGCAGACTCTAAAATTGAGGAACCGGCCCACGGTTGGCCGTGGTCGAATGCCTGGAGCAGGACGTGGGCCAAGGGATCTATGTGCCCGCTCCACAACTAAGGTGAATGTGCAGTTTTACCAACCCAGCAGTTCGGAGAGGAGGCGTTCTGCAAACAGATTGAGGCAGCCTGTGTCTGTGGACTCCGCAATACCCAGATTGCTAACGTTGTGGTGGTCGAAGGCAGGGGAGGGTCCTCTACCCGAACATGTCCAGTCTCCACCTTCTTGCATGGAGATTGAGCAGCGCCAGTTGACAGCATTCAGCTTTTCTCCCGAAGCCTGGAACGTCACCTTGGCAGCCAGGTATCCCTCTACGAAGATGGTGTGCGCCTGACGTTGGAAAACATTTGTGGCATGGTGTGCAGAAAAAAACATTGATCCCCTTTCTGCCCACCTTTATGACGTTTTACTCTTCATTCTTTCTCTTGCTCAGCATTGCTTTGCTCTGGGCACTCTTAAGGACTATTCGGCTGCTCTTTCTGCCTTTTTGTGGCTGCCTGACCAACCCTCTCTGTTCAGGTCCCCTATCGTACATAGTTTTCTTACAGGTCTTGTTCATCTCTTCCCTCCTTCATCATTTATTTATTATACCTCATTGGGACCTTAATCTGGTGTTAACTTTCTTGATGTTTGCTCCTTTCAAGCCTCTCCATGATTGTCCCCTCTGGCTTCTGACAATTAAAACAGCCTTCCTTGTGGCTATTACATCTGCCCCTAGAGGGAGTGAGCTGCAGGCCTTGTCATCTACCCCCTCTATTCCAAAGAGGAGCCAAGAGGGAACAAGCATTTACAATGCAATGGTTTCGCCTTTGGAAAAGTTAGAGCTATTGGCATTGTAAATGACAAAATTTGTATTTATGTGTTGGTTTTGAAAACAGATAAATAAATGGCATTGTCATTTACATTGCCATTAGCTTAATCTCTAGCACCCTCTTTGCTTGCGCGCCCTCTCTCCACTCTGCGCGCCCAGCCTCCACTCTGCACTCTCTCCACTCTGCACTCTCTCCACTCTGCACTCTCTCCACTCTGCACTCTCTCCACTCTGCACTCTCTCCACTCTGCACTCTCTCCACTCTGCACTCTCTCCACTCTCTCCACTCTGCACTCTCTCCACTCTGCACTCTCTCCACTCTGCACTCTCTCCACTCTGCACTCTCTCCACTCTGCACTCTCTCCACTCTGCACATTGAGTTACCGTAGTGTTACGCTCATCTCAGGTTTGATTCAGATGCATGCTGCCATCAAGTCAAAGTCAAAAATGACGAGCAACAACTTTCCAACAAAAACCTAAACTGTTCAGAATACGAAAACCTAAATATGCTAGATTAGAACCTTGTCTACTAAATGCACCGCAAAGTACGCTTTGCCGTACACAAATATTGAAAGTGGAACAACTAAATACAAGAGGGGCGTTCACCTGGTACCTCTTGAAATCACTGCAGGTCTTACAATACAAAGGCTCACTTTACATCGCAACCTTGAATGAATAGCGCTCTTGCATGTATTTGTTTGACAGCCAGTTTAGTTAAACTACTTTTTGTAGTGCACTGGACGTCAAAAATGACATGTAGCCAGTAAGTGTGCTCTGTGAAATAGTTTGGATGCATATGACGGATGGGAAGAAAGCAACTAAACAGCGAGTACTGTACGTGGTGATGAAACCGGGCAATGGTTGGGAGGATCAAATAGCGGTAACATATGTAGCCTGGGGGCTGGAGGGTCAGTTCTTTCAGTGTCGCCCGGACGAGCGGCACTGGGAGAACGTCCGCTCAAACCTCACTGACCGCGCAGTCTGCTGCCATTAAGTTGCCACACGCGGGTGAGTATTGCTGCACCCTCCGTAGCAATCCCCCCGACATTACTGAGTCTGAAAAAACAATTGGATGTTGTTTGCACCAAAGAAAGCCCGTAGTTCCAACCGCCCACTACCGACTAACCAAGATCGGGAACCCTGTCCGAACTTCCTCGGGTGACTCCAGTAAAGCTGCTGGTGACCCATCTTGTTCTTTCACAGATCGCGAAAAGGAAGAGGCGGAGTCAAGCGTCACATTATCAACCCCTTTGCGTCAGTCCCATTGGACAGCGCGAGTAGTAACTTCCTGTAGTTTCAAACAACATTCCATTCAATGTATTAGGCTGAGTTTTGAGCACAGATCTTAACCTCAAAAATGCGTGTCAGCTTTCCTTTCATTTTTGCAAATAACCGCCATATTATGATGTTGATCGACGTTAAATTACTTTAAATATAACACAAAATAGACACTCTCGCTTCAAAATCCACTGATATGTACAAACTGCGTTCATTTAGTCTTTGGTATGTAACCGTTGCTTGTGCCAAAAAACACATTAAGAACAGATTGGCCGCTGTATGACAAGCTACACTCTTCCTTGGTCTCTGTTGTACCGAACCTTACAGACTCAGCTTCCTCCGGAAATGCCGCCCCGCGCTGCACGCGGGGACTGGAGAGCGACTTTCCGATTGGCTCGCCTCTTTCTTGAGTGTTGTGGAGTTGAGTGAACGGCGGTATTAGGATGATACTGCCGCTGTTTGTCTGGAGGCATCATGAAGCCGCAGTGTGAGGTGGAGGTCGTTAACCGTATGCTGCCCACCTTCGGTATGAGGAACCGAGGCAAAGGGACCCGTGCCGTGCTGTCCATCGGCAGACAGCATCTCCAGAGCACGTCCGGGGGCAGGAGTGCTGCTGTCTACTTGATGATCTGCATACTTAAAAACAAGCACCTACGAGGACACAGGGGGCGGGAGAGGACACGGACGGCGGGAGGGGGGCGGGAGAGGACACGAACGGCGGGAGGGGGGCGGGAGAGGTCACGAACGGCGGGAGGGGGGCGGGAGAGGACACGAACGGCGGGAGGGGGGCGGGAGAGGACACGGACGGCGGGAGGGGGGCGGGAGAGGACACGGACGGCGGGAGGGGTGCGGGAGAGAACACGGACGGCGGGAGGGGGCGGGAGAGGACACGGACGGCGGGAAAGGGGATGGAACGGGAAAAAACGTAACTCCGCCCTGGGAAAAAATCTCGGGAACGCCCCCGAATCTGGTCCGGCCTTGACGGACAGATCCGGCACCCAATGGCTAGCCTCCATTTATGGAGCTAGCCAATGAGAGCCGGGGGACGTTCCCGAAGTCCTTATGGTCAACATAGGATTTCACCTGCGCCGAAAAGCTGCGCAGAGCGCAGCCTTCGGCAGGCGAAACCCAAAAAGGGGAATCAGGGTTGCCCCCACTCATAAACTAACAATATCACAAAAACCTTGTCCCCAGGGCGTTCGATATCAAAACTCCTATTAATGCAATGGAGAGACAAACGGTCAAAGTCCAATGCTGCACCACCAATTTTTGAAAATTTCTTTTGGTTGGTGTGTTTAATGTATTTTGCCCAAGATTCTCAATATAAAAATAAGGGAAATTCCTAGTAAACTTCAAAACGACTGTCAAAACAGAGCACTGAACGATGTCTGCATCAGTCATGTACACAGGACATCCGACCACACTTACTACGTGTGAAAATAGGTGTGGAGAAAAGAATGACACCTCACGGGCGCACCACCCTCGGAGCATCTGGCAGGTGTTCACCAGATTAAGCCCCTTTTCTCATCATAGGTAGTCATTCAATTCAAAAGAAAAAGAAAGAAAAGTGTCCAAAACAAACCAAAAAGATGTGTAAAGTGCAAAGGAGAAAATAAGCATTCACTCTCTTCGGTGGTCAAAAGTGCTTAAAATCAACAGGCACACCTTTCGCACAACTTTATTTTGAAATTAGGTGTGTTCTGTTGAACTAAAAAAGGCTGGTAGCTAACTCTGCATACCATTACCTACAGCCAACATGTTTCACTGCCACTGAAACTCCCGGCAGATTCATCAGGGCTTGACACTTTGTCACCGCACCAATGTTGGACACCTTGTACTCTGGGACTGTCAAATTGAAAGAATACAGAAATTAAAAACACACCAGGAACACCCCTCCGGACACTCTTAGTCTATCCAAAGGATTTTATTAAAAGGCATTACCCTCTTCCAGCCAATTTTTCTCGTACCAGCTGAAGAGGAAGGTATATGCTGGCTCCTCATGTGAGCCTCAACATAAACTGAATGGCCCCTACGATTGTTGCATCAATCTAGGAAAACAAAACACAACCCATACAAACAGCATGTCATAGGTCAAATTAGGTTATCCTCATGTGAGCCTCAACATAAACTGAATGGCCCCTGCGATTATAACATCAATCTGGGACAACAAACCACACAGCACAAGGCACAAACCAGCGTGTCATAGATCAAATTAGATTTATCCATGGACATCGCCTGGTCCACAAATATGCCCAACTAGAGTGACTCCAGATGCAAAATGACACAAACTGCTTTACGCAAATTGCGACCTACATATGCACAGTAGCTCTTAATCTCATGTGACAGCCCGTTCTTTCCGTTCTAAAACTGCTGTTACCATCAATTGCCCCTTTCCGATAATGTCATTAGTGCATCTTAAGTTTCGTCTCTTAGCGCCCAAGTTGGACGGTGTGTTCCTGCTCTCCCGTCATGTTTCTATTGCCCCGCACCCACACTCCTACCCGTACGGAGCTGCGCGGAGCTCTGTTTCTCATCCAGATGACGCGGCGTCTTTCGTGTTCTGCCTTTAAATTCACCGCGGAGACGGCTGAATCTCTATGGAAGGCACGTGACCAGGGTCAGTCACGTGACTACCTCCTCTGCTTCAATAAGCAGAGTTTGTACCCGAGAAAGATCTTGACTCTGTTATCGTCAAGTGATCAGGATCAATCACATGACTCCTTAGCATCGAAAGCCGTGATTGTGGAGAAAAAAGGTCTACTTTCCTACAATAAAGATCGTAATTATTGCTAAATGGAAAAAAAAAAAAGAAAAAAAAACTACAATGAAAAACCGCAATTCAATGAAATAACGGTGGCTATTTTTAGACCAGTTTAAAAAAAGTATTGGAAGGTTAGCAAACCTTTTGCAGCAGTCCCAACAATTTGCAAAACCACTGTTTCTAAGTGTAACAACCTTTTTTAGGGACATATTTTTAAAGCAAATGCCCCTAGCAATTTAGAGGCATCCAGAGTCATTATCTCTTACTGGTATGTCAAATAATTATATGTCCCAAGACGGGGTATAGAATATCAATAAACTTAACACCTTGGAAAAGCACTGTCATATGTTGTTCCAAATCCAGGATTATCAATCAAACCATTATGTTGTAGGTCTTACAGCGCAAATATCCTCATCATTAAGTCAGCCAACTCTCGCCCAGCGAGGGTGAGCTTGTTGCAGAGCCTGCACCATACCAGCAGATAGGCGACATCTAGTGACCTAATGCCTGATGAAAAGTCACCGCATAGGGAGGGAAGGCCCAGATGGATACAAAAGAGACTGACAGGCCTGGGTATAGTGATGTACATTACTTGACCCTGTTCCATTCTATAATTTCGTTGAGCCCTTGTTGGTCGCTCTTTTCTCTGTAAATCCAACGTGCTTCTTTTGATAACAGTTCCCTCTCCATGTTATTCGGATTACAGATTACCTTTTCAAGAACGGTCCAAGTGAAATTGTGCTTTTCTTTGAAACAGTGCTGGACCAATTTAGTTGTAAGTTTGCCTGCCCTTATAGTGCTAAGATGTTCTTGTACTCTCACCTTTATTTTCCTTGATGTCAACCCAATGTATTGCAGGCCATATTCACACAATAGTCGGTACACCACATTGGTGGTGTTACAATAACTGAAGTGGTTAAGAAACCACTACTTTCCTGAGGCCAGAGTCACACTGTTGCATTTTCTAGTTAATGGACACACTGAGCAAGACCCACATGGGTAATGCCCATTCGGAACTGTAGTGGAGCTCTTGTTTCCCCCGAGGGGTTCGCGGGTGTGGACAAGCCTGTCCTTGAGAGTACTAGATCTCTTAAAAGCGAACCTCGGCGGGGGCATAAGGAAATCTTTGTTCGATAAGAGAGGCCAATGTTTACGTATGGATTGCCTGATTTTAGTGGCCATCGGATCGAACGTCATGACCACCGGGACGCAGTCTTCTTTATCCTTTATGGTCTTCTCCAAAAGGACACTGTGTGGGGTATTTAAGGCTCGCTTCTTTGCATTTCTAACAATTTTAGATGGATAATTGCGATGTCTCAGCTTACTGGTCAGATCCTGAGATTGTTCCAAAAAGGACTCCGTCGAGGAACAGTTCCTTCTGAACCGAAGGAACTGTACCACCGGAAGGTTGTCCCTAAGGGCTCTGGGATGATATGAGTCGTACGATAATAAAGAATTTCTATCAGTTAATTTCTGATGGACGCGGGTTCCTTTGCTTGTCATCTACCCCGCCTTAACCTTCTTTAATGACAAACTGGTGCTTTGCACAAGGGCCTAATTTCTACTAAAAGTGGTTACCCAAGTTCATGTAGGCGAATCTATCACAATGCCTACCTTTTACAGTCCTCTACATCCCTCTAAAGAAGATGAGCATTTCCACCGTCTGGACACAAAAAGAGCATTGTCATTCTACCTTGACCGCAAACAAGCGTTCCTGGTGGACGACCAACTCTTTTTGAGGTATTTTGGTGTGAAGAATGGCCAGGCTGTGCAGAAGTGGACCCTCTCCAGATGGGTCGTACTCTGCATTAAAATCTGCTATGCATAGGCCAGGAAGTAACGTCCATAAAGTTTGAGAACTAAGTGGGATCACTTCAGTGCTTTTTTCATGAGAAAACAGCCAAAGCCCAACAAAGGCAGAAATATTTAATTTACCATGTCAGTATACTTTATCTTTGCCCAACTGGAAATAAAGATAATGGTTGTTTAACTAAATTTATTCTGATATCCTTCCTGGACACAACGCCAAAACTCTTCATTTGCTTTGTTGAAAGGTGGGCAGCAGTGGGTGCAGGCTAGTTTCTGCCTTGGGATAGACATTTTACCAATCTCTCTGCACTTTGATATATTCCATTTGGGCGGGGGGTATGGGTCAGTGGACTGCAATTTGTTTTTCGTGCAGCCTCAGTGCATCAGACCAAACGCCCACTTGCAGAACCTGAAAGGTTCGGGCATCAACTCAGTATTTGGAACTGGAATATTGTGCCTTTGGAAATGCGCACTGTTAAACCCTTCACAATTAGCAATGATTTGAGGATGTTAGTGGATCTGTTCATGTTTTTGCTGCAAACATCTAAAAATAGTTAAATATCCTATAAAAAGGCAGGGTGTTGTGCTATCTATTAGTGTGCTAGCCAGATAGCTGCCATTGAGAATGTGTACAGTGAAGTTATATTTAGCCTTGATTATTTTCAATGTGTTATATACTACCCCAAAATGTCCGGGAAATGTTTACTAATAATTTCTGTATGCCTTCTGTGTAATGCTGACTCGCACCGAACGCATTTTTTGCAGCCTCTGGTTGATAGATGTGCTTGGGTAAGTTTCCCGCCCCATCTTACCTCCAAGCACAAACCCTTTCATAGACATGATGCACCTGCAATAGCACATTGTGCCCCTTGTACTTGGCATCTCTCTATCCATCTTGCCCAGCTCAGCCCCAAGTTTGCTTCCAGGCCTTTCACAGGCACTGCACCATCAGAGAACCCAAACCGCCCACCATTTGCATACTTCCTATGTGTTGGGTTTGCTTTGCCCTGCCTCTGGGTCCTACCTTTTATGCCAGGAGCACAGTTCAGGAAAATAGGATTGTCATTGTTTTACTGCCTAAATGTGTGGGAAAGAACGAGGAACAAGTTACTTACCTTCGGTAACGATATATCTGTAAGAAACATTAGTTAGTTAGATTCCTTACCTTAGAATAACCCCCAGGCGTTAGACTGGATCCGGAAAATTTTGCGTAGCAGTACCCCTGTGCGCCGGTAGGCGTCGTCTGCGGCTCCGCGTCCGTCGTCGGCGTCGTTGGCACCGGGATGACGTCGTCGGAGTACTTAGACACCGCCCTCGCGCGCTGACGTCCGTTCTTATACACAGTTTTTCCGGCCCAGAAACGCAGAGCCATGATAAAAACCGACACTGGTGCCATGAAACTAGGGCCCTCAAAGGGATGAACCTTAACCCTAGATATCGGTTCGCAGAACAGGGAGGATGGGTGGGGCGGTAAGGAATCTAACTAACTAATGTTTCTTACAGATACATCGTTACCGAAGGTAAGTAACTTGTTCATCTGAAAGAAACACGTTAGTTAGATTCCTTACCTTAGAATAGATACCCCAGCAATACCAACCCCGGTGGTGGGTCTGCGAACCAAGATCACACCAGAAAGTCCTGGAGAACAAAACGGCCGAAAAAGCCATCTCTCCCGACTTGGCTGTCCAGGCAGTAATGTCTAGCAAACGTGTGAAGCGAGGCCCACGTAGATGCCTGACAGATGTCCTGCAAGGGGACTCCCCGGCCCAGGGCAGTAGTAGCCGCCGTGGCCCGAGTGGAATGGGCCCTCAGCCTAACAGGAGGCTCCTTTTTCGCCAAGGAATAGCAAACCTTGATGCACAAGATGACCCACCGAGAGATGGTCAGTTTGTGCACCGCCCGTCCCTTCTTAGCGCCCACGTAACCAACAAAGAGCTGGTCATCCACCCGGAACTGGTGTGTGCGGTCCAAATAGAATGAGAGTGCAGGTTTTGGGTCCAGACGGTGGAGCCTCTCTTCCTCCTTCGAGGGATGCAGAGGGGGAAAGAAGGTGGGCAAGGTGATGGACTGCTCGGTGTGGAAGGCTGTGACTACCTTGGGCAGGAAAGAGGGACGCGTCCGCAAGACAACCTTGTCTGGATGGACAGAAAGGAAAGGAGGTTTAGAAGAAAGAGCCTGGAGCTCACTCACTCTCCTGGCAAAGGTGATGGCAACCAGGAATGCAGTCTTAAGAGTCAGAAGACGAAGAGGGCAATTGTGAAGTGGCTCGAAAGGAGCGCACATCAAATAAGTCAGAACAAGGTTCAAGTCCCACTGAGGCATCACGAAAGGAACAGGAGGAAACATGTGAGTGATGCCCTTCAAGAATCTATTTACAACAGGGGACTTGAAAAGAGAAGGCTGATCAGGGAGCCTTAAGAAGGCAGAAATGGCAGAGAGGTAGCCCTTGATAATGCACAGAGCAGAGCCCTGCTGGGCAAGAGAAAGAAGAAAGAGGAGAACCTCTGAAAGGGTGGCGAAAAGAGGATCCACAGCCATTGCTGTGCACCATGCCACAAATTTATTCCACCTGCAGGCGTATACCGATTTTGTGGAGAGACGCCTGGCTGCCAGAATCACATCACAGACTTCAGGAGGCAAATCAAATGGCCTCAACTGTCGCTGATCAATCTCCACACATGGAGGTGGAGACTGGACATGTTCGGGTGGAGGACCGTCCCCTGCTGCTGCGACAGAAGGTCCTCTTGAAGAGGCAGACGAATCGGGGTATAGACTGACATGCTGAGTAGCTCGGGAAACCAGTATCTTCGTGCCCAGTCCGGAGCCACAAGGATGACATGGGCCCGCTCGCGCCTGATCTTCTTCAGCACTCTGGGCAGAAGTGGTATAGGCGGAAAGGCGTACAATAGACCGCAACTCCACTCGCGACGAAAAGCATCTCCGAGCGAGCGCCGCCTTGGAAATTCCAATGCACAGAACTGATGACATTGAGCATTGTCTTCTGTGGCGAATAGATCTAACCTAGGCTGCCGAAAGAGGCCTTGCGCCACGTCCGAGTTCAGACGCCATTCGTGATCCATCATGCACCGACGACTGAGTTCGTCCGCCCTGGCGTTCAGGGAACCTGCCAGGTGTTGACCACCAGGGTGACGCCCTGGTGTTCCAGCCACTGCCAGAGGTTCAGGGCCTCCTGGCAAAGGGTCCACGACCCCACCCCGCCCTGTTTGTTGCAATACCACATGGCAGTGGTGTTATCTGAGAACACCTGCACTACTTTTCTCCGGACAGAGGGAAGGAATGCCTTCAGTGCAAGCCGGTTCGCCCGCAGCTCCAGAAGGTTGATGTGGAGCCGGGACTCCGCCGGAGACCAGAGGCCTCTCATCTCCGCCTCCCCCATGTGGCCCACCCAGCCCAGGAGGGATGCATCCGTCACAACTACTTGCTCCGGCTGGGGTAGGGAGAGGGATGTGCCGCTGACCCAATCGCGGTCCGTGAGCCACCACTGCAACTGTCTCGCAGTGCCCTCCGAGATCAGGACATGGTCGGACAGGTTGCCCTGATGCTGGGCCCACTGAAACTTCAGATCCCACTGTAGAGCCCGCATCCGCCACCTGGCATGATGCACCAGAAGGATGCAGGAGGCCATCCGCTCTAGAAGCCGCAGCGTCAACCTGACCGAGACCCGGGATAATGGCTGAAAGATCAGAATCAGAGCCTGAATATCCCGAACCCGCTGTTCAGGAGGATAAACCCGAAACTGCGCCGAATCCAGAACTTCTCCGATGAAGAGGAGCTTTTGAGAGGGACACAGGTGTGACTTCGGCACATTGATGGCAAACCCCAGCGAGTGCAGGAGGTCGGCCGTAGTCTGGAGGTGGCTGACAACTGTCTGGGGCGAGCCCGCCTTCAACAACCAGTCGTCGAGGTAGGGGAAGACTGACACCCCTAACCTGCGCAGATGAGCTGCGACCACCGCCATCACTTTCGTGAACACCCGTGGAGCGCTAGTAAGGCCAAGGGGAGCACGGTGAACTGGAAGTGCTCGTGGCCTACCATGACCGCAGGTAACGCCAGTGGGCCGGCAGGACGGGGATGTGGAAATACGCGTCCTGCAAGTCCAACTCTACCATCCAGTCTCCGGGGTCCAGGGCAGCTAAGACCTGAGCCAAAGTCAGGAACTTGAACTTCTCCTTCCGGAGGAAGCCGTTGACGTTCCGCGGGTCCAAGACAGGGCGTAGGCCCCCTTTGCTCTTCTTGGGAACCAGAAAGTAGTGGGAGTAGCAACCTCGCCCTACTTCTGGCCCAGGAACGCGCTCGATGGCCCCCTTGGCCAAGAGGGCCGATACTTCCTCTTGCAGAAGTTGCAAGTGATCCCCCGACACGCGGAGGTACTGCGGTGGCATGGGTGGATGGGTCGCTTCGAAGGGGAGGGAGTAGCCCCTTCGGACGATTTACAGCACCCACCTGTCCGATGTGATGGTGCGCCAGTGGAGGAGGTGATGGCGAACTCTGCCCCCCACTGGCGTTAAATGGGCCTGAAAGCTCGGACTAGGAAGGCTTTGAGGCAAATGCTGCAGGGGTGGATGTGGGCTGACCTCGCTGTTGCCCCTGGCACCGCCACAGCGGTTACCACGTCTGACGCCGCGCTGGATGTTAGACTGCGGCCTGTGGCTGGCAGGACGTGAAGGGGCGTCCCTTCCTTGGCCACAAAAGGGGCGTAAAGGCAGACTGCTGCTGACACTGGCCCTTGCGGGGATGGCACCGGGGGCAACATCCTGGGGGTCGACGCCGGCGGGATCGTAAGGTCAACCAGCGGCGATCCGGAACCGGATCCAGCAGGGGCCTGCGGCATCGGGACCGACGGCGCCGGGGTCAAAGCATCCGGCCCGCATGGACTCCCAATCGGGGCCGCGGGACCCGGAGGCGCTTCCGCGGGACCCGACGGAGGAGAGAGGAACCTCATGGCCATTAGGAAGGCCTCGATCTCCTCCGGCGTCGCATTCAGCCCAGGGACCGGCGGGTGTGGAGCTGGCCGTGACGCCTGCGGCTCCGGCGGACCCGCAGGGGGCGGTGTCGCCGAACCCCCAGCCGCATCGCATGAGCGTCGGGGGGAGTCGGAAGAGCGATGTCATCTCTTCGACTTCTTGTGCCTCTTACCTGAGGACTTGGTGCCCGACAAACGATGACGACTCGCCGAGCTTCGATGACTGTGGCGCTGCGACCGGTCCCTCGATCCCCTCCTGGACCACGACATTGAGCGGCGCCGGGCCGACTGCCGGAACTCAAGGCACTCACTGGACCCCTCCAGCCTAGCCTTCGACGTCAAGGACCGGCAGTCGGGGCATGACCGGTCGTCGTGGTCGGTCCCAAGGCAATAGAGGCACCGGCGGTGGGGATCGGTAACCAACATCAGTCGGTTGCAGTCGGTACAGGGCTTGAACCCGGGCATCCCTACCAGCACCGAGAGTCGTAACGACTCGAGAAGAGATCAAAAGGATCGAAAAAGGTTAGTCAAAAAGTGACTATGGTACTGCTTTCTCCGGACCTGCGCTTGCTGGCGTGGAAAAAAGAAGAACTGACGTCCGCGCGCGAGAGCGGCGCCTAAGTACTCCGACAACGTCATCCCGGTGCTAACGGCGCCGACGACGGACGCGGAGCCGCAGACGACGCCTACCGATGCGCAGGGGTACTGCTACGCAAAATTTTCCGGATCCAGCCCGATGCCTGGGGGTTATTCTAAGATACGGAATCTAACTAACGTGTTTCTTTCAGATGAAACTTTAAATAGACACCAAGGTGATAAGGGAACGCGGAGGACACAACTGTGGCATTATACAGAGGCAATGGAGTAATGCTACATGGATAGTTAATACACATTCAAGGCGAAAGAAAGCAAATCAAATAATATAACCTATTAAACAAAATTAACCAAAGTAATGAGAAATCAGCAGATGGAATCATGTGCACTCTGTTGATATCACTTTTGGTTGCATCAATCTTTGGGACAGGGAAGTATCTGAAGAGGTTTCCACTATGTGTTTGTTTATTTACTCTCTGGCTTGGGAGTGGGAGGAAATGCACATTTTGATGATTGTTCCCACATCATATTCAAAGTCAAATGTAACTGAAGAAACCTCTTTCCGCTAATTTCATGTTCCTTCCTTGGCTGCCTGACAACATTTTCATTTTTTCTTGTTCAGAAGAGAGAGACACATGTAACTCAGAGCAACTACGTGTCAAGGGGGTGCGTCCTGGAGGCAGCAGCGTGGATGAGAAGCATCTCCTGGCGGCCTTCCTATCTGAGGTGAAAGAGGCTCTGGGACCTGAGAACTACAGGCGCTTCTCCACAGCCCTCACCACTTACAAGAAGACGGATCATTACTCTGCCATGGTATCTGAGATTGCAGGGCTCTTCATGGAGGATCCTGTACACGCTCACCTGCTCCGCAGTAAGTATTTTGCACTGCCATTAGGGTGCTGGGGGGTGATGGTGTGGGTTTTGGGCTTAATCTCATTCCCTAATGTCTAGGGCTGTGACCAAATGCTGCAGAATAAAATCTTTCAGTGAACTGCGAAGCAGCAATGAGTAGGGGAATTTTGCAGCACGCTTTATACATATAAGGAATGAAAGAGTGGTTTTCCTATATAAATAAAAGAGACAGACGTTGCCGTTACATCACGGTTAACTTTCAGGGCTTACCTCATCATAAGACAGGTATAATTTATAAAATATGCAAACTGTGCATAGCTAGAAGGAGGCTCAATGTCTGATTTGGCCTGTCACAGGGAATTAATTCCAAATTTTTCAGCAACTAATGAATTCCTTAATTAGATGACGCACAATCATCAATTTATATATAGTGAATTGTTTTGATTGCAGCTTTAGAAAATATTATTAGTTGCATAGTAAGGGCTTTAAGTTCCTGAAGACTGTCAGGATTACTTTAACATCACAATGTTACTAATCTGGTGATTGTATGCTCTGTACTTTGTGAAATCACTAAAGTCTTTTTGAGTCAGACTCAAAGTTTCTATTTGTCATATGATAGTTTTAATATTATCATGGAGCACAGAATAAAATTAATTCTTTGCCACTGAATTCACACGCTTAAATTGTTCCCCATCGTCAGGCAGGGAATTCCTGCTATGTTTTAGTAGAATTAGTTAGTGTTCATAATAGCCATTAGTTCAACAATGGTGTTTATAGCCGCTAATTTGAAACAACTCATACTTAAGTCAATGAGGTGGAGGTACCGAACGCTCTACTGTCTCTTGAGGCCACCATGGTCAGTTTCTCACTGTTTGTCATGTGTGTGAGTGAGCCCTTGAGAGGAGGATTGCGCATATTTACCTTTGACCATACATTACCCACATCTTAGCTTCTCATTGGTCTGTGGCACCCCTAACTACGGCTTCCTTGAGCTGGCATATTCTAGGGGTTTTCTTGGCCAGGGGTACACCTCTAACAGTCACAATGGCAGAGGAAAAAAAAACAAATGTCTCTTCATGTCCTGCTCCAACTGCAGACAAAAGAAGATTTATACAGAAGATTTGCACAATTGCTTCATTTATTGTATTCATCCTTCTCACAAGGCATTATGCTGGGACACCTTTAAGACAGGTCCTTTTTACACCTTTAATAACAGAGGGAAAGTAGGTTGGCTTTCTATCTTCTGGTGAAGAAGAAAAGTCTCCTCATCTGAAATGATTCCATCAAAAGTGCTCCTCCTGGCACGTCCACGGATGCACTATAAGAAAGAAAGGATTTCAACCTTCCTCCACTGGAATTTACCTTAGAAGCACCTGTATCTATCTCCTCCAAGGACAAGATCAAGCCTTATTCAGAGAAAGCGTAAAAATAACGGGGGGAACAACTTGGAAATTTTTACAAAATCCAGTTCCTCTTACACCCTATCAGTAGTCCCATCTAGATTATCATTAACAAACACCTGTCCATGGACTAAAAAAAAGACACTATTGTCAGTGATGACTCCATTTGCTACCCTCTTACAGATGAAGTCCTCAGGCAGTGCCCTGGGTGCTCCAAATAATGCACTCCGGGCACACCGTTGAATTGCTAGAAAAGCCTTCCAATCATCCACCCAAGAAGGTGCATCTATCCACATGCACGAACTGCAACAAGAAATTCTTCCAAAACAAGCAATCAATTGTGTGCTAAAATCCAAATGGTATCTGGGCTTCTATTAGTAATGCTTTCTGGTGAGGCTGCCTTCTTATACAGACAAGGGCAACACATCTACCTATACTTGGATGCCTGGCTCGTCAAGGCTTCATCAGAGAAAGATAATCATACTTAACCACTAAAAGAGACTCAAGAAAACTCAATTTAGCAAAGAAAGAATAAAGGAAAAACCTGTGAATGTCACAATGTCACAAAAAACCAAGTACACAAATAATTACATGAATAAATGTAATGAAATTAATATAAACAAAAGGGCGCTCAAACAATTACACTATACATTCAAAAACATAAACATGTGTGAGATCAAAAAACAGTGGCAGAGAGAAATAAACAATTAACAGTAAACACAGTACACAATCTAAAAATTCAATATCATCTCTGCTTTAAGCCATGTTAAAGGCGTCAACGGCGTTTCAACCCAAAATTTCTTTAAGGGTCATCATCAGGACAATACGCTTCAAGAGTGGAAGCGACCACTTGATTGACTTTCTTAACTATCTTCCTGCACGTAGCAGTGCTCTTCCCCTATTGTACCAAGGTAATTTCTAATGGGGAGACCTGGCAATGCATACAAATCCCACCTAATGTGGATCCTCCGAACTAAATAGCGAAATATATTAAATATTTTAATTGTATACTGTGTTTACTGTTAATTGTTTATTTCTCTCTGCCACTGTTTTTTGATCTCACACGTTTGTTTTTGAATGTCTAGTATGAGTGTAATTGTTTGAGAGCCCTTTTGTTCATATTAATTTCATTACATTTATTCATGTAATTATTTGTGTACTTGGTTTTTTGTGACATTGTGGCATTCACAGGTTTTTCCTTTATTCTTTCTTTGCTATATGGAGTTTTCTTGAGTCTCTTTTAGTGGTTAAGTATGATTATGTAGCTCAAGAACCCTTGTTTGGATTACAGTATTTGTTACCCCTGGTTCTTGTTCTAGGATTGCCCTTGTGGTCAGCATATCATCAGAGAAAGAGGCATAGGCCTCCACTGCCACTTTGATCAATCTTTTATATTGGTTTAGTCAAATACTACAAAAATTATCCATCCAGCAACAAATGTAACATTTTTGTTACCTATCATGAGCACATGGCTCATAAAAGCATTTCAGCAAAGCAAGTAGCAAAACTTCAAGCATTGGCGAAGACCTTCTTTTCCAAAGAAGTGGTCTCGGATAGGTCCTATAAATCATTGTTACGTTTAATGTTGTCATGGGTTGGTTAGTGCCTTCCTGTAGGTTGCAAATGCGGTCGGAACAGCAAGAGTAGTTAGAAAATGGAGACAAGTGACAGGACAGGATCTTGGAACGATAATGGAACTGGTACCTAGAGGGCTCAAACAAGTTGTGCTGTGGTGGGGATTTCTTTGCAATATTAATACATACATTCAATTTCTATCCACCGTAGACAAAATGACAATTAATGCATTGGTGGAAGAATGGTGCAATCAGGTGCAGGAACTCTTTACAAGAGGTGTCAGTTCAGAAGAGGAAAAGTAACTCCACATAAACATTTTGGATCTGGGGATCATAACTCTAGAAACATTCCTTCTGAGACTGGCGGGACAAGCAATGTTGATCAGGACAGGCAACATGAAATGTAAATTCGCCAGCAGGGAGGTACCAGGTCTCATTCCCTTACAGCGGATGCGCATATGTTGTGGGTCTGGGCCATAGAAAACTATGTTGAAATTGTGAGTAAGTGCCCTTTTTCTTGCATGGTATGCCCCCACTTTTTGCTGAATTGCTGATGTTCTTTGACTGAGTGTGCCCCAGGCTCCTGCTAATCAGGTACCCAGGGCCTATGTCCTTCCCTAAAACTGCATTGAAGCCTAAACCCAATTGGCATCTCTGGCCACATGTAAGCCCCTGGTAAATGGTACCACAGGTACCCAGGGCACTGTGGCCAGAGATGGCCTCTAAGGGCTGCAGCACTTATTGTGCCACCCTTAGAGGTCTTGAACCCTAACACTCACACACTGCCTTTGCAGGGTGTGTGTCTTGGTGCAGAACAAATTAAAGAGTCGACAAGGCACACATCCCTGTATGCCATGCCCACAAACCACAGCCCTGGCATACATCAGTCACCCCTTTAGCTGGGGGCCCTATGCCTGTGGTGAGGGTACAGGTGCATGAGCCCTGTACCCCTACAGTGCCCAAGTCCATTACTGGGGAATGTAAGTGCAGTGCTGCCATTAAGAGTATATGGTGCTGGGAGTCTGTCATTACGAACTCCACAGCACCATAATGGCTACACTGAAGACTGGGAAGTTTGGTATCAAACTTCTCAGCATATTAAACCCACACAGAATCCGGTGTGGGATTTAATGTAAAATGCACAACAGAGGGCATCTTGGAGATGCCCCCTGAAACTCGACCAACTTCTAGTGACCTGACTAAGTGGCTGCCAACAACAGACATGTTTCTGGACCCATGTGCCAAGAGCCTGCTGCTCTCGGGGGCCTGAAAAATTGCACAAACTGGCACGAGGTGCCAAGCCTCCTGACCCAGGATAGGCAGGGTTCACGAAGGGGAAGCTTAAAAGGCATGCCACCTTTGTGAGCCTCCCCAGACCATTTGCTGCTTTCAGCAACTGGTCCCCACTGGTTCTACCCCCCACTTTGGGCGGGAGAACCAGCAGGAAAAACAAGTGAGGAAAAGAGGTGTGCCCACCTCTGCCAACTCCACCCCTCAGGTGGGGGAGGCAAGGTGAAGCACAACTCTTAAGTCCCCGCCTTCTGTAGTAGGGGATCTCTGTGTATAGTCATAATCTAGTGAATAGTCCCGCTCATGTGCGTGGACCCCGGCAATCAAAAAAATTATCTCTTAAGCTGTCAAACAACTGTAGAACTGCAAGACAGTTAAGAGATAATTTAAAGACAAATAATGCAGCCTATATCCACAGGCTACACTGTCCAGTACTTCAACTAGAAATTCCACCAAAAAAACACACACACAACAGCACAGTCTGCCCAGTTTCTACCATAGAGAAACTTGCCTCTACCAGTAAAATCCTCTGGAATGATAGAGAAAAAGGTATGGACAGACAAGCCCCATAGGCTGCCATTATGTGGCTTAAATAGGATACTGTGCCTTTAAGAGAACCTTCCAGAACTTTCTCCCAGTATCCCAGAATGCATAGCAGGTCCCACTTACTTTCAGTTCTTTTTTCCGGCTCCTGCTAACAGGACCCTGGTGCATTGAGCTCTCCCTTTTTCAAGGGTTTATTGGATTTGTGCACTTTTGTGACTTAAAAGTGTTTTCTGTTGTTCATACTTGGTGTTTTTCTTCTTTCCTGGGTGTTTGTTCAGGCTTTTAGGGATCTAAAATGCCTGCTCTATTTGACAAGTGCCCTGCATGTGGAAGGAAGAAGGCCAAGTCGGACTCCCACGACGTCTGCATTCTCTGCCTCCCTGAAGAACATGTTCCTGAAGGCTGTGACATTTGTCAGACCTTTTCTACAAGGACCCTGAGGGAAAGGCTGAAGATTAGGCTCCAAGGCCTAGAGGAGAGATGACTGCAGGCTGCAGGTGGGTCTGGGCAGGCTGGGAAGGCTCCCTCTGCCCCTGCTGAGGCCTCTGGGGGACTCCCCAGAGGCAGGAAGACCAACAAACGATCCCGGTCTCCGTCGACGTCGATTGCATCGACGACGACGTCGAGAGGGATGACGACGGTGTGTTCCCCATCTCCCCGGGGCTCCGGGTCGAGACAGTGCGGAAAGTCGACGTCGAAAGGCCTGGGCAGGCCGCCGTCGAAGTCACCGTCGACGGCGTCTTCGTCGGCGTCGAGCCATCGACGTCGAATGAGGACCAGTAGGCATCGGCGTTTGCCGCCGAGGCGACACCGCCGTTCGCCGTCGAGTGGACGTTCGGCGTCGAGGGGATCCTGGTCGTCGAGGACTATGCGGTAGCGAACTGCGAGGGACAGTCGACTCTCGACGTCGAGAGCTGACCGCTCGTCGTCGAAGTGGCGGCGCTCGGCGTCGAAGAAGAAACACTCGACGTCGAGGAGACGGCGTTCGACGCCTGAGTCGTGGGGTCGACGTTCGACGCCAGATAAACGATGCTCGACATCGAGGAGGAAGAGATCGGCGTCTGGGAGTCGTTCTGTCTCCCCAAAACGGCGCAGAAGGAGTTCTGGCGCCAGAAGTCAGGCGGGGTCTGGTGAAGGACGCCGGAGGCGGCGCTCACGTTCTGGAGGGGCTGGTTCGCAGTCCCCTCCTCCGAAGAAGTCACCGGGCTCGGTGTACTCGGTGGTTTATACACCACCTCGGCCCAAATCGCCTCCCCCTCTACCTAAGGAGGATCCGCCCGTTAAGCCCCCGCTACCACCTCTGCCACCGCCGGAGCTTCCACCGCCACCGCTTCCACCGCGTGGGCCTAGGCCTCGGTCGGAGATTCCTCCGGTCCCCCCGCCGAGGTCGACGTCCCTACCTAGACTACCTACACCTCCTAAGGGGACACCAAGACCTAGAACCCAGGAGAAACCACGGAAGACGCCTCCTCGGAAACCTACGGAGCATCCACGTTCTGGGAGGTCGCGATCCCGTTCCAGGAGGAGAGAAAGATCGTGCCACCGGTCTTCCACACGGTCGAGACGGCGCCACAGGAGGCACAGGTCTCGTTCCCATACAAGATCCTCTGGGACCAGGGACTATTCTCCGACGTTGTCGGAATCACCAGAGACAAGGGTTTCACCGATTGACGATCTGGTGTCCTTTCAGGAAGTCCTTTTGAGGGGTGCAGCGAAGCTGGGCATCTCGTTGACGGTGCCCACGCCCAAGACGTCGGTGATCTTTGAGACGCTGCACCAAAAACATATATCCCGACCATTGCTCCCACTGGTGCCGGGTCTGGAAGAACCGGCCATGGACCTCTTCCTTACCCCAGCGGTGACCAAGGCGGCTCCCTCGAGGCTCCAGAAGAAGTACCGGGCTCCCGACTCGGATCCGGCCTTCCTGAGGATGGACCCTCCTCCGGATTCTGTGATCGGGACGGCTGCGCGCAAACAGCATGCCACCACTCCATCGTCCACAGTTCCGCCAGATAAAGAATCCAGGTGGCTGGATTCCTCTGGAAGGAAGGTTTGTGGGACTTCGGCGACGTCTATGAAGGCGGCGAGTGCCACGGCCCTGTTGGGACGATATGATCGAGCCCTCTGGGAATCCCTCCAGCAGTTTGTGGAACATCAACAAGAGAGAGGATTTCCAGGAAGTTCTGAGCGAGGGGATGTTGGTGGCGAATCAGGTCATCAGCGCCGCTGCCGATTCCTCCCTGCTGGCGGCACATGGTTTCTGCCATGGGATTAACCAGCGAAGACACGCCTGGCTCCGCCTTACGTCATTAAAACCTGACGCACAACAAAGGGTTGCCAACCTCCCATTCTCTGGCGAAACCCTGTTTGGGAAACATGCGGATGACGAAATGGCCCGCATGAAGGCGGAGGCTGAGACGCTCACGGCTGTGGGTTCGGAAAAACCCAAGGAGAGTAAGAAGTCGTACCGCCCGTTCCAGAGACGGTTTGGTGGACAGGGCAGAGGGCATGGCCAGTCTTCAGGTCAACAACAGCAGCAGCAACAACAGCAGCAGTTCAGAAGACCGTTTCAAAAGCGCCAGAGGGGCAGAGGAGGCCACCAGTCGGCTACAGCGACTAAAGGCCCGGCTGGGTCTAGGCCCTGAGCGCTTACTTCCCTACATCCGTTACCCACTCCGGTGGGGGGAAGCGTTCAATTTTTTCTAGCAGAGTGGAGAAAAATTACTCAGGACAAGTGGGTGCTGAATATTGTTTGCAATGGATACAGTCTGCGGTTCACCAGCCCTCCTCCATCAATTCCTCCGGTCGGCTCACAGTATCAACTGCGCGAGCTCCAAGCCGAGGCAGATATCCTATTAAGGAAAAGGGCGATAGAAGACGTACCTCTGTCTCAAAGAGGAAGAGGTCTGTACTCCAGGTTCTTCCTGGCCGCAAGAAGGACAAGAACGAGTTCAGGCCCATTCTGGACTTGCGACAGGCAAACAAGTGGATTCGCAGGGAAAAGCTTTGCATGCTGTCGTTGCATCAGATATATCCTCAGTTGCAACAAGGGGACTGGCTGTGTGCTATAGACCTACAGGATGCGTACTTCCATGTGCACGCAAACACAGGAAGTTCCTACGGTTCCAATTCGGCGCCAATCACTATCAATACACAGTACTCCCATTCGGACTGAAGTCTGCGCCGAGAACGTTCTCGAAGTGCATGGCGGTGGTAGCAGCGCACCTGAGGAAGAACAAGGTGTTCGTCTACCCGTACCTGGGCGATTGGTTGATCAAGGCCTCCTCCTTCTCGGAAGCTCAAGCGGACTTCCAGAAGATGTGCGTTCTATTGAACAAGCTGGGGTTGCACATCAACATGTCCAAGTCTGTCCCGACTCCAGTCCAGTGCATACAGTACTTGGGAGCCTCCATCAATACGCTGTTAGCAAGCGTGTCTCCTTCGGAGGAGCGACGATTATCACTCCTTCGGAAGGCTCAGGCTCTTATGACCACTCCATCTACAACAGTGAGGACGGTGTCTTCTCTACTGGGATCGATGGCCTCTTGTATCTTCCTCACGCCACACGCACGACTGCACATGAGACCGTTGCAGGAGTGCTTGGAGGATCAGTGGGATCAGAGGAAAGGATCCTGGGACGACAGGATACGACTGTCTCTGCATGCTCTTCAGTCTCTGAAGTGGTGGTGTTCAGCGGAGAATCTTCTGAGAGGGGTTCCCTTCCACAAGGACATTCCCACACAGACTATCGTGACGGATGCTTCCCTCCAGGGTTGGGGGGCGCACTCCGGAGACCTACAGATTCAAGGGACGTGGTCCCCGACGTAGTCCACGTACCACATCAATTTCCTGGAACTCAGAGCTGTTCACTTAGCGCTGAAAGCCTTTCTTCCGTCCTTCCAGACCAACTCTCTGCTTGTGCAAACGGACAATACGACCACGATGTATTACCTCAACAAGCAGGGGGGCTCGAGATCGCGCACTCTGTCACAGAAGGGGCAGGCGATCTGGCGCTGGCTTCTGGCCAGAGGACTGACGTTAACGGCTACCCATCTGCCAGGCGTGCAGAATGTTCAGGCGGACGCACTGAGCAGACTGATTCAGGAAAACCATGAATGGGTCATAAATGACGAAGTACTAGGAGAAGTCTTCGCAAGGTGGGGAACTCCAGACGTAGATCTGTTCGCCACCGCCGAAAACAGCAAATGACGAGACTTCGCCTCCAGGTACTACCAGCAGGGGACGCTGGGGAACGCGCTATGGATCGACTGGTCGAACAGCTTTCTGTACGCTTTTCCACCCATTCCCCTGATTCCGGCAGTGCTCATCAAGCTGGCCCGGTCCAGGGCGCGGATGATTCTTATTGCTCCGGAATGGCCCAGACAGTGGTGGTTCACGGACCTGCTTCACCGGTCTCTCCTTCCGCACATACGGCTGCCGTGCAGGCCGGACCTTCTCACGAAGTTCGGGGGACAGATGTTACACCCCAACCTCTCGTCTTTGAGTTTGGCGGCATGGCTCCTGAGATAGTGCAATATGGCCATTTGAATCTGCCTGAAGATTGCATGGACATTCTGAAGGAGTCTAAGCGACCTTCCACTCGGACTACCTATGCTTACAAGTGGAAGAGGTTCTGTATCTGGTGCAAGTCCAAGAACTTTGACCCGACAACGTGCAAAGAAGATGTCATCCTTCCTTACCTTCTACATTTGGCGCAGTCTGGCCTTAATGTCCATTCCATTAAGGTCCATCTCGCTGCATTGACTGCCTACAGGAAATGCCCTTCACAGACTTCCTTCTTCCAGATCCCTGTGATCAAAGACTTCTGGAAGGCTTGAAGAAAGTATTCCCTCCTGTCAGGCTTCCTTCGCCTTCATGGGAATTGAATGTGGTGCTGTCCAGGCTGATGAAGGAGCGTTTTGAACCTATTCATAAGGCTTCGTTGCAGCACCTGTCCTGGAAGGCGGCGTTCCTCGTGGCCATTACATCAGCCCGCAGGGTGAGTGAAATTCAGGCGTTGTGTTGCCAAGAACCTTATACTGTATTTCATGCTGCTAAGGTTGTTATGCGTACTCACCCTAAATTTCTTCCCAAGGTTATTTCTGATTTTCATGTCAACCAGACCATAACTTTGCCTACGTTTTTTCAGAATCCTTCCTCTCCAGCGGAAAGGTCTTTACATTCCCTGGATGTCAGGAGGGTGTTGAAATTTTATCTGGATAAAACCAAAGATATTCGTAGATCAGACCAGTTATTTATCAATTATGGATCAGTCAGGACGGTCTTGCGACCTCTAAGCAGTCTATCTCTAGGTGGATTGTGTCCTGCATACAGCTATGTTACCTAAAAGCTAATAAGACCTTAGGAGGTAAGCTTAAGGCTCATTCCACCAGGGGCAAAGCTGCCACGACAGCCTTGCTCCGTAATGTTCCGATTGCAGAAATCTGCAAGGCGGCCACTTGGAAGTCGGTCCATACCTTTGCTAAGCATTACTGCCTGGACACTGATGCCAGGGCAGACGCTCAGGTTGGGCAGGCTTCGCTGCGAAATCTGTTCGCACAATGAGTGGTTATTTCTCTTTTCTCAACCGCCGCTTTGGTGTGGGTATGGGCTTGCCATTCTATTCATTAGATTATGACTATACACAGAGATCCCCTACTACAGAAGGAGTAGTTTCTGTCCTGTAACTCCAGTTCTGTAGTAGGGGTATCTCTGTTATAGTCATAAGCGCCCTCCCGCCTCCCCGATGGAGAGAGATGTTCATGTAAGGAATGCTACAGGTCTGGCGTTTTTACGCCTTCAAAAAGAACTGAAAGTAAGTGGGACCTGCTATGCATTCTGTGATACTGGGAGAAAGTTCTGGAAGGTTCTCTTAAAGGCACAGTATCCTATTTAAGCCACATAATGGCAGCCTATGGGGCTTGTCTGTCCATACCTTTCTCTCTATCATTCCAGAGGATTTTACTGGTAGAGGCAAGTTTCTCTATGGTAGAAACTGGGCAGACTGTGCTGTTGTGTGTGTGTGTTTTTTTGGTGGAATTTCTAGTTGAAGTACTGGACAGTGTAGCCTGTGGATATAGGCTGCATTATTTGTCTTTAAATTATCTCTTAACTGTCTTGCAGTTCTGCAGTTGTTTGACAGCTTAAGAGATTATTTTTTTGATTGCCGGGGTCCACGCACATGAGCGGGACTATTCACTAGATTATGACTATAACAGAGATACCCCTACTACAGAACTGGAGTTACAGGACAGAAACTACTCCATCTTGAGGATGGGGGACCTAGCCAACCAGGGACAGGCTCCTGCCCCCCTCCCACTGGATAGGGGGTCTACCCACCCTAGGGAAGGGACCTATTGGTCCCTGCCCATTCCTACCTGTAACGCCCCTACAGCTAGTATTTAGGGGGGCACCCTGAACCTTGCTTCCTCAGATCCAGCCTGACAGCAAGAAAAAAAGAAGGACTGAACCGCTGTGCAGCCAGCTAACAAGAGGACAACACCCACTGACTTGGCCCCAGCCCTACCAGCCTGTCTCCCCTCGAACCTGCTCCTGAGAAATTCCGGTGTGTCCTGCAGCCAGCAACCTCGAAAACCCTGGAGGACCTGCCTGCCTTCACTTCCAAGACTGCTTCTCTCGTGAACACCGGATTTGTTCAAGCTGCAGCTTCTGGCTCCGTCCGGATACCGCGAATCCAGCCCACTCTGCACCCGCTGAACCCGGCCCGAGTTAGAGTGGAAAAACGAGGAGGTCCCCCCGGCGATCCTGACCCGAGATGCAGTGACCCCTAACCTGCCTCAAGCCTCCAGCTGACACCTGCAGCCTAAACCCAGAAAGCCCACCTGACCAGGACCCGGAGCTGGTAAGAAGATCTGAACCCCTGCACCCGACAGCCCACAGCCTTGTGTGCCCAAACCAATGGTGCCTAACCAACCCTTAGCTACCCAACTTACCTCTCGAAGTGGTGGTCGCACCCAGAAGTCCTTCGTCTCCCTGCCTGCAGTGCTTTTGCAAACCTCAAAACAGCACCCGGCCGCCCTAGTGCCACTGATAGTGCACCTTTGGTGCTAATTTGGTTCCATATTTGCCCTGACCTGAACTCTGGGAGCTTTGCTCCCACAGCTGTGTGGCCTGCTTGCCAGCATCCACCAACCGGAGGCCCCCTATCCTCCATAGGATAACATTGGGCCTCAACACTCTGCACCCGGCCGCCCTAGTGCCGCTGAGGGTGAAACAAAAGTGCATCACTGACCCTAGGGAACCCCTGAGTCTAACCCCTGAACCTTAACTCCCACAGACAATTACTTACCTGTGAACCGATAACCTGTTTTTCCTCCATGGGATAACATTGACAATTTTCTTCCAAAAAGTTTTTAAGTGTGGAGTTTTGAAATCTAAAAATATTCTTTAAAAATCGCACAAATAACCAAAACGTATTTACTCACCCATTTACAGGAAATGTCCTAGTGCTGAATCCAGGCATCCAACTCTGAGTTATAAAAGTAACTTACCTGCAATTTACTGAAAAAGCCTGTCATTCCAATGTACTGTATTTGCTAAGTGTTGCAGCCTACTGCATTCTCTGTAAATCAAACAAAGTACAATTTCCATTGCATTTTCAAACTGTTCTACAATCAGCAACGTATTCCTGTAAAGTATTTTATGCTTACCTGTGCCAGGCTTGCTTGGTTCTAAAATAAAACAATAGTATTTTTTTTAGACAAAAACAATTGGCCTAGAGTTCAGTTCTTGAGTGTGTGAATTCATTTGCTAACTGAGTGTGTACATCAAATGCTTAACACTGTCCTCTGATACTGTCTTACTGCTCGACCACTTTACCACAAATAGAAAGTAAGGTTCTATCTAACTTTAACCTCTGTCTACCTCTGGGGTCACCTGGACTCTATACACACTATACCTCATTTTGGTGTAGTACATTGTTAGAAGGTGGTTCTGACACCAGGGGCCGCCCGGATTTCACGTTTTTTGAGCACCTAATTGTTGAGCTTGTACTGTGGGGGAGCCTCGTAATCTGGGACTCATCCACAGAGAACTCATAATGAAGGAGACTGCATGGAGATTTTACTGGTGTCCCCCTGGCTTGACTAGGCCGCTGCCCAGCAGCTGGAGTATGGGGCACCTGGCTGGTTACATGCAGACACATGTGTACATGCGTGTGCACACGTGTAGGGATTGCGCAGGGGAGATTCCTAGCGTGCGCAGTCTAGGAGCAGGTACAAATTGAATGGTGTGGCAGGACTTATGCAGAATTGGGTGGTGACATGCAATAGGCTTTATACACTAGAAAGAAACATGCCAGGGCAAGTCAGTGGGTTTTACTGTGTTTTCACTTCCTTATTCCCCTATGGGGATGTGGGGTCCATGGCTAGAATGACTTCCACAAGGCCTACAGATTCCAGACACTCACTAAAGTCCATTGTAGGGTAGGTGAAAATAAGTATTCTGCAGAGTCCAAAGTCATATTTGTACTGCTTTTGGGTCGTCCAGAAATGTCATATTTCTCTGAGTCCCTGGCTGGGGTCTGGCCCTGGCAGGTTAGATTGACAGCTGTGAGAGGTTTCTTTTCTGAAAAGGAAACACTACATCAGCAAATATGGGTGAGAACCAAGGTTTATCTTTTTCTACTGAAGAGGTGGAGGCTATTCTAGCCGATACTTCTTTGTTTGCAGACTCGAGCATAGCGCAAACCATAGCACAGACGGCAGATTGGGAAAAACTGTCAGAGTTGAAAAGGGATAGTCAAGTCAAGTCAAAATCACTTTAATCGATTAATTAAAATCATAAAAGTTCATCAAACATGTTACATTTCAATGCAAATGGGAGACCAAAAATGATTAAAAGTTACACATATCATAAGAAAGGAAAAACATCTAATCAAATATAAATATTTTAAAAATGGGTATAAAAACATAGTCAAGAGGAAATCTGTACAGGGCTTCTTATTTTCTTTTTTCTAGCAGCTGCCACCAAAAAACTCGCAATGTTAAAAATAACCCATGGGGTGTCCAGAAGCTGCAGGTACATTATGGCTGGTTTGACCTGGAGAAACCCTTTACCTTTTAAGAGTGGTAGAATAAACTTTTTTCTAGGCTCGGAGTATGAGTCACAAAACAGTATAAAATGAGCAGTATTTTGAATGGAGCTGTGATCACACTCTCAAAAAGCGGCCTCCTCTGGTTTGGTCCAGACCTGATAATTCCCCAAGATAAAATGAATCAGGTTAAAACGAAACCTTGTCAGTAGCCAGCGATGAAACTGCTTGGTTACTAGCCTTAAATAAGGTTCTTTTGAGGGGGATGTGATTAGAAGAAAATGAGCCCTAGCAGTAGGTTTTTTCAACTCCGCGGACTCCCGATCCTGGGCCATTAATAGTAAAAAATTAGTTTTTACCCAACTAACATCACCTTTGGAGATCAGGTCTGGCTTCAAATACAGTTCAGGCCGCCCTAGTTTAACAAACGTATTTTTTATACAAGTAAACCAGAGTATTGCGGATAGGATTAGAACCATTCTACATGGAACACTACTGAGAGAATACCTAACAAACAGCACCGCTCCAAAAGGACTTTTGGTAACCAATGCACCAAGAATTTTCCTTAATGACCCCACTTTTAGACGTGACTGGGCCCAGATCGCGTGGCATTGCACACGCAACTGGATGGTACTGATTATAAAAACAGCTGTCAGGTTGTCGAAGGCCATAATGATAGAACTCCAACAGACAGAGAGCCACATTCGTACCACCATCACTGGCTATAAGAAAAGGCTAGAAGAAATAAACAAAGAGCTCAATGAGTATAAAGAAAATCTGACCCAGAAAAAGGCACAGAAACTCCAAAAAGATTTTAAAAGATTTTCATATGTGAAAACATACCCTATTCTGACCCAGAATTCAAACCACCAGCAAAGGGTGAGAGAAATTCGGAAACATCAAGCGATGATTTCTCAGTAAGCAGCGGGTCAAGTGCAGGGAGTGGTGAAAACAGACAGAGGGGACGGGGTAGAGGCCAACCCACTTGGCAACACTACAACGCACCAATGATGGGTCATTTTCCAGGCACATATAATCCTCACCCTCATTTTCAAGGGTACGGATGGCAACCCCCATTCCCACAACCCATGTTCCCTCACAACATCTATCGTCCCCCTTTTTTAGGGATGGGCCGGAGAGGAAGAGGACGAAGCAAGGGGAACAGTCAGGTCCACTGGGAGGAACAGGACAATGTAGGCAACCACAGGAGGAGCAAAACACAAACACCGCAACCAGGGACAAGCAATACCAGGACTTAGTGACTACCCTCTCCTCCAGGGAACTCCCAGAAGTGGAAAAAAAAACACTCAACAAAGGACTAGGTTTTGTCCCAACAGCCAGAGTAGATAAGTTTGGCCTGCATTGTGAACTAGCCGCCTTTTTCAGAAAACTTAAATAAAAAGCTTTTTTTGAAAAAGAAAAAGAAGTTCCTGACCCACAAACTCGGCCTAACACAAACCTACGAAATAAATCTAACTTTCTACCACCCCCACATACCACACCAGTTGAGATAACAACTTTCGAACAGGCAGTTTACAACGAAATTGAAAGGATGGAAGAAACAAAAAAACTTTTTTAACATGAGCAAAGCAGAGACAAAGGCTTTAGAAGACCTAAAAAACTGCAGAGAGATTGTTATAAAACCAGCGGACAAGGGTGGAGGGATAGTTGTACTTGATAAAACAACGTACCAGACGGAATGTCTCCGCCTCCTATCAGACACTACCTCCCCTTACCTGTTTATCCCACACAAGAACTTAAACAGGAAATAAAATCTCTAGTAGACCTAGCAGAGTCACGCAATTACATCACCAAACATGAGGCTGATTTTCTCACTACTAGTGAATAAAAAAATCCCGTATTTCTACCCACTGCCAAAATTGCACAAAAACAAAACACCACCACCAGGAAGACCTATTATATCTGTCATCGGGTCCCTACTGGAGCCCCTATCAAGGTATTGCGATTGCTTTTTCAAGGAGATGGTACAAAAAACTGCTACCTACTTGCGCGACACTAAAAGTCTTCTGCTCCTCCTCTAGGACATCCAAGTATATGATGCCACTATTCTTGTCAGTTTTGACATCGAAAGCCTCTACACTAGCCTGCCCCAGTATGAAACAATAGAGGTTCTTAGCAGAGCACTGGATGAAACCACATGAGCATATCACGCCCGAAACAATTTGTCCTGGAATGTGCCACCCTGGCCCTAAAAAGAAACTATTTCGAATATGAGGGCAACCTATATCTGCAAATTGGAGGCACTTCCATGGGGAGCACTTTCGCTCCTAGTGTAGCGGGATTGTACGTCTCAGATTTTGAGAGGAAATTCATACAGGGAGAGGCCAACCCCTTTGCACAATATATTGTATTTTGGAGACTATATATTGATGACGTCCTTGCCATTTGGCAGGGACCTGAAGACACTCTGAGGGAATTTATCGGATGAATTAACACTTGTGACAACAATCTTAAGTTTACCCACTCAATGGATGAAAAGACTATGGTATTTTTTGACCTGGTCATTACCAAAGAAGGTGGATGCCTGGAAACGAGGACTCACCACAAGCCCACCACCAAGAACAACTCCCTTAGGTATGAAAGTTTTTATCCTAAGGCATTGAAAGAGAACCTACCATATGGCCAATTTCTTAGATTACGAAGGAATTGCAGCAAACTACATGATTATCGCCAACAGGCCATGGAACTTACCAACAAACAAACTCTCCTACAGGGGTTACCCGGACCACATCCTGAGGAAATGCCAAAAACGGGCCAGGAACCAACAGAGAGATGCGCTTCTAGAGGACAGAGTGAGAGAAGAGGAGACTGAACTCCCATTAACATGTGTAACCACATACAACACACTATCTAATCAAATGACTAAATCCATAAATAAACACTGGAGCATCCTTAGCACTGGAAACCTACACTGGAAAAAAACTATTTTCTCTTTCAAAAGAGCAAGAAGCATCAAGGACACATTAGTTAACACACGCCCAAATCGCAATGTGCCTGAGGAACCCACAACAGTGCTGAGTGCGTGGGCATTACCAGAAATTACCGGACACCACCCATGTGGGAATTGCAGCGTGTGTCATTTGACCACAGCCACAAAAACCCAGAATCTAGAATCAGAAAAAGTCTGGACACAGCGCTCGCACACGAACTGTAACAGCCAAAATGTGGTGTATTTAATAACATGCCCATGCGGTCTACGATACATAGGTATGACGGGAAGAAAGGTGAAACAACGCATCTGTGAGCACAGAAGCACAATAAGGTGCAAAAAAGCAACCACAAAACTGACCGAACATTTTCTCACGATGAACCACACCACCAACGATATGCGTTGTACCCTTATAGAACTAATAAAACCAGGAGATAAGACGTTGCAGCGTCTTTTTGAAAAAGAACAACGCTGGATATATAGACTTTCCACGAATGTTTCTGGACTTAATGATAATATACCTTGGAATACCGTGAAACAGAGATAAAGGGTATACTCACTGCCAGTAATAAGCATACCACTCTCTTTACATTGCCATGAAATTCCATGTAACTTAAGACGTTGAATCCCTCCATCTGAAAGTCCGCGTTAAGGACTAATACACCCCCTTACCTGTGATTGTAAGATTTGTAAAAGCTATGGACAAATCTGCTTATTACAATGACATTTAATCACAAGCTTTAATTGGTGGGAAATCCCTCAAATTCAACATCCATTTCCGAGATTTAAAAAAAAAACACACACATCGCAGAGTGCACCAAATTCCATCAGAGCAGGTTCACTTTATGCTATCCAAATACGAAGCGGTTACTCAATAAAGCTTTCTATGTATTGACTAAACCAGTGTAAGATAACATGTCATGATCCCTAAAAACCCTATCAGGTAGTATACTTTTCACTCAGTCCCCCAATAGACTGAAACGACCGAGGTCATTCTCCTCACGTCGCGGTCACATGACCGGGACAGGAGTGTTGTGATTGGCTGCCACCGATCTGGAAGCCCTGCCCTTATACACACGCCGGACGGTCCCTCAGTATCCTCAGGACTCCGTGTGGAAGGTAGTCAGGTTTCCGGTGGGCCGCGATTGCTCTCGTAGAAGGCACCCCCACGGTATCCATGGGGCATAACTACAATTAGATACGAGTAAGTCCTTTGTTGAGTGCAATTTATGTGTTTTTCTACATCAAAAGCCTAGTATGTTTTTCATACTGAAGTATACAAAAAACTTTTGCTTTCTCACCCTTGTTTGCTAATGCTCACGTGTAGTACCACGTTTTGCCAGATTACTGGGCACTTATAACGTGAATATCGTGACTAGTAACTTAGCGCTCCATGATTTACAAGGAACGCAAGACACCCACTACTGAATGTGATGAATATAGAGTGGGTATGGACTAAAAATGACAGCTCATATTTTTCAGACAAGAATAAACCACTTGGAATAATGAAGTATCACTGCACGATGTATCAGTGTATGTATGTCTGAACGGAGCTGTTTAAAACCATAATTACACTGTGTTCTTGAAGTAGAATGAATGCAATCGCTGTTTGAATCACTCAAGAAAAGTATTTCAATATGGAACCAACTTTTACCCTGTTTTTTCAGATTTGTTCTTACACAGAAGGCTGTAAGCTCGCCAAACCGTAAGTATACGGTCTGGCATCTAGCTGAGTCTGGGACGTGTGCGTCTTAGCGAGCGCATACCTCTCGGCTCATTGCACATTGGTTCTGACGAAAACCTACTAATTTGTCTAAAGATTGAAACATGTTGACCATATTCACATAACACGGATACTTTCAGCATAAGAATACCACGTATATCTTTTAACCGTGTCACATGACTCTAGAATAAAATTGGCTAAGAGTACATGTTGAACACCTTTTTAAAACCACTTTTTCCCTAAATCACTCCTTTCACAACTCACAAAAAAACCCAGCTCCGCTGCAGTTGCAGGCGTCGCAGCACACCTGAGTGTCACTCAGGTGGACCCCGATGATGAAGCATGTAACCAACCAGGTTGGTGAGTGAGGGGTTTATATAAAGAAAGACTTCTTTCTTTATCTGCATCATTCTCCCGCCTTTTGTAATCACTAGGACTCTGTGTCCTGGGGATACTCCTCTCTTTGTTTTTGAAAAGGTTAGATTAATGCCCTTTCTTCCCTGAGCGAAGATCTTCCC
The DNA here is from genome assembly GCF_964261635.1 of Lissotriton helveticus. Taxonomy (NCBI): domain Eukaryota; kingdom Metazoa; phylum Chordata; class Amphibia; order Caudata; family Salamandridae; genus Lissotriton; species Lissotriton helveticus. Next base: position 127,710,544 of record NC_136068.1, on the reverse strand, counting down.
TCCAAGGAAGGGAGATAGATGGAGCTACATGCCAATTCATCAACCACTGTCGCTGGGTGCCAGGCACAAAGCGGAACCACGGTAAAGGCAGTGAGGGGGGAAGGAGTTTGGTTTCAGATGCCATGTGGCCAGAGACACTGCACAACGCCATGTTTGAACAAACTCAGAGGCTGGACAAGAAGGAGGGAGCAGAGGCTGTTGATGTGTCGCTGTTTGATAGGACACATAGAGACTTCCTGCCAGCCCCCTACTCGAATTTTAAAAAGTACTTGCACAGGAAGAGAGGCTCTCTCTGGGGTGTGGTCTACGCAGGCGAAAGGTGCTGGAGCCTGGCAATGGGCAGTTGGAAGGAGGTACCCCCTGACTGCCTCCCAGCCCCGAACAGCGCCAGAAGAAGATCCCGGGACTGGTGCGCAGAAGCAGTGGCCTCTGCGCAGGAAAAAGAGAGGCCCAGGAGGAGAGCCAGGTGAAAGGCTGGTGCAGAAAGCCAGAGAAGACCGCTCCCTGCAGAATGCACCCTCTTGGAGACCTGAAAAGCGAAGGAGAGTGCTCCCAGTGGCTGGGGGCGCCACCAGGATCAAGAAGATGCGAAAATGGGGCTGAGATATCGACCCCGGAAGGTAGGCGACCTTTGACCCCTAAGAAGACCGACGACGAAGCGCGTGGGGCTCCGCCGCTGGTCTCAGAGATGCCCCCGGGGCGGGTCAGGTCCCGGGGGCTGCCCCCAAGGAGAAGCTGTCGCGCTCCCCGTGAAGGTGCCCTGCATGGGGGCCAGGAGCCCACCCTGGCCCCCACCGACGATGGAGGCGGGGGAGCGCTGTCACGCTCCCCGTGACAATGCCCCACCCTGGCCCCCGACGAAAATGGCGATGGGGCGCGCCGTCGCTCAACCCCATCGAGTAGGTACCCCATCTACCTCAACCGTGCATTCCCAAACTCTACCTCGATAGCCCACCATGGAACTATGACTACCTCAAAAACACGACCTCAAAACCGCCCCTTAGGCGGCAAACAACTTTGTTAAGAATCGAACTTGGATGTATCTTGTTTTTTGTGTGATGTACTGCTCCGCACTTATTTCACCCAGACCGACTGTAAAGCGCTCCGATACCCCTGGGTCTGGCCAGCGCTATAGAAAACTCCAAAAATAAAATAAATAAAATAAATCCCCGGGCCCCAAGTGTGGAGGAGGCCGGGGGGAGTGCCATCGCACTCCTCCGTAGATATCCAGGGGCCCGGGACCGCATCCCCGGGCCCCGACGAAGAGGAGAAGGTTGGGGGAGTGCCGCAGCACTCCCCCGAGGTCCCGCCGGGACCGATGAGAGAAGTGCTCGGCCAGCTCCTGCGGCAGCACAGAAGAGTGCTGGCCGCGCGGGGAGCCGGCGGGGGCAGCCCTCCAACGAAGGCGGCATGCGGGGTCCCGGGTTGGGACCGGGACCCCGAACCTTGACCGGAGGAACTACATGGGGCCCGGGTGGGACTGGGCCCCAGAAAACCGCAGAGCGGCCGGGGGTGGGCTCCCCGAGCCGCATCACATTACCTGGGGGTCCGGGTGGGACAGGGCCCCCCACAGAAGCAGAAAGATGCGGCGAAGCCGCCAGCACCACCAGCGCGGCTCTCCCCGGTGCAGCCGCTCATCGATTATTCATGAAGAGGAGCACAATCGCCCCATAATGCCTTGCCAGGCATTTGGAAGTCTGCTGTTGTTGTGCTTGGTGGCCCCCCAGAGGAGGGGGGTCACCCTTAATGGTGAAAAGGTGCTTGGGGGAGCTGCTAGAGCAGCATAGTCTCCCCCCTGCACGAAGAGGAAAGTCCTCCCTAAGTGTCTTGGGGGATTGAAGAGAATAACTCCTCAAAGGCTCAGCATGCATTTTAAACCTTCTGGGCTGGAACTTTTGTTCTTCAGCTAAGGGTGATTGAAAAGTGCTTCATGAAGTGAAGGGCTGAGGTGGTGGATGTCTGGAAGAAGGCATCCCCTGGAGGTGAAGAGGTGTAATTGCACCACAAATGCATTTACTAATGGTTATTTCTTTTATGGGGACTAAAGTTCATGTTTTTAATGTGAAGTACATGGTAAAGGTGATGTCATAAGCAAAGAGCGGTTATGTTGTCAGACACTCCAGCTAGGGTATCTTGCTGTATATGCATAATCCTATTCTGGTGATTTCATCTGTGATGCCTTTAGGGGCTGTATTTGCAAAGGATTCTAATGATACCCAAATGTGCTGAGTACTGTCATTCTCAAGTGTGCGTAAACATGTATTCTTGCTGCTGTGCTTAGGTGAAGAACCCAGACCGTTAGCCCTTAAGATGTAGAAGTGCATACTTTATGGTCAGTAGGAGATGCTCAGTCAGGGTCATGTGTCACCAAGGCAGGTGTACCCCTGTTTAATGCTTGTTGAGGTACTGGGGTGGGTCGCCACTGGGATGGTGTCAGTGTGCAGGGCCCTTGCTCCAGGTTAAGCTCCACTAACTGTATTGGGGGCAAGATGATGTGCATACATGGGAGTAGTGGTACTAGACCCCCCCCCCCCCTTTGCGGGAGGGGCGGAGCTGTTATGCAATGTAACAAAGTAATTTCAACAGCTTATGTATATTTGTAAATTGGTGCATAGTATGGAGTAGTGTGTGTGTGTTTAAGTGATTAATAAATGTACTCTTACTTTTATAAAGCAAAGTACAGACTGGACAATCAATTATTGAGTGTTATTTCTGCGCACTTGCCAATGGCGATTACTAGCCCACACCACCTCCCTTGAGTAAGCCTCAGACTGATCTGCAACGCTACCCTCTGAAAATCAGGCGCTATAATTGGGTGTTTGGTTCCCAGTGAAGGACAAATGTAGTCATGTTATTTGTGCAGGCCTCACAGATACTGCCTCGTTTTCCAACATATATAAAGAGCCAGTTTCCCACAGATATTGCTATGGAATATCTACCAGGAGTCCAGAATGGCCATGCAGACTATCTGAGTCACACCTTGTCACCTTGTCACACGTGAAGCTCTACCAAGATTAGTGCAGTATGTCTTCTGAAAATGGGTTAATTGAACTTTAAAACTATTTGCCACCCTGAAGAACAAGAAAAGACAGTTGCAGCAGGTACTGTCAACCATGATCAAAGGGCAATACCTACTCTTTTTTTTATGTTTTTTAAATTAAATTTTATTTTTTTCTTGCAAGGAAATACAGCAATACCTACTCAATGAAGTAGTGGAATGTCCCGATTTACGCCTTTCCCCTCATTCACAGGGTGCTGTGGAAGGCCAAGACAGACCAATCTTCTCTGATTTGATTGCCTTGTCGCGACAGCACCAATTCTGGTACACCAAACTGCTGAGACTGTCACAGTGCTTACCAACTCAGCTAAAGATACATCCCAAGCTCCTCCCTCAGACACAACAGACTATTTCTCCAGCACGATTTGAACTCCCTCAACCTGACAGCATGGTTCCTCAGCACTCAGAGCTGATTGTAGAGAGATATTGGTGCAAGCACGGCTTCATGCTTCAAGAAAGACTTACAGTTCAAAATGGAAGCACTTCTGTGGGGTGCATGGACAAAACATTTAATCCTATATTGATAAAACCCCAACAAGTAGTGCCATATTTTCTGTACTTGATCGAGAACGGTCTTAAGTATCATTGGTCAGAGTTCCCTAGGCCGCAATCTTGAAATTTAGGTCTGACAAAGCATCATCATTATTCTTCTAAAGCGTCATCAATCAATTTATGAATGCACATTTTAGGTAGTTCCCTTCTGTAAGATGTCCCCCTTGCAGCAGCAAACCTTCTGCAGTACTCCCAGTGACATAACTTCAGTTAGTGGGATGCGAAAGGCAATAACTGGGAGGTAGGGGAGTGGAGGCGATGCAATTCAGGTCTCATGGTCTTTATTTAGAACAAAATATTGCCATTTATCTGTAAGCTACAATAGACCCTAACGGTGTATATTACAGTGATAACCACACAGTTCACCCATGGTATTTCAGTGTGGAGAGATCAGGCAGGGGTCCAGGAAATGTACCCTTTATGTGGACGCATTTGAGGATCTGCGAAGTTGTGCTCTGGAAAGTTGTTCCGACTTGCGGAGTAATGGCATGCGTTGTTACAACACAGTTGTTTCAACAACCACATTGTAATTGCATGCAGAAAAAAAGCATGAGTGGTAAGGTGACATATTCCTTAGGCAGTGGTTTCACTGTTTCTAAAGGCTAGACACAACCAAAATTACCTACTTCTCAACCCCCCACACTTGTATAATGTTTGGACTAGATTGGTTTGTCCGTTTACTTACTTTGGTACAAATACATGGCTTTTATATATTTACGATCAGCTTCTCGTCGTCACCCCAATAGCCGAACAGTACAGCAACTAAGCACAGTAGCATTTGGCATTTTAGAGAATCTGTTAGTGTCTGTGTTCTCAGCCCACCTTTAACTTTTCCATAATGTTGGGACTCTTCACTCATGCCAGGCTCCTGATTACATTCCTGAAGGGTTGTCACATCCAATTCCCAGATAACATTTTAGTGAGTAGTTAAAATCATGTGATAATGTAGAACTAAGCAACTACTTTCTGTTATATAAGTGAAGTATTCTAGCGCATATAAGAGAATCAAAAGTAATTTGAAAAGGATCATCATTTCATTTTAAAAGTAATGTTAAAATACTGTTTGACCAAGCTTATGAGTGTCTCTTTAGTGTGTTCTACACCAATGGTGAATATAAGTTGAACTGACATTTCTTTGCCCTTTGTTCAGGATGCTACAGGATTGTTCGCCCTCATCATAAGAAACAGTTCAACCAGATGTGTGCAGATCTGACAGGACTAAGCTGCACTGAAGCTGCAACACAGTCACTGCAGCCTCCAGCTCAGGATGGGAGGCAGGGCAACAACGGCAAGGGAGAGAGCAAGCCACTGCAACACAACGATCAGATAGAGCCGCAAGGTTTCTCTATCAAAGGAGAGAAGACTGAGACCCAAATCTCCTGCAGTGACCGTGAGAAACAGCAGCACAACAAACCGACTGCTCTTCAGGACTCTACCATAAGAGAGAGTAGTCTGCCACAACAGAACAATACAATGAGGCTGCAGGACTCCTGCACTGAAGAAGAGGGGAATCAGCCTCGATATAAGAACACACCGCGCCCATCGAATTGCTGGAAACAAGAGCCCCATCCACTACAACATATGGAATCAGAGATACTGCTTTCTCAGAGCTTTTGTCACAAATGTGGGATGGATTTAATGCAACACAGTGAGTCTGCGTGTCTTGATATGTGCTATAGTTTAAGAAAGAAACGACGGTTGAATAAGAACCCATTGAGACTTCAAACCAGTATCAATGTAAAAACATCATCAGAACTAGACCAGGATAGCTCTGATCTGGATTCATGTGACAGTGGTGAGGAAGAATCACAGATTCACCATAATGCATTGGATCTCCAAAGCTACAACACATGTGAGAGGAGACCAGAGCTGCAGCAGGATTCTGGCAGTTCACAGAACCACAGTGAAGGAAAGACTGAGCAACACGGTCACCCAAATCCTGCAAATCTACAGAGCTCGTCCACTGAAATCAGTCCTAGGCCAGGTAAGTAAGCGAGCAAGGGCGGGAGGGATAGGTCTCAGGGAGGTAAAGATAGAGCAGCTATTAACAATTTCAAGGCCGTCTTTGTGGCATTGATGGATGGATGGATGTGCAGCAGCAGATTAAATTAAATGGTAGGAAAAGAGTATCTTTTCTGCCTTGTCATGAAACATTGTTGTGGGACATATATTGGTTGCCCAGCACAGCTCGGTACACCACCAGCTTGAATCTCTGTATTGTGGAATCTTGCGTCCTCGTATTTAGGCAGTGTCACAGTTGTACTTTTTATTCAGCTTTGTATACCGAGACATCAGCTGCGTAATTTTTCTTGCACTGTTGTAGTAGTCACTGCCTAGGTATCTTGTTGCTTGAGCTATTCTACTGTGATTTATCTGGGCTTTGCTAAAGCAGATCTTACCAAACAGCTGTTGATACAAAGACGAAGGCATGTTTCTTTTTTAAAGTGAATGGAGATACCAAAACCAGATATTGTCTGGGCACTAAGCATAAAGCAATTTTCCTGAAGAATGTGGCATGCATGGGAGCTGCCTGCATTTGTATGCCCACAAGGTTTACTTTGTAACAGCTCGGCCATTTACTTAAGTGTTGTGTGACTGTGCTCCTGTCAATCCCTACAACATGGAGGCTCTCACTGGGTATACACACAGGTAACCTCCCTGTCAGATTCACTGCTAAAATCTGTCCACAAGCTATCAAATCACACTGAACTCCAGAAAACAGTAAACATTTGTCTCTTTCGATGCTGGTGCTTCTATTGTATTCTGTAGTTTCAATCTTTTAAACAGTACCTATGAGACGATTGGCAAATACTGCACTCCGTAAAACAAGCTTAAAAAATGTGTTTCATTTCGAAGCCATTCACCTGCGCTTTCGGTGTGATGTAGAATGAGTGAATGGATAACATTAGCAGGAGGATCAACATTGGCAGAGTTTTCCCGTATTAAAAGATGAAATTGGACAGTAGTAGGTGTGGATGGAATGGGTAGGGAAGATTAAGAAGGAGGCCTTTCATAAATTCCACTTTAGAAGGTTGAGGACGAACTGTGAAGTTAAATGAGAGATCTGAAAGAAACAGTTAGTTATAGATTCCTTACCTTAGAATTCCTTATCTAAGAATTACCCCCAGGCGTTAGACTTGATGCAGAAAGTTTTTCGGCAGCAGTAACCCTGCCCGTCGAAAGGTGGCGTCGGTCGACTCCGCGTTCGGCCGCGTCGTGGTCTCCGGGATGACGTTGCAGTAGCTACATAGACGACGCCCTCGTGCGCTGAAGCCAGTTCTTTCTTTTTCAGCGCCAGCAAGTGCAGACCTGGAGAGAGCGATACCTCCTGTCACTTTATGACTGGCTTTTTTCTCGACTTTTGTCGAATTAATCTTTTGAGTCTATCAACTCTTGGTGCACGAGGGATGCCCGGATTCAAGGCCTGCGGTTCCTGTTGCCGACTGATGTTGGTGACGGACCTGAACCGTGTTTTTCCCTTTATTGCCTTGGAGCACAACCACGACCCCAATTCGTGCTCCAACTGCCGGACCATGGCCCAGAAGTCTTTGTGGGAGCGGTCCCGAATGCTACCCGAGGCCCTGCAGTCGGCTCCGCGTCGCTCAAGGTCACGGTTGTGGAGGAGGTCGAGGGACCTGTCGCGAAGCCATCACCATTCTTCGTTTAAGTCTTCCCACTCGGGTCAGGAAAGTCGAAGCACAAGAAGTCGTCGAAAAAGCATTGTCTCTCTTCGACTTCTCCCCGTCCGTGTGCCGATGCAGGTGGTGCCCCTCCCTCTGCTCCGCGTTGGGAGCCCGCTGGGTAGACTTTGGGTTTCCCTCCCTTTCCGGGACCCGATGCGACCCCTGCCTAGCTTCGGAGTTTCTACAAAGTGATGTATGCCATCTTTGGGCAGTGTGACTCCGTGGCGTGCCTTCGGGCCGCGCAGACTCGGCTGGGGGCCCTGGGTCCTAAGCGCCAGCTGCTTCTGCCTCAGCACCGCAGGGTCCCCTTGGATCCAAGCCTGGATCGGCACCAGTAGACCTTGTTAGGCCTCCCCCTGTGCCGATTCCACCGGCACCACGTCCGCAACCAGCGTCGGTTGTGTCTCCAGCCGACATCGACACGGCCTCCACCTCGAGGTAGACACGGAGTCGGACCGGCGTCGACTGACGCCGGATCAGATGCCAACAGGTACTTTTGTGTGTGTTCTACCCTGGCTCTTTGAGACCGGATTGGAAGCCAGAGGAGTGTGAGGAGGACTGTGAGGGGTCTGGGGATCCTTTGACCGACCAGTTGATTAATGAGCCGGACTGGAGAGAGGACCTGGAGGAAGCCAGTGGTCAGGATACCTCACCAGACCGTGGCATGTTGTCTCCTCCTAACGTGGCTATGGAGGAGGGAGCGTCATACGCAGTGATGTTGCGTAGGGCGTACGAGGCTCTCCACCTCGAGCTACCTATGGTGGCAGTCAAGACTAACCTCCTTTAACCGGCAGCAAGCTTTTCAGAGCCCCTGCTGCCGTTTGATGAAGACCTCACAGACATCCTTTTGGGCACCTGGTCCAGGCCCAACACTGGGGCTCCTGTGGACAGGATGATTGTCCGATGCCACTGCCCGGCTCCGGGCAACCCCTCTTTCCTCTCCCAACACCCCACCCCTGAGAGCCTGGTGGTCCAAGCCTCTACTTCCAAGGGCGCATTCCCTAACACACCACCAGATAGGGAATCCAAAAAGCTGGACCACCTTGGGAAGAAAATGTTTTCTTCCGCCAGCTTGGGACTGCAGTCGGTAAACACCGCATGTCTGTTGGACCGTTATACCCACTCTGTGAGGGATACGGTAGCGCAGGTGCCGACACAGTGCCTGGAGGAGGCCCGGGCCGTGCTCTCCTGTGAAGTTGCCGAGGGGAGAGACGCAGCGAAGTTTACCATCCTCTGTGGGCTGGATACCACCGATGCACAAGGCAGGATGCTACGCCTGGTTGTGGTTGCCTGGTTTATCCGTGGATGTCCAATCCACCCTTATGGACATGCCCTTTGATTTCTGTTGCCTTTTCAGGGACAAGGCACACAAAGCGCTGGAGCGCTTTAAGGACTCTCGGGCTAAGGCCAGGTCCTTGGGCCTCTCCACCACCCGCCCCAGCCTCTGCGTGGCCGGGGCGTTGGGAACCAGCGCCATGGTTCTGGGGGCCAGCGGGCGGGCCAGTCCACCACAGCCCCCTCTGCAGCAGCCTCCTATTCCGACCTTTCAGGGCCACCATACGCCAGTGGGCGGCAGGATTCACCAACCCCTGCCCCACTGGTGCACCATCACGTTGGACAGGTGGGTTTTGCAGATAGTCAGAAGGGTCTACTCTCTCCCCTTCGAGACTACTCGTGCATCCATGCATCCGCAGTACCCTCACATGTCAGAGGATCATCTGGCCCTTCTCCAACAGGAAGTCGCGGCCCTCTTGGCCAAGGGGGTCATCTAGCGCATTCCTGTGCCAGAATGAGGACGTGGTTGTTACTCCCACTATTTTCTTGTGCCCAAGAAGGACAAGGGCCTGTGTCCTATCTTGGACCTCAGGGACGTCAATCGCTCCCTCCTGAAGCAGAAGTTCAAGATGTTAACTCAGGCTCACGTCTTGCCTGCACTCGACCCTGGAGACTGGATGGTAGCGTTGGACCTGCAGGAAGCATATTTCCACATTCCTGTACTGCCGGTCCACCGGTGTTACCTGCGGTTTACGGTAGGCCACGAGAACTTTCAGTTTACGTGTTCCCCTTTGACCTCACCAGCACCCCTCAGGTGTTCATGAATGTGATGGCGCTGGTCGCAGCTCATCTGCGCAGATCAGGGGTTCAAGACTTCCCCCTATCTCAACGACTGGCTGTTGAAGGCGGGCTCACCCCAAGCTGTCAGCTCCAACCTCCAGACTACGGCTGACCTCCTACATTCGCTGGGGTTCTCCATCACACCTGACCCCCTCTCGGAAGCTCCTCTTCCTCGGAGCGGTTCTGGACACAGTGCAGTTTCTGGTTTATCCTCCCGAACAGCGAGTCCGGGATATTCGGGCTATGATTCCGATCTTTCAGCCTCTATCCCGGGTTTCGGTCAGGATGACCCTCAGGCTGCTGGGTCTGATGGCCTCCTGCATCCCTCTGGTGGACTATGCCAGATGGCATATGGCGGCTCTGCAGTGGGACCTGAAGTTTCAGTGGGCACAACATCAGGGGAATCTGTCCGACTGCGTATTAAAGCCTGTTATTCTCTGGTGAAAAAGGAGCCTCCAGTGGGGCTTCGCGCCCATTCCACCAGGGCGACGGCTGCCACTACGGCGTTGGGACGTGGTGTCCCCTTACGAGACATCTGTCAGGCAGCTACTTGGGCCTCGTTGCACACTTTTACTAGGCATTATTGCCTGGACAGCTAAGTCCGGAGAGACGTCTTTTTTGTCCGGTCTGTTCTCCAGGACTTCCTGGTGTGATCTTGGTTTGCAGACCCACCACCAGGGTTGGTATTGCTGGAGTATCTATTCTAGTGTAAGGAATCTATCACTAACGTGTTTCTTTCAAATGAACAAGTTACTTGCCTTTGTTAACGATATATCTGTAAGAAACATTAGTTACTGATGGTTTCCTTGCCGCCACACCGATCCTCCACGTTCTGCAAACTGATTTCTAGGGTTAAGGTCCTCCCTTTCAGGGCCCTAGTTTCAATGCACCAGTGGTCAGTATCTTGCATGGCTCTGCGTTCTTGGTGCGGAAAGTAGTGTACAGAACTGACATCAACGCGCGAGGGCTGCGTCAAAGTAGTTGCTGCGACGTCATCTCGGCGACCATCTGACGCGCAGAGGTACTGCCGATGAAAATGTTCTGGATCCTGTCTGACGCCTGAGGGTAATTCTAAGGTAAGGAATCTATCACTAACTAATGTTTCTTACAGATCTATCGTTACCGAAGGTAAGTAACTTGTTCGTTAATGCACATTCAAGGCAAAAGATAGCAAGTCAGATAATATAACCGATTTCAGAAAATAAAGTAGTAGCTAATTGAACCATGTGTATTCTGTCTTGTGATATCACTTTTGGTTGCATCAATCTAGGGACAGGAAATTATCTAGAGAGGTCCTCACCATGTGTTGGTTCATTAACTCAGGCATGTGAGTGAGAGATAATGCACGTTTTGATGGATGTGCCCACATCATTTTCAAAGTCAAATGTAACTGAAGAAACCTCATCCCGCTAAAGTCATGTCCTTTCCTTCAGTGCCTAACAACATTTTCATTCTTTCTTGTTCAGTAGAAAGAGGCGCATATAACTCAGAGCAACTACGTGTCAAGGGGGTGCGCCCTGGAGGCAGCCGCGTGGGTGAGCTGCATCCCCTGGTGGCCTTCCTATCTGAGGTCAAAGGGGCCCTGAGACCTGAGAACTACAAGCGCTTCTCCACAGCCCTCACCGCATACAAGGAGACGGATCATTACTCTGCCATGGTATCTGAGATTGTTGGGCTCTTCATGGAGGATCCTGTACACGCTCACCTGCTCCGCAGTAAGTATTTTACACTGCCATTAGTGTGCTCGAGGGGCGATGGTGTGGTTAGGTCTCGGCCTGCTAAAGACTGCGCACATGCGCAGTCGAGCTGGCGAGATTTAATGATGTAGAGGGATTTTCACTAGCAAGGTTAAGCTCCGCCCCTCTTTTCCATTGGCTGGCGTCACCGTTCATGCTAAACGGTGGCCAGCCATTGGAGAAGAGGTCCTAGTGACGTTCTTCTTTCTCTTCTAGCCCCGTCCTTTTCAGACTGGGCTCCTTGACTTACGTTTGTGGTAAAAGCTTTCTTATCTTCTTTATGGGGCCATCTGTTTCGCCCCATAAAGAAGATAAGAAAGCTTTTACCACAGCAGCAAGTCAACCCGAGCCCGTCCAAGTGGGACAGCAGAGAGAAAAGTCTACGTCATGCCTTTGGTAGTTAGCGTGCCTTTTAAAGCACTGGGAGGCTGGGCAAAGCTTCCTGCCAGGTGCACGCACGCAAGCACTGCTTTTTTCTCAGTAAAGTACGTTGTTTAGGTTCCTTGTGATTGCTTTAGAAGCTTCCAGCTGTCTCTGCTGTCGTGCGCGCTGCATTGTGGGGAAGAGACGTTGACACTGTGGTCTCCGCCATTTCTTGTTGCGTCGATGTAGTGGAGTGGATGCGACCTGGACTTCGGCAGCCTGGCAAGCGGTGATGGCCCTCCCGTTTATTTGCCTACAGTCAGGGTTCCCGAAAACCCCTGGTGGTACCCAGCTGTGGTGCTCCTTCTGCGGCTGGGTCAAAGTGGAAGTACAACTGTGTGCTTACAGCGCATGGACTAGAGGTGAGGGCCGCATGGTGAGCCGACGAAGCGGAGGCCCCTTCACCCCACTGCCCCATCTCGGCTTGGTTCTCTTCACTTGTATTTTGAGGGCACCCCAAAAAGGGGGGGGGGCTGCTGCGACGGGGCCAGTGTGGTGGACAGAGGAGAGCTGAGGTGCCATCCTGACTGGCCCTCTGGACTAAAGCTGTGTTTTTGCTAAGGTGGGGGCCAGACCTTGCCTGGAGTGTGCGGTGGTGAGAGCGGCCAGCGACTGCAGCGGGGCCTGCAGGGCACCCTATCAGTATTCCGGGGAGCTGGTGGAACCGTGAGAGGCCTGACTGACCCGGACTCTGTGCAGCAGTAGTGGACATAGTGGGGCCTGGGTGCCGCATCAGGCCCTGCCGCTGTGGCGCTCCTCCCACCCCCAGGCTCCCCCTTGTTGGCTTGTTGTTAACCAGGGCGGATGGGAGTGTGGCCTGACCTACCATATGCGTACTGACTTGTCGACCCCTCCCCCCCCTGGCCCCTCCCCCCACCTCCCGGTAAGGAGTCTGGGTGCAGGAGGTGGGTAGCAGCGAGGTCGCTGCCTCCGGGGTGCCGAGGGGTGCGTAGGGTGCCTGCATTGACTTACCAAGCATATCATTCAAATAGTACAGTGTTTGCAATGTGTGCATACTATACCAAGCATATAATCAAATAGTGCAGTGTTTGCAATGTGTGCATCCTATACCAAGCATATCATTCAAATAGTGCAGTGTTTCCTATCGGCTTGTGTGACATTGTACACACACTTATTCTAAACACAACTATTCGCATTGTGTGCTTGGTTGCGTGAACACTAGTCACACAACGCTGTGTCTATATGGTGCCTCTACTGGCCTATACTCTGAACAGAGAGAGGAAACAGCGCCGTGTTTGACATCCCCCTGTGTCTGCATACAGTGCTTCCCATCAGCCTGCCTCCTCTAGGCACAAAAACGGTGGCGTTTTCTACAGTGTGCCTGTGTCCACGCATGCATTCATTACACCATGACGTTAGTGCTGTGTTCTGTGTTTAATCACACCAAGGAGTTAGTGCTGTGTGTGCTGTGTCTAATCACACAATGGAGTTACTGCTGTGTTTAATCACACAATGGAGTTAGTGATGTATTTAATCACACGATGGAGTTAGTGCTGTGTTTAATCACACGATGGAGTTAGTGCTGTGTTTAATCACACCATGACGTTAGTGCTGTGTTTAATCACAAGATGGAATTAGTGCTGTGTTTAATCACACGATGAAGTTAGTGCTGTGTTTAATTACACGATGGAGTTAGTGCTGTGTTCTCCGTGTTTTCTGTGCTCCCTAGCATTATAGACACAGCTCGAGTGTCCATTTCCCTGTGCAGAACCTCCAGACACCTCTAGATGGGAGCACTGTTCATGTAAATGAAGGCGCCATTCCTGCTGACCCGCAGAGGGTGGCCTGGTCTGTGTCCCGCTCACTTCTCACCTGCGGCTCGGAGAGCAGACGTCACGTGCCCGGTGGGCACGGCCCCCTCCACGCGCTGCCAGCCACTGCTGCCGGGCACGGGCTGGAGTGACCGTGCCCGTCACTGCCGGAGTGCATCGTAGTGTTGTTTCTGTTGTTGTGCAGGCGTTTATCTACATAATCTGACGCATCCCTGTCATGCTATAACCGTGAATGGGGGCCAGGACTCCCCATATGGTGATGGTGCCCGCTGTACACGTGCTGCCGTGCAGTGCGCCGTCTCACCTCCAAATAATGTTTTACATTCTCCGATGACATTCCATCTCAGACTGCTTCCCTCCACAGCTGAGACTGCGCGTGCCTTCTGAAGAGCCTGTCAGGGGTGGACAGGCAGCACCCCCGTGTCCACCAGAGGTGGTGTGCCCCCACAAGGGGCCAGTCCAGCACCTGATAAGTTGCCTAACCGGGTCTTGTACAGCAGATGCCCTCTCGTGCCAGTGCCCAGTGAAGGCTGGGTGACCCTCGCAGGCCCTCTGCAGCAGGCTGTGTGCCCCCAGTCTGAATAGACTGCTGGTGTGTGTGTCTCATGGTGTCATCTCAGCTGAGACTGCAGCAGTGCTTAATTTGTAAAAAAAGAAGTGCATGTGCTGAAAATGTTGCCAAGCAGGCCACAGCTCACTTCTTCCCCCGGTGAGCCCCACTTTCAACACTCTCACTGCCTTAGTCTCTATCTTCTAACCTTGATCTGTTGTATGTCCCCTACGTCTTTGCTCTAAAAGTCTATCTTCTAACCTCTCGAATTGTTTTCTATCATCTTTGTCACACCTAGTGTGTTACCTTATTCCCTGCATTTCTGATTTGCCCTCTATTCATTCTACCCCTGCCCTTTTTCCTCTTCACTTTTATCCATGCTCTGCTCTCTCTCCCCTCGATCTTGGCTCTTTACGATCACTCTTCTAGCAGTGATAAGCTGTGTCTCCGTTTTATCATTTGTCTGCTTTTTTTTCTCTGTCCTGTCCTCTACATCCTTTCATTCTATTTGCTCTCTTCTTAATGCTCTCTTCTTCACATCATGGCTGCTTTCTCTTCGTATCTGATTGGCTCTTCTCTTCTTCTACTTAGCTCCGTCTTATCTCTCTCCTCTCCTGTTGGTTCTTTCTCCTCTTTACTCCTGCTCTCTCTCTCATCTATAACACTGCTGCTGCCTGTGACCTCTGTCGTCAGCCTGTACATGTCCCTGCTATTTTGAACTCTGCGTTTTCCTGTTGTCTTTCCTATAGAAGAAGGTGACATGTGTTTTACTTCCTTACCTACATCGAGTGCAAAAACAAAATGTACAACAAATGAAAATTCTCTTTTTGCATATATTAATCAGTGCAGTATAACTGGGTTATTTGCAGAACAAGTAGCTGCTCGAGCACAGTAGGTGATGTCACTACTAGTGCTGCCTGTAATTAGTAGGTCCAGGGAAGGCAACGGCATTGGCATCCACTGCTCAGCTTGCTGTGACCCTGCCTGCTACAGCACAGGCATTGTCCCCAACCGTAATGCTGCCAATGCCGGTAAGTATGGCTGTGGTGCCTACAGGACTCACGCACGCTCAGCAATTACCATGCTGGGGTGCTGCACACAGATTCTACAGGTGACGCCATGGCGCACAAAAGTTGTGTTGGGCCACAGCCGCATCGAGCACATTGAGGATAGCAGCAATGCAGGGCTGCAGGATATGCTACTCTGGCTACACAGCAAGTGGAAAGTCCACACTTACTTTTGTTTCTTCTTCCTCAAGAACCCTCACTCCCAAGTTCCAAATGCTCTCTTGCAGCTTCCTTTCCTCAACTCCATCTTGAGCCAGCCCCCAGCTACAATTATCCAATGGGAGGCTTAGGCTCAGGCAGTGGTATGGTGCAGCAGACTCTCTGAATGAAATGCAAGGCATAGTTTGTCGATGACTTCTTGGATTTGTGATCGGCGAGATGACATCATCACTAACTTGGTGATACACAATCATGCCTGCCTGGACAGGCGTATGGTGGCCTGTTTATGAACATTTACCAGCCAGAAACCATGCAATGTATGTTATTCTTTTTATTTAGAATTTGAACTATTAATATTGAGACCACCACCTGCAGGGTCAGAAATTGTAGCCCCGGCCCTGTGAAAGAAGTGCAGGTGCTGAGCACCTGAAAGCTCCTGCTTAAATTAAGCACTGGACTGCAGACACCTCCTGCGCACTCTGAGAGGGACCCCTGGGGCGGTAGACCCTTCAGGCTCTCGGCAGCAGTCTCAATAGACTACTGGTTTGTGTGTCTCTTATGGTGTCCTCTCAGCTGAGACTGCAGGCACCTCCTGCGCACTCTGAGAGGGGCCCCAGGGCCCTCTGCAGCAGGCGGTGTTCCCCCAGTCTCAATAGAGTGCTGGTGTGTGTGTGTCTCTTTAAAGGTGTCATCTCAGCTGAGACTGCAGACACCTCCCCCACACTCTGAGAGGGGTCCCGGGGCCCTCTGCAGCAGGCTGTGTGTCCGCAGTCTCAATAGACCGCTGGTGTGTGTCTCTTATGGTGTCATCTCTGCTGAGACTGCAGGCACCTCCTGCGCACTCTGAGAGGGGCCCCGGGACCCTCGCAGGCCCTCTGCAGCAGGCGGTGTGTCCCCAGTCTCAATAGACTGCTGGTGTGTGTCTCTTATGGTGTCATCTCGACCTTTCGTGTCTGTGAATGACAGACACGCTGAAGCGCTACTCTGCAGCGGGGCCCTAGACCTTGGAGCGCAGGCTCTCCCCCTGTGCACAGATGTCACCAGCTCCCTCGCGCATGCGTGTGATCGATCAGACGCCTCGATGCTCTGTGCGTCACCAGGCCCTAATGCATCTGCGTGCAGCCACTTCCAATGTGCAGGCCTAGACTCTCGAGTCTAGAGGGTAGGTGTGACCAGATCTAAAAATCTTCTGTGTGGGCCAGCCACCTGCAGGGGGCAGGCTCACACCCAGCACGTGTGTGATCAGACCCATCAGCGCTGTCTCTGAAGCGGGGGGCAGTTCCGTTCTCCAGTGCTTGCTGTGACCAGACCCTAAACTCCTCTGTGCATCCCTAAGGGTTCTCAGATTTTGAACGGGTGCAGCACCGAGGCTGGGTGCAGGCGCCTAGGAAACCTCTTCCAAGAGGCTGAAACTGTGTGCCTGTCTAGAGCATAGTTAGGTAGACTCGTGGGGAGGCCGCTCCAAATAACAATGCCTTATAGGGAACGACTGCTTCTCAGTACATGGAATGCCAAAGAATCAGCACAGGTAGCAGGCCTCCATGTGACAGTAGCAGTTCTTTCACGGGCCGACTTCGAACATCACCCAAGTGAGAATGGTTGACTAACTCATCCATTTATCCACTCCTGGCAGTGAATTAAGCACCTGCTGGAGATATCTGTAAACTGCGTGCCACTCATGCCTTAATTGTACAAGTTCTTTGAGCGTAAGCGCTTGTACTAGTCTGCCCTACAGGGCTTATTCTTTTTTTTAAATTTTTTTTAAAGATCTTTATTATACACTTTTGTTAAAATAAACACAGCTGTAGGCCTACAACCCCAAGGGCCGGCCGCGTTGTTCACTGTAAGTCACATACAGGGCTTATTCTGCAGGAAACGAAACACTGCACTTGCTGCCTTCTGTGAGAGAAGGAAGCTTGCTTTGCTACTGCCAAATTGCTCCTATCCTTTGA
This sequence comes from Lissotriton helveticus, assembly GCF_964261635.1. Lineage (NCBI taxonomy): Eukaryota > Metazoa > Chordata > Amphibia > Caudata > Salamandridae > Lissotriton > Lissotriton helveticus. The sequence goes on along the minus strand of NC_136068.1, from coordinate 127,693,456 downwards.
GGCAGTGAAGCTTGCACTGCTGTTGCGAATATTGTACTTGCCGTGTGAAAAACTGCACTTTCTGCCTTTGTGAGAGAAGGAAGCTTGCTTTGCTACTGCCCCTATCCTTTCAGGCAGGGAAGTTTGCACTGCTATTGCACATATTGTGTCAACACAAATAGGGTCAAAAGTTCCTCATGGGGAGTATACCTAAATGTAGGATGCTCCAAAAGAAAAGTTAGAGAATTAGAGATAAGTATGGGGGAATGGATTTGCTCTTGTTCTGGACTTACAGGTGGAGTTGTAAGAAATGCGTGGAGTGAAGTGAATGCTACTCCTTGGTAACCTAGTGCCCTCAGACAACCTTCCGATCGCCCTGGATCATCATTGGGCGTTGCTCCTCGTGTGGGCGGCGCTGCAGTCCCTCACGGGCCCCACAAGGGGGCTCTTTGACGGGGGTTCTTTTTTTGGAGATGCCGCAGTTGTGCATGGCAGTCTGGGGGCCTAGCAAAAATTAGTAGTGAGTGTGAGGAAGTTAAAATAACCGTACAGTGCCCTCAAACTAGTTTATTCAGGGGTCTGGAAGGTTAATTAAAAGGGGGTGTACCCTGGAGTTTCCCTATGAAATAAATAATAGGGGCGGTTGTCTAACTAAACGCTGCTCTCAGGGTAGGTGCTCAAGTGGGGGTAAACCAATTATTCGGTCGACATGTTTCGCGCGTCTGGTGGTCCCTAGTGGATCAAATCGGGCTTCTTCAGGACCATATGATGTGCAAAAAACAATCTAGGCTTGTTGTTGCAGGTGCCAGGCCTATTGCCCGTGTACCCGCTGTACCTTCATCATCAAGGTGAACAGCGTCTTATCGCTGAATGGTACGGTCACTAATCGTACCATAACCCAACCTAAGCAGTCTAAGGTCTGGGCCCCATCGACGTCGGCTTGCCGTGGGTAGGAGTCAGAGACGCCCGCTGAGGGAGACTACTTGCTCCCTCGCTTAACAGGCAAGCCGACGTCGATGGGGCCCAGACCTTAGACTGATTAGGTTGGGTTATGGTACGATTAGTGACCGTACCATTCAGCGATAAGACGCTGTTCACCTTGACGACGGAGGTACAGCGGGTACACGGGCAATAGGCCTGGCACCTGCAACAACAAACCTTGATTGGTTTTTGCACATCATATGGTCCTGAAGAAGCGCGATTGGATCCACTAGGGACCACCAGACGCGCGAAACATGTCGACCGAATAGTTTGTTTACCCCCACTTGAGCACCTACCCTGAGAGCAGCGTTTAGTTAGACAACCGCCCCTATTATTTATTTCATAGGGAAACTCCAGGGTCCACCCCTTTTAATTAACCTTACAGACCCCTGAATAAACTAGTTTGAGGGCACTGTACGGTTATTTTAACTTCCTCACACTCACTATTAATTTTTGCTAGGCCCCCAGACTCCCATGCACAACTGCAGCATCTCCAAAAAAAGAACTCCGCCAAAGAGCCCCCTTTTGGGGCCCGTGAGGGACTGCAGCGCCGCCCACACGAGGAGCAACGCCCAATGATGATCCAGAGCAATCGGAAGGTTGTCTGAGGGCACTAGGTTACCAAGGAGTAGCATTCACTTCACTCCACGCATTTCTTACAACTCCACCTGTAAGTCCAGAACAAGAGCAAATCCATTCCCCCATACCTATCTCTATTTCTCTAACTTTTCTTTTGGAGCATCCTACATTTAGGTATACTCCCCTTGAGGAACTTTTGACCCTATTTGTGTTGACACATTTGACCTTGGGAGCAAGGGCACTGGACCTCTTTTTCCTGTTCTAGTTTCTTATTTGAGCTCCTAGTCCCCCCTCTTTTTGTGTATACATTGCACATATTGTACCTGCTGTGTGAAAAACTGCACTTTCTGCCTTTGTGAGAGAAGGAAGCTTCTTTTGCTACTCCCCTATCCTTTCAGGCGGTGAAGTTTGCACTGCTATTGCACATATTGTACCTGCTGTGTGAAAAACTACACTTTCTGCCTTTGTGAGAGAAGGAAGCTTGCTTTGCTACTGCCCCTATCCCTTCAGGCAGTGAAGTTTGCACTGCTATTGCACATATTGTACCTGCTGTGTGAAAAACTGCACTTTCTGCCTTCTGTGAGAGAAGGAAGCTTGCATTGCTACTGCCACACTCCCTATCCTTTGAGGCAGTGACGCTTGCACTGCTATTGCACATATTGTACTTGCCGTGTGAAAAACTGCACTTTCTGCCTTTGTGAGAGAAGGAAGCTTGCTTTGCTACTGCCCCTATCCTTTCAGGCGGTGAAGTTTGCACTGCTAATGCACATATTGTACCTGCTGTGTGAAAAACTGCACTTTCTGCCTTTGTGAGAGAAGGAAGCTTGCTTTGCTACTGCCAAATTGCTCCTATCCTTTGAGGCAGTGAAGTTTGCACTGCTATTGCACATATTGTACCTGCTGTGTGAAAAACTGCACTTTCTGCCTTTGTGAGAGAAGGAAGCTTGCTTTGCTACTGCCCCTATCCTTTCAGGCGGTGAAGTTTGCACTGCTATTGCACATATTGTACCTGCTGTGTGAAAAACTGCACTTTCTGCCTTTGTGAGAGAAGGCAGCTTGCTTTGCTACTGCCCCTATCATTTGAGGCAGTGAAGTTTGCACTGCTATTGCACATATTGTACCTGCTGTGTGAAAAACTTCACTTTCTGCCTTTGTGAGAGAAGGAAGCTTGCTTTGCTACTGCCAAATTGCTCCTATCCTTTGAGGCAGTGAAGCTTGCACTGCTATTGCACATATTGTACCTGCTGTGTGAAAAACTGCACTTCCTGCCTTTGTGAGAGAAAGAAGGTTGCTTTGCTACTGCCCCTATCCTTTCAGGCGGTGAGGTTTGCACTGCTATTGCACATATTGTACCTGCTGTGTGAAAAACTGCACTTTCTGCCTTTGTGAGAGCAGGCAGCTTGCTTTGCTACTGCCCCTATCCTTTGAGGCAGTGAAGTTTGCACTGCTATTGCACATATTGTACCTGATGTGTGAAAAACTTCACTTTCTGCCTTTGTGAGAGAAGGAAGCTTGCTTTGCTACCTCCAAATTGCTCCTATCCTTTGAGGCAGTGAAGCTTGCACTGCTATTGCACATATTGTACCTGCTGTGTGAAAAACTGCACTTTCTGCCTTTGTGAGAGAAGGAAGCTTGCTTTGCTACTGCCACACTCCCTACCCTTTGAGGCAGTGAAGCTTGCACTGCTATTGCACATATTGTACCTGCCGTGTGAAAAACTGCACTTTCTGCCTTTGTGAGAGAAGCAAGCTTCCTTTGCTACTGCCCCTATCCTTTCAGGCGGTGAAGTTTGCACTGCTATTGCACATATTGTACCTGCTGTGTGAAAAACTGCACTTTCTGCCTTCTGTGAGAGAAGGAAGCTTGCTTTGCTACTGCCAAACTGTCCCTATCCTTTGAGGCAATGAAACTAGCCTAACCTTACTTCAAACATTTACTCTTTGCCTAAAGGCACTACTGAACAAAATGCAATACGTCTCATCTTTATTACACATAAAGCAATTCTGTTTGTAATCAGGTGGCTTTTTAGCTTTAACTTTATTAGTATTTTTCAAACTTTCATGAACATAACATGCATATATATGCGTCGATATGTGTAGGTGTATATATATATATATATTTCTCACTCCTCCGTGACTTAACCGAAAGTAATGGGCGCACTCCCTCTGAGTTCCACAGTTACATTTATTTAAATCTTTTCAGCTTTAGCATGAAAACAACACGATCTACGCGTTTCAGTGCTCGTGAGCAAGGTGCTAGGAGCACTGAAACGCGTAGATCGTGTTGTTTTCATGCTAAATCTGAAAAGATTTAAATAAATGTAACTGTGGAACTCAGAGGGAGTGCGCCCATTACTTTCGGTTAAGTCACGGAGGAGTGAGAAATAATTAACGGCGAGGTTCTGCCGTAGGGTACGCACCCACACCGAGCGCTCAATGGCCGGGAAACCTGGAACCGGCGTGTGAAGATATATATATATATATATATATATATATATATATATATATATATATATATATATATATATATATATATATATATATATATATATATATATATATATATATATATATAAACATATTAACATCTGCATATTTATATCAATACCAATAATAATGCATACTTATACATAGATGCACACATATGCTTGTTATGTACATGGGACTTTAAAAAACACTAATAAAAGCAAAACTAAAAATCCACCTAATTACAAACGGAATTGCTTAAACTTTACTAAAGACGAGACCAAATGCAATAGGTCTCGCATTTATAAGAGATTAAGCTATTGGCATTGTAAATGACAATGCCATTTATTTATCTGTTTTCAAAACCAACACATAAATAAAAGAATTGTCATTTACAATGCCAATAGCTCTAACATTTGCAAAGTCGAGACCGTTGCATTTTAAATGCTTGTTAGCTCAAATCGTTTACCCGAAATCTAGGGCCGTGACCCCATGCTGCAGAGCAAAATCTTTCAGTGAACTGCGAATGAAAAAGGGGCGGCTTTTCTAATATTGATAAGATCAGATTGTTCCAAATAAAAGAGACAGGCTTCATTTGCCTTTAGAGCACAGTCAACCTTTCAGTCATACCTCATCATAGGACAGGTATAATTTATGAAATTTGCAAACCATGCAACGCTAGAAAGAGGCTCAACGTCTGATTCGGCCAGTCACAGGGAATTAATTCCAAATTGTTCATCAACAAATTAATTCCTTAATTAGATGATGATGCACAGTGATCAATTTATATATAGTGGATTTGTTTGATTGCAGCTTCAGAAAATATTATCTGATAGAGACTACTAGCCGCAGATTCCTTCACGTAGAAATATCCCCAGGCGTGAGACTGGATCCGGAAACTTTTTGCCACAGCATCCCTGCGCGCCGGGGCGGCATCACGCGACTCCGCCCAGGCGTCGTCCGCGGACGTAAAGTCAGCGAGGTCACATAAGCCCCACCCGGCGCGCCTATGTCAGTTTTTTCCTTTACAGCGCGTATCCGGTCTCTGTTACGGGCTGGTTTGGGGCCCCCTTTTTTCTTCCCCCTTGTCTAATTTTTGGTGGAACAGTGTGCAAATGCCTTCGGGTTTCCGGACTTGCACGACGTCTGGGCGTCTTATGTCAGCGACGGACCCTCACCTCATTTCTATGTGGTGTTTGGGGGAGGATCACGGCACCACTGACTGTGAGGCGTGCCAACAGTGAAGCCGCGGCGGGAACGCCATGTGAAATTGCTCTCAGCGCGCCTCTCAAGGTCGGCTTCCTCTCCTCGATCAGCCTCGGCAGACGGCTTCAGATACTCCCGTTGTTGTCGTCCTCGCCCTTCTCCGATGTCGCAAGAGTGTCGCTCCCCGGTGGGTAAGTGTTGCAGTTTGTCTGGTGTTCGGCCTGCCAGGGGCGTGGGCTCTCCGTGGGTGATGCGTGTTGACCTCCTAACCACCGTTTCCGGGTGACGGAGTGTCGAGAGTCCACATAGAGACTTATGCCGCAGCTTTGCAGGCCTCGCTGGTGTCTCCTACTCCTTCACCTCCTGGGGTGTCAGCGGATCCCTTGACTTGCGCTGGGCACTCCGCGGCGCCGGCGGCTCCGGCCCCAGCACCGACTGGTCCCCAAGGCCCGCTCGGCCCTTTGGGCAGGCAAAGGCCTTGCCCAGGGCTGAGCTGACAGTGCCAGCACCTGCTGGTCTGGGCGGCGCCACAGGGTTCGGTGGACCCTCCTCGTCCCGCTCCACATCCTGTTCCGGGCCTTTCTCGCCCCTCCACGAAGGCGGCTGCCTTGTCGGAGGGCGAGTCGGAGATGGAGTCGGCTCTGGCGTTGCCGCATGGTTCGCCAGGCCACCTCCAACGCATGCTAGGCTGAGGCTGGCTGAGGGTTACCTGTCATTCCCCTGGTCCCTCCTGTTCCTCCACGCAGGCGGCTGCCTCAGCCACCTCGGATCTGGTCGAGCAGGCGCCATTCAGGCGTGCCCCTTGGCCACCTCGGATCTGGTCCCGCTCCGGTCCCCAGCGGGTCGTGGTTTCTAGGTGCCTTCTCCGGCGTCACCATCGGCGCCGGATGGTGGCGACGTTCTGCCTCGGGCGGTGGACTCTACCACTCCGCACAGGAGTCGGGCCGCAAATTAGTCTTCAGACGTACCCTCTTTTCAAGTATGGCTGCATTTTGGTGTCATCCTCCCCAGAGACAGGCCGCCGTTTGGTGTCCTTTTCACTGGCATCGTCGAAGGGCGGCTCCCCGCCATTTTCGAGGCTGAGGTGTTCATCGGAGGAGCGGCAGGTCCCCCATTCTTCGGTTCCTCCCGACTTCCAGGTCTGGCCTTTGCCCGCTCTGCTTGGCTTCAGGGACAGCCGCCTTAGTCTGCAGCCTTCGCCCACGGAGGAGCTGCTTTCTCCACCTCTGGGCCCTACGGAGGCGGGTGCAACCTTCGCTCACGCGGTGTCTACGGCGGTGGGCATTCTGCGCATGGGTGACCCGGTTGCTCACTTTCCGGCGGACCATCTTTTGGAGGTTCTCCAACAGGGCTCTGGTGGGAGGGCGATCTTGCTTCCCTTTGAGGGTTTACTCCTTTCTTCCCTGATGGTGGCTTGGAGGCACCCCGCCTCAGGGGATCCTGTGCCTCACCACCTTTTGCACTGGCACCTCCTGGCGCCGTGTGACCCGGCGTGTCTTTACCTCCACCCCTCTGCCTCCAGTCCACTTTTGCGGACTGCTTTTCCCTCCCTGCCGCCACTGTTGACTCCGCCGTCCCGGGAGGCCCGCTGAATCTTGGGGCGCAACATGTTCGCCTCGACCAGCGCTGCCCTACAGGCCCTTAACACCTTATGTGTGTTGGCTAGGGCCTCCACTTGTTTGTGGGACTTGGCTGAGTCTTTTGGGATCCGCTGCTTCCGAAGAGACAGTCCAGGTGGATTTACGGCATCATGCGCTGGATGGCCGGGAGCTAGTGGCGTCTATTCTCCGCTCTGCTCTGGACATCTCGGAGGTGCTGGTCCGGGCCATGGCTTCCTCCGTCGCCCTTCTTCGCCATGCTTGGCTTCGGGACGGTGTGTTCCCTGAAAATATCCGGGAGCGGCTGATTGATCTTCCGTTTGATGGCAACTTGGTATTGAAGGGGAAGTTTCAAAGGCATGCCGCCTTTGTGAACCTCCCCAGACCATTTGCTGCTTTCAGCAGCTGGTCCCTACTGGTTCTACCCCCACTTTGGGCGGGAGAACCAGCGGAAAAACAAGTGAGGGGAAGAGGTGTCACCCACCTCTGCCAACTCCACCCCTCTGGTGGGGAAGTCGAGGTTAAGCACAACTCTGAGTCCCCGCCATCTTGAGGATGGGGGGCCTAGCCAACCAGGGACAGGCTCCTGCCCCCCTCCCCCTGGAGGTTGGCACGATATGGGGTGTACCCACCCCAGGCAAGGGACCAATTCGTACCTGCCCTTTACTAACCTGTAACATCCTTAAATCTAGTATTTATGGGGCACACTGAACCTTGCTTCCTCCTATCCAGCCTGACAACAAGAAGAAAAGAAGAAGGACAGAACAGCCGTGCAGCCAGCCTTTCTCCCCTAGAACCTGCTCCGGCGAAATCCCGGTGTGTCCTGCAGCCAGCAACCTTGAAAACCCTGGAGGACCTGCCTGCCTTCACTTCCAAGACTGCTTCTCCTGTGAACACCGGATTTGTTCAAACTGCAGCTTCTGGCTCCGGCCGGATATCGCGAATCCAGCACACTCTGCACCTGCCGAACCCGGCCCGAGTGGAAAACACAAAGAGGAGGTCCCCCGGCGATCCTGTCCCGAGATCCAGTGACCCCTGACCTGCCTCAATCCTCCAGCCGACGCCTGCAGCCTAAATCCAGAGGGTTTCCCTGACCACTACCCTGAGCTCTTAAGAAGATCCGACCCCAAAAGGCACCCATGCACCTGACGCCCCACAACCTTGTGTGCCCAAACCAACAGTGCCTAACCTACCTTTAACTTCCCAACCTACCTCTCAAAGTGTTGGTCGCACCCAGAAGTCCTTCGTCCCCCTGCCTGCAGTGCTTTTGCAAATCCGAGGTTCTCCATTGAAAACAACAGGGCACCCGACTTCAAAACAGCACCCTACACCCGGCCGCCCTAGTGCCGCTGAGAGTGCACCTTCGGTGCTAATTTGGTTCCCTATTTTTCCCTGACCTAAACCCTAGGCTTTGTTACCACAGCCGTGTGGCCTGCTTGCCAGCAGCCACCAACCAGAGGCCCCTATCCTCGATAGGATAACATTGGGCCTCAACACTCTGCACCCGGCCGCTCTAGTGCCGCTGAGGGTGAAACAAAAGTGCATCACTGACCCTGGGGGACCCCGGAGTCTAACCCCAGAACCTTAAATCCCACAGACGATTACTTACCTGTGAACCGATAACCTGTTTTTCCTCCATAGGATAACATTGACAATTTTCTTCCAAAAAGTTTCTAAGTGTGGAGTTTTGAAATCTAAAACTATTTTAAAAAAATCGCACAAATAACCAAAACGAATTTACTCCCCAGTTTACAGGAAATGTCCCAGTGCTGAATCCAGCACTGACTAAGAAAAGTAACGTACAAATTAACCTGCAATTTACTGAAAAAGCTCATTCATTTCAATGCACTGTTTGTCTTCCAAAAAACGACCAAGTGTGGAGTTTTAAAATCTAGAGATATTCTTTAAAAATCGTGTGAATAATCAAAATGTATTTACTTACCTGTTTCCAGGAAGTGTCCTAGTGCTGAATCTAGGTATCCAGCACTGAGTTAGAAAAGTAGCGAGAAAAGTAACTTACCTGCAATTTACTGAAAAAGCCCATTCATTCCAATGTACTGTATTTGCTAAGTGTTGCAACCTACTGCATTCCCTGTAAATTTAAACAAAGTACAATTTTCATTGCATTTTCAAACTGTTCTACAATCAGCAACGTATTCCTGTAAAGTATTTTATGCCTACCTGTGCCAGGCTTGCGTGGTTCTAAAATAAAACAATAGTATATTTTCTATACAAAAACAATTGGCCTAGAGTTCAGTTCTTGAGTGTGTGAATTAATTTCCTTACTGAGTGTGTACATCAAATGCTTAACACTGTCCTCTGATACTGCCTTACTACTCGACCACTCTACCACAAATAGAGAGTAAGGTTCTATCTAACTTTAACCTCTGCCTACCTCTGGGGTCACCTGGACTCTATACACACTACACCTCATTTTGGTGCAGTACATATAGAGCCAGTTTCCTACAAGTCGAGAATGATGACTCCATCGGCTACCCTCGTACAGACGAAGTCTTCAGGCAGTGCCCTGTCGTCCAAGAAGATCCATTCAACAACCAGACCCTTGTCAGTGGTAACCTAATCTACAGTAACCGCACCGAACTGTCAACAATATTTGCCCTTTTTATCAGCACTGGAAGCCCAATCAGCCTACTCTCATCCACCCTTGAAGGTTTCTGCTCAGTTGTCAGCGCATATATTTGAATCTGAGGCAAAGGCTGAAGTCAGCAACCAAGAACAAGCTTCAGATACAGCCTATTTTCCTGCGCAACAATATTTGTGATGTGTCTAGGACTATCTCAAGGAGGCTTGGGAAGAGGAGGAAGGAGATTCCAGGAAGACTTTGATGTTTAAAAGCATCAATGTTTCCAATCTTAAGGTCGTCTAAGAAGATTTTGACCTACGTATTAGCCCAAGTGCCAGTAAAGTTGGACCTCTTGTGATGCAGGTACCAGTTGGCTTCTTGTATATGTTGACCACCACCAACACCAGGGCTATCACAAATCCAACAGTGAAGAAGAGGGATGTTGGTCAGTCATGTTTCCAGGACTCCAGTTAAACCTGTACCGGGAAGGATTTATTGTTTTGCTTCCGCTAAGAAGCAGGTTATTGTGGTTCACAAGGTGCCCCAATTAATGCACTCTGGGCACTCTCTGGAATTGCTAGATAAGCCTCCCAATCATCCACCCAAGAAGGTGCACATCTCCACATGTACGAACTGCAACAAGAAATTCTTCCCCTTCCAAAACAGGCAATCAATTGGGTGCTAAAATCCCAAGGGTACCTGGGTTTCTTTTACTGATTCTTTCTGGTGAGGTAAAAAACAGGGGATCGGAGACTGATTGTGGACCTTTGAGACTGAACAATTTTCTAAAGAATAATTCCTTTCCAGTTGTCACCCTGTAGAATGTCCTTCTGGTGCTTCGGGAAAGGCAGTTCCTGACTGTCCTGGATCTTCAGGGTGCCTACTTCCATGTCCCAATACAACTGAATCACACAAAATATCACCAATTCCCTGATGGGGCTGCACTGCCAATGCAAATTGTTTCAATTCAGCGCACTTCCCTTCAGACTACAGTTAGTTTGATGGATGTTCATGAAGTGCCTTGTTTCTTGGCATCCCACTTTTACAGAGTGCCATGTGGACCGATATTTGGATGCCTGGCTCGTTATGGCTTCCTTCATCAGAGAAAGAGCCCTTGGCCTCCACAGCCACTTTTGTAAATCTTTTCCATTGCTTGGGTCAAAAACTGTACATAAATCGTCTGCCCGTCAAGTAACAAAGTTGAAATTTTTATTAACTATCCTGAGCACATGGCCCAGTAAAGCATTTGTCAGCAAAGGAAGTAGAAAAACTTCAAGCATGGCGAAGACCATCTGTTACAAAGAGGCGTTCTCAGATAGGTCCTATAATTCATTGTTGCGCTTAATGTTCTCATGCATCAGTTTAGTGTCGTCCTGAAGGTTGCAGATGCAGTCGGAACAGCAAGAGTTGGATCAAAAAGGGATTCAAGTAACAGGATCTTGGAACGATAGTGGAGCTGGTATCTAGAAGTCTCAATCAGGCTGTGCTGTGGTGGAGATTCCCTAGCAATATCAATACAGACTTTCCATTTCCACCACCCCTGACAGAATTACAATGACAATTAGTGCATCGATGGAAGGATGGAGCGCTCACATGCGGGAGCACTCTACAAGAGGTTTCAGTTCGGAAGAGGAAAAGTAACTCCACAAACATTTTGGAGCCGCATGCCTCAACCCTAGAAACGTTCCTTCTGAGATTGGCAGAGCAAGGCATGTTGATCAGGACAGACAAAATGATATATACTATTTTGCCAGCAGGAAGGCACAAGGTCTCATTCCCTTACAGCTGAGGCGCATATTTTGTGGGTCTGGGCCATAGAAAACTATGTCGATATTGCTATGGAATATTTACCAGGAATCTAGAACGGCCATGCAGTCTCGCTGAGTTACACCCACAAGTGAAGCACCAACAAGGCAAGTGCAGTTGACTGAAATGGGTTCAGTCAACTCTAGGCCTATTTCCCACCCTGCAGAACAAGAAAAGCCTGTTGCAGCAGGCATTGTCAACCAGGATCCAAGTGCAATGCGTTCTCAATGACCTGGTGGAATGACCTGATTTACGCCTTTCTGCTGTTTCCCCTTCATTCACCGGGTGCTGTGGAAGGTCATGGAGGACTACTCTTCTCTGATGTTCAATGCCCTGACGTGGCAGCAGCAATTCTGGTACACCAACATGTTGAGACTGTCACTATGTTCACCATTTCAGCTGAAGATTCATCCCGAGCTCCTCTCCAGACACAACAGACAATTTTTCCTGCACAATTTGAAGTCATTCAACCTGACAGCCTTGTTGATGAATTTTATTAATTTTAGAATGTAACCCTATAGGGAGGTATCTAATAAACTGTGAACAAATGTTTTAAACACTTTGTTGCATATGTCTAATTATCTATTGTTTAGTACACAGTGACACAACTCCACAATATTAATTGTATTGAGAGAGACTAGCTAACCTTGGGGACCCTCTGTAGGTCCTTTTACCTAGACAGTTGTCTAAAAGTTAGTTATTGGAATTTACGCCTAGAAGATCACAGGGTGTGACTTTCTGTATTATGTTAAAGTATACCATCTTTCAGTTGTTTTTATTTCCATTCCCAAACTCTAAAAAAAAAAACAATCCCTGTGGTTTAACTTTTCCTTGAGGAATAGTTTAAAGTGCTGAGTTACATATAACCAGTGCCTTTTTAGGTCGAGGGACCGACGGCTGGCTTGCCAGCCGGAAGTCGGGAGATTTAATGAGTTTCAGTAGGGCAGTTAAACCCGCCTCTCTGCTCTGTCTCTCCTCCATTGGCTGGCTTCCTAAACGGAGGTCAGCCATTGGAGGAGAGAGGCGTTCCTCCAAAGAAGCTCCGTCTCTTTCGGATTCGGGGGTGTGTTCGTGCTGTTGTTTCCACTTTTAAGCCACGCCCCCAAATCCGAAATTTTCGGAAGCTTGCGGCGGCCATTTTTTTTTAGCTTCGTTGTGAGGAATTGTGCTTCCTCGTTGTGCTTGTGTCTCTCTGGAGGGAGCGGCCGCCGACCTCTGCACCATGAGCAGCCACAAGCAGGACGGGGAGCACCTGAGCAGCGTCGAGGAGGAGGTGAGGCGCCCTCGGGTGCTTGTGTGAGGCGCCGGGGCCGTGCTCTGGTGACCCTTTGCTTTGAGCTCTTTTGTGGCCGGCGCGGCGCTATTTTACTTAACTTGACGAGCTCTTCCGTGTTTAGACCATGGGAGCAAGAGCTGCCACTCACTCTTCCTCTGCCGTTGTTTCCCGGTCGGGGTCGGGTTTGCTTCCTCTTTCCTCCTGGAGCCCTTCGCCGCTCCCTTCGCCTCAGTTCTTTCCATCGTGCACCTGTGCACCGTTGAGGTCGGGCTAGGGGCGCTCGCTCACCCGCTACACCTGGCATGGGGGCAGCTCGGCCACTTTGGCTTATGCTCGCCGCCGGCCGTCCTTCCGCACAGCTGGCTTGACCTCTCGGCTCTCGGGTAGGAGCTGCACTTGTGCCCTCAGGCTGCTGCTGCTGACCTGCACCAGTCACGGCCAAGAGCCCGTGTTTCCTACATAGTGGGACAATTGCCCCATTGTGCTCTGTTCATGAGTGTTCATCTAGTTGACTTGGGGCAGGAACACAGCAGTACTACGGGTGTGTTCGCTGCTGTCATTCCGCTAGTTGGGAACTGAGGGCTTGCCCCACCCTTGGTTTTCATGTAACCCTACAGCGTGCGCTGCTCTGTGGACCACTTCCTCAGTGGTCGTGTGCGGGGATAACTCCGTGGTCAGCTCACAGCCTCGCATGAGGGCAGTCGGATCCCACATCCTAGGTAGAAGAGACCTAATACACTTTAGCTTTCTCCACTTTGGGAAGTTAATTAATCTTTGTTGTAAAGGGGACTTGTGACCAGTTTATGCTGAGTAAAGCTTTAAGCTAGGGGTGTACTTTCGATTACATTGTGAAGCTTGTTCTCGAGGCAGAGGACTTTAAAAAAGAGGAAAAAAGGGTTTCCTTTAAACCGGAAGCAAGTGCAGCAGCTTCCTGGCTTCAGAAACGTGATATATCCAGTTCCTATATGACCCTTAACAGCAACATCGTGTGCTTTTCAATTGTTTTAATAGCCCAACAAAGACCGAAATAAAGACTGCAGCAGTTCAGTTTTCACAACATATTGGCTGCTTTTGCGTGGGTGTGATATTATGTTGGCAGGTAGGACAGTACCATCCTAAATTATTTTCTAGGAAAAACGGAACCTTTTACTTGCATGTCAAAGAATAAATGATTATCTAACTAGATGCCCAATTATTTTTTTCCTTTTGAAGCAGGCATTGGAATATTTCCCATGGAGCTAGGCCACTTTGATTCCTGACATCTTCTGGTGTCTTTCCCTGATAATAAAATACGTTTTGCAAGCGTTTAGTCGCGAAACATTATGCAACCTCGCTGTGCTTGCTCTCCTGTGTGTGGCTCTGGGTGTGTGTGTGTGTGTGTGTGTGTGGCTCTGGTTGTGTGGGTGTGTGTGGCTCTGGGTGTGTGTGTGGCTCTGGGTGTGTGTGTGGCTCTGGGTGTGTGTGTGGCTCTGGGTGGGTGTGTGTGTGGCTCTGGGTGGGTGTGTGTGTGGCTCTGGGTGGGTGTGCGTGTGGCTCTGGGTGTGTGTGGCTGTGGGTGTGTGTGTGTGTGTGGCTCTGGGTGTGTGTGTGGCTCTGGGTGTGTGTGTGGCTCTGGGTGTGTGTGTGTGTGTGGCTCTGGGTGTGTGTGTGTGTGTGACTCTGGGTGTGTGTGTGTGTGGCTCTGGGTGTGTGTGTGGCTCTGGGTGTGTGTGTGGCTCTAGGTGTGTGTGTGGCTCTGGGTGTGTGTGTGTGGCTCTGGGTGTGTGTGGCTCTGGCTGTGTGTGTGTGGCTCTGGCGATGTGTGTGTGGCTCTGGCTGTGTGTGTGTGGCTCTGGGTGTGTGTGTGTGTGGCTCTGGGTGTGTGTGTGTGGCTCTGTGTGTGTGTGTGTGGCTCTGTGTGTGTGTGTGTGGCTCTGTGTGTGTGTGTGTGGCTCTGTGTGTGGCTGTGTGTGTGTGTGTGTGTGTGTGTCGCCATGTGTCGGTGGCTCTGTATGTGTGTGTGGGTGGCTTTGTGTGTGTGGCTCTGTGTGGGTATAAATGCAATAGGTCATGCATTTGCGAGCTATTAAGCTATTGGCATTGTAAATGACAATGCCATTTATTTAACGATTAAGCTATTGGCAATGTAAATGACAATGCCATTTGTTTATGATTAAAAAAAAACTATGAGCAATGCCAATACCTCTACCTTTAATAATGCCTAGACCATTGCATCGTAAATGCTTGTTATTTATATGCGTGAGCAAGTGATACCATTTTCACTAAGAATAACTTTTATATCCAGTTCTGCGTTGTGGCTTCCCGCAAGCCCCATTTGTAGCTGTGCCCACATGCTGCTTGTTGTCATACTCCCAGCAGAAGTTACGTTTGGTTCTGCTGAAAGACACAGGACACACTGAAGTCTGTCTTCCATTTATACAGATATTAGTCTAGCTTATCCCACTGGACCGTCTAAGAACATGTAGGCAGAAATCTGTACAAAAAGCAGACTTTTCTCTTCAAATAAATAGTATCAATAGCTGTGGCATTGAGAAATGAAACTATCCGCATCACATCAGACATGAGAGTACATCATCTCATGGTCCATTTGCACAAAACGGGTATAATTAAGTCCCCCTTGCTGCAACAAACCTTTTGCCGTACATCCAGCGACATTACTACCATTAGTGAGATGCGAAATGTAATAACTGGGGGGTACGGGAGTGGAGGGGATGCAATTCAGGTCATATGGTCTTTATTTAGACAGAAATTTTGTTGTGAAACTGTAAGTTACAACTTACCTTATCGGTGTATATTACAGTGCTAACCACTCAGGTCACCCATGGTATTTCAGTGTAGGGAACATGAAATGTACCCTTTATGTGGACAAGTTTGAGGATCTGCGGAGTGGCACTTGCAGGATTAATGTCAAGTGAGGTAGGGATAGCGCATACGAACAGGAAAAGAGATGAGGTTAAAGAGAACATTTTCTAAGATTGTGTGTGGCGTAGAGGCACAAGTCTGATTTTGAAAGTCTTGATAATTGTACCCTTGCGGCCTGAGGATTTGATTTAGAAAGGACACCCTTTTATAATTTCCCAGGTCACTGGTACTGATTAACAAAACCTGAAACCAGTAGCACGTATCTTTTGACAGGAAGCCTTCCAATTGCTCTTTATTACTCCCTTCAGTGAGTGATCAGTTTGTAATGCTGATCAATGTACGATGCAAGGATAGGGCACATTGTTTCTAACCTACACTCTGCTGAAGTTTTCACCTGTGTGTTAATGTTAGTGGCGGCTAATATTGCTCTGAAGGGGATAAAAACGGAAGTAGCAACATTGCTCAAGAAATGTACTCCTCCAATTGGAAAGATTTGACAAAAGTCAATTACTCTGCTTGGTGGAATGCTATTTGTTTCAATCACAGACTTGATACTAACTACGTTACCCCTGTTTCCCTTGCAATTAAGAGGGATTTATTATGGATTCCTCTTACTACTTATTTATCCACTCTCTCTACACCAATTTTCACCACCATTGGTACTCCTACCAACTCATCTGCTGAAGTCCGTAAACCTCCATGATTATCCTTTAGTTGTCTTTTTGCATAACTTTTCTTTTATTTCTTCCTAATTATTATTCATTGTTCATGTTTTGCCTTTATTGTTGTTTCACTTACTGCATACATTGTCGTATTCACTTATGCTGCATTATTCAATTATTTTTTATATGATTTTGTTTTCTTTTTCCTAGTTCAGAGATACGTGTTTATTGATTCCGTTTCATTATTTTCTGCATTATATTTTTATCGCTTTCATATAATTTTATATTGCCTTGATGCACTGATATTATCTGTTTATTATGCTTGGTTTCAATAAACTTGAACTTAAAAAAAGAAATGTACTCCATTTTATTTGGAAAAGTCTGAGGGCAGCAGAAATTGTTTGTGTGTAATACGTTGAGCTTTAGATCACTGGCAGTGGTTTCACAGTTTCTAAAAGCGAGACACAACCTAAATTACCTCCTTCTCAACCCCACACACTTTTGCATAATGTTTTGATCATATTATTTTTTCCATTAACTTAATTTGGGACAAATATATGGCTTTTACACACTTACGATCATCTTCTCCTCAACACCCCAATAGCCGAACAGTACAGCTCTTAACTAAGCACAGCTGCATTTGAGTTCACACCTATGGCATTTTAGAGAATCTGTTAGTTTGTCTGTGTTCTCAGTCCACCTTTAACGTTGCCATAATGTTGGGACTCTTCACTCATGCCAGGCTCCTGGTTGCATTTCTGAAGGCTTCTCACATCCAATTCCCAGATAACATATTAGTGAGTAGGTAAAATCATGTGATAATGTAGAACTTTATCATTCTACTAAGTAACTGCTTTCTATTATATCAGTGAAGTAACCTAGAGCATATAGGAGTATCAAAAGTCATTAAAAAAGGATCAGCATTTCAATGTAAAAGTAATGTTAAAATACTGTTTGACCAAGCTTAGGACTGTCTTTTTAGTGTGTTGTACACCAATGGTGAATATAAGTTGAACTGACATTTCTTTGCACTTTGTTCAGGATGCTACAGTTTTGTTCGCCCTCATCATAAGAAACAGTTCAACCAGATGTGTGCAGATCTGACAGGACTAAGCTGCAGTGAAGCTGCAACACAATCACTGCAGCCACAAGCTCAGGATGGGAGGCAGGGCAACGACGGCAAGGGAGAGAGCAAGCCACTGCAACACAACGATCAGATAGAGCCGCAAGGTTTCTCTATCAAAGGAGAGAAGACTGAGACCCAAATCTCCTTCAGTGACCGTGAGAAACAGCAGCACAACAAACCGACTGCTCTTCAGGACTCTACCATAAGAGAGAGTAGTCTGCTACAACAGAACAATGCAATGAGGCTGCAGGACTTCTGCACTGAAGAAGAGGGGAATCGGCCTCGATATAAGAACATACCGCGCCCATCGAATTGCTGGAAACAAGAGCCCCATCCACTACAACATATGGAATCAGAGATACTGCTTTCTCAGGGCTTTTGTCACAAATGTGGGATGGATTTAATGCAACACGGGGAGTCTGCGTGTCTTGATATGTGCTATACTTTAAGAAAGAGAAAACGACGGTTGAATGCGAACCCATTGAGACTTCAAACCAGTATCAATGTAAAAACATCATCAGAACTAGACCAGGATAGCTCTGATCTGGATTCATGTGACAGTGGTGAGGAAGAATCACAGATTCACCATAATGCATTGGATCTCCAAAGCTACAACACATGTGAGAGGAGACCAGAGCTGCAGCAGGATTCTGGCAGTTCACAGAACCACAGTGAAGGAAAGACTGAGCAACACGGTCACCCAAATCCTGCAAATCTACAGAGCTCGTCCACTGAAATCAGTCCCAGGCCAGGTAAGCAAGTAAGGGAGGGAGGGATAGGTCTCATGGGGTGTAAGCACAGAGCAGCTATTAACAGTATGAAGACAGTCTTTGTGGCACTGATAAATGGATTTCCTGCAACAGATTAAATTAAATGGTAGGAATAGAGTATATTTTCTGCCGTGTCATGAAACCTTTTTGCGAGACATATATTGTTTGCTCTGCACAGCTCGATACACCACCACCTTGAAGTCTTGGGATGTGAAATCTAGTGTCCTCTTATTAGGCAATGCCCCAGTTGTGTTTTTTATTCAGCTTTCTAGACATCAACTGCATTATTTTTCTTGGAATGTTTTAGTAGTCACTGCCTAGGTATCTTTTTGCTTGAGCTATTCTACTGTGGTTTATCTGGGCCTTGCTCAGGAGGTTGTGAGTTGTTTGTGTTACCTGCGAAGAGGAGACATCGCTACTTCGTTTTCTTCATTTGTCAAAATCTGGTCTGCAGTTACTCTCCTGGAGTTTTTCCCTCTTTACACAAGCAAAATAAAGAAGATAGTGAATATTTTAAGTCTTGGTCTGGGCTGCTTTACATGAACATTGACGGATTTGGTGCACCGCTATTTGTGTTTTTGTTACAATGTGGCCATAAGGTAGCACCCTTGGGCAGCGGGTGCCTATAGTGGGTGCACATCCTAAGAATCATATTTCAAGAATTACTGAATCTGGGACAAGGGGATGGGCTCGCAGCTCGGTTGCTTTAGTTGTGAGTCATCATATCTGTGCCCACTTTCTTTTAAAGCCTGGATAGTGTTAATTATTATCCGGTTTTAAAAAAACACTAAAAACACCAGCAACCTTCAAGACCATATTCAGTTAGGGAAAAGTAGTCATGCACCTTTTACTGAGAAATGGTCTAGTTTTCGAAATATGCAGCTTAGCCTCTTGGAAGTATGTTTATGCTTTTACTCTGTACTACTAGCTAGATTTTGACAGCAGAGCAAATATTCTAGTGAGCCAGGTTTATTTGCAGATTCTGTTTAATATAAAATATCTTATCTTGTCTCTCATGGGTCTGATTTTACCACTTCTTTTAATGATGAATGTGCTATTCTGCTCAGGGGCGATCCCAAGATATAGAAGAGAAAATGTACTTGTGATCCTAGATCTCTATCGGCATTGCAGAACCCGTACCACTGTGAACGAGACAACATCTGTGTTACTTTCCAGGCCCAGCACAGGATTTCAAAATAATAACATGCCTAGTTAACTAAACTCAATAATCCCCATGGGTCCAATTCTTTGCTGACTCTCTGTTATCCCATCCTAAAACTCTGCATTGTACACAATGAAATTCACCTTTTATTGCAAGTTCAGTAAGATTAATGTTGAATTGAAGAGATATACTTCTGTTTTCCCAGCTCACTTTTGAATGCACCGAATGCCCCATCAATACAAGCCAAAGTTTCCTGTCCCTGGCCACATTTGAAATTATTTGTATCCTCCATTCTGCTACCATTTAAAGGGCCACACGACTAGGCTCCTGCAGGATAAATCTCCATTCCTTCAACTCTGCTTCTAAAGGCGCCTCTATCTTCATCCCGTAGTGGTAAAATTGTGCTCCAGCCTAGCCTGACTAGTCTCTCTGCAAAAACTCTGACCCGCCGTTGCCAGCCCCTTGTAAAATTGAGATGGTCCAACAGGTGCTGTATCTTGCTAAATTCTAACATGTTTGCCAATAACTACTGCTTTATCAAATATAATATCTTTACACTTTGTCTACCAGTAACCTTAGCTATGTCCTCAAACTCTTTGACCAGAAAAACGATCATCTTCCAGGAACCCTTCATTTTTCATTGCACAAGTACGAGCCCTGCCACCTTCTTTTTTAGTTCTAGCATCAGAGCACTCTTCTTCCTTGCCGTTGCTACCGAACAGAAATGTGCCAGGTAGTGCCTCAATCACTCTGAACTGGAATACACTCAGAACATCAATTGTCCAAATATACAGAATTGGTCAAAGAATCCACTTGGCTAGATCATCAAGGGTGCTTTCTCGCTGAATATCTGTTCCTTATACTCCATACACAGTGGAGAAAATATCTGTGAGGTGAAAGCTGATATTAGGTTTTATTTGGGTATTTATTTCCACTGTGCAACCACCTACCATGCTACACCTTTTTGTCCATGGGTACATTATAGTGCTGTCTTCCTTACTGATACAGTCCTTTAACTGCTGCCCTTCAAGACTTGATAAGTGAAGGATTAACTTAAACCTTGCTGATACCTTTCTCAAGACATGCGCAGGGAGTATTTATCAGATTGCTCAATAGTCAGTTCCTGAATTAGCTCAACACCCCACCTTCAGTGCTGTCTCCCCCAGCTCCCGGTTTAACACCACTAGCACTCTGTAGCCAACTTAAACTTTTCTGCTTATAGCCGTGTAGAACCTTTGTAACCTAACCTGAAACTAAATTTCAAACGTTCCCTAACAGTGGTGGCCATTTTCTGTCTGGTTAGTGTCAGGCCACTTCCTGATCCTGTCTAGTAAGTGTTCGTTCATGAGTGTGGCATGATATCGTTCAAAGCTCACCATGATATGTGGCTTCTAAAGCCTGTACACAAAAATCCTTGCAAATGAGTGGACGAGTTTCTGAGATGGAGAAGCCAGAAGAACGAGCACTGATCCAACACGCATTACCTTGTAAAGGGTAGGCGGGCATTGATGATATATCCTATATCACCACTCAATTAAACCTAAATGTTCTGCTAAAAAGGCAAAAAAAACCTGCTCTGGAGCAGTCGCTCCAAGGGTGTTGACAAAAACTGGTACTGTTTTTAAATGATTATTCAAAGCAAAACCCCACTAACTGTAATACTAAAAGCCAGAGGCTGCAACGCCTTAAATAATTTAGCAGTACAAATTGCAATGCCATACAAACTACAAGAAGTAGTAGGATAAAATAATTTTTCACAATTGTTTCATGTCAGAAACGAATTTATCCAAGACTGCAAGACTTCATCTGCTGTAGAATGAGTTTAGACACCTATATCTTGTTAAAGATTACTACTTGTACTTTGAAAGATGATGCATGCCAGACAATTGTAGAGATGGGCTTGACTAGAAGCTCAGGCTTCATGGAGATGTCCCACTAGGCACCTGCTGGCCTCACATATACTGAAACACCTTCATTTTAATTATAATTAGGGTGAGTGACAATTGGGCCGCATTTATTCAGGACTAGTGGGGGTCAAGGCTGCAAATGTAAACCTTGAGGAAACTACCACATGGTGGGTTTCCATGACTTGCCAGTGAGCTCATGCTCATTTGCAAAACAATAGGTTTTATTTTCTTAGCCCTTGGCCAACATTTCTCCCTCCCATGTTAAGAAGGTGTATCCTGAACCAGCTTTAGCTCTAAGCAAGTTCTTTCTCAAGCTAACCGAGCAGAAGGATCTACCACACACACGTCAAGATGCTTATGTCTACCATTATCAACCCACGTTTAAGCTTTCGATCTAATCTGTGACCTTTCCTGAGCAGTCCTACATGTTTTCTGTAATGTTCTCTCACCTGTAAATCTTTCTATCCTTTTTGCTATGACAGTGATTCCTGGAAAAGCCCAGAGCAAGATCTCATCATTCTTCTTAAAGAACCCAGAAAGCAAAAATACGTCTCTGAAGTCGACTTCTCTTGTGCCAGTCACCGGGAGCCGAAAGGAGGCTCACAACAGCACCCCAGTGCCACCCTTCGTCCGTTCAGGTATGTTCATCCAGTCAGGAAAATGGGAGGGAGATGAAGTTGTGGGACAACACTAACACTCCTAGCCACACCTTCAGAGCTAGGAGTTATCACAGAGACGCCTTGTAATTCATCTAGATGGACACTGAGTTACTGTTGGAAATCTGCAATTAATAGGAGCCCAGAAATACACTTTTGCCTTCTTGGGGTATTGAGATAAGGCAGACTTCTTTCAGCTCTACGGTCATTTGAGATGGCACAACTTGTAATTGAGGTGCCTCTATACTAGGAGGCGGTATAAATGTTACTCTGCACCCCAGAGAAGTGAGACCTATCAGTGAACAATCTGTATTCAGTGCCTTTTTTTATTTAATATGCTTCAATTACCCACCGACACCTTTACTTCTTGGTGGGTTGATATGGTTGTTTTAACCACTGCACCTGAAGGCAGTTGGTCTCCCACTGGAATTTCTGGGGCCAAAACAACTATCTTGGTCAAATGTATAAAAATTGAGACCTCTGGGATTCTTCGAAAAAAGATGATACTGCGTGAAGGCACCTGAAAATTGGCGTGGCGTGGTCTTGTTTCAAACTAAGCCCAAAGCGATAATGAATGCTCCTTCCTTTTGTCCCTTTAAAGCCCAAACCAATATCAAAATATATCCAAGCCAGATTCCATTGCAAAAACATTTGTGTGGTTTATCAGAACTCAAACACTACAAAGAATTCAAGAATTTGTTACTAATGGATTGCCTTTTACTTTATTTTATTGTTAACTTGAATTGCTATGGGGCAGCCATGCATGTAGATTAATTCAATGTTATTGATTTGGTGGTGATGTCAGAAATAAGTGTATTTTATTGTAAGGTTGCAGTACAGTCAGTTTCCACATTTGGGCAACATGATATATCAGCCACCTGTCAATAAACCCGGTCCAGTGATATCAGTAACAAAATATACTGAAAACCACAGATCAGCACTCAGTACCCTGCAGTATATGGCATAAAGTAATTCAAACCACAGACCAATTCACAGATTCTAGTGTTATCGGACATCATGGAACACCTACTTCAAGCCAACACCCCACTTCTCCACAAAGAAGTACCTGACAAAAAGATAATGAGTCGTGCAATAATTCACAAAATGTCATAGAAGTACTTCCTGCATATTCTTCATTCTTCGCGCTTCTTCCAGATGAGATATTGTCTGTCAAAAAGTGGCATATCTGACTCCGGCATCTAGGGTATGTACCTAGCTTGATCCCATAGGTGAGATCACTGGCTTCACAAGAAACCATTACAGACATATCTTCATACCAACCATTCTGCCTAAAAAAAAAAAAATTTGCTCACATGCAATTCACTCTAGGTGCCACAAGGTAATCCTGCTTGCTGCTGTTTGCATCATCAGTGGAACAGAAAACATTTAGCACCTTTTTACAGTTTTGAAGGCCCTCCACTGGCTACCCCTTAAAACCAGAATTCTTTTATGATGGCTAATATAACCCATAAACCTCCACATCTCGGCCTTCCTAAGCAACAGACTGCAGACCTTGGAACGGGACTTTAACACCAGAAGCACACCCATCTTTCTACGGGAATCCCAAAAACCAAGATGTCTGAGATGTTAAAGCAAGAATTTTCCTCCCAAAACCCAAAGAATTTGGAACTGACTAACTGAGGACCTTAGACCTAACTCTTATCTGTTAGTCTTCTGTGAAAACCTAGCTAATTAAGACTTTTATTTGTTCTGGCTTGTATCTTCTTCACAAACTTTTTCTAAAATGTATCCTCTATCTGATAATTACTCTTCATGCAAATTCCTGCCTTTAAAAAGTGTTTCCTAAATTTCCTGTTACTCATGAAGTACTGTGCAGCCTTTTTTTGATGGATCCTCATCAAATAGATATTATAATATATAATAATGCTGCAGTAAGTCCCACTGCCCATCTCTCTCCTCCCCTTTGCGGCGAAAGTCGCTGAGAAAACCGTCAACTCAGAACTGACAAGGTTCATCGAAGACAACGCCGTCCTCGACCCGTCTTAATCCGGATTCCAAAGCAACCACAGCTCCGAGACCGCCCTACTCGCCGCCACAAATGACATCCGCATCCTCCTCGACCAAGGCCACACCAAAGCCCTGATTCTTCTCGACCTATCTTCAGCATTCGACACAGTCTCCCATCGCACACTCGTAGCCAGACTACACAACGCCGGCATACAAGGAACCGCCCTCAACTGGATCTGGTCATTCCTCATCGGCAGAAGCTAAAGGATCAGACTGCCGCCCTTACTCTCCAAACCCACGGAAATTAACTTCGGAGTCCCACAGGAGCCCAACCCTCTTCAACAGCTACATGGCCCCCCTCGCCACTATCGTCCAACAACACGGCCTCAGCATTATATCCTACGCCGACGATACTCGGCTCATCCTCTCCCTCACCAAGGACCCCGCCGCCACCAGACAACTTCCAAGAAGGAATGCAGGGCGTCGCAGCCTGGATGACCAACAGCTACCTAAAGCTCAACACTGAGAAGACAGAAGTCCTAGTCCTCGGAACCACCCCATCAGCATGGGACAACACCTGGTTGCCCACCGCCCTCGGCAGCCCACCGACCCCCACGGACCATGCCAGAAAACTCAGCATAGTACTAGACTCCTCCCTCTCGATGAACCGACAGGTCAACGCCGTCGCCTCCAGCTGCTTCAACACCCTCAGCATCCTCCGTAAGATTTTCAAATGGATCCTGATTACCCCCCAACCCCCGAGTCAAGGAAGACAGTCACCCACGCACTCATCACCAGCAGGCTGGACTACGGAGATGCCCTCTACGCCGGCTTAAACAAGTCTCTACTCCGCAAACTCCAGACGATACTGAACACTGCCGCCAGACTCGTCCTCGGCATTCCTCGACACAAGCACATCAGCCAACACCTACGGAAGTTCCACTGGCTCCCCGTTGGGAAGAGTCACCTTCAAGATTCTCACCACGCCTACAAATGCCTACACAACACGGACCCCAATACCTCACCGACCAAATCATTCTCCATGTACCCAAAAGAAACATCCGATCAGCCAACCTCGTCCTCGCCGAAAACCCACCCATCCACAGAGCCAAAGCAGGGGGAAGATCCTTCTCCTACATCTCGACCAAGCCCTGGAACGAGCTCCTGATCGAATAAGACGCGCCCCCTCCCTGAACACCTTCAGGAAGACTCTCAAGACCTGGCTCTTTGGCTGAACGGAACTGTTGACCTCCTCCCCTAGCGCCTTGAGACCCCCATGAGTGAGTAGCGCGCTTACAATTCCCCTGATTGATTGAGTGATTGATTTGGCAACTCAGCACACAGTAACTGATGATCAGAGGCAGTAGATGGTGCTAATGCCAAGGGTCTATTTCAATCAGGGTGAAGGATTGCCTAAAACATCCTAACTCCACCATTGGGTAATGTCTGAGAGATATATCTTCTCATAGATTCCTCTCCTTAGGAGTAGGCCTTCCCGTCTTTAGACTCGTCTGGAAAATATTTTCCTCAGGGGTGGCTCTCCACAGCCGCTAAGTGGTGCCACATGACCTCAGTTCTGCATCCCCCTCCAGATGTGACATCATCAGAGTATTGTTTGTGCCTCATAGACACGATCAAGAGCTCTCTCTCTCTCTTGTCTACAATTTGCCCCACTTTCAACACCAACTACGTCAAAAGGCCTCATGTTTTTAAGCCTTGCAGGTGGTTCTGCAAGAAGAGGTCCTCTAGGAACCTATGGGGAAAGAATGTGGTATTTGGGTTTAGAACATGACACCATGGTCTGCGACTCTTGTATGAGGAAGTCCAAACCAATTAGGGTACCGCCGCCGCCCCCTTTCAATATGCCCCTTCTTCAGCACCGATTTCGAAGATGGTGGCAACACCATCCAGGCATTGGGGTCCATGAGGAAATGTGTCATCCACGTGGCAAAGGAAAAGGTCAAGGCCTTATTGTGAGCTTCTCCCCAGGGCCCAAATGTTTTTCGTGACTTTCACCTCAAATTACCCTAGTGAGGACAAAGCACAATCGAGCCAAGTTTCTTTACTCAAGAAAATAAGTCATTGATATTTTTTCACAAGCGTGTGGTGCACCCAAAAAAAGCTCCACACATAAAAGCTTTTTAGCTAAGTGTCCTTCACCCATGGAGCTCCCATTCGGACATGGATTCAAGTGTCCTTAATGAGCTGGGGCTAATACAGAGTATCAGGATCTGAGTAGAAGATTTACAGTTTGAATTTTGAATTAATGTCCTACTCCGTGGAATATGCAGAATAGAAGACCATAATATTGTGTGTGCAGGATCACCAATTAGTGATTGGTGTTTGCATTGGAATGCCCTGAAGGCGTTCATGGTGGTGAACGAAACGTGTTGGCTGTGACAATTTAAATTTGAACAATGAGAATATTTAAGCTTTCTGGATTATACAATAAAGAAGAAATGGAGTAGTGGACAACTTGATTTGACTTCAGTCTTTTCGGGTGCACCAGTATGTTTGTGAAATTGTATTTTCTGCATAGCAGTGGTATCCAGGAGAAGAGGATACTGATAGGGTGTGCATAATACTTAATGGCTGATACAGGTGGTTGTTGGGTTAATTCATTGTTGTATATTTTGGTCATGATGAAAGTAAACGAAATGTGAGTATCCTGAAATTAATATTTATAGCTTATTATTTTTAACTTAGACATTATACCTGTAAAGGGACCCGCAGTTTTATAGATGAGAAACCTTGAACACTATACTCAAGAATTTGACAAACAACACTATTGTTTTGTTTTAATCACTGTCTGGAAAGGATATCTGGTTATTATTTGTACGAACATCTAGTGTATCTTCATAAAAGAACTTGTCCAAGCCAACAATGGAATGAGACAAAAAGCAGAAATGATGACACATTTGTCATTAAATAAAAAGAAAAAACCTGTTAATAATTGGATTTATATCTAGAAACTAAAACCCTATACTAAATGGTCTCTACCATAATTCATAATGAGATATTCGTGATTAGATTAGTAACAATTAACAACTCAGAACAAGCCAAGCAGTTATCACCAACACACAATCAGACCTCATACTTTGGAAATTGTAGGCACATGGGTAAATCCTCTTAAGATTTGTCATTCCGGGTCCTTTAGCAGAATGGTTTAAACACTCTCATTAAAGATTCATTCTCCTGGGTCCTAACCTCAAGATCCTCCACTTGAGCCAGAGAAAAAATGTGCCATTGAAAAATGCACACTTTCTCCATCTCCCTTCATCATCATTCCTATCAGCATCCAAACCATACTTCTAGCAGCAGCGGAGCCTTGCTACAGAAGGCAGGGGTTTATCAAGAGGATTCTGGCCATTCTCCCAGTCTGATAAGAACACCTACACACTTGCAATTGGTCCAGCTCTTATCAAAGTTTGATGTAATCAAATGCAAATCAAGAAACAGATGCATATGCTTGAACATTTTAACATTTCCTTTTCTGACCAATAGAAAATACTCCAAACTAAAGCTCCAGTAAGAAATCGGTTCTGATCAGAATTAGGTAGGATGACCTCTCTTTAGATTTCTTTCGCCGTTAACTGTATAACTTCACACCTGTAATGATATAACCAATTGGATATCATCCAAAATTACGTGATGCTTTTTGTTCTGACATACACGCTTCTGACATAAACCAGAACAGTGGCTCATATCCTAGACGCTCCGTTGTCCTAGTGACCTTCGATACCATCCAGAACCTTTTAGCCAATAGAACATGACCTTCTGAAGCGCTGTTAATACTGGGAATTCGGTCTAAGAGTGCATTAGAGAGGTTAGATTGGTTGGTTAATGCAATCAAGACCACACAATGTGGCGAAAAAGAGTCCTTCACAGGTGTCTGAGGCGGTAGTGTCTTTAACACCAAGAAAATCTCTGTGCTAAGTTGCAGATCAACCAGTCGGTGCATCAAAATCTGCCTTGGTGGATGGACCCCATTCGCTTTCTGAGGGTTGTTGATTCAGCCATCCACTGGGTCAGGCTACAATGGTCACAGATGCCTTCTCGCTGGGCTAGGATGCTTATCGGAGGGACAAGGCAGAAGAGACATGTCTGGGAGGCCCCTGCATACATGCATGCGCTTGAGCTTCAGGCGGTCCATCTTGTCCTAAAGGCCTTCCTCCATCCTATCTCATGGGGCATCTCCAGATTCTGTCAAACAACACAACTACTGTCCAATTATATTGACAAATAGGTGGTGTTGGGTCATGGACCCTATGATGGAAGGTGATGTGTCAATGGACATTGGTGCAGCGATTGGAAGTCTTGCCAGTAGCAGCCCATCTTGCAGGCTCCCTCATTGTGAGAGTAGATACCCTCAGTCGCCTCTTGCTGCAAGACCACAAGTGGAGCTGCACCTCTAATGGGGGTTCCCTCCGTGAATCCCTTCAGCCGTGGTGTCGAGGACTTCAAGTGTTTTTGTTCTAAGCCACCCTTGAGCAAAATGTTTACAAATTGTGACCCCCCACCAAACTTTCATGGTAAGGAAGGCGGGGTGAGCAGACCTGCATGGAAGGTAAGTATGGAGGGGACGGGCATATGAAATCATTTGAAGGGAACGTTTTATTTAGTCCATAACGTTTACTAGATGAGAAAGTTCTAACTGTACAAATGCGTCAAATGAAAACCGAAACTAACCAAAAAGAGCATGGTTGAACCAAACACACTAATTTGCGTTTGGGCATACTTTGTATACTTCTAAGACCTGGATATAAAAGACCCTTCAGAGGGCATTCATGCTCATTCCACCAGGGCAATGGCTACTTTACTACTCCTTTCTGAGGCGTCCCAGTTGCTGCCATCTGCAGGGCTGCTACGTTGTCATCCTTGCGAAGAATTATTGTCTTACATTTCAGGCTCTCAGCGATGGGTACCTTGTCAGAGTTGCCTTGCATGTTTTCTTTGGTTGACTGGCACTACTCCATCCCACCTCCCAGAGTGATAATAAATTGGGGCTCATTAGTATTGAGAGGAATCTGCAGGGAAATGTATCTATAAGAAGTTATTATACTTAAATCTAGTAATGATGTTTCTGGTGGACACAATCTTTCTGAAGATTCCTCACTGCATTCTCACCTCCCAGATGAGCTAGTTCCATGATCGATAATATCCCAAAGTACTCGATCATGTTAATGTGCTGTAGTTGTCACTGTTGTGGCTCTCAGCTCCTGTCCGCCCGCCTCAATGTGGTGCAAAAAAACAGGAACTGATGTGTGTGCATTGGTGGCAAATATACTCTGCTCATACCATGTCCAGAGAGGGATTCGTAGCTTGAGCTGCGAGGCGCCACCTGGTGGTTTTGGAAAGTCATTGGTGGGGAAAACTGTTTCTGGAGCAGCCTAGGCCTGGAAGGAGTATTCATAAGCTGAGTTATCTGTGGAGAGGTTGTGCATCCACCAGAAGTACTGTTACTAGAGTTAAGTAACTTTTTCATTAGACATTAACACATCTCAATTACAGCACAAAACCCTGTGCCCTTTCATATTGTGCAGCAGTGAATGCCAACTACACAGCAGCCCTCTTCATTTGTATTAGAAGCAATATATTTGATGAACAGGGCAAAGCCCAACCTCTGATTAGTTATCAGTAGTCCATAAAGCCAGCTGCAGGTCATTGACCTGGGGCTGGTGATTGTTCCTCAGAAAGTTAGTATTACCTACAGCTTGGAGATGGGATATGATCCTCAGAACCCTCTCTTTGGCACACAATATTTATAGGATCAGTATTGCAGGGAAGGACAGTCTGTAAAACGGATACCTTGTTATACCCTATTGCATTCCATTGCACAGTGGTTGCACTTAAAATTGTTGCTTGTTAATTGTCACGTTGATTTGGCTCTGAATTTCATAATTCCTCATTTATTTCTTGTATAAACTTTCCTCTCGCTGACTATTTTTGCGTCTCTTGTACTGCTTTTTCCTTGCAGACCAATTCTCCCTAAACCACGTTCGGAGAGCATACACCCACTACCTTGAAGTGGCCATATAGCACCATGTGTTCTTTAAAAGCCCTTCAAACCTCACTGTTGGCTAACCCTTCTGTGCCAGGTATAGGATCTGAAGACTGCAACTTTTCCAACATGAAGGCCTATGTCTAAAATGCTGTTTTTTTTACTAGCTCTCACCCTTCCGTGGTTTACAGTTCTGCTTTCATACATAAGGATAACTACTCCCAAGTACTTCCTACATTCACATTCTGATATACAGGTTTTGCCACCCTGTAAAGTACTGGGCTCCTGCTACCATGAATGGCTACAAGTGGTCTTGTCCGCCCTTCTGTATTTGTCTTGTCTCATTCCTCAGCTCTACCATCACAAAAGTCTTTTGGTTGTTGACCAGCTTATACTCTGCATAAATGCTATCATGGAAGATCTGAGATGGTTTCTCTGATCCCTCCGGTGTGCAATAACCCCTAGAACAGCGAACTCCTCTTCCAGCTGGGTTGCATGCGTTCTTTCTTTGATCTGCCAAGCTTGCATGTAAAACTACTAGTACTAGTTCTAACTGTGCAGATCCAAGCCCCTACTTCCCAGTTTTTAGGTCGAGGACTGCGTCGCACTGTGTAGCAGTGTGGGCGGAGCTCCGAGATTTTATGTTTCTTAGTTAGGGGGCTTGAACCCGCCCCTCTTCTCCATTGGCTGGCCTCGTAAATGCTGGCCAGCCATTGGAGGAGAAGGGCGTCACTCCCTTTAAGCCCCGTCTTTTTCGGATTTTGGGCGTGTTTTTTAGGTTCTTCCTATCTGTGACGTCATCCGTTACTCAAACCTAAAAAACACGCCCCCTCAGTCTGAAAAGGACGGGGCTTATCTGCAGCTGCTGCCACCAGCTTGTTTCCTTTTACTTATGGGACTTGTAATCCTGTTTTACATTGGAATAAACATCATGTGTGTGGACTTGGATAACTTGGCAGGGTTCTATATTTTACTTTTAGATATTTTTGGAGGAGTGCACGTTCGGGAGTCCATTGCTCGGTTTAATGAATGAGTCGATCGCGGTTTTGCCGAACAGCAAAGCGTCCTGAATGGGGACGTAGTCTGAGAGTAGAGTTAGCACTCTAGTTTGAATCTGTCCTTACCTTACACATTTCTAAAACTCGCCCAGTTACAGTCCTTTCTCTAGCTCCATGATGAGGAGGAAGCCACAACTGCGTTGTGCTGATGGCATAGTCCCTTTTCCATTTTCGGGCATACTGTTTTTCTGCGCTGTCCGTCTTCAGTTTCCATGGTGTTGAGCATCTACAGGTTCACGAAGACTGCACCGGGCTGTGCCCGGGGGGAGCCCGAGCCCCTCGCGCTCTGGGCAAGAGGTAAGCAGGGGTTTTAACGATTGCTCAAAAACTAAAGGTTCGAGGTTTAAGAGTGCGGCAGAAGAGAGGAGAAGCCATAAGTGCTGTTGCGCATGTGGGAAAGGTGGGGAAATCACACGTTTGTGGTTGTGTGAGAGCGCGAATTTAGAAGGGTATGTGGGAAATAGAAGGATAATCTCAGTAACTTGAGCGCTGGTTGGGGAGCTGAGAGCAAGGAGAAAACATGGAAGCAGCGGATCGAGAAGTGGAGAAATGATAGGTAAAGGTGAGAGATGTGAGGCTGTGAGCTGAAGAAACTGGAGTATCTGTCACTAAGCCGGCTTTCGAATGAGGGTGAGGCTAGATGTTCAAGCGAGTGATCCCATTAAAGTGAAATGGGAATAAATATTTTTGCAAGGGTGTTTCCGGTTTGCAAGGAGTGTCACCTTATGGAAGTCTGTGGAGGGGTGTTTTAGGAGGTTGTATACATTGAAAAGATGGTGTAGGTTGGCCAGCAGGAGGGGGCTCAGAACGAAGAGTAGTATGGGAGGGAAGATTTGGGGACCAGAAGAGTCAGAAAGGACGGAGTTATCCTGCAAAAGTAAAACTTGGCATAGGGGATTTGGAGCAAATAAAGTGGAGTCTACACAGGAGAAGTAAGAGCGAAACGGGTGATTGTACATGTGAGAAATATCTGTGCCCGAAATATGACCGTGTAGGGAGTGGCAATATTTGGAGGGCGAGGTGATTGCTGGTGACGGGCAGTAAGACATGAGGAGCCAGTAAATCTAAGAGCGATGCGAATGAAAGAGAGATGAGTATCGAGAGTTTGGAAGTTAAAAGGCGGGAACATTTTAGTTGAAATTGGGAAGGTACTGCATGTAGAGGGGAGAAATTAGGTTTACATACATGATATCAGGATGGAATGAGGGCGCGATAGAGCCCAAGCTACAGAGTTGACTCAATTGGGCTCCATAGCAAATACATGTGGCCATAGGAGCTTCAGTGGCCACAGGAGCTTCACCGGCCACTATGATCAATAATGTTGCCTTTGCATACCACAAACTCAGATCTACGTATACCAGTTCCCTTCTTAGGGCGTTACTATTTTCATTTCTTTACAGTCTCCTGCTGAACTTCCATCCATCCATCCATCCAACCCTCCCCTAACCCTCTCACTTCTACAAATGTTCTCCTCTCAACAATTGTCTTTATCTGGCCTTCACCTATTCCCTAGCGTTATGTCCATCTTTTCCATTTTTCTTTTTCATGTAATCTCTTGCCTCTATTGACAGTTTTTATCTTACATTTGCCACTCTTTCTCTCTTATCCTTCTTTTTGAGTTTTCTTTCATCTTAAAATCTTCCCCTTTGCACCAGTTTCCCATTCTTGTGTATCATATATCTCATTCTATCAGAGAATTTCACTCAGTTACAGCTCAGCTGCTTGTCTACCTCAAAGTTGTTTATTTCAGTTAATTAAAACCATAATATTTTACACAGCTAGACCAATGAAACATTTTTTACAAATTCATTAAATGTAAGCAACTTCTTTCTAGCTTTAGAATACATTTTGAACATTGATCAGTTAAAAATACCATGACTAAAAATTATAAAAAGCATATACTTGCGTGTTGCAATATTCATTACGATCAGCTCCAATGTAATAACTATCAGTTTGTTTAAAGGCCATTCGTTTTCCTGCCTTTGTCTATTTTAAAGTGCAAGCGGGTTGGTGCAAAATCACCTTGAGACTAAAAAAGTAATTAAATAACAGTGCCCCTCCTATTTCACCTGTTTAAAAATGGTCAACTGATATAATCATGTACGGTCATTTAAAGTGCTTTTGTAATAGAATTAAAACCAGGGTACATCTAAAAGGGCAGCCATCGCTTTTAAATAGTTGATAGATTACATAATATTCATCCGTCCCTTTGCTGTCAATAACTGATCCGCTTTAAGATTTTTTGAAATAAAAGCTGCTATTATTTGAGGAGTCTGCTCTTTCGTGCGAAAGAGCAAGGCGTGTCGACCAGTTCTGATGTCATGTAAATTAAAAAGTCTTTTCAGTAAGATCTTGTTTTCAGTTAATCATTTGGGACAGATATGTGTTGGGCTTTCCTCATGTCTTTGACATAGTCTGCACTTGGTATCCTGTGGTGTCTGTTGTCATTTAGGGATATATTGTAAGGTTTGACCTACGCCAACTCGTAGGTGAAGTAGATTATTTTTGCAAAATTATCTTAATAATGTTAAAAATTTCTGTGGGCGAGGTTGCTTCTAAGAATCAATTATTGTCCAGGCGTGTCTTCTTTCACTGAGTTCCTCTTTATCTTTGTGCCATGACAACATCCTTATTTGTTTAATTCTTTCTTCCTATCTTCTTCTTTCATCTTCATGTTTACCAGTGCCCCGCTCACCATTAAGTCCAACTCTTAATCTCTTGCCTATGCTTGTGATCCGGTGATTGTGCCCGCCATTTTCGTGCCTCTGTTTCCCTGCTTGTGATCCGGTGATTGTGCCCGCCGTTTTCGTTACTCTGTTTCTCTGCTTGCTTCAGGTGAGGAGGGATGGAGCCTCTGATGGGGGGTGGATGGGTTGAGTGGCATCTGTAGGGGGAGGGATAACTGGCCCCGAGATCCCGTCACC
Source organism: Lissotriton helveticus (assembly GCF_964261635.1). Lineage (NCBI taxonomy): Eukaryota > Metazoa > Chordata > Amphibia > Caudata > Salamandridae > Lissotriton > Lissotriton helveticus. The sequence goes on along the minus strand of NC_136068.1, from coordinate 127,659,886 downwards.
CTGGCACGCAGAAGCCTGCCCTGAGGCCAAGCTTCCAAGACCACCGGGTCAGGCTCTTCCTAAACACTGCTCGAGCAGCTCCCCATCGCTTCTAAGCACTATATGCCCACTAGACAAATGACGAGGAAAAATCATGTACCTGGACCCTGGGAGTAGAATATAAAGGAGAAGAAGGGTGTCTGCTAGAAAACTGAACACATTGCTGCAGGTGAACCTTACAAGTATATACATGGCACAAGGAGAGAGAGAGCACCAACAGGTTTTGACCCTTTCAGCCATTAAAGTGGTTGTCACTCTGGCAAGATGGTTTGTACCATGACCTCACCGCTGTAATGTAGAGGTCTCAATAAAAGGCAGCTCACTGTTCCTTTCTTCTGAGGTCGATAAACGGAGTACTGTTAAATGAGCTGTTAACAGCATCTGTTATGTGCTTGCTCCCCTGGCTGTGCTTGCTCCCCTGCCCGTGCTTGCTCCCCTGCCCGCTGGCTGTGCTTGCTTCTCTGCCCCCTGACTGTGCTTGCTCCCCTGCCCCCTGGCTGTGCTTGCTCCCCTGCCCCCTGGCTGTGCGTGCTCCCCTGGCTGTGCGTGCTCCCCTGGCTGTGCTTGCTCCCCTGGCTGTGCTTGCTCCCCTGCCCCCTGGCTGTGCTTGCTCCCCTGGCAGTGCTTGCTCCCCTGCCCCCTGGCTATGCTTGCTCCCCTGCCCCCTGGTTCTCCTGCCCCCTCGTTGTGCTTGTTCTCCTGCCCCTGGCTGTGCTTGCTCTCCTGCCCCCTCGCTGTGCTTGCTCTCCTGCCCCCTCGCTGTGCTTGCTCTCCTGTGTGTGTGTGTGGCTCTGTGTGTCTCTGTGTGTATGTGGCTCTGGGTGTGTGTGTGGCTCTGTGTGTGTGGGGGCTCTGTGTGTGTGGGGGCTCTGTGTGTGTGTGTGGGGGCTCTGTGTGTGGGGGGTTCTGTGTGTGTGTGGGGGGGGCTTTGTGTGTGTACCGTCTGTGTGTGTGGGTGGGGGGGGCTCTGTGTGTGTGGGTGTGTGTGTGTGTGGGGACTCTGTGTGTGTGTGTGGGGGGGGGGCTGTGTGTGTGTGGGGCTCTGTGTGTGTGTGGGGGGGGGCTCTGTGTGTGTGGGGGGGGGGCTCTGTGTGTGGGGGGAGGCTCTGTGTGTGTGTAGCTCTGTGTGTGTGGCTCTGTGTGGATAGCTTTTTTTGTAGGTGGCTCTATGTGTGGGTGGCTCTGTCTGTGTGAGGGGGGCTCTGTGTAGGGGCTCTATGTGAATGACTGTGTGGGTGGCTCTGTATGTGTGTGTATGGGTGGCTTTGTGCGGGTGGCTCTGTGTGGGTGTAAATGCAATAGGTCATGCATTTGCGAGCGATTAAGCTATTGGCATTGTAAATGACAATGCCATTTATTTAACGATTAAGCTATTGGCAATGTAAATGACAATGCCATTTATTTAACGATTAAGCTATTGGCAATGTAAATGACAATGCCATTTATTTATGATTTAAAAAAAAAAAGTCATGAGCAATGCCAATAGCTCTACCTTTAATAATGCCGAGATCATTGCATTGCAAATGCTTGTTCCCATTTTCAATAAGGTTGTGTATCTTCATGACAGACTAGCTTTTGTCAGCTTATCTTGTACCTCAGGTGTATCAGCTGCTGATAGTGTACACGTGGTGCCTGCTGATATGAAGCTATTAAAGTTGAAGATAGAGCTATACGCATCCTCATTGCTTTACTGTAAGTGTGGTTTAAAATAGATGGACATTGTTCACCTGTGCTTACTAGGAACAGGATGTGAGCACCTTCAACTTGTAGAGACAAATGTGTTGCTATTTTAGTTTGATCGTTTGCATGAATGTTTGTGGAACGTGTGTGTCTGTTACTGTGAAACTGTTCAGCATTTCTGCATTCCTAGTAACATTGATTTTATGTCTTTCTTAGAACACTCCAAAATGCCCAAAGTGTTGCGTTGACCGAGGAAGAGGCACCGGAGACAAGATTTTTCCCCTGACAAGAAAGGCATTGGAAGTTGTCTTTCAAGAAGGGAGAGGATCATTTTGAGATCAGGAATCAAATATGATGAATGCAGAAGTATTTGAACAACTGGAAATGGAAACACTTTCCAGTGGCTGTCTGGTGAAAGCGCCATTGCATTTAGAGAATCTGCCACTCAAACATACGCTTGGTCGGACAAAGGATTGCAGAGCATTTGATTGAAATTAAGAACAACCGTGAACCTTCTTATTGTTGGGGAGACCGCTTGATGTACTTGCTCTTCTGCCAGGAGAAATGTTGGTGCTTCTTTTGGAAAGGCACGATCCCACAAGGACATTTTTTGAACAAGAGAAGACACCTTTCTTGATGGTGTCTGTAGAAGAATAAAGTTCTACCTCAATAACTTCCTTTGAAGATGGCCTGTCTCTAGATTAGCTCACTGGAGAGGCCTGCTATGCAGGAATTCTCAGGTGCAGAGTATTAATCTTTAGATCTATTGTCTACAAGGAAGGAATGGTATCCGCATCTTCGGACAGGAGAACCCATGTGGTCATGCTCCCTGGAAAGGAACACAACTATATGAATGCTCAATGTAGAGAAAATGTCCTTCTCTAGACATGCACTTTCTGGTGAAGCAAGAAGCTTCCTGAAAAAATTCAGTAGAGGACATCTCATCTGTTTTTTTGTACACACCAACACATATGTACCCGCACGAGTGCGCACTTTGGAGATGAGAAATACAATGTCCTCTTTGGAGCCTCTTGAGAGACTGATGCAGTCTCTACAGCAGACAATCTCGTGGGGAAAAAACAACGCTCTTTGCACTGTATCGCTGCCTTGGAGTGATATGTGGGGAGGATGAATGGACTTCAGCACACGTTCATTAGTGCAATCCTAGCTAGAGGTTGCATTTTTCAAGACCTTGTTTAAGAAAATATTTTATAATAAATAAATTGGATTTAATTATTAGCCTGTACTTGAGTTTTTTTCTGTATGGGGTGGGGCAATGTATATAATTTTGTCCCTTTTGCAGCTTGTGACATGAGGTCTAGAAACCACATATGATTACCCGCCTAGGGTCATCTTCACACATACATTGGACTTTTTAGGGCAGTTCGATTTTAGCACCCTAGACCAGGATCAGTTTTCATGATGATGCGCAGACACTTTCATCCTGTGGGTTGGATCTGCACCATCCCATGCACAGGAGATGACACCTGGCTGAAAAGTAATGCTATCCTGGATACTCTTTTGTTCCAGTCTAATACAAATTGCAAACACAAATAGCATAAAGCCTGGGGACAGTGTAGCTGTTTTTTTTTTAACTTTATCTTGAGAGTGAGTCAGTACTGAGTTCTGAAGTGCACTGACATCTGGATCATGACAGAGCTTTTGTAAGCCGTTCTCATAATAAATGTATTTCTTCCCCTGAAAAAAAAATTTTACACCAATTTCCCTGTGGATGATCACATCACATGAATAATCTGTAAAAGATGTGGAATATTTGTGTGGCTAAAATAAAAACCTAGAAATGTATTCCGAAAAGTGCCTTTTTCCCAGAACTAAAAGCCCTGAAATAAGTTTGCTGCAAGCAGAAAGGAAGTAGCAGAACGAGTACTCCACTGACCCTTGCCACCATTAGAATCAGATAAAGATTTACCATCAGGACAGTGTAATACAGGCATGATGAGAGGAGTCAACAAACACACAAAATGTGTTGGGAGGATGCTATTAATAATTCTAACCACTGGCAATCGCTCGGGTAGCATTCTTTTGCCCACCTTACCACCTCACATTAGACTCAGCAATATGCAAATCAGTATTGACCCTGCTCGAATAGGAACAGTCGAGCCCAGACTGCAAAGCCAGGTCCTCTCCAAACAGGAACATAGGCAACCCAAGACCAGTATTGCCTTATCTGAAAGAGACACGTTAGTGATAGATTCCTTACCTTAGAATATCCCCAGGAGTCAGACTGGATCCGGAAATTTTTGCGTAGCAGTACCCTTGCGCGTCGGTAGGCGTCGTCTGCGGCTCCGCGTCCGTCGTCGGCGTCATGGGCGCCGTGATGACGTCGTCGGAGTACTTAGACGCCGCCTCTGCGTGCTGACGTCAGTTCTTCTTTTTTCCCCGCCAGCAAGCGCAGATCTGGAAAAAGCAGTACTTTTGGTCACTTTTTGACTAACTTTTTGGATCATTTTGATCATCTTTTCGAAGTCGAGCGACTCCGATCGGTGCCATAGGGATGCCTGGATTTAAGCACTGCGAGGATTGCGACCGCACGATGTCGGTCACGGATCCTCACCGTCGGTGTCTACTCTGTCTCGGCTTCGACCACGACGACAAGACCTGCCCCGACTGCCGGGCCCTGTCTTCGAAAGCCAGGCGGGAGCGGTCCCACAGGCGACTCGAACTCCGGCAGTCGGCCCGCGCCGCGAGAGGTCCCGGTCCCACCGGAGGTCGAGGGACAGGTCGCGGGGTCGGAGCCACCACAGCTCCGAGAGTCGACACCACTCCTCCGGGTCGAAGTCGTCGTCAGGTAAGAAACACAAGAAGTCGAAGAGGCGTCATCGCTCTTCTGACTCCCCCTGACGCTCGCGCGACGCGGCCGGGGGTTCGGGGGACACCGCCCACGCGGCTCCGTCGGAGTCGCGGGCGCCGCGTCCAGCTCCACACCTTCCGATCCCTGGGCGAGAGCGGCGCCGGAGGAGATCAAGCGCTTCCTCATGGCCATGAGGTCCCTTTCTCCTCCGACTGGCTCCGCGGCGCCTTCGGGCCCAGCGGACCCGTCTGGGGCCCCTAGCGGGTCAGGGGCTTCTGCCCCGACGCCGTCGAGTGCTTCGGCCCCGGCGCCGCAGGACCCCACTGGATCCGCTTCGGGATCCGGGTCGTCGGCGGTGGACCTTACGACCCCCCGGCGTTGGTCCGTCAGGTGTCACCTCCAGCGCCGTCTTCGTGCGTCGTCGTCCCCGATGCCTCCCTCGATCCGGTTCCGGCGCCGCTTTCGACACCGTTTGGAGAGCTCAACTTCTATGAACTGGCCCCCTCATATGACCCCCTGAATTTCAGGAGATGGGTGACGAGGAGAATTGGGAGGGGTCTGAGGACCCTCTGACACGGGAGTGTCAGTCCCAGGAGGACTGGACAGGTGGACTTGGGGATGCCAGTGGTCTGGATACCTCACCAGACACTGGTTTTGTCTCACCTCCTACCGTGGTTACGGAGGAGGGGGCAACCTACAGTGTGGTGCTGACGAGGGCGGCCAGGGCCTTGAACTCCCCGTCGCGGCCGTGAGGACTAACCTCCTCACTGAGGTCCTTAAACCGCAGTCAAGCTCTGCTGAGCCTCTGCTGCCGTTTAACGAGGCCTTGACAGACGTTCTTTTGGGCGCTTGGTCCAGGTCCGCTACAGGTTCGCCTGTAGATAGGAACGTGGCCAGACGCCACCGCCCGGCCCCGGCGACCCATGTTTCCTGTCCACCCACCCCACCCCCGAGAGCCTGGTCATCCAGGCCTCAAATTCCCAGACCGCATTCCCATCGGCTCCGCCTGACAGGGAATCCAAGAGGTACGAGCAATACAGTAAGAAGGTATTCTCCTCCTGAGTCTGGGTCTGCGGTCTTCCAACACCGCGTGCCTCTTGGGCCGTTACACCCACTCTCTGTAGGATACCGTCGCTGACGTGCTACCAGAATGCCCGATGGAGGTACCGGCTTAAGCTCGGCCAAGCCCTTGTGGAAGGCCGGGATGCAGCACGTTATTCTATCCGGTGTGGACTGGATACCACCGACTCACTGGGCAGAGCGATGGCAACGACGGTGGCGATTCGTCACCACGCCTGGTTGAGGTCCGCCAACTTTTCGGCCGATGTCCAGAACACACTCATGGACATGCCGTTCGATGGCCGTCGCCTTTTTGGTGACAAGGCAGACCATGCGCTTGGGCGCTTTAAGGACTCCAGGGCTACGGCCAGGTCCTTGGGCCTCTCGGCCCGCGCCAGCAAACGGGTGCCTTTAGCTCCTTTCATGGCCAAGGAAGGGGCGCCCCCACACGTGCCGCCAGCCACGCGCCTCAGACTACCATACAACGCGGTGGCGGCCGTGGAAACCGCCGTGGAGGCGGTCGGGGACAACGGTGAGGTCAGTCCACACCTTCCCCCGCAGCATCCGCCTTAAAACCCTCCTAGTGGGGGGCGTGGCCAAGATGGCGGGGTAGGAAGACGTGTCTGCCGGAGCTCCCGACCCCATCCGAGGCCCCAAGCCCTGATTGCAGCTAAATCTCCCCCCCGGAGCCACACGGAGTAGCTGCGCTGTCGGGGGACTGGTCACCGCCTGGTCATCACCGCCGGTGCCCCGCAGAGCAAAACTCACCGAGTTCGCAGTGACGGGCTGCGGACCGGTGAAGGCGCCGAACCCAGGTCCCAACGGATCGGTGGCCGCGAGACGGCGGGGAGGCGCTGACCTTGCCGCCTGGGGGGTGCGGAGCTCCTTGAAGGCAGCGGACTGCGGAGCCCCCATAGCGGTGTGGTGCGGCGCGGTGTCCGAGGCGCCTCGGCTCTCCTCTCTGCGCTCCAAGATGGCGGTGCGCCGAGACCGGGGATCTCCGCCCGGCCCTGAAGACAGCCCTGGGACTGCGCAGTGAGTGCGCTGACTGGAGCGGTTGCTCCCCGCTGCTAGGCGGGACCTCCCAGGTGACGAAGCAGGCGAAGTGCCGGACACAGCGGGCCCTCCGACCGGAGCCTAGAGATCTCCCCACCCGAGGTGCTGGCGTGACCGGGGTGAGAACTACGCGAGTGCCCGGCTTGGAGGCCTTCCCGATCTTCGTGAGAAGCCGGGCGCTACGTCCAGCGAGGTTGCGGCCCTATTGAGCGCGGTCTGAGACCGACTGGACACGGGCACCTGACCAACCTGTGGCGCCCCCGGCACTGGCCCGCTTGTGCGCAGGGCCGCCAGCGAAGCCCGCAGAGATTTGAAGCAGACGGGGGAGCAGCGGTCACACCCTTGACAGAGCTATCACCCCCGCAGATGCCTCGGAGCCCACAGGGGAGAAACGTCGGAGATCTGGCTGCCCTTCTCAACGTTTGCCACGACTGAAGTCGGACCCAGGGAGGTACGGGGGCACGACCGTGCTGAGGTGGTGCGTCATTTGGCCGCGTGTGCCGCCTGGACGTCAGTGAGGGCGTCGGAGCCCCTGCGCCCCTGTTCACCCCGGAAACGCAGCACCGGTGACCCCCTGGGAACTGCGGGCGCAACTTTCTCCAGCTCAGCCTGGGGTGCGGCGACTGCCCTGACCAGCCGTGGTTTTTTGGGGTTGCCGTGGACCGCCGCCCGCCCTGGCCTGGCGGTGGACTCTTGGGGTGCGGGAGTAGACGTGAGAAGGAGCTGAGACGGGCACTTGGTCTGGTGGAGGAGCCTACATCATGGCTGGTCAGCGAGGGGGTAAACGCAATGACCGCACGCTTCCGGAGATGCTCAACAGACAGCCAAACAAGGGGGACAAGTCCTCATCTTCGCCTGGAGCAGCTGGGAGCTCGCACTCGGGTGCGGCGGCGGAACCTCCGGTCACCAGATCCTTTTTGGAGTCTCTCTTTAGCACGCTGAGGGACGACTTCCAGGCCTTGAAGCAGGAAGTAGCAGGAGAGGTGAGAGAAGTCCGCAGGGAGGTGGAAGGTTTGGGTGAGAGAGTGGACACTGTGGAGAACTCCACGCACAGACAGGATGAAGAGATCACTCTTTTGCAGCAGGAAGTGCTGACTCTCAGGGAGCAACACTTAGATCTCCAATTGCACAACGAGGACTTGGAGAATAGGTCACGAAGGAACAACATTAGGGTCCGGGGTGTGCCATCATCGGAAGAGAACCCTGATATAGTCCGGTACCTGCAGGAACTCTTTCGCATGGTCTTGGGAGAAGGGGACGATTTCCTCATTAGAATCGACAGAGCACACAGGGTGGGACCCCGCAGAAGGACTAATGGCCCCCCACCGGACATCCTGGCGTTCCTCCCAGACTTCCCGCTGAAGGAAAGGATCATGGCGGAAGCACGAAAAGCACGCTCGCTCACCTTCCGAGATCACCCTGTGGCGCTATATCAGGACCTGTCTACTCTCACGCTTCAGAAGCGTAAATCATTTAAGATCGTAACGGATTTCCTCAAGCAACACGACACGCCCTACTCCTGGGGGCACCCCTTCCGTATTATCTTTAAGTGGCAGGGAGAGACTCACCACTTGCGGAACCTGCAGGACACCTGCGAAATCCTGGGCATCACCGCGGAGGAGGAGGAGACCAACACGCCGAGAAGACGGCGCACGGCTGATGGAGAATGGCAACAAGTTGCACGAAGAAGAAGGACGGCGGAGGGGTCGCGGAGGCCGGGATCTCCAACTATTAGAGCGGAACGTGAGGCTGCTGTTCGGACAGCGTCCGAGGAACTTGGAGGTTCAGTGGTTGCTGCATTGACCGCTTAATCGTGCTCCGGGGGGAGTTCATTACAGCACTGTTCCAACTGCCGGCTGAAATGGGGGTGGGGGCGAAGGTTGGACCACGTGTGGCTGGACGTCCACTAAGGTAACATTCCACGGACTGGTCCGTTAGGGCCTGTCTGGGACTATTTCAGGAAGTTTTGGGTAGTTTGGGGCTGAGGGGGAGGGTTACGATGCTGGGGGAGGTGCGGGAGAGGGGGGGGGGGAGGTTGGGGAAGTTGTGGTGTGAGTTGAGGGGCTGGGAGGGAGGAGGGTGTTGGGAGTTGGGGAACGGGAAAGTTGAAGGGGGAGAGTTGGGGTTAGCCCTGTCCAGTGCTCCTTCGGTGTCTGCGAGTATTCAGCTGGAAGCATACGTTCATTTGGAAGTCATTGTGATGCCACACACTCTGACCCGCACATATAGACAAGGTAGTCCCGACCATCCATGGCTGAGTTAAAGATAGTCACCCTGAATGTCAAGGGTCTGAACAATCCCACGAAGAGGAGGGCGGTCCTCTCGTTACTGGAAAACTCCCAGGCTGACATCTGTCTGCTTCAGGAAACCCACCTATTGGCTGGGGATTGTCACAGATTGAGGTCTCGCCACTTCCCTACACAGTTCTTCTCCTCCAACACGACCAAAACGGCTGGGGTGGCCATTCTTTTGGCCAAATCATTCAGGGGGGAGGTGCTGCACAAACTTGTGGAACAGAAGGGGAGACTTCTGGCCTACAGATTTAAACTGGGAACCCTGGTGTTCACGGTGGGCACAGTTTATGGCCCGAACGAACAGCAAGATAGATTTTTACGCCAGGCATTGGAGGATATCACAGCATCACCTGATATATATATAATACTGGGAGGGGACATTAATTTAGTCTTTGATTCCTCAAAAGATAGATCAACGCAGCGACACCCGCAGACTGGGGAACTCTCACAGGCGGTGAAGGCGCAGTTAGTTGATTCTGACCTGCACGACCTCTGGCGCGAGCACCACCCAACCGACAGGGACTTTTCCTTTTACTCGCACGCACACAAGACATATGCCAGGCTGGATTACCTGCTGGTCTCTGGCCCGGTTCGTGACTTAGCTACCGCCTCGGAAATGGGAGTCCTATCCCTTTCGGACCACGCACCGGTCTCGGGGACCTTCCTTCTCCCGCCGGGCTCGGCCCGGAGGGGGGTCTGGCGGCTTCGAGACACGCTTCTGCATAAGAAAGCGGTAGTGCAGAGTATTGTGGACTCTGTTAGGGATTTTCAGCTACACAATTCTAACCCTGACACTTCGCTATCGACTCAATGGGGGGCTCTTAAGGCCGTCATACGGGGAGAGTTCATTGCGATTTCCGCCGCGGACAATCGAGATAGGAAAATAAAGCGAGATGAGCTCACTCAGAGGGTTAGGGAGCTGGAGCACGTACACCGTCGCACCGGGGCTCCGAGAGTCTGGAAGCAGTTGAAGGTAGCCAGGAAACTCTTGTCCTCATTAGACTTAGATAGGGCTGAATATGCTGCGCTGCGCCTAAAACACGCCTATTACACGGGAGGGGATCGATGTGGCCGCCTCTTTGCGGCCAAACTGAGAGTGGCACACCAGAGTCGCCAGGTGAAGGAATTGGCGGGGAGCGCGGGACAGGGGATCTCAGGCGATGCTGAAATTGCCGAGGCCTTCCGTCGCTTCTATGCCGACCTGTATGCAGCTGAGACCGCACAAATGGGGAACCCGGAGGATTACCTTGATTCGGTATCATTGTCCTCCCTAACCCCCGAGCAGGCAGACTACCTGGAGAGAGAGATTAGGGTGGAGGAGGTGATAGCAGCGATTTCTAGGCTTAAATTAGGGAAGGCCCCAGGTCCGGACGGTTATACCGCCCTCTTCTACAGGACGTTCTGCACAACGCTAGCCCCAGTCTTGACCAGGCTGTTTAACTCTTTCTCTGACCTAGGGGCTATTCCTCCAGATCTCCTACAGGCGACGGTGTCGGTAATTCCCAAACCGGGGAAAGACAGGACACAATGCGGCTCCTATAGACCGATCTCCTTACTGAACGTAGATCTGAAAATCTACACGGGGATCCTGGCGACGAGACTGGCACAGTACCTTCCCGGCCTGATTGCCCCTGATCAGGCTGGCTTCGTGCCCGGAAGGCAGACTGTGGACAACACTAAGAGGATAGCACACATCTTAGAAAAGGCCTCCCGTATTCCCGGGGAGAGGATGCTGCTTTCGGTTGACGCCGAGAAGGCGTTTGACCGGGTGCATTGGCCCTACCTCGAAAGGGTGATGGCGCGGTTGGGTATGGGAGAGAAATTCCGGAACATGGTGTTTAACTGCTATAAATTCCCCTCTGCGACTGTGCGAGTGAATGGCTGTGGTTCCCGGCGGTTTGCTATCGAACGCGGTACGAGACAGGGGTGCCCCCTCTCCCCCCTCCTCTTCGCGCTCTACATGGAGCCCTTCGCTCAGCGGGTTCGGCAGAATGTAGCCGTTACTGGGGTGCGAATGGGTGGTTTCACCCATGCCGTAAGCCTGTACGCAGACGATGTACTTTTTACGTTGGAGAATCCGGGGCAAGCCCTGCCCGCATGTATGGCTGAACTTAAGGCTTTTGAGAGTGTAGCTGGCTTTCGGATGAATGTGGAGAAATCCACAGCCTTGGACATTTCCCTGTCTCCCGCAACAAGAAACGACCTGCAGAGGCTCTTTCCCCTACGTTGGTCACGGAACCAGGTACAATACCTGGGGATTGCGCTAGCCCCGACGTTGCAGGCAATGATTTCCATTTACTATGAGGCGATGGGTGTGAAGGTGAGGGAGGAACTGGGAAGATGGAGCAAAGGGACGATTTCCTGGCTAGGCAGGGTTGCAGCGGTCAAGATGACCGTTTTACCCCAGATATTGTACTTATTCCGAGCACTACCTCTACAGCCCCCCAAGGGTTGGATTCAACAGATGCAAACTGAAGTGTCCCGCTTTGTGTGGCAGGGCCGTAAGCCCCGAATGCGCCGCGCCCTCACGACTCTGGCACCGGAGGCTGGGGGGCTGGGAGTCCCCGACCTCCGCAAATACTTCCAAGCGTCCCAATTGCGTTACTTGGTGGAGTGGAGTAGGTGGGAGTCCGACAAACACTGGCTCTTCCAGGACCAAGCAGTAGCCGGGCGCCCTTTACAGGAAATACCATTCCTTAGCAGGCCACACCGCCCCCCGAATCTTTATGCTTCTTATATCACGCGAGTTCCGCTGAAAGTGTGGGACTCTACCTATCGCACATTCGATCTCACCACCTTTCCCTCGCCCTTCACACCGATTGTGGACAATCCTGATTTCACACCGGGGACAGAGCAGGGGGCCTTCTCACACTGGAGGGACAGGGGCTGTAGGGCACTTTTCCACATGTACACTGCGGAGGGGATTATTCCCTTCCAGAGCTTTAAAGATGAATATCAGATGGCCGAAACAGACCGCATGAGATACTGGCAAGTACGACACTGGGCCTTGCAGCCGAGCGTTAGAGAGTCAGCGGATAGGAGGTTGCTGCCGTATGAAAAGTGGCTAATAACCCGCGCCTCGGACGCCAAACTCATAACTGACCTGTACAGGATGCTCCAGCTCCCATCTTCCCACTTCCACATTCCTGGTCGGGAGCGCTGGAACAGGGAGCTGGGGAGGACACTTAGCCCTAAGGAGTGGGATCATATTTCGTATAGGGCGAGACACTCAGCTTATCACGTGGGCCTCACGGAAACCTTCACCAAGATTTCCACATATTGGTATCACACCCCAGAACGATTGCATGAAATGAACAGGCTCCTTAGTGAACAATGCTGGCGGGGGTGTGGGCAGGTTGGTACATTAACACACATCCTCTGGGACTGTCCCGTACTGCAAACCTACTGGTCGGCGGTGATAGATGAGATTGATGCATGCTTTGAGATTGAACTGCCCCGGTTTCCAGCGTATACCCTGCTGGGTCTCCCAAATGGCTTGATGTACCCGCTGAAATCTAGGAGGGGACAGCAGATTGCTATTATGCTAGGTTCGGCGGTCCAAAACATACTAATACACTGGCGCACGCCTACCATTCCAACACACACAGGTTGGCTGCACAGGTTGTGGCATGTTCTGGGGATGGAAAAGCTGTCTCTCACATTAGCGGGAGACGTGACCTGTTTTGAGGAGCTGTGGCAACCCTTTCACTCGCTCTTGGCCACCGAATTTAAGGAAATTACATGCCCTAGATACCTGAGACTGCTGAGGCTTACGCCCCCGTTGTGAAGCACTGTTCCATGGAGGGGGGGCGAGCAGGGCCACTCAGGAGCGAAGGGTTTCGGGATGGGTGATAAGGATGACGATTTACTTCCACGATACGCAGCACTGGACGGGGAGGGTGGTGGGAGGAGGGAAGTTTGTGGGGGAGTGTTGTTTACTTAAAGAGAGGTATTGGATTCTGGGACGATGTTCCTCCTTTTTCCTTTTTTGCACATTTCCATGCCAGACGCAGGATATTGAGGCAGCCCCCAGGGCTGGGACATTTGCACTCTAATCATGGGACAGTTCCTGCCGTGTATTTGGCATATCTGTGTGTCTGTTCTACTATGCAACTGTACCTTTCTAATAAAATACTTTAAACCTAAAACCCTCCTAGTCCGTGCTTTCAGGCCCATGTGACGCCAGTGGGGGGCAGGGTTCGCCATCACCTCTTCCACTGGCGCACTGTCACTACTGACAGGTGGGTGCTGCAAATGGTCCAAAGGGGCTACTCCCTCCCCTTCGAGAGGACCCCTCCAGCCATGCCCCCGCAATTCCACCGCGTATCGGGATCATTTGCGACTTCTGCAGAAGGAAGTTACGGCCCTCTTGGCCAAGGGGGCCATCGAGCGCGTTCCTGGGCCAGAAGTAGGGTGTGGTTGCTACTCCCACTACTTTCTGGTACCCTAGAAGGGCAAAGGGGGCCTACGCCCTATCTTGGACCTATGGAACGTCAACGGCTTCCTCCGGAAGGGAAGTTCAAAATGCTGACTCTGGTTCAGGTTTTGGCTGCCCTGGACCCAGGAGACTGGATGGTAGCGTTGGATCTGCAGGACGCTTATTTTCACATCCCTGTCCCGCCGACCCACCGGCGTTACCTACGGTTCACGGTAGGCCACGAGCACTTTCAGTTTACCGTGCTCCCTTTCGGCCTCACAAGCGCCCCACAGGTGTTCACGAAAGTGATGGCGGTGGTCGCAGCTCATCTGCGCAGGTTAGGGGTTTCAGTCTTTCCCTACCTCGACGACTACTTGTTGAAGGCGGGCTCGCCCCAAACAGTCATCAGCCACCTCCAGACGACGGCAGACCTCCTGCATCAGCTGGGGTTCTCCATTAATGTGCCGAAGTCACACCTGTGCACCTCTCAGAAGCTCCTCTTCATCGGAGCTGTTCTCGACTCGGCGCAGTTTCGGGTTTATCCTCCCGAACAGCGGGTCCGGGACATTCAGGCTATGATTCCGCTCTTCCAGCCTTTGTCCCGGGTCTCGGTCAGGTTGACGCTGCGGCTGCTGGGGCTGATGGCCTCCTGCATCCTTCTGGTGCATTACGCCCGGTGGCGAATGCGGGCTCTGCAGTGGGACCTGAAGTTTCAGTGGGCCCAGCATCAGGGCAACCTCTCCGACCATGTCCTGATCTCGGAGGGCACTGCGAGACAGCTGCAGTGGTGGCTCACGGACCGCGATTGGGTCAGCGGCAGATCCCTCTCCCTTCCCCAACCGGAGCACGTAGTTGTGACGGACGCGTCCCTCCAGGGCTGGGGAGGCCACATGGGAGAGGCGGAGATCAGAGGCCTCTGGTCTCCGGCGGAGTCCCAGCTCCACATCAACCTTTTGGAGCTGCGGGCGATTCGTCTAGCACTGAAGGCATTCCTCCCCTCTGTTCGGGGGGTGTAGTGCAGGTGTTCATGGACAACACCACTGCCATATGGTACTGCAACAAACAGGGCGGGGTGGGGTCGTGGGCCCTTTGCCAGGAGGCTCTGCGCCTCTGGCAGTGGCTGGAACATCAGGGCGTGACCCTGGTGGTTCAACACCTGGCGAGTTCTCTGAACGCCAGGGCGGACGAACTCAGCCGTCGGTGCATGATGGATCACGAATGGCGTCTGAACTCGGACGTGGCGCAAGGTCTCTTTCAGCAGTGGGGAGAGCCTTGGTTAGATCTATTCGCCTCAGAAGAGAACGCACAATGTCATCAGTTCTGCACGTTAGAATTTCCAAGGCGGCACTCGCTCGGAGACGCTTTTCGTCGCGAGTGGAGTTGCGGTCTGTTGTACGCCTTTCCGCCTATACCACTTCTGCCCAGAGTGCTGAAGAAGATCAAGCGCGACCGGGCCCAAGTCATCTTTGTGGCTCCGGACTGGGCACGAAGGTACTGGTATCCAGAGCTACTCAGTATGTCAGTCGATCCCCCGGTTCGTGTGCCTCTTCAGGAGGACCTTCTGTCGCAGCAGCAGGGGACGGTCCTCCACCCGAACCTGTCCAGTCTCCACCTCCATGCTTGGAGATTGAGCGGCGACAGTTGAGGCCATTTGACTTGCCTCCTGAAGTCTGTACTGTCATTCTGGCAGCCAGTCGTCCCGCCACGAAGTCGGTATACGCCTGCAGCTGGAACAGATTTGTGGCATGGTGCACAGCAAAGGCTGTGGATCCTCTCAATGCCCCTCTTTCTGAGGTTATCCTCTTCCTTCTTCCTCTTGCCCAGCAGGGCTCTGCTCTGGGCACTATCAAGGGCTACCTTTCTGCCCTTTCGGCCTTTCTAAGGCTGCCTGATCAACCTTCTTTGTTCAAGTCCCCTATTGTAAATCGTTTTCTGAAGGGCATCACACACACTTTCCCTCCTATTCCGTTTGTGATGCCTCAATGGGACTTGAACTTTTCTGATGTGCGCTCCCTTTGAGCCACTTCACAACTGTCCTCTCCGCCTTCTTACTTTGAAGACTGCTTTCCTGGTTGCCATCACCTCTGCCAGGAGATTGAGTGAGCTCCAGGCTCTTTCATGTACACCCCCTTTCCTTTCTGTCCATCCGGACAAGGTTGTGTTGCATACTAAGCCTTCTTTCCTGCCCAAGGTTGTCACGGCCTTCCATATCGGGCAGTCTATCACCTTGCCCACCTTCTAAAGAGGAAGAGCGGCTCCACCGTCTGGACCCAAAATGTGCGCTTTCATTCTACTTGGATCGCACACGCCAGTTCCGGGTGGATGACCAACTCTTTGTTGGTTACGTGGGCGCAAAGAAGGGTAAAGCGGTGCACAAGCGGACCATCTCTCGTGGATCATCTTGTGTATCCAGGCATGTTACTCCTTGGCTAAGAAGGAGCCCCCTGTTGGATTGCGGGCTCATTCCACCCGGGCCACGGCGACTACAACTGCCCTGGGCCGGGGTGTGCCCTTGCAGGACATTTGCCAGGCAGCTACGTGGGCATCGCTACACACGTTTGCAAGACACTACTGCCTGGACAGTCAAGTCCGGAGGGATGGCTTCTTTGGACGTTCCGTCCTCTAGGACTTTCTGGTGTTATTATTGGTTCGCAGACCCACCACCGGGGTTGGTATTGCTGGGGTTTCTATTCTAAGGTAAGGAATCTATCACCAACGTGTCTCTTTCAGATGCACAAGTTACTACTTGTGTAACGATATATCTGTAAGAGACATTAGTTAGTGATAGATTCCTTACCGACCCACCCATCCTCCCCGTTCTGCGAACCGATATCTAGGGTTAAGGTCATCCCCTTTTAGGGCCCTAGTTTCATGGCACCAGTGTTGGTTTTTAGCATGGCTCTGCGCTTCTGGCGTGGAAAAGCTGTGTCTAAGAACTGACGTCGAAACCACAAAGAAACTCCGGTGACGACCGGAGGAGGGAACAAGAGGCAATAGGGCTCTAGGAGTAGGTCAGCCTCCAAATAAATCATATATCACAAATAAGACCACTTCTAGGAATTAACCAAGTCAATGTGGATTACCAAGCAGTACTGTGGGCATCTCACAAAAAGTGATGGACTGGCATCACACACCACCAGGTGTCATGCTTCATCATCTGCCAGTCCTCGCGCTCCAGAAACCCCGTTTCGGACCTTTTGAAATAAACTCACACAGCGGTGACTGGATAATTGCTTTCTTACTCACCGCACTTCTGTTTTTAAATTCCACATGGCTCCCTTACTAAATAAAGTTTCATTGGGGAACTCTTGATGGCTTTTTAACTCACTACTCCCTTAGGGCCCCCACTCACTTTAGAAAGTGCATCCCTGTCGTCAGGTGCATGCCCGTCCTCCACCAAACGGGGTTTCTGGAGGGCGAGGACTGGCAGATGATGAAGCATGACACCCGGTGGTGTGTGATGCCAGTCCATCACTTTTTATGAGATGCCCACAGTACTGCTTGGTAATCCACATTGCCTTGGTTAATTCCTAGAAGTGGTCTTATTTGTGATATATAAGAACTGACGTCGGCACGTGGAGGCGGCATCTAAGTACTCCGACGTCATCACGACGCCGACGACGGACTCGGAGCCGCAGACGCCGCCTACCGACGCGCAAGCGTACTGCT
This sequence comes from Lissotriton helveticus, assembly GCF_964261635.1. Classification (NCBI taxonomy): domain Eukaryota; kingdom Metazoa; phylum Chordata; class Amphibia; order Caudata; family Salamandridae; genus Lissotriton; species Lissotriton helveticus. Next base: position 127,642,860 of record NC_136068.1, on the reverse strand, counting down.
ACGCAAAAATTTCCGGATCCAGTCTGACGCCTGGGGATATTCTAAGGTAAGGAATCTATCACTAACTAATGTCTCTTACAGATATATCGTTACACAAGTTGTAACTTGTGCGATTGGGGAATTTCCGTTGAATGAAGCTTGGTTCCAGTGGCACAGTGAGCAAGGGACCCATGTCTAGGCATACATTTGGACTCTTAGTGCGGTACATCTAACACTCAAAAGGTGAACAGAAGGGGGGCGTGGCTAGCAGCCGATCACGATGGCTGCCTAGTGGAAGAGCTACGGGGACGGTGTAGCCCTTCACATTAATCCGGAACAATTATCCGATATTTCAAGACATTCAAGACACTCCAGGGGCCTGAGCTGCGGTAAGGGACCAGGAGGCACAGATCGGCGAAACTCCGGACTGAATCCGGCATCGGGAAACACCGGCAATCAAAGCCCAAGGCAGGAGAGCGGCGAAGCGTGGCGAGAGCTGCCCCGTGGGCGGAGGAACGACCCAAACAGCAGCGCGGCCTACGGCGCTCGGATTACCCCCCGGGGGCCCAGAACTGACAGTAGGCGGTGAGCGGCATTTCAGCAGGAGCGGCTTACGGACGGTGAGGCACACAACCCGAATGCTGACTGGGGGCCCTGATAGTGACAGACCGCGATCACTCTCGGCCTGAACAGAGCGGCAGCAAGATCCTTGGCAGCAGCTGCGGAGGTGTTGTGGCGGCGGGAGTGTGGGGTCGCAGACTTCCACAAAATGGCGTACCGAATGAAGGAGGTGGAAAAAGTCACTAAGGGCCCGATGTAGGTAGGCATTTACCGGTCGGTAACGGCCGAATTCGGCCGTTACCGACCGGTAAATACCTTTTCCAATGTAGGGGGCATGTATTTACAGATTCTGTTTTTTTACCGAATCTGTATTTACCGAATCGGTAAAATGACCGAATTGGTAAATACAGACTCGGTAAAAATACCGAATCTGTAAATGCAGATGTAGGTGGCGCTTTATACAGTGCCACAGGCCCCTAAGAATTTGTTATTTACCATGTAATACTATTGCATGGTAAATAACGAATTCAGGTGTACATGCACATCTGGGCATGTACACCTGTGCCATGTGACACACAGACATGCTCTTAGGGCATGTATGTGTGCCACATGGCACACAAGCCTGACATTGGGGTGCTACAGGGTGTCAAAGTGACACCCCGGTCCCCCTGGCAGGATTCGGTATTTACCGATTCGGTAATTACCGAATCGGTAAATCGGAAAAAGAAAAATTACCTACATCTGCCTACTTCCAATTTACCTACTCTTAAATACCGAATCGGTATGATTCGGTATTTAAGAGTCGGTAAATCGGAATTACCTACATCGGGCCCTAAGTCTTTGGTGACGGACACCACAGAGATGCAAAAAGCTTTGTCCCGACTGGAGGTGGAAAATAAGCAACTAGCAGAGAAGCTCGATGACCAAGAAGGGCGCTCTCGCAGGAACAACGTACGTATTCTTGGTATACCGGAAAGCGAAGGTGCTCAAGCCATGGACCTCTACGTCGAAGAGTTGGTGAAAACGCACCTGCAGCCGAAAGGCCTCTCCAGTTATTTCTCGATAGAGAGCGCACATAGGGTTCCGGGCGGGAGACCCAAACCAGGGGCACCTCCCAGACCGGTGCTCGCTAGACTTTTCAATTTCCGTGACAGGGACGCCATATTACTAACAGCGAGAGTTTCCCCACCAATCCAGATCAACAACTCACCAATTGCCTTCTTCCCAGACTATACAGTAGCAGTATCTCGGCGTAAGCGCAGTTTTATGGAGGTGAAAAAAGCACTGCAAGCGCAGGAATTGCCCTATTCCATGCTGTTCCCAGGCTCAGGGTGGTAGCAGAGGGCAAGACATGGTTTTTTGTGACCCCAGAAGCAGCATACGACTGGCTGGAAGGTTGGCGACGAGTTGGGTAAACCAAGGCGCGGGAATAGGGGCCGTCACAACTGCGAAGAAGAAGGAGACGCAAATGACCAAGCAGCAAGACGCCCGTATCCGACCTACTCACCACAGTCAGAAGCAGAGGAGACCGATCAGGGATAATCAAGCGAACCAGAAACTGCCCGGGACTTAAATCGCATCAAGGTAACGCAGCGATCGTGCTGGCCTTGGACACTGGGCTGTGACGGGCCATGGAGGGTAGGAAGGACTGGGCCTCCACTGGACTCTTTACCCCCGTCAAGCAAGTACTATGGCTGGGGTTGGGGAGAAGCACTCTGCTGAGTTGGGGTGGGGGGCGGTTTTCAGCCCGTTAAGCAGGGAGGCAGGGAGGGAAAGGGGGGATAAAGGGACGGGAAGTTTTGAATCTGTTTAAAATAGTTCTAGTTTATAGTGGCAGTGCTGATAGAGCAGAGAAACAATCGATCAGTGGACTACTGATAGAGATGGCTAGGCTACACCTCACGATAACCATACATCGTACTCATGGCTTTAGGTTCACAACCTGAGAATTCCCCACACGCACCCCTAGATGCTCCAATAACCCCTCTAAAGTTTATAACATGGAACGTTCGAGGGCTGGGAGATAAAATTAAAAGGGGCCTGGTACTGCACACCCTAAAACGCCACGGCCCAGCATTAGCACTATTACAGGAGACGCATATTACAGGGACAGCATGCAAAGCACTGGACAGATGGGGGTATAAAATGGTGATACATTCCGAATTTTCTTCAGGGTCAAGAGGGACAGGCATTTAGATACGGAAAAACTCCCCCTTCATAGTGCTCCAGACTAAGGCGGATGACCAGGGACGGTTCGCAGCGATACAGGGTCAGTGGGAAGGCAGACTCCTCAATGTGGTGTCCGTTTACATTCCACCAGCACTGCACTCAGTGGCATTCCCAGCACTCAGCGACTTCCTCCTGGCGCTACCTGAGGGAGACCTTGTCATCGGTGTAATAGACGCCACCGTAGATAAATACCCGGCTAGACCTGAGGCATTGGGAACCTCACGCCTTCAGAGTTTTGTGGAGGCAATAGGACTCGTTGACGTTTGGAGGCGTACATATAATAATCCACATTTGTAAAGCGCACAATCACCCGTAAGGGTCTCTAGGCGCTGGGGGCCATCGGGAAGATTAAGCAAAATATTGCCCAGAGTCACATGGTGCTGGGCTAATCTGCTGCCGGAGCCGGGGATCGAACCGTGATCCCCAGATTCCGGAGTCAGTCGCCCTGGACGCGGCGCCACACCTTCCACCATACACACCATACGGCTTGTCAATACACATATCACTCCACTGTACATAATAGTTTATCTAGACTAGACTACTTCTTGACACTAGACGCCAACCTTAGTAATGTAGAGGAGATAGAAATCAAGCCCCGAGGGATTTCAGACCACTCCCCGGTGATAATGACTTACTCATACTGCCAAAGGGCACGCCGGAGAATGTACCCCATTTACCCTGGCTATCTTCGTGTGCCTGAAATAAAAAAAGAACTTCGTAAAATCACGAGATATTACTTTGGAGAAAATACCACATCTGTGGTGTCGCAATCTACAGTGTGGGAAGCATACAAAACTGTCCTTCATGGACAGGCAATAGCATTGATCACAGGGCACAAGCGGGCAAAACAGAAGGAATTGAGGGATTTGGAATTAGCATTACAGGCGGCTGACACGGATTATTCAACTGACCCCACATCAGATAAGGCACACATTTGACACCTTCGGCAACAGCACCATAAAGAATATCTGCAAGAGAGGACAGCGGCCAACCTGATAGCGACCAAACATAAAATATATGATATAGGTGATAAAGCTGGGAAAATGCTGGCCGGGCTGGATAAACGGGAGTGTAATGCGAGGGGTATACGTCAAAGGGGGGGACAACTCACAACGGACCCAGAATTAATTGTAAATGCGCTGGCAGATCATTTCCGAGTAGTATACACACCAACCTCCAATGTGACGGAGGCAGGGGTTGAGGAATCCCTAAGAATGATTGAGATGCCGAATGGAGGGGACGGTGGGGAAACATGGCGGCAGCTAGCTGAGCTGCCGCGGTACTCCGACCCGAGTTCCCGTCCATCTGGATCGAAGATGCGCGGCCTTCAACTCCTCAAGCTGCGGATTCATCTCTCCGACCACGCTTTCCCCCAGGTGTAAAAGAAAAATAACTTCTTCGGCGTGTTTGGTATTTTCTTTGCCCTGCACGGTAATTTAGCCTCTAAAGCTTTCATGTGCGGGGACGGGGACCGGGCGTGCCTGACCTGCCTGGCGTTCACTGGCGTGTCTGTTGCCACGTTTTCTCCGCCTCCTCTGCCTACGTTGGTTACACCGCGGAGCCCGCCATCGTTCAAACTGTTTGGATCGCTGGTATCCTCACCTCCATTGAGTCCGCGGCGGGCTGTTTCGGGTCTGCAGCTTTGGTGTTTGGCCGCGCTGGAGCTCCGCCGAGGGAGGAAGACCCGCAGCCTTCTCTTGGGTCCCCGAGGAAGCTCAGTGGGGTCCAGCTCCGGTTTTTTCACCCGCACCAGTAAAGGACGCCTGAGAAGGGTAGAGGAGGAGGAGGAGGCGACTGAGGTAGGAGGAGAGACAGTGGCAGACACGGCTGTGGGGGCAGTTTTGGGGGGCCAAAGCAAACAGGGGGGGCAAGGTGTGTATAGCCCTGTGTCTACATCTGAAGATCCGGAGGGCCCTGTCTTGTTGGTAAACCCGGGATCCTCTCCAACTTTAAAACAGATAACCAGAGGGAGGGGGAAGTGTGCTCCTATTAGTGAGGTGGTTAAAAACACTGATAACCCTGGGACCGAGTCTGGGCTAGAGTCAGAGCCCTCCAGTGCTAGTAACCATAAAATACCTGATTTAAGCCAGATAACTCAGGATATCACCTCAAGGAAGAAAGTCTCCTCTTACCTATCTGGTGAAGTTAAAGCTAAACGAGCTTTCACCCGCAAAACAGCAAAGACAGCTAAAAGTTCTAAAAACTCCAAGTTGGCTAACACTATTGGGTCAAGGATAACACCGTCGTTGCGGTCTTACTTTAAGGCGATTCCGCAGGTTCTACTTCTCTCAGATCAGCAATCTTCCGAAAATGCCTCCTACCTGATGGCATCACTGGAACCCCCAGGGGCTATTGCATCTACTACCCCTACCGTTGAAGAAATTGTCTCTACTACTGCCGGCACGACGCAGGGCCAAATTGAAGATGCGGGTGTTGATGTTGATGTCAATACCAATGAACCCTGGGAGACAAGGGTGGCGCAAGGTGGGGCCGAGGCTGGCGTTGAGGCTGAGTTGGAGTTGGAGGTTGTTATTATCTTGGATGGTTCCTTAACTTTGAGCAAGAACCCTGAGGGGTCGCTCACTGCGCCACCTATTTCTACTCCTATTTCTACTCCTACCAACAAAGTTATAGAGCCTTCGCATTTCTCCTTGCCCTCGATCCTTCCGCCTTCTTCTGTATCATTCCTAGCTATTCCGTCACTTGGCCCCCCAAAAGAGACCGCATCACAAGGGGAGGACCTTCGGGGTCACGGGGCGATGGCCCTTTCGGACACTTTGATGGATAATAGTGACAATCCTTCTTTGGCCACCTACCTACAGACAATGTTCTCGTCTTTGTCGGCAGACATTAAGAAAGGCTTTGAGGCGTCCTCTGCCATTCAATCGGAAATTCGGAACTTTTGTGAGTCTTTGGACAGCAAAGTTGACCGTCTAGCTTCAAGAACAGAAGGGTTGGAGGATACAGTGACGGGTCTCTCGCTGCACTTGGACGAAGCTAAGGCTGACATCGTTAAGCTCAGGAAGGAGGATCAGATGTTGGCGGAGAGGATGGAGTCATTGGAGAATAATGCGCGTCCTAGTAATCTCCGCATTCTCAATGTTCCAGAAGGTAGCGAGGGGTCAGACATCAAGCAATATATTATCCAACTGCTAAAGGAGTCTTTGAGATTAGATCAATCAGTGAAAGAGCTGTCTACAGACATTCAACGTATCCATAGAATCCTCAAAGGACAAAGCCTAGGAAAATATTAGTGAACTTTCATACCTATACTCTCAAAGAGACCATCTTAGGTTTGGCCCTTAAGCAGAAGTCTGTGAGTGGGAAGGGCTTTAACTTTCAGATTAGGTCCGACCTCTCGAGGGCCACGCTTGACAAACAGTGGGAGTTTGGGAGGAGGCTCGAAGCCTTTAGGAGTCTGGGGGCCGTAGCCCAACTAGTCTTCCCGGCAGCTCTGAAGGTTATGCACAACAACACTATGCATAATATCAGATCAGTACAAGCTGCCGACGAACTGCTGATGTCCTTGGGGAGAGGGAGAGATAAAGACGAGTAAGGGGGCCTCTACTTAAAATGGAAAAAATGTAAGGAGAGCATGATGCCTGGGAACATGCCTAGTTAAAGTTAGGAGTTGAAAAAAAAGAGAGGGAAGAAGGGGGAAAAAAAAAGAGGTAGAGGAAAAAAAAAAAAAAAAGAAATAAGAAAATAAAAAAATTATCTATATAAAAATGAATACACACGAACAAAAAAGGCTACTGGAGGTTATAAGTCACTTCAAAATAATAACGCAATAGAGAAATAACAGTGGAATACTGACACATAGTGAAATATGAACATTGTACATCTTAAACTTATATCTTTGATTTTCCTCTTTATGTGGTCTTTTTCTCCCTTTTTCTTTTGCACAGATAAGTGCAAGTTTAGATAGGACGGGAACTCGGTAGGGGCGCTATCTTCTGGACTATCCAGATAGATAGAGCAAGGGTTTCCCATGGGGGGAGGGGGTGTTCAGGTGGTCACGGGGGGTGGTGGCAAGGGAAAAAACTTTAAAAAGTCCTCATTTTTTGCTCTGTCTTAATTATTTGTCTTTGGAGAGTCATAAGTCCTATGGTAAACATCAGTAGGCACTGTAGTTTTTTTTCGTTAGCCTTAGTCATTAGTCATTGGGCGGGGGGAAGTTGTTCTTATGGATAAGTTAAAAATTCTTTCTTGGAATACTAACGGCTTACGTACCAGCCCAAGAAAGTGGAAGATAATGCAATATCTTCGAGACTCAGACGCTCAGGTTCTTTTATTACAAGAGACCCATCTCACGGATATTGAGATCCTGTCTGTTGTTAAAAAAAATAGGTGGGTCGACTTTTGTGTGTCTACCACACAATCTTCAAGTACTAGAGGGGTTGCGATTATTTTTAAAAAATCTCTAAAAGCAAGGTTAATTGATAAATTGGTGGACCCGGGGGGTAGGTGGGTTATAGTCTCGGTAGCTGTTGCGGGGGCCCCTGTTACTATAGTGGGTTACTATGGGCCCAATCAAGACGATCCTTCAGTTTTGGGTTCGGTGTTTTCCCAACTACTCTCCTTCCCAGAGCCGACTGTTCTGGCAGGAGACTTCAATATAGTCTTAGACCCCAAACTAGATAAGTCCTCAACTAATGGACCGATAAAACCCTCTAAAACTAGAGCCTTCTTACTTGACAAAATGAAGGAGTTTGGCTATGTTGATATATGGAGATTAAGATCTGGGCTCCAGCAAGCCATTTCATTTCGCAACTATAAATATCACCATCAGTCACAAATCGATTACATCCTGATCAGCCAGCAGTTAGTTAACTCAGTTCAAAATATCTTTCATCTTCCTTTCCATCTATCAGATCATGCGGCCATTTGTTTGGAACTGGGTGGGCTGTTAAAAAACCCGCCGAGAACTTGGTCGTTTGATCGTTCATTACTAGTGGCTCCTGACGATATTACCTTTTTAAAAAGTGAAGCACAAAGTTTTTTTGATAACAACATCGGGTCCGCCTCCCCAAGTTGTGTCTGGGACGCATTTAAAGCCTTTTTGCGAGGCCTAATAACCAACAAGGCCTCATATAAAAAGAAGATTTACAGAGAAGCGGTCTCCTCTCTGGAATCCGACATGGCTAAGGTGCAAGAGAATATCTTGCTACATCCTGTTGCTTCCCCAGAAATTTTTAAAGATTGGCAAAATAAGCTACTCACTTTAAAAGGGGAACTGGGCTCAATCTTGAATGCCAGGGTTCTCCAGAGATGGGAGGCTAGTAAGCTGGCCCATTTTCAATATGGAGAAGGGGCTGGGAAGCTCTTAGCCTGGAAGGTTAAAACTGATCAAGTCAGAAATAACATAGATCAAATAAAGGTAGATGGTGTGACATATTTGGCTGATGACGATATTAGGAGAGCCTTCCGTGATTTTTTTAAGAACATCTATCACGAGGATAAGCATATTGAGGCGAGGCAAGTTGATGACTGGTTAAGGAAAGTGTCCCTCCCCTCCCTTTCGTCTGAACAGAGGGCTACCTTAGATAGATCTATTTCAGAGGAAGAGGTTAGTCGTGCCATCTCTAACAGTAAGAAGGGCAAGGCATCGGGACCTGATGGTCTCCCCTCTGAGGTCTATTTGGCCCTGCTGCCAACAATAGTTCCCTTTTTAACACTGTTGTTTAACCAGATTTTCCAGGTAGGGCTGTCTCCCCCTAATTCTTGGAATGACGCTTCTATTACTTTGATTCTGAAGCCAGGTAAATCAGCAGCTAGTTGTGGTTCATACAGACCGATTTCCATCTTAAATGCGGATGACAAGCTTTTTACATCTGTGCTAGCCACTAGATTGGGGGTGGTGGCACCGTCTATTTTGCATCATGGCCAGCGGGGTTTTGTGAGGGGTCGCCAGCTCTTTGAGCTCACCTACTATCTTGTGGGAGCTATTGCTATGGCGACTAAGGACTCCCTTCCCCTTGCTAGTATCACGTTGGATGCTACCAAGGCCTTCGACAGGGTGAATTGGACATTCCTGTGGGGGGTCTTGGGCAAATTCAACATCGGGGAGGGTTTTTGTAGAGCAGTGAGTCTGCTCTATCGGAACCCCACGGCCTCTTTACTGGTCAATGGAGAATTATCAGACCCATTTAACATCACTCGGGGTACCCGGCAGGGCTGCCCCCTCTCCTATTTGATTTATATATAGAACCCTTTGCCCAACGGCTGAGGGATGACTGTAACATCAAGTCTTTTACCTATAGGGGATGGGAGAGGAAAGTAGCCCTGTACGCGGATGATATTCTCATCTTCTCTTCAGATCTGCGCACTGCCCTCCCTTCTGTGATCGCCTTGGCCCATGATTATGGTGAGATATCTGGTTATCAAATCAATCCGTCTAAGAAGGAGATGATGCTGTGGAATGATCCTGAGCCAGTGGCAGGGGCCCAGTTGAGCCGCTCTATGCGATATCTCGGTCTCACCATTGTCCAAGATATAGATAAAATCGCAATGTTGAATTTTACTACAGTAGCGAGAGATTGTAGAAGATTTATGAGATCTTGGTCTTCACTCCCCTTTACCATTCTGGGTAGAGTTAATCTTGTTAAAATGTCTATTTTACCGAAAATCTCCTTTTTGTTTAATACTGTTCCGTTGTACTTTGAGCCCTCCACTATAGCTAAACTTCAAGGAGACATTAGTTCTTTTATTTGGAATGATCGCATACCCCGGGTAGCATGGAAGAAAATCAGGCGCCGGAGGGAAAAGGGAGGTCTTGCAGCTCCTGACTTGCAACTATATGCGTGGGCTTTTCAACTCTCCCACGCTAGGATGCTGCTTAAAATGCCTACGAACTTGGGAATTGGTAGCATGTTTGCTGCATTACTTAGAGGAGAGGGGGTAGGCCAGCAGGGTTTTTTGTTTAAATTTGGGGACCCTAAATTTTTTTTAAAAGTGAAGCTGAAGATCTTGCTGGGAATGATAAAAACGTGGGTTAAACTAAGAGGTGCCATAAAAGTGGGCTACTTCGCTGGCAGGTCACCTATGTGGGACTCCCCGGGATGCCCGGCATGGCTTCTGGATAGCCTCGCGACACCGTTGAGAGAGGCCGGGCTGGAGGTCTGGGGGGACCTTTTTATAGAAGGTTCTTTGCTCCCTTGGGACTCTTTATTAGTTAGAATAGGGCCGGGTCTTTCTAGATTTAAATATCTACAGATTGCGAGCTGGGCCCACTCGCAGAGTTCAGTCAGGGGTAGATATCAACTGGGAGGAGATAGTAGTTTAGTGGCCTTGATGCTGGATAAACCACCTGCAAGTAAGGAGATCTCAGTCTGGTATAATTTATTATTAGAAGAGGTCGACGGCGAATTTATATTAGCAGCGACGCTATGGAGCTCCTCTTTTATTGGTCAGGACCTTTAGAATTTGTGGTATTCCTCCTTCAAGATCATGTGGGACATTGTGAAACCGGCTTGACTCCGCAGGAACCATCTTTTTACCCTACATAGGGCATACTATTCACCACAGCGGTTATCGAAATTTTCAACTGATTCTCATGTGGCGTGTCCTAAGTGCGGGTTGTTGGCAGCCTCCTGTGGAAAAGTGAATTTTGCCATGTTATATGTGCCTACGTGTTCCCCATCCTATGTTATATGTGCATGATCGATATGCATGTATTCCCCTATGATCGATTAAAGACGCAATTATAGTTGTGTCCAACTCTAGTATGCCAGTTTCCAGTTCTCGTGAATGTAACGAGTATTAGACCTATGTTGCCACGTTTCACAGTGTGCACGTTAATTCAGAATAATGTCCCCGTTTCTAGGCCTCAAAAGGGCCCGGACACCAGATTCAGCTCCTGTCTCCTGAACCCCTTCCGAGGAGCGATGCAGCCCCCACCTGCATCCCTGACCCTTCACTTACTTCCTGTCTCACAGTGCCCGGCCCGGCCTGGCTCTGCCTGCCTGTCTGCCAAGAGTATGTTATGCTTCTAGTTATCAGTCCAGCCCTCCTTCTCTGCATTCCTAAGCTACTGAATCGCATCAATAGTTTCAGTCATAGTCTAGCCTTTCTGTCTCCATGTAAGAGAAATACTGTATTAATATTCATGGAATATTCCTCGCACACGCAATACATGTAGAATAATGTATGCACCAGCCTTAGTGTCAAGTAGCCTTTACCCTGATAACTTTTGGATTCTATCAACATGTTCTCTAAACACCAGATACCAGATATGCCCTAGGTACATGTCGCTCTGACTCCGCAGACTTTAGTCTCCTCTTCTAGCGCAGAAGTCATAGCCCCCAGTTCTACCTAGAAACACGTCATTGCCCGTTTGCGCGCACCACTAGGTTAGAGGTCCCAGCTCCTCAAGTAGCCCCCTCCATGTTTCCGCCCCATTTCATGACACTTCTGTTACGTTCATACCACATGTCTATGTATACGCCCTGTACACGCCTCTTGTTACACCTACTTTATGCCTTATCTTTCGCGACTGCTACGAATCCCGCCTACTGCTACGCCTACTGTATTGAATGTAATGTAATTGTTTTAGTATATATATATATTGTACTGTTATTGAAGGAGAGCGCTCACCCCATTCCTGTCCCGTGCAGCTGCCATCCTATTCCCATGCAGGCTGTCCTGTCCCTGTCCTTTATGCCTGATTAAAGACCTGCAGACTCAAGATACCTCGAATCCTGACTCTTATTTATTGAGCTATCTGTTTATATGAGTATCCTGAAAAATAGAACCGGTATTTAATTATTTATTTACCACATAATGGCGCCCGAATAGGGACTTGCCCTTTCCCCACGCGCCGGCGAAGCCACGCAAGCCCCCTGACCCTCTGCAGCCGTGACGGAACCATACCGTGCACGTGCAGATATTTCTGCTTCAAGTATCCCTCAGGCCCACGGAGGAGACGGAGGTTGCGGTCCAGCATCCAGACGAGGCGGTGTGGAACGCGGCGAGTCCCGACCAGAGCCCAAGCCGAGAGTCCAAGGTCCGAGGTATCCGGAGGCCCACCCGTAACTGAAGTCCGAAGTTCGTAGTCCGTCGTCGTAGCAGTCCAGTCCAGTCCGAGGCCTTCCGTTCTTGCTGCCCGGTGAGTACCGTTGCTGGGGTAGTATCTAGACAGGGTCAATTAATTTGTCTCTGGTCCGTGGGTTTGGGTACGCAAATCCAACACGAAGTGTCCACCTAGGTGGATGCGGGTCCGACGTGTCTCTTTATGGGACCGGTATGTTTCGTACTGCTCTAGCAGTGCATCTAGTAATTCTAGTAAGTTCCGTTCTCGAGAAATTCATGTGTTTCTGTTCTCAGTATTTCAGGTAATATTCTGTCCGAACTGTTATTTTAAGTGTTATTTTAATGTGTTTTCAATGTCGTGGTATGAGTGATTTGTTTTTTCAGTCATTATTGTGTTTATCGTGTATTGTATTGTGTTCAGATTCAAGTATAGAATGCCTCTGTTCTCAAAATTACGTCAGTTAAAGACCAGAAAAGGGCTGCTCGAGGAAGCAGTCCCTGTCCCTCCTAGGGACAGTCCAGGACATTTTATGTATCACAAGCATGGCTTAAGTGCCATAATATATCTAGACTTATGGTCCGATTACACTAAAGATCTCGAAGAGAAATATAGATGGCCTGTATCAGGCACATGGGATGCCGAGTGCATCATGCGAGTAGAAGAAGCATTATGGAAAAAGAAAGCCAGACAGTCCCAGAAAGATGCCATCGAGTTATGGCGCAAAGAATCTCATAAAAGAACCGAAAAGGAAATCAGAAAAACAGAATTAAGTAGAGAATCCTCAGAAAAAGCCCAAGAAAGGGAACTAATCGAAATAGGTGAACGAGTTAAAGCAGAACAGTCAGACAGACAGAGAAATGCCCTTGTTAAGGGTATGTATCCTCTTCTTGCCGAGGGCTTGCCAAAAGCAACCCCGGAGGCATCCAGTAATTTTCCGCCATCACTAGTTCCGATTAAGCTACGTCATAAACCGACTGCAGCTGATATTTTTCTCTCGTCCTATTTGGACGACACAGTCCCAGAATATGCAAATCCTGTTCCGCCAGCTCCCGTAAATAATGTAATTCCTGTTACTCCAGCCACCAGGGCACCCGTTGCAGCACCTGTTACGGTACCCCCGGTCCAGCCTACAATACATGTACCCGTTCTACCAGTCACTCTGCCAGCACGTACAGTACCCACAGACGATTCCAGTTTAGGAGCCGCGGGGGGAGATTCTCCTCGTACCCCGCCTCAACACAGACGTCTAACGATACTCGAGTTACATGAACGAGCGTTACAGCGTTCGCCCAAACTTCAGTCAGTTGCAGATATCAAGCGAGCTCTTACCGAATGCCGTTATGATCCAGTCCCAGGCGATGATGATATGGTCCTGTATTCATTGCGTGTAAGACGGGTGACCGAATATTTGGACACCCTGCCCAATATGAAGGAATATTTAGACAGAATATATCGTTTTATCCGTACAGGTAGAGATCCAGAAAGTATTCGCGAAGCCATGGTTCAGAGAAAAGTCGAGATTCAGCTTATGATTTTAAAGTTCTTAATTAACTGTTTAATAAGAGAACAAGATTATCCAGGAAAAGATCCAGAAGAAATGAAAGTTCTGACCAGGTGGAGTGATCATATAGCTGAGGGAAGACACAAGACACAGAACTGTATAGAGAGTATGTACAAGAAAATTCGTAAAGAAATAATAAAGTTACACGAGAAACGAGAAGCAACACAAGTAACCGAGAAAGAGAATGACTCTTCTACTGAAGAGGTAGACGACGAGAATCCTTCCAGAATAGCGTATGTAGGTAGAACTAGACTTTCCGACCGACATTCACGCCTAGATTACAAGAAAGTTTTTCCCTCTCCAGTACCAGAACAAGGTTCTCTAGAACAAGTTTTCCAGTTTACCGATCACATTCTGAAATCACGTATAGGCTATAGTGAGCTTAGTACCATGCATGAACAAGAACTAGCCCGATCAGCAGTCCGGTGGACTACTGATTCTACCACTTTTCCAGATGAAATAGTGGCACAAACGTTTCTGAAACTGCCCCCAGCCGAGCAGCGACTGGTGGGTATGTATATGATCCAGCACCTCATCACTCTGTATGAGGGTCAACATTCTGATCCAGGTCCGCTACATGATGTATTAAACGAGTTACTACAGTACAGATGGAAAGGTCTAGGTACCGATTTAATTAGTATCATTCTAGAACAGCGCCACAAATACCGAACGTTTCTGAACCTGCATTTTGTTCATGTCTCACCCCCAGAAAGTAAATCATTCTACATAGACAGACAGAATCCGTTACGAGAAGTACATCCAGTCAAGAAAGAGGGTGGTGGTCTAGAACGAGTATTTGTTTACACCCCCATCACAAAGATGGAACTCTTAGAAATGAAAAAGTTAATTCCCTGTCATGACAAAGATCCAGCAGGGTTCCACCGTGAATTAAAAGACATGCTCCGTATGGGAGAATACACGTATCCAGATATCATTAAAATGTTAAAGGTCCTGTTGCCTGCGGGCATATATGAAAAACTCAAAGAAAAAGAATGGGAGGTGGGAGAGAAAAAGATAGATTGGACAGCTCTAGAAGCTGAAGATAATACACGTGTACCAGGTACCGGTCTTGGGGATAAATGTAAAGAATTGCCCGAGTTATTGATACAAGTTTTGCCAAGATTACTAGCCACGAAAAAGGAAGACTGGGATGCTATCTCAGCCTGTAAACAGAAACAAGACGAAGATACTAGTGATTTTTATTCTAGATTCGAGAAATGTTTTATTATTAACAGTGGTTTGAAAACAAGTAGCGAGTCATACCCTCATCTTTTTGTTACTAAACTAGTCGAGAATTCAAGTCCACAAGTTAAAAATCGAGTTCTGAAAGTCGAAAGTACATGGCAAGCTAATACTCCGTCACAGATGTTACAAATGCTACAGAATCAGGGAGGAACAAGAACATGAAAGGAAACGTATGAAAGACACGAAAATGAAAGTATTAGTTGCACAATCTGTCCCCCAAGATAGTCAGAAGAGGGGTCCGAATCAAGTTAGTCATCCTGCAGCTCCCGTTAAAGGGACCTGCAATTATTGTAAACAGCCAGGTCATTTTATAAACGAGTGTGCAGTTCTGAAACACAACATAGCTACTGGTAAGACCAAAGAGAGACCACGTCCGCCTAGACAAGAACAAGTTTCACAGACTTCCCAGTTACCACAGAATGCACAACAGACAGTTACCGTACCGCAGCCTATAGCTGCAACACAGCATGTTACACAGCAGATGTACCAGTACGCACAGTCCGAGTATCCAGAGTATCAGCCATATTCATGAAACAGCCTAGAGAGGGAGGTAGGCTTGCCTCTCATCGAGATACCTGTAGATCAAGAGGGTCCCTATGTACACAGTCAAGTATTAGGGAAAGACAGAAAGTTTCTGATTGATACAGGGGCAAGTAGGACTACAATCAGTCATGACGAGGTTCCAGGGGCTCCGCTCTCAGGCTCTAGAAATGTTTCCCTTGGATTTTCAGGAAAACCAATTGTTAATGAAATTTCGAAACCAGTTACTCTAGAAGTAGGTCCATTGTCCCGAACTACTGATTTGTTACTCACAAAGTCATGTCCAGAAAATTTATTAGGCATCAAGACATTAAAAGAATTAGGTGCAGTAATTTGTTGTTCCCCAGAGGGGGTTCGTTTGTTTTTAAGAGACTATAAAGGTCATTATGTATTACGTGATTTTGATCCAAGATTATTGAATGTACCACAGCATTTATGGGCGCAAGGTCCAACTGATGTAGGATGTATGAATATCACACCCCATCGTGTGACTCTAAAGCAAGGTATTGTTCTACCACGAATCAGACAGTACAAATTGCCACCTGAGGCTGTAGCTGCCTTATCCAAAATTATTGACGAGCTTATTGTTCAAGGAGTGGTTGTAGAAACTGACTCCAATGTATGTAATTCTCCTATTATTCCAGTCATGAAACGTACTGATCCAAATGCACCTCCAGTTTATCGATTAGTGATTGACCTTCGAGAACTTAATAAATGTATCATACCTCAGTACCCAGTAGTCCCAGATATTTCTTCCCTATTGACAGCCATTGATTCTGAAGCTACGTTCTTCACAGTTATCGATCTCAAGAACGCATTTTTCAGCGTTCCCATTCATCCAGACAGCCAGTTCCTTTTCGGTTTCTGTTTAAATGGAAGGAGCTATAAATTCACACAAGCTCCTCAAGGTTTCACAGAAAGTCCTAGCATTTACAGTCAAGCACTTAAAAGACAACTAGACAATATTCACATGCCAACTGACACTGCCCTGCTCCAGTATGTCGATGATCTACTGATCACAGCCCGTTCTGAACGTGACTGCGAGCGTGCGTCACTTACAGTTCTGTATTTCCTGGCCGAGATGGGGCACAAGGTGTCCCCTTCGAAGCTTCAATTCTGTGTCCAGCAAGTGGTCTACTTAGGACACTTACTGTCCAAGAGGGGTAGGCAGTTGACACCTGACCGTATCCAGTTAATTGCATGTCTTCCCCAGCCCAAGACTCAGAAGGAGGTACGAGCTTTTATCGGCCTCACTTCTTACTGTAGACAATGGATTCCTCAGTATGCATTTCTAGCCAAGCCACTGATACAGTTAACGACACAGGAGGCAGCCGTATCGACTGTCCTCCCTTGGACCCAGGAACATACACATGTTTTTAATGAATTAAAGAAAGCTTTATGCCAAGCACCTGTTCTAGCAACACCGAACTACAGTAAGCCTTTTACACTTTTTGTCACAGAACGTGATGGTACTGCATTATCTGTTCTCACACAAGATCAAGCAGGACAATACAAGCCCTGTGCTTATTTTTCCAGCACATTAGATCCAGTAGCCCAGGCTCTGCCTGCGTGCCTCAAGTCAGTTGCAGCCACAGCTCTAGCTATTAGACAAAGTGATTCCATAGTGTTAGGACACTCCCTGACAGTACAAGTTCCACACTCCGTGGAAGTTCTTTTAAACAGAACCCAGACTCAGCACTTGACAATTGCACGTTTAACAGGTTATGAACTGACATTGTTCCAGCCACACATAGAAATCAGACGCTGCAACGTCTTAAATCCAGCTACACTGTTACCGTCAGTTACTTCAAATCCTGCCACGCATGACTGTGTGGAAGTTGTTAACACCATGACAAAGCCAAGACAGGACCTGACAGATATTGCATTACCTGATCCCGACCTGACACTTTATGTGGATGGTTCATGTATGAGAACAAGTACAGGAGAACTAGTAGCCGCGTATGCAGTGACTACCGAAACTGAAGTTATAGAGACACATCGTATTGACACCCTGTCCGCTCAAGCAGCAGAGCTAGTCGCTCTGACCCAAGCCTGCATACGTGCCAAGAACCTGAAAGTTAACATATATACAGATTCACGTTATGCATTCGGAGTTGTACACGACTTCGGAGTACTCTGGCAAGAAAGAGGTTTCATGACTTCTCATGGAACCAAGATTCAGCATGGTTTCCTCATTCAAGCTCTGTTAGATGCAATTCATTTACCGACAGCTATTGCCATTATGAAGTGCAAAGCACATACGAAAGTCACTGATATTATTTCCCAAGGTAACGATCTAGCAGATCGAACAGCCAAGCTTACAGCTCAGACTCCAGACATTCCAGTTAACACGATACAGACAGACACTCCAGATCAGACTACATGTATGACAGTTAAGGACCCTACACAAGATGTCATAGACATACAGTCACATGCTACTCCCGATGAAATCAAGAAATGGTCCGAACAAGGAGGGGTCCAGACAGATCAAGGATGGTTGACGAAGGGAAAAGCCACATGGTTTCTCCCCGACTCTATGGTTCAAGTCATTATTAATACCGCACATAGTCCTGCACATTTAGGAGAAAAAGCCATGTTAGATAGTATCCAGAACATTTGGTTCAACAAGCATTTACGAGCTGCAGCCAAGCAGAAAGTCCGTACCTGTATGATATGTTGCCAGTTCAATCCAGGTAAAAGTGTCCCGGTGGAACAAGGTGGTTTCCAACCTCCTGACCACCCTTTTGAAGTCCTCCAGATGGATTATATTCAGATGGAGCGATGTCGAGGTTTCAAGTATGTCCTTGTAGTTGTATGCGCTTTGTCCAGGTGGACAGAAGCATATCCAGTTCCAGATTACACAGCTGCGACCACTGCCAGGCAGTTGGTTCGTGAGTTCTTTCCCCGCTATGGACTCCCTAGGGTCGTGTATTCAGATAACGGCCAGCCATTCTCATCCGAGCTCATGAAACAAGTTTCCCTTCTGTTAGGGTACCAGTGGAAGTTCCATTGTGTACGCCATCCTGAAGCAGCTGGTCTCGTAGAGAGACATAATCAGACTCTGAAAATCCGAATTGCCAAAATATGTAAAGAGAAAGGTGTAGACTGGCTCGTTGCCCTGCCAGTTGCTCTATTTTATATGTGCATGGTTGCACATTCCAGATCAGGTCTGTCCCCGTATGAGGTCGTGTTCGGCCGCCCCCCAAACATGTGGGGTACACCTAGACCCCGAAGTATTACAGACGTTTCCAGTAATATGCTGACAGATTACCTAGCTTCCTTGATGTCTGCCCTACACTCTTGTCGTTCACAGGTTGCCGCCGCATTTCCAGACAACACCGAGGTGAAACAACATGAGGTCGTTCCAGGAGACCTTGTGCTGGTGAGGAACTTCGATCGTTCAAGTCCGCTGGAGCCCCGTTGGAAGGAGCCCCGACTCGTCTTACTCACAACAAGGACCGCGGCCAAACTAGAAGGAAGAAAAGGATGGATCCATCTGAGCCATATAAAGAAGTTTTACGGACTCAAATCAAAGACAATCATTAAGGACTGCCTAAAAACAGACTCTGAACTCAAGCCTTCCCTGTTAGAGAAAACTCCGCAGCAGGAGTATAAAGAGAAACTTCGGTCTAGTAAAATAAGTCAGCCAGTTTAATTGTCTAAGTCCCTCTCGGGTGAAACGGTTAGACAGGTTCCTGACATGTATGAGATAGACCCCCACAGTGAGAGAGTTAGTCAAAACTCTAAAAGATGTATCATCATTTTATCTTTCATGTTATTTTTGAGTCTTATGGCTTCCTGCACAAGTTATGCTTTTCATTTATGTTTTCCAATTTCACATGTACATATGTTTTCTAATACTACAGTAGAGCACACATTTAGTGATCTGCCTCCTCACGAGTTATCCTATCGTCTTGCTATGCGAAATAATACATTTATCCGAATGTTGCATTATTCACACCAGACCAGCAATGCTACTAATTGTTGGGTGTGTGGTCGACTCCCCCTTTCCAGACACCGAAGGGAGTTCTACCACTTTTTCCTTATCCGTTTTCACATAATGGTTCATGTGGAGCATGGTCCACGTTAACGTCATCTTCAACTGATATGTCCCTTCTGAATCGAACATGTTTCCCAGACAAGCAAGGTCTTTCCCATAGAACAGGGTTAGATCTAGAAAATGAAGTATATGATTTAGGTAATTATTCCTCGAATTTCATGGTCCTGAATGTTCAGTCCGAGACTACTCCAGATTTGCCTGCTATTTCAGTACTACCAGTCAAAGGCGAATTATGTGTCCGAAAGAATGGTTCCGCACATGTAGGACATAGTGATTGTACTATTATTGTCAAGTATAGTGACAGTGGGAAATCTATTTTTAAAGCTTCACGTCATTCTTATTTTGTTTGTGGTCAGACCGCATATGTCCGTCTGCCCCTCGATTGGGATGGAACATGTTACATTGCCTTCCTACTGCCACCAGTTTTTCTAGCCCCATCTGATTATCATAGGAACACACATCTAGTACACATTAGACATAAAAGGGAGATCGAGTCCCCAATTGTCGATCAAACTGAAACTTCTCTAGAACAGTATCAAGATTTCAATAAAGGTTTCTTCTTCTTTATAGGCCCTGTCCAGAATAGTAAGTTAATACGTAGGTTAACCAGAACCCTTGAAGCAGTAGTGAATGAGACTACTTCTGCTCTAGGTAACTTAACCGAAGAGCAATCTGCTATGAGATTTGTCGTGCTCCAAAATCGTCTCGTTCTTGACGTCATACTGGCCGATAGAGGAGGAGCTTGTAGAGTCATCGGATCTAGTTGCTGCATTTTCATTCCTAATAACGCGCCGTCTGTTTATTCAGCTATAACCAGACTTCATAAAATTGCCCATCAGTTACACCAGAATCCAGGCACCTGGACATGGTCCGGTTGGCTCTGGAGTATAATTTCTGCCTGGGGATGGAAAGTATTGTCATTCCTAGGTATAGCAGTAATGATCATATTCAGTTGCTGCCTCTGTTTACAATGTGGCCCTGCGATTTGCGGCATTTGTGCTACATCCTGTATTCCTAGTCCTAAGTCCCGTTCTAAGACAATTCGAGACGAGCAAATGATGCTATATGAGATGATAGATGGTATCATGAATATTGATGTTTCCTGATGGAAACGTAGGGCACAAGGAGGGAATGTGGAAAAGTGAATTTTGCCATGTTATATGTGCCTACGTGTTCCCCATCCTATGTTATATGTGCATGATCGATATGCATGTATTCCCCTATGATCGATTAAAGACGCAATTATAGTTGTGTCCAACTCTAGTATGCCAGTTTCCAGTTCTCGTGAATGTAACGAGTATTAGACCTATGTTGCCACGTTTCACAGTGTGCACGTTAATTCAGAATAATGTCCCCGTTTCTAGGCCTCAAAAGGGCCCGGACACCAGATTCAGCTCCTGTCTCCTGAACCCCCTCCGAGGAGCGATGCAGCCCCCACCTGCATCCCTGACCCTTCACTTACTTCCTGTCTCACAGTGCCCGGCCCGGCCTGGCTCTGCCTGCCTGTCTGCCAAGAGTATGTTATGCTTCTAGTTATCAGTCCAGCCCTCCTTCTCTGCATTCCTAAGCTACTGAATCGCATCAATAGTTTCAGTCATAGTCTAGCCTTTCTGTCTCCATGTAAGAGAAATACTGTATTAATATTCATGGAATATTCCTCGCACACGCAATACATGTAGAATAATGTATGCACCAGCCTTAGTGTCAAGTAGCCTTTACCCTGATAACTTTTGGATTCTATCAACATGTTCTCTAAACACCAGATACCAGATATGCCCTAGGTACATGTCGCTCTGACTCCGCAGACTTTAGTCTCCTCTTCTAGCGCAGAAGTCATAGCCCCCAGTTCTACCTAGAAACACGTCATTGCCCGTTTGCGCGCACCACTAGGTTAGAGGTCCCAGCTCCTCAAGTAGCCCCCTCCATGTTTCCGCCCCATTTCATGACACTTCTGTTACGTTCATACCACATGTCTATGTATACGCCCTGTACACGCCTCTTGTTACACCTACTTTATGCCTTATCTTTCGCGACTGCTACGAATCCCGCCTACTGCTACGCCTACTGTATTGAATGTAATGTAATTGTTTTAGTATATATATATATTGTACTGTTATTGAAGGAGAGCGCTCACCCCATTCCTGTCCCGTGCAGCTGCCATCCTATTCCCATGCAGGCTGTCCTGTTCCTGTCCTTTATGCCTGATTAAAGACCTGCAGACTCAAGATACCTCGAATCCTGACTCTTATTTATTGAGCTATCTGTTTATATGAGTATCCTGAAAAATAGAACCGGTATTTAATTATTTATTTACCACACTCCGACATACATATGTTCTTCGAATTTCCATTGCTGCTCCCCTATTGGAACTCGATTAGTGCACAGTTGACTATATCCTTGGGCTTTCAGATCTCGATCGATGCAATGCTTGCAATTTTTGGAACATCAGCAGAGGTTTGAGGCCCCGCTAAAAATCTTCTTTCTTATTGTATATTGTTGGCCAGAAGAGAAATTTGTAGGAAATGGAAGGTCCCAGTATCTCCTACATTGTTAGACTGGCGCATCTCAGTCCTGCAAACTTCCAAAGTTGACCTAGCAAGATCTGGCAACCCTGATAAACGTAATTTTTGGTCCCTTTTGAATTGGGGTTAGTTGGCATCCGATGATGGGGGTTTTTTTTTTTTGGTTTTTTTTTTCCCCCCCACTGTCCTATGATTAAGCTGCTTGGTCTGTTCCTTTTCCTCAATATACCCAACAACATGGTTCCCCCACTTGTAAAGGGTATTGAACTGCAGCAACAGTTCCCTTCTATGGTCATCAAATTGTGGCGCTTCTTGGTGGGGTCTGAATATACTGTGTGTCCACACTGACTTTGTTGGTTGCCGGCACTTCCGGTTTATCTGTGACAGTGTATTCTTCTCTCCTAGTGCTTCTATGCGATATACCAAGGGCAAAATGAGGAAAAAAAAATGATTGAGATGCCAACACTGGCGCAGGAAGCCTCCTTGGAACTAGAAGCAGCACTAACGACCGAAGAGTTGCAGCTAGCAATTAGGTCACTACAATCCGGCAAAGCACTAGGACCCAATGGGATTCCTGTTGAATGGTATAAGCAAATAGCAGAATCTGTGAGCCCGCACCTATTAGCAATGTACAAGGAAAGTTTAGAGAAGGGCGTGCTGCCACGGGACCAACGGATAGCCACAATAGTGGCAATCCCAAAACCTGGCAAGGACCCGTCTGACTGCACCTCATATCGCCCGATATCTCTATTAAACGCAGAGGCTAAGA
This sequence comes from Lissotriton helveticus, assembly GCF_964261635.1. Classification (NCBI taxonomy): domain Eukaryota; kingdom Metazoa; phylum Chordata; class Amphibia; order Caudata; family Salamandridae; genus Lissotriton; species Lissotriton helveticus. The sequence continues at coordinate 127,620,363 of NC_136068.1, read as the reverse complement.
TCTTAGCTAAACTGCTGGCAAATAGACTGCTGACCCACCTGCCATACCTAATACACCCTGATCAATTGGGCTTTATGCCAAACAGAAACACGGCCCTTAATCTCAGACGCCTACGTGGCGCATTAACAAAAGCTCCCTCCTTGTCAGAACCGGCAGTGATCTTATCCCTCTACGCCAAAATGGCATTTGATATGGTAGAATGGCGATACCTCTTTGGGGTTCTCCCACATCTAGGATTTGGCCCTAAATTGTGTGCGTGGGTACGACTCCTATACACGAGACCTCTAGCCCGAGTGACGGCTAATGGGCACTTGTTGGGCGAAATACCGTTAGCAAGAGGGACGCGCCAGGGCTGCCCCTGTCACCACTTTTATTCGCGCTTGTCCTAGAGTCACTGGCGACACTGGTTAGGAAAGCACCATTGCTAAAAGGTATTCGGTGGAAGGAAGGGTGGGAAGACCGTATATCGCTGTACGCCGATGACATACTGGTGTACCTCACAGATCCAAACCGCTCGATACCAGAGCTCCTTGGCATCTGCGACAACTTCGGGGCAGTAGCAGGATACACAATAAATTGGTCCAAATCGATACTCTATGTGTTGATGGGGCCTGCACCACAACTCCCGGCAAATTGCCCGCTGGTGGTGGTAGAAGACTCCTTTATATACTTAGGAATTGTTATATAGCTCCTATATATCCTTATATCGTGTTAAGTTAGCATAGGTGCATTTGAGATTTAAACGCCATTTTTCCTTTCTTGCAACTTCTGCACACGACCCTTAATTGTTGACTTAGCTTTCAACCTAGTTGTTTGCCGTGGTGTATGTGAGAATAATATGTTATTGCTCTGATATCAGTTTTGTTTAATAAACCATGTCTGCACGGAGAGTGCTGAAGTTTCAGGAGCAACACGATATGGAATTGTTATGAGGTCTGATCTCCACGCCTTCATAGTCATAACACAAGTGCAGCCTTTGCCAACTTGGGCTTGAGGCGGGATTGATATTGCTTTGCACGAGAATTGTTAACACACTTGATGCGGTGCACATGCAGAGAGAGCTGGTGTATGCTGATGTGATTCCTTCATGCTAGGACACTAAGGTATGGGCCCGCCCTAAAACAACCCAAAGAGACCTTCTTAGCTAATAATATAATATATGTGTTAGGGAGGGTGAGAGATAAGTGTTGTTAACTCTTATTCATTACAGCATGTTAACATGCTGTCACCATTCGCTTTTTATGTCTTAGTAACTATGCTGATAATTTTGCTACTGATAATAAGTATACTTGTATTATCTAAGATACTGCGCCTGAGAAGACGGCATTAGTAAATAAACATTTCAAATGCACATGTGTCTTCTTTACTCCATGTTCTGGTTTGTAATGATAATATAACGAAAGAGTGTTCATGAGTCCCACGTACCCTGAGGTACTGTAAGTTCATGTTCTGGTTTGTCTAAACATTGGGAGTTTGATATGTCCAATGAGACACTGTAGCTAGCTCGGTAAGGGGTGAGTTGGTTGCTAAGGTAAGTTTTGGGACACCCTAATTTGCCGAGGTTCCACTCCTCTGTGCACAGTTCTGTGTGAGTACAGAAACCCTGCAACATGGCGCCCAACGGTTTCGGTGGTCTTATATCATGACACTCGAGTAGTTTATCGTTCATGCCTTAACCCCTTCACATCCGTTTCCGGAAAACGGGGTGTCGGTGAAACCTACCTATTTTTTGAAATAGGTCTTTATTCAAGCTTGATTCTTTCTCAAACGGTTTCTTTGAATTACTACCCAGTTGTGCTACAAAGTATTCTTTGTGTGTTCTTGTTTCCAGTGTTGTCATGGCGGCGGTGGCTATTGCGCAGCATAGTCGCGTAGCGGTACGCAACCATCTTCAGACGTACCAAGTCCCAGTAGATGGGATGGCTGTGATTTTCGTGGTATGTGCAGATCCGGCGTTTCCTTACGAGTTGTTTTACTCTTGGGTTACGTTTCCGGCTGTGGACGCTAATTCTGGTTTGTTCCACTCCTACACCGCCTCGGATGTCCCAGCTGAATATACGCCGTACAGGGCATTGGAAATACCTATTGATCATTGGCAGCATCGAGTTTGGTTTGATGGCGCCCTCCCCCACTCTTTGTCCGCTGCGAGGTTAGGTCCACTCTCAATTCCAGGTACAAATTGGCCTGCGTTGGGTGGCTTTACCCCGCACCCGAATCACGGGGCTTGTACCCTGGCAGAAATTCGCAGGCTACATGTTGTTTCCATTTCCGTGATTCGTGCTTTAGTGCAATACATCGGTCGACATCTTCCTGGTGGTCCCCAGGGGGGTGCGGCCGCTCCCATGGAACGAGGTGGAATGCGTCTCAATCCAGTGATGGTTAATTCGGTTTTTGGTGCGCGTCCAGTTGACAACGATGACTTCCCATTCTGGTTAGCAGAGAAGTTTGATCAACTGGAGGCGGTTTTTCCGAATTCTACTCCTGCTGATAAACATAGAATGTTAACGATTACTCTACCGAAGGATATAACTCCTGAACTTGCTGACTGTGAAAGCTGGGGAAAAACATTTGCGGCAGTTTATACAAGGTGCTTCGGCACCCCGTCTATGACTGCCTTGCCTGAAATAATTAGACGTGTTCAGAATGATCACGGTCCAGAGGCAGCGGTTGAATTGGGTATGCGCCTGTGTGGTTCTTTTGAGATTGTAAGTGATCTCATTCTCTCCAATGTTAAAGGAGATGCAGTTAACTTTCAGGTGTCGAATGCTTTGGCTGCTCTGCCCGATGCCGACAAACCCCGCCAGTTAGCAAAGATTGTGGTGGCCGCTTATAAGACAATTGGCCGCACAAGTAGAGGTCTGAAATATTTTCCAGTAAAGGAGAAAAAACAACCTCAGGGACAATCTGCAGTGACAGATGTCCAGCCCAAGTCCAAAAAACAAATTTGGCCTAAGAAACAGACACAGGGGAAGAAGAATACACAGACTCAGGATTCTTTCCCTGCAGTACAAGCACCTGCGCCGACAGAAAAAGTTTATGATTTGCGCGATCGCGCGATGATTAAATCACCTGATCGATTTCAGGGTTCTGATCAACGCTCTCCTCGTTCCTTTCAGGAAACATCGGCCCCGAAGACCGGTGGAGGAGGAGGGGGTGGACGTGGACGTGGTGGCCAACAAGGACGTGGTCAGTCCCGCCAGACGGACGGCGCAGTGAAGCAGGAGGATTCTACGCCTAAGCGTCCGCAGTTTGCGAAGAAGAAAGTCGCAGCCTTAACAGCGCATAGATATGCCACAGATAGTGAGAACGCGGCTTCGGAATCTGACGTGGGCTCTGACCTTGCTGGACAGCGCGGCGGAGATTACCATAGTCAGAGAGGCGCTCCGTCCACTACTGAGGGTGACAGCGACTGAAGTGTTTGTTGTAATAGAAACAGCCGATACGAGATTAGCTCCCCCTGAAAGACTTTTTGAAATTGTCCTGTTAATTGAAGGTGACATACAGCGTACTGTCAGAGGGGTATTTTGGGAGAACCTTTCGTCTACGTACGACATTTTGCTTTCCGAGGCTGACTGGCCCCCACCTTTTGTGCTCGCAGCGCCGCGAGGGGAGGAGGTAATCCTTCCCAGTTTCGCGCACACTGTCTCGACTGAGCATGCGCAGCATTTTGCAGAAGAGTGGGCTCGGGCTCTTGCACCGGCTCTCTACCGCAACCAATGTGGTTGGGACAAATTGTCCCCATGCCACGAAATTCCTTTGCGGTCTGAGCCGCAGCCTCAGCCTCAATATCCCATACGGCGTGAAGCTAAAGCAGCCGTCGCAGATATCCTTGAACAATTGGAATATCAGGGAGTTATTGAAACGTGTGTGTCACCAATGAATAATCCCCTTTTTACTGTGACCAAACCTGACGGATCATATCGTTTGGTATTGGATTACCGGCATTTGAACTCGCATTGCCGTAACTGTGCAGTACAGAATACTCACGGCTCTGCCCTAGTGGATAGTCTAGTGCGTAAGCGTTTCAAGACAACGCCTGACATTTCCAATGGTTTTTATGCCCACAGACTGGATGACTTTAGCTCCCAGTGGACAAGTTTTACGTCCGCTGGGGTGCAAAAACGCTTCCGGCGACTCCCAATGGGCTACAAAAATAGTCCTGGAGTCTTCACCTCCAGAATAGTCACTCTGTTGGAGGGAATCGATCCAGATGCATGTTCTTATGTTGATGATATTTATCTCACAGACGACGAGATTTGGATGCATCTGTGTCGAGTGAATTCCATAATTTGTACCTTTGCTGATATGGGTTACAAATTTAATTTTGCAAAATCGCACATTGCAGAACACACGGTGTTGTTCCTCGGCTATGAGCTGAACAATGAAGGTAGAGGTTTGGCTCCTCACTTCTTGGAGAAATGCGCACAATTGCGCGCTCCTACAACACTGAAAAAATTACAGTCTCTGCTGGGCTTTTTGAATTTCGGCAGAACTTACATTCCGGAATATGCCCAGCGTATCAAGCCTTTGTATGCTTTGATACAACCAACTTTCTCAAAATCATGCTGGCTGCCTGAGCATTCAGCCATTTTGCAATCCTTGCAGGCTGATCTGCTCGCTTCTAAATATTTACTGACTCGTGATAACCACACCAACCTGGTAATAAGAATAATTCCTGGGACGGTGGGTTTCACATACCTCACTTTTAATGAAGGTGACACAGTACCTATTGCTTACAAGTCACACTTGTACACTTCGGCTGAGATGCGGTTTCCCACAGTGGAAAAGGTTTTAACTGCTGTACAGATGGCAATTCTTAAGGAACGAGCACTGTCTCAGGGGAAACGCATGCTAGTGGTAACACCCTGTCCTCACTTGGAGGCAGTCACAAAAGCCAGTGTACCGAATTCAAAAGCTTTGCACCCTCGGTGGATTCAGTGGGCTGCGTCATTGTCATCCACGGATGTCATGTTTATTTTTGACGCCTCCTTACGGTCGCAAGAGTACTTGCAGTATGAATTCGTTCATCCTGCTCCTCTGGCTATGCGACCTTTGGAGGACTTCCATTGCATCATTTACACTGATGGGTCGGCGCAGGTTGCGCATGGCTCTAAACATGCCTACGTTTCCGCATGCGCCATTGTGGTAGGTGCTATGTTGGATGATGAGTTCATTTCCAGGGAAGTGCACACGTTGCCCCTGGGCGATTGCACCGCACAATTGGCGGAGCTTCGTGCTCTCTTACTAGCTTTGGAGTACGCAGATCCAAGTGTTACTACTCTAATTGTAAGTGATTCTTACTACTGTGTCCAGTCTTACAATGAAAACTTGTTCTTTTGGATTCAAAATGATTTTCATGATTCCAAGGGTAGCACAATAAAACATAAAATGATCTGGGTTCGAGTAGCAGAGCTTAAGGCTATGTTGCCACTCGTTTATGTGATTCATACTCTCGGTCATCAGCGCGTAGGAGTTCACGCTGTTGGCAACTCGCTAGCTGATGAAGCAGCGAAATCAGCAGTATCTACATACTTAGTTGCAGCAGTTACTAGGTCTAAAACCAAGATTGATAGCGACATCTTGGCAGCGATTGCTGCCTCTGAGAAGGGAAGTAAACATCCTGCGGGATTCCCTTCGAAGTATAAATACCACTTAAGTCCCGAAAAGGTTCCTTTTGTGACAATTCCTGATGTTGGGGAACGGCTGATTCCCAACTCGGATCGCAGAGCAGACTTGATTACAGCGGCTCATGAAGGTGTGGCGTCTGCGCATGCGGGCGTCTCAGCCACTGTAACGCAACTACAACAACGTTTCTGGTGGCGGGGACTGTACAAACAGACGCGTGATTATGTCCTTCTTTGTGACATATGCCAGCAGATTAAACCTTCAACTGCTACGCGTCCGCCACAGACTCAGTTGTACATTTCTAATAAACCACTAGGCTGTGTTTATTTAGATCACTGCGGTCCTTTTTCATCTGATACTGCGTATAAGTACATCTTAGTAGCAGTTGACTCATGCACACGCTTTGTGTGGGTATGGCCACATCGCAGCGCTGATTCACGGACTGTCATTAGAGATTTGCGTATCTTTATAGGGATTTTTGCCTGTGGTACCTTCCATTCGGATCAGGGTCCGGCTTTCGCCTCTAAGGCGTATAAGGATGCCATGACTTCGATGGGGGTCCAAGTCAAGTTTTCGTCACCCTACAGACCTGAGGGTAATAGTGTAGTTGAACGAATGAACCGTGATTTAAAGCAATCTTTGACAGCCCGAGTTATAGGCACTGGCAGAAACTGGCTGGCTCACCTCTATGGCGTGCAGCGTGCTCTTAATAATCTCCCTAGAAGGTCTCTGGGTGGGCGGACCCCATACGAAATGCTCTTTGGCATCAAGATGTACGTCCCTGACCTTGACGGTCTAGACTCTGTGGTTCGCGCCACTTCCTTTGACGCAGATGAACATTGCAATGTTTTACAGAATCTACAAAAGACCAGAGACAGTCTTGCAAAGGAACATTTGCCCTCCACATCGGATGATGCGTTGCAGATCCCGGTAGTTGGCTGGCTACCCCAAGTTGGAGAACTGGTTCGAGAGAAGATCGACAACAAGAAAGAGTTTGGTCCCTCCTATCGAGCTCCAGTCCCAGTGCTTGGAGTGAAGGGCACAAGAACAGTCATTTTACCACCGCTTCCAGGTCGTAAGGAAAACAGGTTTATTTCTATTGACAATGTCATGATACACAGAGTGGCCGATTCTTCTTAGCATGACACCAGCTGTTTCCTGTCCTTCCATTGTGAGAAATTCAATTATGCCCACTGCTTCTAATAATGAACCTGAAGTGGCCATCGAATTACCTGCTGTTTCCAGTCCATTATTAAATAATTTACCCGGAACTAACATTGATGAGACAGACTATACATACCCCACTGATTTGTCCATGCCTGACCTGCAAGCTCGTTTAGCCACGGAATCAAGATTTTCTTTTGACTCTGCTTCCCTTGCCTCGAAAAAACCCTCTCAAATTGCGGTATATGCTAGCCTGTTTAAAAAACATTTTTTGATACCTCCTTGGATATACATTTGGCTGGTCCTTTTTTCGGTTTACCTTTTTATGTCAATTGGTTTTGTGTTTTATTTTTTTCGAATTATGAATGGACACTATGTCGAGGAGAGAACTTGCATTACTCATTTAAATGGAACTTTGGCCCCACTTTCCTCTTCACATTCTACACACAGATTAAAAAGAGACTTGACTTTGGTTAACATCACAGCATGGCCTGTTCTGGATGGAATCGCGTGGGATGCAGTTCGTTTTCAGATTCATGGCCCAACGGAAGTCGTTAATGTTCCTAATGTACTAAGAGTTAATATGGGGGATGTGGTAAAACAAAACATTCGTTCTGATGATTGGGATGTTAATGCTGTGGAAAGTTTGTTTTCTGATTTGAAATACTATGCTGCTTTTGATGCTGAGGATTTATATTTAGAATCTGCTAATTATGGTGAATTGTTCTGTTACCAACATTATGGCAATCACTTCTTACACAAAACATCTTCCCGAAGGGATGCTGTTAATTTTACTCAGTGGGAACATTGCCCAGCGCCTACACAAGGGAGTTCAGAAACGTTTCTTAAAAAGTATACTTATTTCACTGACTTTAATCAGTCCAATCCCGAGTCCTTTTATTTTAAATTTCACAAACAGCCACTGTCCAAGGTTAGACTTACCGATACAAAATTGTTGTATTCGAAGGCCTTCCTAGATCAATTAGTTACTGGGGGCTATGAGTTATGGAAGGAAACCATAGACCTTAAATCGGTTTGGGGTTCAAGGGCCTGGCAGGTACGAGGCACTGAGGCTTTGCACCGTGCATGTCTCATCCCGAATCATATGTTGTTTTTAAATGAAACCATTTCCCAGACCACATGCTTTGGATTGGCTACATCTAAAAGGTTAAACACCCCGTCTTTCCCGGAGTTGGAGGAATATGAGAATTGGAGTAATTTTACTCAATTGTCCATTAAAGATATACAGGCTCTGCTTCTTAATTCCTTCTTTAACATTTCCAGTATGAATCCCAAGGGTTGGCTGCTTTGGCACCGTAGTGCTGATTCTTGCCAAAAAAGATTTTTAAATATAACTGACGGTTTTAAGACTGTTATATCTGATCCCCGGTTTGATTTGAGTCATACTGTCACCTCTTACTCTGTGGGCAAGTTGTGTCGGGCTTGGCTGAAACATTCAACTTTACCTGCGGTTAAGTATCACCTTTCCAAACTGAATGCAGACGTGGATTTGAATGATTTCATTAAAGGCCCAGCTAGTGGCAGGTCGAAAAGGTGGTTATATGGGGTTTACAATGAAATTTGGAAACTCTCACAGATTGAGGCTGCTTCACGCCTTAGGGCTATTGATCAGGCGAATCTTGAGAAAGTGCTTGCAGTTGTTGACAATAGCATTAATGTGCTTTCCTCTAGAATTTACACATTAGATAATATTGTGTCGTCTGTTGTAGATATTGTGCATGATGAAGTGTCAGTATTATACCATGGTCAAAATCAATTACGGTCAATCATGCAGTTTGCATGGACACTTCAGACTCTGAAAATGGGTAAAGTTCCCTGGGGATACATGAACGTTTCCTCTTTATTTGCACCGTTTAATTTGACAGACAAACAACGCTTGCTTTCAATGCGTGATGCTTCCTTTTCTATGCTACATATTGAAAGGTTGGAATCTTTACCTTTTTCTGTGGCAGAAGCCACTGCTGCTACGTGGCTTATCCACGGTTTAATAACACTGCCTTTTGCTTTATATAAGTTTTCAAATTGTATGAAATATGTGCCAATAGGTCGTTTTGAACCCTTAGGTAGCGGTTTTCTTCATGAGGTCTGGTCACTCCCATACACATACAGATGTTTCAAGGATGAACAAGAAGTTTATCTAACAGGGGATGAGTGTACTGAGACGCCAGATCATTCTTTAATGTGCAGACACATACAGTTACACGGTTCATGTAACAAGGACCGACCGAATATGGCTTGCGTTTTACAGGGCACGCCAGTTCCTGCTATCATCCCCACGTTTAAATTGTTAGAGAATGGTAGTTATTTAATGCTCAATAATGAAAACTGTTGTGGTTTAATTAAAGGTATAGCTTTCATAGTAACAGTAAGTGAGCGAGTTATTTGCTGCAGAAATGTTCTTTATCCTCCCACACGTGAACATAGGGAGTCTTCCATTTGGCCACAGATACCGACCTTGGGAGCAGAATTCAGCGGCATGGCTAGAATAAGAGCTCTATTGTCCCAGAAAGAGGTGGCCTTGAGCTCGGCCCGTGAAACTTTCGTGCTTCACATTGCTAACACCCGTACGGAGGTTCAGGCTCTTTGAAATACTGATTTGCCTTTGCATTTCGGAGCCATGGTCCGTTCTATCTTTAACGCATCCTCCACAACGGGCCTAGCACATTTTTTTAAAGTTGTTAGCGGTGGTCTCGTGACTTCCTTTGAGAAGATTTTTGGAGTCATCCCTGCCTTCTTCCATTCTATTTTTTCATCCTTATTTGGAGGGTTCCCGTTTTTACTTGCATTAGCGGCTGGCGCTTTGGTGGTTTTCTGCCTTTTTAAATATGGATGCCCTTCCTGTGCAAGACCACGCGCAACTGCTACTGACGCTGTTTCGCAACCGCATGCTTGATTATTATGGCACACTGCCGTTGGCGACTCTAGGCACGGCGTTTGGATTATCTTTTCGGTTCTCCTATTTCACCTGTGTCCAGCCTGTATTTCGCTGCCTGACCTGTGATTTCCTTTGGGCCATTGATTTGTGTCTCTGCGGACCGATTTCTTCTGACGTCGATTTTGATCAACTGATGAGTCCTATCATTGCTCACGAGTTGGTTTGTTCTGACGAAAGGATTATGGCATTGGCAGTGGCACATGGACTAATGGGTCCCTGGGATGTGTTGTCGGCAGCGCAAAATTTCTTGGAACGGAGTTTTCTTGAAAACCCACCGAGCTGTCCTCTGATGGTTATAGAGGATCCGGTGCTGGGAGATCACGTATGTTCCTTTCATCTTTTAAATTGGATGGCTGAACTGTTTTCGGATGAGGACAGTGACTTCCTCCTGGAGGCTGTTGCGGCTTACTTTTCATATACAGTCTTGTCATAAACACTGCCTCGAATTGACATGCTGATTAATAGCATTTCCTTGATTTTATTGACTTTTGGTCAAGACATTTTATTTTTGCTTGCCTATTGGCTTGAGCCACATTATACTTGTGGGCTATTTTTTAGCATTAGTTTTTATAATTGAATTTTTATTCATGCTCGTTTATAGTTGGATTCTGCTCTCATGTGATGGCACTTCTGTTATCTTATTTAGTCCGTTCTCGGATCATGGGGGGGTGTTATATAGCTCCTATATATCCTTATATCGTGTTAAGTTAGCATAGGTGCATTTGAGATTTAAACGCCATTTTTCCTTTCTTGCAACTTCTGCACACGACCCTTAATTGTTGACTTAGCTTTCAACCTAGTTGTTTGCCGTGGTGTATGTGAGAATAATATGTTATTGCTCTGATATCAGTTTTGTTTAATAAACCATGTCTGCACGGAGAGTGCTGAAGTTTCAGGAGCAACACGATATGGAATTGTTATGAGGTCTGATCTCCACGCCTTCATAGTCATAACACAAGTGCAGCCTTTGCCAACTTGGGCTTGAGGCGGGATTGATATTGCTTTGCACGAGAATTGTTAACACACTTGATGCGGTGCACATGCAGAGAGAGCTGGTGTATGCTGATGTGATTCCTTCATGCTAGGACACTAAGGTATGGGCCCGCCCTAAAACAACCCAAAGAGACCTTCTTAGCTAATAATATAATATATGTGTTAGGGAGGGTGAGAGATAAGTGTTGTTAACTCTTATTCATTACAGCATGTTAACATGCTGTCACCATTCGCTTTTTATGTCTTAGTAACTATGCTGATAATTTTGCTACTGATAATAAGTATACTTGTATTATCTAAGATACTGCGCCTGAGAAGACGGCATTAGTAAATAAACATTTCAAATGCACATGTGTCTTCTTTACTCCATGTTCTGGTTTGTAATGATAATATAACGAAAGAGTGTTCATGAGTCCCACGTACCCTGAGGTACTGTAAGTTCATGTTCTGGTTTGTCTAAACATTGGGAGTTTGATATGTCCAATGAGACACTGTAGCTAGCTCGGTAAGGGGTGAGTTGGTTGCTAAGGTAAGTTTTGGGACACCCTAATTTGCCGAGGTTCCACTCCTCTGTGCACAGTTCTGTGTGAGTACAGAAACCCTGCAACAGAATACATGTCACACAAGATGAAGCAGAATTCCACGCCAGGAATCTGACACCCCCCCTAGAGCGACTAAGGAGAGATGTGAAACATTGGGCGTCCTTGCCCCTTACACTCCTCGGTAAAGCAGCATTGTTTAAAATTATGGCCCTACCCCAGTTTCTCTACGCCCTTGATAATACGCCTTTTACGGTCTCGCCCCAATACTTTAAGCAAATAGCGGCGCAAGTGTCAGTACTTCTCTGGGGTCACCGGCCCGCACGCATAGCACAAGCAAAGCTACACAGAAGCTGGTATGATGGCGGGATAGCACTCCCGAACGTACAACTATATTACTGGGCGACCCACCTCAAAAGTCATTAACCAGTGGATCCATGCGTCCCAGGATGATCCAGCGTATAGGGCAGACAGGGCACAACTGGGAGATCGTAACATGTTTGCGGTCCTCTATAACAAAGGACTAACATCAAAGCTACGGGGCCCTACACGACATACTGTTACAATATGGCACGCAGCGCAAACAAGGTTGGGTTGGGGAGGGATTATAACCAAGCTTACCCTACTATGGGACACAAAGTAACTGGGTCAGCTGAGGACAAGCAAGGGATTCACACAGTGGGACAACATCGGCATCTCCATGGTAGGGGATCTGTGGGACAAGGGAACTGTAGTACCATTTACCCAACTTCAGCAACAATATGAACTGGGCCCAACTGAGACCTATAGGTACGTACAGATAAGGCATGCACTGATGGCAGTGATTCCACCAGATACTGAAATCCCTGAGGCAGCCCCGCTAAAAGACCAGATACTTACTGACTACATGCAAAAAAGCGCCACTTCTCTCACATATAAGAAATTGATCAATAATCTGCCAGACCTGACAGCCACTCTACGTAGCAAGTGGGTGGCGAACTTAGGTGACATAGAGGACTCAGAATGTCAGGAAGCCCTGGCATCGCCCAGGGAGGTAGGGATCCCCACACGACTCCGGCTCATACAACTCAAGATCTTACACCGAATATATTATACCAGACTTACCATGCACAAACTACAGAGGGCGCAGCTCCCATATTGTCTTAGAGGATGCGGGGTGGAAGGCTCGTTTATACATACTATATGGGAATGTGCAGCATTAGCAGAGTATTGGCGACAAGTACTGCAAACAATATCACAGGTTATGGAAGTGTCCCTTATGCCGGAGCCGCGTAGGTTCCTGCTGAACATATGGGAACCTAATGATTTAACGCGTCACGGTCAGATGTGGGTCCCATTGGGACTAATGGTGGCAAAACGTAACATTGCGCAAAAATGGGGTGCAATGGAAATACCCTCATTAACAATGTGGTGCCGTGATATGGATCTGACTATGATTGCAGAAAGAACAGTGTATGCTAATCGGGGATGTCCCCGCAAATGGACACAAATTTGGACAGCATGGAATACCTACCGAGGGGACATCTGCGCCCCACCGCCAGAGTCAGACAGTGATAGCTCAGAGGAAGATTAGGGAGGGGGTGGAGGGTGTGGGAGGGACTGCACTGTTGAAGGGATTATTGCATTTGGTACAACTTACTTTTACTTTTATGACTGAAATGTGTATGAACCTACGTGACCTAGCTATATCATGTGGATTTCTGTATGCTGTCAACAATGCCGCTTTGTTGATAATGTTAATAAAAACATTTTTTTTTTTAAAGGTGAACAGAGGATGCTTGCAATAAGTCTAACTACTGTCAATTGTTCGTGGTAGCATTCCAACCCATCATTCTTTTAACCACCATAGCACCTCAGATTAGAACCAACAATTTGCAATTCAGTCTTGACCCTACTCCAAAAGAAACAGTCCAGCCCGAACTACCAAGCCAGGTCCTCTCAGCACAGAAACACAAGCAACCCTAAACTTGGCTTTGGTTTGGCAGTTAGAGCTGGATCACTCCCATTGGAGCAGGGTCAAGACTGATTTGCCTGTAGCTGGGTCCAAACTAAGATGGCATGGTGTGCAAAATAATGATGTACTGGGATGCGGCCCAGAGTAATTACCAGATTAATTCAAGCATTCCATTCATCTCTTTTTCTATACTTTGAGTCAACAACTAGCTAAAGGGCACAGTTCCTCTGTCTCTGTCCAACCTATGAGTTTTGCTTCAGAGCTGTGTTTAAAAAAAATCTTAATATGGCTATGCATTACCATATCCATAGGATTGTTGTACACGTCTGAGAACCTCCTTTACTTTTTTTGTTCTCTCCATTCAAACTATTAAGAGGGTGATCGGCTAATTTATTTAAATTTTACAGCAGTTTTTGTAGCACACATTCAACCCCTGCTAATTCATTCTCATTGATTGACAGATAAAAGGAGATTTAAACACTTATTATTCCTCTTAAATCAGTACAAAGGAGGAATCCTGGCCTAACAAAACTGCAAGCAATATGACCTACATGGCTGTCAACTCGTTGCAACTCAGTACTGACAAAGGAGATTGTCTTGTCCAACACCAAAATTAGTATTCAATGATACCTGCCATCTATCACCTATTGTTTACCTTCCTTCAGGTCCACAGTGAAGGACAGTGAGTTTTATTTGGCTAATAATCTTGTCAGGTCAAGTGTGTAGTTATCAGTATTGAGGTCCAGTTATCTCCACAATCATTGATTTTGTACCTTCAGATCTATGGCCAATGATGTTTGGGGGTTTTAGCCCATTTTCCAAAGTTCTTTTCGTGGCTTCGGCTGCAGCATTTCCAAACGCCAGCCTGTTCCACCCCAACAGGGAACCCAGGAAATTTGCGGGAGAGGCCGTGGTACCCACCGCCTCCACAGCCAAAGTCTGTGTACTGCTCAGTCCACCTTCCCCCAACCCCAGCTCCACCTGCAAAACCCCTTTGGTGTACCCTTGAAGGGTCACAGCAACCCGTGGGAGGCAGAATCCAACAAATCTATCCAGGCTGGCAAGCAGTCACATTGGACAAGTGGGTCTTCCAAATTGTTCGCAAAGGCCAAGCATTACCGTTCCACTCTTCTCCGCAGCACGTTCCACCATACCCAACAACTGACAGCGGACCAACTCTCCATTTTGCGGCAAGAAGTACAATCACATTTGGGCAAAGCGGCTATCAAGAGGGTGCAAGAACCAGAAGTATGATTTGGTTGGTATTGTCGCTACTTTCTGTCCAAGAAGAATGGAGGTCTTCAGCCAATTCTAGATCTCCTCAAAAAGACATTCAAAATGCTCACCCTGTCCTAGGTCTTGTCTGCCCCTGACCCTGGAGGCTGGATGGTGGTTTTGGACCTGCAAGGCGTCTGTTCCATATTTTCTTCCTGACAGCTCATTGGGGCTACCTATGGTTCATGGTGAGGTAGCATTTTCAGTTTGCTGTGATGCCCTTCTTTGGTCTCACAAGCGCCCCTAGGGTGTTCACAAAAGGGATGGCGGTGGTAGCAGCACACCTTCAGTGTCAGCGGACCCAGTCTTCCTCTACCTCAGCAAATTGGCTGTTGAAGGTGGGCTTGCCCCAGGCAGTGTTCGACCGCCTCCAGAGTATGGCGAACCTCCTGTCATATTTGGGGTTCAGTTTCAATGTGCCGAAGTCACACCAGACTTCTTAGGCTCTCCTTTTCATCAGAGCCATTCTGGACAGGGTTCGGTTCTGTTCCTTTCCCCGTGAAAGAGAGTCCAGACCATTCAGGCTATGATCCTGGTCTTTTAGCCTTGGTCCTGGATTTAAGTGAAGTCGAGTCTGAGGCTGTTGGTAAAGCTGGTTGCCTGCATCCTGTTGGTCGAGCACGCCAGGTGACATATGCCGACTCTGCAGTGGCATATGAAGTGCCAGTAGGCCCAACATCAAAGGTAACTCCCCGACCATGTCCAAATCTTTGAAGAGACTGAAAGATCTGCAGTGGTAGCTACAGGACCACTAGTGGGTTAGCAGTAGATCCCCCACCCTTGCCCCCCAGTACTGTCAGAAGTGACCGATACATCGTTTCTGGGTTTGGGCGGCCACCTGGGAGAAGTGACGCTAGGGGCCTCTTGTCTTCGGCAGAGTCCAAGCTCCATACCAACCTTCTCTAGCGAAGGACTGTCCATTTGGCATTGAAAGCCTTCCTGCCATCCATTAAGGGGAGGCTGGTACAGGTGCTAACAAACAACACCACCGCCATGTGACCACGCAACAAGCAGGGCGAGTCGGGTTCACAGGCCCTGTGCCAGGAGGCCTTACGCCTTTGGACATGGCTGGATCGCCAAAGTACCTTCCTAATGGCGAAACACCTGGCAGGCCCACTGAACACCAGGGTACCTAGCATGTCAGTTACACCCATAGGTGGCACAAGATATCCTCTGCGAATGGGGAGAACCTTGGCTCTATCAATTTGCTTCTGCGAGAGCACTCAGTGTCAGCCCTTCTGCTCGTAGGAGTTTTCAAGATTTCTCTCACTTGAAACCACGTTCCGCCTCAAGTGGAACTCGGGACTCCTTTATGTCTTTCCGCTGATACCACTCCTGCCCCGAGTTCTCAAGAAGATTAGGATGCACCGGTCCCAAGTCATCCTAGTAGCTCCGGAGTGGGAATAGAGAGTATGGTATCCAGAACTCCTGGGCCTGAGAATCTATCCTCTAATCAGGCTGCCCATCTGGAAGGATCTGCTGTAGCAGCAGAATGGTCGGATTCCCTACCATGGCCTTCTCAATTTTCACCGCCATGTGTGGAGATTGAGCGGCGACAGCTGAACACCTACCACCTTCCACCGGAGGCAGTGGATGTCGTCTTGACATACAGATGTCCCTTGACAAAAACTGTATACGCGTGTTCTTGGGACAAATTTGTAATTTGTTGCGGCACTCCCCATATTGAACCTTTCCAGGCCAATTATGTTTTGTTTGTGCTGTCTGTTGCCCAGCAAGACCTTGCTATTGGCATACTTAGATTATCTTTCAGCCCTCTTGGCCTTTTTACGGTTGCCTAACCAGGGCCGGACTGGCCTTAGCGTGCACTGGGCATTTCCCCAGTGGACCGCTAGGGTGGGGGCCGGTTTTGGACCCCCTGGCGGCCGTTTTTGTTACCGGTGGCCTTCAATATCGGCCCCCTGTAACAAAATCAGCCAAAACCGGCCGTAGCAAACAGCTCGGCCGCACCCCCCTCTTGGGGGCCGGCCGAGCAGTTTGTCATGGCCGGTTTCGATTCCCAGTCCTAACCAGCCCTCTTTATTTAAATCACCTGTTGAGATGTGCTTTTTTGAAAGGGCTGCAATGTGTTTCCCCTGTCTTTGTGATTCCCAAATGGGTCCTCAATCTTGTCCTTGTGTATCTGATGTGTACTCCATTTAAGCCTCTCCACAGTTGTCCTTTACAGTTTCTCACCATCTAACCTGTGTTCTTAGTCACCACCAATTAAGCGTGCGTGCGTGAGTTAGCTTCAGGCTTTGTTGTGTGTTCATCCTCCTTTCACCACCCTCTTCCCCGATTAGCTGGTTCTGCGTATTAGGGCATCCTTTCTCCTCTCGTTTCTTGTTGGCCATCACTCTGCCTGCGTTCTAGGCTCCACCCCACTAAGGAGGAAGAGAAGGGGCTCTGTAGCTTGGACCCAAAGAGAATGCTCAGCTTCTACATCAATCGCACCAAAGAACACTGGGTGGATGATCAAGGCAGTGCAGAATTGTGCTATCATCTTGATTGTACTCTGCATTAATATCTATTACGCACTGGCGAAGATGCAGCCTCCTGAAGGACCATGTGCCATTCCACCGCGGTCATAGCTGCTATTACTGCGTTAGCATGCGACTCCCCATTCCTAGACATCTGCTGGCTACGTGGCAGTCCCTCCATACTTTCACGAAGCACTATTGTCTGGGAAAGCAAGTACTCTGATAAGGTCACTTTGCCTGCTTGGTCCTGCAGGACTTTCTGGTTTGAATCCATCCACAACCCTCCTCCCTCAGGTACTGCTTTGGTATCTTTTCTGAAGGTGAGGAATCTGTGGCTAGGAGTCACTATCAGAAGATCAAGTTACTTCCCCACGCTAACGGTCTTTCTTAGCCGCAGATCAATCAAATACCCTTCCATCCTCTCTGTTCTGTGGTTGGACTCTGTCCTTTAATAAAATCCTAAATCTAGGAATCTACACACTAATATATTGATTTGCTTTTGGGGCTCCACATCTGCAGACACAGACAGTCTTGAAAGTAACTGACATCAGCGTGCAGGAGTGGCGCCTTTATAGGCCCCGGGCGTCATTTCTAGAGCAGAACTGTGTCCGTGTGGAGCTGCACAGTGCCACCTTCTGGCGCACAGAGGTGCTACGAAAAAGTTTCCATATCCGGCCTGACAACCTGGGGAATATTCCAAAGGTGGGAAATCTGTGGCTAGATAAAATCTACCAGTGTGTGCCTCCCAAGGTAAGTAACTTGTCCTTTAAAACATTGGATACCAATGCTTCACCTCAAGTGATCAGATTTATCAAACCATTCTGCCATAGAAGGCACAGACAATACTATCTTGGTGTAGGAAGTATTTTAACCATTTCTACTGAAACACTACCCACTGACCAAACTGAAGTCTCAACTGGAATTATGACAGTGGTGTTTTGCAACAGGAGCAGCAGAAACTGGTCTCTCACAGACCTGGACACATATCTGCGACCCCCTGTTCCCAAATTACTGCTCATCCTTTATCAAGACAGAGGGAATGAGAACTGGGAACACCGGAACAAACATCCTAATTGTAATGTTTGCACGGTGAAGGTTCAGCGGTACTCAAAGTCCTTGGTCAGAGAATAGACTGCCAATCAAAACGTTCTGTGCTCAGCTGCAGTATGGCCCAAAGAAAGATCTGGAGGCTGGAAATCAACTGAACACGCAGTATTTATATGAGAATTTAGGAGGAGATAGAGACCGCACGAGCCCAGAAAGAAGAAGATGCTTGACTGATAGGAGGTGTGAGGCTGTCGGTAGATGATCCCTGGAGTGCTTACAATCCCTCACCAAAACTGCTCAAGATCAATGCGGTGGTTGGCAAATAGGAAGATTGCTAAAAAAAAAGAAAATTGAATGAGAGACAAAAGATACTACAATGAACAGAAAACAGTTGACATTGTAAAATCCGACAACTTATCAACACAGCTATGCTGATGGGTGCTTCCATCCATTGATCCGCCACCTTTTGGATCCTCTCAAGTGCATACGGGCATTAGAAAAAACGTGCAATAACTCCTGCTCGTTAGATAGCGCCATGGCCTCAATTGCAGTTCCAACTCATCCTGCCCATGATGACGCGGAGCTGCACATAGGCACCACGGCTTTGCACTGATATCAGTTCATCTTTTTCCAAGCCATAGACGGATCCAGAGATCCGCTCCTTACGATTTCAGTCCATACCGAACATATTTTTCCTTACAATTTAAAATTGTTCTGGCAATGTAGCAGCAAGATTCAGCATTGAAGACTACAGCTTCAAGCTGTGTCTCCTGTCAAAAGTAGATGTCAATCACAGACCCACATAACGTCTGTCCGTAGTTTCTTGGGGACAACCATGATTCCAGGTCTTGCAAAAAAAGTTCCCTAATGCACCTGAAAGTGAACTTTATACGTCCCAGTGCAAGAAACGAGGAGGGTCTTGGTCGCCCTCTAAAGGTAAATCAAGCTCCCATAAAGAAGGATGAGAGCACAAGCAAGAGCCCACAACTTCTAAGGGGATCCAATTTGAAGGCATGGTGACATCGTCCGTTGCTTTGGTAGGTGACAAGACTTTGGCTTGGTTATCGGAGCCCTTTCCAACTCGATCCATCACGTTCTGTGGGCCATCTTCAACTTGCAGCAAGTAGCAGCTTTCAAAGAGGCCATGCTGCCAATCTTTAACAGGCTTCACATCCTTCATCAGGGAGAATGTCCTATGTTGTGCTATTCCACGACTGAAGTGCGGTCTTGTGTCCCGGGTGTGAGTGTTTGATTGGTTCAGATGATCACCACCCCCTTTTGTACCACTTTGTTCGCCATAAGTTGGCAGGGTATGCTCAGACGTGAGTCCCTTGCTCACTTTGCCACTGGATTCAAGCAAGCCGGGCTGAAGACGGCTGAAATGCCAGAAACCGGTCCTCGGAAGCTTGTTTCCAGTCCAGGGAAGGCATGGCTTGGCAGTTCGGGCTGGACTGTTCCCATGAGGCACAGGGTCAGACTGATTTGCATATGGCCATGTCTGAACTGGGGTGGCAGAGTGGGCTAAAGAACGGTGATGGATAAAACCCAGATCTGTTGACTGGGTGTGAGTGTTTGATTGGTTCAGATGCTCCGTCCATCACCACCCCCTTTTGTACCACCGGATGACTCCCCAGCAGCCCCACACACTAGCTGCAGGCCCTTTGCCTTTTTATCTTCATGATGAGAACTTTTTCTTGAATATATTTTTGTTGAATATTTTTTCTTACAAAAATAAGTTGTCATTTGTGCATACATTATACAGTTAAATTGATTTACCGAACAAGTAAGACAAAAAGCAAATACTATTGTCACAGAGTGCCCATGCTCCAAACGACTGACTTATTTCTTTAATAGATTTCTGAGCGAGTCTGTACCATTGACCTACATGCGACAACGAAACAGGAAAGAGTTCCAATCAGCAAGCAGGACAGAGCAATACATACATTTAACCAGCGGTCAAAGTGCTCAAAGAAAATGATGGGAACTGTGATCCTATCCTGAGTACAGTGGAATGCGGTCAGCAAGTGTGGGCGGGGTCAGAGACGTGGCTAAAAGGAACAAAATATTGTGGAACCTTCACCTGCAGGTAACAGCATATAAAATGTAATACACACACCTTAAATGACAAATAAATGCCAGGATACCCTCACGGGGGACAGGCAGCGCTCTACAAATCCATCTTACATTAGTTTAGATTTTGTGTAAATGTTTATAACGCTTTCAGAAGTTATGTTTTTATTAACCTCATCACTGCGGCGCGAATTCCGCCGCAGTGCTGAGCATTCCAATCGCGGGCGTGGTCATGACGGCTACCGGCCGTCATCAGCACAGATTCTTCCAATTGCAGCTTCTACTCGCTCCCAAGAAGCCCTTAGATTTGCCAATCAATCGGTTGCACACATTTACATTTCTTTCAGGTAGCAGGCACCCTGGAGGGAAGGCTTGTTTCTTCTTTGGCTGTCTCTGACTTCTCAGTAGAGGAGTCATTCTTCCCTTTCATCCTGCGACACCTCAATCCTCAGGAATGGTTTTTTTTTTTTATGAATGGGAACTGTTTTGATCAATTTAATAAACTTTGAGAATGTCGTTACCCAGTTCCCCTGCCCACCTGGATCTCTGCATTTACCACATATGTATGACGTAGTATTGTAGGAACAGGGTGGATAACAACAGCCTGCATCTTATCCTGTGAGCATACCAAATCATTTGCAAGTAATCAACAGTCGTCACGTTTTGTGGTTGATTTGCATCAACACGTTATCTCAACAGAATTCAGTACCTAAGGCTGAAACCGATAAGTAGAAGGAACAAGGCGGTGGAGGCCTATTAGCACGCATAAGTAATTTAGCACAATAGTGTAGTCAGAACATCTGAGAGCTAATGTGAGTATCAGGGTGACCATGGTTGGAAAAATAGAGGCAAAGTCAAGGGTGCAAGCATTCTTTCTGTCCTACTAGAGCACAGAGGGGTCAAATACACATTGCCCTGGAGATGAAGATGCCTACTTAGCTGTGTAATAAAGTGTTGTAGCGTGATGGGACCTTTCTCATCTGGGAGCGTATTCATGGTGTAAGGACGTCATCGATGGCTATAGCTTGAAAGTTAGCAAGCAGTGCATCAGATCCCAGGGGCAAGAGATAATCTTGAAGGCCCCTGACCTCTTTGGAGGTCTTGTGATTCTAATTCGGCCCATGCCATTACCGACTTGTACCTTTGAGATACTTGAGGAGGCGCACTAGCCTTCTTCCAGTGTCACGTAATGGCGCTTTGCAAGTATTAGTGCAATGTCTAGGAAACGAGCTGCAAGTTTATTCTCGTTCAAGCGTTTGAATGATCCTAGGGTACAAACTTCCCAACTATGTAACATGGTGTTCCCGGAGACTTGAGTTAGATGAGGTGACTGCCAGCACAGAACTGTGACCGCGAGGGGGCAGGATCCTAACATATGTGATCTACATGTGCTCGACCAGTGGCAGCACGGCCAGCATTCATTGGCGCCTGAGAAAAAGTATTTTTTTCTTCTCAGATGTAAGGTTAGTCTCATGTAAGACATAAAATTGAATACGCTTAAATCTGGCATTTGTGGAAACTATTGCCAGATAAGCCAAGATTCATTCCTATTCTTTATCGTTAACTACTTTCAGAAACTCTGTCCCCTATTTATTGAAACAGATTTGTAGAGGCACCTGTGTATGGTGACCGAAAGACATTGTGGGCCACCCGAGGAGGTGATGGCCGCTACCCTTGAAGATTATGCATGACTGCATGTGTGAGCAGCTCTTCCAATTTGATGGGCTAGTTAATGCGTACCTGTGGAATAGACATTGTATTTTATAAACTGACCTTTCTGGATGTTGCGTTGGTCTAAGAGTTCTTCAAAAGACAATAGAGGACCATCCTGGAAATGATCACCAAGTGACTCTAAGCCTGCGGTGTGCCAGTGCAGTACGTCTGACGTAGTGAGGGCTGTTCCAAGATCTGGTAAGCTGAGAAGTAGAATAGCTGGGGATAGGGAGGGGTTTGAGAGGTGATTTGCATGCATCTATTAAAGCAGAGGTAAGCCTTGCTCATTATGTGGGAGTAAGGGGAGCACCACTAGCCTGGGGAAGATGAGCCGCAATAATGTATTTGTTCTCCAAGGCGCTGGTGCAGTGGCAGTGTCCTCAAGATGTTTTTCTGACAGCCAACAGCATACCCACAGTAATTGCAACGCAGGGTAGTACTCCTCAAAGTGTGGGGCACCCTAACACACGTTATCCGCAAGGAGACACCGCTTGGCCAGCGCAATCCTACAGCGACAGTTGTGACACATCAAGTCACCAACAAGGGCATCCCGAGGTCAAAAGAATGTCTCAAGAGGGTATAGGGGGAGATGAGTGAAAAAATATAGCAGGTTAGACAGCATTACCATTTTAGAAAGGGCTATCCTGCCCATCACTGAAATGGGAAGGTTTCTCCTGAAGGCCACCTGATTACAGAGGCCGATGCAACTTGTTTGATGTTGCCATTGAGCAATTCCCATTATTTATGATAAACGCGGATTCCTATGTAACAAAATGTTGTGCACGGCCAGTGTAGTGATCCCCCACCAGTATCAACCCTGACCTCTAGAGCAGCAGGACGGAATCGGAATAGGAAGGGTTTTTGCCAATTGAACTGCAGACTAGACATCCCTCTTAAAGCGTGGAGGGACATGCACACACACTATTTGATCTATGGTTGCGTCCTTGAAGTAAAGCAAAATGGCATTTGCGTAGAGTGGGGCTGCAAACACTGTCTCCAGGGGGTATGCCCCAGTTAACCCCACCTCGGTGCTATTGAATTTATACAGGCTCCATGGCAAGGGCAAAAAGAAGGGTGGAAAGTGTGCAGTCTTTCCTAGTAACATGAAGTACAAGAACAGGTTCCGAAATGTGACGCTCAATTCAAACGGGCATAGTAGGCGTTGCATGGAGAAATTTAACCAACCATAACGTGTGCCTGCCAAGACAAAATCTCAAAAGGTACGTCTGACCTAGGGAGTCAGAGGCTTTCTCCATATCCAGTGCGAAGCATGGTGCCTTGGGTAGGATCTTGGGGCAAACTTCATGACCCTAAGCAATCTGTGAATATTTATGGGTGTGCTTCTCCCCGGTATAAACACATATTGATCCGGGTGGACCAACTGGGGAAGCAGAGGCAAGACTGCCAGCCAGAATTGTGTTCCAAAATGTGTAATTGTGTGCATGTGACTCTTTGTTGGGGGCTGCTTTTTCAAGACCACGCAACAAGCCAGCGAGTGTGTCCTGTGCAATACATAGTGTTTTCCTAGCCCCCACCATTGCTTTGATACAAAGCCCTTTGATTGTAACTTTGAATGCTTCCCATTTAATAGAGGTGGAGGAGATGAAATTCTGATTAACAAAGTAGTCAGTTATTTTGCTGCGCAGAATATCACCAAAACCAGGGTCTTCCAATAAGGTAGGCTGCAGCCTCCAGATTAGTATCTGTGGGGTGCACTGAACCCAGCCAAATGCAGTCTGAAGAGAGTTGTAGTTAAAGATAGTGCGGCCCGTGTAAGTTACGGAAGCAAACAGGGAGCATATATATGTAGAGCATCATATACAGTCAAATTTTGTGTAGCGATCATGTGAGAGCGAGTGGAAAGAGGAAATCTAGGCCTCAGCATTGCAATGGTGTCAGATATCTTTGGATTCCATTGTGTCAACCATTGAGCAAGGTGCCTGGTATTGTGTGGTGTAGGGGCCTGTGGTATGGTTGAACACAACCTAACCAGGAGCAAATCTAGGACACAATTGAAATCCCTGCGCGTTATCCAAGGTGTATTCTGACATTGCACAAGGTGGCTGAGATCAGACATTCAGGAAAGATGCCTGCTCGGTATTAGATCATATGTGCAGCCCAGAACCAAAAGACTGCCGCCTAGAGGCCCCTTAATCAGAACATACATTCTGTCCTTGTCTATGATGATGACAGTAGATTAAAATTGGACCCATGCTCTTACCCAGAACAATGCCCCCCTACCACCAAGCAAAACCAGAGAATTTGTAGAGAAAACATGCTCCCGCCCCCTGGAGCGGCTGCGTCTCTATCTCTGTAATGTGTGACTCCTGAAGAAGCGCTGCATCTGCCCCTCTACGCTGAAGGTAAGAAAACTGCATGTTGTTTGCCAGCAGCACACATGCCCCTAATTTTCCATGTAATTATGTTATAGTCAGACGACTGTCTCAACCTGTTGGTAACCAAGGTATTGAATACAGTGATGACTGTTGGATCACCTAGACAAAGGGGGTGCTTGTGAATCCAACATCTCGATTGCACACATAGGAGTATTTGAAGCATAAAACAATTCTCAGCCTCTCAAACAACTATAAAATCAAGAACACCATGGCCAGTGAGCAAATTACCCCCTGTCTAAACATGTGATGTTTGTAGTTAACCATTCCGGCGAAACACTCAAACCATCAACACTGTAGATTTTGCAATTACAACGAGAATCGACGCTGCACCTACTATGCTGCTGCCCAGTATTTATAAAAGAACAACGCACTTTACTGAGACCAGTGTTTTTAAACCATGGAATTAACACTTGTAAAGAGGCCTGAGCTTAGTAACTAAGCACTAACATACTGATGGGCCTCGTCCGGTTCGGGAAATTCTTTAAAATGTTGCACAATGCTATGAACTGTCTCACTATTCCTGTACAATAGTGGGCTAAGCTTGTCTTCGCTGTATTTATAAGAACCAGGCCCGCTCTGTACATAACCAATCTGCAGGCATTTTCTTCTTCAATACTTACAGATTTTTTGTCTCTTTTAGCATTAGGCTTTTAATTGGTGTTATTGTGTCAATTGTTATTAATTGTTAAAATAAAGGCTTATTATTCATTCATTCATTCAGTTAACCATTTCTTGAGGGCAGAGCTGTGTACAATTGGAAACAAGGCACGGCACTAAACGTACCACTGCTGAAAAAAATATATGTAAGTGTAGGCGGCAGGGAGTCCTGTCCTTTGCAAAGGACCCATAGTGGAAAAGTAGATGGTAAATCAGCATGGCCCAGCGCAGGGCTACACCACTTAAAATAACGGTCAGTATTTGGCTTTCAATGGAATGTAGCAAAGAACATCAGTGTTAATATAGTGAGGTCCTTTAGCCATCAAGGGGTCAGGTTGGACAAAAGCACCAAACTGTGTGTGGAATTTTGTTTGGGCATATGCTAATAGTTTTTGGTAGGATTCATGCAATCAGTGCTCATGGATCCTGTCACGTGACATTTTTCAGAAATTGTGCTGAACAACTGGCACCGAGAAACAGGATAAGCATTAATACTTCTGTTATTGACCTCAGAAGAGAACATGAAGATAAAGTTAAACAAAAATATATAAATATCTATTTATAATATATATATATATATATATATATATATATTAGCTCCAAAATCCCAGGAAACTCAATCCTAAAGGAAGGTAGCACACTCAGGGGAGGTTTCACAAAAGATTTAATGAGGAAACCAACAGCAACGACGCGTTTCGCCTTGGGGCTTCGTCAAGTTGTGCAGAGAGCCGAGGCGTTCGTCGGTTTAAAAAGAGGACAACATGCAAATTCAAATGAAATCAAAGTAGGACTGTGCAAACTGTTACATGGTCGCCATATTGGAACGGAGTTATATACAATTACAATACAGGCAATTGAAACGTGATGATTCAAATGAATGCCAACCCGATAAAATGTGTAAATCACAGAATATCCAAATTACGAATAGACATGATAGCACAGTCATGAATGAATCATATTACAATAATCTAGCCCAGGATGGGCGTGCGGTTAAGACTGAATTAATCTGCATCTCAAATTCAAGCACAATCACATAATGACATATATTGCAATAATCTGGCCCAAGATGGGCTGGCAATTGGATCAGAAAACGATCTGCCATTGACTGCCTAATGCAAGAAATCAAGGAGCGAGCAATGACGACAGAAATCTGTCAAATTTCACAGCTCCTACACCAATGAAAACGTGCCAAGTCAAACCACACGATAATTCCGCCCTGAATGGGCAATGCATCAAATGTAAGCATGTGTCACAAAGTTCATTTAAATATCATGAGTATAAAACTTTAAAAGACTATTTTACATGATCAAAATACATATAGACCTAGCCAGATCGATAAGACACAGTCACAGAAATATGAGGGAAGTACATTATATTAGATATCTTGAACATGAGACCACCCGGTCAGCCTAGATGGACTGATAATTCTTCATGCATATTGAGGCCTAGCGGATGCTTACTCTGTAAGTGAATTATGTATCTTGATTCCAGTCGTCTGAGTCTAAGTAGACGATCACCCCCTCTAATGCTCAAAGGCACACTGTCTATGCATGTATAAGCTAACAGGTCCCTGTTACTTTTATGCATTTTGGCAAAATGCCTAGCCACTGGGTATGGATCATCCTTTTTAGCAATCACGTTTTATTACCTACCCAAGGTTCATAAAGATTTGTTAAATCCTCCAGGTAGGCCCATTGTTGCTTCCAATGGTAGTTTGACCGAGAATCTTTCTATCTATGTAGATTCATTTTTGTCTCCTTTGGTGATGTCCCTTAAATCCTATCTTAGAGACACTAAACATTTTCTAAACTGTGTTGAAGAAATTGTCTGGAAAGATACATATTGTATGTTGGTGCTTGACATCACCAGTCTATACACGTGTATAGTTCATGGTGATGGTCTCAAAGCTATGGCCAGCTTCTTGGATAAACGGCCCATAAGATTTTATGAGCATAATAAGATGCTTATGGAATTCATGATGTTTAGCCTTAACAATAACATATTTTTATTTGGCAAGCAATTATATCAACAAATGTCCGGTGTCGCGATGGGAGCCTGCTCCGCCCCCAGCTTCGCGAATCTTTTCGTGGGGTGGTGGGAGGAGCAGGCATCCTGGAGCGAGAAATATCCTGAGTGGGACAGCCGAATAATAAGGTGGTATCGTTATATAGACGATTTATTCATCATATTGGAATGTCCTGTTGAGGCTGCCAACAGTTTTGTAGACGCCCTAAATGATAATGACATCAATCTCAAGTTTTCCGGACAAATCAGCAACACGTCAGTTGATTATCTTGATCTCACCATATACATAGACAATTGTGGTTGTATACAGACTAAACTGTTTAGAAAAGAAACGGCGGGCAATTCCACTCTGTTTGCTACAAGCAGTCATCCCCGTCAATTAGTGGAGAGTATACCTTATGGGGAGCTACTTAGAATACGTAGAAATAACTCTAATGACAGTGATTTTGAGAGAGCAGCCCATGCCAGCATGCAAAGGTTCAGAACTAGGGGATATGGCGACAGTGTGCTTAGTAAGGCCTATGAGAGAGTCAAAAAAACGAAACGTAAAGAGTTATTGAAATCCAAAAATCAAGAGAAATCCAAAAATGGAAGTTTTCGACTTATCACCACCTTTTCGCATAATGCAGGCCAGATCAAGCAAATTTTAAGAAAAAATTGGAACATCTTATTGTCTGATAATACCATTAAAGCAGACCTACCGTCGAACCCCCTGATTACATTCAGAAAAGCGAGATCTTTAAAAAATCATTTGGTTTCCAGTCATTACACTGCACCTGAAAAGACCCCTAAGTTGCCTGTCCTCAATGGTTTTTATCCATGTGGCCGCTGCAAGGCCTGCAAATTTAGTAAGCGGACGCTTACTTATAAGATACCCGGTGTTACCATCCCCAAAAGAATTAACACATTTTTAACATGCTCCACGCCATATGCCATTTACTGCTTAACATTCCCGTGCGGCCTGAATTATATCGGTAGCACAACCAATGCGGTAAAACTTAGGATACTAGAACACATGCGTGCGATTGCTAAAAAGGATGATACATACCCAGTGGCTAGGCATTTTGCCAAAATGCATAAAAGTAACAGGGACCTGTTAGCTTATACATGCATAGACAGTGTGCCTTTGAGCATTAGAGGGGGTGATCGTCTACTTAGACTCAGACGACTGGAATCAAGATACATAATTGACTTACAGAGTAAGCATCCGCTAGGCCTCAATATGCATGAAGAATTATCAGTCCATCTAGGCTGACCGGGTGGTCTCATGTTCAAGATATCTAATATAATGTACTTCCCTCATATTTCTGTGACTGTGTCTTATCGATCTGGCTAGGTCTATATGTATTTTGATCATGTAAAATAGTCTTTTAAAGTTTTATACTCATGATATTTAAATGAACTTTGTGACACATGCTTACATTTGATGCATTGCCCATTCAGGGCGGAATTATCGTGTGGTTTGACTTGGCACGTTTTCATTGGTGTAGGAGCTGTGAAATTTGACAGATTTCTGTCGTCATTGCTCGCTCCTTGATTTCTTGCATTAGGCAGTCAATGGCAGATCGTTTTCTGATCCAATTGCCAGCCCATCTTGGGCCAGATTATTGCAATATATGTCATTATGTGATTGTGCTTGAATTTGAGATGCAGATTAATTCAGTCTTAACCGCACGCCCATCCTGGGCTAGATTATTGTAATATGATTCATTCATGACTGTGCTATCATGTCTATTCGTAATTTGGATATTCTGTGATTTACACATTTTATCGGGTTGGCATTCATTTGAATCATCACGTTTCAATTGCCTGTATTGTAATTGTATAAAACTCCGTTCCAATATGGCGACCATGTAACAGTTTGCACAGTCCTACTTTGATTTCATTTGAATTTGCATGTTGTCCTCTTTTTAAACCGACGAACGCCTCGGCTCTCTGCACAACTTGACGAAGCCCCAAGGCGAAACGCGTCGTTGCTGTTGGTTTCCTCATTAAATCTTTTGTGAAACCTCCCCTGAGTGTGCTACCTTCCTTTAGGATTGAGTTTCCTGGGATTTTGGAGCTAATTTGTAACTTGGGCACACCCCCGTTTTGGCGTGCACCCACTCGCGTGTGCAACTGGTTGGTGTTTGAAGCCTTCACAATATATATATATATATATATATATATATATATATATATATATATATATATATATATATATATATATATATATACATATATATCATTTAATTGCAGATTTCTACTTTTTTAAATGAACTTTAAAAAAAATCGAAAGTAAAAACAGCACTTTGAAATCTGCTGATATGTTCTGTGTTTATTAAACTTTCCTAAAAAAAATCCTTTTGTGAGCTCAGTTTCTCATGCAATTTCATTTGCAAAGTTCAGTGCAAGTCCACAGTGCCTTCTTGCAAGCGCATTTGTCTGTGCAACTAGCTGCAGCTTCGCAGCCGCACTTCACAAGTATACCACATGCCTTTGATGCCCCTGGTAATGCTGTCCACCACTGACTGTCTCTGTCCATTTTCCACCCCCATCCCTGCGGAGTGGGTAGCTCCTGCTGAGGTACGTTACATGTGGACCAAATTTCTGCTTGGTAAACAGCAAGCTTTGTATGTTCAAGAAGAGCAGACTGTGTTGGTGGGATGGCTTCCAATGTCTTGTTTTACTGACAAAACATTTTTCTGCGGGCTTCATTCACTGACTCCAGTTGGCTTGTTATGTTATGTTATGTTTTGTTATGTTAGTAGTATTTATATGGCGCACAGCTGCCCCAGCCAAGGGGCGTCCTGGCGCCTGATCAAACACCACCACACAACAAGTCGATACTGAAAAAGGAAGAAAACTCAATCAGCAGTGGGGAACAAAAAGGTTTTTATGGCGCGCCTAAAAGAAGTGAGGCTGTTCAAGGCTCGGATATGGACAGGAAGAGAGTTCCACAGTCCAGCCCCCAAAACACGAAAGGAGCGACCTCCCATCCTACTTAGTCTAAACCGTGTACCAGCCGCCAGATGGAGAGATTCTGATCTAAGAGACCGTGTAGGAACATAGGAGGAAACGAGCTTAGCGAGGGCTGGGGGAGAAGAGAGCTTCAAGATTTTAAATGTCAAGCAAAGGGCTTTAAATTTAATTCTCTGTCTGACCGGCAGCCAGTGAAGCACGGTCAGAACTGCAGAGACAGAACAGTGTCTCGGGAGGCCCACGATAGCACGCGCCGCAGCATTCTGCACCCTTTGCAATCTAGTAGCCTCCGCCTGGTTCACTCCAAGCAGCAGCGCACTCCCATAGTCCAGCCGAGAAAGAATACAGGCTTGGACCACCAGTTGCCGAGTAGGGGGATCGAAGAATTTAAGAACCGGTCTCAGCCCACGCAGAATGCCATAGCATGTAGCCGAGACCTTCTTCGTATGGCTGGTAAAGGAGAGTGAGGAATCCAGCCAGACCCCCAAGTTCTTAACTTCGGCAGCTGGGATGGGAGTTACCCCCAATTCTGGAGGCCACCACTGGTCTCCCCAAAGCTCCGCCTGCTTTCCTAGAATAAGGACCTCAGTTTTTTTTGCATTTAACTGCAAACAGTTGGTACGCATCCAATTTGCCACGGCTATGAGTCCTGCGCGGAATCTGGGGGCTTTCACCTTGGGGTCACCGCTGAGTGTCACCGCCAGCTGCGTGTCGTCGGCATACGATGTCATGGTAAGGCCACATTGTCTGACGACTGCAGCCAGCGGTTTCACGTATAAGTTGAACAGAGTGGGGCTCAACGCAGAGCCCTGCGGAACCCCAAGCCCCAGTGGATGGAAAGTGGACTGACCAGGTGGAATAGCCACTTTAAAAAACCGGTCCGAGAGGAAAGAGCGAAGCCATTGGAGAGCGGTCCCCTCAATTCCCACTTCCTCCAAGCGCCGGATCAGAATGTCATGAGACACCGTGTCAAATGCGGCGCTCAGGTCTAACAAAAGGAGCGCCGCTGTCTGCCCAACATCCAGCACCGATCGCAAGTGCTCGGTCATAAAGAGCAGCGCGGTTTCGGTGCTGTGTTGTGAACGAAAACCATTCTGGCTCTCATCCAAAATGTTGTTACGAGAGAGGTGGGCTGACAAGATGGAGTTCACGTGTGCTTGTTCTCTGGTACAAGGTTACGGTGAAGCATTCAAGAATTCAGAAGCTGTCACTCTGAATGTCCACTGCTATGAATGGCTACCAGGCAGTGTTGGCGAAGGCTGCTGAAATGTCCACATAAGATTTCCAGGCCACCCATCCTGATTTATTTCCATTTCCAAGGAATGCTGAGACCGGGTCTCAGACAGTGAAGCTGTGAAACTCCAGGCTGTGGAATTTTCCTTCCCCAAGGTCTGAGCAATAACATTAATGTGGATGTAGGAAAAGTTCCTCCCTGTATCGAATTATACCCAGACACAAGTCTTGTAGCTGGTGAAACTTTCCTGTCAGAATCACTACGACATCGGTGTCAACAGTGCGGACCGAACAAGACACAGAGCCGAGCCTTGTCGCAGGGCATGTTGTACATGTAGACCAGTCTTGTATCTGCCTGTTTGTGGCTACAGGCTGGCATGGATAGGTTACTGCCTCTGACTAGACTGCTTTTTCCATATGTTGTCACTTTCCTTGCCAGGGGGGAATTCACTGCTCTTGATCTTCTCGGCCAGGAACATGAACAACTCCTGTTTGTTGTCTGCACCACACAAGACGTTTTGCCACTGTCCTGGAATCTTATTTTGACTTGCAGCCGTCCTTCACTTTCCTGTTTTCTCTCTGACATATTATTTGATGCTGCCTTTGACATATCTGTCCCAGACAATGTATAACCTTCTCGACCTATGAAGCTGCTGCACTAAGTAAGGTATGAAAGTATCAGTGGCATATTCTTCAAAATTCCTGACACCTGCAGTTGGCAAGAGGAGGTGCATCACAGCAGTACGTTCACCTCTGTTGTTGGGTCTTCTTCATCCAGTTCTTCCAAGTTGGCCAACAACGCCGTTGTATCATCAGTGTCACTGAATTAAAGTAGGTTTGGCACTTATTTGATGTTTTTACCAAACCAGACTTATTCCCAAAATTAAGCTTTTATTTATCAGACAGAGACAATGGAAATGGATGGTTTTCTTTCATGGCTGAAGAGAGTATTCATGCCACACTCCCGGTGTTGTGAGATGTTGTACAGGCTTGAGAAAAGGATGACATATCTGTCTTCAGACTTCTAGTCTTGTATGCTTGTTTACCCCTTATTTTCTTAGCAGGAGACTTGAACAGTCAGAGGGAGTTCTTAAATGAATAGACCTTTCACACTAAATGAGGACTGACTTTCAGTAGTCCTTGCACTGTTGTTCGCCAACCTCTTCAATCATACGCACTTTTTCAATATAGACTGGTTGAGGACATCAGAAGAATTCAAAGTCCGCAGTTCTTCTGTTACATTTAGAAAGGTATTCCTAATTTCCTTCATAGTCTCGGAAGGCTCAGCACCTGTTGCTTGAAGCTCTCCTGTGTTGCAAAGCCTTCTTCATGGTGACAATTCTTTGCATTTTCCAAGCTGCGATTGCTTTTAAAATCTATGAACAACTGTGCTTGTTCAGGACCTGCTAGCATCCACTTTCTGAATGCAAACTGATTTTCAGTGAGTCGAACTGCCCCGCCAGAACCCTTGACCAGCTCATTGTTCTGTGTGTGAGCTTGATCAATAGGCATGGCTGAGAACTTTTTTATTGTCTCACAAGCAACCCAGTGGCCATGTTTCACAAATTCTTCTAAGATGGACAGTGGCGGGTTCTCCATGCTGCGTAAATGGACAGGGATCCAGCGAGCATAATTCTGTTGTCCAAGGCCAAGAACCATGGGACCAGGGCTTTCAGTGACTCTAATTATAAAACAAAGGCAGCTTCTCGATGAGTTCTGACAAGCAGGAGGCTAAGGAGTTTAACCCCTTCCACACTCATGACGAGCTGGGCTCGTCATGAAGTAGGTTCCTCGCACGCTCATGGCGAGCCCAGCTCGTCATGTTGTGTGGGATTTCCGATTTCTCAGCACAGCAGGGGAATATGCTGAGCAGCCATGGGGTTAAGCCTGAATATGGTATCCCAGTATTGGATTGTTGGGCACTTTCTGATCAATTCCTGTCTCCATGCTTCTGATTCTTCCGTGTCTGGGGACTGGGATGTAATAAATGCATCTATTTGACGTTTCTTCAGAGCAACAGCGTATACCTGGTGTGCATGTCTTGTCCAGTTGCTATGTGAGCAACTGAGAAAAGAATCGGCTGTTCCTGATGAGGCAAGTCCAGCTTGTGTCAAAGAGTTTGTCAACCCAGAGCCTTCCAGGTAGTCGCTAATGGCTTTTCATACAGGTAACTCTATGTGGAGGCCACTGAACATCACCACAAACGTGCCTTCTATGTGCGTCTTGGACCATTTCCACTGTATGTACTTTGCCATGCAAACAGAGGTGCGTCCATTGCAATTGTTGGGATCTGCATGGGATTGAGGATCTCTGTTGACTGATGAACAACATCCATGCCATGCTTGATCATGGTCGCTAAAGCTGCCTTCTCATAGGAAAGAGGCAGAAGCTGTGAAAGAGCAGAGTCATCATTCAAAGATGGCTCTGTCTGATGGGAAGCATAGTAGGCTGACCATGCCAGACTGTCTCCCTTTTCTAGCTTCTCCTTCTCAATCAGTTGGAGATATGATTAAATTCACAGTTATTCATGCTTCATTGCTTCCACCATATCTACCACAACTCCCTTTGCCATGTTGAGTTTTGGCATCTCAACTGTAGATTATTTCAGAGCTACTGCTGGTACAGTGGTGAAGCTGTTTGGCAAAAATAAGTTATTTCTCTCAGCCGCTGCAGGAAGAGTGATAGCGTCTCTGGTCTGTCCTGGGTTTGAGATTGATGTGCCATTGAAAGAACCCTTGGCAGTGGTGTTTGAAGGGTTGTGATCAACATTGTCTATTGCACAAACTGTGAAAATCCCAGTTAGAAGCTTAGCTGGGCACACAACTCCTCTTTGTGCTTTCTGGGAAACAGCAGGTGCTAGTTGATTCTCCACCTGAAGAGCACTGTGGTAACTGATTCTGAGTCCTAAACGGTGCAGTTATCAGTTTCCTTGACCGCGCCAGGGTGTGCACCTTCAGCCCTATTTACAATGGAAGTGACGGTTCAAATGACAAAGAATGGTTGACATTGTACCACAGATGTTGACGTCTTGCAGTGGAACGTGATTGTTTGAGAAATAGTAAGTTTCCTGAGATTCGTGAAAGTCTTGGCTGTTGATGCCAGACCCATTCAACAACATTAAAATAAGCATTTTCAATGTCATAGGTGCTGAATTATTTTGACAGTTTAGTGGCAAGGTGGCATCAAAGTTATTTCTGTCAGATCCCTAGATGTCTTCTCAAATGATATTGACAGATTTTGCCAATATGGCTGCATCTCCTTCATAAATCTGTAAAAGCTTGTATCAGCAATTGCTTTGTGACTTGGTTCAAAATGAGCACAACATGCTTTCCATCATTCTGCACCTGGCCCTGTGGAAAGTAGCCAAGAATATTTTCCTTGAAGCGAACGTTGTTGACCTCCTTCTAAACTCCAAGTGCCACAAGGCGATCTGCATACTTGTCCTGTAACTCAGACAGTTTTAAGCAGAAAACTTCTGTAGTAGGGGATCTCTATGTATAGTCATAATCTAGTGAATAGTCCCGTCCATGTGCGTGGACCCCGGAGCAATCAAAAATAATCTCTTAAGGTGTCGAAAAATGCAGAACTGCACAGACACTTAAGAGAGAATAAAAGACAGATAATGCAGCCTATATCCACAGGCTACACTGTCCAGTACTTCAACTAGAAATTCCACCAAAAAATCCACAAACAGCAAAGCCTGTCCAGATTTCCCTTGCTTTAACAGCAAAATCCATCTGGAATGATAGAGAGGAGGACATGGACAGACAAGCCCCATAGGCTGCCATTATGTAGCTCAGAACAGGATACTGTGCCTTTAAGAGAACTTTCCAGAACTTCACAGTATCCCAGAATGCACTGCAGGTCCCTTTTACTTTCAGTTATCTGTGATTTTTTCACTTTTTTCAAAGTTATTGAGTGCTTTTCTTGAAGTACTTTGGTGTTTCTTCCTGTTTATCTTTTGGTGCACTATTTAATTGTCGAATATGCCTGCATTATTCGACAAATGCCCTGAGTGCTCCAGGAAGAAGGCCAAGTCTGACTAACATGAGGTGTGTATCATCTGCCTTCCCTCATCCCATGTCCCAGAGGAGTGTGACATCTGCCAGGGTTTCTCTAGCAGGACCCTGGGGGATAGGATGAAGATCAGGCTTCAGGGCCTGGAAGACAGAAAAAGGAAGGCCCAAGGTGGGTCTGGAGGGGCTTCATCTGCCCATGCTGAGGCCTCTGGGGGGCTCCCCAGGGGCAGGAAGACCAGCAAACGTCCCCATTCTCTGTCTGCGTCGATTGCACCGACCACGACGTCGAGAGGGATGACTGCAGTCTGTTCCCCGTCTCCCCAGGGCTCTGGGTCGAGGCGACGTTGACGTTCGGCGTCGAAGGATTTGAACAAGCCGCCGTCGAAGTCTCCAGTGACGATTTCGTCGTCGTCTTCATCGGCGGCGTCGTCGAGTATTCGACGTAGAGAGGCCCGGTGTCGGCGCTTGCCGTGGAGGCGACACCGCCGTTCGCCGTCGGCGAAGAGGAGAAGGTCGTCGTCGAGGGGATCCTTGACGTCGAGGAGAAGGTCACCGTCGAGGTGAAGCTCGCCGTCAAGGCATAGAAGATCGCCGTTGAGGCATAGGCGGTCGCCGTTGAGGCGAAGAAGGTCGCCGTCGAGGCAAAGGCATTTGCCGTCGAGGGATCGACGCTCGCCGTCGAGGAGGCAAAGCTCGCCATCGAGGGGCCGACGCTCGCCGTCTGGTCACCGTTCTTCGACGCCGGGAAGGCGCGGAAGGAGTTCTGGCGCCAGGAGTCAATCTGGCAGGCGTCAAGTGCCTATGGAGGACTCGCCAAAGTCCCAGCCTAGTGGGGAGGGCGGCTCACCGGGCACGGTGTACTCTGTTTTGTATACCCCTGCTAGGCCGAAGACAGTCACTCCTCCTCCTCCGTTACCGAGAGGGCTGCCTCCGCTGGCTCCCACCCCGCCTCCACCTCCGCCTCCTCTACAGCCTCAACCGCAACCCCAGTTGCCGGCTGACAAGCCTCCCCCGGTTCCTCCGAGGACCGGGTCGTTGCCACGATTTCCTACTCCTCCTAAGGGGACCCCTCGGCCGAGGGCTCCGTCCAAGCCAAAGTCTCCCGTCCCGGTGGTACCGGCAGGGCGACCGAAGTCAAGGAAGTCGCGATCCCGCTCCGGACGGAGAGGGAGGTCGCGCAGTCGTCACAGATCCTCTACGAGGTCAAGACGGCGCCACAGGAGGCGCGGATCACGGTCCCGCATGTATTCCTCCAGGACCAGGTCATTCTCCCCGACCTTATCGGACTCCCCGGGGACGAGGGTGTCTCCCGTGGATGATATCAGCACGTTCTAGGATGTTCTCTTGAGGGGTGCTGCGAAATTGGGAATCACGGTGACGGCTCCAACACCTACGACGTCCGTGATTTTTGAGACACTTCACAAGAAGCATTTGTCTCGCCCTCTACTACCGCTCGTGCCAGGATTGGTAGAGCCAGCGGAGGAGCTGTTCCTTACGCCTGCAACGGAGAAAGCCGCTCCGTCCCGTCATCTAAAGAAGTACAGGTCCCCGGATTCCGACCCGGCTTTTCTGAGGATTGACCCTGTTCCGGACTCCGTTATAGTGATGGCTGCCAGGAAGCAACATTCTACCTCTCCTTCATCTACCGTGCCTCCGGATAAGGAGAGCCGATGGATCGACTCAAATGGAAGGAAGGCCTGTGGGACGGCCTCTACGTCCATGAAGGCCGCTAGCGATGCAGCTCTGCTAGGGCGGTATGATTGTGCCCTGTGGGAATCCCTCCAGCAGTTCGCGGATCTCCTGCCACAAGATACGAGGGAGGATTTCCTGGAGATCCAGAAGGAAGGGATGCTGGTGTCGAACCAGGTCATCAGCACGGCCGCTGATGGCTCTCTGTTGGCGGCCCATGGATATTGTCATGGGATCAACCAGCGACGCCATGCCTGGCTCAGGCTCACATCACTCAAGTCGGAGGCCCAGCAGCGAGTGGCGAATCTGCCCTTCTCGGGGGAGACCCTTTTCGGGAAGCATGCAGATGATGAGATGGCCCGCATGAAGGTGGAGGCTGAGACACTGACGGCGGTGGGCTTGGAGAAGCCCAAAGAAAAGAAAACCTACCGCCCTTTCCAACGACGGTTTGGGGCGCAGGGCAGAGGGCGAGGACAGGCTTCGGGACAGCAGCAGCAACATCAGCAGCAGTTCCGGAGGCCCTTCCAAAAGCGTCAGAATGGTAGAGGAGGTCAACAGTCCTCTACAGCGAACAAGGGCGCGGCCGGGTCT
Source organism: Lissotriton helveticus (assembly GCF_964261635.1). Lineage (NCBI taxonomy): Eukaryota > Metazoa > Chordata > Amphibia > Caudata > Salamandridae > Lissotriton > Lissotriton helveticus. Next base: position 127,582,979 of record NC_136068.1, on the reverse strand, counting down.
CGACCCTGAGCTGTTACTTCCCCTACATCCGTTACCCGCTCCGGTGGGGGGAAGCGTTCGATTTTTTCTGGCAGAGTGGAGAAAAATTACTCAGGACAAGTGGGTGCTGAATATTGTTTGCAATGGATACAGTCTTCGGTTCACCAGCCCGCCTCCATCAATCCCTCCGGTCAGCTCGCAGTTTCAGCTGCGCGAGCTCCAGGCAGAGGCCGATATCCTGTTAAGGAAAAGGGCGATAGAAGACGTACCTCTGTCTCAAAGAGGAAGAGGTCTGTACTCCCGGTTCTTCCTGGTTCGCAAAAAGGACAGGAACGAGTTCAGGCCCATTCTGGATTTGCAACAAGCAAACAAGTGGATTCGCAGAGAGAAGTTTTGCATGCTGTCGTTGAATCAGATTTATCCTCAGCTGCAACGGGGAGACTGGCTGTGTGCCATAGACCCACAGGATGCATACTTCCATGTGTCCATTGCACACAAACACAGGAAGTTCCTGCGATTCCAAGTCGGCACCAATCATTATCAATACACAGTACTGCCCTTCGGGCTGAAGTCTGCGCCCAGGACATTCTCGAAATGCATGGCAGTCGTAGCCGCACACCTAAGGAAGAACAAGGTGTTTGTCTACCCTTACCTGGACGATTGGTTGATCAAGGCCTCCTCTTTCTCGGAAGCTCAAGCGCACTTCCTGAAGATGTGCGTTCTCTTGAACAAGCTGGGGTTGCACATCAACATGTCCAAGTCTGTCCCGACTCCGGTCCAGTGCATCCAGTACTTGGGAGCCACCATCGATGCGCTGTCAGCAAGCGTGTCTCCTTCGGAGGAGCGACGGTTATCACTCCTTCGAAAGGCTCAGGCTCTTATGACCACTCCATCTACAACAGTGAGGACGGTGTCTTCTCTACTGGGATCGATGGCCTCTTGTATCTTCCTCACGCCTCACGCACGGCTGCACATGAGACCATTGCAGGAGTGCTTGGAGGATCAGTGGGATCAGAGGAGAGGGTCTTGGGACGACAAGATACGACTGTCTCTGCATGCTCTTCAGTCTCTGAAGTGGTGGTGTTCGGCGGAGAATCTCCTGAGAGGGGTTCCCTTCCACAAGGACATTCCCACGCAGACTATCGTGACAGATGCATCCCTTCACGGCTGGGGGGGCACTCCGGAGACTTACAGATTCAAGGGACGTGGTCCCAGACGGAGTCCACGTACCACATCAACTTCCTGGAAGTCAGAGCTGTTCACTTGGCGCTGAAGGCCTTTCTTCCGTCCTTCCAGACCAACTCTCTGCTTGTGCAAACAGACAATACGACCACGATGTATTACCTCAACAAGCAGGGGGGCTTGAGATCGCGCACCCTGTCGCAGGAGGCGCAGGCGATCTGGCACTGGCTTCTGGCCAGAGGACTGACGATAACGGCTACCCATCTACCAGTTGTGCAGAATGTTCAGGCGGACGCACTGAGCAGACTGATTCAGGAAAACCACGAATGGGTCATAAACGACGAAGTGCTAGAGAAGTCTTCGCAAGGTGGGGTACTCCAGACGTGGATCTGTTCGCCACCGCCGAAAACAGCAAATGCCGAGACTTCGCCTCCAGGTACTACCAGCCGGGGACGCTGGGGAATGCGTTATGGATCAACTGGTCGAACAGCTTTCTGTACGCTTTTCCACCCATTCCCCTGATTCCGACGGTTCTCATCAAGCTGTCCCAGTCCAGGGCGCGGATGATACTGATTGCCCCGGAATGGCCCAGACAGTGGTGGTTCACGGACCTGCTTCACCGGTCTCTCCTTCCTCACATGAGGCTGCCGTGCAGGCCGGACCTTCTCACGAAGTTCGGGGGGCAGATGTTGCACCCCAACCTCTCGTCTTTGAGTTTGGCGGCATGGCTCCTGAGATAGTGCAATATGGCCATCTGAATCTTCCAGAAGATTGCATGAACATACTGAAGGAGGCTAAGCGACCTTCCACTAGGACTTCTTATGCTTACAAGTGGAAGAGGTTTTGCATCTGGTGCAAGTCCAAGAACTATGACCCGACGACATGTAAGGAAGATGTCATCCTTCCATATCTTCTACATCTGGCGCAGTCTGGCCTTAATGTCCATTCCATTAAGGTTCACCTGGCTGCATTGACTGCCTACAGGAAATGCCCTTCACAGACTTCCTTCTTTCAGATCCCTGTGATCAAGGATTTTATGGAAGGCTTGAAGAAAGTGTTCCCTCCTGTCCGGCTTCCTTCGCCTTCATGGGAATTGAATGTGGTGCTGTCCAGATTGATGAAGGAGCCTTTTGAACCTATTCATAAGGCTTCGTTGCAGCACCTGTCCTGGAAGGCGGCGTTCCTCGTGGCTATTACATCGGCCCGCAGGGTGAGTGAAATTCAGGCGTTGTATTGCCAAGAACCTTATACTGTATTTCATGCTGCTAAGGTTGTTATGCGTACTCACCCTAAATTTCTTCCTAAAGTTATATCTGACTTTCATGTTAACCAGACCATAACTTTACCTACGTTTTTTCAGAATCCTTTCTCTCCAGCGGAAAGGTCCCTGCATTCCCTGCATGTCAGGAGGGTGTTGAAATTTTATCTTGATAAAACCAAGGATATTCGTAGGTCAGACCAATTGTTTATCAACTATGGATCAGTCAGGACAGGTCTTGCTACCTCTAAACAGTCCATTTCTAGGTGGGTTGTGTCCTGTATACAGTTGTGTTACCAGAAAGCTGGTAAGACCTTAGGGGGTAAACCTAAGGCTCATTCCACCAGGGGCAAAGCTGCCACGACTGCTTTGCTCCGTAATGTTCCAATTGCAGAAATCTGCAAGGCGGCCACTTGGAAGTCGGTCCATACCTTTGCTAAGCATTACTGCCTGGACACTGATGCCAGGGCAGACGCTCAGGTTGGGCAGGCTTCGCTGCGAAATCTGTTCGCACAGTAGTGGTGTTATTTCTCTTTTCTCCACCGCCGCTTTGGTGTGGGGATGGGCTTGCCATTCTATTCACTAGATTATGACTATACACAGAGATCCCCTACTACAGAAGGAGTAGTTTCTGTCCTGTAACTCCAGTTCTGTAGTAGGGGTATCTCTGTTATAGTCATAAGCGCCCACCCGCCTCCCCGGTGGAGAGAGATATTCATGTAAGGAATGCTACAGGTCTGGCGTGTTACGCCTTCAAAAAGAACTGAAAGTAAAAGGGGCCTGCAGTGCATTCTGGGATACTGTGAAGTTCTGGAAAGTTCTCTTAAAGGCACAGTATCCTGTTCTGTGCCACATAATGGCAGCCTATGGGGCTTGTCTGTCCATGTCCTCCTCTCTATCATTCCAGAGGGATTTTGCTGTTAAAGCAAGGGAAATCTGGACAGGCTTTGCTGTTTGTGGATTTTTTTGGTGGAATTTCTACTTGAAGTACTGGACAGTGTAGCCTGTGGATATAGGCTGCATTATCTGTCTTTTATTCTCTCGTAAGTGTCAGTGCAGTTCTGCATTTTTCGACACCTTAAGAGATTATTTTTGATTGCTCCGGGGTTCACGCACATGGGCGGGACTATTCACTAGATTATGACTATAACAGAGATACCCCTACTACAGAACTGGAGTTACAGGACAGAAACTACTCCATCTTCTTCTACTAAGTAGTCTATGAAGTTGATAAGTTCAATGAAAGCCCACGCCTCTATCTTCTTTTCTTCCCCTGGCCTCCATCAGCATTTTTTCTTTTTTTCGTGAGTGATTGATGACGATTCCGGAATACAGCGAGGCAATTCAGGTGGTACATGCCATCTATTGCTACAACATCTCCAGCAGCTATTCTCACTACAAGGCAGTATCCTGGAGTTCAGTGGCCACGTGTCTGACATACTTCAACATCAAGTGTCCTGAACTCATGAAGGTCACCCTCACTTGCTGTGCAGAAGATGCAGATCTTCTTTGTCTGCGATAGGCAATCCCTTAGTTGCTTTCCTTCTGCACCATGGATGCTCCTGCTTCTTCCAAGTCTCTTTTTTAATGAGCTCTTACCAACTTGCACTTGTTGAATTTTCCGTCACAGGATTAAGGCCAACTAGCTTAGATGTGGCTTCTTCGAAGTAGAGAGTCACAGGGAGTCTTTTCAATTTGCAAAATTCACTGACTGTGTTTAGAAAGTTCTATAGGGCTGAGATTTATCTCAGGTACTAATGCATTCAAGGGTCAGTAGTTCTTTTCTGGTAAATAACGCAGGCTAGTCCATGTTTTCATGTATAGAAGGTAAAGTCTGAAACATACAGAATGGAAATGTAACATTAGTTTTCTAGAAAAAAACTGAAATTAAATATGAAGCAGAAGCAACAGTGACACATATATATATATATATATATATATATATATATATATACATATATATATATATATATATATATATATATATATATATATACATACATACATACATACATATATATATATATATATATATATATATATATATATATATATATATATATATATATATATATATATATATATATATATATATATATATATATATATATATCCAGGTATTGTCTTCTCTAATACAGCACTATCTAATAGCTGTACACTCTGTCGGCCGGCACGGACACTTGGAATATATTTCATAACGCGTAACCCTTTGTCTGGACTAGTGTATCCTAAAAAAATTTAAAGTGTTCGCAGTACAGATCGCATGAAAAAAATTAGCTTTTGTCTGACCTGTTCACATCCTATTAAATTATCGGTCTAGCAAAAATCTAACTTAAAAAAAATGATCAGTCTAGCAGACTCTACTTAAAACTTGAAATACAGCATTAATACACCTAAGGTAGACAGTATAGGTGAGAAAGTAAGCAGTGTTTATGTACATGATCTAAAGTAGTTCATCTGTCAACTGGGGGTCACCCGTGATCCAAATAAGGATGATTAGGGGAAAGTAAATTGCCATCGCTCCAATAGTGTGCTCAGTGTCTGAAGCCACCCCGCATTCACGAAATGATTCTGCAATTTCAAACGCCAAGTGCTCATCATTGTTGTCCGCATGGGGAGTGCCTGGGCCTGGAAAGTCTGCGCCTGCGTGTGCACACTGGTTATTCCATTTTGCAGATTACCATTTGATGCGCACTGGCTGACAGCTGTTTCGCACAGTCCCAGGCAATAGCGGAGTCCTCAAACAAATGAGATTTTCTAAAATGACTCTAAGGGAAACAATAGTGAATGTTTCAAACCTAATTTCACCACAGTAAAAGAGGCATGTTGATGCTGCACTGCTAAGGTATAATAAGTGAAAACCGTAAAACGAATATTGTATATTGGCAGAGGATTGAACCGCATGGCTTCTTGACAACGGATGAGTTTGGCAACCATAAGGCATGGTGTAGAGCCAGAAGGAGGTTAATGCAGTGGAACTCTGTGGACCAGGGCTTTATGTGAAATTACAAAAACTGGGTGGGTTTCCAAATGAGACATGGACATAGTGACGTGACCAGGAGTCCTTTACAAGTGGTGATGTCTATGTAAATAAGTGCATAGTCTAAATCAAGTAAATCTAGAATCCTGTGACTCACAAATTCTAAAAGTAAGCATGCTGCCTGAGATGTGGGAAGGACACCACTAAACTGAGCACACTAAGACAAGCCTAAAAAAACATACGGCCAGGGATCAGAAGGGGTTACGTGCCTTGTCCCATTGGATAAAGATTCAGATTCATAATTTGCTCTTTTTCTTTTGAGACCTTCTTCAGAATATGGTAGGAGAAACCAAAAAACATAACAATTACATACATTTTCATTATCGCATCTATTGGACCCACCGTCAGAAGGGTAGCCGGTGTGTCATAGGCCACAGTACAAGGAAGGAAGTGGGCCTCCTGGCTGCGGAGCGAATTATAAAATACAACAATGATCAAATTCAATGGGTTCATCAGACCTCTGGGCCCCTGGTGCCATTGCACCTGCTGCTCCAATGGAAGCTACACCTCTGCCCAGCGTTGTTGGTCTAACAGAGTTCTTTCTTTCACAAATATATTATTTCCCTTTCCTACCCAATGCAAGACCCAAAACACGGACACAGGAACACCACCTGCCTCTTGCAACTGTAAAGTAAAAAAAACATGGATACAATGAGTTGGACTGTAAGTTGACTCCATGGCTCACAATTTACTATCGTAGTGTGCACGGATAATGATATGTGCACTCAAAAACGTTGCTGACACAGCAGCAAAAGTAGACAGGGTCCTCCGGTCCTGTGTACAATGCAAGGAAATGCCTTTTTTCTCTCCTAAGGAACTACTGGAAAGTAGTCGCATAGGAGAGAAAAAAGGCATCTCCGGCCTTATCCCGCCTGTTGTGAATTTTCTTTTGTGCAGGCCCAGAAAGTGCAACAGTGAGCGAGGTAATTGCCTGCCAGTCGCTCATGTTTGTTCCTCCTGCTGCAGTATGTGTTTTTTCTGCTGGTTAAATTATGGGGCGAAACATAGAGCCCGAAAGGGACCCGTTTCAGTTGCACTTTTTAATTACTGCCGGTGCTCAGACTTGGGGAGTCAGGCTGGACTATTCCCATTAGGAGCAGGGTCAAGACTGATCTGCATATGGCTGGGTTTAAACTAGAATGGCATGGAGAGAAAAAAACAATGGATTTAGTCCCAGATCTCTGTACTGGGGTGAATGCTTGACATTGTTCAACATTCTGTCTATCATGGCGTTCTTTTTACATTTGTCACCCCAAGTGGGACTGGTATGCCCAGACATGGGTCCCATGCTCTCCATGCCACTGGAGTCAAGCTATCCTGGCTGATGAGTTGTGAAACCCCGAAACCGATCTCAGGATGCTTGTTTCAGTTCCAGGGAGGACTTGGCCTGGCAGTTCGGACTGGACTGTTCCCAGGGGGAGCAAGGTCAAGACTGATTTGCATATGGCTGGGTTTAAATTGGAAAGGCATGGGGAGCAAAACAGCAATGGATTTAGGCCCAGGTCTCTGTACTGGGGTGAATGTTTGACATTGTCAATAGTTCTTTTTGCATCAGACTTGGGGAGTGGCATAAATCTCTTGAAACATACATCACAGCGACCTGACCTTCTCTCCCCTCTGCTATACCCTCTATTTATAGATTACTTCTGTAGGAGCGACCCTCTGCGTCCTCAGCCATGTCATCTAGGAAGTGCGCACAGTTCAACACGTTGAGCAGCTGCTTTTTTGCTTCTAAAGCTTGCCTTGAAGTGTTTGCTCTGCATTACTCGTGCAGCTAGCTTGTGATGTTCACTGTGCAGGTTTACAGCCACTGTTCGATTTTTGTTTTCAAGGGAGGACTAAGAGGTTTCAATGGTCATTAAAACGTGGTTCAGCTTGTCAGACGTAACTGTTGAAGTAGGAGAGATGGTGGGCACCAGACTAGATTAGCTTACCAGTTGCAAGGAGGGCTGGGCAGACATGGTGAACGTAGGTTGCTAATTGCAGCACAGTGATAGAGACTCCATTTGCAACATCATTCTAATTCCTTTACTTCTGTTCATCTAGATTGAGCGATAAAGCAGATTGATGCATTGGATAAGAAGGTCTTTTCTTTGGGCAGTTTAGCATCAAATTCTTTGAATTCTTCTTTCCTTCTGGCCTGCTTTTGCCACACCCTTGGGGAGACGGTGCAGGAGGTTCTACTAACATTCAATGAGGATCTCTGATTGTCCTTTGCACAAAGAGTTCAAGTATGTGCAGGACATGCCCAAGAAATCCTTTCATTCTGGGTTCCACGGTTTTGATTGCCCGTGCGGGGGAAACCAGTGTTATCATCTGCTGAGGTGCTCTATGGGGTTTTCAGGAGACATCCAGGCTTCCTTGTTGGATATGCCCTTTGATGTGCACTGGCACTTTGGGGAGAAAGTCAGTTTTGCCTTGGAAAAATAGAAGAATAACACTGCAGTGGCATGTTCTCTAAGGTTTAGCCTCCCCAGCCGTTCAGTTCCACCAGCAGTGTCAAAAATGTTGAGGTTACTCTAGGGTCAACCTTCACATCCTATCCAGCAGCCTGAGTAGAACTTTCAAGCTTTCTGGGGGCATAGGTGGTAGAAAGGGACAAAGACAGCAGCCACAGTCTTCCTTCTCACATAACACTACAGCAAAACCTCTTTAGTTCACTCTTGTGTGAGCATGAGCACTCAGAGGGTGTTCTGATTCGTCATTTCTTGTCCACTGGCATTTGACAACTTATGACTAATGGGTGCTGCAGATCGTCCACGATGCTGTGCCTTAACATTTTTAGATGCTTCTTCCCACATACCCCTGATTTCATGCTCAAATCCTCTCTGGGGAGTGGTGATGTTATTTAAAGAGGACACATTCAAAATAGTGCCTGAAGTGGAAGTTTGGCTTTAATGTTACTCTTGTTACCTCCTGGCCATAAAAAGGTAGCGGCCTGCAGCCAATTCTGGACCATAAAGTACTGAACTCCTTCCTCCAAAAGGAGAGGTTTCAAATTATGAACCTGGAGCACTTTCTGCTGGCCATAGGCCACAAGGACTGGATGGTGTCTTTAGACCTTCAGGATGCCTACTTTCATGTGCTGATTTTATAGAACCACTGGAAATACATGCGTTTTGTTGTGGGCTTCGTTCACTTTCAATTCCCGATCCTATCATGGGCCTTATATTGGCCCCTTGGGTAGTTGAAAAATTATGTTGGTGCTCCCAGCCTTCATTGCAGGTCTGGAGTGGAGGTGTTCCCGTGCCTTGTCAGCTCACTGTTGAAGGCAGGCTTGCATAACCCTCTATAGACCACAATGTTACTGCTGTTCAACCTAGAGTTTTTTTTTGATCATTGAGTCCAAATCCCACCTCCAACTCACCCGGAAGCTTCCTCCACTGGTACCATCTTGAACAGTGTCACTTTGAAGGCTTTTCTGCCGCTGACGCCCCTCTACCACTACCCTCAACCAACAAGTTCAGGACATAGAGTCCAAGATCTCAATGTGTAGTGTAGTTCCTATACTCCCAATAGGCTCTGCGCATTGGAATAACACAAACAGCAGTTTAGACGTAGGACTGAGGTCATCTAGGTCTCTACTGAATATGTTAGACTTAATTAGGTTTGCCAGCTAGCTCAGAGGTCACTAGAAACTTTCTCGAATGTTCAGGAAGGAGTTAACTTTCCTGATTAGACAAGAAGGGATTAGTTTCTGACAACCGCATAAACATGACAACTTTGCTCCCCCCAGAATAAGGAGTATATCTCCAGATTCGTGTGAAAACAATAGACAGCTATTTCACTCAGTCAATCATGCATGCTTAATTTCACCAGAGTGCAGAGAAATAGAGAGACGGGCGTTTTCAATAAAAGGTGTTATTTATTGAGCAGTCTTCTTTCTCATGCAAGAGAAATGAATTGCCACAATTGCAACACTTATCATGAAGTAAAGTGCGTACAGAAAAAGTAGTATTATGAAATAATACTGTAAAAGCATTAATATGGTTTCTGAGCCATATGATACTTTAAAACGGATAAAATATATACATACATAAAAACATTGACTAAACATACTCAACTGGTGCTTGTAAGATACGCCTACCCCGGTGTACCTGACCTAAGCCTAATACGTGGGAAGGAGTAAGTAAGTTGCAGTTTAAGTTAAGTTGGTTTTTGCCAAGAATCTGAATCAAGAATTCTCTTAAGATCTAATCAGCTCTGTACCTTGGTGTTTAGAATGAAGGAGGTCTTGTATCTCTCTCTCAGGACTCGATCTCCCAGCAACCCGCAAGGGTGACTGGAAACACCGGAGCTGGAATTTCTCGGCAGGAGAAAAGACAGCGTCTCTTTCAGTGCGTTAATGGGAGGGTCGGCTTCCTTCAGCCCCCGCATCAGCTGGGCGTCGGGCAAGTAGATAGCCGCTCTGCTCCAAACCACTGTGTGTTTGCTTAAGGCAACGTTGGTATATTTATACCTGGAAGGTGCCGAGTTTGACGTAAGGTTGGACATAAGACGTCACTAAGAACTTACAGTTCTCTCTGGACTCCAGGAGTTCTTGTGCAAATCAAAACAAAAGCAGGGGGAATTCCTGGGCTGCTGGAGGCTTGGTTTGTTTAAAGAACGCGTTGTACTTTCTAGGAGTCTATGAGAGTAGCCTTGACGTATTTGGACTGCATTGGCTATGACTAAATATGGACATGATTCTTATGCCTTTATAAGGGTATGTTTTGTTATAACCACATAAGGGCATGAATCTGGAATATTTAAATAGGGTCCTAGATACATTCACAACACCCACTCCACGTATAATGTCCATCATTACTAAATACAAAGCCATACTAAACATATAACGATGCATGTGTGTTTTTCAACCCACCCCAAAATACATAAATTGCATTCGAAATGGTATATGGTATATACACGAACAGTGGTATCATTCAGATAATGCATATATAAATATCAGCTGAATGAATTGCGAAAATTACATTTATGAAATGGCTCTAAATACAGAAAAGTAGGTCGAGACCATTTCATCACATATTTATACAATACTGTACATGTGCTAGAGGCTGAGGTAAAATATTGTCTCTAGAGTCTCCTAAAAATAGAAGTTATGTTCTCTAAGAATAGTTCTACTTTAAGCAGAGTACCATGTCCCAGAAAAAAGGTAAATATTTTGTAAATGGAAAAAATAATTTCGCTTTCAGGGGAAAAATAGTTCCAATTGTTTTCAGTAGTGTTGTTTATCAAAAACTGAAGGCCGAATTCAGAGTTCAGGGAACGCTGTGTGCTCGTTCGTTTAAAAGTTATTCTCGTTGTTAGAAGAGAACATCAAATCAGACAGGCTTGCGAAAAATTGGTCTACAACAGTAGGTGAATGTTCGACCAAGTTCGAAAAAGCTGAAATAGTGCAAATGTGAGAATCATTGCTATCATCGATGTCTGGATCACCAAAGCTCACAGAAGGTTGTACCTGTGTGGTGCTGCTTTCATCTCATACTTCACCGCCATCTAATCGTAATGGTGAAGTCTCAACGAATGCCGTCATCAAAATAGGTAGCCGCTGGGGACAACACGTTGCATGAGCCGTTACCGAAACAAGCAAAGTATCCATATCCATAGGTACTGCTGATGGTAGTGTAAGACAGACGTCCAACACGCATTCTTCTCCGCATAGCAGACATCGAAGCACAGGTAAGATGCAATCTTGTCAGATTGGTCTGAATGAAAGAAACGAGGTTGTATTCAGATCTCTTATCCGAGGATGCTAGTGATTCGGTCTCGGTAGCGTATTGCTGGGATCGTTTCTTCCATTGTAACTGGAGATTTGTCTGTGGCTTGACTTGCCATATCGAAGCAGAAGGATCAAGAATAGAATTCCTGCTACGAGTCCCAGAAGAAGAGGCATGCCGCCGAATAAAGAATGCACAAAATTCGGGAAGATGCCCAGAACTGTTTCAAAGGGTGCTAACAGTCCCGAAAAAATTGTCTTAAATACATGTGCGATGCCACTAGTATCAGACATATTTAAAATTTGGCTTAACATTTCTACGAAATGCACGGGGCAATTTGTCGATAATAGGGTATGTATCTCTGCCGCTGTCCTTGCAACTTGCAGATCATACGTCTCTTTGGAAGAGGTTAAAGGCACAGTTGTCTGTAAAAGAATAGACTTCATTCTGCTTAAAGTATCAATTCGAATAGAAGAGATATTCAAAGAAGGCCATATTGCCGCCTCCATGTCTGGATTGCTGTTTGGATACAATACTTGCATACAGCAAATGACCCTGGAAGTAACGGTTACGAGATAGGCTTTTCCTGGCACCATGCCACAACAGCTGTGGTCACTTATTAGAACGTAGCTGCCGTTGGAAAGCTGGCTGAAAAAAGGCTCTATCTGTGTTGCAGGAGTGCCATGCAGGTGACATGAAAGGTTATTTGATGACCCTTCGCAGGCTCCATTCAAGTTAATACCTTGACACAGAAGTGTACCGCTTAGTGATTTTTTACAGTTGTTACCACTAAGAAATACCTCTTTTTTCCTTTCACTATAACATTTATGTGTATACGGTAATTTCCAGGTTGATTTGATGTATCCTTTACCCAATTTCATACAGGCCTGCTGGTATATATTTTTGGCAATACTTAAACTGGAAAGTTGTTATCGGAATTGTAATTGTTCCGTGTATTATCCATTCAATGACAGGTCTCTCTGACATTGTCAATGGTAATCTGTCAAGTTTTTCAATGGTCAGAATCGTATAGTCTGCTCCTTTTTGTGCCAAACTGATTTATCAGTAAGGTTAAAGATAGAAAATAATGACGTTGTGTTGATTAGACGCCATGGCACGTAGCCTGAACGCAGGTTTTGTAACGTCCAGCCTAGCTGTACAATAGAACGCAATTGGGACTGACCATGTTGTAACATTAGCAAGTCCTGCTCCATTATATCAATAGCAGATGATACAATGCTGTCCAGTGAATAAATTCTGGAGGACAGAGTGGTTAACCCATTGTCCACTACAGAAACTGATTTTTCCAAATTTATACGATTCATTTCTCTTATTTTTTCAGCTGTTTCAATTTGCATTACTTTCCAAGCCTCGTTGTAAGCAGCGTATATACCGGCGTATATGAAACGTTTTTGACGCTGTTTGCGAGGTCCCAGTATGAATGAGTTAATGAAATTTTTTATTGTTGAATTAATAAAAATCCCTACAATAGCAAAGGTACAGTTGGCCTAAATGCACAAAACAAATTTCATTAAATTGCTAAAACAAAAGTTAATGTCAAAGTTAAAAAAAAAGGTTAAAACTTTGTCGGGTCCCATTGCGAACGTCGTGGGGAAGTAGCCTCAGGCAGTGTGTAACAAGATCATGCACGGACCTGTAGCTGCTTTCCAATTTCAATCATAAATTTAAGACCCCTTCTAGTCAGGATTGGTGATGAACCTCCCAGCCAAATTATAACGGCCTGGCGACATGTTCTTATGTTCATTTTGTTTAAAATGTCCCGTAAAAACTGTTTTCTGGCTACCATGAGGAATGGGCACACACAAAATAAGTGAATTAAAGATTTGTTTCGGTAGCCGCAGAGTCTACATTTTGGGCAGTTGTCTTGAGATTTCCAGGAAGGTCTTAGGTCCTTGGACTCGTGGAGGCCCATGCAGAGGTTGATGTGAATCTTTTTTAAGTGTTGGCTAAAGTATGTTGCCAAGTAAGCCTGAGGCTGTTGAAGTTGGTAGGAGGAAATAACGGTCCAGGCGTGGCGTCGAAGGGTCAATGTTTGTTTGTCTACCAGTAATGACTTCAGTTTTGTATTTAAGTTGGTAATTTTACAAAAACTAGCCTGGTCGATGTTTTTGTTCCATGCTTCAAGCAATCCGAGGTCCGAAAGGCAAATTTGAAGATGGGTGGCCCAGCGCTGGGTAGGGACAATATTGATTTCTTGCCAACAGAGATTATTTAATGTATGTGGATCAGCAGCACGGAGTTTGTGGCAAAATTTTCGAACCTTGATTTGGACCTGAAGATATGATTCTGAAGACCAAATTCGAGACGCACCTGGGCTGGCGAGGCGTACTTCGGTAATTTAAATACCACTTTATAGATTTTGTTTTGCAGAGTGTTTAGTATACCAGCCTCCCCCCCAAGCCAGGTAACCAGACCGTAGGACAAAGCTGGTAAGATCTGAGCGGCCATTACTTTAAGAAGATGGGTATAATTTGGGCCTCCCAGTTTTTGTAGGAGACGCCCGTATCCATAAATTAAAGTTTGGGATTTAGCTTTTAGCACCGCCAAATGTTCTTTTTTTGAATTGTCTTTGCCTAGGGTGACCCCCAAGTACCGATAGTAGGGCTGACCCCTAAGGCAAGATGGTTAAATGACCAATTGAATTTGATGGGTTTTCGCTCGATAAGACGTATTACTTTTGTCTTATCTCTATTTAGTTCCAGATGTTCCTCGTCCAGATAGAGATTTAGAGCGTTTATCAGCCTTTGCAACCCTATCGGGGTTCTGCTTAGGAGCACAATATCGTCGGCAAATTGGATAATTAGCATTGGGGTGTTCCCGAGCTTCGGAGCATGGCTTGCAATTTGGCCGAGCCTTTTTCCAAGATCTGCCAGGTAGAGATTGAATAAACATGGAGCCAGGATGCAGCCCTGTTTTAATCCGTCCTCAGTTGGAATTTTAGACGTAAGGCTTGAACCCTGTCCTTGTTTCACCCTGGCCCAAGTGTCTGTATAGAGGAGCATGAGAGCGTTGAGAACATTTTTTGACAGCCCCCACTCGGTAAGTTTTGCCCAAAGTCTCCCCCTGCTGACACGGTCAAATGCCGCTCTGATATCAATAAAGCAGCCATATAGCCGATTGTTGTTGGTTTTGGCTCTTTCCATCATGAGTGCTAGAGCTGTAAGATTTGTTGTGGTCCCTGTCCCTTTTCTGAAGCCCGTCTGATAATTTGGGATTAGGTTGTTGGTGTCGGCCCAGTCCTAGATCTCCTCCAGTATACAAGAAGCATATAGTTTGGCTTCCACGTCGATTAGAGATATGAGCCGATAGTTCTGCGGTAATCTCCTGTCTCCCTTCTTGAAAACTGGGTGAATAATGTTGTCTGTCCACGAAGGGGGCTGCTGGTTGCTAGTAAAGACTTGTTTAAACAAGGCGGAAAGATGAATTGCCCAAAAGTCAGCGTTATGTTTAAATACTGGGTTGGGGATACCATTGGGCCCTGGAGCGCCTTCGGTTTTAAGATGGTTAATAAACCTTTTGACTCTGTCACAGGAGAATAGGTCCAGCTGAGACCCCAGATGATTGGACCTTCCTATGTCAGGGTAGCTTAATGACTCGTCTGACAGACCTTTCGAGAAGCACAATGACGATGAAATGTTGTTGGGGCGATGGTGGTTAACTGGAGTACAGGATTCCCTTTTTAAGTAGAGGTTTTTTACGTGGGTTTCCCAGCTTTGTTTGCTGATGCCGGGACCCTGAGATATTGCATCAGCATGGTTTAATTTGTTAATGATGCCCCAGAAGTCCCTCGTGTTTCGCTTTTTACTGGCTGCTAGCAGTTTGAGCCATGTCTCTTCCCTGTGGTTTGACTTGGCTTTCCACACCATTTTACGATAGTTATTTCTTAATCTCCCAACAAGAAGATGATTTGACGTGGGGCCCTGGGTAATGATCCTTGATACCTTCCGTTGTGCCTGGGCTATTTTTCTCTTTTCCTCCCTTAGGTTATTGGTAAACCAGGGTTCCCATGGGACTAACGGGCCATGTTGCGGTGCAGAGTGAACCGAGTGTTTAAGAGACAAATTTTCTAACAGATTTGTCCAGGATACGACCAAATCTTCATTTTGGTCATTTTTGTGTTGAGAGAAGAAGCTACTTGCGGATTCGAAGATGGCTTTCGTACCACTGCCCCTCCATCGCAGTTTACGTAAATTAAACTCCTCTGCCTGGTGGGAGAGAACAGTTAACTGGGCAGACTCCGACACCCCTAAGTTGATACAAAAAATTTGTGGAAAGTGGTCACTTTCTGTTCGAGTTATGATTTCATAATCTGTTACAGAGTCAAGCAGGATGTTACTGACAAAAGTAAAGTCGATGGTTGATAATGACTTGCCACTCATGTACGTCGGTGGTGCTGATGCTGTGCCTGGTAGTACGGGATTTAGAATTGTTAATCCCTGCAGTGACAGTTGCTTAAGGGTTGATGCAATAGGCTCTGCCCGGGTTTTTGTCAATGAGGTCCGTTTGTTTTGGTCTTCTTGAATTAGATTAAGGTTAAAATCGCCTGATAGTAACAGCGAGCTTTGGAAGTTTGTTTTCTGGAGTGTTTTTATGAGTTTAATAAGGACAGCCAATTTCTCCTTTTTTTTTGATTGCTCAGGGTGAATGTAGATGTTTATTAGTAACAGTTGCATACCCGGTTTTATCGAGATCTTGGTTACCTGAACCCAGCGAAGTCCCACGTCCAGTGGCTCTGGCTCCCATTTTAGTCTCTGTGAGATGTATGTGGATAGCCCTCCACTCGGGTGCCCGAACTTGGACGTTCTCTCGGCTAGGATGTGATATTCGGTGAAGCCAGAGATGGCGGGGGGTGCCAGGTTCCACGTCTCTGGTAGTAAAAGAATGTCGTGTTTATGAAAGAACTGTTGTGTGTCACTGTATTGGTCCATACCACTGAACCCATGAATGTTCCAACTGCAGATGTCTATTTTAGATGTTTTAGCCGTCTTCTTAAGCGCAGAGTTGGGCCATATACGGTGGGGTGGCTGTTCATGGTTATTAGGAATACTTTTGGTTAAGGATAAACGGAATCCATGACCAAACCTGTGTGGGGGACCCACCAATGTGAGATTGGGTTGGACATTTGTCGGGCTCACCGAATTCTTGGACTATGGTAGCTGAACGGGCGCCCTGGAGACATGAAATTTGCTTACAGTTGGAAGTATCCACCCTGTTTGTGATCTGTAGGCTTTTTACAAGCGGGAAAGGGTATCTCGGGCGCGTGTGTTGCGTAAGGGTGATACCCCAATGTACGAATGGGCCTCTGTTTTCAAAAATCTTTACTGCTATCTCCGTTGAGGCCCAAGTGGTAACGGAGACTTTGGAATTTGAGTGCTCGGATTTTGGACAGAACTCGACTGAAACTAGATCTTGTGAAGTTATTCCACTAAGCTCGGGAACCAGACCAAATAATCTTAACAAGTTTCCTCTGTTTAGGATGTCGTGCAAGCCCTTTGTCTCGTATTCAGGGGTAAATGTTAGGATTGGCTCTAATTCTGCGGTTAGAATTACTGGTGGGTCTTGTGGCCGGCGAACTAAAGAATTGAGGTTGTTTGCAGAGCAAGTTGTAGTTGTTTTTTGAATCTCGCTCCCTGTAGGGCCTTTTTCCCAGGTGCCCCTTACGGGAGAAAGAACGATTAGTGGCTTGTAGTTGTCTTTGGATTGTATTGCGGGGTTGGGCCGGACTGTGCAGTTGCGATTTTGCCCAGTTTTTGTAATTATGATCGGAGAATTGGTCAAATGTGAGTCGTTAGTTCGCATTTTGTGTTCAGTTGGTCCCGCTGGGACCTTTGGTTTTTGCTTAATGCACTGTCTCTCAGTCCCAGTTTTTGTTATTTTTATGGGAGATAGTTCGTGTGCTACCTGTGCATGTATTTGGTCGTTGCTTCGTTGCGTCCTCCACGATGGGGGGGACGTCCACTTGTGCTTGATGAAGGTGGATGCGGTGGACTGTTTTTTCTGAGCAAATTGACCCCGGTTGTGGATAAATTTCCTTGTCGGGGTATCTGCCCTACCTTTGAGGAAAAACGAGGACTTTTCGTGATTGATCTTGATTCTGATAGGGGAGACAAGGCTGGTTTTATGTTTGTGCTGGGGTCCAATACCTTTGGGGGCTTGCTCTGACCTTCAGGTGATGCCTGGACTGGATGGCCGGGTTGTATCCGCGGTTTTGGGCTTGCGGTCAGGGCTTTTGCCTGAGGGGAGGGTCGTCCTTCCGACGGATTAATGGTAGTGTTTGAAGGGATGGTTGCAAGTCCAATGTCTATTAAAGGATCAATCGGAGGTTTTTCAAAGAAATTGGCAATAGTGATCTTTTGGTTGCTTTTTGGTTTGGACCTGGCTTTCCTCGCTTTTTTTCTTTGCTTTTTGGTCATCTTGTCATGAAGCAGAGGATCAGGATTTTCCGTACCTTTAAGAGACCAAACATTCAAGTTTGGAGAAGCTTTGTGCTGAGCCTTTGAGTGGTGTGACATGGCGGAGTCTCTAGCCCCTTCTGGGCTCTTATGTTCCGAGAGGTGAGCGATTGAAATGCTTGAATTCCTCATATTAAGGTTTCCTCCTGGTGTGGCAACTTTTGACGTCTGGTGATTACCCTTTTTAACTGCTCCCAGAATATCTTTCAGGATTATGGGGAGTGATGCCAGCTTCTCAATGATACTCCCACAACCACAGTTGGGCAAGGGGCTTGCAGGACCTATGTTGGTTGGAGGCAGTTTTAGGAGGGAAGATCCCGTAGTTTCTTTATTTGTCAGAAGAGAAATAATTGTATCTGTTTTAGAGCTGAGTTGAGCAATATGCTCTGCAATGACATTGATCAAGTCAATTTGGACCTCCATCTTGTCTGATTGAAAGTTGAGGGCCTTTATGGCCTGGTCCAGAGTGCTAATCAAGGAGTTCCCCCAGGAGCCAGAGGGAACTTCACTGCAGTAGCTCTTTTTTTGCTCTTCCCGTGGTGAGGTTGTAGTTGATGAGGAAATTGATATGTGCGACTGGGTTGATTTTTTTTGTTGGTTACTGTTGTTTCCGGGACTGTCGTCAATTAAGATTCTATGTTTTATGGTAGGAGCGACTGTTTTTTGGGGCGTGGATGCCACTGAGCTCCGGTTTTGCTCCACTACTATTTGATCATGGTCCAGATTTAAATCAAGATTTAGTTCTTGCAAGGAATGTTTTGGGACCGGGAACGATGACACAGGGTCCGAGTTGGATGGATGAAGGACAGACGGGGGAAAAAAAGATCGTCCGGCCTCGTTAATCTCTTGAATGACTGCACTTTTGGTATACCGGAACCATGGTCAATTTTGGAATTGTGATGGTCCGGATCGTGAGAGTTTGCCCCCATGTTCGATTTATTGATGGAGGCGTTGAAGAGTATTTCCAGTGAGTCCTGTCCAGGAGATGTGGATGAAGGTTGGACTAGGTTTTGCACAGTCTTGTTTATTGTCATTTTTTTCTGTGAGGAACTGGAGTTGTGAATCATTGCCCGAACCAATTCCGTTTTCTTTTTAGTAGGTTTGAGTGCTTGCTCAGTTAATGACGCCGATGGATGTTGAGTGAAAGATTCTAAAATTTGGATATGTTCCATCAGCAATTTGCCGCTGTGTGAAGTCCCGGAGTGGCTATGATTTGTCGTATTGTTTGGTTGAATAGGACTTGGTAGGCTTCTTGATTCCCTTGTTGGTGCCAACAGAGCTGAAACGGGGTCTTTTAGGAAGAAGAATTTATTGATCTTTTGTTGAAAGCCTGGTAAACGTCCCGGGCTGGTTAGGGGCTGGGAGAGACCTTCAACCTCGGTTGTCCCCACACCGTCGCCAATGCCACCGTCTTGCTGCAAGACGACTAGGGGCGAAGGTACTTGTGCTTGCGTAGGGGCGTTTGACTTTTTAGATTTTTTGCTGCGTGGTGGTTTGTTTGATGACGCCTGGCGTTTGGTTACGGAGCGCATTTTTATCCTACACAGGAGAGTGAGGTTGAGGCGGGCGTGAGGGTTGGGCGGTGGTAACTGGATAGCTGCTGGGTTCAGGGGGTAGGGGACGGGTCTTGCAGTTGAGCGGAGCGCTCAGGAGGTGCCACCCGCCAGATCGGACCTAGTCAGATTGGCCAAGGCTGCCCCCCAGGCTCTTACTTGGCAGCCGCCTCTAATGGCAGCTGCGCTCATGCTAGACCATAGGCCACGCCCTGTGATCGACTGACCTCACTCCCTTAGGTCCCTTGAATTCCGGGGGCTGTATGGCAGGGGCAAAGGCAACAAGGAGGAAAGGATTACACCTGGGTTACGCAAATGCTTACTCATTGCTCGTTTCTTGCCTGCCCAAAGCTGAGCGCCAGACACCAGACACCAGTAACGGCCCTCCTCGCCACTCCTCACCACTCTTTGCAGTTCCAAGCAGCGCCGAACTAAAAACAAGCAGGTTGACAGGCCGGCAGGCAGACAAGTCCGTGGGTGGAGCTTGAGCCAATCTTTTGCTGTGTGGCAGACGTTCTACAGGAGGCTCTGGTCTGGTCTGCGGCTACGGACTGGCTGTCTCAGTGTCCGTCACTTGGAGCACTTTTGGGGGTCTTGTGGGGGTCCTTATGGGTCCTTACTCCTCTGGGGCTGACCCCCCCCCCGTCTCTCCTATGATGGTACTCTGCTCAGCAGTACATTTCCCTTCTGCCCAAGAGCACTGCAGGACAGACGGCTACTGGACTCTCCTTGCCGCCTTCAGGAGTCTTCAGTTGCAGCTGCTGAGACTTTTGGGCTCACACAGTTCTCTGCCGTGCAGTACCGTATTGTACCGACACTTCTCCGGGCGGCGCAACTTCTGCTCTGGGCGTCCGGCCGCCGGCTTGCTCACTCGTTCACTTTTGGGTTTTCGGTTTTCACTCACCCCGCTGTTTTTGGCATCCCGGCCTCCCCACATGGCGCTACCTTATGTTTTGCGCGTGGGGGGGGATGGAACGGCGAAGGTGGAAGCAAAAGCGAGTGTGAATGGAGAAAGCGGGCCCGCGGGCTTTCGGGCTGCGGGTGCTAGCAATGGGTTACTTGGGGGAGCGGGAAAAACAGTGGGCACTGGGGAGCCACACCAACCTGCTCAGTCCTGTCTTGCACTCCTCCGCTCGACCCCGCTCGACCCCGGGTCTTTTCTGTGCCGGCTCCCGCTCTTGCCTGCCCGCAGCAGCCTCGCTCCGCAGCGGCTCCACTCCACTCTACTCTGCTCCTGCTCCTGATCCTGGTCACGTGTCCCAGCGGAAAACCAAACACTTGATTACGCTGCCCAGTATGAAATCTCGCAAGTCAGCACCTTCGTTAAGTAAAGTCAAGTGTTGCTTAATTTCAGCCAGTGTGGATTTTTGTAGCCACTCAAGGCATAGTTTCCCTACACTGTATGTTGTAACTATCCCTGGATGTTGTCTCTGGGAATATCTTGGGTCTGGCCTGGTATGTTTGAACCCCTGTGTTTTGTTCAGGAATCTATCTTGACAGTTATTTGTGTCTGTGGGCCAGATCAACCATTGTTTCCAATCGGGATTTGTTCTGTTTTGGTGTAAAATATGGGATACGTCTATCTCCACATCTGTAGTGCTATTACTATCAGGTATGGGCTTTGGAATAGACAGTTTGTTTAAGTCTTTTATCTTGGCTAGGCCAAGATAGGTTGTTTGTTGAATGGTGTCATTCAGGAATATTATCTGTTCTGGGATCATGCAGGCTCTAAATAATGCTTCTAGACCTTGTACCTGCCAGTCTTTTGAACCCCAGATGGTTTTTGTTCCAATGTTATCTTTCCAAAATTCAAAAACCAAATGTAGACATTTTTCAGAATAAATCAATTTAGTATTTGTCAACATTGTTTTCATTCCTGTCTTATTTAACATTTTAAAATAAAACATTTCTGGATCACTTTGGTTAAACCCTGAGAAGTATAGGAATTTCTCATAAAATGTTTTCGAGTTGCCTTTTGGTGGTGTTGGACAATGTTCCCATTGGTTATAAGTAAAAACATTTCTAGGTTGAGCAGATTTATGCAAATAGTGATGACCAAATTGATTATAACAGTACATTTCTTCATAGTTTGATGAACCTTGCAAATAATCGTGTTCTGTGAATTTTGCTGACATTACTAAATCTGACATCATATTATTAATATTTTCAAAGTCCCAATCATCAGAGAAAGTACTTGGCGTCACAAAGTCACTTAAGGAAACCTTGAATTGATGTGGAT
This sequence comes from Lissotriton helveticus, assembly GCF_964261635.1. Lineage (NCBI taxonomy): Eukaryota > Metazoa > Chordata > Amphibia > Caudata > Salamandridae > Lissotriton > Lissotriton helveticus. The sequence continues at coordinate 127,561,538 of NC_136068.1, read as the reverse complement.
ATTTCAAGAGCTCAATCGGACCATAGATTTCATAATCCGTTCTGTCCCATGCTACCCCACTGGGTATTGTAATGGCTGTGATGTTCACTGATGATAGTTCTCTTTTTTCGATGTGTGAAGATCTGTGAGGCTTTAGGATCAAGTTGATGTTCTGACTTGCTGTGTTCATTGTACTATATTTTCTATCAATAAATCTACCCAAACATAAAACCATGATGAGCCAAAGCAGGAGGAAAAGTACACCTAACACAATCCATAATTCAATCCATGGTGAAATCAGATATGTTTCTTTTAGTTGATAAAATAGTTCAGTCATTTTTTCTTTGAAAGTTTTTGTTGCTGGCGTTTCTTCATGTTCGCTTGGATCATCAGAAAAGTCATCGAAATTAATGAAGTAGCCTGATGCAGTTCTGTCAATTGTTGGAATTGCTTCCGGATTTTCATTTGTCTTTGCATTTTTCTTTGTTTCATTAGCATAGTCTGACACTACATTGTTGTAGACAGGTGTTTCTTGACGAACTGTTGCAATTTGGGTTTCAAGAGGCACAAGTTCCATTGCTTTGTTGCATAGTCCTTTTTTATTCACTGCAGGTTTATCAAAAGTGATTAGTCTCTCAGTTTGAACCTCTTGGATTGTAGCAAGATTTGCTCTTCTGCTATTTCTTGGGAGTCCACTGGGCCTACTACTTATTATTGGCCACATGATTGTGGTTTTACCAGGTCGATGGATACAACTCTGTTCTCCTTTTTACCAGCAAGGGGCGGTAGTACTACTGATCTTGTTCCGCTGACAGCTAAGACAGGTACTGCTTTTCTGTAAGAAGGCCCAAATTCCTTCTTCACCGCGATCTTTTCTCTGACCAGATCCCCAATCTTTGGAATCTAGACAGGTCTTGCTGGGACAGGTGGGTTTTCTTCAGTGGCTGTTGGCTTTAACTTTGTTACTTAGACTTCTTGTTTCATTTAAGTCCTGTAAAACAGCCAATCGATCTTTGATATCAAAGCATTTTTCTTTCACCACGGAAGTCTGACAATCTAAGTCCTGGATTATCAGTCAGTCAGTCAAAGAATCTTTATTCGATTTAGTTAAAAATCATACAAAGAGAATAAAAACATTTATGTACAAGTAAAACACAATTAAACAGTTTTATATCAATCGAATTCATATGACGTAATATGTAAGCTAAAAACAGAATTATAAAAAGGAATATGCAAAACAGTTCATACGGGGAAGTCTTATAATGTCTTGCGTGATCTTGATCTAGCCGCCGCCACTAAAAAGTTTGCCATACAAAATGTGATACGAATGTTACACAATGATTGAAGATAAAACATGGCTGGTCTAACCTGGGAGAAGCCAGCTTCCCTTAGAATAGGTAACAAATATTTTTTTCTCTGATCAGAAAAGAAATCGCAAAACATAATAAAATGCATGGTGTCTTGTACAGAGAAATTTTCACAAGTACAGGGCGGTGCTGACTCTGGTTTCACCCATGTGTTAAAATTTTCCAAATAAAAATGTATAAGATTGAATCTAAATTTAGTTAATAGAAACCTGTGAAAAGGTTTAGTGACAAAACATAGATATGGTTCTACTGCAAAGAAATTCACTAGCAAATAGTGTTGTCTCACTGCAGGCTTTAACAGTTCCCTTTCCTCTCGATAGGCTCTTACCCTTAACATAAATAGTTTTTTAATGGTATCAACATCTTGTTTCATGATGCCAGAGGGATCTGTAAAAAGTTCCGGGCGGCCCAGTTCCATAAAGGACTTCTTCAAGTAGGCCATCCACGGTATTCTGCTACTATGGTCCAGAGACATGACTTCCTTCATTATCAAATGATTAAGAGTTAGTTCTTTATTGAGCCATGTCTTAAGCCAGTAAATTAGAGGTGCCAAATTTAACCTATCATTAACGTAATCCAGACCCACTTCTGTATGTATGGAAAAGGCTGGTGTCGACTGGGGAACAGACAAGAGGGAGCGTAAAAATCTATTTTCCGCCTTTAGGATAGATTCCAGACATACATAACCCCATAATGGTGCGCCATACAGTGCCACTGAATAACATTTGCTGTTATAGACCTTTAAGAGGGCTTCCATCGGTCTAGAACCCAGCCTTTTAGCGAAACCCAAAAGGGCCATGGATGTCCTGGTCACCGCCAGGCTTTTGGCTCTAACCTGCGGGCCCCAGGTGCCCTTGTTGTCAAAGAGCACCCCCAGGTAGGGAAAAACAGAAACTCTGGAAACAACTTCGCCCTTACATATGAAGGTTTTAACCAGGGCCCTTTTCCTCTGGTGGCCATCAACCATGGTGTGTGACTTGTTCGAATTAACCTTGAGGTCTAGTTGGTCCATGAATGTGCCAAAGGCATCCAGGAGCTGCTGGAGACAGACACCGGTGCGGGCTATCAGCACTGCGTCGTCCGCGTATAGGAGAGCAGGGATCTTAACTTCTCCTACACGCGGAACGTCTCTGGCCGCTCCATCCAAATGACTACCTAGGCCGTTGATATAGATTGTGAAAAGCAGGGGGCCAGTATGCAGCCCTGTCTGACCCCTCGCATGGAGTTAAAACGGGACGTACATCTACCTTCTTTTGTGACCTGCACGACTGCAAAAAGCTCTTGGTGGAGTGAAGCCATGAACCCGACCAGTGCCTCATCAATCCCAATTTTCAGAAGGATGTCCCACAACTTGGACCTGTTCACCAGGTCGAAGGCCGAGGAGAGGTCCATGAACGCTAGATACAGAGACCCCTCCTTGGCCACCGTGTACTTTGAAATCAGCAGGTGTAAGTTGGAGCACTGCTCTACTGTTCCTCTCTTCTCTCGGAAACCATATTGGATATCGTCCAAACCTCCATAGCTCTCCAAACTATCCCTTAATCTGGCCAAGAGGACTCTGCCTAAGATCTTAATTGCAGAGTCCAAAAGGGCCTGTAGCACCCTGGGTCGTCCCGCTGCCCCTTCTTAAAAATGGGGACAATTGTAGAGGTTACCCATGTGATTGGAAGAGGGTTACTGTTAGCGGCTGTAAATACTCTAGCTAGAATGCCCGCCCATAAATCTGGGGAATGTATATAAAAATCAGCCGGCACCCTGTCTGGCCCAGGGGCCTTGTTCCTAGTAGTGGCCAGGATAGCTTTCTCAACCTCAACCCTATTAAAACACATGGGGATGACCTCCCGGGCGGTCGTGTTAAACGGCTGGGCAGCCGTACCATTATCTCCGTAGACTGTGCTAAAGTGTGCCATCCATTTATCATCCGGGATGACACAGTCCAAGGCTAGGTTGGACGAATCAGAGAAGAAAGGCTGGTTAATTACGGCCCAAAATTGCCTGCTATCCCGCAAGATATCAATAGAAAATAAATTCTCCCAGGCCTCGTATTTAATTTTATCCTGCCTGGCCTTGATACCTCGTTTATATTCTTTTCTTAAGATTGCAATGTCTGTCCTAACTAACCCTGGGCGTAGTTCGCGAAGTAGCGCTACGCGAAGTTACACGAAGTGCACTTCGCACTACGCAAACTTCACGTAGCACTACGCGAGCTGCGTAGTAGCATGTTCGCACTGTGCAAGATGCATTATCAATGATTGCACAGTGCGGACAAGCATCTGGCACTGTGCAATCATTGAAAACGGCATCTTGCACAGTGCGAGCTGTAGTTTTCTGCCGCTCTAGTAGATTTTTACTCGAGCGGCAGCTTTCTCAACCTGGACTGGTAGTTTCTCATCGCGAGTGGTCGCGAGCATGCACGACCACTTGCAATGAGAAACCTGACCTCCCCGTGTTGAGAGTCTCGCCAGGATGTCATTTTGCTTGCTCGCGGTCGCGAACATGACGTTGAGGAACGCGAACAAGCAAAAAATGACTGCTGCACTACGCTACGCCGCGCTACGCATGTCCGCACTGTGCTACGTGCAGCTCGCGTAGTGCGAAGTTGCGCAAACTTCGCAAACTACGCGAGCGTAGCGTAGTGCTTCGCCCAGGGTTAGTCCTAACCCTTGGGTTTGCTTTAAGCACCGCCTTTAAAGATTTATGGGCTTTCGAGCATGAGTCATCAAACCAGCGACAATGTTTATTTTCCCCCTTCCTCAGTTTAGCTGTGAGGTTAGAAGTAATTTTACTGCAAATGGTTTGAAAGGCATCCATTATCTCATGATCTTGAGAGTCTGTGTTCTGACATATCGTAACCTGATCCTCGATTTGCGGGAGAATGTTAGCGTAAAAGATGTTTGGAACCACATTTGCCCACTTGAGCCTTCTTCCCTGGTCTGTTGTGCGTAAAGCAAGCCCTGTATTGATTTGTCCTGGCATCGGACTAATGGAGTCCCCCCAGGCGACCTCCAAAAGAACAGGATTGTGGTCGCTGAGGGGAAAGGGGACTGTGCAGTAAAAGATGGCCCTATTAGAAATAGCTGGGGTCACAAATATATAATCGATAATTGTACCTGGGACTGTCCCCTTAAAGGTAGGTGTTCTAGACTCCCCTTCCGTATTCGTGGGTTCTGCGAGGTTGAAGTTAGCCAAAAGTTCTTCCAACTCTTCTCCTGATTTAGTATGCTCGAAGTGGGGTCCTTCTGGTCCCGTAACTCCCATAGGGTCGTTTAAGCCACACGTAAGTTCACAAGGGTGGATATTAAAATCACCCATAAGCACATATTCATAGTTTGTATGAGTATTATGACTGACTGAATTTAAAAAGGAATCTAGGGCAGCAATATTATTACCACAACAATCCCTATTTCCTGAATTATAAAAATGTATAAACAAAGTACTCTTTGTGGGACTAATTTCCCTTTCAACGATTAAAAAGTTGGGAGAGTCATATTCAATCTTCCTTAAAGGCCCTTTAAGGTCTAGTGAAAATAGAGTCAGAAGGCCTCCCCTGGCTCTGCCTGCATTACTGGGGGTTGCGGCTACAGCGAAACTGGTAAACCCATCCAGCCAAAAGCACGTTGAGGTATCCCAAGTTTCCTGTAGGGCAATAACGTTGTTCTCAGATACAAATCTAGACCATTCATTGTCGCCAATTTTAGATCTAATTCCTGCGACATTCCAACTGAGGATTCTACATGCTCCAACCCCACTTGACTTGTAACCACCCTCATCAGTTATTAAGGCTTCATTAGGTAGTCAATCTGTGTCGTCCAAACCGGACAGGGGGGCAAAAGGATTGCTCGTGACCAACCTGCCGCACTCTACTTGACCCTGGGGAGCCTGGGGGCGAGGTGTCAACGGGGCGCTAAGTTCCATTAAGAATTGTGTTTATGTGTTATCTAGAACCTTGCTCCTCCCCTGTGATGTCCTCAAGCCCTGCCATCTTGCTTGATAGTGAGTTAGTTGTTTGGTACGGGCTGGGGTTGATAGAAAAAGCCCAAGGGAACGGGTCTCAGATGGTCCCTAAAAGAGATCGCCGAGCCGTCCCAGAACAGCCTATCGGCCAGGTTGGCCCTACAAAAGTTTATGACCACACAGTCGCCTTGCGTGGTTTTTGGTTTTTTACTGATCCAGCCCACCCTCCTTGCATGGATAATCATGTCTGCGATGTTTTCCCCACAGCATTTCTCTGCACACCACCTATTCGCCTTGACCATAAGATCCCTGGTTGATTCCCCCTCCCCCTCCATAAGTGGTAGGACCCCAATAAACACTGCTACCAGAGGGGACGCCTCTGGGGGTAGATTAAGTTTATATGTGCTGGGTGTAATTTTCCTATGGGCTGGTGGGCTCATCTGAGGCTGAGGGGATATTTGGTCCACCATGTTAGTAGCACTGGCCATAGTACGAGGGAGAACAGGTTTGGTAACCTGTGAGCTAACACTTTCATTCATAGACCTACAAGGGGGCTGTGCAGTTAGAATATTACCCTGTGACTCCAAACTCTCTGCACCATCCACAATCGAACCCTTTCTTAATGAGGCAATATTGGGGGGTATGGAATTTACAAGTCTGTCTATAAGAGAACATTTCTTTAAAAGGCCTTCCAGACAGGTGTTTAAAGTGTCCACAATGTCTTTAGCAATTCCCACAAGTAGGGGTTCGATCCTGGCCACAAAGAGTTCCTCCAGTTTATCTCCTCGAAGGTCCACTTGTCCACTGGACGTGGTGGTCGTTCTAACACTTTTCCCCTTCTTCCGCCTAGCTAGTTGGGGTACTGTCTGGGCGTTCTGTCTTATGGAATTCGTGAAAACACAACACTGGGTGTGGGCTTCCCACAGTAAGGCCAAGCCTCTCAAATACAATTAACCAACCAAAGAGCCAGTACTGTAATCTCTATTTATGTAAAATTGCCTGCGCGCTCAGAGTTAAACTAAGTGCGGGACAGTCACAAAGTTCACAGCTTCAATCAATTTTATTTTTGCAATCAATTTATGAAGGGAATCAACAATTTCAAGGTTTGCTTAAAGTTCAACAAAATTCAGTACACAAACAATACAGAGACAATTATTCATAAAAACTGTGTTTCAGGAAAACAAATCAAGTTGTTTTTAGATTTTAGCAAGAATTAGTTGGAGTTTAATAGTCTTATGGTGCAGTAGAACCGTTCTACTGCACCATAAGACTATTAAACTTTTATGAGAATGTCATTTTTATGAATAATTGTCTCTGTATTGTTTGTGTACTGAATTTTGTTGAACTTTAAGCACAGAAGAGAGGTAAGTCAATATAGAGTTAGAGTGTCTTGGTACTTTAGCATTTTTTTCACCCTCCTCCACAGTCGGTGTTTTCTTTCGCTTACCCATTTGTAGCTGCAGATGTCAGAGGTGTGGCCCTGCCCTGCCTCTTCCTGCCCCGGACGGCCACAGACGGCCCACCCTTTGCCTGGGCTTCGCCCGGCGCCGCCCGTGCACGTCCGCGACGCGGATGGAGCTCTCGCAGTTTAAGCACCTCTGGGCGCGGCAGACCCTGAAGTGGGCGGTGCTGTGTGCAGGGCTCGCTGGGAGCTGTAGTTTCCCCCCACAGTGGCCGTGCAGAGTGGAGAGCAACGGCGGCGAGGGAAACGGACAGCGTTTGGGCCCCACGAGTGAGCGCCGCGTCAAGAGTGACCCTCCAGGTAGGTCTTCGGTGTCCCCCGCTCCTTAGTGGGAGCTCTCGCAGTTTAAGCGCCTCCGGACGCGGCAGACCAGGAAGGGGCGGTGCTGTGTGCAGGGCTTGCTGGGAGCTGTAGTTTCCCCCCACAGCGGCCGTGCAGAGTGGAGAGCAACGGCGGCGAGAGAAACAGAGTGACCCTCCAGGTAGGTCTTCGGTTATCATTCTAGTACTGAACAATAGTTCGTATGGAGTGATACCTCTTAGATAATTTCTTGGCAGATCGTTAAGACTACGTTGGACACTTGTTAGATGTTTTACCCACACATCACCCGAACCTAATACCCTCGCCGTTATACATTGCTTTATGTCACGGTTTTTTCTTTCCACTACTGGATTTCCCTCAGGATGGAAGGGAGAAGAGTACAGCAATGCAATGCCCATACTGGTCATGGCCTCTTTGTAAGCTCGAGAGCTAAACGCAGGACCCTGGTCCAAATGTAGCATGCCAATTGCGTATGTGCCGATAAAGACTCGCAAATCTTTTATAACAGTTCTGGCGTCAGCCGAGCGCTGGTGCCTACATCTTAAGTGAATCTAGTCTTAATAATTATGGGAACGCATTTCTCCGGCTGGATTTCTGCGTATAGATCGCCTAATGCTTTCTAACAATGGTGTCCTGGCAATAGTCTGGTCCGGTTCACAACTGCGATCTCTGTTGCAGTTCTGACAATCCATTGCAAAGTTATACATTTGCAGGCTCATCCCTGGCCACCAGTATTGTGATTGTAATTCTATTAGAGATTTCAAGATCTCTTGGTGCCTCAGACCCAGTCCCATGTGTGCTTCTTGAATCAAGTAAGCTCTCCAGTTCATGTTTGGAATTACTCTATCCCCCACTCCAGAGATTTGAGCAAAAGGAACGGAGTTTGCATCAATTATGTATGTATTACTGAGTGGATAGTTGAGAGGGAATGATGCATAGTCGCCTTTTAATGAGGCTTTTACCGCCAGCATGGTTTCTCCATCTATGTGTTTTTTAGAACGCTTTTTTGTGACTACGGAAGCCGGTTGATCCGCTGCGGCACTGTTAGCCAATGAATTCCCTGCAACGTGAACGCCATCACGTTGATGACTCAGTGTATGTATCAGGTGAGTCTTTCGTAGTTCTTTCTGTAAAAGGACTACTTGTTCCCATAGCTTTTTATGCTTTATTGTGGCACCTGTGTTATCCTTGTAACCGTTTTGAATCCAGGTCTGCATGTCATTATTGAAAGATCTGACGCAGTAATGCGAATCGCACACTATTAGTGTAGGGAATTCGCGATCGGCATTTTCAAGCGCCATCTTTAAAGATCTTATTTCAGCTCGCTGAGCTGTACAGTTTCTGAGTGATTCAGTTTTTGTTATTATCGGTCTGAATTTACCTAAGCGCCAGCGTCCTTTAACGATCGCGCACGCTGCGTGTTAAGATTTTTTATCCACATCGTAGTGTTGTGCAAATCTGTCCATGTAGATTACACAGGTGTACTGTTGGAGAGGCAGAATTTCGATTGGCAGAGGATATTCATGTTCGTATTCTAGATCTTCTAGTTTTTTCATTTTCGGATCAAAAGCGTGTTTCACGTCTTCTGCAGCAAGAGAATTTTCCCATTGTATCCATTTTGGATCTAATGCCACAGCATTTGGTATGCGTGGTCTTGTCCCTGCCTCAAAGGCTGATACTACTGTTAAAACAGATATGCTCTTGCCTTGGGCTAGGGCTCTTTCTTTTGCTACAGCAGTTTGAACCGCTGTTAAAATCTTTTCAGTTGAACTGAATTTCATTTCAGCTTGTGTGTACAAGTGTGATTTATAAGCTATTGGTACCGTTTCTCCCTCATTAGAGGTCAGGTACGTGAATCCGCATCTTCCTGGATGACTCGGATTACAAGGTTGCGTACGTTTTCGCGTGTTGCAGTTATGTTTTAGTTAACATGTCTGTTTGTAATGATCTTAAAATTTCTGTGTGTTTCTGAGTCCAATTAATTGGTTTGAAGTCAGGTTTTATTAATTCGTATAGAGGTTTAACCCTCTCTGCATAATTTAGAATGTATGTTCTTCCGAAATTCAGGAAACCTAGTATTGATTGTAAATTCTTCAGCGTTTTTGGAGCTTGGAGTACAGCACAATTCTCTAAGAAGTTGTCTGCTAGGCTTTTGCCTTCACTTGATAATTCATATTCTAAAAACAGGACAGTTAGGTGAGCAATTCGTGACTTTGTAAAGTTGAATTTGTACCCTTCAGCTGCGAACCCAAGTATTATGGTGTTCACTCTCTTTAAGTGACTCTCCAGGTCGTCGTCTGTAAGATAGATGTCATCGACATAAGATAATGCCTCATCATCATATATTTGTAGTAACTCTGTTACCCTTGCTGAGAATAATCCTGGGTTATTCTTGAATCCCTGTGGGAGACGGCAAAATTGTTTTTACGCCCCCATTGTCGAGAAAGCAGTCAAATACCTGTTTTCAGGTGCTATGTTTTGACAGAAGAAACCATTTGAGATATCTAATGTTGTTTTATATTTTTTGCGCACAATGTTATTCATTAGTGCTGCACTGTGTGAGTTTTGTACTGCAAATGTTTTGCAACAGGAGTTTAAGTGTCTGTAGTCCACAACAAGATGATATGAATCGTCTGGCTTGGAGACAGGAAACAAAGGTTTGTTCATTTGTGAGGTGCATGTTTCAATCACCCCCTGATATTCAAGTTGATCTAAGATCTACCTGACTTGTTTTTTAGCTTCTTGCTTAACATGATACTGCTTCTGTGCAGTCGGGTGATTTTTTAACTGAATTTTATGGTGAGGAGAATCCTCATCCCATCCTACATGATTTTTATATAATGCAGGGGCTTAGGCCACTGCCCATTTTCTTGCAAACATGTATTTTTTATGAATTGGAATATGATTTGAGAAGGCAGGCATAATCATTTCTTCGCCATGTGGGCACTCCCTGACAAACTCTGGTGGCCAGTCTTTTTCTGCTAGAAAGATATCATAGCCCTTAGAAAGGTTATCCCAAAAGAGACCCCTTTTTTCCTAGTCTTGTCCCCCTCTATACACAATGTTATTTTGTATAATATATGGGGTTTGCTAACTCTGGTGTCTGCAGTTTCCACCTGAATGTATTCATTCGTGTCCACTGTCTCCAGAAGATTCATCAGGATCTTGCGAGCTATGGTCACTTCTGCTGCGCTGTCTAGCACTGTTTGGGCCCACTCTCTGTTTTTCAGTTGTGTCCTCAGAATTCTCGGCATGTTTTATTTTAATACTAGCTACCTTCTTCTTTGGAAATTGTAATTTTTTACTTTGATGAGCAGGTTTCTTGTCTTTGGACTTGACGTGCTCTTCCTTGTGTTCTGACCGTCCTCTTCTTTCCGATTTCTGTGAGGAAATCTGAAAAGATCGAGAGGGACGTGTATCAATATCTTGATATCTGTCAGGTTTTCTCAAATTATCCCTATTTCTAAGGTTATATCTTTTTTCAGAGGGCTCCCTGTGGGGAGACTTGCCTCCTCTTTCTGGAGATCTGTCTCTTCGTTGAGGAGACTTTCCTCTGGACTGAAACCGTTTTTCTCTGGGAGTGGATTGTGTATTACCCTCCCAACTCTTTTTTGGAGTGTTCAGATTATTTTTAATAAACGTTTTTTCAGGATTTTCAGTTAGTTGGGGTTTCAGTGGTTTCCCACCCAAACTATCTCTACCTAGTTCTTCATAGTATTTTTCTATGATTCTGGCAAGTTCAAAAGGCTGTTCTGCTATATCTGTTTCTTTCAATTTCTGGCGGATCGCCACAGATGCTGCTTCTCCTTTTATATTGCCTAGTAATATAGCCGAGACTTGCTTAAAGTCTTTCAGTAATTTCATACCTAGAGTTAAAGCAGGTTCTGGACCGTATTCATTTTGAATCTGTCTTAGCACATCTGGTATAACCGCCATGGAAGCACCAGCATGTGTTTTTGTGTATATTGAAGCAAAGACTGTGCCCCAAGTGTCACAGTCCTCCACATGTGGTGCGATCCCCATTGAAAGACAGATAGTCAGAATTCTGTGTTTTTCATGAGGTGTAGTATCAGGAAATACTGCCTCTATTTGAGTGATGATTTTTTGAGCTAACCAGAATGGAATTTGTGCCCGTTTTTCGGGTATTTTGCCAATGGCTGATTGTATATTCTGTGGTGTGATTGTATTTGTGTTCCCCTGGTGAGGGGTGTGCTGTGGAATTTTTATTGCTTGTTGAACTGTTGAAGTCCGCATGACATATTGGACCAATTGTCTATGTATTTTAATTAGTTGTTTTAGATGAGCTAAAGGTTCCCAGTCTGACATTTTTTCAATGTCGGGATGTGGTATGTAGCCAGCTAGAACTGGCCACGTGGCTCCTGGTCTACCTAGTGGACCGAGCCTGGTGATGTGATTTTGATGTTTTATGGCGCCATTAAACCAGAGCAGGTGCTCTTGGTATGTTAATGGAATTTCAACATCCTCGAAAGGAGCGTATTCCTCTGGAGATTCCTCTATTTTGTAATAGTGGAAATCTTGTGTTACAGCGTGTGCTGCTGGAAAATGTATCCATGAATAGAATACCTCTGTTTGCCGATATTCATGGGCCTCTACCACAAATATGACTGTACCACCTCTTGGTGACAGTCCATTATCTTTAAGTTTAAGAGTTATAGTTCTTCTTACATTTACCGGATTGATTATAGCATTCGGGTCTTCTTCTCGGAGACTTGTGTCATCCGCTAGGAGTTGAGCTGCTATTCTAGCTCTCTCCCTTTCGTCGTCACTTTCCGTCATTTTACTGACTGAAAGTTTTTTTGTTGCAGAGCAAGTTTCAAGGAAACAAAGATTAGGTGCACAATATTTTGGAACACTGTATCCTTCAACGTTGACTAAACCAAAAACTATATATAGGAATCTCTTCCTACTAAGTTCCGGCGGATATTAACCCTTTACCCACTCCAGACGTCTATTGGAGTTTTTACGGGAAAGGGGGTCTGTGTGAAAAGCACGACTGAGTTACTCTAGTATCTTGCGTTAGATTATCGCCTTACCAAACGTTGGCCGCCATGTAGTGTAGTTCCTATATTCCCAATAGGCTCTGCGCATTGGAATAACACAAACAGCAGTTTAGACGTAGGACTGAAGTCATCTAGGTCTCTACTGAATATGTTAGACTTAATTAGGTTTGCCAGCTAGCTCAGATGTCACTAGAAACTTTCTTGAATGTTCAGGAAGGAGTTAACTTTCCTGATTAGACATGAAGGGATTAGTTTCTGAAAACCGCATAAACATGACAACTTTGCTCCCCCCAGAATAAGGAGTATATCTCCAAAGTCGTGTGAAAACAATAGACAGCTATTTCACTCAGTCAATCGTGCATGCTTAATTTCACCAGAGTGCAGAGAAATAGAGAGACGGGCGTTTTTAATAAAAGGTGTTATTTATTGAGCAGTCTTCTTTCTCGTGCAAGAGAAATGAATTGCCACAATTGCAATACTTATCATGAAGTAAAGTACGTACAGAAAAAGTAGTATCATGAAATAATACTGTAAAAGCATTGATATGGTTTCTGAGCCATATGATACTTTAAAACGGATAAAATATATACATACATAAAACAAGCATTGGAAATGCAATAGGTCTCGCATTAGAAAAGTTGGAGTTATTGGTCTTGTAAATGACATATTTTATTTATTTGTTGGTTTTTAAAATTGCTAAATTGATGGCTTTGTCATTTACAATGCCAATAGTTATAAATTTCGCGAATGTGACACCTATAGCATTTGGAATGCAACATGTTTTGTATTTACGTGACTTAGATGGCAGCTCTGGTCGTTAGGCCACATCTCTAGAGAGCAGGAGAGTGCAGCAGGGGAGAGAAGCACAGCAATGCAATAGGTCTCGCATTAGGAAAGTTTGAGCTATTGGTATTGTAAAGGACAAATTTTTTATTTATGTGCTTGTTTTGAAAATAGCGAATTAATAGCTTTGTTATTTACAATGCCAATAGTTTTATCTTTCGCAAATGTGACACCAATTGTAACACAATATGTGTTGTGAGGGTGGGTGAGGGGTTGAGGGTGAGTGAGGGTGAGGGGTTGAGGGTGAGTGAGGGTGAGGGGTTGAGGGTGAGTGAGGGTGAGGGTGGGTGAGGGGTTGAGGGTGAGGGGTTGAGGGTGAGGGGTTGAGGGTGAGGGTGAGGGGTTGAGGGTGAGTGAGGGTGAGGGGTTGAGGGTGAGTGAGGGTGAGTGAGGGGTTGAGGGTGAGTGAGGGTGAGGGGTTGAGGGTGAGTGAGGGTGAGGGTGAGGCTGAGGGGTTGAGGGTGAGTGAGGGTGAGTGAGAGTGAGGGTGAGTGAGGGGTTGAGGGTGAGGGGTTGAGGGTGAGTGAGGGTGAGGGGTTGTGAGGGTGAGGGGTTGAGGGTGGGTGAGAGTGAGTGAGGGTGAGTGAGGGTGAGGGGTTGAGGGTGAGTGGGGGTGAGGGTGAGTGAGGGTGAGGGTGAGTGAGGGTGAGTGAGGGTGAGGGGTTGAGGGTGAGTGAGGGTGAGTGAGGGTGGGGGTTGAGGGTGAGTGAGGGTGAGGGGTTGAGGGTGGGTGAGGGTGAGGGGTTGAGGGTGAGGGGTTGAGGGTGAGTGAGGGTGAGGGGTTGAGGGTGAGTGAGGGTGAGGGTGAGTGAGGGTGAGGGGTTGAGGGTGAGTGAGGGTGAGTGAGGGTGAGGGTGAGTGAGGGTGAGGGTGAGTGAGGGTGAGGATGAGTGAGGGTGAGTGAGGGTGAGTGAGGGTGAGGGTGAGTGTGAGTGAGGGTGAGTGAGGGTGAGGGGTTGAGGGTGAGTGAGGGTGAGGGGTTTAGGGTGAGTGAGGGTGAGTGAGGGTGAGGGGTTGAGGGTGAGTGAGGGTGAGTTAGGGTGAGTTAGGGTGAGGGGTTGAGGGTGGGTGAGGGTGAGGGTGAGTGAGGGTGAGGGGTTGAGGGTGAGTGAGGATGAGTGAGAGTGAGGGTGAGTGAGGGGTTGAGGGTGAGGGGTTGAGGGTGAGTGAGGGTGAGGGGTTGAGGGTGGGTGAGGGGTTGAGGGTGAGAGAGGGTGAGGGTGAGTGAGGGTGAGGGTGAGTGAGGGTGAGTGTGAGTGAGGGTGAGTGAGGGTGAGGGGTTGAGGGTGAGTGAGGGTGAGGGGTTGAGGGTGGGTGAGGGTGAGTGAGGGGTTGAGGGTGAGTGAGGGTGAGTTAGGGTGAGGGGTTGAGGGTGGGTGAGGGTGAGGGTGAGTGAGGGTGAGGGGTTGAGGGTGAGTGAGGATGAGTGAGAGTGAGGGTGAGTGAGGGGTTGAGGGTGAGGGGTTGAGGGTGAGTGAGGGTGACGGTGAGGGGTTGAGGGTGAGGGGTTGAGGGTGAGTGAGGGTGAGGGTGAGTGAGGGTGAGTGAGGGTGAGTGAGGGTGAGGGTGAGTGAGGGTGAGTGAGGGTGAGGGGTTGAGGGTGAGTGAGGGTGAGTGAGGGTGAGGGTGAGTGAGGGTGAGGGGTTGAGGGTGAGTGAGGGTGAGGGGTTGAGGGTGAGGGTGAGTGAGGTTGAGGGTGAGTGAGGGTGAGTGAGGGTGAGGGTGAGGGGTTGAGGGTGAGTGAGGGTGAGTGAGGGTGAGTGAGGGTGAGGGTGAGTGAGGGTGAGGGGTTGAGGGTGAGTGAGGGTGAGTGAGAGTGAGGGTGAGTGAGGGGTTGAGGGTGAGGGGTTGAGGGTGAGTGAGGGTGAGGGGTTGAGGGTGAGTGAGGGTGAGGGGTTGAGGGTGAGTGAGGGTGAGGGTGGGTGAGGGTGAGTGAGGGTGAGGGGTTGAGGGTGAGTGAGGGTGAGTGAGGGTGAGTGAGGGTGAGTGAGGGTGAGGGAGGGTGAGGGAGGGTGAGGGAGGGTGAGGGTGAGTGAGGGTGAGGGTGAGTGAGGGTGAGGGGTTGAGGGTGAGTGAGGGTGAGGGGTTGAGGGTGAGTGAGGGTGAGGGGTTGAGGGTGAGTGAGGGTGAGGGGTTGAGGGTGAGTGAGGGTGAGGATGGGTGAGGGGTTGAGGGTGAGTGAGGGTGAGAGTGAGGGTGAGTGAGGGGTTGAGGGTGAGGGGTAGAGGGGGGTAGAGGGTGAGTGAGGGTGAGGGGTTGAGGGTGAGTGAGGGTGAGGGGTTGAGGGTGAGTGAGGGTGAGGGGTTGAGGGTGACTCAGGGTGAGGGTGAGTGAGGGTGAGGGTGAGTGAGGGTGAGGGGTTGAGGGTGAGTGAGGGTGAGGGGTTGAGGGTGAGTGAGGGTGAGGGTGAGGGGTTGAGCGTGAGTGAGGGTGAGGGTGAGTGAGGGTGAGTGAGGGTGAGGGGTTGAGGGTGAGGGTGAGTGAGGGTGAGGGGTTGAGGGTGAGTGAGGGGTTGAGGGTGAGTGAGGGTGAGGGGTTGATGGTGAGTGAGGGTGAGGGGTTGAGGGTGAGTGAGGGTGAGGGTGAGTGAGGGTGAGTGAGGGTGAGTGAGGGTGAGGGTGAGTGAGGGTGAGTGAGGGTGAGGGTGAGTGAGGGTGAGGGGTTGAGGGTGAGTGAGGGTGAGGGTGAGTGAGGGTGAGGGGTTGAGGGTGAGTGAGGGTGAGGGGTTGAGGGTGAGGGGTTGAGGGTGAGTGAGGGTGAGGGTGAGTGAGGGTGAGGGTGAGTGAGGGTGAGGGTGAGGGGTTGAGGGTGAGTGAGGGTGAGGGGTTGAGGGTGAGTGAGAGTGAGGGTGAGGGTACATGCTTTTCACTTTCTTCAAAGGTTGTCCGTGCATCAAGGGTAGTTGACTGAACTTTAAGTATAATAATTGTACGTACTCTTCGGTGGCATTGAGCTCACACCCTCGAATGGTCTTCGGTAGTATTGTTTCCTGTAGAATTCTATTTCCTGCTTATAAAGCGCATGTCTCGGTCAGTATCAGCAAAGTGGTATGTGCATGTGAAAGTCGGAGAGTTGGAGGCGGTTAAGGAAATGCAGAACATTCTGCAAAAGTAATGGGAAACCATTTTTATCTTGAAACTGTTTTTAACCAACAGTCTTTTATTCCTAATCATAGATGAGTGGGAGTAATACAGGGACTGGTGCAGCAGCGCCTCAGTTTTGATTGGTATGGCAGGCAGGAGAAAGTCAGGAGAGGGAGGAGAGGGAGGAGGGGGAACTGCTTGCGAAATGAAATTAAAAGCGGGCGGCCGGGAAATGCTCTCGGTAGCATTCGTTTGAAGTGTGAAGCAGGGGGCGGGAGCAGCCTTTGATGTGCGGATAATTAGGGGAGGAGCAGCCAGGAGATCCAAGCTGGGGAACAGATGGCTGGCGATTTGGTGCTGTGCACGCGCATTTTAGGTCAATGCGCTTGCGCATTGACCTAAAAGCCACGGGCACAGCACCAAATCGTCACAGTTAGGTAAGCTTTGTTTAAAGCCCTATAGTCTCGCTTCTCTCAATGCGCATGCGCATTGATAGGTCACGAGACCTAAACATTGACTAAACGTACTCAACTGGTGCTTCTAAGATACGCCTACCCCGGTGTACCTGACCTAAGCCTAATACGTGGGAAGGAGTAAGTAAGTTGCAGTTTAAGTTAAGTTGGTTTTTGCCAAGAATCTGAATCAAGAATTCTCTTAAGATCTAATCAGTTCCGTACCTTGGTTTTTAGAATGAAGGAGGTCTTGTATCTTTCTCTCCGGACTCGATCTCCCAGCAACCCGCAAGGGTGACTGGCAACACCGGAGCTGGAATTTCTCAACAGGAGAAAAGACACCGTCTCTCTCAGTGCGTCAATGGGAGGGTCGGCTTCCTTCAGCACTCTCATCAGCTGGGCGTCGGGCAAGTAGATAGCCGCTCTGCTCCAAACCACCGTGTGTTTGCTTAAGGCAACGTTGGTATATTTATACCTGGAAGGTGCCGACTTTGACGTAAGGTTGGGCATAAGACGTCACTAAGAACTTACAGTTCTTTCTGGACTCCAGGAGTTCTTGTGCAAATCAAAACAAAAGCAGGGGGAATTCCCGGGCTGCTGGAGGCTTGGTTTGTTTAAAGAACGCGTTGTACTTTCTAGGAGTCTATGGGAGTAGCCTTGCCGTATTTGGACTGCATTGGCTATGAATAAATATGGACATGATTCTTATGCCTTTATAAGGGTATGTTTTGTTATAACCACATAAGGGCGTGAATGGGGAATAGTTAAATAGGGTCCTAGATACATTCATAACAAATGTTTCTGGTAAAAGCATTTATTGCAGCCTTGACAGTTTTTAGACTTTTAGAGCCATTAGCCTTTTACATCCTTTTGGTGTCCTTCGCTTAGTGGGACATGTCCCGCTACTAGAGCTTTACCCTATTCAATCATGCATAATAAATGTCTTACTATTGGGCAAACTCCACCTTTCCAGTAACACCTTGCTGGACTTGCAGGAGTGAATGAGAGACACCAGTCTGATGTGTGGCAGGCCGCTGTGATGTGTGGCAGGCCGCTGTGCAGTGGGGAAGTGACCCGAACAAAGTGAAAATCCAAGGTTGGTCACAGCACAACATTGCCAACGGTCCCGCTGGAGCCGCATACCATTCAATTGGTCCCTATGGTGTTTTTGCCTTAAGTAAGGGGCAAGTTGATCTAGGTGGGCACCAACATTGTAACAATGATGTTGCACCATAAGCGGGGTGGTGTTTTTAATTGTATTTCTTTTTGGGATGGGTGACTTTTTATTTTATTTTTGCAAACTTTTGCATTCCATTTTTCAAGAGCAGCTTTTTTTTTTTTTACTATTTTAATACCTGCTCCATATGATAGAAAAAAATGAGGAAATATCGCAAGGTTGCCAAGGCAGGAGCTTTTGGCTTTCAAGGGCTTGTTTGTTACTGCAATTTCTGATCCTAGGCCCTACGCAAAGCCAGGCCCTGCTCACTTGCTTCCGTAAAGCAGGAGGGACAGCCCTGCGCAGTCTGTAACAGGTGGGAAGACCGTAACTGAATTCTACATCGAAAACCAAACATCACAATTTAATGCCTGTGGGTGTGCTCATGTTTACTGCCTTAATTGCTTTTCAAGGGAAACCCAGCAGGGCCAAGTAAGGGTTCTGATTACAGTGACATCTGGGACTTCACCACCATCTGTCAGTGAGACGTAAGGACTACGCAACATCAATCAATCATAGCATTTGTAAAGCGCACTACTTACCCATGAGGGTCTCAAGGCGCTGAGGGGTGGGGAGTGCTACTACTGTTCGAAAAGCCAGGTCTTGAGTAGTTTACTGAAGGTCAGTAGGTCTTGGGTCTGCCGTAGGCGGATGAGGAGCGTGTTCCATGTCTTGGCGGCAAGGTGGGAGAATGATCTGC
This sequence comes from Lissotriton helveticus, assembly GCF_964261635.1. Lineage (NCBI taxonomy): Eukaryota > Metazoa > Chordata > Amphibia > Caudata > Salamandridae > Lissotriton > Lissotriton helveticus. Next base: position 127,543,140 of record NC_136068.1, on the reverse strand, counting down.
CCCCGGCTGTCACTCTTCGGATGCGGGGGACAGTGGCGAGGGCACCGTCGGCGGAGCGGAGCTGGCGGGTGGGGGTGTAGAAGCTGAGTCGGCTGTTGAGGTATGCTGGTACGGTGTTGTGGAGCGCCTTGTGTGCGTGGGTGAGGAGCTTGAAGGTTATCCTCTTGTTGACGGAGATCCAGTGCAGGTCTCTCAGGTGGGGTGTGATGTGGCTGCGGCGTGGGATGTCAAGAATCAGGCGTGCGGAGGCGCTCTGGATGCGCTGGAGCCGTTTCAGGAGTTTGGCCGATGCTACTGCGTAGAGGGTGTTTCTGTAGTCCAGTCTGCTGCTAACGAGGGCCTGGGTGACTGTCCTGATTTCGGTGGGGATCCACTTGTAGATCCTTTGGAGCATGCAGAGGGTGTTGAAGCAGGAGGAAGAGACGGCGTTGACCTGCTTCATCATGGAGAGTGTTGGAGCTGTTCCTAGTGCAGTCGGCCACCAGGAGTCGTCCCAGGCCGAGGGGGTTGGTTTGGAGGATGAGGACCTCCGTCTTGTAAGAGTTCAGCTTCAGTTGGCTGTTCCTCATCCATTCGGCGACGGCCTTCATTCCTTCGTGGAGGTTGGTTTTGGCGGTGTGGGGGTCTTTGGTGAGGGAGAGAATCAGCTGGGTGTCATCGGCGTAGGAGATGATGTTGAGGTCGCGCATATGGGCGATGTGGGCGAGCGGTGTCATGTAGATGTTGAACAGCGTTGGGCTGAGGGATGAGCCCTGGGGTACGCCGCAGATGATCTTGGTTGCTTCAGAGCGGAAGGGGTGGAGGCGGACGCTCTGTGTTCTGCCGGAGAGGAAGGAGGTGGTCCATTCCAGGGCCTTCTCTTGGATCCTGTCGTCATGGAGGCGTGTTCCTAGTGTGCGGTGGCAGACCGTGACGAAGGCGGCTGACAGGTCCAGGAGGATGAGGGCCGCGGTTTCTCCGTTCTCTAGCAGGTCCCTGATGTCATCGGTGGCGGCGATGAGTGCAGTTTCGGTGCTGTGGTTGCTGCGGAACCTGGACTCGGACGGGTCCAGAATGCTGTTCTCCTCGAGTTAGCTGGTCAGTTGTTTGTTGACGGCCGTCTCGATGACCTTCACCGGGAGCAAGGAGATGGGTCGGAAGTTCTTGAGGTCCTTGGGGTCCGCCTTGAGTAGGGCGTTGATCTCGGCGTGCTTCCAGCTCTCCAAGAAGGTTGCTGTTTCGAAGGAGATGTTGATGGCTTTACAGAGATGGGGTGCGATGGTGGTGCTGGCTTTGTTGAAGATGTAGTGTGGGCATGGGTCTGAAGGGGATCCGGAGTGGACGGTGTTCATGATCTTGATGATATTGTCGTTGTTGATGTTAGTCCAGGAGAGCAGACGGTTGGTGCGGATGATGGTCATGGGGGCGGAAGTCTCAGTGGTTGCCGGGGCGGGTGTGGAGTTGAAGCTGTCATGGATGTCTGCGATCTTTCGGTGGAAGAAGGTGGCCAGCGAGTCGCACAGGTATTGCGAGGGTGGGATGTCGTTGGCGTTGGAGCTGGGGTTGGAGAGTTACTTCATGATGTTGAAGAGCTCTTTGCTGTTGCGTGCGTTGTTGTCTAGTTGTTCTTTGAAGGAGGCCCTTTTGGCGTATCTGATGAGATGGTGGTGTCTGCAGGTGTCGTTCTTGTGGGCTGTGTAGCTTTCTGGTGTTCGTTCACGGAGCCAAATCTTCTCTAGCTTTCGGCAGGTTTGCTTGGAGGCCTGGAGGTCTTCAGTGAACCAGCTGGCTTTCTTGCTGGTGTGGCTGTTGGAGGGTTTCTTGAGTGGGGCTAGGGTGTTGGCGCAGTTGTCGATCCACAGTCTGAGGTTGTGGGCGGCGCTGGGGGGTTGGTCAGGTCTGCGGGTGGACTCCAGGCGAGGGAGCTGGAGAGCTGGTCTTCGGTAACTTTGCTCCAGCAGCTGCGCCGCATCTGTTGGGTGTGGTGGTGCGTGGTGGGTTTCTGTAAGGTGAAGTGGATGCAATGGTGGTCGGTCCAGTGGAGCTCAGTGGTTGTGGGTGTAGGAGACATGGGGGATTGCTGAGAAGATGGTGTCAAGCGTGTGACCCTCGGAGTGGGTGGGTGTTGTGACGAGTTGTCCGAGTCCGAGGTTGTCGATCAGGGTGGTGGAGTTGGTGTCGTTGTTGTTGAGGTGGAAGTTCAGGTCCCCGAGGAGGATGTAGTCCGTGGAGGCGAGGGCGTGTGTGCTGATGAAGTCGGTGATGCAGTCGCTGAACTGTGGGTCCAGGGGGTCTGTAGACGAGGGTTCCTCTGAGGTACAGGAGTGATGCTCTGTTCTAGCGCAGTTGTTCTTAACCTGTGGTCCAAGGACGCCTTGGGGTCTGTGACTATTTTTCAAAATAAATTAATATTAAAATTAATACATTAAAATTAATAAAGTGCATATAAATAGGGAAGCAACATTGAAAATGTGAAAACCTTTTCTATATTTGATTGTGAATTACATTAAATATTTCAATATTGGAGTACTTTGTTGGTGTATGCTTGTTTTTTAACTTGTGTGTATTGTTTCGAAGTCCAATTAGAAATTGCTTAGTCAGAGGCAGTGCTTAATTTGAGCCTGTGTTTCCGGTGCTCAGCACTAGCACTTAATTGTCAACACTGCCACATGGTGGAGCTGTTTATGTAGTTTAAAGATGAGCAGAGCAACAGTTGTTTATTAATTCATTGTACATTAAAATCAACGAATACCGGCTGCCCAAGCCATTCTTATATTTTTGGGGGCTTCTAGCAGTCTGAATTGCCACACTTGTAGGAGTGTGATGGCTATGTAGGTATATAATTGGCACCACTGGTAGGGGCAATGGGTGGTGCAAGCTGCAGTGGCCTCCTAAGGAGGGCCTTGTCACTTATTTCTATTTATTTATTTTACTCAAATTAAGCACTGACCCTGGCTTCCAATAATGACTCAGAGTGGGGCCCAGGTCTCCAGTAATTATTCAGTGAAGGTCTACAGAAGTCAAAAGGTTGAGAACAGCTGATCTAGCGCATTATTGAGACCCCTTTAAGAAGGTTGATGCTACATATGCACACACCTGACACTCGCTGCAGGACATAAAGGGCCACTACAGCAGGCTCTGCACTGTGATATGGGTGCAGTGCTGGGCCGCCCTGCCACACCACATGATACCGCTTATTGTTGAACATAGGTAGACATGCCACATGGGACCGCAGCAATATAGACCACAAGGTGCGGGGTATCACTGAAGCGGCATGGGTGTTCAAACACAAGGAGAGATTCACCGAGAGGGTGCCAACACAAGGTATGTGAAAGAAACAACAGAAGGGTGGCAAGGCATCACTCTGCACATCTGTGGCCATCTCACATTAGGTCTTGATGACAGATTTGTGATTCACAATCTTAGTTGCAGTCGCAAAATATTGATACATTGCACCCCAAACTCCAAAGTGACTTTTTGTGCCACTTTATGGACTTAAAAGCGAATTAAATTCACACCCTCTCCTCCATGCAATTTGAAGTGGGCCTGGTGTGGATGTACGTTGTTACAACGCATGCTTTTACTACGCATGCCTTTACAACGCAGGTTTTTCAACGCAAGTCGTTACAACGACTTGCGTTGGGGGGTGCTGGATAGTGTATAGTTTAATTTACTATTCCAACCCCAGTCCCCATGGATAGTAGGGAAGGTGTTGGATAGTAAATTAAACTATTACCTATCCTAGAGCGCCCCCCAGCGCAATTAATTGTAATGACTTGCGTTGAAAAACCTGCGTTGTAAAGGCACTGCGTGGTAAACGTTGCGTCGTAAAGGATGTTTCCCGCCTGGAAGGCACTCTGTGAGACCCGAAAACGTTTCTGATTTGCAAAGAACCTTCTGTACATCACAACTACTGACTCTGCTGCATCAAAGCGTCTAATTTTGCGAATCGCAGGCTTTGCAAGTGCAAAATTAGTCTGTATAATTAGTTTGTAGATCAGTCCTCAAATTCCTCAAATAGCAGCTGAACGAGGCATGACTAGTCCAACAAACAATAGAAACAATTTCTATATTGCATTGGTACATATGCAACACTTTGTGCATTAAAAATACGCAGTGAGCAATACACATGACAGCATAGAAACAAGGTAAGAACATATGCCTGATTCAAGTAAAAAAAACTGAAAATCTATTTACAACTTTCTGACACCCCCAATATAGCTTTTTATCTTTGTTTTGGGGTGATGTATGGGGAAGGGCACCCGTATTCCCAAAGGAGTGCCTTTCACCTGGCCTCCCACCAGCATACTTTGGTGGCCAAGCCTTCCATCTATGCAGAATAAATACATTAAGGCCAATCTTGATTTGAGAGCTGTGGTCAGCTAAGCGGTCTCACCCACACACACACTCCTCTGCTTCCATTATCACCTCAGGAACCTGTGGCCTTGCGCTGTCTCCAGGTCATAGATGCAAACGTGAGTAATGATTTTTTTTTTTTAAAAGACCATATACCAAACCTCCGACCCTTTTTATTTCTGTGCCACGTGTTTTTTCTGCTCTGAAGGGAATTTGCAGGTGCGATTACATAACTTATTTCCGTTTTGGACTTGTGCACCTTGCCCAAGATACGTGTTCAGGAAGGTATGTGCAGATTTCCAGGTAGCAGTGCCGTGGCATGCGCCAAAAATGTCTTCGTGTTGTAGAAATCAAATCCTAGTTCCACAGAAAGCCTCTTCCTCGGTGACTGCGGCCTTGTATGCAAACTCCTCATTTCATGCATTGCAGAGGTCGGCGCCCAGGCCTCGGGGACTGCGTTTGGTGACAGATTGGGTCTGGCCTTTGAAAAGTCCCAGTAACAGGCTTGACGATCACACGTGCGCCACAGCGCCAGGATTTAAGGAGCAGGAAAAAGACAGCGTTGAGGTACGTATTTGCTGGAAAAGATGAATACGTTTCACTTTCAATAAGTTTATTCCGGTATAAAATGAGGATCTCACTGGAACGCATCACAAGCACGCGAGCCCGGAAGCAACTGCCACTGGAAGCCGTTGCTTGGAACCCTGCGTTCTCGAATGTTCAAGAGTGCTCAAAAGAACACTCGATGGTAACGACCAATCAGGTGAGGTGTAGTAATCATTCCCTAATACGTTGTGTACAGACACATCACTATGTAACACACCTCCCCTCTTTTAAATAAAGAACAAAATATAACTAAACTGCTAAATACAAACAGAAAATATAAAATAAAAATATATAATGAAATGTACATACAACTAGTACTTTAATTTAGTATACATAAACAGACAGGTTGCTCCTCCGAGAATCTACGGCCATATAGGAATGACACCAAGCAGTCATTCCTGACGAGACCAGTGACATGACATCTTGTGGAACCCAGTATTGGCAGTGTTAAATTTGTGATGGGTCCCAGCCCTCGTTTTAGAAACCGGGACTTAAAGTTTAAAGAAACAAAGGTTCTCTATCCTAAATCCTGTGCATCGCTAATAATTTCAAAACAGACGTTCTAGAATGTTCTTACAAGAGAAATACAATAGGGACTTTAGGAAATTGGCTTGTTTGTTGACTAGGGTGTGAGTAGTGGTCAAGCAGCAACCACAATCCTTGTCAGGGTGAGGTACAAGACAAACCCTAAATTTATCTGTGCTCAACCCTCTCATAGCTTGGCACAGAGCAGTCAGGCTCAACTTAGAGGTTGTGTAAAGTATCTGTGCAACACTTCAAATAGTAACAAAGAGAAAAGCACCACACAAAGAGGATCCCACACCAGTGGCGGCTCGCAGAGGGAGTGCTGCGGGCGGCGGGGGAGGGGCAGGGTGGACGGGCAGGGTGGACGGGTAGTGGAGTCAGCTTCTACATCCCCACCCGCCAGCTCTGCTCCGCCAGCCTCCCCCTCGCCGCCACCCCCCGCATCCGACGAACGACCTCCGGTGGCAGATCCTTCTCCTTCCTCGCCGCCAAGACCTGGAACACACTCCCTACCCACCTGCGGCAGACCCAAGACCTGCTCACCAAGACCTGCTCACCTTCAGGAGACTCCTCAAGACCTGGCTCTTCGAGCAGTAGCAGCACCCCCTCCCCTCAGCGCCTTGAGACCCTCACGGGTGAGTAGTGCGCTTTACAAATGCTTGATTGATTGATTGATTGGAGTCAGACAAACGACGGCATGGAGTAAGGTAAATAAATAAATAAATAAAACTATTTACCTTGCGCTTGCTGCATCGCCAACTCGGACTGACAGGCAAGGGGATTACAAAAATAGGGATTTTTAGTAAAGAGCCTTAAACCGCAGTAGATTTGCACACCCTTGATACTAAAATTTACATATTTTCTTACAAGTGCATATTTTACCCCCTGAGTGTGTATATATCATTGAAACCTGTCAGGCGTTCAGGCACAAGTGCACATTAACTGGTGAAATAAATGCAGAAATATACACATTCGAGCTTCATTTTTTCACAAAACCTAAAATAAATATGGATAAATACAGGTAAAATCTGCAAAAAATAAATATGGATAAATACGGACAGAAATGACAAAAATATAAATACCATAAAACCGGGAGCCCTACGTGTTATCAACATGCTCTGTAGACTAAGATTCATCAGGCGCAACAGCCAAAGTGTCCATTATATTGGTTAGCAATGAATCCACCTTGGGAATTGGAGGTCATTGATTTACAAAGTCTTCTAGTTGATATCTCCCGGCCAAAACACAGGGAAATGTAATTATATCAAAAAATATTGAGTTCATTCATACATTTTTATGTCTACATTTAAAGGTAACTATCACAAACAAGTGCAGTGGCTCTACACATAAGGCCGATTTGGTCTATGTACTAGGGATCCCAAAGAAAATACTATCAAGAGATGCCTATTCTATTTGGAAGAGGAGGCCTCACCCACTCTTTGTGGTATGCTTCATCATTGGTGACCTCATCCTACCCTGGTAAGATAATACTACCAGTGCAGACTCAACCTCAATTGAGAGGGGGTTCTTAGATAAAACTAACTGGACAAGAAGGGACCGAGATCACCTGAAAATACATAGAGGTAAGTTTAAGTTTAAGTTTAAGTTTAAGTTTAAAGAATTTATAAAGCGCGACATACACCTGAGCGGTTTCTTGGCGCTGAGATAGCAGACAGCCTACATGGCGGAATCAACTGCTGAGGCATAAGCTGAGGCAGGGGACGAAGAAATTAAGACAGAAAGGCTTGGGTAAACAAAAATGTTTTAAGGGATTTGCGAAAAATGGAGTACTGAGTGAGGGACCTGAGGTGGAAGGGAAGGGAATTCCAAAACACAGGGGCAAGGGTGGAAAATTTAGAGCCACCCTGTTTTTTTTTTCCTGTAACGAGGGGCAACTAGAAGATGTTGGGCCGAGGAACGAAGGTCTCTGCCGGGAACGTAGGGTTTAATGGCTGAGGATATAAAGAAAGGGGCCAGGCCAGTCCTGGCCTGAAAAGCCATGCAGCCTAATTTAAACAAAGCACGTTCCCGGACCGGGAGCCAGTGAAGGGTCTTCAAAAGAGGAGATGTATGATGGAATTTGGGAAGACCGAAGGCAAGGCGGGCCGCCTGGTTCTGAACCAGTTGTAGCTTGCGCAAGCTGTACTGAGGGATGCCATTGAACAGGACATTCCCGTAGTCCAGGCGGGACAGGACCAGTGCGGACATAATTAGTTTGAGTGCAGAAAAAGAAAAAAAACGAGAGATAGAGCGGATAGTACGAAGAGTGAGAAAGCAAGAAGAAACCACCGAACCTATCTGGGAGTGAATAGTGAGTTTGTCATTAAGCTTGATGCCTAAGGTCTTGACAGAGGAGACTGGGGTGGGGGGAGAGCCAAAGGAAGAGGGCCAAAATATAGAATTCCAGGGACTGGAGCAACCACCCGTAACCACCAGTTCCGTCTTATCGGGGTTGAGCTTCAGGTGGTTGAAATTCATCCAGTCCCTGATGAAAGATAGAATAGATTGAAAATTAGAAATAGAATCAGAGGAAGAGGACAGATTGAAGATGAGCTGGAGGTCATCGGCATAGTTATATACCGTGACCTCCAGCTGCTGAAGAGCGAAAATAAGGGGAGAGATGTAAAGATTAAATAATAAAGGAGACAGAGAAGAGCCCTGGGGCACCCCGCACTGGACCTGACAGGGGGTAGCTGAAAACTCCCCAAGACGAACCGCCTGGGTCCGGTCCCTCAGGAAGGATGAAAGCCAGATGAGGGCCGAGCCCCCAATGCCCGCCGCCCTGACACGGGAAAGTAAGATGGAATGATCCACCGTGTCAAAAGCGGCGGACAGGTCAAGGAGGACCAGCGCCTGAGGTTGACCTATGTCCATACCTTCTCTGAGGGTGTCCAGTACCGACACCACCACTGACTCTGTCGAGTGCTTAGGTCGAAACCCAGCCTGGCAGGGGGCCAGCACCCCATTTTCCTCGACAAAGGAGCTGAGCGCAGAAGTAACGTGTCGCTCCAGCACTTTGCCTAAAAAGGGTAGCAAGGAGATGGGGCGGTAGTTAGCCAAAACAGAGGGATCGGCCCCTGGTTTTTTTAAAATGGGGACAATAGAGGCGGATTTTAGTGACTGAGTCACAACCCCCTGAGCCAAAGAATCATTAAGAAACCTGAGAGGAGGCAGGGTACAAACAGAGTAGATCTGCCGTAAGATGTGTGCAGGGCAGATATCTGCGGGGGAACCGGATTTAATTTTTGGGAGAAGAGAAAGAAAAACTTCCTCAGTGAGAAGAGGAAAAGAGTTGAAAGATGCTAGGGCAGGGGGTGGCTGGGGGTCTACAAAGAGGGGGGGGGGAATGTTAGATTTGATTATCGCGATTGTTTCCACGAAGTAGGAGTTCAGCGAGTTGCAAAGTTTCTGAGAGGGGAGGGGCTTTAGTGAGGTCCTGTCAGAAAAAGCCAGGTCATAGGTGATGGAGAAAATCTCCTTGGGTTGATTCTCAGCCGCCAGAATTTTAGCCGAGAAGTAAGCTTTCTTAGTCTCTATGATCTTTTTTTTGTAGGTCCCTAAGAGAAGCACATAGCGGGACTTGGAGGTGGGACAATAGTCCAGTCTCCATCTGCGTTCTGCCTGTCGAACCGTGAGCTTCTGTTCTTTCAATTCTTTGCTGAACCACCGATTGGCGTCTTTAGGGCGCCTAATCGAGGTGCGCCGGAGAGGGGCCAAGCTGTTGCTTCCATTCATAAGCCAGGAATCAATGGCTTTAGCTTGAGCTATAGACGCCAAGCCCGACAGAGAGGGAGAGGAGGCCAGAAGTGAAGAGGTTAGGTCCGACAAGTTGACCTTGCCCCAGTTGCGAGCCCATGAGTTTTTAGTATGAGCAGGTATCTTGATCGGACAGAGGCTAAGAGAAAAGGAGATTAAAAAGTGATCAGACCAAGTGCATGGAGAAACCGTGAGTGAAGAGAGGGGACAGTTGAGAGACCAAACTTGGTCTAGAATGTGGCCGTGAATGTGGGTGGGGGTGTGAACTAGGGAAGTGAAATTAAGTGAGAGAAGGGTTTCAGAAAATTCCTTGGATGAGGCGCATTCCTTAGGGTCCGAAGGCCAATAGTTGAAGTCCCCAAGGACCAGCACTGAAGCGTAATTAACAGCCAGAGTGCCAAGTAATTCTTGAAAGGCGGGGAGAAAAGACGGAGTGGGTTGGGGTGGGCGATAAACCAACACAACGGCTAGGTGAGGGGAGAAAGAGGTAGAGCGGACCACAAGGTGGTCAATTCCTCCCAGGGGGGGTGAGGGGAGGATCTGAAACTGAAAGTCAGTGCGGGCAATAAGAGCAACGCCTCCACCCGTTTTCCCGGCAGGGCGGTCAGCACGGATAGAATAATAGGTCGAGGGAAGGGCAGCCATTAGAGACGGAAGAGAAGACTCACAGAACCATGTCTCAGTTAAGAGAAGGAGATCGGGTTTATCCGTATCTAGGAGTATGAATAGTTCCTGGTGATGTCTAATGGCTGACCTTGTGTTTAATAAAATAATAGACAGTGGGGGAAAACGGGGGTCAGGGGTGGGCAATGAATGGAGAGATGACAGGGAAACAATAGGAAGGGGGCAGCCTTGTGGGCAGGCACGACAGGGAGAATGACAGCCCATGTTGATGGTCCGTTGAATAATGCGGGGGTCAAGGGGCCAATGGCCTTGTAGAAGAGTAAGATCAGTAAACCCAGGATAGTACCTTTATCAGTGGTTACCCCCAATATGTCTAAAAAAGATACACGGGTGGAGTATGAGCATAACGGCCCCACTATCCATCATAAGCCAACATGTTTTTACCCTAATGTTTGCCAATACTGGTCAGGGGCATTCTTCTAGGGTAGTGGGAATCCCTATGGCCAAAACGCACGCTAAATCAGTGAGTATGAAATAAATATGTGTCAGTGTGTGTCCTACCTTGACACCTCAGGATATGTTTCCTAGAAAATGTACAAACACACCGAAATTGAACATTTAAGGGAATTAATAGAAATTGGCAACCAAGTTGAATAGTGTGTGCAAAGTGTTAAAATACACATACGTGTGATTCATTGTGCCATTATGCCCATACTCCATCCTTGTATTGTTTTTAGACATACCAGAGGGACCCACTAATTAAGGTACTATCCTGGGTTTACCTTTAGTTGTTTTTAGTTGACCCGGAGCCTTTCTTGTCATTAGTTTTATCTAAGAACTCCCTCTCAATTGAGGTTGAGTCCACCTTACCAGGGTGGGATGAGGTTGCTAATGATGAAGCATGCCACAAAGAGTGGGTAAGGCCTCCTCTTCTAATGTAATTGGCATCTTTTGACAGTATATTTTTGTGAATCCGATTCGGAATACCTATAATATATACCAAATCAGCCTTATATCTTCAGCCACGCACTTGTGTGTAATATTTGATTAGTGATTGTGGAGGGCTTACTGTGGCTTACCACCTACTGTCCCACTATGTTATGTACATTCAACGGCAGTACAGGGCCTAAAGATTGATCACATAGTTCTACCTCTTGAGATGATGGGGTTTTAAAATCAGGAATATTTCTTATTTCTTATGTGACTCATAATTTCAGCAGCCTGTGGGACTTGGCTATATTTTCCTCTGCGCATATTTTCCAGACGTTGTTCCTCTGGGTCTTCTTGGTTGTGATCAGCATTCAATGCCTGGGATACAGCCTTCTTGAAAATGACTTGGAGTTACCTTTTTCACGACATGATCTATCTTTTATTATTCCATTCAGAAGAGACATGCCTACACTTCTCCCTGCTTTTACATTTTAAGAATTTTAGGGGCACTGGGCAGAAAGTAATTTGGGGGGCCCTGTTTGTAACAGCTTTGAATTTATGATAGAATTTCAGCTCTTTAATTCCGTCTTTTGCACAGGCACACTAGTCCGAATTCAAAATATGTTTACATCTAATATTTAAGGATAGTGATGTGTGTTTTCAATATTATTGTACAGGAGCAGCTCACTAATATTATTGCAAATAATCTTTGTGCCCTCCCCCCCAATTTTTCATATGTGAAGTCCTATTTTGATCTAAAAGAAAGTTTGTTAATGGATTTTGCACAGTGTTGAAAAGCAAACATTTTCCGGCAAAATGTCTCTTATACTCTCCCATACATCACCCACATTAAAAATAAACTAAAGGAAAACGGTATTTAAAACAATCTTTTTAAGAATTATTCAAGGCCATCAGAGCAGGAATCTGCAGAGCTCGCGTTATCAGGTGGCCCCTGAAAGGATGGGGCCCTAGGCTAGGCCCCACTTTGCCCATGCCTTAAAACCCCTCTGATGGCTTCCTATTCCAACATTGCCTAGCAGCGTACAATAAAAGAAAACAAAGCCCGCTCAGCGCCCAATTACGTCTGCAGAACACAGGGAAAGGACACAAGATCATTGGGAGGCATGTAATAATATTGCCTGCTAAGTAGATTCGGCACAGGAGGGCTATTTAGAATGCCCTATACTCTCCGGAGCACAGCCTTAAGCAGGGCCACCAGCATGTTAAAAACAAGCATTTGCAATGCAATAGGTCTCGCATTACTGAAAGTTTGAGCTAGTGGTGTTGCTTTATTACTTGCAACACCAATATCTCAAACTTTCAGTAATGCGAGACCTATTGCATTGCAAATGCTTGTTTAATTTTTTGGCTGGCAGGACGTTCAAAGATATCTTCAAATTCCATTTGACCTTGCCCGTCCCGCTGAGTACGAGCGGTGAACGGTAATTTCTATTTTTAACTCACTCCCCCCTATCCCGCCCTCCTGACTCCTCCCATCACCGCGTCATAGCCTACATAGTCGTCCCTCATGTGTCAGCGCAGCGGACGAGCGCAGCGGGCGCGACGTAGGCGCGCCGGAGTTGCGCCAGAGTTAAGCCCGTCTGCGCCCGTCCGCGGCCGACCGGGGCTAGGGGCGCGTTACTCTGTCCCTCTCCTCACGTACACCCGTACCTCTCTTGTGTTATGTCATAATCCCGCACTCCCCCCACCTGAGTCCGTCCCCAGGCTGGTTTCTTTAGGCTTGCTCACCACCCGCAACTCTTTTCCCGAAATTATCATGCCTTGTCCTACTCCAAGGCCTTCGGTCGCGGAGCCCAGACTTGGCACCCACTTATCGGTAACACCCCCCCCACCCTTCTCTCTCGGTGTCCTATCTTAATACACGGTCTCTGGTCAGCCATCAATTAGATATTTTTCATCTGCTGGAATCAGAGCAACCAGACATCTTATTCCTGACTGAGACCTGGTTAACAGATGATTCTGCTCCCGATATTTTGGCTGCCATCCCCCCCCGGTTATTATATCCTACAAGCCAATCGTGCCTCCGGAGGGGGGGTTGCCGCTGTCATCAAGCACCCGCTCCGCTTTTCCATAGTGCCCACTACCAGCATCCCTCTGATAGACTGTCTGGTACTTAGATTGGAACTGTCAGGGTCTTCTCTTATTTGCGTTTTGATCTACCGTCCCCCTTTACCGATGCTCAACTTTCCCGTTCAGTTCGGCGACTTCATCTCTTAGTTCACCATCAACAATTCCAATATTTTGGTTTTGGGCGATTTTAATTACTGGCCATCGGACACCCACGAATCCCCTAGTTCACTGGCCTTTTCAGACCTCATGTTAGGTCTGAATTGCATACAGCATATCCATTCGCCCACGCACATAAAAGGGCACATTTTAGACCAGGTGTGGACATCCGGTTTGGATATATCCGCCCCCCTCGTCCTGCCATGCCTATGGTCAGATCATTTTTTAATCACATTCACACTGGGGATACCCAGGCCCACCATCAAGCCTCGAGAAACGAATTTCCTGGCCCGAAATTGGAATAGGTCAGATCTAAACGCTCTCAGCTCTATTCTTACCTCCTCAGTCCCCTCTACTTCTGATCCACCTGTCTCTATTGATACCCAGTCATCAAACCTTACCCGTTGGCTCACTTCTGCTGCCGACGTAGTAGCTCCCCTAAAACTAGTCAGAGCCAGACGCTGCCATGACGCTCAAAGGTGGTTCACCGAGGACCTGAGAGCTCTCAAATTAGGCCTCCGCCAAGCGGAACGACGTTGGCGCCGGGGGTACTCCCTTGAGAATAAGGAGGTATTTTCCTCTTCGCTCAAAAAATATAAAATAGCTATAGCCCTGGCCAAATCCACCTATTTTTCAAACAAAATTATGGACTCCACAAACAAGTCAAAGGACATATTCTCTATTGTAGAGGAATTATCGAACCCAGCTAGACTCACATTAGGGCCCCTCCCCTCCCAACTCCTGTGCGATTCCTTGAACGAATTTTTAATTGAAAAAATAGCAAAAATTAAATCCAGTATCGCTGCCCAAACCCCGTTGGTCCACCCTCTAACTACTGAGCTTTCTAAATATTCCAACTTTCATACTCTTACCGCTATTCCCCCTATCTCGACAGCCATCTTCTCTTCGCTTCTGCATAAAATTTCCTCTGGCTCTCCTCGTGATTGCTGCCCTCCCTCGGTCCTTCGAGCAGCCTTCACCTTCTGCCCTGAACCCCCCCTGGCCCTCATTAACAACTCTCTGGCCATCGGGGTAGTTCCGTGTTCCTTTAAACAGGCCGAGGTGGTTGCCATTCTAAAAAAACCATCGGCAGACCCTTCCATCTTGAGCAACTACCGCCCTATATCCCTCCTCCCCTTCCTCAGCAAAGTCCTGGAATCGCACGTCACTCAAACACTCAGTTCCTTTATCGAGGACTCGTGTGTTTTAGACTCTAAGCAGGCAGGGTTCAGACCTGCCCATTCCACGGAGGCTGTCATTCTCTCCGTGATGGACGAACTGCGTAGAGGGGCTGATGTTAACACCCGACAAGCCCTTGTCCTTCTGGATCTATCGGCTGCCTTCGACACGGTCGACCATGGGATCCTGGTCGACCGTGTCGGAGAGGCCGGCATCCGAGGGACTGCTCTCGACTGGGTCCAGTCTTTCCTGACGGAACGACAACAAGCTGTCAGGCTGTCTCAGTTTTCCGCCACTCAGGTTGAGCTGTCCTGTGGTGTCCCCCAGGGCTCTTCATTATCCCCTCTCCTTTTTAATTTGTATTTAGCCCCGTTACTCCGTGCCCTCCGCGGGTTGAGCGTTACCGCGTTCAACTACGCGGACGATATTCAATTGACTTTTAATATTGACTCTTCCGAGGACTCCATCTTTACTTTCCAAAATACACTCTGCTTCATCAGCAACTGGATGAGCCTCAACCACCTAAAGCTCAACCCCGACAAGACTGAACTGATTCTTGTCGGGGGAGCCTCCAACCCTTGGCAGCCTTCCATCTGGCCGGCCAGCCTTGGAAGCCCTCCGTCTCCAGTCAACTCTGCTAAAAGCTTGGGGGTCATTATCAGTAATGACCTCTCTATGACACCCCAGATCAGCGCAGTGGTGTCCGCCAGCCACTTTCAACTCAGGAAACTCCGGAAAATCTCCCGCCTACTTACCACCGAAGCGCTCACGCTAGCACTCCTGGCGTTAGTGATCAGTCGACTCGACTATGCTAACGCGCTGTACGTCGGCATCCCCGAGTACCAACTGAGAAGACTCCAGCTGATACAAAATCAAGCGGCCCGCCTGATCTACCACCAGCCAAAAGATCAGCATGTCCGTCCACTCTTAAAAAGTCTTCATTGGCTGCCGGTATCCGCCCGCTGCAAATTTAAGTTAGGCTGCACTGTCTTCAAGTCTCTTTCTGGTCTAGGGCCCTCCTTTATTTCTTCCCTCCTCCATTCTTATACCCCGTCTCGCAACTTACGTTCATCCCAAATGGCCCTGTTATCCGTTCCCAGGTTCAAGAGGAAAAAACACGGGGGCCTGAGGTTCTCTCTCCTGGCTCCATCCCTCTGGAACTCCCTTCCTCTCTCCCTTAGACTTGCACCTTCATACTCTGGCTTCAGATCACTCCTTAAAACCTTTCTTTTCACTGTCTCATACCCTTAGATTCTGTTTCATATTCTTCTTCACTACGCTCCAGCACAGCGCCAAGAAACCTAATGGTGTTAGCCGCGCTTTACAAATCAATTTAACATAACATAACATAACCGTTGACATTATATACAAGTAGTCAAGCGTCCGACGCCAAGGTACTTTTTTTCAATTCCGTAGTAGACAGTATTTTATTAATTTGAACCCTGAATCGATATGTATCAGATACAATTGTATTTGATTGTCTTCGGTTCATTTGATGCAGCCACATTACATGTAAGCCTTTCGGCACCACAAGGTGACAGACCGCGCATGAATGAAGCATTTTCTTTTTTCACAAACAAATACCTCCTGGCTGTGAAGGCGGTTTGCTATTTAATCTATCAGTCATGTTTTTTTCCCAGACACTCTTATCAGCATGTGTGCACGCACAATTAAGGACTGGTTCAGTTCCAGTCAGTTTATTTCTCTCCCGCTAGAATCTTCACCTTCGTGACTTGAACAAACGAGCTGGTTAATTATAAATGAAATTATTTCTTCCAGAGAAGTCGCTTAAGAATGCAGTAACCTGCAACTGTTGGATGAACGGCAAAGAAGAAAGTCGTTAACAAAAAACAACAAGCCGTGGCCATCAAATGTCCAAGTTCATGTTTTGAAGGGGAGGGAGGGAAAATGAAAGCGTGCCATGCACGCGCTGTGTTGACGCGGGGACAGGAGATGTGCATGTGTACGGGTTGCACATCTCCTGTCCGTGCGTCCCAACTCTTGTCTCCCTTCGGCAGAGAAACCAGCGACTATAGGTCTTGCCAAGGCGAAGCAGCGCATGCGCTGCATTCGCTAGGCAAGACCTAACAAGACGTGGAGGAGAGGGGGGTAGTTATTGCAATGGAAGTGTGTGCAGTGAAACAATAAATCTTTATTGAGATGGAGGCAGGGTGAGGAAAAGAGATTGCATTCTGTGTAATTATGACTAATGCAAGATAGGCTTGTTTGAGTGACAGAATGGCTCAGTTAGTAAGAACTGGAATGGAATACGTATGGGGGGGTCACAATGAAATGGCTACGCTCTTAAATATTTTCCATGGCCATTGCTCGGCAAAGCCAAATGATCTTCAATAATTGGTCAGTGAGTCTGACGACAATTTTTACTCCTCCCCCGTCAGGTAGAGAAACTTGACAGTATTTTGTAATAAGCAAAAATAAAGGAGTGGTGATCAATGCTTTTATTGACAACCAAGTTGCAAACACCATCAATGGCACCTTCAGGACCACAAGCCAAAACAACCTGAGCTCCAAAGAACCTCCAGCCCTCTACACTCAAACATGCCTCGAACCTGCAACCTAGAAACATCTTGCTACACATATTCTGCCATCAATGAATAAATAAGAAAAAGAACACACTGAAGAAAGCTCAGTCATTTAGGAGAGTCCTTAAGCCATTATGGTGGTTGTAAATGTTTTGCTCACATTTCACGTGTTTATCTCCAGACTCATTTAATCTCTCCTTTATGGTCTGGGTTCTTATTCCCCCCTTTAGTTTAATTCTGTCACCTTTCACCAACTCACCATCCCCCAACCATAGTCGGCACAACTTGGACCCCACAGTTCTCCCATTCAAGGACATAGAAAGAGAACCCCCCGTAATCACATGGGAGCTGTACAATATCAAAATAAATATCGCTCCTCAGCCTATTTTCAGCTCACCAATTTATAGCAGATATGAGTAGGACAAACAATTCCTTTTAGTAGTGGCCCTATCAAGATGGCCGTCTTGATCCTTTTCCACCATTTGGTTTCACAGCCCCTCTGGCAGCACTAAATGTTTCATTTTCTTTCACTCTAACACACTCAAATAATCCTCATGCCCCTCAAATCCTTCACTCTCTCCTTCAATGCCTCCTTATTATGCCAACTAAACACAACCATTTCCTTGACTCTGATCAACAACTTATCCTCTCTGCCTTTCTTCTTTCACTTCTCCTACCTTACGTCTCCAAAATGTGCTGTAATTACCAGATCACCCTAAATTTCCTCAACTACAATTTGCAAAGACAAGCTGCTGTAACATTCTTTAAGCCTGGTAAAAGTTCAATCTTAAATCTGTATCCTCGAAGGCAAGGCCAGCTCGTGAAATGTGAGGTATGGTGTTTCATTCCTTTACACGCAGACACATACAATTATTTGTAGTACATGGGTAAAAAGAGGGGAAATCTACATAGAACATAAAAATGTTCTAATAGGTCAAAGCTTCATTTTCTACCAGTGACTAGTACCTTTCTGTTCCCATGAAGGCCCTCAAATCAAACACTGCAACTCTTTTTCCCCTACCAATTTCCTGAGTTAGGCTTGCCTCTAAACCTTTTATCATTATCATCTCTAATGAGTATCATTTGAGTGGAATAGCAGAAATCCTCAATTAAGGTGCTTCCATGTGGTCCTCTTCAGTACATAAAAAGCCTCCCTTCAGTTGTCTGACAACACAAACCTGAATCTTTTCTTCAATAAAGCCCCTATTGAATTCATTCTCTCGGCTAAATCTGTCATACATGTTCAATAATAGTCTGCCCAGCATAAAAATAAATGTAGGTATTTTTTGTTCCTATGCCCTCTTTACTGCCAGCACCAGCAACAGTCCCACTTCAGCTTCTCCCTATTCACTGGTATTGCCAGAGCCCAGTGTGGCAGCCAGAGGGAAGAAAGGGTTACTAGGCGCCAAACATGGCGGCCGAGGTTAATTGCCACTGTGGCTCAAATGGTTAAAGCGGCAGACCCTGATGCAGAGGTCTGGCCCGGGACCAGAGTTCAATAACCGCCTTGGCGGGTCTTGGGCTCAATTTCCTCGGACCTGATAATTCTCGCCTCGTGCCTATTCTAATCATGGGTCCCACTCTGCGACTCTGGGCAATAGCTTGCTTAATCTCCACAACGGCCCGAAAAGGGCTGGGATGCCTGGTTTCCAGGAGTGGACACTCACAGGGAAAACCAGGAAGGGTTCCTAAGCGGTATACGGACAGCACCGGGACACTACCTCAGGGAAGTAGCTGTGCGCTCTATAAATACCGGTACATTTACATTTACATTCACTGGGGTCCATTCTACAATGGCCTTACAAGGGAGGCTAAATACAACCCATACTGCATTGAACTGTCACAGTGGTGAAGGCGACCTGTCGCAGGCTTCTCAGAGCGGAAGTGTCGGTACAACACATTTTAATGTAGTGCAAATAAAACATTGTGATTGCAAATTTGAGGCCTAGTAAAGCAACCCACCAACTACGGAGCTCTCTCCTGTTCTAGGAGTCGGTATAGTCTGTAACACTTCGATTTGAATCGTTGGCACAGGTGCAGTCAACAAGGCATGCACTCATGCGGAATAGTACACAGTTCAGTTCAAGGGTTTGTTCCCATATTGAAGGGATTGTTCATGCAACGGTCCCTCTATACGCTTCAATTTAGAATGCTGTATCTACGTCTGCTTTAGTCTCTCGTGTGAGCCCCTTTTATCTGCTCTCAGTGTCACCATTGGCCAGTGGTGGTGGGCACTGTTGTCTGGTGAGGAATCTCTGCTGACACCAGACCTCTGCAGTGATTTTTTCTGGTGACTGGAGAAGAGGTGCAGGGGCAGCATGGCAGGATTGTGTGTGGGTGCCTGCCAAGGAAGATTAGCGGCCTCCAGCCCGTAACCTCACATGCTCATTGAGCAGTTGCAACCTCTGGGCCAGGTTCACACAAGGGTTGTGCTTCTTCAGGCAGTTGTGTCTTCCAGCCCGGGATTGGCTTCAGCTTTGGTGGTGACATCAGCTGCTCTTTGGGATCCATGGCATTTTGAGGAGCGCAGCACCAATCGGTCATCACCAGACAGTGGCATGGGTGACTTCTTGGCTTAATCTTCTTTGTGGTTCACTTTGAGGCCCACAATGGGAGGCCACAAAACCCCTCATGACACGGATCAGCTTTAGCTTGGCTCTCACGGGCAGTTAGCAACCTCTGGGTGCTTCACATGTCTTGAACACAGTTCACTTCTCCTCCTGGGCAGTCTCTCCTCCCGCAGGGCCAGGCATTCTTCTTCCCCCCTTTGAGCAGGCAGGCTTCTGGGTGCTAAGCAGACCTTGACCTTCACCAGTAAGCTGTGAAGACTTCAGGTGAGGTCCTCTCACCTCTGCAGATCTGGCCCTGTCACACAGCCGTCCTTCGAGCACTCAGTGGAGCTCTCCCTTTCTTGGTCATGATGAACATGGAACTGCGAGAAAGTCGGGTGGTTTGGATCCCACTTGTGCACATTTTCCAGACAGGGGATTTGGATCCTCTGCCTAAGGCTTTAGATACAGTTTGGGTTGGTTCTATTTCAAATGCTGCTTCTAGGCTGCTCTCCAAACACAGCTTAACCCCTTCGCTGTGGGGGTAATACCCCCGCTGGGCTGGGGGCAAGGGGGGCGCGCACAGCACCCACATGCTCATGACTAGCTCAGCTCGTCATGAGGCACGGCGCTCCTGTGCTCATGACGAGCTGAGCTCGTCTCAGTTGCACCGGCTCCCGTCGAATTCCCAGCACAGCAGGGGAATTATCCCCGCATGCGAGGGTTCCACGGCTCATGACGAGCTTAGCTCGTCATGAGCGCCGGAGCACCGTGCCTCATGACGAGCTCAGCTCGTCATGAGCATGGAAAAGGTTAAGTGCAAAGTGATATCTCTAACAGTAGGTATTAATGGGGCTTGCTGCAAGTAGGAGTGACCAATACAGGAATACAATGGAGTGTGAGTTCTCTCCCCCTGGCTGTCATCAACCTTTCTTAAGTGGTAATTAGGGATAGAAAAAGGAGAAGGCCCTGCCTGGAAACCTCTGCCCCTTGAAAACCGAAGCTGTAGTCCCACTCTACACCCACCATCCACCAAATGACAATGCTCTGGAAGAGCTAAACAAACTATACAAAAAGGTGATGGATGGAACGCTTGAATAAATCTCAGCCACTGGTAATTGCTCAGGCCACATCTCAATCCATTGTTATTTTGCACACTATGTCACCTCATTTTAGGCCCCGCTATATATGCTTATCACTCTTGACCCTGCTCCAGTCCAGCCCTCGGTTAGAGTCTGCGCTATATAAAAACGCATACAATAAATAAAATAAAAACCCTAGTTATGGGCTCATCAGCCGTTTCACCTTGGTTCCAGTGACACAGTGTGCACGCAACCCACGTCTGGGCATACCCGACCCACTTAGGGTGACACATCAAAGTATATAAAAGTGATGGATGGAATTCTTGAATAAATCTCAGCCACTGGTAATTACTCTGGCCTAAACAACAAATAAATGCTTGGTCAAGGCCTCCAGCAACACCAGCTAAAATCCACAACCCTATTGTAAGAACACAATTACAAATACACTACTGATACTGCAGCTCAGAAACCCAACAGAACTCCAGTCTAGGCTGGAATTCTTGAAATCAAGGTTAGAAAGTACCTACTATTGATAGCACTGCAAGGCCACGCTAATGATAAAATGTGCACTAAGTAAATATGCCTAAAATAACATTATCCAGAAGAGTGTTGAGAAGCAGTGTGCGGATGAATGATTTTCACTGGAACTGCTGATGTCCTGCAACCTTATCATCCTAGGGTCGGATGATCAGCAACTCCTTCCCCAGAACCGAGGCCGGAAAGAAGGTGTCTCAATTATTCAGTTGAAGCAGATAAGGAAGTTGACCGCATTACATTTTCCATGTACTGTTTTGTATTTGCCTTGGCATAACTAAGTGTTCAAATTGTGTTTGCATATGAGGATGACTAGATATCCGACTCATTACATAATACAGTGCAGAAAGGCTTTAAGACACAGACCTTGGCATCAATCCCATTCCTGGTAGTAAATCACATGGTTTTGTACTGGAATATCGAGTTTTAAATATCATGCTACAAAAGTGTTGTGCAAAAACATCAATGAGGTAAGTATAGATAGGTCAGTAAAGGCTTACAACACTTAACTTGTAAAGTCAAGCAAATATCCTTTTGGGGCTAAATAGAGATTGCATCAATTCAAGCAATCCTCCACAATCTTTTTCAGGCTCAATCTATACTTGAGATAAAGTTTTTGTCAGCTGTTTTGGTGCACTGGTTGGGAATCACTACAGCTTCACTGGGAGGGATGGCAGTAGGAAACCTCCACTATAAAAGTCCAAGCGCCAAAGGTAAGACTGAGGTTCCCTGATAGGGCGACTTGAGTGGAGGAAGGGCAGGCGCCCAGTCTGTGGATCAGGTCAGACCATTGTTCATAATGTGAATTTGAAATAAGAGTTTGTTATATATTTATTAATTATGCACTGGATACTTTTTTTGTTACTTTATAAGCACAAAGTCATTTGGGGAAGAGATGATGGGAGGACAATGGTTGGGTAGGAAGAGGGAGTCCAGATTAGTAGGAGATAGCGACCATCTTGGGCCCCACTTTGCTTGTCAGTGATATTTATCACTAATGACATGCAAAGTGGGCATGCCAAGATGTTAGCGACTGGAAACAGTCGCTAACATCGCTATCTCCTATTACCAACTTATGGAGATATTTGCGCTAATCGCGAATAT
The DNA here is from genome assembly GCF_964261635.1 of Lissotriton helveticus. NCBI lineage: Eukaryota > Metazoa > Chordata > Amphibia > Caudata > Salamandridae > Lissotriton > Lissotriton helveticus. The sequence continues at coordinate 127,521,126 of NC_136068.1, read as the reverse complement.
CTCCAAAAGCTAACACCTGCCCTGAGCAGTTCTTAGCCATGTTATCCAATGGGAGGTGGATAACATGGCTAAGAGCATTAGCTCGGTAATGCATGAATATCGCTGACTTATCAGCGATATTCATGCATTGCGGCCGTTTTTTATCGCATTTGCGATAAACCTTGGTAATACCAAGGTTTATTTGCGATAAAAATCGCCGCAGCTCAGCGGTAATTTTTTGTCTCTAACCAAGCAATAGCGATAATTATCGCTATTGCTTGGTAATATGCCCCTTTATTTTTCACCTATACCTAGATACAGTAACTGCCACAACAGTTCCTCTCCCACCATTGGATGAACTTCTGCAATATTTGGCAGATGACTTAAACCTTTTATCTGTGAGAGAGCGTGAGGGTATATTGTTAGGAGGAGCACACCGTTTGGATCCCTCATTACCAAGCCTGACTACTGTCGGCCCACCGAGCTGAAGAGAACTCAGAGAGTTGGCAACGCTAAAGATGACAGTGGCAATGAAGGCCTTCCCTGCCAAGAAGATTCTCCTACTGGCCTCTGGTGTCTTTTGCCCATCCATGTGGGACATGGATGTTGCATGTGTGTATCTTATGGCTGTGTGAAGAGGATGTGCGTGGAGCATGCAGGACATGGCCATAGTATATATGAAAAGTAACAACCTAGGCAATAATATCATCATGTCCGTACAATGACAACAGCGAGAAGTAACACAATATCAACTATGGTTCTGGTTTTTATTGACATAATTACATATAAAATACATGTTTCATTAAAAGACTTGTATCCATATCCAATATAGACCAAATCACACAGTATTAATAAGACAAAATCACAAAATTAAATTAAAAGGAAAACAACCAGTGGCACATTAATTAAATCTACATGGCCATAGTTGCATCAAAATCCATTTTGTGCTTCCAGCATCCAAGTGGACCAAAGATGGAGAGCTGGTGAGAGCCTAGATAGAAGATGTTAATTGCAGCTCTCCTCCAGGTTATTTCAGGGATCATTTGTAGTGGGTCAGAAGTTTGGGTGGGGATGAGAGGAGACAGAGGGACCATTTGATATCTATGGGGTTCCCCATGCCCTTTAATTCTCCATTGTTCACTAGTCACCGTAACAAGGTAAACTTAGTTAAGTGGGAGATCCTGCCTTTCTTTTGTGCCCTTTTTTGGGTTTCTCCTTATAGGATGATGATGATGGTGAGCGGGATTTGTAGAGTGCAGAGATGCTCCTGTGAGTGTCCCAACGCTAATCTTTCAGCAATTCAATTACGTTTGTGTGAAATGCCATGTTTTTAACTTCTTTTTAAAAATCTGCTCTACGCTTTCCTGCCGAAGGTCCAGGGGAAGTTTATTCCACTTGGAGAGACCAAGGAAGGAGAAATAATGACCCTCTGCCCTAGCCCGACAAATTCTAGGGACCTTGGATAAGGCCCTATTCGAAGACAGGAGGTTCCTGGCAGGGCAGTAGGAATGGATTCTGGTGGACAGATAACTTGGGCTAATCTGATGCAGAGTCTTAAACAAAATGTGTTTCCTTACCGGGAGTCAATGCAGAGTTTGGAGGTACTTGCATGCCTGAGTTCTCAGAGGTAGCTAAAGTAATAACAGTGCTGCAACATTCTGCACCATCTGTAATCTATGTATGACTTAGTCCAGCAGTCCAAAAGAGACAGTATTGGAATAATCCAACCAAGAAGTAACAAAGGCCTGAATCACACTTTCCCCGGATGGACCAGACGAGAAGAACAGAAACTTTTTCAGTGCTCGGAAGAGCCCAAAACATGTTCCAACATCCAGATCCAACTTAAGGCTTGAATGATTATTAATTATCAAATGTAACTCCTAGGTTCTTAGCAACCTCTGTTTGAGAAACTGGAAGAGGAGCTCCCTCCAGCCAACATGCCAGCCAACTAGTAGGAGTTAGTGTGACAAAGAAGAGTACTTCCGCCGTGTCAGAGTTACACATCAGCTGGAGACTTGCAGCTCCACACCAACTTGCTGCCAGCTCCTTCCAACAAAGACGTTCGTTGGACCAGTCCGAGTGTCAAAATGAATCTACCAGAATCAGGGGTCTCCACTCTAGTGGCAAATGAGAAATTCTCTGTGCTCCAGGATTGAGGGATCTACAGCCAAATCGTCTCGCCAGGTTTGGGACCAGAAACATGGGAACTTCAAATAAGACTGCCAGGAGCATCTACCTAAAACCTGCTATGAGGGAGAGAGCTGATCAACTGCTCGGGACGGTCATTGGAGGTTCCCTGCATGAGGCAGACTGGACTCAGATGGAGAAGGGCTGTGAAGGAGCATAGACAGGACAAACCTGCAAGGGTGAGGTCCAGTGAGCTCAAATAGTCAACCCCATCACAATCAGAGGATGATGTGGTAGTCAACTCCACCCAATTTCGTTTATGAAGCTGTATGCCAAGAAGTACTGAGAAACTGGCAGATTCCAAAGTGCAATGTGCTTTCCACCAAAAGGAATAAGCAGATCGACACCCGACAACCGAAGGGCCGATGTCAAGACCACTCACCAATAAGTCCAGGAGTTAAGGCCCTGCCTGCAGTACAACACAAATAGAAACATACAATAAGTTACTGTGTAACCAGGGAGAACATAAATCCCCAGAACCCCAGTGGTAAAAGGCTCAGATTTTCACAATCTGAGCCCTAAAAGCTCAGTCTGCCCTGGTAATCCAGAAAAAGTACCCTCACCTGGTGCAAGCAGTGAGGATCACTAGATTCAAGTTCCAATAAATGCTAAAAGGGTTTAATAAATCGATTATTTTCCCACTTTACCTAGATATATTAATGGCATTTGGCAAATGGGAAGAAGTACACCTGTGAAACCTTCCCCTAGATGAGATGAAGGCGATATGTTGGGATAGGGAGTGGAGGGCTCTGCGGTCAAAGAGCAGGGAGCTTATTGTAGATTTCTTGCTGGACCAATGGAGAAAAAAGGTCCTTACCAATTTGCTGAAAAATCAAGGGAGGGTTAATTATGAGAATGTGGATTCAGGCTCTCTGAGTTCCTGAGTTCAGGCTTCCCCTAGGTGGTCCCCCCACAGTATGCCCAAGATTGTGCTCCATAGTTTCTCCATGACCTATCTCTGGTTTACCCTTGTCCCCTGTCCCAGGGATCACTCCTTTAGATAGTTCAGATTACCCACTGACTCAGAAACGTAAGCACAGCCTCCAGAAAGAGAAACAGCTTTAATAACGAAGTTTGAAAAACAACTGACCTGAACAACGAATCCTAAACAACAACGACATCCTTAACCACAACATCCTTAACTACGACTTACTCGAACGACGACTTTCCTAAACCACGAAAAAAAAAGCATTTGCAATGCAATAGGTCTCACATTTCAGCGAGTTTGAGCTATTGGCATTGTAAATGACAATGCATTTTATTTATGTTTTGGTTTTTAAAACATACATAAAAGGCATTGTCATTTGTAATGCCAATAGCTTAAACTTGCGTAAATGTGAGACCTATTGCACTGCAAATGCTTGTTTCTGTATGCTAGGTGTTGCTCATAAAGTTACTTAAATATGGTGACTGGGTATGTTTTTCCTGCAAAATAGTAAAAATTTTAACATAACACTTACATTGCCCATATAATAGTGGAATATCTCATTCCATTTCAGCACCCACGGGCAATAGAATCTAAGAACAACCTCAGCTATGAAGCAATCTCAGCATCATTGTATTCATTGCATTTACAGAGTAAAACCTGTCATTTAGATTGCAGCTTGTTTCGAGGGGTACAAACACTCTGTGCTTGTATATATTGGTGGTGGTGTAGTTAAATAGTATTCAGACCCATCTCTGTATACATATGCCTCCATGCTCTAGTGGTGATCCATGTGATGAAGGTTGGGAGTTATGTTAGTTGTCAACCACGAAGTGTGTCTTGAATAGCCGATGCCGATTTGCTCATACGTTACAATTGTTTTTAAACACAACAAACGAATTCTACATATTGATGTTTGAAATGTTTTAAATAGCAGAGCACTGACGTCCAAATATCCTCTAGGCCCTATTCTATGTGAGACATTTGACACACTGGAAGATACTAGAACGGACATGTATGCCACTCCATTCAGGAAGGTAGGTGGTTGTGTTTAGGACTGTGATTGGCGGAATGACATTCTGTGGAGCCCTGCAGGGATATGATCTTCTTTGGTAGTGTATTGAATGCAAAATAAGTTGTCCTGGATAAAGCTGGTCAGCTGAGATCTTAGCTTGGCGAGTAGAGTTTGCTTTGCTGTGTAAATATTAACACCTTGGACGCTCATGACGAGCTGAGCTCGTCATGAGCCACGGCGCTCCTGTGCTCATGACGAGCTCAGCTCGTCATGGCCCGTGTAACGCTCAGGTGCGGGGAGAATTCCCCCGCTGTGCTGAGCGTTCCACGGGAGGCAATACACCTGTGACGAGCTGAGCTCGTCATGAGCACAGGAGCGCCGTAGCTGATGACGAGCTGAGCTCGTCATGAGCATGGGGGCGCTGTGCGCGCCCCCCTCGCCCCCAGCACAGCAGGGAATAGCCCCCGCAGCGAAGGGGTTAAAGGTCTTTTCCTTTGAAGTTTTTAAAGGTCATTACCAACATTGGCTGAGAGCCATTGATGGTTCCCCATGGGTAATTACATAAAAACATGCTATAGTACTGATATTTAACATGTTTTCTAATTATTTAATTTTTGGAACACTTTTATATAGCCCCAACATCCCCCGAAGGTACACAAGCGCTTTATATTACCACCAGTTACTGCATAATATATTGCCTTTCTCAATAAACAAGTCATAACATTTTTACAGAACTTATATTGCACAGATGCTCACCAAGCTAAAACTTTTTTTTAAGTATAATTAATCACATAAGGGGAGTCTATTGTATTTGCAAATGCTTGTTACTCATAGTAACACTGTCTGTGAAAAGACTTCAACTCATTAGTACCAGTGTAACTACCAACTACAGCAATAAGCAACTGAAAGATGACCAGTCAACTTTTGCAAAGGGCTTTCCACTTCACAGGAACACTTGTTGCAAATTTTTTGGTAACTTAAGATCCTGTTTAGCTAGAGACAATTCTTTTTGTTAAAATATGCGGGTTATGCAGCAGATAATGGAGTATGCGGCAAATGCAGCAAATCCATAACTATGCAGAAAACGCAGCAGCAGCGGAATTGCTTAATTCTAGTGGCCCAGGTTATAGGGAGAGAGAGAGTGATAAAGAGACAGATACAGTTGACAGAGAAACATGTTACATACAGAAAGGGATGAGAATGGAAGTGAAAAAGAGATGGGAGACAGAGAGAAGAAAAAGTGAGAGCGAGCAGAGATTGGATTGAGAGAGAGAGAGGGTGATAAAAGAGGATAAAAAGAGAGAGAGGTGGAAAAAGGCTTAGATTTGTGAGAAGTGGCAGCTGTGAAAAAGTTAGAGGGGCAGGTGAGACTGAGAGATAAGATAAGGAGACAGATGTGAGAAAGAGAAAGTTAATACTACAGAGACGAAGACAGGAGGCATAGAGGTGCTAACAAGACACAAATGAGAAAGACGAGGCGAGAGTGTGGTGATAAAAGACAGGGGTAGATGAGAAGGGACGAACTGAGAAAGGGAGAGACAGGTTAGAGCGGCGATAATGAAACAGAAACAAGTCAGAAAGTGACAAGTGAGAGAGGTGAGTGAGAGGCAGGTGGCAGAATGGTAAAGGGATAGGCAAGAAAGACGACAGAGAGAGAGAAGGGAAAAGGGAAGATGAAAAGGGGTGATAACAAAAGGGGAGAAACAACTGATGGAGAGGGAATAAAAGGAGTGAAGAATGGCAGAAGAGCTTCCGGTTGTAAAGACCAGGGTGAGGTGCATGGTGGGCGACTAGCGAAGGAGTGAATGACTGGAGAGAAGTGAGACATGGTGCAGGTGAGACAGCTTGTGCATGTGGAATAGCTCGGCCCTCCTGAAAGTGGAGGATCAAGGCGACATGGAGTGTGATGACCCCCACCCCAAGTTTTCTTTAGAACACTACTCCAATCCCTTCTCATTCCCCTTATTTATATTCTGTCCTTCTCTCACGTTCCATCCCTCTACTTCCCTAAATCCATCACCGCTTTCACACTTTTTCTGGTTACCCCCTTGTCTGGGAAAACCTGCTCTTTGGCCTAGGTTGTCATTGTACTAGAGGGCGCATGCGCAGTGACTCACCAGAGTGCAGACATGCCACCAGAAGCCAAGAGAATGGTAGAAGCGTCATATCTTGAAGCTGCCGAAACCCTCAACGCTTCCAGTCCAGATAAGATCTGCGTGAGGTGTGCGGCCCAGTGCTACCTGGGAGAGCTGCAGCTGCGCTCAGTTATACAGCAAGTAGCGACTTGTACACGCAGCAGTGCCAAAGAAGGTGTGGTGCCAGTACACAGAGTGATGCAGGCGTGCGTCTGGCTCAGACTGACACGAGAATATTGTTTGTTGATTTTACGAGATCTCTACCATCACCTAACAAGCCCCATTGCTTAATCTGAGTAGTGGTTGCAGGTGGTTGGCACTGGCGTGCATTTTTAGGGACGGGAATTTATTTGTCATTGTCTGACTTGGCAAGCGCAGACAAAGCAGGCTGAGACCGAGCGCGCGAAAGTGAAAGCGAAAGTGCAGTGGGAGTGAGTGAAAGTGAAAGCTGAGATTGCCAGAGAAGAGACGCCGTGCGTGTGCATATCTGATGTCCGGGCACATGCACATCTCCTGTCCCCCTTCAGAAGCTAAATCGACAACAATAGATCTCGCCAAAGCTGCGTCGCTAGGCGAGACCTAAAAAAGACCTCGTGACTGGCCAATAGATGGCACTATTGTAATTACAATGACAAGCCTTTCTACTGATTCATTGTGTAGGTGTCTGGCTTGACAGACACAGGTTGCTCATCTGCCATTAAATCTTTAAGAAGACCCACAAGTGTATGATTAGAACACTTTTCAGGAAACATGGCTGCCTTGACAGCAGCTTATCAACAAATGAGCATGTCATTAATTTCACATATCTTTTATTTTGTGCTTAATGCGTATTCTAAACTGTAACCCAGATGCTCACTTGGGTCCTTTTTACAAGTGTGATTTTCCTTCGTAGGGAATAAGTGTGGATTTAAATAAAAGTGACTTGGACCATAAAAACTGTTGCCAGATCGACAATTCTTATGTTTGTATGTGTTGTGACACCATGTAAATATTCTTTTTTTGCTTCGATGTTATAACTTTGTAAATGAAGTAATTAAGCTGTTATTTCTGAAAATTTGGAACCGTGGCCTATGTTCAATGATGTTGTAAACGTTTTAAGCTGGACAGAACTGTGAATGTTTTGGAATAAATATTAATTACGATTTGCTACGTGATTTGTTTGCTTGTCCATTGAAAGTCAAGTTCAATTCTGTTGTAACATACTCCTGTCCCCATAACCCTGGGGAATCTGTTGAGTTCTGGGGGCAACATAGGGAACTGTTTGGTCTGCTACTAGTCAACCACTGGGCACTTGGATTGTGGCTGTGCTACCTGTTCTGGATGCAATATAGAAAGTTTCCTAAAAACAGTTGTGGGGGTTATAATGTTGCATCCACCAATGAACCCGGCGTGCAACTCTGGAGAATTTGAGCTTATTACATGGATTGCAAAACGGAGACACAAAGGATTTTGAATTTCACCTCCTGCTATCGGAAGAACAACTGTGGTGAGTGTATCACAGATTTCATTTAAAATGTGATTTCTTTTTTCATGTTTCAAACAGAGAACATTATATTATTATATATATATATGTGTGATCAAGGGAGGGATCTCCCGAAACGCGTTATGGCGGCATTGGCGAAATAAAATGATGCACTCACCAAACTGGGTCCACGCTTGTCAGTTCGTTCAGGATACAGAAGTTGAAGACGAGTTGGAGTGATATATATATATATATATATATATATATATATATATATATATATATATATATATATATATATATATATATATATATAGCTAGCCGCTCGTTGTTCAAGGAACACACCACACTCGCGGGGATAGCAGTACAGCAGCTTTATTCTGCAGCAGCACACTGATTCGCTCAGGGTCAAGGAGGGAACCCCCATTACAGAGGTCAAAAAGTTCAACTTGTGTTGTATATATATATATATATATATATATATTCTCGCTCCACAGTCAAAACAAATTGACAAGCCAGCCCTCACAGTAGGTAAAACCTGGTTAGGTTTATTGTACAAAAAAGATTGAAACAAACGCGTTTCAGCACTTGCCTTCGTCAGTGTCAGCTGGCGACGGCGAGGCGGAAGTTAATAAAGACAAATATACTCAAAATAGAAAGCGGACTGATGCCCAAATCATAAGCGCCATCTTATAATGGTAAAACTAAACCATAATAACATTATGCAGTTCGGATTACTGTTGGAAAGAGTGCATATGATGTTAGATATTACAGTACACAAAATAAATGCTTGTATCTTATGTCTTCAGCCCTAAATGGGCAATCATTTCAAGACAATTAATTCAATATCATTTGAATCAATATTAAATCAAATCCAACATTCTCCAAAGTGCACCCGAATTCATTGTATCCTGTGGTACTGAGTTTGGGGAAAATCTAAATATATTAAAACCCGTAGCAGCAATAAAGCCCTGGATGGGCAAACAGTGAGAATTAAGTTGTTCGTAATTCATTCCAAATTCACTGTATCTTCTAAATAGAAGTGTGTGTTGTGAAGTCTATCAGATAATCCCCTGACTCCTTACCACCCTGGTTTCTTTAATTCGTTGTTAAAATACTCTGGCATTGACACAGTTCATACTGACTTTCTTAAATCATTAATTACAGATGTGATATCAATTCTTCCCCCGCATTGAGACCTCCAGGTGACTTTGTTTGGAGTTCAATGATGTACCTCGACTCCAATCGTCTTAGCTTCCGCTTGTAATCTCCACCTCTCAAATCTTGTGGGATACAGTCTAAGCTAAAAAAGCTAAGCAAAGTTCTATCGCTGTTATGATGCGTGGCAAAATGACGGGCCATCGGGTAGTTCTCATCCTTATTAGCGATGGCCCGCTGGTGTTCTAATATTCTTAGCTTCACTGCTTTCGTAGTGCTCCCTACGTAACGAAGTCCGCAGGGACACTTCAGGCAGTCCACTACATATATGGTGGAACATGTTATGAATTTGGGGATTCTAATCTTGGCTTCCTTGTGGGGTACCTGATATGAAAGCACCCTCTGACTCGTACTGCAGGCCTTGCATTTCCCACATGGGTATGACCCATGCATGTCGTGCAGTTCCCCTTTAGATCTTTATTTGGACAGGTGGCTTTGTACCAACTTGTCCTTCAGCGACCTAGTCTTTCTGAACATAATCCTTGGGTGATCCGGTAGATCCTTGCCAATAGTGGCATCGGACTTAAGGATACCCCAATTCCTTGACATGATGGCTCTCACCCTATTCGCTGCCACCGAGTAGTTTGTGATTAATCTTACTATGCCATTACCACCCTTTGTTGCTCTGCTCTGTCTTTCAATCAAGAGTGTCTGCCTGTCAATAGCTGACGCTTTGCCTTTAGCTTATTGGAGTACCGTCTGAGAATAGCCGCGTGATTTGAAAAGTTTTATGCTTTTCTCAGCTGCTTCCTCAAAGTCCTTATCCAGGGAACTGTTGCATTTTATTCTCAACAATTCCCCGTAGGGGATACTTTTTACGAGGGTTACGGGGTGACTGCTCCGTCCGTGTAGAACAGAGTTCCCCGCTGTCTCCTTTCTGTAAAGCTCAGTCTGAATCGCGCCTGAGTCAACAAAGACCCTTAGGTCCAGAAAACTGACCTCTTTCCTGCTCATATTGTGGGTGAAGTTTAGGTTCAGATCATTGATGTTTAGGGCTGCTATGTATTCTTCTGCTGAGGATTCTGATGCCCTCCAAATGAGGAAGAGATCGTCGATGTATCTCCTCCAGCAGATCACCCTGTCCACCCATTCTGCCTTGTCGTCCGCCCAGGCCACCTGCTTCTCCCACCAGCCCACGAATAAATTCGCATAACTGGGGGCGAAGCAGGTGCCCATAGCCGTCCCCCTGATCTGCCTGTATCGTTGGTCCTGGAAAATAAAAATGTTGTTATTTAAGCAGAATGATATAAAGTCCATAATCATCCTGCTGTGTTCCAGGTATCTGGCAGATCTCAGGTCCAGGAAAGTCTTCACCGCTTCATCCCATCAGTATGCCTAATGCTTGTATATAGGCTAGAAATGTCTAGAGTTATCATCACCAAATCACTTTCCCACTCCACATCCTGTATTTGTCTAAGGAAGTCCTTGGTATCTTTGGTGTATGAACTCAGTTGAGTTACCCATGGGGCCAAAAACGAGTCAATAAACTTAGACATATTTTCCGTCAGTCCTCCAATGGACGATACGATAGGTCTCCCTGGTGGTTTAGTGGAGTCCTTATGCGCTTTAGGTAAATGATAAAAGCTAGGTAGTCTTGGTTGTTTATTCTGCAGGAATAGGTACTCTTCTCTAGATAGGATTCCTTTTCCATACCAATGCTCAATTAAGGTGTGGTACTTGCGTATGCTTCCTTGGTATTCTTGTTCTGTTGTGAGTAGGTAATTCTCGCGGTCCTGTAGCTGGCGTAGGGCTTCTTTACAGTAGTTCTGACGGCTCTGAATCACGACGTTTCAGCCTTTATCAGAAGGCTTTATCACGATCGAGTCGTCCCTTTCAAGACTCAGAATTGCGTCCCTTTGGTGTGATGAGAGATTCCATTTTGTTTTGGATTTATTGCTTTCTTCTTGTTTAGATAGTTTTTGTAATTCTCGATTCACTGTTCCTGAGAAGATGTCGACTGCATCAGTCGGTGTCTGGGGGAGGAAACGCGAAGGTGGTTTAAAATGCTACGTTCGCCAATTTGGGCGATACCAATGGCTGTGCCCCTTCCAACTACATCCACTGGTAGTGCTGCCTGGGATCCACTCTCCTCTAGTAGTTCCTCAAGTACCGCCATATTTTCCAGGTCCCTGATGTTGATATCTAAGGGATCTTGTGGGTCCGTACTACCCTCTATTGTTTGCCTTTGTGTGTTTTCTCTGAGGGCCTTTTGTTTGAAAAATTTCCAGAGCTTGAGCTTCCGAATGAATAGAAATAAGTCTATACGTGTTTGTGTGTATTCATAACAGCTGGTTGGACAGAATGTTAGTCCCAGCTTTAACACGTTCTCTTCATTTGTGGTCAGGACTCTCTTTGAAAGATTGATTATATTGAGATCTTCCATTAGTTTCTCCTATTCCTGGCCTGCGGTTCCTCAATTGTCTGGTACCTCTCCCTGTGTTTCCTCCCTCCTCTCCTCGTGATGCGCCTCCACTTGTGTTGGATGGTTGTTCTGGTGGGCGCTTTTTCCCATCCCTCAGCCAACTTTGGTGTATTAGGTCAAACTCCTCGCGAAAAGAAGGCTGGCATCTCGTTCCCGTTTGATGCCCTCCACTTGGGTTCTCGTCTTCTGACTGCTCCGCACTTGTTACCTCTGATTCTGAGGTCTCTCTGGATGTCTGTGGCCGCTGGTTCTTGGCCCTCAGGTCACGACGCGGTGCGTCGTACTTCCGTGCAAAGGTCAGTACTCTTCCTTGTTCGTAATCGCGAGCGTCGCGTTCACATTTTTGCTGTTTTCTCTGTTGTATTCTCTTCTCATAGACAGTGAGCCTCTTCTTCATGGATTCCTTCTCACTATCCAATTGTCCTTGATCTACCAGCTCGAGGATCTCCTTTTCCAAAGATTCGATATCTTTCAATGCCTTTTCTCTATCCTTCCAGGCAAACTTTATCAGGAGTCTCAGCATCCCCTCCGATGAGTGTGCTGTATATTCTGCCCACTCACTTAGTAGGTCCGGGTCTGGATTTTCATATGCCGGAATCGTATATATGCGAACACCGCGTGGAACCCTTTTTACCTTCACATGGTGTTGCAAGGAAGTGGCCTCCCACCACTTCCTTGTTTTCCGCTCATAAAGTCTCTCGAGCTGCTGATATTTGTTTTTTAAATTGGTTTGAGCTGTGTCGGGTGCCTGAGTTGCGTCCTGTGTCTGTGTCGCAGGTTGCCCTTTAAAGATGCCACTTGCCACCTCCGGGCGCGCTGTGTCGCTAAACATTTGTTATTGTTAGTAGTTCTTTAATTAATCTGTTGTGCCTCCTACTTCGCTCGTGCCCGTAAATGAGAAAGAAGTCGGATATCTCCTACCTCCGTCTGTCCGTCACCGTCTAACGCGCTCTTCTAGTCCAGCCCGTATTCCTCAGGACAGGTTCAGGTATCGCCGACTCTTCGTGGTGGTGCGGGTTCCTTTTCCTCGTTTTCTCCGCTCCAGTCTTCGCCAGTTGGAATCCGCACTCAATCCGAGCGGGTGCCGGTTAAAATGGCGGCGTGCCGCTTTACATATTCTCGCTCCACAGTCAAAACAAATTGACAAACCAGCACTCACAGTAGGTAAAACCTGGTTAGGTTTATTGTACAAAAAAGATTGAAACAAACGCGTTTCAGCACTTGCCTTCGTCAGTGTAAGCTGGCGACGGCGAGGCGGAAGTTAATAAAGACAAATATACTCAAAATAGAAAGCGGACTGATGCCCAAATCATAAGCGCCATCTTATAATGGTAAAACTAAACCATAATAACATTAATTCAATTGAAGCAGTTTGGATTACTGTTGGAAAGAGTGCATATGATGTTAGATAGTACAGTACACAAAATAAATGCTTGTATCTTATGTCTTCAGCCCTAAATGGGCAATCATTTCAAGACAATAAATTCAATATCATTTGAATCAATATTAAATCAAATCCAACACTCTCCAAAGTGCACCCAAATTCATTGTATCCTGTGGTACTGAGTTTGGGGAGAGTCTAAATATATTAAAACCCGTAACAGCATATATATATATCCAAGAAAACTCCTCCACAAGAAAGAGCGAAGGCCACAACTGGGGACAGGGATGGAGGCATTTATTTTCACAGGTTACAGGCGAATGCATTTCGGCAAATGAATGCCTTCCTCAGCGCCACAAGTGTCTTGGAGCCCTCCATCTTATGCCAAATTATTGTTCTGCTACCTTCTATAGCCAATTGGCTGAAACTCCGCCCCCGATGTTGCTGACCCCACCTGTTGTCAATCCGGGCGTAGTCCAGAACTGCAAATCCCAGAATGCAAAGCCTTGCATCCAGGTAAGTGGTGGAGTGAAGTGCAGACCCAAGGGTCGGGCGGGGAAGCAGAATTGCGCAGATTGTATCCAGTCACGCTTGTAGTGAATACAGAAATGTCTCCTTATGCCCCCAAACCGCTTCAGCCGCGATGTCCAAGTCTAATATTCCGCGGGGGCAACGGCACCATGCACGTCGCCCAGTGCCAGGATAATATCCTGACAACCGCTTCTTCTCTCTTTGCACACCGTGGCGGGCCCAGACAAATCCAATACCTTGGAGGAACAACAATGCCGAAGCGTTGCCAGAGAGTGTCCGGGGCACTTGATGAAGCGTGGGCCTCCGTACTGCACCTCTGACACGCGCAGATAAAATCCAAGAAAACTCCTCCACATGAAAGAGCGAAGGCCACAACTGGGGACAGGGATGGAGGCATTTATTTTCACAGGTTACAGGCGAATGCATTTCGGCAAATGAATGCCTTCCTCAGCGCCACAAGTGTCTTGGAACCCTCCATCTTACGCCAAATGATTGTTCTGTTACCTTCTATAGCCAATTGGCTGTAGCTCCGCCCCCGATGTTGCTGACCCCACCTGTTGTCAATCGGGCGTAGTACAGAACTGCAAATCCCAGAATGCAAAGCCTTGCATCCAGGTAAGTGGTGGAGTAAAGTGCAGACCCAAGGGTCGGGCGGGGAAGCAGAATTGCGCAGATTGTATCCAGTCACGCTTGTAGTGAAAACAGAAATGTCTCCTTATGCCCCCAAACCGCTTCAGCCACGATGCCCAAGTCTAATATTCCGCGGGGGCAATGGCACCATGCACGTCGCCCAGTGCCAGGATAATATCCTGACAACCGCTTCTTCTCTCTTTGCACACCGTGGCGGGCCCAGACAAATCCAATACCTTGGAGGAACAACAATGCCAAAGCGTTGCCAGAGAGTGTCCGGGCCACTTGATGAAGCGTGGGCCTCCGTACTGCGCCTCTGACACGCGCAGATAAAATCCAAGAAAACTCCTCCACAAGAGCGAAGGCCACAACTGGGGACAGGGATGGAGGCATTTATTTTCACAGGTTACAGGCGAATGCATTTCGGCAAATTAATGCCTTCCTCTGCGCCACAAGTGTCTTGGAACCCTCCATCTTACGCCAAATGATTGTTCTGTTACCTTCTATAGCCAATTGGCTGAAGCTCCGCCCCGATGTTGCTGACCCCAGCTGTTGTCAATCCGGGTGTAGTCCAGAACTGCAAATCCCAGAATGCAAAGCCTTGCATCCAGGTAAGTGGTGGAGTGAAGTGCAGACCCAAGGGTCGGGCGGGGAAGCAGAATTGCGCAGATTGTATCCAGTCACGCTTGTAGTGAAAACAGAAATGTCTCCTTATGCCCCCAAACCGCTTCAGCAGCGATGTCCAAGTCTAATATTCCGCGGGGGCAACGGCACCATGCACGTCGCCCAGTGCCAGGATAATATCCTGACAACCGCTTCTTCTCTCTTTGCACACTGTGGCGGGCCCAGACAAATCCAATACCTTGGAGGAACAACAATGCCGAAGCGCTGCCAGAGAGTGTCCGGGCCACTTGATGAAGCGTGGGCCTCCGTACTGCGCCTCTGACACGCGCAGATAAAATCCAAGAAAACTCCTCCACAAGAAAGAGCGAAGGCCACAACTGGGGACAGGGATGGAGGCATTTATTTTCACAGGTTACAGGCAAATGCATTTCGGCAAATGAATGCCTTCCTCAGCGCCACAAGTGTCTTGGAACCCTCCATCTTACGCCAAATGATTGTTCTGCTACCTTCTATAGCCAATTGGCTGAAGCTCCGCCCCGATGTTGCTGACCCCACCTGTTGTCAATCCGGGCGTAGTCCAGAACTGCAAATCCCAGAATGCAAAGCCTTGCATCCAGGTAAGTGGTGGAGTGAAGTGCAGACCCAAGGGTCGGGCGGGGAAGTAGAATTGCGCAGATTGTATCCAGTCACGCTTGTAGTGAAAACTATATATATATATATGTTTCCGCTCCAAACAATTAACAAGTTAAAAGCTCTTAGTGAAATGAGGATGTCAAGAAAAATGGACACGGGCATAGAAGACCTGAGTCAGTGCCCTGGAACTCATCTACAAAACCAAGACTGCATTTGAGAGTTGTCACACCTCAAAAACCCCTGCTGAAGCTATGCCTCTGATTGCCCGCCTGAGAGTTCTCACTATGGTCATGTACAACACAACATGCTGGACTCCCTGCCCTGGGATCACTTATTTTAAGTGTATTTACACTGCATGCACTCGTCTTCGTTGCTACTACGAGTAGCCTTGATAGCAGTGTTGTCAAATTGACACACGTAGGCAGATCCCCCTGTTTCCAGTCTTCTTCTTTAATAAAGCAATTTATTGAGAGGCTAACAGCACTATATACTAAGGGGCATATTCACGTCTTCTGGCGCATCTCTGCAAATCAGCAGGGATGCGCCAGAACAGATGCGTCTCATAATCCCCCCATTGCGCCACCACAGATGCGTCGCATTTACAAAGCGTTGCACCATGGTGCAAGGAGGGGCAGATGCGGGACGCATCTTGAGGCGCATGGGCGGCGCATTGCTGGAGTCGCGTCGCAAGAGCGACGCAACTCCTGCAATGCACAGGGGCTGCCCATACTCAACATGGTGCCTCACTCCTTACGCCTGCTTCAAGCAGGCGTAAGGATTTGATGCAGCAGCATCGTAAAACTGACTCAGTGAAATCTTGTAGATTTCACTGCGTCAGTTTTACGGGGCTTTCCTGCGAGGGAACGCCCCCCCTGCGACAGAACGCCCACATGAAACCTGACGCAGGTTTCATGTGGCGCAAGGCTTTACAACGTGACGCATCTGCCTAGATGCGTCAAGTGGTAAATAAGTCGCAACATGACGCATAGTTTACGCCGCCGCTGCGTCACAAAAGTGACGCAACGGCAGCGTAAAAGTGTTGCAAGGGGCTTATAAATCGGCCCCTAAGTCTGAGTCACAAATAGAGGTCAGTTCACCAGCAAATAAAGAAGACAAGTCGAGCCAGAGGTGAGCCAAGGTCTCGTTTGGCTCTAAAAGTACACACATGAACAATATCATGAAATGTTTGCTTAGTTAATCATGCAACAAATGTATGATACAGTCTCGTCCAATTATTATTATTTTTAAATTATTTTATGTAACAATTCACAGCAGTGTGCATAATTCAGCATTGATAGCATTATGTCAAGAGGAAATACCATGCAATCAGTGGAAAAAGAAATGAAAACATCACAGAGGAAATAACCCATGAGAAATGCGGTAGACATTATATCAGCATGTCGAATAATGCATCCCAATCATAAGGATTTAGCAACAGACACCACTCCAAGTAACATAGTTGACAGTGTACAGCAATATTGCCCATAGCAACACATTATCATTGAGCGGACGGAGTTTAAAGCCTTATGCTTGGTCCATAAGGCACTCTTCGGTGGAGGAGCTGCCGATTTGCGGAATCTCTTCTCTTGGTATATTCCCCCCAGAAACCTTAGATCTACTGATGCAGGTTTCATATGTAATTCGAAAATTCGAAAAGCCAGATGGGGCGGCAGGAGTTTGTCACATTGTGCAGCCAAATTGTGGAATCAGCTGCCCATCTCCATAAGACCAATGTCTAACAGGCTACTTTTCAAGAAGGCACTGAAATCATTGCTGTTCCCATCTTTAAAAAAATTGCCATACCATCTTGATTCCTCCTAGTCTCACCTCCTAGCGCCAAGACGCCTCAGCATTCGAGCGCGCTGCAAAACTATGGGCCAGATGTAGGTCGCCCAATACCGGTCGGTATCAGCCGAAATTACCGAATTTCGGCCGGTACCGACCGGTATTGGGCTTTTAGATGTAGGTGGCATTTTTGAAGGATTCTATATTTTACCGAATCGGTAATTTATGGATTCGGTAAAATACCGAATTCTTAACATACCGATTCGGTAAATTACCGAATCCAGGATGTAGGAAGCACTCAAGTTAGTGCATTCCTCAGTTAAGGATTCGTTATTTACCACCAACTACAAGTTGGTGGTAAATAATGAAAACCTTTGAAAAAGCATTTTTTTTGCTTTTCCAACAGTGCCATGTTGCAGACATACATGCCCTTAGGGCATGTATATCTGCAACATGTGCACCCATACACAATTGAGGGGTGCAACAGGGTGTCAAAGTGACACCCTGCCACCCTTCAATGTTTTCCACCTTTTACCGAATCGGTATTTACCGATTCGGTAATTGACATTCATTCCTATGGGCCTTCTTAAATACCGAAACGGTATGATTCGGTATTTAAGAATAGGAAAATAGTATTTACCTCTATCTGGCCCTATATCCTATCCTATTTTAGCGGTTCACTACGGCACATTGGATTTAAACATCATCCGGCTCTTTCTCATCCCTTGACAGCAGATACTGCTTATACAGCCCCATAAACATTCTTGGGGAGACTCTGTGGAGGCATTAGCTCGCTATATGTTTCCGATTGTGTATTACAAAAAATCATATCTTTTTCCCACTCCATTTTTGAGGGTGAGGGTCCTCACGCCCAGTGAATAGCTATCCGCCTCTTAGCCAGCAGAAGGCCCAAACCCAGAAGCTTCCTAATACCTTTACGCTGAGGCTTAGTGTATCCCAGTAGGGCCAATAAGGGATCAGGAGCAAGCGCAATCCCCACAATGTTCCCCATTTCCTGAAAAATCTGACTCCAAAAAAACGCAATCTGAGGGCATACCCATGCCATATGAAAAAAATCTGCAGCGCTTGCCCCACAGTGCTCACGTTCAGAATCATCTGAATCTCATAAGCCATATCTGTGGAGACGAGCAGTTGTACAATATGTTCTATTTAAAAACTTAAAATGTATTAATCTATGCCTGCGATTTAAGGACACTGATTGGGTGACCGCACAGCAGTATTTCCATTGGCTATCCTCGATGGGAACTTCCATGTCGGCCTGTCACTGCGCTTTCGGGGGGAATAATCAGAGCGGCGATATTCCTGGGACATGATGTAGGAGAGTAGGATCTGCTTACTATGGTTACCCCCACTTTTTGCTGGTGTTTCACTGTTTTTTTGCTTTAGTCTGGCTGGGGCCCTGCTATCCAGGACCCCAGCCTAGCTGCTTCCTCTCTTAATTGATTGCATGTACTTTAGGTACACTCCAGATTGGTTACTGGGTTACCCTTGTGAGTCCCTAATATATGGTACCTTAGGTACTAATGGCATAGGTACCCCAGAGGCCTACCAGGGGCTGAAGCATGTATTATGCCACCCCTGGGAAGCCTTCCAAAATGGCACCACGGGTCTGCTACTGCAGCCTGGGTAAGGTGGTGCATGCACCCCATACTAATATATAGGTTACCTATATCTACCTTTTATCACTGACACATATAAACCTATAAGTCACTCCTATGGCAGGCCTTATCAATCCTGAAGGCAGAGTGCTTGGTTTTGTGTGACATGGTGCCCATGCATGAGCAAGACCCCTCTGCAGCTTTCGGAATCTATTCTCTGAGGCTGTTCTGTGATGCAGCCAGACCATATACTCTTAAGTGCATTATAACCTTGCGGTAAATGCTAACTTTGGAATGGCTGCAAGGAAACATGTCGTGTTTGGTGTCAAACACTTTGGAATCCTACCCCTGCCAGTCCTGACGGTGGGGGTAGAATTCCACCCTTCTAGAGGGGGAAGACATGTACACACCAACCAAACCGGTAATAGTTTAAAAGAGCCCCAGCATCATTAAATGGATGTTGCAGCCACAGACACGAGTCTGACCTCCTGCTGCTGGACGAAACTCCAGCAGGGGAGGTCTGGACAATAGGTTTCCTGTCCAGGGAGGTGTAACCACCTCCCAGACAGGCTTTAGTGTATTGGGGCTGGATGGGTGCATTCATAGAATGCTTTTCAGACAGTGCTGAGGGCACTCTTGGTGTCCCTGTGCATACCTCAGCTCAAACTGGTTGCAGGGGCACTCAGCCCCTGCTCTGGCATGAAACTGGACGGAGGGAATGGGTGTAACCACCCCTCTTTGCTGACCCTCCCATAGGTGGGTCCCCAGAGTAAGTCCAATCCCCTAACTTAGTATAAGTTTAAGAACCCAGTCCTTAGGACTTCAGATTACACCTGGATGAAACTCTGCAACATATATCCGGGAACTTCGACATTCTACTTCGACTAGAAGATGGAAGAATCTCCCTTGGGGTCAAAGAGTGACTCCCATTTTCAAACAGGCACCAAAGAAGCATCTTGCCGGTCTGCATTTCCAAGGCTTCTGCCGGATCCCGATGAATTTGTGACTCAGGACATAAACTTCCAGACTTCTCAGAGTCCGACACGAGATCCCGGCAAAGCTGAGACCCGCAGCTCTTATGAGTGATGTGGAACGGGAACTCCTGGACACCGTGCACATTTGCAAGTGCATCAACTTCCCGAGCTTTCCGGAAGCTGTGCATGAGGCTACTTGTAGTCCAAGCCCCGAGCACCATTTACACCAAAGATTGTGGGTCTACACTCCACAAGTGTTCCGTGGGCCCGCATCTAGCATTTCCGCGTGAGGCTCCTTTGCAATCCCTGGTTCTGTTGACTGGTGGGTCCCCACAAAGGTAATTGTTCTGTTTCTTGGGCTTTCCTGGTTGCTCCAGACATGCCCTGACTTCCCACCGAGTGGTGAGTCCCTCAGACTTTGCTGGTCTGCACTGAAGCCAATCTTTGCTTTCTGCATTGGTTGCTGTTGCCAAGGCTTGTTGGGTCCAATCCGGATACCGACACTGCAGCACTCGACATCCTTTGTGGGACAGCTTGAATCCAGCACCTGGTCATCGTCAATGCCTCCTAGTCCTCGTGGCTGAAGAGTCAAGCTTCACCTTCTTCACCTTCTTCACCCGACATCGGTGGGCATCTGCTCATCGCCTTCCTTGTCACTGGCTAGTGACCCAGACTCTGTTGTCCCCTCTGCTTTCAGGTTCTTCAGATCTCCAATTCACCCTTGGATCCACCCTGACACTTTCGACTTGGTCGCCAGCAGCACTTTGCAGCAGCTCGCCATTGAAAACGACGACGAAACCCAACATCAAAAGACACCTATGCACCCGACTTCCCTGAGTGAGGTAACTCGAGTACTCCGGTGCTTCCGTGGGTATTGACTCTAGAACTGGAAACTGAATTCTTCCAAGTGCCTGAAATCATGCCTACAGTGCAATATTAAAGGCACCAGAATCTCAGTAGGCTGCAGCTGCATGTATGCTATGTCTAAAACGTGAGCCGATCAGCCCGAACAACAGATATCTTGTCACGATAACCTTGGAGGCTTTAGCACTCACTGTGCAGACTAGGTTCGCGATGTAAGTCTAGGGATGCCGAAAACAAGCCATTCTCATGTGAAATAATTCACGCAGCCTAACTTACAACAACAGCTATATGCAGTGTTGTGTGCAAAAAGCAGCAAAAGGTAGAATGGTGTTTAAACCTCTAATAAGCCTATGCTAACATAGCAATGTGCGCAAACAAGGCCCAGCCCTCACTACACCCTCCTTTGATCGGAGAACGCACAATAAAGGGGGACATTTTTAGAACGCAGAATTCAAGTTCGAATGAGACAAAACCAAGTTCAAATGTTTGGCAAACTGGATAATTGGGAGTAAATTCCGAATTAGTAACCACAAAACCCACAAAACCCAACAGGGGAGATAGTGTCAAACACATATAATGTGTTAAAAAACTAAACAAATTATTGAAAAAATCATGAGTCCAGTACGTGTCTATGAAGCATGAAAAAAATCTTCACTTCAATCCAACAGCGTTTAGGCACAGTACGTTGCAACCGCCTCCAATAGGAAGTCATTGTTATCGTCAGTGAACATTTCAGCCATCCAATTCAGTAATCACACATGTTCTTCAACAGCCGGAGCCTCTAGCACCATCAGAGGACAACTCGGGTGTTCTTCGAGATAACTGCGTGCCAGAAATTAATGGGCTGCAGCCCATATATTCCATTTGCCTAGGACTCCATGAGCTGCTGCGCATGCCCGATCCCGATACCAGAACAGTCTAGTTCATGAGCAACTAAGGGACTCATTAGTAGATCATAATCCGGGTTAGGAGACACCGTATTGCAGAGACACAAATCCAGAGCCCATTCAACACAGCAATCCAGGCAGTGGAAAACAGGCTGCAAGCACGTAAAGTACGAAAACCAGAAAGATAAACCATACGCCACACTCAAAGTAGCTAGAGGTAGCGATCCATAGTATTCAAGCATCCGGTTACGAAGTTGGAACAGCCGGGGCAGGCTGTCGTAGGGCACAGAATGTGCAACCATTTTTGAGCAAGCAAATTAACAGCAGTACACCGGCAGCCAAGGCAAGAATTAACGGTAAACTGCCGAAGAGGCTAGAAAAAATCGAATGGAAAAATGCCGGTATCACACCAAATATAGTTTGGAATGAAGTCACAAGGCCAGAACTTACTACTTTAAAAAAGTGCGCAAAGCCTGTGGTCGACGAGGCATTGTCTAGCCTGCCCAGTAAAATTTCCAGACTGTACAGAAGGTCCGGTAGCTTGCAGAAACTGTACCTTCCAAAAAAAAAACTTATAAGGGAGATCCCTTTCTATCATTCCCTTAGCACGCCGCCATTACCGGGGCTATCCTACATTTTATGTAATGTTCGATCTCTAGCTGGGCATCCTCTGGAAGTCAGGGACATGATACACTCCCAGGCCCCCAGAGATATGCTTTTTGACAGAAACATGGCTGAACCCCGCTAATCTGCCAATGATACACTTGGCTATACCTGATAATTACAGTCTTATACAGTTGGATAGGGAGGGAAAAACCGGGGGTGGCATCGCCATAGCTTTTAAAAAACACCTCAAAGTTACCTGGGTGGAAACTTTCTCTGATAGAAGCTGTGAGCTGGGTCTTTTTAAAGTTATTTTTTCACCATCGGAAAGCTGGTCCGGAGCGCTAATCTACCGGCCACCTGGCCCCAGGATGGACTTTACAGACAGATTGGTTGACCGTATAGCGACTCATGCCCTGTCCTCTAGTAAATTCTTATTATTAGGTGATTTTAATTTCCATGCTGAACTACATGCATCCCCGGATGTGAACAAACTAACTACAGACATGGCGCATTTGGGACTTTCACAAAAAATCCTAGGAGCCACCCATAAGGGGGGACTTACTGTTCACGAATATCGCTACCCTCACGTACGACACGGCACTGCCTCTCACGTGGTCGGACCACTCTATGATTAAATTCACGAGTCCTTCTTACCTGTCGGCACCCATGGGACAGCCCATTGGTAGAGTCCAGCGACTTCTTCGTCCCTGGAAAAAGCTAACTCCCCAGGCTTTCGAGGTAGAGTTCTCGGCACCCTCAATAGCTGAGGAAGGGGAGGTCTCCAAAGCCTTGTCGAGCTTTACTACTGAATTGGGGAGAACCCTGGACTTAATTGCTCCAGTGAAAATGAAATCCAAACCCTTGCTGAACCGTCGCTCAGCACAGTGGTATACGTTCAAACTAAGACAGGAAAAATCTGCCTGTAAACGCTTGGAGAGACTTTGGCGCCGAAGTCAATCCCCCCAGTCAAAAGCACTTTTTAAACTTTCACAGAAAACTTATCATTTTAATCTGAAGGCAGCAAGAATTACGTTGATAGCGAATCAAATTGAGAACGCTAATAATTCGCCTAAAGTGCTATTTGACATTGTGAACGAGTTTGTGTCACCAGCGGCATGTAAGCAACCGTCCATAGAATCTCAGGACCTATGCGACTCACTTGCTGGGTTTTTTCAAGAAAAAATTGAAATGATTTATTCCAAATTTTCACACCTTGCTCCCACCTCTCCTCTATCAGACAGTCAATTAGTACGGACGGACTGCACCCTTACAAGTTTTAGACCAATTACTTTAGCTGAAACTCCCAAATCACTTGAGTCCGCGAAATCGGGCTCTCCGGCAGACCTTTGCCCTCCTAGAGCCATGGCACTCTTGTCTCGTTCACTAGCGCCTACTATAGAGGAAATCTTTAACCTATCAATCTCAGAGGGTGACATTCCGGTCCCCTGGAAGGAAGCTTTTGTCCATCCCGTACTAAAAAAGCCAACGGCCAATCCATTAGAGTTGAGCAATTATCGACCGATATCGTTGCTCCCCCTTCTGGGTAAAGCACTTGAGAGCATGATCAATCAACAGCTGAATCTCTACCTGGAATCAAACTGCATCTTGGATCCCTCGCAATCCGGTTTCCGTCGAGGTTTCAGCACCGAAACAGCTCTCTTAGCGGTTACTGACTCCCTGCGGATGACGGTAGATGCAGGAGGATCGGCAATCCTGATTCTCCTTGACCTCTCCGCAGCCTTTGATACCATCTCACACGTCAGGCTGCTGGAGAGGTTAAGAGCTATTGGTATCCAGGGGCAAGCCCTGAAGTGGCTACAACATTTTCTGACAGATAGGTCCCAGACAGTCATCATGGGCTCCTACCAGGCAGAAAAAATGTCATTGGATAAAGGCGTTCCCCAGGGCTCCTGCCTTAGCCCTACCCTTTTTAACATCTATATGGCACCGTTGGCTAAGGCAGTGGAAGCCCTGGGGTTCGAAACTATCTCATATGCAGACGACACGCAACTGTTGTTTAACATTAGCCCCAATCAGGAGGCGGACAGATTACGCTTTGCCACAGGGATCCGAGAAATTTCCAACTGGATGACGAACAATTTTCTCTAGCTGAACCCAGGAAAGACAGAAGTCATGTTGCTGGGTAAGGCAGGGGCCATCTGGACCAAGGACTGGGGGCCTTCCCAGTTAGGCCCCGCGCCTGTACCGACAGAGTGCGTGAATAATTTAGGTATAAAAATCAATCGCTCTCTCTCTATGCAGGATCATGTAGCGGCCGTGGCCGGGTCCTGTTATTTCAGGCTAAGACAGCTCAGGAAAATCTTTCCTCTTATTCCATTAGAACATCGCAGAACCCTGACGCAAGCCATGGTTATTACCCGTTTGGATTACGGCAACGCCCTTTTAGCAGAAGTGGGGCTGACTTCTCTTTAAAAGTTACAGGTCATCCAAAACACAGCTGCCAGGCTGGTCCTGAATATGCCTGCAAGATCCCCTTCGCTACCATTACTGAGAAAGCTACATTGGTTACCTGTAAGACAAAGATCTACCTTTAAAATCTGTTGCTTGACATTTAATGCCCTACAGGGTTTGGGCCCTAAATATCTGCAACATAAGCTGGTAAAATATAATCCGAGCCGTACTCTCAGATCCAGCTCACAACTACTACTGCATGTCCCTCGAATCAGACGTCACAGAGCAGGAGGCATGGCTTTCTCTTATCTAGCACCTGTCTACTGGAATAGTCTTCCTATCTCCTTGCGAGAAATTCCATCTTATCAAAATTTTAGGAAACATCTAAAAGCTTTCCTTTACTAAGGCCCCTTCCTTTCCGCTTTTCTCTCTGCCTCATGGTTTTCTCCCTTGAGTTGTGTTCTAAGTAAGCGCAGAGATGCCTCACGGTGAGTCGTTGCGCTATACAAGAAAGTATAACATAACATAACATAACATTGAATATAGTGTCTATCAACGCTCCAAAATGCAGGGGGAGATCAGTATTCAGAAGGGCATGTACCTCAGTACGAGTGTTAGCCACGTGAAGGACAAATGTTTCACGTGCGGACGTAATGGCAACTTCTTTTTGAAACAAAAGAGCCCTTATTCGACTCATGTTGTTGAACCCTGCTTTCAAGGTCGGAATGGAAGGCCAGATGGATATATCGAGCTTTTCATGCGGAGGAGGGAACAGAACATTTTTACAACAGACTACACGTTGGGAGACAGTCACTATGTATGGAATCCCTGCCAGCAAACCACAGCAATCTTCATTATTTCAAAGTAAATAACTACCGTTTTCTAACAACGTGAAAGTCGGTGTAATAGCCAGGGCGGGTGTACCTTTTAAAATACATGCCAAATTTGGGGCGTCTGAATTACAAGAGCTGTGCAATTGTATATTCCTACAGACCAATGAGTGATCGGGTGTGGAAGTCCAATCTTCACCCTTTAAATAAACTTCATTCCCATCCCTCAAGCACCTATAGGTAAACGGTAGAGACCAAACTTCATGGAGATATGCACTACCTAATGGTTCATATCTGCCTATGGCATAATGCTTCATGCATGCTTCGAATTTAAACCGTGGAAAAGGTAGCGTTATTAACTCATGAATAAGCCAAACTGCAGAATTTGTTTCGGTCACAGAAAATGGTAAAGGTTCTAACTCTTCAATATGCAATAGTGAAAATGTTGCATCTTTCATTGACATAAATTGTTGTTTAACAGTCAAATTAAATGGTAAAAATAGCGAAGTAGTGTTCATATAGTCCCAAGGCACTTTCCCCACTGTTGTTTAGAACCCCAAACAGATTTAAGATCAATCGTATCTTTCCACAGCTCATAGCCTCCTATTGCCAATTGGTCGATAAAGGACTTTGAATACAATAATTTAGTGTGGGTAAGTATAACTTTGGAAGAGGACTTCTCAGTCATCTTAAAATAAAATGCATCAGGGTTGGATTGATTAATATCAGTAAAGTAAGAAAACTTTTTCAAAAGAGTTTTGGAGCTGCCTTCATTTAACAGGAGCGGGACAATGTTCCCATTGTGTGTACTTAACCACATCCCTAAATGAGTTTGCTTTGTGCAGAAAATGATTGCCATAGTGTTGGTAACAAAACAAGTCCGCATAATTTGCAGAATCTAAGTACAAATCTTCAGCATCAAAGGCAGCATAATATTTCAAATCAGAAAATAGAGCCTCTACGGCTTGGACATCCCAATCATCAGAGCGTATATTTTGTTTAACCACATCCCCCATTGAAACACGAAGTACATTAGGGACATTAATAACCTCTGTGGGTCCGTGTATTTGAAATTTAACAGCATCCCATACAATCCCATCTAAAACAGGCCAAGCAGTGATAGTCACAAAAGTCTGGTACCTCTTCATTCTGTGTGATGAGGAGTGGGGTGCCAAAGTGCCATCAATTAGTCTAATTGTAGTTCTTTCTTTAACATAGTGTCCATTCACAAGATGAAAAAAATACACCACAAATCCAATCGACATGAATAAAAATATAGCAAATAGCACCAGCCATATGCAAGTCCAAGGAGGTATCAAAAAATGTTTTTAAACTAAACAGCAAAAATGTTATCTTTTGAAGGGGACTTTGATGTGGTAGAGACAGAGTCAAATGAAAAACGTGACTGGTTAGACACACAGGTTGTAAATCGGTCATCGAGAAGTCTGTGGGGTAAGTGTACTCAGTATCATCAAGGGGATCACCAGCCGGTGGATTCAATAAAGGATTTGTAACTGTAGGCATCTCGATTGCAATGTCTGGTCCAGTGTTACTTGCCGGAGCCAAAGCAGAATTTCTCAGCATTGCTGGACAATAGACCGCAGGTGTCATACTAACAAGAATCGGCCACTCTGTGTAGTTTGACATTGTCAATGGAGTTGTACCTGTTTTCCTTTCGACCAGGAAGTGGAGGTAAAATGACTGTTCTTGTACCCTGCAACCCAAGCACAGGAACTGGAGCACGATATGAGGGGCCGAACTCCTTCTTGTTCTCGGCCTTCTCTCGGACCAATTCACCAACTGGGTAGCCAGCCAACTACCGGAATCTGCAACGCAGCATCAGTTGTGGAGGGCAAATGTTCCTTTGCAAGACTGTCACGGGTCTTTTGTAGATTCTGGAAAACAGCACAATGTTCATCTATGTCAAAGGGAGCGGCAGACTCCGCCTGGTCTAGAACCTCATGGTCCGGAACAAACATTTTGATGCCAAAGAGCATTTCGTATGGGGTGGTGAGAGAACGATCTGCCACTGGCAGTCGCTCGATTGATGCGGGGGACAGTGGCGAGGGTGCGGTCAGCGGAACGAAGCTGGCGGTTCGGGGTGTAGGAGGTGAGTCGTTTGTTGAGGTACGCTGGGCCGGTGTTGTGGAGAGCTTTGTGAGCATAGGTGAGGAGCTTGAAGGTGATCCTCTTATTGATGGGAAGCCAGTGTAGGTCTTTCAGGTGGGCTGTGATGTGGCTGTGGCGGGGGATGTCGAGGATGAGGCGTGCCGAGGCATTCTGCTTGCGTTGTAGTCATTTCCGGAGTTTGGCTGATGTTCCTTCGTAGAGAGCGTTGCCGTAGTCCAGTCTGCTGCTGACGAGGGCCTGAGTGACTGTTAATGTATTAATAATATATTTATAAATGTTATAACTTTTGACCACAGCCTTGTTAATTCCGTTCTATTGTGCAACAAAGAACACTGTAAAAAGAAATACTGATAAAAGAAGAAGATTTCATTTGTCCTTGTTATAGCCCCAAGATAATGACAAAAATGTATTGTGCATGTCTTGGTAGGGCCACAAATAAGAACACACTGCGGAGGAGCATTCGATTAAATAAGTTTGTAAAAAGAAATCTCAGGATAACACATAAAATTGTTGGTGCTGGGCAAGGTCATGCCTCACCTTGAAAGGTCCTCTTGATGTGGAGAAAAAACATTTCTGTTTATACAGCCTTGCATCACTAACACTCACCGACAATGGGCATTTTAGAATTCACGCGGGCCAACTCTAAAACTTAGAAGTGCTTCGCTGTCTTCAGGTATAGGCCTGCTCGCCATCAAACCGGGTTTTTGAAGAGCGAGAGTTGTCCTATGATGAAGCATGACACCTGATGGTGTGCGAGGACAACCCGTTAAATTTTTTTGTATGCCCAGAACTCCTATTAAGTAGTGCCACGATGGACACTGTAACGTAACATAACTAAATATAATTTTTGGGTAGGTAGATTTGTGTGTATACATTTTAGAATGTTGGCCGTGTTTGCTGTCTGCTTGGGATTTGAGGTGCATTACGACATTACTCAATGTTTGACCATTTTTACCAAATCTTGTTTTTACCTTTCAGCTCCTAAGAAGCAGAAACTAAAGTAGGGATAGCAGCACTCTACTACTTCTGGCCAGCCTTAATTTTATCCATTTGTGGTATTTTTTTCATGTGCCGAGCAATTTGACTTTTTATAAAAAGTCTGACTCTTGTTTGAACACCCAACTGTAAACATATCACTGATTTTAGGGAAAACACTGGAGAGGGTCATTTAGGTGTGGAGGGAATGGCGCCAATCTTGTGTGCATATTGATAAATATGATGACAAGTCAGGCGGTGTAAACAGGAGAGGGAGAACCCTTAAACCCTCTTGAAAACCGAGCCTGCGGTCAACAAGTGGATTTAAGCGATCCTGTGCACACGTCAAATTTCTTGTGCTTAATGCAGCGTGATTCAAGACTATCACACAATCTTAAGTACACATACTATGAAAAACAATTGAAACAGTACAGAAACAAGTATATTTTTCTTCTTTTAATCTGAGCAGTTGCCCAGCCAACACGTGTTTTGTAAGGGGAGGTACCCCAGGACTTCTTCGAGGCTTTTGGCAAGCAAAAAGATATGTTGAGCTCCTCCCTGCCAGTTGTAATTCCGTCCCGGCTGGTGATTGGATGCTGAAGAAATTAGGCGTTCTTCTGCCCAGGTTATATTTCTGTCCCGGCTGTTGAGTGGAGGACAGAGTCCGTCTAATAATGAAGTAATGTCGGTGGTCACAAATCCTTATTTAAGTTAATGCTAAGTGCGGTGTCCAGAGAAATATTTAAATTCTATAGCTGTACTCCGGGTAAGAGTACTTGGAGGCGAGTGCGCTAGCCGTGTTCACGCTAACCCTTGGGTTATGTTAAGACCCGGTAGTCTGTCACTGTTTTTAGGTCGAGCCTAGAGCCAGCGTGCATGCGTTGCTCTGCAAGACTTATTGAGAAGAAGTAGGTGAATAAAAGCTCCGCCCACTCTCCGCCCATATTTGTCATTGGCTTGTGTCCTTGTCTGTCCAAAATACTGGCTTATGATTCATCGATAGGCTTATTAGTCCCTCCTTAGTACTACTTCCTCTTCATTTGTCACTTCCCATGGCGACTGGCCTCTTTACTTTGGCTGTTAGACGGTATGTCTTATTTAGAATGTGAGAACTATTTTCTTTGATGAGGTTCCCCTTCTGCAGGCACGACGTGCTTTGGTGCTTTCTTTTCCAACCCACGCCCTCCCTCCTGTTGTCCGTGCCTTCTTTTCCAACCCCGCCCTCCCTCCTGTTGTCCGTGCCTTCTTTTCCACACCCCACCCTCCCGCCCATTGTCCGTGCCTTCTTCTCTCCTACCCCCACCCTCCTGTTGTCTGTGCCTTCTCCCCCCTCTCTCCCTTTGTCCGTGATGCCTACCATTTGCAATGCAATAGGTCTCGCGTAAATGCAAGACCTATTGCATTTGCTTCTTTTATTTTGTCAACATGACAGGCTAACTTGGCGCGTGCTTGCTGAGAAAGAGGCTCCAAAGGGAAAATAAATTTGTCCTTTTGGGGCCACGTGAATCGAAGTGAGCGTCACAGTGAATCGAAGTGAGTGTCATAGGGAATTGAAGTGAGCGTCACAGTGAATCGAAGTGAGTGTCATAGTGAATTGAAGTGAGCCGCACAGTGAATCGAAGTGAGCGTCACAGTGAATCGAAGTGAGTGTCATAGTGAATTGAAGTGAGCCGCACAGTGAATTGAAGTGAGCGTCACAGTGAATCAAAGTGAGTGAATGTCATAGTGAATTGAAGTGAGCCCCACAGTGAATCGAAGTGAGCATCACAGTGATTTGAAGTGAGCGTCACAGTGAATCAAAGTGAGTGAGTGTCATAGTGAATTCAAGTGAGCCGCACAGTGAATTGAAGTGAGCGTCACAGTGAATCAAAGTGAGTGAATGTCATAGTGAATTGAAGTGAGCCCCACAGTGAATCAAAGTGAGCATCACAGTGAATCGAAGTGAGTGTCATAGTGAATTGAAGTGAGCCGCATAGTGAATTGAAGTGAGCCGCACAGTGAATCGAAGTGAACGACACAGTGAATCGAAGTGTGTGTCATAGTGAATTGGAGTGAGCCGCACAGTGAATCGAAGTGAGCGTCACAGTGAATCAAAGTGAGTGTCATAGTGAATTGAAGTGAGCCGCACAGTGAATCGAAGTGAGCGTCACAGTGAATCGAAGTGTGTGTCATAGTGAATTGAAGTTAGCCGCACAGTGAATCGGAGTGTCACAGTGAATTTAAGTGAGCCTCACAGTGAATCGAAGTGAGCCGCATAGTGAATTGAAGTGAGCCGCACAGTGAATTGAAGTGAGCCGCACAGTGAATCGAAGTGAGCGTCACAGTGAATCGAAGTGTGTGTCATAGTGAATTGAAGTGAGCCGCACAGTGAATCGAAGTGAGTGTCATAGTGAATTGAAGTGAGCCGCATAGTGAATTGAAGTGAGCCGCACCGTGAATCGAAGTGAACGTCACAGTGAATCGAAGTGTGTGTCATAGTGAATCGAAGTGAGCCGCACAGTGAATCGAAGTGAGCGTCACAGTGAATCAAAGTGAGTGTCATAGTGAATTGAAGTGAGCCGCACAGTGAATCGAAGTGAGCGTCACAGTGAATCGAAGTGTGTGTCATAGTGAATTGAAGTTAGCCGCACAGTGAATCGGAGTGTCACAGTGAATTGAAGTGAGCCTCACAGTGAATCGAAGTGAGCCGCATAGTGAATTGAAGTGAGCCGCACAGTGAATTGAAGTGAGCCGCACAGTGAATCGAAGTGAGCGTCACAGTGAATCGAAGTGTGTGTCATAGTGAATTGAAGTGAGCCGCACAGTGAATCGAAGTGAGTGTCATAGTGAATTGAAGTGAGCCGCACAGTGAATCGAAGTGAGCGTCACAGTGAATCGAAGTGTGTGTCATAGTGAATTGAAGTTAGCCGCACAGTGAATCGGAGTGTGACAGTGAATTGAAGTGAGCCTCACAGTGAATCGAAGTGAGCCGCATAGTGAATTGAAGTGAGCCGCACAGTGAATTGAAGTGAGCCGCACAGTGAATCGAAGTGAGCGTCACAGTGAATCGAAGTGTGTGTCATAGTGAATTGAAGTGAGCCGCACAGTGAATCGAAGTGAGTGTCATAGTGAATTGAAGTGAGCCGCATAGTGAATTGAAGTGAGCCGCACAGTGAATCGAAGTGAACGTCACAGTGAATCGAAGTGTGTGTCATAGTGAATCGAAGTGAGCCGCACAGTGAATCGAAGTGAGCGTCACAGTGAATCAAAGTGAGTGTCATAGTGAATTGAAGTGAGCCGCACAGTGAATCGAAGTGAGCGTCACAGTGAATCGAAGTGTGTGTCATAGTGAATTGAAGTTAGCCGCACAGTGAATCGGAGTGTCACAGTGAATTGAAGTGAGCCTCACAGTGAATCGAAGTGAGCCGCATAGTGAATTGAAGTGAGCCGCACAGTGAATTGAAGTGAGCCGCACAGTGAATCGAAGTGAGCGTCACAGTGAATCGAAGTGTGTGTCATAGTGAATTGAAGTGAGCCGCACAGTTAATCGAAGTGAGTGTCATAGTGAATTGAAGTGAGCCGCACAGTGAATCGAAGTGAGCGTCACAGTGAATCGAAGTGTGTGTCATAGTGAATTGAAGTGAGCCGCACAGTGAATCGGAGTAGCACAGTGAATTGAAGTGAGCCTCACAGTGAATCGAAGTGAGCCGCATAGTGAATTGAAGTGAGCCGCACAGTGAATTGAAGTGAGCCGCACAGTGAATCGAAGTGAGCGTCACAGTGAATCGAAGTGTGTGTCATAGTGAATTGAAGTGAGCCGCACAGTGAATCGGAGTGTCACAGTGAATTGAAGTGAGCCTCACAGTGAATCGAAGTGAGCCGCATAGTGAATTGAAGTGAGTGTCATAGTGAATTGAAGTGAGCCGCACAGTGAATTGAAGTGAGCCGCACAGTGAATCGAAGTGAGCGTCACAGTGAATCGAAGTGTGTGTCATAGTGAATTGAAGTGAGCCGCACAGTGAATCGAAGAGAGTGTCATAGTGAATTGAAGTGAGCCGCATAGTGAATTGAAGTGAGCCGCACAGTGAATTGAAGTGAGCCGCACAGTGAATCGAAGTGAGCGTCACAGTGAATCGAAGTGTGTGTCATAGTGAATTGAAGTGAGCCGCACAGTGAATCGGAGTGTCACAGTGAATTGAAGTGAGCCTCACAGTGAATCGAAGTGAGCCGCATAGTGAATTGAAGTGAGTGTCATAGTGAATTGAAGTGAGCCGCACAGTGAATCGAAGTGAGCGTCAAAGTGAATCGAAGTGTGTGTCATAGTGAATTGAAGTGAGCCGCATAGTGAATCGGTGTGTCACAGTGAATTGAAGTGAACCTCACAGTGGGCGTGGAAAACATTCTACAGTTGTTGCCCTGCCTGTTCATTCCCGATAGAATGAGAGGGCTCCACAAAC
Organism: Lissotriton helveticus; assembly: GCF_964261635.1. Lineage (NCBI taxonomy): Eukaryota > Metazoa > Chordata > Amphibia > Caudata > Salamandridae > Lissotriton > Lissotriton helveticus. Next base: position 127,488,466 of record NC_136068.1, on the reverse strand, counting down.
CCACTCAAAAGCAACGAGAATACGGCAGACAATGAGGTGATGGGGGTGGGCCGTGCAACCTCGTATAGTGGTTAGGCTGTTTGGACCACCCAGGAAATCAGGTGCCATATTGACGTGAAAGTTTCCTAATTTGCAATCAAAACGTGTTTTTTCTTTCCAAGCGGATGGTCTGTGAACACGATTGCTTTCTTAAATAAATTGGGGCGTTATGTAAACACTGCAAAAAAGCATTATGCTCTACGAAACACTCGCATTAGCCACTTAACTCCCTTTAGCCATTTCATCTTAAAAATTTTCCTCTGGAAAGTCAACGACAAGCTTTTGAAAGAGGCCACTGTGTGCCTCACATATCAAGCAATGGCCTGAATGTTTTATATAGATATTTTTGGGAATATTGCAGATTTCATTGCGTAAAATGCGTAGACAATCTAACTCTTTATCCTTCCGAAGTCGAGAAAATAAGCCCTCGAAAATTTAGCAATACTACCATGCTTTTTATGCACCAACAACTTTTTTGTAAAAACTATTACTATTTTCAAATAATAAAGGGTTAACTTCCAAACGGGTGCAGAGTGAGAGTCCCGTGAAAGTACTTAGGCTCTGGAAAGGCTTTCCCTTTCAAATGTAACATTTTATTATCATTTTTGAATTCTGTATAGAGCTTCCGGACTGAAAAATATTTGGAAAGTAAACCATGCCATTTATAAAAATAAGGAAATATTGATTTGTATGTAGATTTTTTTAGGTACAATAGGATACTAGTTTGCTTTTCCAGTATTTTGAAATGACCTTTTTTTTAAGCAAGGATTTATAAGCAAGCTTAGACAAAGCCAATCGTTTGGCACTCGCATTTCAAAGGCGAGACCTATTGGCTTTGTCAATGCTTGTTGTACCTTCTAATACTCCAGATGGTACTCGTTTACTGAGCTGGCACAAATTACAAAACGACTTCACACTTCAGGATTGGCTAAGCCTCCTTTCCTGCCACCTTTCGGGTAATTTTGTCCAGTTCTTGTTGCTTTGCAAAAATTCCTCTGTGGTTTTGTATGAGAAAAACAAGTTTTTAGGGCCCCCGCGGAGTCATTTTGCTCTCTTGCCTAATCAGGAGATATACAAACTGTCAGAGAAATTCTAAAAATTCCCAAATGCCTTTTCTTTTGAACATTCCGTGCGTGTTTGTAAGATACTGCCGAGGAAAGAAAACACTTTTACTTATATAAGTGCTACTAAAGAGAGAGAGAGAGAGAAGAGAGAGAAAAGAGAGAGAGAGAGAGATAGATGTGTGTGTGGGGGGGAATGAATAACTGTAAAACGTGTAACAGTTCCAATCGTTTGCCATTTTGTCATGTTCCAGTAACAGCACACGGGACCTCATAGCTGCCAAGGTTCCAGACTGCTATGTGTGACATTTTCATAATTTGAGTGTAATTATGAGTGACATTTCAAAGACTATGAGTCTCTCTCTCTGAATTGACTTGTGAAATTGACAGTCAGGGAACCGGGCAGGTCCCTTGTCGGAACTAAGAAACCTCACACAACTAATAAGCTGGATGACATGTTTCATTCAGCCCTATGGTTGTCTTGTTTCATCATCGGCTTCCTGCTCCAACGTCAAGCTGGCGCTGCAATGCCTGACGGGTAACAACGGGTGTTACACTTTTGTGGAGATCTTTTGTTCCTTGCCGTGATTTGAGAGCGTGTGAGGGACCTAGAAAAGTGAAGTAGTGAGCAAGGTGTATTAAAAAAGGTTGGTTAATCCACTAAGAGTCCTTTATTCGTGTGGTAAACCACCTTGTTAAAAAGTGAAATGAGGGGTACCGAGAACCAAAGTTAAGTTAGTGTGGCCTCATTCAACCCTCATATGTGGTCAACATGTTTCATGCCCTAAAGGCAATTCTTCAGGACCGGATAGTGCTCATAAACTAGTCAGGGGCCCAAAATGGGCTGAAGTGTATATAGTATACAACCTGGTGGGTCAATAACCAGAGCAGGCTGGTAGTCCTGCGACCAAGTCAGACCCTAGCACCCCATGTGTCAGTCCACGCAGCTGTTATTGTGGGACCTGTGCTTAGAGGTAATTACCTTGATAGCGCGAGGCCAGAGCTATTCAGAACCTACCCCCACACTCCGGCGTGTAACGACACGCAGAACAGCTGTCTGTCAATTTCACAAGTCAATTCAGAGAGAGAGACTCCGCTACATAATTGGTATTATTCCCAGGGGAACTTTGTACAACTTCTTGGTTACATATTCTTCGGACAGGTACACTGGACCCCAATAAATATTGTCCTTCTTTAGTCCCCTCCTGTTGTTCACAAAGACTATGAGTGACACTTTCTCGTGAGCAAAATCAAGCAATAAAGACGAGGCAAACATATACATATCAGAAATTACACCCATTTGGCAATGAGAAACTCTAGCTCAAAACTGCTCCTGCAAAGCACCAGAAATGGAAGGGCGCTAACCAGAGTCCGACTGTGCGACACTTTAAACCAAGCAATGACTTTCATGTAGAGAGAAAAACTTCTCAAACTTGCCTCTTTGCTCAAAAACATCTGAAATGAAATGGTCACTAACCACCTAATTTATTATTAAGGAAACTTCTGATTCTTCAACACCACTAGACCGGATCTAGTGGCAATCGGCACCAGCTCCTTCCCTGGACCTTTTAGAGTAAGGAATCTCCGTACTATTTTGCTGATTCACTTTTACAGCTCGGCGGGCATCTTCTTGTTTTTGCTGCGTCACGCCATGACACTTTACCAGATTGTAACACTATGCGGGCGTGATCACTCCGGGAGAAACCTTGAGAAACCAGCGATGAAAAGGCTGCTAAGCCTAGACAGTGCAAGGTGGGCCCCTAGGTGAAAAGCAAGCAAGACACGTCACCAGCCTTGCCCATTGACCTAGATTCGCCAGGGAGCACGTGGAACCTCGCCTCAGGTAACTTGTGTCATGCTCTCGTACTTGTCACCTGAGTGAGACCTGACGCACAATCACATGTTCTGCGTGACATATATTCTTTTGTGAGGACGAAAATACAAAGCCCACGCTACTAATCTAGCCTTTTAATGACCACAAGCAGTGTCACCGAGCCAGTATGTGGCAAGTGCCATTTCCCAAGTATGTGATGTTTTTAACTCGTGATTGAAGTGGAAATATAGACTCACACGTGCTCGCTGTCCCTATACTTGCCAACCTTCTCTTGAGGGTAGATTTCCCAGATCCCAACATGTTCATTTGCATAATGGTCTTCACCTAGCCCTTTTCTTCCTTGTATGTTACAGTTGTGAATTGTGCAGTTTTCTGTTGCCTGTAATGTCTGATGTTTTTCTATTTCTAAATGTATTCAGGATTGTTTGTCTTTTATGTAATTGTGTCTTGGTTGTTGGACTTTTATAGTGTGAATTTATATATATATATATTTTTATGAATTTTGTAAATTATGGGCTGTTTCATGAATTTCTATGTACTATTTAGATGAGATTAGATTACTGTGATGTTTTCCTGGTATTTTTATTAAATGAATTCACTTATGTGTTCTATTTTATATCTTTTCTACCTTCCAAAAAATGAAAATGACAAAAATACTGAATGATGGAAAATAAATAATGAAATTTAATTGAGCGGTTCTGTGGGTGGAATTTTTCTATATCTTGGAACTTTGGTCCTATTTTTATTGCGAGTTGGGGGCATCCTTTACATGTTACACAGTACGTATCTTCCCCTGGTGGCATCTTCCCTGTGGATTGGCTTTCTCAGGGTCCCTCTTGTGTTTATTGAACTTCACCTAGCCCTGACCCTGGATCGGCCCATACAGCTCCTGTTTCCGCACCAGGATACCCTCCCGGGTGAGTTGAAGACAATACATGAACTTTAACCTAAAAGGGTGCGCTGTATTTTTGTAAATACGGCACATCCCTGCGTTTTGAAAATGGCACAGGTAGGGACCACCGACCCTATTACTACCCATATAAATTCCCTAAGCAGCTGTGCCCTCCAGATTTATCCGTGACATATTTTCAGTAATTATGGGCATGGCCAGGGCCGGCTTTAGGGCATTGCGATTGGTGCGGCCGCACTGGGCGCTGACCTGTGGAGGGTCACCAACCTCATGGGAGGGGGCGATTGTTTAACAATAACTTATGATTTGAGAGATGAGTGGCATGGTGGTAGTGACAGAATCGGGGCGGCGGTAATGTGGTGTGGCAGCGCCAAAAATGATTCTCACACCGGGCGCCACCATCGCTAAAGCCAGACCTGGGCATGGCTTAAAACAAGTAAGCCAAAAATATGTGCTTAGCATAGTGTGCCACCCGACTGGTATTTTGCTGTTTCGGCCATTGCATTCAGATATATGATACAAGAAGTAACATTTTACATACAACAAGCCAGTACTAGTGGCTTTGTCAATGATTGTTAGTTGCTTCAAATAAACAAGCAACAACCACAGCTTTGTGGTATATATTGAAAATGCTTCAGTTCTGAAATGATGAGGCTGTGCAAGAACTATAAGGGAGTCTCTTTGAAGTTGCATCAAGAGCTTTGAGCAGTGGTACTGCTCCGAGTTAAGATTTTCTTTTCTACCCCTGAGGGTGAGGGCAAAAATGGAGAGCCCGATAGGGACTCATCGCAGCACCTGTTTTTCAGAACTGCTGGTGCTGAGCACCGGAAGGATCCGGCCCACTTAAAGCCCTGGTCATCCCATGTGCCTACTGTAAACAACAAAAGAGGCCCAAGAAGTGTTTTTCTTCTGACAGCATTTGTTGTATTTTCAAATAAAGACTTTCAAATCCCAGGAAAGTTCTTGTGCCAAGCTGCTGCTAATTATTTCAACATAAAAATCTATGTTTTTGTTTTCCTTTCTATGACTGGTACCTGATATACTTTAACTTGTGCACAAGAGTTTGTGAAAGAAGAAGGCTACAGCATTTCAAATGTTTTCGTCACACGTAGGAAAACTTATTTGTTCAAATATCCCAGCAGCATGTGACTGCCACATGGGTCCACATAGCACTTTATCCTAAAATGTGATGAGAATAAATGTTTTAGCCTGATCAATTAAGATTACTGACAAATTAAGATTACTCTCTGCAATCCACACAATTCTAAAATTATGCAGATATATGATTTCAATGTTCCTATTTTCATTTAAAATTGACAAAAATCATAACATTAAATGCCAAATGGCATAGAATGACATTAGGGGCCATATGTATGAAGGCAATTTTGCGATTGCAAACGCCAAAATTCGCAAAATTTCGGCATTTGCGATCGCAAAATTGCTAAGTGGTATGTATGTAAGCAAAATAGCCTCACAAAATAAGAAATCGCAAATTTGCGATTCCCTATTTTGCGATTGCATTTAAGGAATCGCAAATTGCGATTCCTTAAATGCAATGTATGAGGCCCAGAAAAAGTGCAATTTAAATAAGGCGATTCTTTGAAAAATTCACTTTTTTGCATTTTCCAAGGTGCCATGTGGCACACATACATGCCCTTAGGGCATGTATGTGTGCCACATGGGCACTCATTCACATTTCAGGGGTGCAACAGAGTGTCCTTTGACACCCTGGCACCCTTGAAATTGCATTCTCAATTTGCGATTCTCTAATTGAGAATCGCAAATTAAGAATGTCTTCCCATTCATTCCTATGGGCCTCTAGGCTCATAGGAATGAATGGGGAGGTATTCCTTAATTGCGAATTTCAATTTGCGATTCGCAATTAAGGAATATGTAGGATTCACAAAATTAGTTGCAAATCCTACATACATAGCATTTTTGCGATTCTCAAATGGCGATTCCCTAAAAATCGCTATTTGAGAATCGCAAAATGTAACTTTCATACATATGGCCCTTAGTTCTATCATACACGTTGCTTCTTATTTAGTGTACACAAAAGACCCACAAATGATGGACGGAATGCCGAACAAATCAAACATTCACCTCCAGTCAAGAGATCTGGGTTAAATCCGTTGTTCTTTTGCTCACTATTCCACCCCGGTTTAGACCCAGCCGTATACAATTCATTCTTGAACCTGCTCCTCATGGTAACTTTTCAGCCCAAACTGCCATCTGTTCTCTTTGCATTTGTCCCTCCAAGTGGGCAGGGTATGCCCAGATATGGGTCTCGTGCTTGCTGCGTCACCAGATTTAAGATAGCGTGACTGATGAGGGGTGAAACCCCGAAACCGGTCCTAGGATGCTTGATTCTGGTCCAGGGAGGACCTGGTTTGGCAGTTCAGCCTGTACTGTTCCCATGAGGTACAGGGTCAAGACTGATTTGTATATGGCCAGTTCTGAACTGGGGTGGCATGGTGAGCAAAATAATGATAGATTTCACCCAGATCTCTAGACTGGGGGTGCATGTTTTGATTTGTTCTGCATTCCATCCATCACTTGTATGTCTTTTGCTTTCTCACCCTAAGTGCGCCAGATATGCCCAGTCGTGGGCCCTGGGCTCACTGTGCTACTGGATTCAAGCTATCCGGCTGATGAGGGGTGAAACCCTGAAACTGGTCCTATGATGCTTGTTTCTGGTCCAGGGAGGACCAGGCTTGGCAGTTTGGGCTGGACTGGACTGTTCCCATGAGGCACAAGGTCAAGACTGATATGCATATGGCCAGGTCTAAACTGATGGCATGGTAAGCAAAAGAATGATAGATTTAACCCTGATCTCTTGACTGGGGGTGAATGTTTTGATTTGTTGTGCATTCCCTCCATCACCTGTAGGTCTTTTGCATTCTCACCCTAAGTGCGCCTCGGCCCCGGACTCACTGTGCTACTGGATTCAAGCTATCTGGCTGATGAGGGGTGAAACCCTGAAAGGGGTCCTTTGATGCTTGTTTCTGGTCCAGGGAGGACCTGGCTTGGCAGTTCGGGCCGGAATGCTCGCATGATGCACAGGGTCAAGACTGTTTTGCATATGGCCAGGTCTAAACTGGGGTGGCATGGTGATCAGAAGAATGATGGATTTAACCCCGATCTTTTGACTGTGGGTGAATGTTTTGATTTGTTCTACCGTCCATCACTTGTATGTCTTTTGCTTATTTGGTGTACAGCAAAATATGTGTGGAAACTCTATTTGCAAACCTAACTGACGCATCGGCATTGATATACCTGATATTTAGCTTGGCTAGACATTGCTGATTCGGGGCCAATTTTTCTGGAAGTCATTTTTAAAGATGGCTTATGTGTTGCAGTGAAGATGTAATATTTCAGGAACCATGACACCTAAATACTTCGTTTTGGTGTCAAGACAGGCTTTGGAGGCAAAGTAGTGTTATAGAGATAGAAAATAACTTCTCAGGGCAACCCTTCTGCCATTTTCCAAAATGGCGGCTTTAATAGAGGAAGAAGAGACATATATAGAAATGAAACAAAAAATAATGTTTTTAATCCTTTAAATGTATACACCAAACAATGTTTATGATTAATGTTTATCACTCCTGTTTTAGACACATTTTTTAGTTCACTTTTTAGATATGTTTTGGCAATCGCTCGTGGTACATTTACACAATGTTGAACATTTGAGACGAGCATATCGACAGGGATATCATTTTTTAGCACAGATTTTGCAAGTACCTGTACCTGTAAGTGTAAGTGCAGTGGGTAGAGCCTTTAGAAATTGAATATGTCTTAGCACCCCATCAATATCTTCCCAACCAAATTCACATGGATCTTTCTCTACATATGCATGATCCAAAACATTTACACATCTTCTGATCAAGTAGAATGCTCTTTTAATGTGTCCACGCACAGAATATGACAACGGTGGAAGGTCAATTAGCGGAACTGATCTCTTGAACCCACTGTACGAGGATCGTCAAATGTGTGACAGTCAGAACTCATTTTCCACACAAGCACAAGGTATTTTTCCATGTCCTTAAAGTCACATTCTTCTTCCGTCTCAACAAATTCTTTTAGAAACTTCACAGTTCAGCAGTTAAAGCTCCAAGCTTTGTTTCAGTTTTGCTCATAGTGTCATCACCCGTAAGAATATGTGCCTTGATAAGAACACTGGGCATCTCTGGGTCAAGTTTCTTGCACAGAATATGATGCAGGATTAAGTGTCTTTTCTCACTTGTTCCATAACGTATCCTTAACTCTGACAATCCTTAACTTATGAACAGTGCAACAAATTTTAGTAGCATAATAATAACATCTGTGTCATTTGACAGGACAAAGATTTGATTCCCCTAAAAAAAATTCACAGTTTTATATAGCGCGAACTTGACCTGAATCGGGTATCAGAGTGCTTTACATAGCACCAGTTGCATTACATGAGGACACATTCATTGTTGTTAGGCACGGGGAGATTAAGTGATTTGCCCAGAATCACAGGATGTTCAGCGTCATTGCCGAGACTTGATCCCAGGTCCCCAGAGTCGAGGTCGACCACCCTAGCCGTTAGGCCAACTCCCCTCCCCAACTTGAACAACCCACTCAACATGTGGCACAACATGAAGGTCGGTTGCCTCCAATTTGCTGTTAAGTTCTTGCACAGTATGGCCCGTACCTTTTGAATATATCTCTGCATGCACCAACTGTCAGGAGGTGAATCTGGCGCCTACCTAGGATGGCACTACATCTCCCAGCAGGCTCCTATACGGGGGAGGAGCTTAACTCATAAATGTCATGTAATTCTGTCCTTCGGTTCTTCTTGGATCAGGAGACAGACTTCACGGAGCTGCCTTTTGGATTCGGTGGCGGCTCTTTCCGTGTTTGCTGGCTGAGGTGCATTCAGCGCTAGGACTCTAGTTTCAGAGCCGCGCTGTCTGTGGTTGCCTCGGTTCCTTCCTAAAACACCCCTCACGCTGATCAAAGAGTTCGTGAGTGGTAACGGCTCTTTGTTATTTTTGGAACTGAGAGGGAAACAAACTTCAGAACTTTCGAGCGCAGGTAGGCGCTACACTTTCCTTTTCATTTGGCACTGCCTTCTGTTGCAAGACTGTGATTGTACATTTTGGATTCACTTGAGGGTATTTACACCTGGATTATACTTTTGTCGGGCGCTGGGAGTGTTGGCTCATCTTTATTTCTTTATGGACACTGAGTTTCTTATTTTATTTAATCTACGCTGAGGATATTCTGGAACCTTTCAAATCCTCTTGCTTCTGTGTTTTCATGCAGTCCTAGTCGGGAGGTTATTCTTTTGTTGTTTTCTTGGATTGAATTCTTTGAGTGCAGTGTACGGCTGCTCATGGTATGTATGGTATTCACTGAGAGTGGTATGGTTGAATATTATGCACATGAGATTAATGTGGTGTGTTCTTTTGTATTATAGAGTGGTCATTTTATTGGTCTTGGAGAGAAGTATCTTCGAGAAAGAGTAGAAGTGGTTTTTGGCTTCTGCAGTTTATCCACAGGTATTAGTATAGTCTTAGCGAGACATTTTGAGTGTAGACTGTATGACCAGTGTATTCACCCTGTGTTCTTCTTTTTAGGTATCCCTCCTCCCAGCGGTTCCGGCTCTTTATTCTCTTTTTTCCCTCACCTGATTGCCTCATTACTCTGTATACTTTCAGAGTTGGGGACGTCGGGAGGTGGACCCCTTTGTGCATCACATCGAATCCAAGAAGCAAATGTGGATCTGACAGGATTACGCGCCCACGATATACCGCTTCTTGGGTTTTGTATGTGTTGCGCAAATGGCGTCCTTGGATGACGTTCTGCAGGCTTTAGTGTTGGCTCAACAGGAGCTGGCTGCCTCTAAGGCTGAAACAGCAGTTCTTCGAGAAAGAGTAGATAGACAGTCCCGAAACCCATTTGATGCCTCACCCTCAACGTCTCAAATACAGGTGAATGTACCACCTCCAATTCCTCTGGCTAGTCCGGAGAGGTTTTCGGGCGATCCTTTGAAGGTTCAGACCTTCCTAACGCAAATCATGCTTCACTGTTCGTGTAAGCCAGCCTCTTTCCCCACTAATCATTCCAGGGTCGCTTTTGCGATATCGTATATGATTGGCGACGCTGCCAACTGGGCGGTCCCGCTGGTCAAATATGATGATTCTCTCCTTACAGATTGGGACTCGTTTCGTCGTGAGTTTGAAAGGGTTTTTGATAGGAGAGCCACAACGTTGTCTGCTGATCGTGAATTGTTACAACTCAAACAGGGGAAGCAGGATTTAGTTGCTTATCTGACTAAATTCAATCGTTTGATAGCAGAGACAGCGTGGCCTGAAGACAAGAGGATGTCTTTATACTATCAAGGGTTGAGTGAGGAGATGAAAGATGTCCTTGCCCAGATTGATCCACAACCTACAACGTGTACCGATTTAATGAATCTCACGCTCCGCCTAGATCACAGATTAGCAGAAAGACGGGGAGAAAGGTCGTATGCACCCACGGAAAGAACAGAGAAGGGAAACAAGGGTAACGCTTCTTCATCGGACTCACATTCTGAGCCCATGGAGGTGGGAGCTATAAGGGCTCCTTTGTCTAGAACAGAAAGAGAGAACCGTAGACTCATGGGTCTATGTATGTACTGTGGGAAGAAAGGCCATTATGTGAAGGACTGCCCCACGAAACCCAAAAGAACAGGCAAGTTCGGTTTTTCCAAGAAGGTAGCTGTTGCTACCGTTCCTTTTCCACTTCAAGACTCTAAAGAGATATTGGAGCACAAGTTAGGACCACCCTCAGTAGGAACCCGTTCTCCAGGGTTACAATTACCGTCGTTGGCTGGGGGTCTGGAAGCATCTGTAGTAACACACATAGTTCTTCCCATGCTTCTCACGGATCGGTTTCAAACGCATGAAGTTGGGGATATTGTGGACTCAGGTGCCACAGGGAACTTCATCGACAGTGGGTTAGTTCAGAGATTGGACTTAAGGCGCATTCCCAGAGGCACCCCTGAGATGGTGTTGGCGGTGGATGGAAAGCCCTTGAAATCTGGCCCTATCACGGAGGTGACAGAGGAATTGGAGTTGGTCAGACAGGGGGAACAGACAAATCATGTCGAAAGAATCACATTGAATATCATAGAGGCACCGCAGTATGAAATCATCTTGGGTATGCCTTGGTTGTCGTTTCATAATCCCACAGTGGATTGGAAGGAGAAGAGTGTGTGTTTTGAATCTGAGACTTGTAAGAACACCTGCATCCAGTCGTCAGTCACACGTGCTTTGGCGATGTCCCATAGTTATCAGGTAGTGACGGCTGCTGAGAAGGATATGGCGATCCCTCCTGAGTATGCCCAGTTTAGAGAGGTGTTTAGTGAGAGTAAGGCGGAGTCTCTTCCACCACACCGCAGTTATGATTGTCAAATAGACCTCATACCTGGGGCGGTGTTGCCCTCTTGTCGAGTATATGCTCTCTCGGAACCTGACGCACAATATTTACAGGAATACCTAGAGCATTATGTCAGAATGGGATTAATTCGACCGTCCCGGTCTCCTGCGGCTTCTCCTTTATTTTTCATAAAGAAAGCCAATGGGGACTTGAGAACCTGTATTGATTTCAGAGTATTGAACAGGAATACTGTCAGGAATAGATACCCTCTTCCACTCATCCCCGTTTTGTTAGATCAAGTGCGGGAGGCAGTCATTTACACCCGACTTGAATTGAGAGGGGCCTACCACCTTGTAAGGATGAGAGAGGGGGATGAGTGGAAGACGGCTTTTAAAACACGTTACGGACTGTTCGAGTATCTCGTAATGCCGTTTGGGTTATGTAACGCCTCTGCGGCGTTTCAGTTTTTTGTGAATGACGTCCTAAAGGATTTCGTGGATAAATTCGTGGTCGTGTACATAGACGACATTCTGATTTACTCGAACAGTCCGGAAGTGCATTCTCGACATGTGTCTCTCATACTACAGAGGTTGCTGGAACATGGTTTGTTTTGCAAGTTATCAAAGTGTGAGTTTAATGTGCAAGAGGTTGAATTTCTGGGGGTGATTCTAAGTCCATCTGGGTGGAGCATGTCAGACAGAAAGGTGTTGGCAGTGCAGGAATGGCCTATTCCGAAAAATGTGAGAGACGTGCAGTGTTTCTTGGGATTTTCCAATTACTATAGAAGATTCATTGCTCATTTCTCCCAGCTTGTTTCTCCCTTAACACGGTTGTTGAGGAAAGGAAACCCTTTTTGTTGGACTGAGGAGGCCATGAACGCCTTTCTGTATCTCAAACGAGCATTTACCACAGCGCCTATACTGCAACATCCTCAAAGTGAGGTGCCTTACATCGTGGAGGCGGATGCCTCTGACATAGCTGTGGGGGCTGTTCTCTCTCAACGTGATCGACACACAGGACAATTGCATCCTATAGCCTTTTTATCGAAAAAATTGAGCTCTGCTGAGCTTAATTACACGGTGGCGGAGAAAGAACTATTGGCCATCAAGAAGGCGTTTCAGGAGTGGAGACACTATGTCTGGGGAGCAAAACACCCAATCACTGTGTATACCGATCATCGGAACTTACAATATATGAAAACAGCCCGGCACCTCACTCAAAGGCAAATGAGATGGATGCTGTTTTTTGCGGAGTTTGACTTTGTAGTCACGTTTAGACCAGGGTCTGACAATCGGAAAGCTGATTCTTTGTCAAGACAAGAAGACATCCACGAAAACAAACGAAACAGTCCTGAATCCATCATTTCTCCTGAGAAGGTGTTGTGTGGCATCACAATTGAAAATTTCCTGGACAATGTACAGAAGCATCAGGATGAGGAGAGTTGGAAGAAGTGGACAAGTCTGTCTCCTCACCGCACCCTGAAGCATGGCATACCTTTCTATCAAAACCGGCTGTATTTGCCATCCTTTGAACTGCGTCTCCAGGCGTTCAACTGGTGTCATGACTCTGTTCTTGCAGGACATTCGGGATGTACCAAGACGCTTAGCTTGTTACAAAGGCAGTTCTGGTGGGAACAAATGGACAAGGACATTGGTTTATGGATCAAACAATGTGATGTATGTGCCAGAGCGAAGAACGAGCATTCCAAAGCTAAAGGCAAATTGGTAACCATGCCAACTCCATCACAGCCGTGGCACACCATAAGCATGGACTTCGTTGTGGGTTTACCCTTGGATCAGGGTTGTGATGCCATCATGGTTGTGGTTGACAGTCTCACTAAGATGGGCCATTTCATTCCCTGCAAGAACCTCCCCACCGCTGTTCAAACTGCGCAACTGTTGTTATCCCAGGTAATCAGACTACATGGACTCCCAAGGGTTATCATCTCGGACAGGGGACCGCAGTTCATCGCCCCGTTCTGGAAGACGTGGTGCAAAGCGCTCAAAATAGAAGCAGCAACATCGACCAGTTTTCATCCACAGACGGATGGTCAGACGGAAAGGTTGAACCAGACCCTAAAGACCTATCTGAGGTGTTATGCAAAAGATGCCAGTGAATCCTGGGTTTCGCTGTTGTGGTTGGCTGAACTATCGTATAACAACGCCTGGCACAGTTCCATCAAGGAATCACCTTTCTGAGCCAATCATGGATTTCATGCTCAAGTCCCGCCCTTGTCTATACCTTGTGATGTAACGGACCAACCTGCTGTAGCATCCCGAATGAAAACTCTGTTGGATATGCGTCGTAAGATTCAAGGGAATCTTGTTTGAGCTAAGATTCATTATAAGTCCTGGGCTGATCGCCGGCGTCAGGTGGGTCCCGTTTACGCAGTGGGAGAACGAGTGTGGTTGTCCACCAAGAATATTCGCTTTAGGTTCCGCAGCATTTTTCATCCTCGGTTCATTGGCCTTTATGAGATGGTTCGTCCTGTGGGGTCTGTTGCATACAGGCTGAGGCTGCCGGCTTCTCTGCGTATTCATCCTGTTTTCCACTGCAGTCTGTTGAAGCCTGCGGGGCATTTCAGGAGGGCGGCTGTTCCTCCGGTGGTCCGTGATGGTCAATTGGAGTATGAGGTGCGGAGAGTGTTGGACTCCTCATATCGGCGGGGAAAGCTGTGGTATCTCATAGCCTGGAAGGGGTATTCCGCGGAGGACGATTCTTGGGAACCTTCCGCAAACGTCCATGCACCTCGGGCTGTGCGGGAGTTCCACGCTGCCCATCCGGATAAGCCTGGATCTAGGAGGCGCCTGGGAGGGGGACATACTGTCAGGAGGTGAATCTGGCGCCTACCTAGGATGGCACTACATCTCCCAGCAGGCTCCTATACGGGGGAGGAGCTTAACTCATAAATGTCATTCAGTGCGCACCTCCTGTGCGCGTAATTCTGTCCTGTTTTGAAGACGTCCTGGTTTGTTCGTCTTGGCTCCCCCCTCCCCCCTCCCCCTCCCCCGCCTTGGATCAGGTTCCTGTTGTTCCTGTTTTGTTCAGCTGCCTTCGGTTCTTCTTGGTTCAGGAGACAGACTTCACGGAGCTGCCTTTTGGATTCGGTGGCGGCTCTTTCAGTGTTTGCTGGCTGAGGTGCATTCAGCGCTAGGACTCTCGTTTCAGAGCCGCGCTGTCTGTGGTTGCCTCGGTTCCTTCCTAAAACACCCCTCACGCTGATCAAAGAGTTCGTGAGTGGTAACGGCTCTTTGTTATTTTTGGAACTGAGAGGGAAACAAACTTCAGAACTTTCGAACGCAGGTAGGCGCTACACTTTCCTTTTCATTTGGCACTGCCTTCTGTTGCAAGACTGTGATTGTACATTTTGGATTCACGTGAGGGTATTTACACCTGGATTATACTCGCGCTATTGTCGGGCGCTGGGAGTGTTTGGTCATCTTTATTTCTTTATGGACACTGAGTTTCTTATTTTATTTAATCTATGCTGAGGATATTCTGGAACCTTTCAAATCCTCTTGCTTCTGTGTTTTCATGCAGTCCTAGTCGGGAGGTTATTCCTTTGTTGTTTTCTTGGATTGAATTCTTTGAGTGCAGTGTACGGCTGCTCATGGTATGTATGGTATTCACTGAGAGTGGTATGGTTGAATATTATGCACATGAGATTAATGTGCTGTGTTCTTTTGTATTATAGAGTGGTCGTTTTATTGGTCTTGGAGAGAAGTATCTTCGAGAAAGAGTAGAAGTGGTTTTTGGCTTCTGCAGTTTATCCACAGGTATTAGTATAGTCTTAGCGAGACATTTTGAGTGTAGACTGTATGACCAGTGTATTTACCCTGTGTTCTTCTTTTTAGGCAACCCTCCTCCCAGCGGTTCCGGCTCTTTATTCTCTTTTTTCCCTCACCTGATTGCCTCATTACTCTGTATACGTTCAGAGTTGGGGACGTCGGGAGGTGGACCCCTTTGTGCATCACATTGAATCCAAGAAGCAAATGTGGATCTGACACCAACTCCTCATTGACAATCATTCCACTTGCAATAATTGTAAATTTAATATTCACTGAAGCATCAGCAATATTTTGGCGAGTTAACATCTCTAAGTTCATCTTGTTCAATGTTGATGACCAGAATTCATCAAGTTGTACAGATAAAGGTATCACATTTTTGATGCAGGCAAGGTCAATTGTTCCACTTATAGACATTCGTGTGATTCTCTCACATTCTGTGACAGATAGTTCAAGATAATTGTCAAAGGCAATGTTCAGTTCTTGCTGTAGAACAGTCTGAATGACCTCTCTGAAGTTTTGCAACGATGAAATCTTGACCATTCACAATTGTGACATATGGTCCACAACAATCACAAAACAGGTAGTGGAGAGTCTAAGGGAATTTTTAAGACCTGCCCAAGCTATCATCCCCTAATAAACATACTGTTCAACACACAAAGCCTGGGGTCTAATGAGAGAGTCAAACAAATACTCTCATCTCCTAAGACTCTGAGCCCTACTGGTGCTCGTTAGAAAACCTAAAGAGTCCTCTGTCAAAACTACTGTGTCAAAAATACTGCCCAACGCATTTTCTTCCCAGCAAAAGTGGGTGAGACCCAAGGTCCAGAGATGGATTCCCATCAATGTCTTGTAAGTGATCTTATAATCTTATAATTTGGTCCACAACTACAGCGGTTTTCCATGAGGACACCTTTTCGGATTGAAATTCTTCAGGGGAAAGTTTTTTTCGAACTCTTGTACGAGTTTGTGCATTACTGGTTTGGTTGCGGCATCTCCATAAAATAATGAGTTTGTTGGAAGAAGATCATGCAACAGAATGTCCTTGATAAATTCACTCCTTTCTTTTGCTACACCCATCTCTTCATATGCTAGTGAAAGTCGTTTATTTGTAGCCTTTTCTGTGGTGGCTGGTTGGACAAAAATATGGCAATTAAAGCGTGGAAGTTTCGCTTTAGTGATTATATCAAACAGCATTTTCTCTTTCAATACAAATCTTTCCTGCTTCAGTTCTGTGCACAGTTATGATCCATGTTCCGGAACATCTGGTGCGTTATCCACATATTGTTTGGTCGAGAAGTTGTGTAATCGCACAGGCTCAGTTATTTCAAAGGGGTTTCCTTGCTGCTGCATGAAATGAAGAAGGCTGTCAACATGTTTATTAAAATCTCCCCCTCTCTTTCCCACACTTTTGTGGTGAGGAGCAGTTTCACGATGGTCCATTCATTTTGAATTTGTCATCTCTCGAAAAACATCGCAAATAGAAAGCTCTTCATGGTCAACTAGCTGCTTTTGAGCAACATATTCACTTTTATGTGCCTGAGCAACAATTTCCTTAAAGCCTTTTTTGTGATTTCTGGATCATCTGTTCCAGTTTAATATCTGGAGCCACAGCATTGAACCTTCCTTCTCTGTCTTTCATCACAAAATGTCTTTGGATTAGTTTTCTGTAGCGGTCTGGTTTTTCCACCTCTAGCTTCTTCACTCTTTACAAATGCCAGGACCCATTGCTCAGGTAGTTTATGCAATCAAATTCGCGAAACACAGAATTCCTGACTCCACAGTCTTCATGTGCAGCTCCAATCACCTTTCCGATCAGCAGGTACCAAGTTTTTCAGAAGAGTTATCCTTTGTAAAACATATCACCAGTACTTGCAAAGTTCAGATTTTTCTTCAAATTCTTTGACAGACTCTATAAACTTGGTTTTCTGATTTTGAACTGAGTGTATTGAACATTGCCTCGCTTTGCATTATGTCTTCTGAATGAA
Source organism: Lissotriton helveticus (assembly GCF_964261635.1). Classification (NCBI taxonomy): domain Eukaryota; kingdom Metazoa; phylum Chordata; class Amphibia; order Caudata; family Salamandridae; genus Lissotriton; species Lissotriton helveticus. Next base: position 127,471,463 of record NC_136068.1, on the reverse strand, counting down.
GTGCACCCTGTGCCTTGTTCACTTCTGAGATAAGACATGCAAAACCTAATTTGTCATTCTTGTTCCAGAAAGGATTTCAATCTAGTGTTTCTATAGCCTCAGATATAATGAGCATATCGTGTAACGAACGAACATAATGAGTGCCTCTCAATAATGACTGGACCGTTGTGCGTCCATAGATTTCAGCCTCCATAAGTGCATCTTCTATGCCACATCCACGGAGATAACTTCCTGTACCCTCAACGCAGCTTTTGTCATGGGAAAACGCCCCTCATTGGATAAAGATCATCAAATTCTACTGGATTGCTCATAAAAATGTCAGCTACAATACGGATAACACCTTCGTTGCAGAAAATTGGCAAGATAAGCTGATCTTCAAGCTGAGCACACACATTTTGGAAATGTTTTAGAGTTGTGTATACTGTTGTGCAGTTTGTGCCTGGAGATGGTATTATTGGTAAAAACCCAACCTTCTTCAGTGGGATGGTAGTCTAAGAGTTTAGAGCATGAATTCCAGCCCACGGAGAAACTGACTTTATGTCAGCTTTCAGTCCGCACCGAATAAGCAATATCATAAATTCAGTTAAATGAGCTTTGCAGAGCGCAGCATCAGGTAGCAGAAGATCCATGCCCTCAGTCGATTTGAAACTTTATGGTAAACTAGAACATGTTGATGACTTATAGTGATTTTGTACACATTGATAAGGCAATTGGGTAAAAGTTTGCAGCTTCGGTTGTTTATGCCTACAGCTGACACAGCTTGTTTTCCAACTGCTTCATTGGAACAGTCTTGAAAAAGCGCCTTGGCAGTACCATGTGTGCTAGATGTTCCAGACAAAGAAAAGCTGTCTTCAAACTCAAAATGATCAAGATTGGCAATTGTAAATGACTTGGGAGTGGTGTGCTGTCGGATTCACACGAGTTTACAGCATGAACTGCTAACAAGTTCCTGTTCTGTACTATGTCATTATAACTTGTTGATACACCAATCCTATTCATTGAAGTTATTAGCTCTCTACTTTTGCACTTGTCATAGATTGCGTGGGCAGTCATCATGTGTAGCAGAGTTTTCTTATTGCCGTCATGTAATTAATAAAACATGATTTTGAATAGACAGTATTTTTGCACAACATAAGCCTGTCGGTTCATGGGATTGACTTACACTTCTTCGCCTTTATCTTCAAAGCGATCCTCAATGTTGTTGACTTCTGTTCCGAATTCAAGAACTTTAGTTTGTAACAGTTTTGCTTTGCCGATATTAAACAATGATGTAAAAAATGTAAAGACAACATCAGGCATTCTTGTTGACTACCATTATTTGCGGAGCTCTGGTGCATCACAAAATTTGTCATTAAGTCCAAAATCTAAATCTTTCGGGACGTTTCTTAAAATGGTTTGTGCTGATTTTACTGCATCCTGTGATTATTTTGGCAGCAAGAACTTCAGGAGTGAAATCAGCTAAGAACACCATAAGTGGCTCATTCTTTTTGATAGACTGACAAAAACGAATTCTGTCGTACATTCTTACCAGAAAAATCTTCATTTCATTATAATGGATCAGTACAATTTCATCAATATTGACCATTATTTCTCTGATCTCACTGAGTGTGAACCCGTAGATAGAACTCAAGAGTGGCTTTAAAACTAAATTTGCTTTTTGAAAGAGTGCAAACCTAACTGAAGGCTGGTGGTTACGTTGCTGCAGGGAGCTCATTGTAAACTCATATTTTCGAATGAATGCATGCATGCAGTTTGGGTGGGCATCCAGATCTGCTGCAAACTCATTCACCTCACTGTTTAAATCAGCTACTCGGCTGAAAACGTCATTTTGGAAGATACTAGCTGCAAATAAAATCATGTTTGCTTTTGAGACTCACATACTCTGTATTTTGTTCTTTCGCCAACTCCTTTGGCCCTTGTTTTGGCTAAATCACAGATAACACTTTGAAGATTCTCTGCTCTCTGATCAGTTGTTGGAGGTGGAGGAGAAACAGCCATCGATATTGTGGATGGACATTGGGTTTGGTTGTCATCGCTTTGTCAGAAGACTTGGATTTTTGTTGGGATTCGCTGGTTTATGCTATTTTTTTTACAAATCTTTCCAGGATTTTTTCCTTTATATGCGACTTGTAGCACTTGTTACAATGATAAAAACGGTGATCCTCTTCACCCATCAGTTTAATCTTTTGTGAACTTTGTCTTGCCATATTTCTGCAGCACCTCAAACTCTTTTCTGTCCAGCCGCAGTTGATGTTAGCTTTTCTTTTGGATTAGTTTGGCATATGACACATATTTCTTTGTTGAAGGAGTCCTCAAATTTTGTAGTTAGCAACACTCTGCCAGGAGGTGAAGATCCTCTGCTACCACCTGCTTCATTCATGTTTACAAATTTGAATCAACGGAAAAACTGAAACAAAAACAATATTAAAATAAATTACCAATATGATGGCTAAAACACGTCATTATGCAATTAGTTAGAATAACTTCTTCTGAAAATACGGCATTAATAAAGTGAAAACATGGTGATCAAGCACACACTTGTGGAAACAGTTTGCTTTTCTAGGCCCTATGCTTAATACATGCCTTTGCTATCATTAGATGCACTCATGTTTACATGGAATCAGGCATGTCTTGCATGTAACATGCATTATTATCATATAAAAGCCCTGCCATACATGACAGCACCTTTACTTTTAAAAAGATACTATCAACATTGGAGCTAGGGGCCAACACTCCCCCCTTTGCTTTAAAGACACTGTTTCTAGTCCTGCTCTTTTAACCTACAAAGCAATTCTATCAAGTGTATTAGTCTAATGAGTTCAAAGGAAGCAAACCAAGACTACAACAACCAAAATGCCTTAGGTTGTCACATGATGCCGTGGACTGGAAACAATGCCACAGTGACATGAAGTTATGTGACCTCCTATTCCCAGTAGGGACGATAACTTTTCAAATGGAAAGTAGGTGTCCTATGCTTTTTGAAGGGCAGGTGCCAGCACATCTCAGTAAAGCGGCTGTGCAAGCCCTTTACCTCAGTTCCCAGTAGAACAGTTATACTTCAGTGGAGCAGCACCAGCCGTTCTCAGGAAATATATTATACTTTTAAACTTTAGGGACAGTACCAGCACTTCCGAGCGGTGTGCTCAGCCCCTAATAGGGCTTCACAAGCCTGGGGGAGTACCAGCACTTCCCAGCAGGGCTGCTCAGCTCCTCATAGGACAGTAAAAGTACTTTAGTACCAGCACTTCCCAGCACACCTGCATGTTGGCTGCTGTACCTTTAATTGGCCTCACTGAACCACAGGGAACCCAAAACAACCTTGGAACTTTTGTTGGACTAGCAAGGGTGCAATTGTGAAACACTGCTGCTTTTGTTACTGGAGGCCAATATTGCAGCACTGCTGCTAACCCCCCATCCCCTCCCCCAGTAACAAAACCGGTCCCCACTCCTGCAAACTGGCTACCATCCGTCCAGCCACCCGGGGAAATGCCTGATGTCTGCTACAGCCAGTCCGGCCCTGGCCTGCACTGTGTGGGAGGCTTGAACTTCTGGTGAAATTCAAAATCTGACTGCGCTAAGTCATCTGACTGATTAACAGCATGTTTGTAAGTACTTCTGTATTTGGCAGACAATAGAATTCAAGCGTGAGAACCTGTGGTGAGCTCACGATCATACAAAATGCTGACGTCAGGGTTAGCTCGTACGTAGCTTGATTCTAGTGGTGTCAATATATCTTTTATTAGAAAGTCTGAGTATTTCATCTATTTAGTAACCAGCTGACACATTGCATCACAATACCTTTACATTGTTTATCGAATGACCATCCAACAGGAAATGAGTAAACAAAAGGCGTTTGGTCCAACTCAATAGTAATCGAGTTATTGATCGTGGAAAGTTGGCAGGCTGTGCCAGTCAGGACAGGATTTGAACTTGTGCAGGGCGAGAAAAGTGGGTGTTTATTTCCCACCCCATCCCTCCCCTGTTCTCTCGCGTATTAATTAGTCTTGAGGTATAACGTACTGTTGCTGACATTTACTTGATAGATTTTAGCCGGAAACATTCCATCACATACATCTAAATTACGCTGCAAAAAAGGATAATTATGTTGAGGAATGCAGCATATTTTGTGTTAACACTATCTGGCATAGGTTGCACATCATTAGTACCAGTTTAACACTTAAATGTAGTAATAAGCAACAGAAAGGTGACAAGTCAACCTTCGCTTAGGGCCTTTCATTGTGCGGCAACACGTTGCTGCGCTTTTAGTAACTTTTGAACAGTGTGAGCTAGAAACAATTTTTTAGTTAAAGTCTGCAGACTTTGCATCAGATGATGGATTATGTGGCAAATGCGGCTAATTCATAACATATACCAAAAAAACTGCAGCCGCACAGTTGCATAATTCCAGAGGCTCTGCCCATAGGCCATACTCCAGGCACAAACTCTTGGAACCATACAATCCCATGGAGCTGCCCTCACCTTCTCATCTGGTCTTTTGGTGCCTTTTCAGACGGCTTGGAAGGGGGTGGGGATTGTTCACACTATGGGCGGTTTAGAGCACTGATAATAGCATAGCTGGCAAGTTCCCCAGGTCCATACTTGATGTGCTGGTCCAATACAGGCTTTTTTTCTTTGAATTCTGGGGCTTGTAGTCCTGTTTTATAATGGAATCAACAAGACTTAAAGTCCCGGAATCCAAAGAAAATAACCTAGACTGAAGCAGCACACCACGCCTGAACCTCGTAAACTTGGCAGGGCTGTAAAAGGCGTTTACGTGAAGGTTACAGGGGCGTAATAAAGACCCCTGCAGTGCAAGTGGGCCCAACCTTTCCTGGAGGGACCCCCATTGAGTCCAATGCCAATGAATATCTGTGTGACATGGGAGACTCTAGATCTCCTCCTAACATTTTGCAGGGGGAAGGGCATCAGTTTGAGTTACGCTACTGGATCCCTATGCTTTTGAGGGTCCCACAACAGTAAAATGGTACTCAGGTTTTAGGTTTTAATGTCTTTATTTCGATGATAAAATCATAAAAGACAAATTTGACACAACAATCGAAAACAATTCAAGAAAATCTCCACAGTTTTACAAAGTCGTTAAAAACAGAGTATATCTGTATATTATGAGAATATAAAAATCGGGTAAAATATCCCTAATTAAGACATTATTAAACTGTATATTCGAAAAACCAGACATTCAGTAAAATTCATCAGCAAAGTAGAAACAGCTAATAGATTAGGAAAAAGATTTACACATAATATATTATGGTCGGGGGACAGTTGGGATCCTTCTAGCTCTTATTGCCCACGCCCACCCTAAAAACTTGGCGAAACATATCACAGTTAAATTAGAGGTGTTTGTTTTTAGGGCCCGTATAGCTTCCGAGGCTTTCCTACAGGACAGGTGTTTAAAAATGGGTTTTATCCATTTGGATCGGGGTACACTATATTGGGGACAAGCAAACAGAAAGTGACCCTCAGTTTCCTTGCAACCTGGACAATGTATACATGAATTGGAAAAGGATTTATCCCAGGATGAGGTAAAGGAATTCAGGGGTAAAGACCCCACCCGAAATTGATGATATAATTTTTTGTCCAGTGGCCTAGTGATGAGGTCCCAGTATGTTTCACGGGCAGAGTCCAGTTTAAAGCTTAGAAAACGACCCGTCAGACTCACCGAACTAGAAGCTTGAGCCAAGGACAGGCGGATTGAGGCCCAGAATAAACACTTAAATTCCTTTTTTGAGGGAAAATTGTTGATGCCTGGGGAAACCCATAGATGGCTAAGCCCCATATCGCACAGGCTAGTTTTCACTGAGCGAAGCCAAGGGATGCGTTCCGAACCCCCCATGGCCTTCACCTCGGCTAGCTCCTTAGCAAAAAGTACCAAATCCTCGGATGTCCATAGGCGCCTCCACAGAGACACTACTCTGTATCTAGCCATATCGGTTATTGGTGGGCAGCCCATGTCGTGACAGAGTGGGATCAGTGGGGTTGATTGGGGCAGCCCCACCAGATTACGAAGGAATCTGCACTGTATTCTATATAAACTTGTGAGGTCCATAAAGCCCCAGAGCTCTGCCCCGTAGAGTGTAGCTGTGTTAATTTTAACATCATAAATTTGAAGGGCAGGGGCAACCCTTTTTGTGATAGTTTTCTTTTGCTCGCGCAAAAGACATCCAGTCATTTGGGCGAGTTTTAATTGTTGGGTCTCTATTTGTGGTTTCCAGGACAAACGAGAATCCAAGGTGACCCCCAAGTACGTCATTTTGTCGACTTGTTCCAGGTTGACCCCGTTTAGTTGAACGCTTCCCTTCGATACCCTTTTTTCACCCTCCTTGGTGATTTTAACCTCCATCTTGAATCGAAAATTGATACTCATACCATCAACTTCGTACAAACGCTCGAGATGTTCAATTTTAGGCAACTTGTCACCTCACCCACCCACTCTCTGGGTCATACCCTTGATGGAATCTGCACAAATTCCCCTTCCTTGATCACTCTTCCCCCCTTGCCCCAGATTTGGTCTGATCACTCCCTGATCCCATTCCACATCCTTAGCAAAAACCTACCCCATCGTGACAAAGCTACCTTTCACCCCGTCAATCATATCAATTGGAAAAAGATTCAAGAGAACATCACTCTTAATCCCTCAATGCAAACTCAAGCACCCATCCTCTCCGGCAATGTTGACACTGACGCCGATCTTTTCCAGAACTGGATCCTTCAAGAAATCAAATCCAGAATCCCGCCCTCGCGCCCCCGTATCTCCCGGGGCAAAACTAAAACCAAAACCAATGCCCCCTGGTTCACACCAGAACTTGCAAAAGCGCATCTGCTATGTAAAAAGGCAGAAAGAAAATGGCGGAAGACATACGAGGCTACAAATCGCTCCTCCTATATCGCAACAAGGAAAAACTACCTTTTGGAAATTAAACTGGCTAAAAAAAACTACTATGTCAATGCCATAAAAAACGCCGGCCAAAAACAAAAGGCCCTGTTCACGATTGTCAAATCATTCACGCATCCAAAGGTACTCCAGCCAGTTATCCCCCCTTCCCAGAAATTTTGCGATCAAATTTCTGATTATTTCGAGGAAAAAATTGCCTCGCTCCAAATCAACTTCCCCCCCCCCACTACCCCCCCAGTGTCCCCCTCACTGGTTCCCCTAGGCATTACGCTAAGCCGTTTCTCCCCGGTCACCCTTGAGCAGTCGAAAAAAGCCATTCTGGCCTGCAAATCTGGCGCCCCGTCCGATCCCTGTCCCCCCATGATACTTCACCAATTAATTGATGAGGTCAACCCGACCATCAACAACCTAATCAACTCCTCGTTCAGCTCAGGCTCAGTACCCAGCCGCTGGAAAAAAGGGATCGTCAAACCCCTTATGAAGAAAGCAAATAAACCCCTGACTGATCTCACCAATCTCCGCCCAATTTCGCTACTCCCGGCCTTAGGTAAAATTACGGAACATCTAGTCCATTGCGAACTGAAACGTTATCTGGACGATAATAACCTTCTTCACCCCCTACAATCCGGATTCCGCCCAAAACATTCGACAGAAACCGCTCTCATTGAACTGTCTGACACCATAAAAACTCTACAAGATCAGAGAAAAAATTCCATCCTAATCCTTCTCGACCTAACGGCGGCGTTTGACACCGTCTCCCACACCATCCTCATCAATAGACTCAGGGACATCGGGATCTCCGACTCCGCCCTATCCTGGATTACGTCTTTTCTCTCCAACCGTTCACAAACGGTCACTCTGGGCCCATTCCATTCCAAAGACAAACTGGTCTCCTCAGGTGTCCCACAAGGATCTATCCTAAGCCCTCTCCTTTTTAACGTTTACCTTATTCCTCTCCTTAATCTGATAGAATCATTCGGCATACCTGTCACTTCGTATGCCGATGATACTCAACTCATTGTGCCACTGGACAAACTATCTACCAAAGCTGAACTCAACCTGAAACAGTGCCTGACCGAAGTATTTCGTTGGATGGACACGAACCACCTGAAATGCAATTCAAACAAAACAGAGATCCTCCCTATTGGCACAAATATCTCCTTTTGTCCAGCATTATGGTGGCCGGAAAATTCTGTTGCCCCCCCCCAGACTGTGTCATCGGCCAGGAACCTCGGCGTAATCTTTGATTCTGACCTTTCCTTTGATCAGCATGTTAGAACCGTCGCAGGCAAATGCTTCGGAATGATCAGATCCCTGAGAAAGTTCTTCGACTTCCTCCCCATTGATGCCAGAAAGACGGTGACAGTCGCACTCATAATCTCGCGACTAGACTACTGCAACGGTTTGCTTGCAGGAGTCAAAAAAAGCTCCCTCCTAAAACTGCAGAGCGTACTTCACACAGCTGCTCGTCTCGTCCTGGGCCTACCCCGCAGATCCTCCATCTCCGCAGCACTTCATTCACTTCACTGGCTCCCCCTTCACAAAAGGATTCTATTCAAAATCCTGATTATAGCCTTTCGTGCCTACAATAAGACTGGCCCTAAATACCTAACCAGGCGCTTTCCCCACTACGTGCCCAGCCGTCACCTTCGTTCAACTGATGACAACCTCATCCTTATTCCGAAACACAATCTGAAAACGAAAGGTGAAAAGACCCTCAGCTTCCTTGCATCTAAAGCCTGGAACAAACTGCCCAAAACCCTCAGACATCAAACCCAGGAAAAATCCTTTAGAAAGCTGCTAAAAACATGGATCTTCAAACTCCCGGACGCTTATTCCAAAACTTCCATCTAAACCTCCTGGACTGGTTCACTTAGGTTCCCAAGCGCCAAGATGCTCCCTCCGGAGCGAACGTCGCGCTCTAGAAATACCACACAAATACCAAATACCAAACGCTACTACGTATGGGTTTTTTCCTGGAAAAAACCATAAACTTGGTTTTCCCCACATTAATTTGGAGACCATTTTTGTTACAGAATTCCTCAAAATGATTTAGAGCCCGCTGTAACCCTCCCCTGGTCTTAGACAAGAGGAGGGTATCATCGGCGAAAATCAACATTGGGAATTTCGTTCCCGCCAGTGATGGTGCATCGGTGTTAATCAGCCTAAAAAATTTGACTACCTGGTCTATATAAAGTAGAAAGAGGGTAGGGGCAAGGACACACCCCTGGCGTACTCCTCGTGAGACCGGAAATGAGTCTGTAGTTTGCCCTTTAGCCCCCCATCTTACCCTCGCAAAATTGTCTTCATGTAGTCTAATGATCATTTCGACTATATCCCCCGGCATACCTAGGTCCCTCAATACTTGCCATAGTTTTCCCCTCGGCACCAAATCAAAAGCTGATTTCAAATCTATGAAAGCAGCGAAGATGGTACCCCCTCCAAGTAAGACGACCTTCCAAAAAATCATGCAAAGCCGTAAAACCTGGTCAATGGTACTTGTGCCATATCTGAATCCCGCCTGTAATGGGGACAGTATTCCCTCTAATTCCATCCACCCATGTACCCTTGCCAGGAGTATGCGAGCAAATACTTTCTGAAAGCAATCAATTAGGCTAATCGGGCGGTAGTTCCCTGGGTTTGATCTGTCACCCTTTTTATGTATTGGGAGAATCTCCGCCCCCTTCCAAGTCTTTGGGATGCGGGCACCTCTTGCTATAGCATTTGCTATGCGTGTTAAATAGGGTACCCAAAGGCCTGTATTTGCTTTAAAAAGGTCTGCTGGAATTTCATCCAGTCCTGGGGCCTTCCCCTGCTTCGTTAAACCTAGTGCGATCTCTGTTTCCCTTTCGGTGAAGGTCATAATCAAGTTGCCAGTAGATATTGTTTGTTGCAGGTTCAATGAGATCGTTGGATCAACCACCTCTTGGCAAAATTGGGTGGAATAATGATTTATCCAATCTTCCGGGGGTACAAGGTTAGATGGTATACGGAAGTCACCATCCTTTCCACATCTAACAATGTCCCAGAATTTGGTCTGGTTGTTTGATTTGCTGGCGTCCAAAAGGTCCGCCCAGAAATCATCCTCCCATTCCCTCTTCGCTTCCCATTGAACTCTTTTGTACCTTTGCCTGGCCGCCTTTACTTCACTCAGATCTCTAGATTTGACTTTCTTAATTAAATGGCTGTGGGCCTCTCTGCACTCTCTATTGTACCATTTAGCTCTTAAAGCAGTTTGAATCCCGGAGTTTGGCTTACATGGTTTGGAGAGGAGATTGTTAAGCTCAGTGAAACATTTATCGTGTATGTCCATAGTCTTATCTAAATAGATATTACCCCTTTCAGCATCAAGAGACCTCAGGTTGTCTAATGCATTCTTCACTACCTTTTCTATATTAGCCTGTAGCACTACATCGTTTGATATGGTTGACCATTTCAGTCTCCTCCGGTCATTTGATACGGTTACAACCCCCTGGCCCCTTGGAACAGGTTCAACTAGACTTATTTGATCATGCATTTTAATTTTTAGGGACAGTGGGTTGTGGTCGCTTTCGGGGCGCGTAACAATTTCCATATCAATGATTAGGCACCAATGTTCCATGTTTATGAAAATATAGTCAATACGACTCTTTCTAACACCATTATCGAAGGTGAAATTGGATCCAAAATCCGATTTGGTGCGGCCGTTTACCGCCCTTAGTCCCCAAGAGAGGCAAAAAGCAGACCAATTCAAGGCAGCCTCCGTTGCTTTGGCTTGATTTTTATTTGATAGATCCGGGATTTTCCAGGTCGCATCTTCTGCGGACCCCCAGTTGTCCTCTGGCAGATACAATGGCTCAATGGTGCAATTGATGTCACCTGCTAACATTATGAAAGACCCTTTGTTCCAACCTGATAGTAAAGTGTCTAAAGCGCCAATCAGCTTGGGACATCGTCCACCCGGGAGGCCTCTAGAATACATGTTGATAATAAGCATGTCCTGCCCCCCTGCTTTGCTCAACCTTATGGCCAATATATCAGGGTTGTCCACGAAAATTTCAGAAACAGAATAGCACCAGGCCTGTTTAACCCATATGGACAACCCCCCTGACGCCCGTCCTTTTGTGCCTTTTATTGCAGGTTTAAAGAAATTTACATAACCAACCATAAAAAACGGGGCAGTGGCCCAAGTTTCTTGCAGGAGCACGACCTGATAGTTACCTATAAACTCCGACCAGTCCTCAGAAACCAGACGTGTCTTAACTCCAGCAACATTCCATGACACCATGTAAGAGGATAACATGTCCGAGTCCTCAGAAATGTTACTAGCTGTCGGGGGGGGGAAGGAAACTCGATAGGATTACCTTTACTGGCCTAGTTTCTTCTTCGTTAAAGACGGGGATCTCTTCCCCCGTTGGTTCCCCCTGAATTCTAATTCTGTTATGGGGCGGAGACTGTTGCACCCTTATGAGGTCCAAGGTGGAACTAGATGGAATGGGCATTCCTTCCCCGATCCTTGTGACTAGGGTTGGTGACTGGGACGGTGTACATAGTCAGTCAACCCATTCCAAATCTGACAGTGCCTCAAAATGGTTAAAGAGTGGGGGGTAATAAGGGGGGTGGGGGATTAAATGCTCTCGAGTCCTCCCCCCACGGAAATTCCAGTGATTGGGGCCCATTGGGTAATTATGACGTATGTGGGGGTAAAAATAACCAAGATGCAGGGTCTGAATGTCACCTACACGGGCAAATCTAGCTTTCCTCTGGATTTTTTCCACCACCCATGGGTCTCTAAAGGAAATCAAAATACAATCCCCTTCCAGATCTTTATCACCCTTTCCTACCCAGTCAACTCTCCTTACATAAAGGATTTCAGTGGGGGATGATGGGGGGAGGGGACGATGTTTGTTTAGCCAAAAGGTGACCTTGTTCCGTAGGTCCCCATGTGACTCTTTAGTGCCCTCTCTTAAGGGGGTTACCCCGGTTAAAACGATGGTATATTGCGCCGCTTCTGGGGGTAAGTTAGCTCTCGGGGGGTGTTGTGTGTTGCTATTAACTGACCTGAGATGCCTGTCTGGGTGGGGGGTTTTCTTCTCTTTACCCAATAATGGTGTTGGCGCTGTGATGTTATTGGTTTGTTGTGACGGGCCATTCACTGTGTGTTGTTTTACTGGCACGTTGTTAGGTGCCAGTAGGTATTTGGCTTTCGATGTTTCTTGGCTATTAGCTCTACTGGCAATGATCGATGTCGGTGCTGCCGGTTTTGCCCCCGGATTTGACTTCTTGATGTTATGGTTGTTTGATGACCCTACGGGTAGTGTTGTAACTATCCCACCTTTTTGGTTAGCACTCCCTCCGGAATTGGAACCCCCTGTCCTAGAACTGGAAGATGTAAGTTTATTCAGAAGGTCCATATTAATGTTAGCAGCTGCTTCCAAGACATCGATTTTAGCGGACAAAATCCTTGTTAATTCAAGGACCGGGAGCAATAAAGTTTGAAACATTGTTTCCATTTTAGCTAACAAGACCTCGTCACTGCTAAGGCATGTTGGACAAGGATTAGAGGACCCAGAATGAGCTAGTGAGGGGCAGTATACTACGGGTGGTTCGGGGTTGGTCTGTAAAGGGGAGTGACTATCACTGTTAGCATGATCTATTTTAAGATGTTTTTGTTCCTTGTCACCCTGTGGACTTGAGGCATGTTTTCTTTTCCGTGAGGTCTGATTAATAATGACTTGTTGCGGAGCTGGCACACTGAGTGAAATGGGGGCCTTTGGTAGAGGAGAACCGCCCGTGCTACTCACGTCGTCCTCAAAATCATTACTATCAGCTTCTAAGCTAGACAGGTTGGAATCAGAGTTCAAATCCATATTTACATTGGCCGTGTGTGTTCTAGCACCATCCCCATCAGCGTGAACTATGACTTCTGATTCTAAGGTTGAAATACAGTTGAACGCTGCGTTCGTTATGGGGCTTTTTACATGGGCCAGGGCACCTATAGAGGAGCGCTTCCCAGTAACTAAGTCCAGGGACAGTCTATGTTCTGCCTGTTCTATTTCTTTTTCTAAAATTCCTGTTGCTCTAGAGATGAATGCATCAAGGGGACCTGAGACAACACCCTTGGAGGTTTGTATGTGCACAAGGCGCTGTTTACCAGATCTTAATGGCATGTTTGAGAAGATGGTATAAGTACTAATAAGTAGACCTCTAAGTATAACTAGGTGGAGTGGGGTTATACAGGATGTAAAACAAACCAGGACTCCTGGCCCAACCCAACCTTGTCCGACCACGGACGGCCACAGACGGTCCCGCCCTTGTCCCGGGCTTCTCCCGGCGCGCTCCCGCGCGCTCCCGCGCCTGCGGGAGGGTTTCCTTCTTTTGAAGGGATGGATAGGGAACGCCAAGGGGGCGGGGCCGGCAGGGAGAGGAGCCCAGCTGGAGACGGGCGCGCGGGGACTCCTGGTCCGTGGAGTCCCGCTCTACCCTCGCAGCCCTGCCGGTAAGATGGAGCCCGTTTATCACAACCTGCCGCTGCTGTGAAACCGCGAAGCGGGACCCGCGAAGCGGGTCCGGCGAGGAGGGGCGGCACACAGCAGGCAGGAACACAGGAGAAACGCAAAGTTTAGCGCGTTCAGCGCAGGGAGCACAAGGAATCCAACGACGAAAGTCTCAGGGGCAAGTTAAATCACCTGGTGTTGGAGGCGGGGCCGGCAGGGAGAGGAGCCCAGCTGGAGACGGGCGCACGGGGACTCCTGGTCCGTGGAGTCCCGCTCTACCCTCGCAGCCCTGCCGGTAAGATGGAGCCCGTTTATCACAACCTGCCGCTGCTGTGAAACCGCGAAGCGGGACCCGCTAAGCGGGTCCGGCGAGGAGGGGCGGCACACAGCAGGCAGGAACACAGGAGAAACGCAAAGTTTAGCGCGTTCAGCGCAGGGAGCACAAGGAATCCAACGACGAAAGTCTCAGGGGCAAGTTAAATCACCTGGTGTTGGAGGCGGGGCCGGCAGGGAGAGGAGCCCAGCTGGAGACGGGCGCGCGGAGACTCCTGGTCCGTGGAGTCCCGCTCTACCCTCGCAGCCCTGCCGGTAAGATGGAGCCCGTTTATCACAACCTGCCGCTGCTGTGAAACCGCGAAGCGGGACCCGCGAAGCGGGTCCGGCGAGGAGGGGCGGCACACAGCAGGCAGGAACACAGGAGAAACGCAAAGTTTAGCGCGTTCAGCGCAGGGAGCACAAGGAATGGTACTCACTGCTGACTGAAACTTGCTGCTATGGCCCTGTAGTACTGGAAAGGCACTGCTGGAGAAAAAGAAATATTGGTACAGCAAAAGTAAGCATTAGGGTGAGTTAGATAATGTGATTAAAATTAAAACAAATAGTAAAAACAAAAAAAAACTCTCCCTTAAATTAATGCAAAAAATTGTAGGCGATAATTTATAAAACAATAAGGATAAAGAGGGGGTAAAGAAAGGGAGGTAATGTTTAGTTATAGCACCCCAGACAATGATAAAAAAAGAAATATTTATATTTTAATGTGTTTTTTTCACCTATAAATGCATTCAGAACTATGCATGTCTTTATTTGAAGGAATACTGCCCTCTGCAGAGCCAAGACGGGACATTCAAGGATTAAACTTGGAAACTTGGAAGTCCCAAACATAATATGCTGTATTAATAGAAGATTTCTAAATATCAGGGCTCCCAACATTAATAATTCCTAGATTAATCACCCACTATTAATTGCAAAGTGAAAAATGAAGGAGATGCATCCACGGAACCCTATACCCATACGCTAGTGCCTGATCCTTCACCCCTTTTGCTTCCGTATACGCAGGGCAGGCTTTAACACTGGTGGTGCCCCCCCCAATGACCACCTCTGCCACGGATTCCCTCACTAGCACCGTTTAACATTGTCCCTCAAGTCTCCATAACCACTGTCTCTCAGATGCATTACGTTTTATACCACCACTCTTACCAGTGTAAGGTCAGAGCACTTTACATCACACACACATTGCACAGAGACAATCATATGTGTGTAAATCAGTGTATATCAAATGTTACATCAGACAGGACTACAAGGTGTAGTGTGGGAGTGACTTGTCTGCGATACTGGTAGGCACTATAGCTTAAGAGCCCATATTCTGGAAAAGCACCAATTCAGAATTTAAAACACAACATTATTCTTAGGGGTTCTCTTTAATAATAAGAATTGTTTTCTACCCAAATGAACCCTTTTGGAAAATTAGGATAATGAAAGACTTGGCAAAAAACCATATAGCTCTAACTATATGCCTTGCAGTTTGAATGTAGCTCGTTGATGACAGTTAATAGCTCAATGTTCTATATTAGGATTTTGACTTATAAACGACAAGTAACAAAAGTAGCTTTCTTACAGAAGCAGTAACCCACTGACCTATTTACATTATATGCACTTTGTTATCTGCATGGTACACGTTCTTAGCAGCAGGTATTTTAACCTTCTGCGCTACTTTAAGATGAGTCAAAACGTCCACTAGATAAACCTCCGGTCTCTTTCCAGGAAGAAGACTAATCACCAGAGTTATCTTGACATTTTAATGGATTGCTGAAAATTGCTGGAGGCCAGGACACCGCAGCAAGTGCTTTTAAAATGATAACATACTTGCAGAAATGACGCCCTCACCCCAAGTCAGCACTTGGTGCGGTGACACCGATTACACCGCCCTAGAGTCGGCCCTGCCTACACGCCCTTGGCCCTTGTTCTGGCTAAACCACAGATAACACATTGAAGACCCTCTGTTTTCTGATCAGTTGTTGGAGGTGGATGAGGGGCAGCCATCAATCTTGTGGATGGGCATTGAGTTTGGTTGTCATCGCTTTGTCAGAAGACTCGGATTCTTGTTGTGATTCACTGGTTTCTGCTATTTTGTGACACATTTTTTCCAGGCTTTTTTCCATTGTATATGACTTGTAGCACTTGTTACAATGATAACAAATTTGATCCTCTTCACCCATCAGTTCAATCGTTTGTGAACTTTGTCTTGCCGTATTTTCACAGCATCTCAAACTCTCTTCTGTTCAGCCGCAGTTGATGTTAGCTTTTCTATCGGATTAGCTTAGCATATGACACATTTTTCTTTGTTGAAGGAGTCCTCAGATTTTATAGTTTGCAACACTCTGTCAGGAGGTTTAAAATCCTCATCTACCACCTGCTTCACTCTTGTTTACGAATTTGAATCAACGGAAAAATTGAAACAAAAACAATATTAAAATTAATTACCAATATGATGGCTAAACACGTCATTATGCAATTAGTTCTTCAGAAAATACGGTATTAATGAAGTGAAAACATGGTGATCAAGCACACACCTGTGGAAACAGTTTACTTTTATAGGCCCTATGCTTAATACATCTTTGCTATCATTAGATGCGCTCATGTTTACATGGAGATACAAAAGGGGATGATGGACGGAGCGCTTGAGCAAATCAAACACTCACCCCCAGTGAACTGATCTGGGTTTAATCCATCACCATTCTTTAGCTCACTCAGCCACCCCAGTTCAGACATGGCCATATGCAATTCAGTCTGACCCTGTGCCTCATGGGAACAGTCCAGCCCGAACTGCCAAGCCATGTCTTCCCTGGACCGGAAACAAGCATCCTGGGACCGGTTTCAGGTTCATAATCCTCATCAGCCAGGCTATCTTGAATCCAGTGGCCAAGTGAGCAAGGGACTCACGTCTGAGCATACCCTGCCACACTTAGGGCGAACAAAGTGATACAAAAGGGGATGATGGACGGAGCGTTTGAGCAAATCAAACACTCACCCCCAGTGAACTGATCTGGGTTTAATCCATCACCATTCTTTAGCTCACTCAGCCACCCCAGTTCAGACATGGCCATATGCAAATCAGTCTGACCCTGTGCCTCATGGGAACAGTCCAGCCCGAACTGCCAAGCCATGTCTTCCCTGGACCGGAAACAAGCATCCTGGGACCGGTTTCGGATTCATAATCCTCATCAGCCAGGCTATCTTGAATCCAGTGGCCAAGTGAGCAAGGGACTCACGTCTGAGCATACCCTGCCAAATGGGGTGGCTGAGTGGGCTAAAGAATGGTGATGGATTAAACCCAGATCAGTTGACTGGGGGTGAGTGTTTGATTTGCTCAAACGCTCCGTCCATCATCCCCTTTTGTATCGCTTTGTTCGCCCTAAGTGTGGCAGGGTATGCTCAGACGTGAGTCCCTTGCTCACTTGGCCACTGGATTCAAGATAGCCTGGCTGATGAGGATTATGAATCCGAAACCGGTCCCAGGATGCTTGTTTCCGGTCCATGGAAGACATGGCTTGGCAGTTCGGGCTGGACTGTTCCCATGAGGCACAGGGCCAGACTGATTTGCATATGGCCATGTCTGAAATGGGGTGGCTGAGTGGGCTAAAGAATGGTGATGGATTAAACCCAGATCAGTTGACTGGGGGTGAGTGTTTGATTTGCTCAAACGCTCCGTCCATCATCCCCTTTTGTATCGCTTTGTTCGCCCTAAGTGTGGCAGGGTATGCTCAGACGTGAGTCCCTTGCTCACTTGGCCACTGGATTCAAGATAGCCTGGCTGATGAGGATTATGAATCCGAAACCGGTCCCAGGATGCTTGTTTCCGGTCCATGGAAGACATGGCTTGGCAGTTCGGGCTGGACTGTTCCCATGAGGCACAGGGCCAGACTGATTTGCATATGGCCATGTCTGAAATGGGGTGGCTGAGTGAGCTAAAGAATGGTGATGGATTAAACCCAGATCAGTTGACTGGGGGTGAGTGTTTGATTTGCTCAAACGCTCCGTCCATCATCCCCTTTTGTATCGCTTTGTTCGCCCTAAGTGTGGCAGGGTATGCTCAGACGTGAGTCCCTTGCTCACTTGGCCACTGGATTCAAGATAGCCTGGCTGATGAGGATTATGAATCCGAAACCGGTCCCAGGATGCGTGTTTCCGGTCCATGGAAGACATGGCTTGGCAGTTCGGGCTGGACTGTTCCCATGAGGCACAGGGCCAGACTGATTTGCATATGGCCATGTCTGAAATGGGGTGGCTGAGTGGGCTAAAGAATGGTGATGGATTAAACCCAGATCAGTTGACTGGGGGTGAGTGTTTGATTTGCTCAAACGCTCCGTCCATCATCCCCTTTTGTATCGCTTTGTTCGCCCTAAGTGTGGCAGGGTATGCTCAGACGTGAGTCCCTTACTCACTTGGCCACTGGATTCAAGATAGCCTGGCTGATGAGGATTATGAATCCGAAACCGGTCCCAGGATGCTTGTTTCCGGTCCATGGAAGACATGGCTTGGCAGTTCGGGCTGGACTGTTCCCATGAGGCACAGGGCCAGACTGATTTGCATATGGCCATGTCTGAAATGGGGTGGCTGAGTGGGCTAAAGAATGGTGATGGATTAAACCCAGATCAGTTGACTGGGGGTGAGTGTTTGATTTGCTCAAACGCTCCGTCCATCATCCCCCTTTTGTATCGCCATGTTTACATGGAATCAGGTATGTCTTGCATGTAACATTAGCATATGAAAGCCCTGCCACACATGACAGCACCTTTACTTTTGAAAAGATACTATCAACCTTTGGAGTTAGGGGCCAACACTTCTCCCATTGCATTACAGACACTGTTCCTAGTCCAGCCCTTTTAACCTCCAAATCAATACTATCAAGTGTATTAGTCCAATGAGTTCAAAGGAAGCAAACCAAGACAGCAACGCCCAAAATGCATTACGTTGTCACATGATGCCGTGGACTGGAATCAATGCCACAGTGACATGAAGTTATGTGACCTCCTATTCCCAGTAGGAACGATAACTTTTCAAATGGAAAGTAGGTGGCCTTCCCTGCAGGGCAGGTATGCTTTTGAAGGGCAGGTGCCAGCACATCTCAGTAAAGGGGCTGTGCAAGCCCCAAACCCCAGTAGAACAGTTATACTTCAGTGGAGCAGCACTAGCCGTTCTCAGAAAATATATTACACTTTTAAACTTTAGGGACAGTACCAGCACTTCCCAGCAGGGCTGCTCTGCTCCTCATAGGACAGAAAATGTACTTTAGTACCAGCACTTCCCAGCACACCCGCATGTTGGCTGCTGTACCTTTAATTGGCCTCACTGAACCACTGGAACCTCTGCCTGCACCAGGGAACCCCAAACACCCTGACAATTTTGTTGGACTAGCAAGGGGGGTGGGGTGCAATTGTGAAGCACTGCTGCTTTTGTTACTGGGGGTTGATATTGTAACCCTCCTTCCCCCAGTAACGAAACCGGTCCCCACTGCTGCAAAACCGACCCCCCTCCTTCCAGCCTTCCGGGGAAATGCCCGATGTCTGCTACAGCCAGTCCGGCCCTGGCCTGCACCGTGTGGGAGGCTTGGACTTCTGGTGAAATTCAAAATCTGACTGCGCTAAGTCATCTGTCTGATTAACAGCATGTTTGTAAGTACTTCTGTATTTGGCAGACAATGGAATTCAGGCGCGAGAACCTGTGATGAGCTCACGATCAGACAAAATGCTGACGTCAGGGTTAGCTCGCGCGTCCCTTGATTCCAGTGGTGTCAGTGTATCTATTATTAGAAAGTCTGAGTATTCATCTATTTAGTAACCAGCTGACGCATTTCTTCACAATACCTTTGCATTGTTTATCGAATGACCATCCAACAGGAAATGAGTGAACAAAAAGAGCTCTAGTACAACTCAATAGTAATCGTTTTATTGATCTTGGAAAGTTGGCAGGCTGTGCCAGTCAGGACAGGAGTTGAACTTGCGCAAGACGAGAAAAATAGGTGTTTATTTACCACCTCATCCCTCTCCTGTTATCTCCTGTTTCATCTTGTTCGCGCTATATGAAACATTATAAATAAATAAATAAATAAATAAATAATTGGGTGTTGGGGCGTAACGCACTGTTGCTGACTTGTACTGGACAGATTTAAGCCGGAAACATTCCAATACATAAATCTAAATCACGCTGCATAAAAGGTAAATTATGCTGAGGGATGCAGCATATTTGGTGATAGTATTACTTCATTATTTTGTAATTTCCATACTCCTTAACACTGTCTGGCATAGGTTGCACATCATTAGTACCAGTTTAACACTCAAATGTAGCAATAAGCAACAGAAAGGAGACAAGTCAACCTTCGCTTAGGGCCTTTCATTGTGCGGCAACACGTTGCTGCATTTTTAATAACTTTTGTGAGCTAGAAAAAAAAAGTTTTGTTAACATCTACAGACTATGCATCAGATGATGGATTATGTGGCAAATTCGGATAATTCATAACTATGCAAAAAAACACGGCAGCCGCACAATTGCATAATTCCAGAGGCTCTGCCCATAGGCCACACTCCAGACACAAACTCTTTGAACCATACAGTCCCATGGAGCTGCCCTCACGTTCTCAACTTGTCTTTTGGTGGCTTTTCGACAGCTTTGATGGGGGTGGGGACTTTTCACACTATGGGGGGTTTAAAGCACTGATAATACATAGCTGCCAAGTTCTCCAGGTCCATGTGTGATGTGTGAGTCCAGTACAAGTTTTTTTCTTTGAATTCTGGGGCTTGTAGTCCTGTTTTATAATAGAATAAACAAGGCTACAAGTCCCAGAATTCAAAGAATAACCTTGGCTGGAGCAGCACACCACCCATGCACGTGCGAAACTTGGCAGGGCTGTAAGAGGGGTTTAGATAAAGGCTACAGGGGTGTGATAAAGAGTCCTGCGGTGCAAGGGGCCAACCATTCCTGGGGATCCCCATTGAGACCAATGCCTGAGACATGGGAGACTCTAGATCTCCTCCTAGCATTTTGCAGGGGGGGGCATCAGTTTGAGTTACGCCACTGGACGTCTATACGTTTCAGAGTCGCAGAAAAGTAAGATGGTATTCACTGCTAGATGAGACTTTCTGCTATGGCCCTGTAGTACTGGAAAGGCACTGCAGGAGAAACAGAAACATTGGTACAGCAAAGGTAAGCATTAGGGTGAGTTATATGATGTGATTAAAATGAAAGCAACTAGTAAAAAAATTAAAAAATGCAGGGTGGAGATTTCTCTCCAGTTAATTAATGCAAAAATGAAAGATGATAATTAATAAAACAATAAGGATTAAAAGAGGTAGAGAAAGGAGGTGATGTTAAGTTATAGCATTCCAGACAATGATAAAAAAACTTATATTTTAATGTGTTTTATTCACCAATAAATGCATTCAGAACTATGCATGTCTGTATTTGAAGGAATATTGCCCTCTACAGAGCCAAGAAGGGGCATTCAGAGATTTAACTTGGAAGTCCCAAAAATAATATGTGGTAATAAGAAAAAAATCTTAAATATCAGGGCTCCAACATTAATTACTCCTAGATTTATTACCAACGATTGATCTTGAAGTTTAAAATGGCAAAGATAAAAATACACAGTTGGCCGTTATCCATACGCTGGCGCCTAATCTTTCACCCCTTAGATAGATAGATATACTTCCTCACGTTCTCACTCCATTGACGCATAACACGGTAGCACCAAACATCATAAGACTTCACTGCAGGTGCTGAGGTGATTTTAAAGATGCATATGGAGTCCCATAGGGTGTCTCCAAACTATGCGTTCATACGTGCCAAGTAAAAAATTTGACAAATATTTCTTGGCCGACGTGTTTCGGCATGATGCCTTCTATTGGGCCTATCAAACCTCTATGAAGTCAGAACATGATTATAAAGTCACCGGATTCTAATGCTCAGCCCACCAGAATATATGTTCTTCTGCACAATGTTCTGTGTTTGCATAAGTGAAAAGGGGTGGAGAAGGGGCTTGAAAGTTTGCCACGAGTCTGAACTAGTGGGAAGTCAATAACACAAAGTGTCACATGCACTGTGCAATTTTATTTTAATTATTCTGACACTGATACAAGTGTATAACGAACACATACAAGTGGATTAAAGATAGAAATAAAGTGGCACGTGCTGACTTTAAATATGGAAGCGAGTTCCGCAGTCCCGATTAGAAATAGTGTATGCTATAATTGCAAAACAAATTGTTGCCGTCCCGATACAGAGTGGTATGTAGTTGATAAAACCATATGACCAGGATAAAGTGTCACCGGCTTTATGCGATATTGATGTTAATAATCTTTCAAGCTCAGGATAAAATGACCTGTGTTAGAGTCAATCCTCGGGTTGGACATGTACTTAATCAGAATATGTCAAAGACCCATTTTTCAGATCTGAATAGGGCATGCTGTGATCTAACGTTAAACTGTGGGCAACATGAATATCATACAATCTCTTCGTTCAGATGGATTGTTGTTATATGTGCAATATGGATATCGGGCCATGGCTTTTGGAAACTAAGGTGAGATGTCATACATTCATACCATCCATAATGGTTCGTTGTTAGATGTTACATGTAGAGTAGATCACAGAGGATCATGGAAATTAAGACATCACATATAAATGAAAGTATATTTCTACCAAAATTGGTGCTTAGGACCTATGACCTCAATTAGTTATTAACAATATTAATTAAAGTGCGCTGTGTTAAAACAAGGTTACAAGGAAGATAAGTAACCGATTGTCCATTTAAAATCAGCCATCTTTGTACTGCAACAGTTCAACGATTACTCAGGTGGGGATAATGTTCCACTTCGCTGCATTCTGGGCCAGATTACAAGTGCACATGAAGCTCTGCGTCTGAGTTGTGACCCCAGGGGGCTTCCATGCCCAGTGCAACAATCAGTCTGGACTCTTCTCGCCTTAATTCCTTCCCCCATTTGCCCCCTCGGCTATTCATCCTCACATGTTTTATCCTGTTGAACTTAAAACCTTTTAGTAATCGATTGTGGTGTTCTCAAAGTGGCAAGTCATTGGGTAACTCTTGTCTCTATTCCTTATGGCCCACATATGTTGCAGTATTCTAATCCTTAGTCTGTTATTCGTAATGCCAATGTTCAGTTTGTTACAGTCAGACTGTAAGACATACACTACATGGTCGGTGTCGCATGTTATGCGGTTCTAAATCGTCATCATGCAGCCCTCTTATATATATATTCACTAAAAGACAAAAGTTACAGGGACGTTCTAGTTAGGTTCAGATTTATGCACACAAAACCATAGAAATTCAGCAGTTATAGTTATACGTATCTCAAGAACCTATAACTTGTTTTCTTTGGTAATTATAACTTGCGCCCCGCCAAGCACAGTTTTCTCATCAAATTTTTTTTGTGCAAATGTTGCAATGATATTATCAATGATGCTATAGAAGATGTCATGACTGATGTAACATGGGATAATTAGCCGTTCATGGCGAGGGTGCCAGTTATAGTTACCTTAGGGCACAAGTTCGAGTTTCTTGAGATAAGTAAAACTATGACTGCTGAATTTCTATGGTTTTGTGAGTGTAAAATCTGAACCTAACTATAACGTCCCTGTAACCCCTTTGTTTTTTTGGTGAATTTCTAAGGTTTTTTAAATTCTATTTCCTAACTATAACACCCCTCAAACCTTTGTTTTTTTCAGCGAATTTCTACATTTTTTTACGTAAAGTAATTTTTAATTATCGTACATTAATCCAACTGCCTCCGCGCACTGCCTTGGGCCATGTGTGGCAGGGGGTTGGCCACAGGTACTGGCATATGGCCTGGCCCTGCGGCCAAACCCCGCATGTAGCCAACACCCCGCCATGCACAGCCTGCCGCCAGATCCTGCAGCCAACCCACCACATGTAGCCAACCTCATGCTGTGGCCAGGCCCTATGGCCAAGCTCCAAAAGGCAGCCAGCCCAGGAGGGGGGCATTGAGCCCACCTTCCGCAGGCCGGGACCCCAACCCCCAGGGCCGCCCACATGTTTTCAAGGGAGGGGGTACTTGGCACCCCTCCCCGTACCCTTTTTAGCCCCGGGGACTCTTCAACTGGGAACCACCACTGGATTTATGGGGGAGGGGCATGCAGCCCCCCCTCCGTGGGCCAATTTCAGCCCCAGGGATCCAATATCCCGACCATATTGTAAATGCGAAGAGGTGCACTCAGCCCAACACCGGGCCAATTTCTGGCCCTTCTCCTGGAGCCCGGCCATATTATAAAAGGGGAGGGGGTCACCAGCCCCCTACCCAAGCCAATGTTGCCCTGTAGACCCAATCCTCTGGGGCTGGCCAAATTTTTTAGGGGAGGGCGATATGTGGCCCCCATTTCTGGACCGTTTTTGGCCTTGGGGACACACGTCCCCAGAGGCCCACTGCTGGATTTATGGGAAACGGCCCTAAGGATGCCATCTCCCGGGCCTGGCCTTATTGTAAACGGGACGAGGGGCACACAGCACGCCTCACCCAGGTCGATTTCTGGCCCCTGGGACCCCATCTTTTGGGCCCGAACCATATTATAAAAGGGGAGGGGGACATGCAGCCCCCCTCCTTGGGCCAATTTTGCCCTGGGTACCCCATTCCCCATAGCCCTCTATTGTGTTGAATAGGGAGAGGGGCAAGCAACCCCTCTCCACAGGCAAATTTCGGCCTCTGAATCATATCCCTTGGGACCAGGCCACATTTTCTTAGGGTGGGAGGTACATTCACCCCCTCCCAGGACTGTTTTTGGCTCCGGGCTCACCGTTGGATTTATGGGGGAGGTCCCCAGGGACCCCATCTCTCGGGCTGCAACAATATAGTAAATTAGGACGTGGGTACACAGCCTCCCTCCATGGGTCTATTTCTTGTTCCCTGGATCCCATCTCCCGGGGCACGCCCATATTATAAGTGGGGAGCGGGCACACAACCCCCCTTCCCTGGCCCCTTGGACCCCATCCTGCGGCACTCTTTCTGTTTAAATATGGAGAGCGGCACACAATCCCCCTCAGACCACATCCCCTGGGGCCCGGCCAATAATTAACTGGGGATGTGGGCCGCGTGACACCCCTCCTTGGGCTGATTTGAGTCCTGGCCAATAAGGGGTGGGTGCCCTGGTGCTCACCCAGGGCACCACCATCACCTCATGGGTGGCCTGGTGGGTGGAGCCCCAAGGTCCCTGTGTTCCCAGTCGGTTCCCCACCTCCAGCAGGAACCAGCATTGCTCCTGCCTGCAGGGAGCAGCTACAAATGCTGCTCCCTGTGAGCAGGAGCACTATTTTCATTTGTTTTTCTGCCCGCTTTAGTGCAGGCAGGGAAACAGATGAAAAGTTCGCTCCCAGCAGGCAGAAGTATATTTCAGAGGCACCCCGGGACTTTGCTCGAGCCGGTCTTGGAGTCCCCAGGGCCATTTGGCACCAAGAGGGGGGCCATAGTACCCCCTACCTCTCGAATTTGTGGCCACGCCCTGGGAGATGGGGTCCCCGGGGCCAAAATTAGCCTGGGGAGGGACCTACGTGCCGCCCTTCTCCCCTTTATAAATCTGTGTTATCCCTGTGCACTCATTCAACGTAACACTTCAGAATGTATTCAAACGTTCTGGTTGGCGCTGCGTCTGTTGCACGTCGTCAATCCGTGCCTTGAAACAACAGGAATGTAGAGTGAGAAAGAAACTTCTCACAAAGAAGCGCGCTCAATCACACATGGAACCAATTGTTCCTTTAATTATTCAAAACTGGTTGTAATTCAAAACATCGTTCAACTTTGTAGATGATTTTAACGTTTATTTTCATCTTTCTGATAATCATTGCGTTCATCTTATCATGTTGTTTAATTCATTTCCCAATCTTCATTGGGTGTTATTAGTTCCTTTCTCACTCTACATTCCTGCCCTTCTCCTCTTTGACATCATGGCCGGGACCCAAGGATGGTGACCCCGGGGCCAAAATCGACCTGTGAGAGGGGCGCGCCTATGCCCCACTCCCTGATATAGTAGATAATAAATTCCCCCTGGGACCTGGCCAACCCAGATCCTCCGCGGATTATGGGGAAAATAAAAAAAACGATTTTGTCCCCTGGCGGGCACCCTGTGGGACCCCACCACCAGGCCTTGGGGGATGAAGACATGTGACACACAGGCAGCCCATTAACAGTGTTGAGGGATCTGCTGCTCCTTCGCCTAAGTAAAACAAGCATTGTCTTAAAGGCAACCTTTATATATGTTTGGTAGTGTAAAAGCACATACTGCAACAGTCCCTGCCACGAAAGGGAGTTACTTATTATGCAGACAAGCACATTGTGCAAGAGCAGAGTGCCATCACTCACAAGTAAGCCAAGGTCTGAAATGGGCTGACCCTTTGTCCGACGCTCTATGATGTGGTGGGCAGATGAAAAATGTGAATGGCACTACAGCAGACCAGTGTGTGAAAGCCCCTGTATGTATAGTATATACATTTTTATTAAAAGCAAAAGGTCTTGGCCAACCAAAACCGGGCCCCTGTAAAAACCCGCCTGGACTGGGAGACACCGATAGAGGCTGCCATAACCTCCCACTCATTTTATTATAGTTCATTTCTTGTATGTTTCTATAGCTTGGTATTGGCCCCAGGAAGTTGTAGGTGGCTTTGCATGGCAGTAGGAAATCAGTTCCATGCAGTACATGCTAAGGTGGATAAGCCACAAAGAGGAGGCAAACTATGAGCAGAGTCAACTAAGTTATTATCATATACACACAGTCAAATAAAATTATAACTCTCATTAAAGTTCACAACAGTTCAATTCTTTACATTTACAACGGTCTGTATTTTCAATATTATATCGCCTCAATGCATAGAATGACGTACAACACTTCAGAAATTCTAAACATACACTTAAAACTATTTAAGAATGTCCTGGCAATGGTATGAGTTGAGCCACAAATATGTTTTTGCTGAGCACTGTAGAAATGGACGATCGAATTTACAGATCAATGTTAGAGTCATTTGATGAATACATGAATGATTTAATTTTTGTATAGTGCTTTCCGTTCTTAGTACTAACACATTTTGGAATTATAGAAAATGAGCCATAGTGAGATGAATTGAGTTTCCCAGGATCGTACCATTTGGCTCAGTGAAATAGCTGCAGTGCTTAATTTGAGCAGGAGTTTGTAGTGCTCGCCACCAGGCACTCAATTCTCAACTCCAGCACCCGTGACAGTCCACCACATGATGGCACTGTTTGTCTAATTTTGAGATGAGCAAAATAGAGTGTTTGGCTCACCTGTTTAATTAAATTTTTAAAGCAATATATATTAGAAATTTGTTTTAAAAAAACCCTGTCGCACAGACCATTCTTACAGTTTGGTGTGGGTGGAACAAGACGAATTGTCACACTTGTAGGATTTAATTAATGGTAGTTGTATTGGTATGGCACTGGCAGCGGTGGCAGGGGCAATGGAAGGTGCAAGCTACGGTGGCCTCCTAAGAAGAGCGCTGGCATTTACCTTTTTGAAGATTATTTACTGAGTAGCTCCGATTTGAGCCCAGGTTTTCCATTCATACACTTGCTAAATTACTATTTGCTTGCTTTTTTTGTGTTATACAGTGATTTGCTGATCACATGTTCGAATCCATGTAAGGCTGAATCAGCTTTCCATCCTCCCTGGAGTGGGAAAGTTGAGTACAGTTGAGTTGGTTAATATAAACACCTGCTATTTACAACTCTTAAAAAGGCAGAAGTGTGGTATAAAACATTGTATAAAAACAAGTTATTATAGGTGCACAAAGCTCTTTAATTCCATAAAAAAAATCACAAGGTTACGCGTTTAGTTGGAAAGTGGTTTGCGGCTGTCTTCTGTGACTTTTTTTCACGTGAGCCTACATTTGTCATTAAAAAGTCTCATGACATACTGGCAGAAGATTGGTTTTCATCTGAAAGTCTTTTGTTGAGTCATTTTCTGTAGGAATGAGTCATCTGCATTCCAACAAATTGAGTGATATTGCATAATATGAAATTTCTAAACATTTCGTATAATGTAAATAAAGTTGGGAAATTTTGCCGGCTTAATTAAAATTTCGTCCGCGCCTAATAATAGTTATTATATAAAACAAGATTTGATATCAAGTCGTAAGAGCACAAAAGACGATAATCTGCACGAGCTGTAAATCCATCTTGCAAGGTGCATAGATTAAAATACAAGTCTATTCTCCCAAGCCTAATAAGGAAAGCGAGCACTATGTGCTAATATCAGTGGCCGGTCCTGACTTAACAAACATTTGTTTCACAAGAAGCCTTGAGGCACAAAAGAGTTCTGCTAGGCAATTAAGTTGGGAGTTCCCTGGAGCGTGCTATCAGCTAAGACGTTTTCAGTGAAATAAATCTGTAACTAACTACCGCTGCGGAAGCTAGATACACATTTACTTTCTCATTTGTTTTAGATTGTAATTGCAGAGCAAAGTGGAAAGCACACATGCCTGGTGCCTATTGTGAGCCCTTAGGGAGCCACCGGCGTTCCTGTGTTTGGGGACTGGCGCCTTTTTTTCCTCATCGAATGTCCAGTCTGCAGGGGAGGGAAAAACAAATAAAGGGTAAAGAAGGAGAAAGACAGAAAACCAGTAATTTGTAAATTATGAAGTGCAGGTGCTCAGTTTTTAAAGAGGCCACGCCCACTTCCCCGGCTCTGCCCACTCCCTCCAGTGGCCCCACCTACTTCCCTTTATTGTCTCCACCCACATCCACAAGCCTTAGCGCATCTGAGCCACCTGAGTTCCGCAAGAAGCTAAAGGCCTGGCTCTTCACAAAAGCACCTCAGGCACCTCACACCTACACACCTGCCCAAGTCCCTGGATTCCCTCCAGGGTGATTGGTGCATTTTGCGATGCAGGGCGCGCTACGTAATTCGTTTTATTTATTCAATTGTTTACTTACCTCCAATTATCCATATTCCGGTTTTTAGCACCCCCCTACCCTGCCTCTCCCCACCCCGCCTTTCTGCCCCACCGGAACTCCCTCCACGGGCCGTGGCTGCTTCCACACACACGTTTTAACTAATAAAGGACACATTCAACTGAGTCTGCTGCCTGTGCTATTTTAGGATTGTAATTTATGATCAGCGAGTAACAAAAGGATGTATGTGACAAAAACAGAAACCCGCTGAGCTATCCACATAAATATAGTTCTGTCATCTGCATGGTACATGTTCTACATTACCCCTCTGTGCTACAGTCAAAACTAAAACTAGACACATCTCTGATCTCTCTCTAACTGGGACATAAGGCTGTAAGTATGCAGCATGGGTTTACGGGACATGGCTCTTTGGAGGTGAAGAGACGGTGAAGGGCGATAGATCTCAGCAGGCTTGTGGGAGTGGGGGGAGGTACAGAGCACCCAACACAGCCTAGCCCATCTAATAGCACATTTTTAATCAATGCTATTTTTCTCCAGGTCCACGCTGAGAAATTCCCTGTGTATCCCCTCTCTGGTTGGAGCGGATTGGGAAAGCCTTCTGGTTTGAGTGGCCAAGACTGAGAAGAGCTTCGCGGTCTCATGTGCGAACTCTTAAAGTATGGCTAATCAGGGCCCAGTGCAGGCTTTAATACAAAGCGATGGTGGGGAGGGGTGCTGTGAGAGTAAGGGCGGGAGCCAAGGGGCCCTGTAACATGACTGAGTGAGTGTTGTGGCTGGGAGGTGCATTGTGATACAGTGGGGAAGGTGACTGTAAGCAGAGTGGCACTGAGACACAGGTGAGAAAGGCACTGTGGAAAGAGGGGCACGAGGATAGCAGGAGAAGGCCACTGTGGAGAGAGGGGCACTGTTGGAGGTTGCGGTGTGGCACAGTCACAGTGGCAGGGATGGGAGGTGTTCTTCAAGGCGCGTGTGGCTGCAACAGTGCCCATCGCAGAAGGGAGAGGACAGGCGTAATAGGGTTCGAGACAGAACTGGGACAGGTAGGAGCAAGGTACTAACACTGACTTCCAGGAAGAAATGTTTTCACTTTCGGACCACCCTCAGCTGTTTTCGCATATTTTGTTATTACGCTGCAAGGCCTTGTCTGGGCTCCTGAAGTAGGCAGTTACTGGTCAGTTTCCTGCGGGTGCTGCTGTCTAGGAGTTTATCTATGGTGTCCCACGGCCAAGCACTATTCTGTTACCTGTAGGATAACAGTTGTGTGTAAAATAACGCACACACGACTCACCTAACCTTGCAGCTTTGGTTACACTGGAAAGCGCAGACCGCTGGCTAGCGCAGCTGAAATTATGCTCCCAGTTCATCGTGCGTGCAGTTTATACTGCGCATGACACAACACGCCCGCCCTTCCCCCACCCTGAAGACCAGGCACTGGTGCGCGCCAAAGCAAGCACACTAGCAGCATGCAGCAAATCTGAATGTACAGCTGCAAAAGCCTCGCTCTGAGGCTGTAATGGCCTGTGCACAGTGCTGGCTGTGCATGGGAGAAAAATTCAATAGACCCAGACCTGAGAAATAGGTGCCGGTGCTTAGCACCGGAAAGCACCTGCACAAATTAAGCACTGCAGAAAACCGTCACCCAGGGAAAAAAGTAGGAACTTGCAAAATTGAGGTAAATGTCTGGTACAGAGACACCTTAAGGATTTTGGGGGCCATGGGCCAAGCATATTTTTGGGGCCCTATTCGGAATAGTTTTGAATTATGATCCAATTTCAGATTTTTCAAGCCCTCTGAGGCCAGGTCACTGACACTGCACAGACAGACTAGACTGGTCCAAATGTTAAATGTGTTTTCATCTAACATTCAGGGATTGTGATATGTGTTTTCAATATTGTAAGACAGCAGCAGCTCACTAATATTATTGCAAATATCTGCTACCCACTGCCATTTCTCATAAAAGGAGAATTTTTGTGGATGTTGCATAGTGTTGAAAGACATAAACACAACATTTCTCTGCAAAATGTCTAAAATAGACTTCCACACATTGCCCAACAGGACAATGGTATTTGAAACAATCAATATTTAAAAAACATTCAAGGTCATCAGGGCAGGACTGTGTGAAGGACAGAGCCGGATCTATCGGGGTCCCCTCCCTAAAAAGCTGGGCCATGGGCCAGAGCCTACTTTGCCCATGCCTCAAAACGTCTCCAGTCTGGTAATCAACTAAAGAAGCATGAGTTGTATTCTGGGCTACTCTGCCTTGATATTCAGTGCACTGACATTTAATAGTGCTGGCAGTGGGCTTCTGAGCAAAGCTTCGGGCACCGGCACTCCTTCCCGTACAAGCACGGCTGGCTTTACCACTGGTGGTGCCCTGTGCGACAATGTCTGCTGCCCCCCCCCCCATGACCACTTCACTACAGATCCCCACACTACCACCATTTGACAGTGCCCCACCCCCAAATCTCCATAACCACTGTCTTAATTTTGGTGCTGCCTTCTCTTTATGCTGCCCTTGTCAATAGGATGCAGCGTCAAAGGCAATGGGTGTTGCAGTGGAACTCCCACTGCAACACCCACTGCCAACCCCTTTCCCGCTAAGAATTGCATGAAAGGGGGCCTTATTTACAAGGTAGTGATAACACTGCCTTGTGAATAAGACAAGACCCCCTATCGCCACGGGAATGTCACAAAAAGTGACGCTGCCGTGGCGATAGGGGCTTGTACATATGCCCCTCAGAATTTAAAATGTAACAGTATTGTTAGGGGTTTTCTTTAATAATAAAAATAGATTTCTACCCAAATGAAGCCTTTTATGCAATATTAGGATAAGGAAAGACTGGGCCTATCTGTAATATATTCCTTGCAGTTTGCATGCAGCTCTTTGACGCCTGTTATTAGCTCACTGCTCTATAATAGGATTTTAACAGTTAAACTGCAAGAAACAACAAGCATTTACAATGCAATGGTCTCGGCATTATTAAAGGTAGAGCTATTGGCATTGCTCATGACATTTTTTTTCTTCCTTTTTTTTAAAATCATAAATAAATGGCATTGTCATTTACATTGCCAATAGCTTAATCGTTAAATAATCGTTAAATAAATTGCATTGTCATTTACAATGCCAATAGCTTAATCGCTTGCAAATGCATAGCCTCAGTCATCCTTCCCGCCCCACTTCCATTGTTATGCGACGGACATCCGCACTGCCATATTCCAGCCTTAAATGGAAGACGTGGATTTGACCTCAGACTCTAGACTCTGACCTCAGACTCTGACCTCAGACTCTGACTCTGACCTCAGACTCTGACTCTGGACTCTGACCTCAGACTCTGACCTCAGACTCTGACCTCAGACTCTGACCTCAGACTCTGACCTCAGACTCTGACTCTGACCTCAGACTCTGACTCTGACCTCAGACTCTGACCTCAGACTCTGACCTCAGACTCTGACCTCAGACTCTGACCTCTGACTCTGACCTCAGACTCTGACCTCAGACTCTGACTCTGACCTCAGACTCTGACCTCAGACTCTGACCTCAGACTTTGACTCTGACCTCAGACTCTGACTCTGACCTCAGACTCTGACTCTGACCTCAGACTCGGACTCTGACCTCAGACTCTGACTCTGACCTCAGACTCTGACTCTGACCTCAGACTCTGACCTCAGACTCTGACCTCAGACTCTGACCTCAGACTCTGACTCTGACCTCAGACTCTGACCTCAGACTCTGACTCTGACTCTGACCTCAGACTCTGACCTCAGACTCTGACCTCAGACTCTGACCTCAGACTCTGACCTCAGACTCTGACCTCAGACTCTGACTCTGACCTCAGACTCTGACCTCAGACTCTGACCTCAGACTCTGACCTCAGACTCTGACTCTGACCTCAGACTCTGACCTCAGACTCTGACCTCAGACTCTGACCTCAGACTCTGACCTCAGACTCTGACTCTGACCTCAGACTCTGACCTCAGACTCTGACCTCAGACTCTGACTCTGACCTCAGACTCTGACCTCAGACTCTGACCTCAGACTCTGACCTCAGACTCTGACCTCAGACTCTGACTCTGACCTCAGACTCTGACCTCAGACTCAGACTCTGACCTCAGACTCTGACTCTGACCTCTACCTCAGACTCTGACCTCAGACTTTGACCTCAGACTCTGACCTCAGACTCTGACTCTGACCTTAGACTCTGACCTCAGACTCTGACCTCAGACTCTGACCTCAGACTCTGACCTCAGACTCTGACTCTGACCTCAGACTCTGACTCTGACCTCAGACTCTGACTCTGACCTCAGACTCTGACTCTGACCTCAGACTCTGACTCTGACCTCAGACTCTGACCTCAGACTCTGACTCTGACCTCAGACTCTGACCTCAGACTCTGACCTCAGACTTTGACCTCAGACTCTGACCTCAGACTCTGACTCTGACCTCAGACTCTGACTCTGACCTCAGACTCTGACTCTGACCTCAGACTCTGACTCTGACCTCAGACTCTGGCTCTGACCTCAGACTCTGACTCTGACCTCAGACTCTGACTCTGACCTCAGACTCTGACTCTGACCTCAGACTCTGACTCTGACCTCAGACTCTGACTCTGACCTCAGACTCTGACTCTGACCTCTGACTCTGACCTCAGACTCTGACCTCAGACTCTGACCTCAGACTCTGACCTCAGACTCTGACCTCAGACTCTGACCTCAGACTCTGACCTCAGACTCTGACCTCAGACTCTGACCTCAGACTCTGACCTCAGACTCTGACCTCAGACTCTGACCTCAGACTCTGACCTCAGACTCTGACTCTGACCTCAGACTCTGACCTCAGACTCTGACCTCAGACTCTGACCTCAGACTCTGACTCTGACCTCTACCTCAGACTCTGACCTCAGACTCTGACCTCAGACTCTGACCTCAGACTCTGACTCTGACCTCAGACTCTGACTCTGACCTCAGACTCTGACCTCAGACTCTGACCTCAGACTCTGACCTCAGACTCTGACTCTGACCTCAGACTCTGACTCTGACCTCAGACTCTGACTCTGACCTCAGACTCTGACTCTGACCTCAGACTCTGACCTCAGACTCTGACTCTGACCTCAGACTCTGACCTCAGACTCTGACTCTGACCTCAGACTCTGACCTCAGACTCTGACTCTGACCTCAGACTCTGACTCTGACCTCAGACTCTGACCTCAGACTCTGACCTCAGACTCTGACCTCAGACTCTGACTCTGACCTCAGACTCTGACTCTGACCTCAGACTCTGACTCTGACCTCAGACTCTGACTCTGACCTCAGACTCTGACTCTGACCTCAGACTCTGACTCTGACCTCAGACTCTGACCTCAGACTCTGACTCTGACCTCAGACTCTGACTCTGACCTCAGACTCTGACTCTGACCTCAGACTCTGACTCTGACCTCAGACTCTGACTCTGACCTCAGACTCTGACTCTGACCTCAGACTCTGACCTCAGACTCTGACTCTGACCTCAGACTCTGACCTCAGACTCTGACTCTGACCTCAGACTCTGACCTCAGACTCTGACTCTGACCTCAGACTCTGACTCTGACCTCAGACTCTGACCTCAGACTCTGACCTCAGACTCTGACCTCAGACTCTGACTCTGACCTCAGACTCTGACTCTGACCTCAGACTCTGACTCTGACCTCAGACTCTGACTCTGACCTCAGACTCTGACTCTGACTCTGACCTCAGACTCTGACTCTGACCTCAGACTCTGACTCTGACCTCAGACTCTGACTCTGACCTCAGACTCTGACTCTGACCTCAGACTCTGACCTCAGACTCTGACCTCAGACTCTGACCTCAGACTCTGACTCTGACCTCAGACTCTGACCTCAGACTCTGACCTCAGACTCTGACCTCAGACTCTGACCTCAGACTCTGACCTCAGACTCTGACCTCAGACTCTGACCTCAGACTCTGACTCTGACCTCTGACTCTGACCTCAGACTCTGACCTCAGACTCTGACCTCAGACTCTGACCTCAGACTCTGACTCTGACCTCAGACTGACTCTGACCTCAGACTCTGACCTCAGACTCTGACCTCAGACTCTGACCTCAGACTCTGACTCTGACCTCAGACTCTGACTCTGACCTCAGACTCTGACCTCAGACTCTGACCTCAGACTCTGACCTCAGACTCTGACTCTGACCTCAGACTCTGACTCTGACTCTGACCTCAGACTCTGACTCTGACCTCAGACTCTGACTCTGACCTCAGACTCTGACCTCAGACTCTGACTCTGACCTCAGACTCTGACCTCAGACTCTGACTCTGACCTCTGACTCTGACCTCAGACTCTGACTCTGACCTCAGACTCTGACCTCAGACTCTGACTCTGACCTCAGACTCTGACTCTGACCTCAGATTCTGACCTCAGACTCTGACCTCAGACTCTGACTCTGACCTCAGACTCTGACTCTGACCTCAGACTCAGACTCTGACCTCAGACTCTGACCTCAGACTCTGACCTCAGACTCTGACTCTGACCTCAGACTCTGACTCTGACCTCAGACTCTGACTCTGACCTCAGACTCTGACTCTGACCTCAGACTCTGACTCTGACTCTGACCTCAGACTCTGACTCTGACCTCAGACTCTGACTCTGACCTCAGACTCTGACTCTGACCTCTGACCTCAGACTCTGACCTCAGACTCTGACCTCAGACTCTGACCTCAGACTCTGACTCTGACCTCAGACTCTGACCTCAGACTCTGACCTCAGACTCTGACCTCAGACTCTGACCTCAGACTCTGACCTCAGACTCTGACCTCAGACTCTGACTCTGACCTCTGACTCTGACCTCAGACTCTGACCTCAGACTCTGACCTCAGACTCTGACCTCAGACTCTGACTCTGACCTCAGACTCTGACTCTGACCTCAGACTCTGACCTCAGACTCTGACCTCAGACTCTGACTCTGACCTCAGACTCTGACTCTGACCTCAGACTCTGACCTCAGACTCTGACCTCAGACTCTGACCTCAGACTCTGACTCTGACCTCAGACTCTGACTCTGACTCTGACCTCAGACTCTGACTCTGACCTCAGACTCTGACTCTGACCTCAGACTCTGACCTCAGACTCTGACTCTGACCTCAGACTCTGACCTCAGACTCTGACTCTGACCTCTGACTCTGACCTCAGACTCTGACTCTGACCTCAGACTCTGACCTCAGACTCTGACTCTGACCTCAGACTCTGACTCTGACCTCAGATTCTGACCTCAGACTCTGACCTCAGACTCTGACTCTG
This sequence comes from Lissotriton helveticus, assembly GCF_964261635.1. Taxonomy (NCBI): domain Eukaryota; kingdom Metazoa; phylum Chordata; class Amphibia; order Caudata; family Salamandridae; genus Lissotriton; species Lissotriton helveticus. The sequence goes on along the minus strand of NC_136068.1, from coordinate 127,435,563 downwards.
ACCTCAGACTCTGACTCTGACCTCAGACTCAGACTCTGACCTCAGACTCAGACTCAGACTCTGACCTCAGACTCAGACTCTGACCTCAGACTCTGACCTCAGACTCTGACCTCAGACTCTGACCTCAGACTCTGACCTCAGACTCTGACTCTGACTCTGACCTCAGACTCTGACCTCAGACTCTGACCTCAGACTCTGACCTCAGACTCTGACTCTGACCTCAGACTCTGACTCTGACCTCAGACTCTGACTCTGACCTCAGACTCTGACTCTGACCTCAGACTCTGACTCTGACCTCAGACTCAGACTCTGACTCTGACCTCAGACTCTGACTCTGACCTCAGACTCTGACCTCAGACTCTGACCTCAGACTCTGACCTCAGACTCTGACTCTGACCTCAGACTCTGACTCTGACTCTGACCTCAGACTCTGACCTCAGACTCTGACCTCAGACTCTGACTCTGACCTCAGACTCTGACTCTGACCTCAGACTCTGACTCTGACCTCAGACTCTGACCTCAGACTCTGACTCTGACCTCTGACTCTGACCTCAGACTCTGACTCTGACCTCAGACTCTGACCTCAGACTCTGACTCTGACCTCAGACTCTGACTCTGACCTCAGACTCTGACCTCAGACTCTGACTCTGACCTCTGACTCTGACCTCAGACTCTGACTCTGACCTCAGACTCTGACCTCAGACTCTGACCTCAGACTCTGACCTCAGACTCTGACTCTGACCTCAGACTCTGACTCTGACCTCAGACTCTGACTCTGACCTCAGACTCTGACTCTGACCGTAGACTCTGACTCTGACCTCAGACTCTGACCTCAGACTCTGACTCTGACCTCAGACTCTGACCTCAGACTCTGACCTCAGACTCTGACCTCAGACTCTGACCTCAGACTCTGACTCTGACCTCAGACTCTGACCTCAGACTCTGACCTCAGACTCTGACTCTGACCTCAGACTCTGACTCTGACCTCAGACTCTGACTCTGACCTCAGACTCTGACTCTGACCTCAGACTCTGACCTCAGACTCTGACTCTGACCTCAGACTCTGACCTCAGACTCTGACCTCAGACTCTGACCTCAGACTCTGACCTCAGACTCTGACCTCAGACTCTGACCTCAGACTCTGACCTCAGACTCTGACTCTGACCTCTGACTCTGACCTCAGACTCTGACTCTGACCTCAGACTCTGACTCTGACCTCAGACTCTGACCTCAGACTCTGACCTCAGACTCTGACCTCAGACTCTGACCTCAGACTCTGACCTCAGACTCTGACCTCAGACTCTGACTCTGACCGTAGACTCTGACTCTGACCTCAGACTCTGACCTCAGACTCTGACTCTGACCTCAGACTCTGACCTCAGACTCTGACCTCAGACTCTGACCTCAGACTCTGACTCTGACCTCAGACTCTGACCTCAGACTCTGACCTCAGACTCTGACCTCAGACTCTGACTCTGACCTCAGACTCTGACCTCAGACTCTGACCTCAGACTCTGACCTCAGACTCTGACCTCAGACTCTGACCTCAGACTCTGACCTCAGACTCTGACCTCAGACTCTGACCTCAGACTCTGACCTCAGACTCTGACTCTGACCGTAGACTCTGACTCTGACCTCAGACTCTGACCTCAGACTCTGACTCTGACCTCAGACTCTGACCTCAGACTCTGACCTCAGACTCTGACCTCAGACTCTGACTCTGACCTCAGACTCTGACCTCAGACTCTGACTCTGACCTCAGACTCTGACTCTGACCTCAGACTCTGACTCTGACCTCAGACTCTGACTCTGACCTCAGACTCTGACCTCAGACTCTGACTCTGACCTCAGACTCTGACCTCAGACTCTGACCTCAGACTCTGACCTCAGACTCTGACCTCAGACTCTGACCTCAGACTCTGACCTCAGACTCTGACTCTGACCTCTGACTCTGACCTCAGACTCTGACTCTGACCTCAGACTCTGACTCTGACCTCAGACTCTGACCTCAGACTCTGACCTCAGACTCTGACCTCAGACTCTGACCTCAGACTCTGACTCTGACTCTGACCTCAGACTCTGACCTCAGACTCTGACCTCAGACTCTGACTCTGACCTCAGACTCTGACTCTGACCTCAGACTCTGACTCTGACCTCAGACTCTGACTCTGACCTCAGACTCTGACTCTGACCTCAGACTCTGACCTCAGACTCTGACTCTGACTCTGACCTCAGACTCTGACTCTGACCTCAGACTCTGACCTCAGACTCTGACCTCAGACTCTGACCTCAGACTCTGACCTCAGACTCTGGCTCTGACCTCAGACTCTGACTCTGACCGTAGACTCTGACTCTGACCTCAGACTCTGACCTCAGACTCTGACTCTGACCTCAGACTCTGACCTCAGACTCTGACCTCAGACTCTGACCTCAGACTCTGACTCTGACCTCAGACTCTGAGCTCAGACTCTGACCTCAGACTCTGACTCTGACCTCAGACTCTGACTCTGACCTCAGACTCTGACTCTGACTCTGACTCTGACCTCAGACTCTGACCTCAGACTCTGACCTCAGACTCTGACCTTAGACTCTGACCTCAGACTCTGACCTCAGACTCTGACCTCAGACTCTGACTCTGACCTCAGACTCTGACCTCAGACTCTGACCTCAGACTCTGACCTCTGACTCTGACCTCAGACTCTGACCTCAGACTCTGACCTCAGACTCTGACCTCAGACTCTGACTCTGACCTCAGACTCTGACTCTGACCTCAGACTCTGACTCTGACCTCAGACTCTGACTCTGACCTCAGACTCTGACTCTGACCTCAGACTCTGACTCTGACCTCAGACTCTGACCTCAGACTCTGACCTCAGACTCTGACTTCTGACTCTGACCTCAGACTCTGACCTCAGACTCTGACCTCAGACTCTGACCTCAGACTCTGACCTCAGACTCTGACCTCAGACTCTGACTCTGACCTCAGACTCTGACCTCAGACTCTGACCTCAGACTCTGACCTCAGACTCTGACCTCAGACTCTGACCTCAGACTCTGACTCTGACCTCAGACTCTGACCTCAGACTCTGACCTCAGACTCTGACTCTGACCTCAGACTCTGACTCTGACCTCAGACTCTGACTTCTGACCTCAGACTCTGACCTCAGACTCTGACTCTGGACTCAGACTCTGACCTCAGACTCTGACTCTGACCTCAGACTCTGACTCTGACCTCAGACTCTGACCTCAGACTCTGACCTCAGACTCTGACTCTGACCTCAGACTCTGACTCTGACCTCTGACTCTGACTCTGACCTCAGACTCTGACCTCAGACTCTGACCTCAGACTCTGACCTCAGACTCTGACTCTGACCACCTCAGACTCTGACCTCAGACTCTGACCTCAGACTCTGACTCTGACCTCAGACTCTGACTCTGACCTCAGACTCTGACTCTGACCTCAGACTCTGACCTCAGACTCTGACCTCAGACTCTGACCTCAGACTCTGACTCTGACCTCAGACTCTGACTCTGACCTCAGACACAGCCTCTGACCTCAGACTCTGACCTCAGACCTCAGACTCTGACTCTGACCTCAGACTCTGACTCTGACCTCAGACTCTGACTCTGACCTCAGACTCTGACTCTTGACCTCAGACTCTGACCTCAGACTCTGACTCTGACCTCTGACTCTGACCTCAGACTCTGACTCTGACCTCAGACTCTGACCTCAGACTCTGACCTCAGACTCTGACTCTGACCTCAGACTCTGACCTCAGACTCTGACCTCAGACTCTGACCCTCAGACTCTGACCCTCTGACCTCAGACTCTGACCTCAGACTCCTCAGGACTCTGACCTCAGACTCTGACTCTGACCTCAGACTCTGACCTCAGACCTGACTCTGACCTCAGACTCTGACCTCAGACTCTGACCTCAGACTCTGACCTCAGACTCTGACTCTGACTCAGACTCTGACTCTGACCTCAGACTCTGACCTCAGACTCTGACCTCAGACTCTGACTCTGACCTCAGACTCTGACTCTGACCTCAGACTCTGACTCTGACCTCAGACTCTGACTCTGACCTCAGAACTCTGACCTCAGAACTTGACTCTGACCTCAGACTCTGACCTCAGACTCTGACCTCAGACTCTGACTCTGACCTCAGACTCTGACTCTGACCTCAGACTCTGACTCAGACTCTGACCTCAGACTCTGACTCTGACCTCAGACTCTGACTCTGACCTCAGACTCTCAGACCTCTGACCTCAGACTCTGACTCTGACCTCAGACTCTGACCTCAGACTTGACCTCAGACTCTGACTCTGACTCTGACCTCAGACTCTGACTCTGACCTCAGACTCTGACCTCAGACTCTGACTCTGACCTCAGACTCTGACTCTGACCTCAGACTCTACTCTGACCTCAGACTCTGACCTCAGACTCTGACCTCAGACTCTGACTCTGACCTCAGACTCTGACCTCAGACTCTGACCTCAAGACTCTGACCTCAGACTCTGACTCTGACCTCAGACTCTGACTCTGACCTCAGACTCTGACTCTGACCTCAGACTCTGACTCTGACCTCAGACTCTTGACTCTGACCTCGGGCTCTATACTCTGACCTCAGGGCTCTTT